>NC_133121.1:183603474-186003474 GCF_033568475.1 Henckelia pumila | reverse complement strand
GGCCGTGTTAGTGTTGGAGAAGTTATTCGGGATCATCGGAGAAATATTTGTGCTGCTTTAGCGATGGGGATTCGACATACAGGGCGGTAGTGGCCGCTGAATTATTAGCAACCTATCATGGTCTGGTGCTTGCGACTCAAAGTGATTTTGTGAATGTTTTATTAATCTATGTATAACTTATCCCAATCAATTTCGCCTTATTTTTGTCATATTATTTATCTATTTATTAATTAATAATTTTACATCAAATAAATCAAATAAATTATAATATATCCATCAAATCAAATAATTTATTAACTATTTTTTCTTATTTATTTTTAATTTACATTATATTACTTATCTATGGATTACTTATCATATCACTCAAAACAAACTACACAGTTTTTTGATTCTTCAATAGCTGTCAAAGCAGTGAATTCTCACATACGAAGAATATTAGCCCGGAAGGCAGCCTAGTGTCGAATGTTTTGGAGTGTTTTTTTTTAAAAAAAATAATAATTTTGGATAGGTTTCTTAGCCTCTGTTTTATTTGTTGAAGAGGGAATAATGTGGCGCATGGTGCACCGTCTTGCCCAATTTGAGATTTCTAATCCCTCACCCGCGTTTTGGTGTGATGATAATTACTTATCTTGGTTGATGAATGTAACTTCAAATGATTTATTGAATGAATAGATCGATTTGAAACTTAAAAAATTTTCATTAAAAATATTTTTTATTAAAATTTTATATTTCATCTAAAACTATAATATCTTATTAAAAAAAATTGTTAAATTACTATTGGATTTTTAAATAATTATATCCTAATATAAAATTATTAAAAATACATATATTTTTTAAAGTTTAATATAAGGGTAAATGATTTAAAAATCCTTACCAACCCTTCAAACTTTATCTTAACTCCCTAACCACAATTTTCTTTATTTCAACTTTCTAGTGGTCCCCATTTTTGAATTAAATATTATTTAGCAACTAATCCTTTGTACGTGGCATTGTTAACCTATCGAACCAGTCCCGTCCATGCAAGACTATCAGTTACGCAAGGTTTCCAGCCGATATACTCCGAATTAGGGTCCAACATGCTTTCGTAAGATGAAATAAATTTAAATACCTCTTTGACCAAAATGTCGTCGGGTCATACCTGCCGAGTTTTACGAAGTGCTCCTCACACTCCAACCACGCAGTCGCAACAGATGGTTTCTGCACAAGCTCCTTCAACGACACCCAGCACAGCCTTAATTCATTTTCTACCTTAAGGCGTATGGTATATAAATTTAATTATAAAATATGAGCATGAAAGAACAAGAGGCTTTAAAGAAATTATTCAGACATGATATTATTACATAAATCAACTCCTTTGAAGAGGAGAAGACAACTTGTTTAGCTACTCATAGTAGCTTTATTCTTGTAATACATAAAGAAAACTTAATACAATAGAGAGAAAAATATTACAACAATTTATTTGTAAGAAAACTGAAGGGAATGATCGATATCTTCAGCTTCCTTGAACGCTTGTATTTATAGCTGAGGTTCCACTCGTTTTACCGAGAAACTTCAGGGAATCTTACAGCTATCTTCTATTTCTTTATGTCATTATTGATGGCATCTTTTACTAGTGGAGGAGGCAGTTGTCTTGTATTTTTTATGCCATTATTGATGGCATCTTTTACTAGTGGAGGAATTACATGCCTGCCACTTTATTTTGCTTTATTCTCCTCATATGTCTGTTTTATTATTGTCGGGGCATCTTTTGCTTTTGAAGTAGGCCCCTGTGAAAACGTATCTTTGGTGGTCCTTGTCCACCTTTGCTTGTCTCGGAAAAATCTTTTCGATCCGTTCGGGGTCTGAAGTTTTTTTTCGAATTCTGGCTCCTTCTGGTTGGGACACTCTGGGCAGATGTTCTCTGACCATCTTCCGATATGAGCCATGTTACAAAATTTTTGGCGAGTCTTTTTACTCCCCGACAGCTTGTTGTTCCATAAAAAGTTTCTCTTTTTTTTGAAGAGTTCTTCCGCAAAATTCGTAGTTTTTCCTGTCATTGTGTTTAACAGAAATGATCCGTTCACAGAATTCTGATAAAATTTGAACGAAAACTTGACCTTGTCCATCTCGATGAGACAAACCCAAATACACCATGTGTAGTAACCCAGATTCCATTTTAAGATAATGATATGTTAAACATGATTAAGGGTTAGTAATTAACCAATTTCAGGGCATAATTGGACTTCAGAATTACCAGAGGGATCGCTGCATATAAGGGTGATAGCCAAGTTCCACTTTCCATGATATGATATGGCATATAATTTTAAATGTGGCAAAACATGATTAAAGAGTCCTTATTTGGTAAAAATAAGTGGAAAATCAGCTCCGAAACGTCCGAAAATGGTAGGAAGGGTTCCGGGGTCTCAAACAGTTCGGAGGCACCGAAATGAGTTCGGACCATCCAAACTCAAAGACCAAGTTCGGACCATCCGAACCTGGGTTCGGAGGATCCGAACCCAGCACTTAGGAGGCTCCGAACTCAGCTAGTTCGGAGGCTCCGAACTCCCCCAGACAGCAATGCTAGATGACTAATCCGCGATTTTTGACAAGTGTCGTACATGCAGGTTCGGAGGGTCCGAACCCAGTTCGGAGGCTCCGAACTCCGACGGATTTTTGGCTATAAATAGGGCTCTTCGGAGTCATAATTTGAAATACGAATTCCCGAGGTTCCTTCTTCAGTTATATAGTGTGAGATATACACTTGAGGGTCCTATCAGTTATAATAGAGGTTTTGGAATAACCAAGGAGTGGTTATAGTCATCCGGGACTAGCGACTCCAAAGGGCTATCTACGGACGAATGTATGGTCCGGGAATCTATTTAAGTTTTGGGAGTACTTATTAGCTTAGTTAAGGCTTATAAAATTTATGTAGTGATACGGTGAACTTTTGAATATAGGCTTGAAACCTAGGATCCTACTATACTTGAACTAGCCTAGAGGTACGTACACATTGACTGAGATTGCCAGCGAGTATACATGTTTATATGTTGCATTTATTTGGCATTATTATATGGCATGATATATGATTAACCGCTTTCTATATTCATATGTCATGTGCATATACACGTTGAGCCTATACCTTGTTATACCTGACTATAGAGCCGCTCAGCTCTATACTCGATAGTCTGTCACTGAGAGTTCCGCGACGGCGGGGGCATTTATGTCTGTCTACTCTGGTGTACTAGACGAGTGTGGTTGCACCCAGAGGTTGATCCGTGCGATGGCAGCACTCATGTGGCACCGGTTCTGAGCATGACTTTTCAGATGACCCTTTACCAGTCATCATGTTGCATGCATTATATACATATGTTTACTCATGTCTATGTACTGGGCGTTAGCGCTCACGTCCTAGTTGTTATCTTGGACATCCTATTCCATGGGGCAGGTCGCAGGATGGACGGAGCCGGTAGTTCGAGGCAGGACTAGGGAGCCGGAGCTTTTCAGGAGTTTATTATACAGCAGGATTCGATATAGCTGTATAATATTTACTTTTAAGTTTTCGATATGGTTGTATCACTACAGATTTAAGCCTGGGTTATGTTACTAAGCTGATATGTAAATTATGGTTAAGTTTCCGCACGTTTTTACTCTGTTAAGTATTTTGCTGTATTAAGTTTAATGCATGCTATTTGTTGCCAGTTAGTAGGTGATTTCATGCAGGGTCACTACACCATGCCCTTCTAGTTGAGATTTTATTTTCTCCTAAAGTGGACACTAATGGTATTTCCTCAGGAATAGGGTCCTTAATGAATCTTTGATTATTCATGTCAGGTCTCCTTAGCTTGATGAAATGAAAGGGTTCGTGTGATCCATTCCCTATTGGTTCTGGAGCTGCACTAAAGAAATATAATTCAAGCACATCTCCTCTGGACAAATGGTCGTTATTTGCCCATGTTTCTTGGACTTCTTCCTGAATATATTTGGGTAACTGTGATATCTCCGGGAAGCTTGGTGATGTTGTATAAACTGAGGCCAAGGCTCCAAATTCATACCAAAGCTTTACATCCTTAGGATTGACATTGTTTTTTAGCCATACCCTTGGATATATCCCTGCAGCATCAACCCTGCAAGTGTTAGGGTTAATTTCACTTCTTGTACTTAATTTCTCCCACCTCTGTTGATAAACCTGAAATGGAGAAATAATAGCTGGATTAGTATCGATCTTAGATTTGCCCTTGTCAGTGTTGGGCCTAAGATTGATCTCTTCCTCTTTTACCCCAGAGGCGGAGGGTTGACTTGATGAGGAATCCTCATCAATTGTTGCTTCATCTAGATCATCAAAAGCTGATGATAGATTAGCACTTGTTTCTTGAGTTTTAGCTTCCTCAACATCTTGTTTTCCAATCGGTGGTTGTATTTCTTGTTTTTGTAAATCCAATGGTTTTAGCATATCTTGTTTATGGAAAACCAATGGTTTCTCTATGGCATTCACAATTGGCCCTTGAATAGGAGTCCATAGTTGTGTTTGAGCTTGCATACATCCTGTAATTCGATTAGATACTTTGATCCGATCAGCTTGTTGTAACCTGCCGGCCATTTCAGCATTAATGGCTAACTGGTTGAACTCAGTTTGAAGCAACCCAAGGTGTTCCCTGAGATGCCTCTGCATTTTCATGATGGAATCCACGTCACTGCCTTCCATCTCTTGTTAAGAAATCTGTAAGAATATTTTCATGAGATTTAATAATAACAATATCAAAAATATAATTTTGACATAATGATTTCCATCTTAATAACCTAGCTTTCTCAGGTTTAGATTCAATCTTATTTTTTAAGAAAGCTTTTACCTGGGTGTTATCAACCTTTAGCGTGAATTTTTTAGCAAGTAAAAATAATGGCCATTTTTCGAAAGCCTTTTTAACTGCATCGTTGATATGCCATCTGATGGCCTTTGATTCTGAAAAAAGACCGCTACAGTATCTGCATGGTATTTCTCCATCCGGAGTGATCTTGGTAAGGACTGCTGCCCACCAATCGTCACTAGCATCCGTAAATAAAACCAGATCATCTTCATCTTCGGGTATAGCCATTTTTGGGAGATTTTTACATATCTCATTTAATTGGTTTACCCCTTGAGTATGGTCTTCGGTCTATATAAACCTAGCATCCTTTTTTAACAAAGGAGTGAACACTTTTCTGTACATTGCTAGGTTGTTAATGAACATCTCTGCGAAATTAACTACTCCAAGAAAACTCTGGAGTTGTTTTATGTCTTTGAGTTTATCTAGAAAATTCTTTACCTTTTTCACAATATGGGGTTGTAGAATTATTACATTTCATCAATCTCAATACCAAGGAATTCAATTTTCCTTGTTGCTATGACTGCTTTCTTTTCAGATAAGACCAGTCCTTCTTGTTTACAAATTTTAGAGAAAATCTCTAAGTGTTTAACGTGTTCGTCTATATTTTTTGATACTATAAGAATATCATCAATATAAACAAACATAAAATTGAAATAATCATTAAAAAGGTTATCCATCTTTCTTTGAAATATCTGGGGTGCATTGCCAATCCCAGCATAACTTCCCAAATATAGTGTCCTTGTGGAGTAGAGAAGGCTGTGAATTTCTTACTGCCTTCTTCCATTCGAATCTGGTAAAATCCAGAATTACAATCAAAATTTGAGGACACTCTAGCATTTCGTACACAGCTAATTAGGTGTTTTTTACTCGGTATGAAGTACCCATCAAACTCCAGGATTTTATTAATACCTTGGTAGTTAATAATGAAAGAGTGGGTGCCCGGTTAGCCAACTTGTGGCTAAGGGCTTTTGTGACTCTATGTATAAACAATTTTTTGTTTAATATAATTTACACTTTTATAATGGCATTGACTTTATCTTTCTTCATAATGTTATATTATAATATACTATTGTTGTTTTGATAAAGACCTTGAATATATTATAGTGTATGTAAGATGTGGTAGCACATGGGGATGGCTATCATGAAACACATCTTATAGTCACTGTATATTCTAAACAGTTCCTAGTCAATTGAGCCGTCCGCAAATAAGGATAAGGATCGCTCGAGATTGAGACTAGCATTTGCGATGCCGAGTACCACGTTTCATTGGTATGGAACATAGAGATGTTCAAAGCATGCAAATGGATATTCATATGATGAATGATCGAACTACCCTATTTGGACTTTTCAAGTGGTTATCACTTATCGAGTGGATAAAGTCCGCGGTTTTGGTTGGACACCATTAGTCCTTATTACTTGAAACATCATTGAGACTCTATATGCTAGTACTGTACTTTGACTCGTTTACCGACTCTATTGGGGTCATCAGGTGTCGGGATTGGGTACAGTTACGACACATATAGGAGTCGATGCTTTGTTGTCAAGGATTCACCACATACTTGCGAGTGTGGATATCCTATGCGATCTGAGGAGATATTAGTGTGACGAATCTCTGGCCAGAGTACATGATGTGTTTTAGGTTACTTGTTGTTCCTAGTAACACATGCGATGTCACTAATAGATCTCCAAGATATTATGCATAGTTATCGAATCTCGAACGACTCTCGATGCACCAATGGTTGTTGATTCGATCGGGATATATGGTTGAAGGGACCGTACTGTACGTTGACCAAAATCTACTGGTTCTTGCAGGCACTATCAGTAATACCTAGGGAATCATGGGGCAATGTTGCTAGGCGCTCTTACCATGATTCGATGGGTAAGTCGGAAATTGTTGTTCCGAGTCACAAGGAGTTGTGAGCCCACGGCTAGCTGTATTCCTGAACCATTGAGGGTTACACAAGTAATGGATTACTAAAACCCCATAGAGATAGTTAAATTTAAAGAGTTAAATTTAATGAAAGAGAAGTTGGACTTCTTAACTAAAGGGAGTGGGATTTCCTAAAATGACATAGGGATGGGCATTTTTGAAAATCACTGAATTCGGATTCAGAAAAATTATCTTGACTCTAAAAGATGCAGAAATGGTTTCTGTTCACATTGGTGAAATCAGTTTATCAATCGAAGTCACGATGAATTTTATATTAATTTCTATAACAACGAGCTTGGCTTGTTGGGCTTAAGTTATGGATTGTGGGCTTTAAGGAGTTAGAGCCCTGATACAATTATAACTAGAAATTATCTATATATAGAGGTGTTGGGTTCGAAAATTATATACATTGAATACTACAATTTTCGAAATTCACTCTATACTATTCAAGAGGATTTTTCGAAAAATTCCTCTGTCCCTTTTGAGAAAATTCGAACTGTGATTTTTGTGAAAAATTACAATTCGAATTAACAGATCAAATCTGTTTATTCTCTACGTAAAACTTCTGATTGATTTCTAGTGTAGTCAATCAGAGGGTTTCTATTTTTCATTCGTGGACCTAATTCCGAAGTTAGATCGTGACTGTCATCGGTTCCCGGGATTTACAAGAAGAGCAGATTAAATTTTGTTGGAGTCCACGATCAAGCCTTTGCTTGATGAGGTAAAAATTTAATTGTGTCATCGGTTCCCATATATGGAATCGTTCCATATAATAAAATTAAAATTTTTAAACTTCCGCTGCATCGGGTATCAATTTTTAATTGATCTGAACACGTTTTCCAACAGTGGTATCAGAGCCAGGTTGCTCAGATCAAACGATTAAATTAATCGATTGTACAAAATTTTTAAGCCTCGGTTTTTGAAACAAAACGAAATTTTAAAATTGAATTTTAATGGGCAAATCAGGCAGCGAGCATCGCTGCCCAAGGGCAGCAAGTCCATCGCTGCCCATGGGCAGCAACGGGCTGCCCTGCCCGGGCCCCTCTTTGGGGCGCGGGCTGCCCGGGATTGTCCCGGGCAGCCCGGAAAAATTATTTTTAATTTTTAATTAAAATTTTAATTTTTTTTTGAAATTCTAGTTTTTGATCCGATCGAAAATTGTTTTTGATTGGTTCACGAGGCATCGGATCGAATTGTTCGAGTCCGAAAATTTTAAAATTGATTTTTGGATAAATTTGAATTTTTGGAAAATTTATAAATTTTATCCGTTAAATTAAATTTTATAAAATTAATTATTTTGGTACAATTGATGATAAGATATGATCTTATGATTGGATAAGATAAAATATGATTTTATCTTTTAAATTATGATGTCTTTGCATGTTTATCCAATTATTTAATTATTGAATTAATTATTGGATAAATGATGATCGATTGCCATGACCAATGTTTTAGGTGTATGTTAGATAATTTACATTTGTCTTATTGTTGTTGGATTTTATTAATGAGCTTGGTTTATAGCCCAATATGATTGTCATATGTAATAAAAGTGGGCCTGGTTTATGGCCCGTTTCCACCCCAAAAAATGTATCCCATATTTGTCATCGAAATTTATTGTAAATTTATTAGACTTAGTGGGAGAAAAAGATTTGAAGAAATGGTGGGCCCAGCAGACAATGAAGACCGAAGAAATGTAAATTGGAAGCTCAATGTAATAGGATTGCATTGCATACTTGCATATCACTTAGGATTGGACTTAGACTCGTGATTGGCAACCACGGGTCGATTAGTTAATGGGATCGATCATCCTTAAATAATATATGATATTATTGATGTATGCATGTTTAGACTAAATTATATGAATCCCGCAAGCATACATAAATTGCATGATGAGACAAATTTTCAAAATTAAAAATCCTTCATTTTAAATATGATTTAAAATTGATATCAAGATTAATAAAAAGGGAATTTAAATATTTTTTAAATATTCTTACCTTCCATCAACGATCAATGTATGAGATGCTACCCGCGGATACGGTCCGGCTCATATTATTGGGGGGCCCGTTCGTCGGAAAGCTGTACATTGGATCGACACATGTTGTAAGTTGGGTGAAACTCCCATGGGATTGGCTCATATTATTGGGGATCCACATGGCGACCGTCCATCACAACTTAATATTGATGGATTATCTTGACATGTCACAATAAACGGCGTCATATTATTGGGCCCTTATTGGACATGAGGTAAAAACATGGGGGTTACTTTGGAAGTAATTGAGCTCTACTTTTTGAAAATTATGGTTGGCTGATATTATTTGGGATCATGATTTGTCAATTGGACTCCATGTTCTCACTAAGGAAAATAGTTTCCCGTTTTCACTAGAGGGTAGTGAAATCATTAAAATAGTGGGAGTGTAATTCATAAAATTAAAATTCGCCATATTTTATGTCTTAGTAAATTAATTAAACAATCATTGATTATTGTCTGTTTCCTTTTCAGTATAATATTACAATGACTTTTCGCAATCCACTGTTTTCAATTCTCGAACAAAACAAATTGATTGGCGCAAACTATACGGAATGGTTCCGTAAGTTGAAAATTATTCTTACTTCGGAAAAAGCTTTCTACGTGTTAGAGAAGCCGCCTCCGAAGGAAGCCCCGGCTAATACAAGTTCGGAAGAGTTGGCCAAACTTGATTTATGGTGGGACCATGATATCAAGGCCAAATGATACATGCAAGCTTCGATGTCTGATGAGCTTCAAAGGAGATTCGAGGATACCGTGAATGCTGCTGACATTCACAAGAACCTCAAGGAACTCTTTGGAGCTCAGTCAAGGTCGGAGAGGTATGCCACCGTCAGAGAGCTCATGACGAGCCGCATGCGAGATTGGACTTCGGTCCGTGAGCATGGGGTGCACATGATTGGGCTCATTGAAAAATTGGTAACACTCGACTTGACTTTGGAGCATGAACTTAGCGCGGACTTGTTGCTTCTATCACTTCCTTCATCGTTTGACGGTTTTGTGATGAACTTCAATATGAACAAGATAGAGGCCACCCTTGAAGAGATGGTCAATATGCTTGTCACATATGAAGCCACACTAAAGAAGGATAAACCGGTACTCTTGGTTGGCTCCTCTTCTAACTCTAAGAAAGGACCAAGTGGAAAGGGTAAGAAACGTTCTGCCCCACCCAAGAAGATTGTACCAAATAAGAAGGGAAAGGCCAAGGCTTCAATTGGGATAAAAGATGAAAACGTTTGCAATTACTGCAAGAAACCCGATCATTGGAAACGTAACTGCAAGGAATACCTCGAACAGTTGCGAACTGCAAAGGGTATGTTTTACATTGAAATAAATGTTTCGCTTAATACTACTTCTTGGGTATTGGATACCGGATGTGGATCTCACATTTGCAATGATTTGCAGGTGATGACAAGAAGTCGTAAGCTAAGGATGGGTGAGACCCAGCTAAGGCTCGGGAATGGTTCTAGAGTCGAAGCCAAAGCTATAGGAGACATTTATTTAGTTTTGCAGAACAATTTTAAGTTATTTTTTAGAGATGTTTTATATGTTCCGGATTTGGTCAAAAACATTATATCTATTTCTATGCTTGATAGAGATGGTTTTTCTTGCAATTTTGTGAATGGGATTTGCAATATTTACAAGAATGAATGTTTGATTAGAAATGGACAACTTGAAAACGATCTATATAGCTTAAAATTAAAAGACGTTCCAATTAATTATGTTGATAAACCGGTAACGACAATTAAAAGGAAAAACGATAGTCAAAAGCCGGCAAACCTTTGGCATGCTAGACTAGGTCATATTTCCTCAAGGAGGATGAACAAGCTAGTGGGAGAGGGCATGTTTGATATGTCTGATATTAACTCTCTACCTACTTGTGAGTCCTGCCTAAAGGGAAAAATGACTAAATCTCCTTTCAAAGGGAAACCTGAGCGTAGTCAAAATCTGTTGGATTTGATCCATACAGATGCTTGCGGTCCATTTAGGATTGGTACTAAATGTGGCAACACCTACTTCATTACCTTTACCGATGATCATTCTAGGTATGGGTATTTATATTTAATGAAATATAAGTCTGAAGCATTTGAAAGGTTCAAAGAATTCAAGGCTGAAGTAGAAAACAAACTAGGTAAAAGTATTAAGGCACTTCGATCGGATCGAGGTGGAGAATACTTAAGTACCGAGTTTTTGGACTATCTAAAAGAGAATGAGATTCTCTCTCAGTGGACTCCTCCGATGACACCTCAGCTGAATGGTGTTTTGGAGCGTCACAATCGAACTTTGTTGGACATGGTTCGATCCATGATGAGCTTCACTGAGCTTCCACCTTCGTTTTGGGGCTACGCGCTTGAAACGGCGGTATTGTTGTTAAACAACGTCCACACTAAAGCAGTAGATAAAACACCATACGAGATATGGAATGGCAAAGCTCCTAAGTATTCGTACTTGAGGATTTGGGGATGTCCTGCTTACGTGAAGCAGACAGTGGAAGATAAGTTGGATAGTCGATCCACCTTATGTTATTTTGTAGGGTATCCGAAGAATTCAATCGGATATTATTTCTATCATCCTGCTGAAACACAAGTGTTTGTTTCAAGGAATGCCACCTTCTTGGAAAAGGAGTTCTTATTGGATAAGAAAGGCAAGATGATGGAACTCGAAGAAATTCGAGAAGAACCCGAGATACAAAATAGCGATCCTACACCTCAAGAATCATCACAAGACACGCCTATTACTAGGAGATCCGAGAGGACTTCTAGGCCTCCTATTAGATATGGTCTTCTTCTTGAAGGGGATTAAAGTGAACCCGACATTGGATGTGATCCAAGAAACTTCAAGAAAGCAATTTCTAATGCGGATTCAAATTTATGGCTTGAAGCTATGCAATCGGAAATAGACTCGATGCATTCTAACCAAGTTTGGTCTTTAGTAGATCCTCCGATGGAATTGTTCCATTTGGGTGAAAATAGATCTACAAGAGAAAGCTTGGGCCTGATGGAAAGGTATTGACCTACAAGGCACGATTGGTGGCAAAAGGTTATACTCAAAGACAAGGAGTTGACTATGATGAAACCTTTTCACCAGTCGCAATGTTCAAGTCCATAAGAATCCTTATTGCCATAGCAGCATGATATGACTATGAGATATGGCAAATGGATGTAAAGACTGCATTTCTTAATGGAAACATTAAGGAAGAGATCTATATGATGCAGCCTGAGGGATACACATCCATGAAAAGCGAGCATAAGGTATGCAAGCTTCAGAGATCAATCTATGGTCTCAAACAAGCATCAAGAAGTTGGAACCAGAAATTTGATGAAACGATAAAGGATTTTGGTTTTATCAAGAACCCGGAGGAACCATGCGTGTACAAGAAAGTAGTTAAGAATGCGGTAACATTCTTAGTACTTTATGTTGATGACATCCTACTCATGGGGAATGATGTAGGGATGTTGCAGTCAACAAAGATATGATTATCAGGTAGATTCTCGATGAAGGATTTAGGTGAGACATCCTATATTCTAGGAATTCAGATCTATAGAGATAGATCTAAAAGAATGATAGGACTCACTCAATCAACCTACATCGACACCATATTGAAAAGGTTTTCAATGGATGGGTCCAAGAGAGGACATCTACCTATGTGTTATGGAGTTTCTCTATCCAAGTCTATGTGTCCCAAGACTGACGAAGAGATAGAGAAGATGACACACGTGCCATATGTGTCAGCCATAGGTAGTATCATGTATGAGATGATATCTACCAGACCGGATGTGGCCTATGCTCTGAGCGCCACGAGCAGATACCAAGCCAATCCCGGTCAAATGCATTGGAAAGCCGTGAAGGATATTCTTAAGTACTTGCGAAGGACTAAGAATTTATTCATGGTTTATGGAGGGAGAGAATTGAAGTTGGAAGGCTATACCGACTCTAGCTTCCAATGAGACGTGGATGACTCGAAATCAACCTCTGGATTTGTATTCGTGCTCAATGGCGGTGCTGTCTCTTGGAAGAGTTCCAAGCAGGACACCACAGCGGATTCCACCACTGAGGCAGAATACATTGCAGCATCAGCTGCTGCTAAAGAGGTGGTTTGGATAAGAAAATTCATCCAAGAGTTGGGTGTAATTCCTGAAGCTGTTGGTCCAGTCCCGGTGTACTGTGACAACACGGGTGCCGTTGCTCAGGCAAAGGAACCAAGGTCTCATCAGAAGTCCAAACACGTACTGAGGAAATACCACATCATCCGGGAGATCATGGAAAGAGGAGACATCAGTGTCGAGAGAGTGGCCTCTACAGAAAATATCGCTGATCCGCTTACTAAGCCCTTGCCAGGACCATTGTTTGACAAACATCGCGAAGCAATGGGATTACGTAGTATGACTAGTTGGCTTTAGGGCAAGTGGGAGATTGAAAGAGTGGGTGCCCGGTTAGCCAACTTGTGGCTAAGGGCTTTTGTGACTCTATGTATAAACAATCTTTTGTTTAATATAATTTACACTTTTATAATGGCATTGACTTTATCTTTCTTCATAATGTTATATTATGATATACTATTGTTGTTTTGATAAAGACCTTGAATATACTATAGTGTATGTAAGATGTGGTAGCACATGGGGATGGCTATCATGAAACACATCTTATAGTCACTGTATATTCTAAACAGTTCCTAGTCAATTGAGTCGTCCGCAAATAAGGATAAGGATCGCTCGAGATTGAGACTAGCATTTGCGATGCCGAGTACCACGTTTCATTGGTATGGAACATAGAGATGTTCAAAGCATGCAAATGGATATTCATATGATGAATGATTGAACTACCCTATTCGGACTTTCCAAGTGGTTATCACTTATCGAGTGGATAAAGTCCGCGGTTTTGGTTGTACACCATTAGTCCTTATTACTTGAAATATCATTGAGACTCTATATGCTAGTACTGTACTTTGACTCGTTTACCGACTCTATTGGGGTCATCAGGTGTCGAGATTGGGTACAGTTACGACACATATAGGAGTCGATGCTTTGTTGTCAAGGATTCACCACATACTTGCGAGTGTGGATATCCTATGCGATCTGAGGAGATATTAGTGTGATGAATCTCTGGTCAGAGTACATGATGTGTTTTAGGTTACTTGGTGTTCCTAGTAACACATGCGATGTCACTAATAGATCTCCAAGATGTTATGCATAGTTATCGAATCTCGAACGACTCTCGATGCACCAATGGTTGTTGATTCGATCGGGATATATGGTTGAAGGGACCGTACTGTACGCTGACCAAAATCTACTGGTTCTTGCAGGCACTATCAGTAATACCTAGGGAATCATGGGGCGATGTTGCTAGGCGCTCTTACCATGATTCGATGGGTAAGTCGAAAATTGTTGTTCCGAGTCACAAGGAGTTGTGAGCCCACGGCTAGCTGTATTCCTGAACCATTGAGGGTTACACAAGTAATGGATTACTAAAACCCCGTAGAGATAGTTAAATTTAAAGATTTAAATTTAATGAAAGAGAAGTTGGACTTCTTAACTAAAGGGAGTGAGATTTCCTAAAATGACATAGGGATGGGCATTTTTGGAAATCACTGAATTCGGATTCAGAAAAATTATCTTGACTCTAAAAGATGCAAAAATGGTTTTTGTGCACATTGGTGAAATCAGTTTATCAATCGGAGTCACGATGAATTTTATATTAATTTCTATAACAACGGGCTTGGCTTGTTGGGCTTAAGTTATGGATTGTGGGCTTTAAGGAGTTAGAGTCCTGATACAATTATAACTAGAAATTATCTATAAATAGAGGTGTTGGGTTCGAAAATTATATACATTGAATACTACAATTTTCGAAATTCACTCTATACTATTCAAGAGGATTTTTCGAAAAATTCCTCTGTCCCTTTTGAGAAAATTCGGACTGTGATTTTTGTGAAAAATTACAATTCGAATTAACAGATCAAATCTGTTTATTCTCTACGTAAAACTTCTGATTGATTTTTAGTGCAGTCAATCAGATGGTTTCTGTTTTTCAATCGTGGATCTAATTCCGGAGTTAGATCGTGACTGTCATCGGTTCCCGGGATTTACAAGACGAGCAGATTAAATTCTGTTGGAGTCCACGATCAAGCCTTTGCTTGACGAGGTAAAAATTTAACTGTGTTTTATTTTTACTTGAACAAATTTAATCGTAAAAGTTTTGATACCCATATATGGAATCGTTCCATATAATAAAATTAAAATTTTTAAACTTCCGCTGCACCGGGTATCAATTCTTAATTGATCTGAACACGTTTTCCAACAAATAACTGACCTGGGTTTTCCTCTTTTTATTTCACCATTATTTCTGACCAGAAATCCTGGGCTGCTATATGGTGAAACTCCTTCTTTGATTAGACCAAGGTCCAAATGTTCCTTGATAATTATTCTCATATCCCTTTGATCTGTTATGTTCATCGGAATAGGCTTATATCTGACGAATTCATTCTCTTTGCCTTCCTTTAGAGTAAGACTAACTTTGAGTTGATTTCTATCCCACCATGCCAAAAGATGCTCGTTGTAACTTTCTTTGAGCCTCTTTTTGACATCTTCAAGGGATACCTTATTTTCTAACTCTATATCTCTGTGATTTAAAGTCACCTTGAGAAGCTCCATATCCTCTGTTTGGAGTTCTTGTTCTGTTGTTATTTTCAACGTGGTTTCTCGAAACCTTTTTGGATCTTTCATTTTTGGGTGAAAAAGTTGTCCTTTATCACCATGCTGGCTGCGAAATATTATCGGCAATTGTCGATAAAAAGCAACTTTGAGTCTTTGAACGATAATTTTATGATCACAAATTGTAGTGAACATAAGTCTTCTTGACTCATTGTGTGACGACCCGGATCTTAGTCTCTCAAATCATAAAATTAATCCAAGATCATGAATTAAATATAAGCAATCAACAAGCATCCAAAGCTGCAAAGATTTTTTTTTTAAACTGGGGCCACGCTCGAGCGGCTGAAAAGCGCCGCTCGGGCGCGCCCTGCTTGATTCCAAACAGAACCCTCTGCCCTGGGCTGCGCTCGGGCTGCTGTTTTCTGCAGCTCGGGTGCTACCCTGGGCAGATTCTTGCCCAAGCATTGCAGCTCATTCTTGCTTTGAATAATTGCTTCCCAACTTGATCCTTTGATAATAAAACATGCACAAGATAAAGATCAAGTTCTAGACATGTTGAATCAAGTCCAATAAGCATCATCATATTCTAAGAAACATTAACAAGGCAATAACATAAAATACAACATGTCATTGCAAAGGAAAACACCACAAGATCAAGTGTGATTATAAGTTCAAGGAGCATACATTCTAGACTAAAGTTCAAGTCTAGTTCTATACAAGCATAGCCCTTGAAACTAACATAACATAACAGCAACTTCAAATCTACACCGGATCATCACTCTACTCTCTCAATCTCTGTTCTTCAAGCTCATCTCTACCCTGTTCCCGAACCACCTGTTGTCATGCACACATACAAACACGACAACAGCCGGATATCTCCGGTGAGAAATACATTTCCCAGTATAAGCAACATATAGCATGCTATCAAGTTCAAGTGTAATCACTATCATAATTAAGTCATAAAATATTCATGAACAACAATACATGCTATAATTCAAAGCATAAAACAAAGGCATGCTATAAATCAAAGCATAACACAAAAACATGCTATAATCAAAGCATAACATATTCATCAATACAAAGTCATCTATCAAATCTAAGTAGTGTCTTAGTCTTGAATCTACCTTCTTTGTATTGACATCTTGATCTTGACTCTTAGTCTTAACTCTAGATCAAGACTTGACTATTTTCTCAACTCTCATCTAGGGATCCCGGTTTGAATAAGAACGTAACAAATCTCCCACCTACTCTCCCATTCGAGGTGGCGGTACGTTCTTATTCCCGAACTTCGGTCCACTATATCGATCTTCGGTCATAGGAGTCGATCTACTCCTAAGCACATCGATACAAGTCCAAACATTCGGTAATTTGGCACATCAGTCATCCTAAGACATGACACATCCGCCTTCAACTCTTAAAGATCTAGTGGCTTATCAAGATGCAACCAATTCTAGAAGCATTAATTTAAGCCACCTACAAGAGACAAGCTAATCTAGCAAGGAAAGGCAATAGACTTATCTATCTATGCCATCATCTATCTCATACAAATTCATCTATCAATAAACAATCAAGAACATATATCTATGGACTTGAAAATAAATCAATTCCAACAAGAACAAATAAGTATATGGTTTGGGGAAACTCAAGTCAAATCTAACTTGAGTTATATATCCCATGGTTCGATGTTGGTTTATACCTTTCTTGTCTGGGTTTCAAGCTCTTCAAGGCTATCAAAATCTGCTCCCAAATCTGGTCAAGCCATACAACATAACCTTGTGTCAAAAATCTGCTCAAACACTACTTGATTTTCAAGGCTCAACTTCATAAATCTTGGCCCAATTCAATCCCGGTTCGAAGCTGAAGGTTCGAGTTTGATATTCCCTGTTTTCAAAACTGAAACACAGCAAAAATAACTCATAATATCAGCAAGAACTCAATTCATCCACAGTTCCATCATAATCCATCAAAACAGTTTCCAATTCTATATCGGCGGAGTAACGGTACAAAATCGGTAACCGAAACTAAATTCTATCAACTCTAACATTCAAATCAACTTCATAAACACTTCCTACCAGCTTATACCACTCAAATATCAGTAATTCATCAAGTAATAATTTCGAAATAAAGGCTGGACATTCATATAGAAAGTAAACGACGCTCGTTCTTCAATCTATCTTCAATACAATCAAACATAGAAGCTCAAGAACTCATAACCATAATCACTTCTGATTTCTGCCTCATAACATGTTTTTGAATCATAATGAATCTCATCAATACTTACATCAATAGATAGCCCTTCTCTCAAGGAGTTCGGAACACTTTTCGGAATCGAATTCGGACAACCGAAGCAAAAGATACGGGGTTTTGAAACAATGAAAAGTTAAGGAAAAGAGAAGATCTCGCTTGCTCTGTTCAACTTTCTCTCAATTTCTGAATTTCTTAGCATATTACACGTACACATGCTGATCAATCAATTACAAATCTGATAACTTCATTGATAATTGCAATTTAGCCCCTCAAATCTTCAATAATTGCAATTTGGTCCTCAGCCTTTAGTCTAATTCAATTTCAATCCTAAATAATTTAAGAATATTAGAATTTAAATCAAAACTCTAAATATTCCCAAATTAAATATACTCGGATTAAAATTAAATAATTCTCGGATTAATTCAATTAATCCCGGGCATTACACATTGTCTTGTGTGTAATTCTTAAACATTTGTAGGAAGTTATTTCCTAACGGGATATCAGCTTCTGTATCATGGAAATAAATTGGTGGTGTCTTTACCTTGTACCAAGGTGTTTGACCTGCTCCTCCCATGAGGATTTCTGCTTATTTTATTCCTTTGCAAATAAATTAAAATTCTTCTAGAAAAATTTCGTCCAGCAATTTTTGGCAATTCTTCTTCACATTCTTCAGGGAAGACTCCTCTTTTTGCTGTACAAATTCCTGCTCCCGAGTCAATATAAGCTGCAAAGTATTCAGCCTTATATTGTTCATACAACATTTCTATTGGAATGTATATGGAGAAATGACTTGTTGTCATTTTTTAAAGGGATTACTAAATGGCCCTGCCATTTTTAACAGACTGTGTTGTAACTCAGTAATCCGATTAAGATTTTTCACCTTTAGTTTTCCTAAGGCTTCAGAAGGTAGAGTATGGTTACTTCTTTCTACTTCTTCGATGCGTCCTAGTAAATCATGTTCATGACTTACTAATTTCAATATTTGCTTCTTCCTCTGTTTGTAAACAGAGTTTTCGAATCTGTTGAAGGGATTGTCCCTTATCCAATTCTCTTGGTTTTCCATCTCGTAGAATTTTTATTGAATCCTCCAAGTCTTTTCTTTTGCCATAAACTCTATTCCTTTTTCAAGGCGTTTCCATGGTTTATGGTCCTCCAGAAATTCTAGGCCAAGAATGAGCTGATCCATTTCTTTTCCTAGAATTCCACAGATTTGAACTTCCAATTCTCCAATATTTATCACTCCTTGGTAATTTCCTTTTTCTTGTTGTTCCAAATAGTAAATCGAGTTACAAGGAAACTGATTCCGATTACTTGTAATTTTGAATACTATTTTCACTTCTTTCCATCCTTTTGGAGATCTAAGTTTTCCTATTATAGAAAATTCCTTTTCTTCTGGTGTAATTTCTTGAATAGGAGATTTTTCCCATCTCCTACTTGTCATTCGGTCTCCTTGGAAAGATAACCTTCGGGGTTCTATTTTAAGGTCTCTGTATATAACAGGTCTGTCTTGAATTTGAATGTCTGTTTCCTGAATTAAAGGAAACTCGATTATTTCCGGGTATATTGCATGAGCAACTTTCCCAAATATCTCTGGAATTTCAATGAACTCATTTCTAATAAATAATTCAGAATGGTGAGTATTAGAAAGAGCATATGAAATTTGATATGTAATAGAATATGGCCTATTACCTTCCTTCATTAGTCTTTTTTCCTTGAAATTTTGATGCAACGTCAAGGCTCGACTAAAATCTCTATCAGCTAAATTGTAGGCTATTCTTGGATAAATAACTCCCACAATTTTTCCTGCGCACAAATTTCCTAAGATAGTTCCTAGAACCGCATCTTGTATATTTCTTATTCTTTTATCGCATACTGCGATATCTATGAGTGAATCTATTCCTTCTTTAAAAGTAGCTTTGATCATAATCTGGATTGCTCCAATATGAATCCAAGACATTGTCTTTGCTACTTCTGCTTTTAATTTCTGTAATTCCTCTCGAATTTCTTCAAAGGGAATCAACTGCATCTCAATTTGATTACTGGTTAATTCCATAGGAATCGCCATTTCCCTTGTGGATACCTTATAAATCAAATTGTCTTCTTTGTCTTAGCCCTAGGTTTCCTAAAACTATTTCAACTTGTCCTACCAAAAATCCTTGGTACTTCTGTAGTGTTGGATTTTCTCTCATAATCCTTTGAACCATATTATGAGATATCGTGGTTTGACTAAAGAACCCAGCCAAACTTTTATGTGTTTCATGTCGAAACACCTCCTCTTTACTCTGATTCTGATTCGGATTCATCCTTGGAAACTTCTTGACTAAATATTATCTCTTCTTCGTATATACTTTCATCTGAGGGGATATCCTCAAATTGATATACTTGGACTAGATCTTGAAAGAAAACCGCATCATCTATATCTGGTGTTGCTTCAAAGAGTTTGACTCATTTTTTCTCGTTTTCTGGACAATTTGTAGATATATGTCCTTTTACTCCACATGTCCAGCAGTTGCAATCCTTGAAACTTTCACTTGACCTTGTATGAGTTCTTCTGAAAGTTCTTCTTGATGGTGTTCTTCTCCTGCTTTGTGATGAGCCTGTTGCTGTGGACATTCTTGTAGGTCCACTTCTTTTACCTGATCTATAGGATCTGGCTTTTTGTTTAGACCAAAATGTTCTTGGTTTCCAAGAACTCTTCATTCTTTTATTATATGGATTATTTTTGAATTTCTTCCTTTTAAATCCCTGTGTCCTGTTTCCAATGATCGTTGAAAGATCATTTTCTCTACAACACAAAGATGTACGCTTATCTATACCCCTTATTTTCTTGTAGTTCTTTTGTAATGCTGCCATATGGCACCATTCTGCCAATTTTCCTTTCAAAAAGGACGCGCGTCTTGCCAATGTATCAAGATTACCTGAAACGTATTCTTTAATCAGCATTTCTCTCCAGGGACTTGGCATTTTTGAGAAAAACAGCTGAATAGCTACATTTTCCTCGACTCCCGAATTCTATCTGTATTTAGTGAATAATATAATGTATTCATAAACTAAACAGATATCATGTAACTCGAGGCTATACAGAGCTTGAGTATATCTTCTCTTTTTCTCTGTATCTTGATTATTGAAATAGTCTATCACTATGAATTGTGCTTTAAATAGGGTGACCATTCTTTCTCCAATCTCGCTGAGGGATTCTCCTGCTAAGATTGATTCCTTCGTATCTGGCATAGTCATCTCCCATGCGATCTTGACAGATCCCATTAGACTCATTTCTAGAAGTTTAATGAATCCTTCTTTATTGAGATCTAATGTCCCTGCTGCAATTCTCATAGCTTACGTCCAATCATCTATAAGATCTTCTCTGTTTTTGAAGTCCAAAACATCAAGGTTTAACATAACCCCATAAGGATGTATCGGGTCTAAAACAGTTTTTCCATAAGGAGTTTGATGTAGTGGTATTTTACTCCTTCTTGATCTGGTTCCTGCTGGATGTGAATTTTCTCCCACATGGAACTCACTATGTGGTTCTTCTGTTTTTACCACATATCTTGGGGGATTTCCCATGGTTGTTCACCCTCAGGGAAATTCATTTTTAGATCTACAACTTTGAGATTCGCAAAAGAATCCGCAAGATCTTGTAGATCCTCGAGATTTATCTTTCTAAAGTAGTCATCAGATATTGTTTTTCTTTGATACTGTTTTTATAAGATTAATCATCATTTCATCATTAGTTAAAGGTTTTTGAACCATTTTGGTTTTACCTTTCTGATGTAACAAAGGTTCGGTACCAAACGAGAGTGGTAACCTTCCTCCTGTATTTCCCTTTCTAGAACCAGAAATATGTTCTAGGTTTAGGATTTTATTTTGAAGATCTTTTAGAGTTCCAAGAATTTCTTCTTGTTTCTTAAGGATTTCTTCAATTTGCCGAGGTATTTCATACAACTGATTGCTGTAATATTGTACCGTCTTTTGAATTTCTCTAAGATCTCCAAAAAGTTTAGAGGAATCTGGGGTAATCTCTAAAAATTTAGAGTTAGAAATCATTTTTCTTTATCTCTTCAAATTTGAGAGCATTAGTCGCAACCTGTTGTAAGTAATCTATTGTGAATAGATTAACTTGTTTATAGGATTTCGTATGAATAAAATCCTCTTGATTCAAACCTTCGTTTGAAGTCATCTTTTTGTAAAATCTTCTCCTCAACAAAAAAAAGCATGAATTAACGAATAATATTATGTCTGAATAATTAACCTAAAGCTCTGATACCATTTTTTCGCATAATTCTTTATACTGCAAATGAGCACAAAATCTCTAGATTCAAGCATAAAACCTATACAAGTTAAGTATAGAACCTATAGATTTCAAGCATAGATTAGCATAAATCCAGCACAAGAATTAAATATTAAAATATTCAAGTTTGGTGGTCCTAGCGAGTTATAGTAAAGAATCTTTTGCCTAGGGAGTTATAATAAAGTTAGGAAGGGTATTAGGGATTTTAGGACAATTCACTCTTAATATAACACCTAGATATTTTAAAGCAAAAAATATTTAATTCTAAATTTTTTTAATATATATTAGAGAAACTGTAGGATCGGTGGTACATCATCACATAATTAATCCTAATTTCCATCTATTTTGAAATTTCAAATTATTTGAACAAAACAAGGAGAGAGAAATAACTGATATAATTTATTATATTTTAACTATTTCATAATGTTATTATTTTTAATCCAAAAAACTTTATTTTTCCTACCATAAACTTATTAAATTATTTTTTAATTGAAATTAAGTTTAATTAAAAAAAATCAATTTGTTGTGCGAATACAATAACATATATATATGGGTACACATCATGTGATAAGAGATCCTAGTGATTTCTATTTAGTAAAATAAATATTGTTTGGTAGAACATAATAAAATATTAATTTCATATTTTATTTTTGCGAAATTTTGATATTGCTATATAAAAAAAAACCCATGAAAAACACAAAAACTATTGTGAGATTGTCTCACATGTTAATGTTATGAGATGAATATCATATTCGATCCGCCCCGTAAAAAATATTAATTTTTATGTCAAAAATATTAATTTTCACTCTATATAAATCGAGTCAATTCGTTTCACCGTCTCGGGATAACTACACAAAAATATCTATTAGCTCTCAAAGTCTTTCAAATTTTGAACACACATCCTCGTATTTTCAAATTTCAAATATAAACACCCTCGTACATATTTTCCAAATTATATTTGCTGAACATTTGAAATCATAAAAAATATCCGTCGAAAAAAAAAAAAATCATAAAAAATAATAATCTATTTCAGAATTTCAAAATGAGAAACGGATAACGAAATTCTCATTAATGAAGAAGTGAAAAAGAAAAATGTACGCGTTTTTTGGCGTGTGGAGAACGTTTTCCTAACGTTCAAAAACGCGTCTTTTACTATTTACTGAATATATATATACACACGGCTGCGAACTGTGCGAAGTCGCCTTTGCGTAAGATTTGGAGAGGAGCCCAAAATCTCAGTTACAAGATTAACAGCTTTTTCTTTCGACCTAGGTCTGTTCATCAGGTATGGATTCTCGAACAATTTCGTGCTGAATTGCGGTTTATGTTGTGATTCTTTTGGGTCTGATTTTGTGGGCTCTCTGTTTCAAGATTTTGGCTGCGTTTCTCTTTAATTCGTTTTTTGATTGCTTGTTTATTTGTGTTTTCTTCGATCCATTTTTTTCCAATCCTTGGTGACGCCAGAATCACATGGTTTTGGTGTGAAATCACGGTGTTGATGGTATTGCGTGGGTTTGACTTTTTTTTAGGGTTTTGTTTAAGCGGTGATTTGGCACTCTTTTTTTATAGTGTTTTTACGTACTTGATTAGATTTATGTTGCCGTGTTTTGCTGAGGACAATCTTGGGTTTTGTAATTGTGTTATTGGCCATTGGGAACCTGGGATTTTAGTCCTGACAACCTCTTGTTGTGTTTTTGGGCGAGAAACCGTGCGATTAGATAGTAACACATGTAAAATTCGAAGGCTTTTTAAATGGCGGCGTACCTAATTACAACCGGCTGGTTTGGCCGGAGGGAGATTTTTCTAGTATTAAAATTAAGATTCTGAAACCGGGTGGAGATAAAGGTAATTTGAGCTACATGTTTTCTTGAGCTTTTGAGGATTTGCTTCTTGAATAGTGGATTTTATTGGTATTTTTAATGAAATTTTTATTTAGTGATCGAGTTATTTTTGGCTTCTCTCTGTAACTGTAGCAAACTTTCTAAAATTTTGTGTTAGAGGGATCATAACAGTTTGTTCATGATTCTTTCGAGGTTAATCCTATTGATAGAAATTGGCCTTGGGTGACTTGTATCATGTTACCATCATTGTTTTGTTGTTTACAATATTGGTTATGCATCATAGTTTTTGTGCTTCATAGTTTCTCATTTTTGTTTGGTGGCAGAAGAACTAACATTTTTCCTTCTCTTTTTTGAGATGGCTTTCCGGTCATCATCATACCAAATGCAGGTAGTGTTCTGTCTATGGATGCCAAAAAATTTATGCAGTTGCTTGAGGAGAAACAAAAGAGAGTTTTGGCCAAGAAAGAAGCCCCTCTGAAATGGGAACAGAAACTTGAAGCTGCTGCTGCTGCAATATGCAAAGCTGATGCTGAAGCGAAGGAAACGAGATCGAAAGTGTCCAAGCACAAAAGGAGATCAGTTTCAATCTCAGATAGTGATAATAGCGATACTGATACTGATAGTGAGAGCTATGAACGGAGGAGAAAGAGGACTAAGAAATCCCACAAGAGGCAAAAGAAGCACAACCATTATGACTTTGGCGACCATGAAAAGAGGAAGGACAAGAAATCTAGGCGGAAGCTAAAGAGACGTTCATCTGGTTCTGATGATAGCAGTGATGAATATGACAGTGATTCAGGAGAGGAGAGGAAGAAGAGACGACATAAAAGACAGAGGAATGTTTCACCCACAGATTATACTGTTACTGACTCTTCTAGTGATGAAGATGATGATCCTGTCAGAAAGAGGAGCCATTCCCGACATCACAAACATCACCAACGAACGAATTCAAGCCTGACAGATTCTTCAAGTGATGATGATGATGCTGTCCAGAAAAGTAGTAATGCGAGGCACTCCAAACATCACCAACGATTCCACTCCAAACATCACCAACTGTCCCTTAGCCATGGTGACTCATCAGACTCTGATAGACACAGACATGGCAGAAGAAGCAGATCAGTTGACAAATCATGTGATGATGATAACCATGATGGAAAAAGTAGAATAGAGAGGAAAAAGAACTGTGGTCGACACCACCACCACCACCGCCATCGCAATGGGCATAGCCACTCGGACGAGCTGCCACCGGAGAATAATGAAGCACAACCACAGTTAAATCTAAATGGCAAACATCTTGAAAATGGTTCCGGAGACGCTGATCTGAATGGCCATGTGAATGCATGTCCTCAGATCAGTTAATTATCGTTAGGTTCTCAGATTTCCTTGGCCGATTGGGGCTGGGGGCATTATTAACATTTGACGATGATTGCTTTTCTGTCGGACAGCTGCTACTGCAAGTATGCGAGAATTTTATCTTAAACTGTGTTGAACTTCATTTATTTGTGCAAGTTTTATGAACATTGTCTATAGAAGTGCCTGCCTTGCTCCTTTCTTCGGTACCCAATTGGATCGTTGATTCGCCTTAATGAGGCCGTAATTATTACGTAATTCAATTACGTAATTTTTTAATCATAATTCATAATTTAAAAAATGTAAAAATAATCAATTAAGTGAAAAATCAAGGCACGCCACAGCGAAAACGTTGTTTAGGGGTGATCGAAATATTTTAGTAACTGTCCAAATCGATTTGTACTGAATTTTTTTCCTAATTTTTTTCTAAAAACAATAGTTAAAAATAACAATCATAAACCGCATAGCATATATGATGTGGGTTTTTTTTTTTTCAAGGTAAAAAACTGCACCAAACCGTTGCGTAAATTCCTTGTTATAATATTTGGCCTAAGATTATAATAATTTGTAAACAATATACTCAATTAAAGAAATAGTCATTGACTCTATCTCAACTCTAGTAGGAAATCATTCTCCTTTTTTAAAAAAAAAAAGACAAACGCTTGCATGAAATTGTTTTATGGATCATGTTCGTGAGATGGATCCGGGTCAGATTAACCTATTTTTTTTAACCCGTGCTACATTGAAGAAGGAAGAGTATATCTAGGTTTCCCTTTTTTTGAAAATCTGAAATCGAAAAATCGTAAATCAATTTGTGAATGCCACAATCAATTGTGTCTCGGTTTAGCAACATGTAATATTTCACAAATTCTGGCGCTAAAGTTTACTTGGTTGGATATGAATTTTGAACTAGTGTGTGTTCTTGTTCGTTGGTGTTTTTTTCCACTCGGTACACTATTGATTGTGGCACTTGTGATGGGTTTTGTTTTTCTTGGATAAGGTGGATTCTGGGACCGTGTGTGATTCTTGCAAGGGAAGAGTGTGCTGCTTGTAAATCTGTGAATAATAGCCAAATTTCCTCTCTTCACGGGTGCCGGATTACAGATGTTGTATGCTTCGTACAGATTAAGACACTGCTATTTTTTGTTTATTTTCGATCATAGGGTATTCTAGTCACTTATAGTTTATTGTACGTACTTCTGTTTATATCTCATCTTCTCAGATCTATATGCTCTGTTTCTTGAAATGGTTTGAAGTAGTGCTCACTGAAAAGTGTAGTTTTATCTCATTCTTTTCATTTTGAAAGGAAAGATTTTATTTTAGCAGACGCTATTTTGCCCTTGTTTGAGACTGGGATCCCACTCTTGAAGCAGAGGCTTCACCAGCTTCCTGAATCTGATAAGGTGGGCTTCTTTTTTCCTAAGAGTTTGTGAATAATGGCGCCTTAAGAATGTCAAGAAATCATTTATTAATCTTCTAACTGTATTATACTTATTTCCAACTTAACCTTCTTTTTTTCCAGATAGTTGTTGCGTTTCCAAACGATGGAGCTTGAAAACGATTCCACAAGCTGTTGGATCAGTTCCCTACGGTCAGTTATAGTAATCAAAATGTCACACTATATTTCATATTTTGTATCTTATTTCACGGAGAGTATTGTGTTATTTTGGCACAGGTTATTTGCAACAAGGTTCGTGAAGGTGACAAAATAATAGTTAGGATAAAAGAGGGTAATCTGTGTAGATGCCATGTTGTCATTGTTGATGACTTGGTGCAATTTGATGGGACTCTAATTGAGTGCCAGGTGTTCTTTCTTGTCTCTCTCTGTGATTTTTCCAACATGTTAATCGTAGTTTGTCTTCGTTATTTTGTTTACCATTAAATCTCTTTGCATACCATTGCTCCCGAAGTCACTCAATTGTGATTTGATATTGGTATCAAGCTAGAAAAGTAATGATGGTAATCACTCCCTCAATGTTAAATTCCGCAGTGATGTATTTGAGACGACGCAAAAACATGATTTCTTTTGGTCATATTGCTGTTTTCGTTTCCTGTCAGAAAGTGTTGGCTTCTCACGGCACAGCAAAGGTGAGTGCCTACGTAACTCATGCCGTGTTTCCAAAGCTTGTATTAGTTTCAGTGACTCGTTTTCCATTATCTTGTTGCTGATGACGACGTTCTTAGCAGACTCATAGAAGGCATTCACCCATTTCTGGATCACGGATTCTTGCATGAACACTGTGAAGGCCATCTCCAATATTCCTGCCTTCAATTCATGAATCATGGTTGCTCAAAGGTGAAACAACATAGTTTCTCATATATTTGTGTCTGATTGATAACATGATGTATGATAATTATGTTTTTATTGCATTTGTTAGTGTCATTTTGTTGTTGTTTTGCATTAGTTTACATGTTTTATTTTTGCATTTTGTTAGTATTGCATTTTCCGTGTTTGCATGATGGAATTCTCGTTTTTGTGGTTAGGTCGCATATTTTGGGCGGACTAGGACGGAGCTTTGAAGCAATGGAAAAACTGGAATTTCTGAAGATCTCTTCGCCGCTCGATCCGCAGGATGTTGCCGATCGAGCGGGCGTCACTTTCCGGGAAATATTTTATAATTTTGAAAACGTTGTTATTTTATTCTCTAGCCATTATTAGACTTTTATTTCGATTTTTAGGACTAATTATGGGATTGTGAGAAATTGTCTTGGAGGCTAGGTTTTATTCTTGAATTTTTATCTCTAGTTTTCTTCTTTTCTTTGAATTTTTATTGATTTGGATCATGAGTATTGTTGGCTAAACTTTTAATACTTGGTTGAGGGAGACGAAACCTTGATATATTTTATTCATGAGATTTGATTCGTAGTGTTTAATCTTTATTGAATATCAATCTTTGATCTGTTTTATTTCATGTTTGTATGCGAGATTTTAGGATTGACCATCTTAGGATTTTGTATTGCGAGCGATAGCTAAATTAGAATTCAAATCCGTAATTGTTTGAATAAACTAATTTGCGAAGCAAGTACGCGTGATAATTTCTGCTGTTGAATTTATTATTTCGTAGGATCAATTATTGACTAGGCTAAATATAACCGCTGATGTTTGTGTTGTCTAGATTCATCAGTTTTACTAGTTTGAATGCTACCGTGGATTTAAATCTAGATTGCTGTTATCGGGTTAATTCATTGGTAAGAGTTAATTTAGAATGCTATTTTCTAATTAACTAAAATTACGGTGAAACATGAATTGAATTTTCAATGATGAATATTTAATAGGATTAATTATTTTTAGAGAATCGATGATTGAATGAATGAATATCAAGGGTGTAGTCAACTGATACCAAGTCTCGTCTCTTATTGATTTCTCTAGTCTATTCTTTAATCTTGCATGTTAGTGAATTTTCATTGATTAAAGTTTTCAGTAGTTAACCTCAAACTTGAAAACCCCCATTTAATTTATTTAGAATACATTGAATTTACCTTTCCTCGTGGGAACGATCCCTACTCACACTACTACATTTTTAGTGATTATCTGCTTGAGTTGGGTAATTTGGGCGTGACACGATTAAGCGTTACCAAATTTTGGCGCCGTTGCCGGGGAACAATGTTAATTTATTGTGTTCCTTTTCTTTTTGTTTTATTTTGATTAATCTCACTTTCTGTTCTTTTCTTTGGTTCTAGTTCTCTCTAGTTCATGCTGAAGAAGATTTTTTCTACGATCCGGAAATTGAAAGAGCTTTGCATAGGCGAAGGCGAGAACTCCGTAGGCAACAACAAGAAGCCGCTGCTCGAGCTGCTTTTCCAGAAGAAGAGATGGCTGCTAATGCTAATGCTAACCTGAGTCTTAGAAAATTGGGAACTCCTGATCCCAATCAACAACCTTTATGCATTACTTTTTCTACATTAGAAAATAATGCTACGTTTGAGCTTAAGACTGGTTTAATTCACTTATTACCTGCTTTTCATGGTCTTGCAGGTGAGGACTTGAATAAACACTTGATAGAATTCCACGTGGTTTGCACGAGTATGAAACCCCATGAAGTAACAGAGGAGCAGATTCAGCTGAGGGCCTTTCCTTTCTCTTTGAAGAGTGCTGCTAAGGATTGACTATATTACTTGCCCTTTGGTTCTATCACAACGTGGACGGAGATGAAAAGGATCTTTCTGGATAAATTTTTCCCAGCCTCTAGAGCTGCGAACATCCAGAAGGAAATTTATGGAATCAAGCAATATTCAGGGGAATCACTACACGAATATTGGGAGCGGTTCAAGAAGCTTTGCGCTAGCTGTCCGCAACACTAGATAAGTGAAAACCAGTTAATTCAATTATGCTATGAAGGTTTGTTACCTCATGACAGGAGTATGCTAGATGCGGCGAGTGGAGGTGTTTTCATGGATAAAACGTCGGTACAAGCGAGAAATTTAATTGAAAACATGGCTGCCAATTCTCAACAATTCGGCACCAACAGGAATGAGCATGTACCAAGGAAGAACAATGAGGTAAATGTATCTTCCCTTGAACAACAATTAATTGAATTGATGACTCTTGTGCGTCAGATGGCTGTAGGGAATGGACAGATTGCAAAGGCATGTGGGATTTGTGCTGCAGTCGGACACGCTACTGATATGTGTCCCACACTTCAAGAAAATTCGGTTGAATAGATTAATGCTACGGGGGTATTTCCTGGACCACCGCAGCGGAAATATGATCCCTATTCCAACACATACAATCCTTGTTGGAAGGATCATCTCAATCTGAGATATGGGAACCCTCAAGCAAATCAATCGGGGCCTCAAGCACCACCGCACAATCCAGCATATAGGCCACCGTACCCTCAACAGCAGCAGCGACCACAAATACCAACACCAGGTGAGTTTCTTGAGAATATTGTTAAGGAGCTTGCTACTAACATGGAAACTTTCCAACAGGACACAAGAGCAAGTATCCAAAACTTGAATACCCAGATGGGACAGGTTGCCACTGCCATTAAAAAGCTAGAAACACAGCATTCTAATGCTTTACCATCACAGACTGTGATAAACCCAAAGGAAAACGCAAGTGCAATCACTCTAAAGGATGAGAAGGAGTTGAAAATTAAGGAGAAAGAAGTGGAAGCTTCATCCAAGGAGAAGTCACAAGAAGAGTCGAAGGCAACTGATGGAGAAGTATCTAAGGAAGATGCGCCAAGAGGTAAGTTTCCTCCACTATCTGAATATAAGCCTATTACCCCTTTTCCCTTAGCGCTTAAAGAATCTAGAAAAAATGAAGGGATAAAGGATCTTTATGAGACTTTTCGTAGATGTGAGGTGAATATTCCGTTGCTAGATGCTATTAAGCAGGTACCTCGATACGCGAAGTTCTTGAAGGAGTTGTGCATAGCAAAGAGGAAACAAACATTGAAAGGCTGTCAAAAAGTGGAACTTGGCGAGAATGTCTCTGCTATGATCCAACGGAAATTGTCCGCAAAATGCAAGGATCCAGGTATGTTTTCTATCCCATGCACTATAGGGAATGTTAAACTTGAGAAGGCCATGCTAGATCTAGGAGCATCAATCAACGTTATGCCTTATTCTATATATGCATCATTGAAACTTGGTCCATTGAACAAAACTGGAATTGTTATCCAGTTAGCTGATAGGTCTAATGCATACCCTAGGGGAGTAGTAGAAGATGTGTTGGTGCAAGTCAATGAATTGGTGTTTCCTGCAGATTTTTATGTGCTAGACATAGAAAACGGTGATCATAATAGTCCTATTTTGTTAGGCAGACCGTTTTTGAAAACTTCCATGACGAAAATTGATATTCACAGTGGCACACTTACTATGAAATTCGATGGCGAGGTTGTGAAATTTAATATTTATGATGCCATGAAATTTCCTGATAGTGATGATTGTGTGTTTTCTGTTGATATTGTGGATTTCTTGGCACAAGAGTATTGTGAGCATGCAGGGAAAGATGAGCTAGAGGTGGCTATTACAGCACCCACTATGCAGACGGAAGATGGGATTCGATGCAGTCATGAAGTGGAAGAGATTGAGAAACTTCTGAATAGTTCACCTGAGCTACCTCAGTCAGGTAATGTCTCTTACTTATCTTTGTCAATCTCTAATACTAGGCGTCTTCCATTTGTTTTGCAGGCACCAGTGGTCGAGCTCAAGACACTTCCAAATCATCTTAAGTATGTTTTTCTTGGAGAAGGAGAAACATTACCAGTCATTATCTCCAATAGTTTGGAAACAAACCAAGAGCAACAACTAGTTAAAGTACTGCAAGAGCACAAGACTGCTATTGGGTGGACTATAGAAGACATCAAGGGAATTAGCCCTTTCACATGCATGCACCGAATTCTGATGGAAGACGGCGCAAATCCTTCACGTCAGCCACAAAGAAAGTTGAATCCACCCATGATGGAGGTGGTAAAAGCTGAAATTTTGAAGCTACTTGAAGTTGGGGTGATCTACCCAATTTCTGACAGTCAGTGGGTCAGTCCGGTACAAGTGGTACCAAAGAAAACCGGAATTACTATGGTGAAGAACAAGGATGACGAGATGGTTCCCACCCGTATTCAAAATAGGTGGAGGGTTTGTATTGATTATAGGAAGCTGAACGCCGGAACCCGAAAGGACCATTTTCCTTTACCCTTTATTGATCAAATGATTGAAAGATTAGCATGTCATCCTTACTATTGTTTTCTTGATGGTTATTCTGGTTATTTTCAGATTGCGATTGTGCCAGAGGATCAGGAGAAAACGACATTCATATGCCCATTTGGAACTTTCGCATATCGACGCATTCCCTTTGGACTATGCAATGCACCGGCTACTTTTCAACGGTGTATGGTTAGTATATTTTCTGATTTTGTAGAGCATATATTAGAAGTCTTCATGGATGATTTTACTATCTATGGTGACTCATTCGAAGATTGTCTGTCTAATCTTGCTCTAATTTTTAAGAGGTGTGTCGAAACCAACCTGGTTCTTAATTCTGAAAAATGTCATTTTATGGTTGGGCAAGGTATAGTGTTGGGTCACGTCGTCTCATCAAAAGGGATAGAGGTAGATAAAGCTAAAATTGATATTATTCAGTCTCTCCCTTACCCTACATGTGTGCGGGAAGTGCGTTCTTTTCTTGGCCATGCAGGTTTCTACAGGAGATATATTCAGGATTTTGCCAAGATCGCATCCCCTATGTGCAAACTGCTGCAGAAGGATGTGGCGTTTGAATTTGATGAGTCATGCAAAACTGCTTTTAATAAACTCAAGAACTCATTGACTTCAACACCAATCATCCAACCACCGGACTGGACCAAGCCATTTGAAATTATGTGTGACGCCAATGATTATGCCGTAGGAGCGGTATTAGCGCAGAAAGTTGGGAAAGCATCACATGCTATCTACTACGCTTCGCGTATCCTGAACGATACTCAACGGAATTATTCCACTACTGAAAAGGAGCTTTTAGCAGTAGTTTTTTCTTTAGAAAAATTTCGTTCTTATTTACTTGGCGCTAAAGTTATTGTTTATTCTGACCATGCAGCTCTTCGTTTTCTGATGGCGAAGAAGGAGACAAAACCAAGGCTGATAAGATGGATACTACTGCTGAGCGAATTTGATGTGGAAATTAAAGACAAAAGAGGGACCGAAAATCGAGTGGCTGACCACTTAAGTCGCCTAGTTCATGTGGATGAGGAGCTGAATTTGCGCGAAGAGTTTCCTGATGAGCTGCTGTTTTCAGCCAGCACGGAATTACCATGGTACGCAAATATTGTGAATTACTTAGTTACTAATGGATTTCCTTCTGAATTCTCTAAGGCACAGAAAGATAAGGTACGAAGTGATGCCAAGTATTATGTGTGGGATGATCCATACTTGTGGAAGCACTGCGCTGATCAAGTCATACGACGATGTGTATCGGCAAGCGAGGTACTCCCAATTCTCAAATTTTGTCACTCATATGCTTGTGGTGGCCATTTTGGAGCCAAAAGAACAGCTAGGAAGGTGTTGGACTGTGGATTTTTCTGGTCATCCATATTTCGAGATGCTTATATGTTTTGTAAGTCATGCGCTCAATGCCAAAAAACAGGTAATATATCCCAGCGCAAGGAGATGCCTCAGCAGCCCATTCTAATATGTGAAATCTTTGATGTGTGGGGCATCGACTTCATGGGACCTTTTCCTAGTTCATTTGGATTTATTTATATATTACTTGCTGTGGATTATGTCTCGAAATGGGTGGAAGCCAAGGCCACCTATACTGGCGATTCTAAAGTGGTTGCAGAATTCATTCAGCATAATATTTTCTCTAGGTTTGGAATTCCAAGAGCCCTCATCAGTGATAGAGGTACACACTTCTGCAACCGGACCGTGGCGAGTTTGCTTAAAAAATACCATGTGACCCACATAATTTCCACTGCATATCATCCACAATCCAATGGTCAAGCTGAGGTATCAAACAGAGAGATCAAATCTATCCTCGAAAAGACTGTGAATCCTACAAGAAAGGATTGGAGCTTACGCTTGGATGATGCCTTGTCGGCGTATAGAACCGCGTTTAAGACGCCAATTGGAATGTCTCCATATCGGTTGATTTTTGGGAAACCATGTCATCTGCCGGTGGAATTGGATCATAGAGCCTATTGGGCTATCAAACATTTTAACATGCAGATGGATGAGAGCGGCGAGCACCGAAAGCTGGAGTTGCAAGAATTGGAAGAGATCCGAAATGATGCCTATGCTAGCTCTAAGATTTACAAGGACAAAACAAAGGCCTTCCATGACAAGATGATCTCTCGACGGAACTTCGAAGTCGGTCAGAAAGTTTTGCTCTATCATTCAAGACTTCGGTTGTTTCCAGGTAAGTTATGTTCGCGTTGGAATGGACCTTTTGTTGTAACTAATGTCTTTCCTCATGGTGCAGTCGAAATTCAAAGTTTGGACACATCCAAAATATTCAAGGTGAATGACCACCGGCTTAAGCATTACTATGAAGGAGCCCAAGTGAACGTCGGAGAGGACGAGCATGATATCACTCTTGATGCTCCGCCAAATGTCAACTAAATCACGACATGCAGTCGAGCTATAGACTGACTACAAATTTAGCGCTGACTGGCAGGCAACCCAGTGTTTCTTTCCCTTTTGCTTTTGCTCGTTTTTATATTTTTTTGCTTTATTTTTGTTTCTTTTTCCTTAGTTTTAATTTTATTTCCAGTTTTTTTCTTGTTTTTCCGAAATTTTGAAAAAGCCGAATTTTTTTTTTTATTTGGCTCGCTCGATCGGCAATATCTTGTGGATCGAGCGAGCGCTTTTTTTTTTGTTGGAGACAGTGAGTTTATGTTTTTTGTCTCGCTCGATCCGCAACATTTTGCCGATCGAGCGAGCGTGCTTTTCTTCGGGCAGTAAGTCGCTTATTCTTTTGTCACTCGATCCGCAACATCTTGCCGATCGAGCGACAGATTTTTTACGTTAATTAAAACCCAGAATCCCCTTTCCCTCTCTCATTCCCTCTATTCTATCTTCCAATGCCCTAAATCCCCAAAATACTTTCTACCAATTTACCTCCTTAAATTCATCTTTATTTCTCTTAATCCGCAGGAATTAGTCGAGGGAAGGACCACCGCACTCCGATCGCCATCATCTCCGATCATCCTCTTCATTCATTTGCAGGACTTTCTACTGCTCCATCTTCCTTCTCGGTTCCGTTTAGACGCAAAATATTCTCAGAGGCACCAGATTCTTTTCGCACGCCAAGTGTTTGACGTATTGCATCCTTCACTCTCGGTTCTATCTTCATACTTTACATGGGACCTAAACGCGTCCGAAGTCAAGGCGAGTCCTCTTCTCGAGCCGCTGCTCGATCTTTTGCCGACTTCACCGGGCTCTTTGTCAATGACACTGCTCGTGATCGTTACATCACTGCCAAGGCAAGTCGTTCACCCATTCCTGAACGTGGTTTTGAGTTAGACTTGGCCTATCCTGATATTCTTAGGACTACTCAAGAGCGGGGTTGGACAAAATTCTGCGAGCCACCTCCTCCAGCTGTAGTCCCGCTTGTTCGTGAATTCTATGCGAATGCAGCAGAGAGAACAGATAGCAAGGCGTTTGTTAGGGGGAAACTGATTTCTTTTTTTCCCCATGAGTTGAATGCTTTATTTGAAATACCAGAGGTGGACGATTTGCTCTATCAAAGCCTGCAAGATGGCCCGGATTTGGATGAGTTGCTTGAACAACTGGCATACCCTGGAGCTACATGGGTTGACCCAGTTTCTATAGTGAACTTCAAGGAGCGGTTCTTACGTGTGCTTCCTGCCTCGTGGTTGAAGGAGTGGGTGCCCGGTGAGCCAACTTGTGGCTAAGGGCTTTTATGACTCTATGTATAAACAATCTTTTTTCTTAATATAATTTACACTTTTATAATGGCGTTTACTTTATCTTTTATCATATTATTATGTTGTGACATACTATAAGATGTTTAGATAAAGACCTTGAATATACTATAGTGTATGTAAGATGTGGTGGCACATGGGAATGACTATCATGAAACACATCTTATAGTCACTGTATATTCTAAACAGTTCCTAGTCGATTGAGCCGTCCGTTAATAAGGATAAGGATCGCTCGAGATTGAGACTAGCATTTGCGATGCCGAGTACCACGTTTCATTGGTATGGAACATAGAGATGTTCAAAGCATGCAAATGGATATTCATACGATGAATGATCGAACTACCCTATCCGGACTTTCCAAGTGGTTATCACTTATCGAGTGGAGAAAGTCCGCGGTTTTGGTTGTACACCATTAGTCCTTACTACTTGAAACATCATTGAGACTCTATATGCTAGTACTGTACTTTGACTTGTTTACCGACTCTATTGGGGTCATCAGGTGTCGGGATTGGGTACAGTTACGACACATATAGGAGTCGATGCTTTGTTGTCAAGGATTCACCACATACTTGCTAGTGTGGATATCCTATGCAATCTGAGGAGATATTAGTGTGACGAATCTCTGGCCAGAGTACATGATGTGTTTTAAGAAATGGTTTCTTAGTAGCACATGCGATGTCACTATTTGATCTTCAAGATGCATTGCATAGTTATCGAATCTCGAACGACTCTCGATTTACCAATAGTTGTTGATTCGATCGGGATATATGGATGAAGGGACCGTACTGTACGCTAACCAGAATCTATTGGTTCTTGCAGGCACTATCAGTGATACCTAGGGAATCATGGGGCGATGTTGCTAGGCGCTCTTACCATGATTCGATGGACAAGTCGGAAATTGTTATTCCGAGTCACAAGGAGTTGTGAGCCCACGGCTAGCTGTATCCCTGAACCATTGAGGGTCACACAAGTAATGGATTTTTAATCCCCGTTGAGATAATTAAATTTAAAGAGTTAAATTTAGTGAATAAAGAAGTGGGACTTCTTATTTAAGAGTAGAGGGAGTAAGATTTTCTAAAATGACATAGTGATGGACATTTTTGGAAATCACTGAATTCGGATTCAGAAAATTTATCTTGACTTTAAAAGATGCAAAAATGGTTTCTGTGCACATTGGTGAAATTGGTTTATAAATCTGAGTCACGATGAATTTTATATTAATTTCTGAACATGCGGGCTTTGTTTGTCAGGCTTGAACTTATGACTAATGGGCCCTAAGTTGTTAGCAGCCCACATTATAAATAAGTTATTGCAGTACAGAAATTACACACAACTTACAATCAGATTTTCGAAAACCCTAGCCTCCAGTCTAGGAATTTCGGCCGCCCCCCCCCCCCCTCTCTCTGTCTTAGAGAATTTTCAGTCTGCGAATTTCGAATTTGCAGTCTGATTTAACAGATCATATCTGTTCTATCTCTTCGCAGAAACTTCTGATAGACTTTCTAGTGCAGTCTATCAGAGGGATTAAACTTCTGTTCGTGGACCTGATTGAAGAATTGTTCGTTCATCAGTTCCTGGGATATACAACAAGAGTAGAGTTATCTGTTGGTGTCCATAATCTCGTTTCGAGATTCAAGGTAAAAATTTAATTGTTATTTAATTTTTACACGCACAATTTAATCGTAAAGTTTTGATACCCATGATATGGAATCGTTCCATATAAAATTTTAAAACTTTCGCTGCACTGGGTATCAATTCTGGTTGATCTGAACACCGTTTTTCAACAATGGTATCAGAGCCAGGTTGCTCAGATCAAGCGATTAAATTAATCGATTGTACAAAAATTTTAAGCCTTGGTTTTTTGAAACAAAAGGATTTTAAAAATTTAAAATTAATGGGCAAACCCGAGGCAGCGAACGTCGCTGCCCAAGGACAGCGATTGGATCGCTGCCCAAGGGCAGCGAGTCCATCGCTGCCAGCGATTTGATTGCTGCCCAGGGCAGCGATCGTCGCTGCCCAAGGGGCAGCGACGGGCTACCCGGCCCGAGCCCCTTTTGGGGCGCGGGCTGCCCGGGATCGTCCCGAGCGGCCCGGGAAAATTAATTTTTTATTTTTAATTAAAATTTTAATATGTTAAAATTCTATTTTTGGTCCGATCGAAAATTGTTTTTGATTGGTCCACGAGGCGTCGGATCGAATTGTTCGAGTCCGAAAATTTTAAAATTGATTTTTGGATAAATTTGAATTTTTGGAAAATTTATAGATTTTATCTGTTAAATCAGATTTTATGAAATTAATTATTTTTGGTACAATTGATGATAAGATATGATCTTATGGAAATATTGAGTAAAATATGATTTTATGTATAAAATTGGATTTTATATGTAAAATATGATTTTATTTGATAAAAAGGTAAAATATGATTTTGTATGTAAAATAAGATTTTATATATGAAATATGATTTTATCCTTTTTAATTTAATTGCCATTGCATGTTATCCAATAAATTAATTTTGAATTAAATATTATTGGATAAGGATGATCGATTACCATGACCAATTTTGTAGGTGTATGTTAGGGAATTTACATTTGTTTTTATTGTTGTTGGATTTATTAATGGGCCTGATTTATGGCCCAATATAAATTGTCATATGTAATAAAAGTGGGCCTGGTTTATGGCCCGTTCCCACCCCTTAAAATGTATCCCCTACTTGTCATAGTTGTTTATTGTAAATACATTATACTTAGTGGGAGATGAAGATTTGAAGACGAAGGTGGGCCCAGCAGACAATAAAGACTGAAGAAATGTAAATTGGAAGCACAATGTAATAGGATTGCATTGCATACTTGCATATCACCTAGGATTGGACTTAGACTCGTGATTGGCAACCACGGGTCGATTAGTAATGGAATCGATCATCCTAAAATATAATATATGATATTATCGTTGTATGCATGTTTAGACTAAATTGTATGAATTCCGCAAGCATACAAATTTTAAATGATGAGACAAATTTTCAAAATTAAAATCCCTCATTTTAAATATGATTTAAAATTGATATCAAGATTAAAAGGGAATTTAAATATTGTTTAAATATTCCTACCTTCCATCAACGATTAATGTATGAGATGCTACCCGCGGATACGGTCCGGCTCATATTATTGGGGGGGCCCGTTCGTCGAAAAGCTGTACATTGGATCGACACATGTGTAAGTTGGGTGGAACTCCCATGGGATTTGCTCATATTATTGGGGATCCACATGACGACCGTCCATCACAACTTGATATTGATGGGTCATCTTGACATGTCACAATAAACGGCGTCATATTATTGGGCCCTTATTGGACATGAGGTAAAAACATGGAGGTTGCTTTGGAAGCAATTGGGAACTACCTTTTGAAAATTATGGTTGGCTGATATTATTCGGGACTATAGTTTGTCAATTGGACTCCATGTTCCCACTAAAGAAAATGTTTCTCGTTTTCACTAGAGGGTAGTGAAATCGTTAAAATAGTGGGAGTGAGATTCATAAAATAAATTTCGCCTATTTTATGTCTTAGTAAATTAATTAAACAATCACTGATTATTGTCTGTTTCTTTTCAGTATTTTATTAAGATGAATTCGCGCAATCCACTATTCTCTATTCTCGAACAAAATAAATTGACTGGCGCAAACTATACGGAATGGTTCCGTAAGTTGAAGATTGTCTTGACCTCGGAGAAGATGTTCTACGTGTTAAAGAAATCTCATCCGAAGGAAGCACCAGCCGATATAAGTCCGGAAGAGTTGACCAAACTTGATAAATGGTGGGACCATGATATCAAGGCCAAATGCTATATGCAAGCTTCGATGTCTGATGAACTCCAGAGGCGATTTGAGGATACCGTGAATGCTGCTGACATTCACGTATAACTCAAGGAACTTTTTGGGGCTCAATCGAGAGCTGAAAGGTTCGCTACTGTAAAAAAGTTAATGACGTGTCGCATGCGTGAAGGGACTTCGGTCCGTGATCATGGGGTACGCGTGATTTGGCTCATTCAGAAGTTGGTAACGCTTGATTTGGTATTGGAGCATGAACTCAATGTGGACTTATTACTTCTCTCTCTTTCTTCATCGTTTGACGGTTTTGTGGTGAATTTCAATATGAATAAGATAGAGGCCTCGCTTGAAGAGATGGTCAATATGCTTGTAACTTATGAAGCCACTTTAAAGAAGGATAAACCGGTTCTCTTGGTGGGCTCCTCTTCTTCTGCTAAGAAGGGGTCAAGTACAAAGGGTAAGAAACGTTCTACCCCATCCAAGAAAACCGGACCCGAGAAGAAGAACAAGACAAAGGCTTCAAACATGGAAAAGTCCAAGGATGTTTGCCATCACTGCAAGAAACCCGGTCATTGGAAACGTAACTGCAAGGAATATCTAAAGCAGTTGCGAACTGCGAAGGGTATGTTTTATATTGAAATAAATGTTTCACTTAATACTACTTTTTGGGTATTGGATACCGGATGTGGATCTCACATTTGCAATGATTTGCAGGTGATGACAAGAAGTCGCAAGCTTAGAATGGGTGAGACCCAGCTGAGGCTCGGAAATGGTTCTAGAGTTGAAGCCAAAGCTGTGGGAGACGTTTATTTAATTTTGCAGAACGATTTTAAGTTACCTTTGAGAGATGTTTTATTTGTTCCAGACTTGATTAAAAACATTATTTCTGTTTCTATGCTTGATAGAGATGGGTTTTCTTGCAATTTTGTGAATGAGATTTGCAATATTTACAAGAATGAATGTTTGATTGGAAATGGACAACTTGAAAACGATCTATATAACTTAAAATTAAAAGACGTTCCAATAAATTATGTTGATAAACCGGTAACAACGAACAAAAGGAAAATCGATAGTCAAAACCCGGCAAACCTTTGGCATGCTAGGCTAGGTCATATTTCCTCAAGGAGGATGAACAAGCTAGTGGGAGAGGGCATGTTTGATATGTCTGATATTAACTCTCTACCTACTTGTGAATCCTGCCTGAAAGAAAAAATGACTAAATCTCCATTCAAGGGGAAACCTGAGCGTAGTCAAAATCTGTTGGATTTGATCCATACAGATGTTTGTGGTCCATTTAGAATTGGTACTCAATTTGGCCACACCTACTTCATTACCTTTACTGATGATTATTCAAGGTATGTGTATTTATATTTAATGAAATATAAGTCTGAAGCATTCGAAAAGTTCAAAGAATTCAAGGCTGAAGTAGAAAACAAGCTAGGTAAAAGTATTAAAGCACTTCGATCGGATCGAGGTGGAGAATACTTAAGTACCGAGTTTTTGGACTATCTGAAAGAGAATGGGATTCTCTCTCAGTGGACTCCTCCTATGACACCTCAGCTGAATGGTGTATCAGAGCGTCGTAATCGAACTTTGTTGGACATGGTTCGATCCATGATGAGCTTCACTGAGCTTCCACCTTCATTTTGGGGCTACGCGCTTGAAACAACGGTGTTGTTGTTGAACAACGTCCATACTAAAGCAGTGAACAAAACACCATACGAGTTATGGAATGACAAAGCTCCTAAGTATTCGTACTTGAGGATTTGGGGATGTCCTTCTTACGTGAAGCAGACAGTGGGAGATAAGTTGGATAGTCGATCCACCTTATGTTATTTTGTAGGGTATCCAAAGAATTCAATCGGATATTATTTCTATCATCCTACTGAAACAAAATTGTTTGTTTCAAGGAATGTCACCTTCTTGGAGAAGGAGTTCTTATTGGATAAGAAAGGCGAGATGATAGAACTCGAAAAAATTCGAGAAGAACCCGAAATACAAAATAATGATCCCATACCTCAAGAATCTTCAGAGGACACGCCTATACCTAGAAGATCCGAGAGGACTTCTAGACCTCCTATTCGATATGGTCTTCTTCTTGAAGGGGATTAAGATGAACCCGACGTTGGATGTGATCCAAGAAACTTCAAGGAAGCAATTTCTGATGCGGATTCAAATTTATGGCTTGAAGCTATGTAGTCGGAAATAGATTCGATGCATACAAACCAAGTTTGGTCTTTAGTAGATCCTCCCGATGGAATTGTTCCAATAGGGTGTAAATGGATCTACAAGAGAAAGCTTGGGCCTGATGGTAAGGTATTGACCTACAAGGCATGATTGGTGGCGAAAGGTTATACTCAAAGACAAGGACTTGACTATGATGAAACCTTTTCACCAGTTGCAATGTTCAAGTCCATAAGAATCCTTATTGCCATAGCTGCTTGGTATGACTATGAGATATGGCAAATGGATGTGAAGACTGCATTTCTTAATGGAAACATTAAGGAAGAGATCTATATGATGCAGCCTGAGGGATACACATCCATGGGAAGCGAGCATAAGGTATGCAAGCTTCAGAGATCAATCTATGGCCTCAAACAAGCATCAAAAAGTTGGAACCAGAAATTTGATGAAACAATAAAGGATTTTGGTTTCATCAAGAACCCGGAGGAACCGTGCGTGTACAAGAAAGTAGTTAAGGATGCTGTGACATTCTTAGTACTTTATGTTGATGACATCTTACTAATTGTGAATGATGTAAGGATGTTGCAGTCAACAAAGATATGGTTATCAGGTAGATTCTCGATGAAGGATTTGGGTGAGGCATCCTATTTTCTAGGGATACAGATCTATAGAGATAGATCTAAGAGAATGATAGGACTCACTCAAGCAACCTACATCGACACAATATTGAAAAGGTTTTCAATGGATGGTTCCAAGAGAGGACATCTACCTATGTGTCATGGAGTTTCTCTATCCAAGTCCATGTGTCCCAAGACTGATGAAGAGATAGAGAAAATGACACATGTACCATATGTGTTAGCCATAGGTAGTATCATGTATGGGATGATATCTACCAGACCGGATGTAGCATTTGCTCTGAGTGTCACGAGCAGATATCAAGCCAATCCCGGTCAAATGCATTGGAAAGCCGTGAAGGACATTCTTAAGTACTTACGAAGGACTAAGAATATGTTCATGGTATATGGAGGAAGAGAATTGAAATTGGAAGGCTATACCGACTCTAGCTTCCAAAGTGACGTGGATGACTCGAAGTCAACCTCTGGATTTGTGTTCATGCTCAATGACAGTGCTGTCTCTTGGAAGAGTTCCAAGCAGGATACCACAGCGAATTCCACCACTGAGGCAGAATACATTGCGGCATCAGCTGCTGCTAAAGAGGCCGTTTGGATGAGGAATTTCGTCCAAGAGTTGGTCATTATTCCTGAAGTTGTTGGTCCAGTCCCGGTGTACTGTGACAACACGGGTGCCGTTGCTCAAGCAAAGGAACCAAGGTCTCATCAAAGATCCAAACACGTACTGAGGAAATACCACATCATCCGGGAGATCGTGGAAAGAGGAGACATCATTGTCGAGAGAGTGGCCTCTGCAGACAATATTGCTGATCCACTTACTAAGCCCTTGCCAGGACCATTATTTGACAAACATCGCGAAGCAATGGGACTGCGTAGTATGACTAGTTGGCTTTAGGGCAAGTGGGAGATTGAAAGAGTGGGTGCCCGGTGAGCCAACTTGTGGCTAAGGGCTTTTATGACTCTATGTATAAACAATCTTTTGTTTAATATAATTTACACTTTTATAATGGCGTTTACTTTATCTTTTATCATATTATTATGTTGTGACATACTATAAGATGTTTAGATGAAGACCTTGAATATACTATAGTGTATGTAAGATGTGGTGGCACATGTGGATGACTATCATGAAACACATCTTATAGTCACTGTATATTCTAAACAGTTCCTAGTCGATTGAGCCGTCCGTTAATAAGGATAAGGATCGCTCGAGATTGAGACTAGCATTTGAGATGCCGAGTACCACGTTTCATTGGTATGGAACATAGAGATGTTCAAAGCATGCAAATGGATATTCATACGATGAATGATCGAACTACCCTATCCGGACTTTCCAAGTGGTTATCACTTATCGAGTGGATAAAGTCCGCGATTTTGGTTGTACACCATTAGTCCTTACTACTTGAAACATCATTGAGACTCTATATGCTAGTACTGTACTTTGACTCGTTTATCGACTCTATTGGGGTCATCAGGTGTCGGGATTGGGTACAGTTACGACACATATAGGAGTCGATGCTTTGTTGTCAAGGATTCACCACATACTTGCTAGTGTGGATATCTTATGCAATCTGAGGAGATATTAGTGTGACGAATATCTGGCCAGAGTACATGATGTGTTTTAAGAAATGGTTTCTTAGTAGCACATGCGATGTCACTATTTGATCTTCAAGATGCATTGCATAGTTATCGAATCTCGAACGACTCTCGATTTACCAATAGTTGTTGATTCGATCGGGATATATGGATGAAGGGACCGTACTGTACGCTAAACAGAATCTATTGGTTCTTGCAGGCACTATCAGTGATACCTAGGGAATCATGGGGAGATGTTGCTAGGCGCTCTTACCATGATTCGATGGGCAAGTCGGAAATTGTTGTTCCGAGTCACAAGGAGTTGTGAGCCCCGGCTAGCTGTATCCCTGAACCATTGAGGGTCACACAAGTAATGGATTTTTAATCTCCGTTGAGATAATTAAATTTAAAGAGTTAAATTTAGTGAATAAAGAAGTGAGACTTCTTATTTAAGAGTAGAGGGAGTAAGATTTCCTAAAATGACATAGTGATGGACATTTTTGGAAATCACTGAATTCGGATTCAGAAAATTTATCTTGACTTTAAAAGATGCAAAAATGGTTTCTGTGCACATTGGTGAAATTGGTTTATCAATCTGAGTCACGATGAATTTTATATTAATTTCTGAACATGCGGGCTTTGCTTGTCAGACTTGAACTTATGATTAATGGGTCCTAAGCTGTTAGCAGCCCACATTATAAATAAGTTATTGCATTACAGAAATTACACACAACTTACAATCAGATTTTCGAAAACCCTAGCCTCCAGTCTAGGAATTTCGGCCGCCCCCCCCTCTCTGTCTTAGAGAATTTTCAGTCTGCGAATTTCGAATTTGCAGTCTGATTTAACAGATCATATCTGTTCTATCTCTTCGCAGAAACTTCTGATAGACTTTCTAGTGCAGTCTATCAGAGGGATTAAACTTCTGTTCGTGGACCTGATTGAAGAATTGTTCGTTCATCAGTTCCTGGGATATACAACAAGAGCAGAGTTATCTGTTGGTGTCCATAATCTCGTTTCGAGATTCAAGGTAAAAATTTAATTGTTATTTAATTTTTACACGCACAATTTAATCGTAAAGTTTTGATACCCATGACATGGAATCGTTCCATATAAAATTTTAAAACTTCCGTTGCACCGGGTATCAATTCTGATTGATCTGAACACCGTTTTTCAACAGTGGTATGCTTTCGTGATTCGGCGTCTGATGCCGATATTACATTCAAGCGATGTCAATCTTGACCGCTCTACACTTCTTTATGCGCTTGAAATAAGAGCACCAATTAATGTGGGGCGTGTCCTTCATAGTGAGATTCACAGATCAATCCATAATGTCACAGTGGATCTCTACTTTCCCATGATCATCACCTGTCTATGCATATGCGCCGGGGTTGTTGTTCGGAATGATGAAGAGTGGTTGCAGCCTCAGCGACCACTAGACTCCGCCTTTATCGAAGCCAAGAGAGCACATCGTGTCAAGCATTTTATGAGGGACGACCACTTCCAACAACCGCCAGCCCCCCAAAGGCCGCCTCCACCTCCTCGTCGCTCTCAAGCCGATTCCATCCGTGAGCTCACTACCTATGCTCATCATTAGGATGCTTATAATACGGTGGCGGCTCACAATTTGCAAGCGGTGGATTCTTTATTGCGGAATCTCACATTGCACTTTGGTCTTGATCAAAATGCCGTTCCAGCCACTCTACCATTCCCGCCACCTTTCCCTTTCCAGTATGCCTCTCCTGTCCTTCCTCCGGAGGCTGAAGAGGAAGACGCCGCAGACCTGTAAACCAGGGGAGTCCCGTTTTTCGTTTTTGCATTTCATTCTATTTAGTTGTTTGGTTGAGTTTTGTGTTGTCTTGCATTGAGGACAATGTTTCGTTTAAGTGTGGGGGGGTGCATTCATGCATGCATTTCATTGCATTGTTGTTTTTGTTGCGTTGTTGCATTTAGTTTGTTTTTGGATTTTATCATTCTGTTGCATTCTGTATTGAGTTGAGAAGAAAACGGGTAGCCTGGCCAATGATGACGCTTTGTTTGTGAATTACATGCCTATCTGACAAGTTTTTGCACTGATGGAACTTAGTAGACGAGTGAACTCTTACATACTCTGTGAATTACACTCAAATCTGAATTTTGAAACATACAAACGTGGATAGGATTGAGGCATTGTTTGGATTCTTTGGGCCTAACTTCTCTTGAATTTTTTTTATCCTTAGATGCCCATTGAGCTTTCACATATATATGAGCACATGAGGTGTATATTTCTGAAATTTGTGCAAAATCATCGTTTACTGTTGATGATTTCTCTTTTCTATACTGATTAATATTTTTATGAATTGATTGTGAATTGAGACATGTCTAGAACTTGTTCAAACACCCTTCGAGGCGAAATACGGGTAAACTGTGACTTAGGAGTGATGTAGGCAATTTTTCTAAATTCGTTTGAGCTTTTCTAGCCACCCACTTTATTAATTATCCCTAGTACCTTGTTTGAGCCTGATTGAAAAACGAATGGCATGCGTGCAAACGTGTGGTAAACCCCCATTCGGCATTATTTCAAGGTCCTACAACTACTACCTATAGCCTAAACACTGTTTCCTACCTTTAAGGGAGTGAATTGAATGTTGAAATCATTTTATGCTCCTGCGCTGAATGGTTAATATGGAATGGTTTGATGATAGCTTGAAAGAAAAAGAAAAATAGTAGTGAAAAAGTGGTGAAAAAAAAAATAAAAAAGAAAAAAAGGGAAATTAAATGGTGAAAAGCATTAGAAAAAAAATGTGGAGATCAATGAAGTGAAAAGTGGTGTGAAAAATGAATGAAAAAAGAGTGAACTCTAAAGATAGACATAATTTACTCCCTCTTTGAATCCTTTTCCTTTATTGTAGCTATAAGCCAAGCCTATATTATAAGTCAATTAAGACCTATTGACCGAGTCACAGTCGCCTAATATACTAGTGGAGAGGGGTTGTGAGAATTTTGCCTATGGACTGTCGATTGACACTATTGATGAGTATGATTTTTTATCAAAACACGCACACACTGGATTTCTTTGTGTTTAACCGATTGTGAGTGTGTTGATTTGATTTCTATTCATTGTAATTCTATGTAACCATGAAAAGTCCTCATGATCTATGAAAGTGTGAATTGGATTTGGAGGCGAGTGTTTTGAACTTGAGTTGCGGAGTTTGTAAGTTTGTGAGGTGAAATCAGTTTGGTTTTAAAATTTTCAAAACAATGTGATTTGGATGGGTGAATGTGAAAAGTTTGTAAAAAATGAACTGAGGCCAGTACTCCGTAGTATTTCTTGATTCTTGTTTGCATATTTTATCTTGTATGACTTGCTCGAGGGCGAGCAAGGAGTAAGTGTGGGGGTATTTGATAGTTATGTTTTTATTGCATTTGTTAGTGTCATTTTGTTGTTGTTTTGCATTAGTTTACATGTTTTATTTTTGCATTTTGTTAGTATTGCATTTTCCGTGTTTGCATGATGGAATTCTCATTTTTGTGGTTAGGTCGCATATTTTGGGCGGACTAGGACGGAGCTTTGAAGCAATGGAAAAACTGGAATTTCTGAAGATCTCTTCGCCGCTCGATCCGCAGGATGTTGCCGATCGAGCGGGCATCACTTTTCGGGAAATATTTTATAATTTTGGAAACGTTGTTATTTTATTCTCTAGCATTTATTAGACTTTTATTTCGATTTTTAGGATTAATTATAGGATTGTGAGGAATTCTCTTGGAGGCTAGGTTTTATTCTTGAATTTTTATCTCTAGTTTTCTTTTTTTCTTTGAATTTTTATTGATTTGGATCATGAGTATTGTTGGCTAAACTTTTAATACTTGGTTGAGGGAGACGAAACCTTGATATATTTTATTCATGAGATTTGATTCGTAGTGTTTAATCTTTATTGAATATCAATCTTTGATCTGTTTTATTTCATGTTTGTATGCGAGATTTTAGGATTGACCATCTTAGGATTTTGTATTGCGAGCGATAGCTAAATTAGAATTCAAATCCATAATTGTTTGAATAAACTAATTTGCGAAGCAACTACGCGTGATAATTTCTGCTGTTGAATTTATTATTTCGTAGGATCAATTATTGACTAGGCTAAATACAACCGCTGATGTTTGTGTTGTCTAGATTCATCAGTTTTACTAGTTTGAATACTACCGTGGATTTAAATCTAGATTGCTGTTATCGGGTTAATTCATTGGTAAGGGTTAATTTAGAATGCTGTTTTCTAATTAACTAAAATTACGGTGAAACATGAATTGAATTTTCAATGATGAATATTTAATAGGATTAATTATTTTTAGAGAATCGATGATTGAATGAATGAATATCAAGGGTGTAGTCAACTGATACCAAGTCTCGTCTCTTATTGATTTCTCCAGTCTATTCTTTAATCTTGCATGTTAGTGAATTTTCATTGATTAAAGTTTTCAGTAGTTAACCTCAAACTTGAAAACCCCCATTTAATTTATTTAGAACACACTGAATTTACCTTTCCTCGTGGGAACGATCCTACTCACACTACTACATTTTTAGTGATTATCTGCTTGAGTTGGGTAATTTGGGCGTGACACGATTAAGCGTTACCAATGTACCTTGATGATATAATGTACCGGTATATTCATATTGTATGCAAATTGCCAATGAACATGGTGACACATTGAGATATATTAGTGTAGACCTAGTTGTAACTATTGTAGACTATTGTTCAAATAAATTATTGATATTTCAGACTACCGAATGCATTTTTTTTAGGTTCACTATGCTGCCAAGGGGAAAGACATCGCATTTATGACGAGTAGACTACGTGGGTGGTGGAATGGTACGGCTGCTGTGATTTTGTAAATTCGTGTGTGTGACTCGCCTATCTTGTGAAATAAGTCGAGAATTTGCCAGAAATAAATAAAGGGTTATTTCTACAGTTTTTCTTGATGTTGGAATTTGCAGTCTTCGTCTTGGTACAAGACAGAAACCAAATCTTGTTCTTTCTACGTAATTATGGAGTACCGAGTTATGGTACATAGAAATATAAATGCATTACTAATTTGTCTTCCTATATGTTTGAGTATAGCCTTATGGATTCGATGTTGGCCAATCTGGGAGGGGAGTGTTCTGAAAGGATTATATTTAGGAGTGGAAGGCATGCGTGTGGGAGGCCAGGTGAGTGAATCTATGACATAGAGATTCATTATATTGCTTACTGGAAAAGCAAATAAATCTGAAATTTTGTATTTTGTTCAAGCACGAGTTGAAACCATATTCAATGCTAAGCACGATCAATGCACGATGTTGTTACACCTAAATTCCATTAGATTCACTACATGGATCCTTGAAAATCTTCAACTAACATGACCATTTTTGCAACGCTTGTTGATAGTACCTCCTGAGATAGCTTATGGGAGCAAAGGGGTACAAGAACTCACCCCCCATGCAACAATCGAGGCAAGAAAGTATTTTCATATGATAAATCATGTTTTCGGCTAGCTTTACAGCTATATATATCATTCTTCCTTAATTTATTCCAAAATTTTGATCTTTGGCTTGTAGCTGATGTTGAACTATTAGCCATAAAGCAAAGTCCATTTGGGTATGTAATTGTCCACGAGGCCATTCTTCATTTTCATTCATCCTTAATTCCTCATTATTCCTAGTTTGATTCATGTTAGTTAAGCAACCAGTAAATATAATTAATTTTCTTCCATATTTTAATGCAGGTCTTCCGTTAAAATTGTTGAAGGATAAGTGAGACAATCACCAACAAAGAAACTTGTCCCAGAATCCACCTTTTCCAAGAAAAACAAAACGCATCACAAGTGCCACAATCAATAGTGTACCGAGTGGAAAAAAACACTAACGAACAAGAACACAAACTAGTTCAAAATTCATATCCAACCAAGTAAACTTTAGGGCCAGAATTTGTGAAATATTACCTGTTGCTAAACCGAGACACAATTGATTGTGGCATTGACAAATTGATTTACGATTTTTCGATTTCAGATTTTCAAAAAAGGAAAACCTAGATATTTACTCTTCCTTCTTCAATATAGCAGGAATCAGGAATCTTCTCAGTGAATGACATCGATCTTCATTCTTCAATGTAGCCAGAGACTTCTCGAGCTTGTTTCTCGAGATGGTTGGAATCGATCGAAAGCGATCGAGAAGCGCGGAGATAGAACAAGCGATTGAGAACGCGAAGATCCATTGAATTTGAATCTCTCTGCTTTGACATACATCTAACTGTTGACTTTTATCAATATACGTGAAATCCACTACTTTTTAACGAATCCCGCATATATTAATAAACGATGCCCCTTAAATCTATCATTGAAATGGTATCATTGTAAGTAACATAAAATATTTCCTAAAATAGAATTAGTTGGGTAATTTTATGGGGGGAACTATAAATTTATAAAATGAATTGATAAATAAATAAATCAATCAACATATGCACTCATCTTGCATATGAAAATTTTTAATCTGAGTTTAAACCAAACATTTTCAACAATTTGCACGTGGTTTAACCAACACCCTTGACCATTGTTGAGCTAACCCACAAGCCAGACAAGTCCGAACAAAATAAGAAAAAAGCTTTCACAGCGAGCACATCAAGCATTCAAAAGAATAAAATTAAGCAAAAATATACAAGGCCATCGCGTCGTGACCCCCCTTATTATGTCACACGATATAACAAACGAGGGCTCGGCCAGGTATGCTCATAGCTCAACGTCACGCGGTTCATATGAAATGGGAACAGAGATAAATTCAGAAAATATGGTCCCAAGAGTAAAACAGAAGAATTCTTGATGTTGGTGGCATTGCCAAGAACTAACTTATTTTGGCTAGTGAAGGACGAGAGGAAGTTATGAAAGCTTTCATGTATCTAAGAAGCAGATTCCTTGGCAATCTTCTCTGCCTTGGCGATAACCTCTTCGATTCCTCCAACCATGTAAAAAGATTGTTCCGAAAGATCGTCGTATTTCCCATCCAAGACTCCCTGTTGCAAGCAACAAAACGTATCACCGTGTCAAATGGCAATGGTATTGGACCAAAGGATAATTCAAAATAATGAGAGGGGAAAAAAAGATGGTTGGGGTACAGGATATCATCATATTGACCAGAACTCTTTACAAGGGACAAACACAAAATCCGGAAAAAACACATGGAGACATTAGTGAAGTATACAAAGATTACAGTTGGATCGAAGACTTTAACTTGAAAAATGATTCGAAGGAGCTGCGTTCAAACTACATCCAATGATGAAGAATTTTAAACATATTGCAAAAAATGACAAATTTGTGGATAAAGGTTTGGCAATTCATAGATTTAAGAAACATACAAACAATCAGAATATATTTGTAACAATTTGAATGGAGACAGATTGCATTTGAAACAGCTAATCAAACTTGAATCCTCACACAAATCCAAATTCAATTTTGTTTATTCAATTTTAAATCCACTCTCCAAACTAGTCATTTGAAATACATGCCTTTCACATTTAATTTGAAATCTTCACACAAATCCAAATTCTTCCATCCAAACACAACCTAACATTATTCAGGAGGGAACTGACATTGTTCTAGCATCTGGTAAATGAATAAGCAGCTAAAAAATAAGTTTGAAGCTGGCTTAAGAAACCAGTGCACTGCAGTACAAAATTCAAATCCTCATAACAAGGCACTCATCTAGACACATCTCACACAATATTCAGAGTGCTTCGGTCGAAGCCTTTGAAACCAAATATTTCAAGTCCATTATCTGAATAGTTTGGGTGCTTTTGAACTATGTATTTAAGCAAAATAATCAATAATGTATTTCAGAAATCCATCTCTCATATGCTTAACCTCAAATTCTCACATCCGAATGCAACCTAGGTGATATTATATATTAATATAGTAACAAGTACTATAGGCAAGTTCAGTGGAAATTGCAAATTAAGCATTCATAGAAACAGCAAATACCCAAGGATGAGATTCAAATAAATTTTACCTGGAAGCTGGTGATGCTCTCTTTCAACTCTACATACTTGCCAGGGGCACCCGTGAAAACTTCTGCCACATGGAAAGGCTGGCTCAAGAACCGTTGAATCTTACGAGCACGTGCAACAGTCAATTTGTCGTCTTCACTAAGTTCATCCATTCCGAGAATGGCAATAATATCTTGAAGATTCTTGTAGTTTTGGAGGACTTTCTGTACACCTCGAGCTGTGTTGTAATGCTCCTCTCCCAGAATGTGTGGGGAAAGCATACGAGATGTTGAGTCCAGAGGATCGACAGCAGGATATATACCAAGCTCAGAAATCTAATCAAAACAGCAACAATAATTGCAATTGCAAGATTCAGATAGTGAATTGTCAAATCAGGCTTCTTTGAGGAATTCAAGAAACTCCATATACCTGTCTAGATAACACAGTTGTGGCATCCAAGTGAGCAAAGGTGGTTGCAGGGGCTGGATCTGTCAAGTCATCAGCTGGCACATAAATGGCTTGCACGGATGTGATGGAACCTTTCTTAGTCGTAGTAATGCGCTCTTGAAGGCCTCCAAGATCTGTAGCCAAAGTAGGTTGATATCCGACGGCAGATGGGATACGTCCAAGCAAAGCAGACACTTCTGAGTTGGCCTGAAAGGATTTATAACGAAAAGAAAAAAGGTGCATTACGACATGGCACTTGTGCCACAAATGCAAAGAACTTTTCAAGAACGATCATATGCACTAAACTTACCTGAGTAAAACGGAAGATATTGTCGATGAAGAGGAGCACATCTTGCCCTTCCGCATCTCGGAAATGTTCAGCCACTGTAAGTCCGGTAAGTCCCACACGAGCACGAGCACCAGGTGGTTCATTCATTTGACCGTAGACAAGGGCACACTTGCTCTCAGCCTGAGAATCAGAATACAAAGGCGAATAAGAAAAAAGGCATGGTCAAATTTGATGAAACAATCACGAAACTTGATACATGCAGACCTGCTTGTCACCTAGCTTAATAACACCACTCTCAATCATTTCTCTGTACAAATCATTACCCTCTCGAGTGCGTTCTCCTACACCGGCAAAGACAGAGAAACCACCTGGCAAGGCAAATAAAAGACAGTCAGACACGCCCAAGCAACAACAGGTTAATAGCATATAATGCATCAAAAAAAGAACGAACCATGAGCTTTTGCAACATTATTAATCAATTCCATGATAAGCACAGTTTTTCCTACACCAGCACCGCCAAATAAACCAATTTTCCCTCCTCTTTGGTAAGGTGCAAGAAGGTCGACAACCTGGGATAAAAAAAAACATTGCATCAGGATCAAAATTCAAGATTGACAAGTACACAATGGTAAATAATATCAACTAAAACACTTGTAATCAAACAAATGTGGCTTGATTAGAATTTAGCAAGCACCTTGATACCAGTGACAAGAATTTGTTGCTCTGTTGCTTGCTCCACAAAGGCAGGAGCTTCCCGGTGAATTGGTAAATAGTGTTCAGTGCCTGCAACATAGATAATTCGTTACAAAAGGCACAATTTTTTTTTTAGTTCCTCTGCATGTTTGAGGACCAAAAGAAACATAGCAGTTATTATTTTATTTTTAAAAAAAAGCAAACGCAAAAAAGTGGAGAAATGCACTTACTAATGTCGCCTCTGTGATCAATTGGCTCTCCGATGACGTTGATGATACGTCCAAGGGTAGCTCTACCCACAGGCACCTATGAATGAATGAAGTGAGTGAAAATAAATTCCCCCCAATACATATCACGAATAACTAATCATGCACAGCGCTCTCATTGCATATAAAGACAACTCAAATCCACGTTTGGTCGCCCGGAAATCGCATGAAAGGAAAAATAGGTCTTGCCACGCCAAAGAAAGATTTCAAATCCAATATATTTCATACTAAGAATGAACCAAAGCACTGATCGATCAAGCACAAATGATGTCAAAATTAAGTTCCACTCCAAGAACCCAAATGTTTCCAAATAAATTAAAAATAAACCATCGTCAAATTCCCAAAAGATAGAAAATCAACAGCAATGCCATCTCAAAAAAAAAAATCAATCAGTAAAAAAGGACAAGTGTTTGGGTCTCACGGTAATGGGGGATCCAGTGTTGAGCACACGCTGGCCTCGGACCAACCCTTCCGTCCCATCCATTGCAATACACCTCACCACACTCTCACCCAAGTGCTGCGCCACCTCCAAAACAAGCCTGATCTGGTTATCCAAGACCTCCAGCGCCGTCAAAATCGGGGGCAAACCCTCGTCAAACCTCACATCGACAACGGCTCCGATCACCTGGCACACCTTCCCGATCGCGCCCTGGCCAGTGAACTCATCGGTGATTTTCCCAGACGGCCCACCAGTCGGGGTAGGCGCGGAGGGGGTGGAGGCCGCGGCGGACGATGTGGCGTAGTGAGCAGCAAACCGGTGCAGGAAGTGACCGGCGGGCGAGGGACGGTGCAGTGGCCGGGGCCTGGGGGAGGCGGAAAACGGGGATCTTGAAGCGCGGGCGGCGGAGGATCGGAGGAATGAGGCTAACAGCCTCCGAGAAGCCATGGCGGCAGAATCGTGGATTAGAGAGAGAGAGCAAAATGGTCAAAAACAAGAGAGAGTGTTAGGGTTTGTGAGAGTGAAAAGGCAATTCTTCTTAGTGAGAGAGAGTACTGAAAGTGACCGTAGGGATTAGCGAGATAAACGACGGCGTTTTGGAACTAGGCAAATTTGTAATTTGGTCAAATAATTTGATTTTGTTGTCTTTTATTACTAAAATTAGTAATATATTTTTGAAAAAATTGCAATTTAAACATTTTCATTTTATATCCTGAACTCCTTACTATACAATCTATCCAATTTTATATAAAAATAACCCACATTTTAAGATCAGTGTACCCATACTTTTTTTTTTAGATTTGAAACTTCTTCGGGAAATTTTATGAGCTGCGAGATTGGCTTAGAGAGTGCGATACTGAAATGAGACTTTCTGATTGGTGCAGAAATTTTTGATTATCTGAGCAAATTGTGTATCTATGACAAAAAGAGATGATTGATATATGTACAACCTTAATAATGATAAGTGTGTATGTTTCGAAAGTCTATCATGTTCATCCCAAACGAGAGGTTAATAATGAAGAAAACAATCGGGTTGTATAAATTCTATCCAAATTCTTAGAAAATCACACAAATATAATCAGAACTGCAGAAGCATACCAGAATCCATGGTTTGTAGTCATATTTGGGTAATGATCTTTAATTTTGTAGTTTTCTTCCAAATTAAAGAGTTTTATTGATGAGATACAAAACTGTAACAATGTTATGTGAAATTGAAATCATAAAAGTATTTATAATTAAAAAAATATTTATTGTTTCTAATTTTACCCCTCAATAAGCTACAAATATCATATATTGTATCAACAAAATAATCATGACAATTAGGTCCTTGAGCCAATTTTTTAATTCTAAATTAGACTACATAAATTTATGACTTATTTAATCGAAGAAATTTAAACATTTATAATTATAATTATAACCCTTAAATTCCAACAATATCCCATTAGGCCATATGTGTAATCCCATAAATGTGTTAAACTTAACGAGCTTAAAAGTTTTGTCATCATAACCATAGGACTTCCTAAACAATTTTGTCCATCCATTATATCAACATAGGATCAATGTAGTATTTGTTGTATATATCACAACTAAACCATCAATTGTCACATGTATCAACACATTCAAATTACATAGATTCATTATGAATGTGTGTTATGAAAATTACATGGAATATGATCTATTCATGTTAATTTTGAATAGGCCCTTATTTATCGAACTGAGATCAAACTAACTTAAGTTAGTCAAGTGTAATGAAGTAAACAATAAACTTTATATCTGATCAAAAAATATCCAAATACATATGCCTTGAAAACATAACCAAACTTTACATGTATAATACAAACTTCCACCACATCTAGGTTTCACCAAATTGGATAACACCCACTTGAGTAGTATGCTCGTGCAAAACATTGGGTGGCAAACCCTTCGTGAAAGGATATGCTATCATGGAGTTTGTGTCTGTGTTCCATCAAAATCTATAACTTTCCAAAATTCGAGGACGCTTGTAGTGATTCATTCCGGAATCACTAAAAAATCAAATCTTTAAGCATGCAACAAATTTCTTAAAGCAAATAAAAAAAAATCTTAAAGCAATAATCAAATAAAACCAGCGAAAACTATAACAATACAACTAAAACACCTCAGTGGAATACAACCGATACTGAAACTAAGTGTAGCCAACTGTTATACAACCCCATCGAATAACAATACTAAAATCCTTTAATAGAGAACCTAGTATGGTACAAATCCAACCCTGTTGTAACTCAATGGGCCTAAGCCATGTCCCGTAGAATGAGGTGTCCAGAACCAATAACCGAGAACGTGAGCTAACAATGCTCAGTACGAAAGTATGAGTATACAAATGTGATGAATGCTAATACAAATGACAACGTATAGGAAAACTATCATCGTAGAACATACTGTTCAAAAAATAGGCATCATGGTATGTAACACATTGGGCCGTCACATCAGGAGATACTCCCATACCATAAAAATAAGTGGACAAAAGTAACTGGATCCAAATCCGTGGAATCCATCCACACAATAACTCGGGGATGAGCAACCTTTCTACTAGTAATATCAAGGTATAGACTCAACATGATAATGCGTGTGACAGTAATAATCGTGGCAAAATAAATGTACATAAAAAATGCCATATAAACCATGCAAACATAAAACATGCATACTCAACCAAGATATCTCGGATAGTACGTCCGTAGCTCTATGAAGCAATTCAAGCAATCTAGCAACACTGGTCCTCTAGTCTAAGACTATAAGAAGATAATCATAATCACTTATTGCATACTACAAGCCTTAACTAGACTAATAGCTATTCACAGAAGATAATAAGAGTCTAGACTTATACTTGCGTCCTGTTGGAACCAAAGGGAGGGGGGGTGGGAATTATGTTCTATTGACAACTTTAGCAATTTAAAATGATTTTGAAAAAATTCAAGCGGAATACTTAGGGCAGTCAAATATAAATGCAGTAAGTACATAAAGTAAATGACAAAAAGTAAATGAAGCGATAAATAAGAGAGGATATTTTTATGGAAATTCGACGATAAATCGTCTACGTCTTTCCTTCTTGATTAAGATCGATTAACCAAGGTATCAATAGCACTTCGTCTTGGTCTTGATAACTCCAAGTTAGCCGATACAACAATAACACGATCACCAGGTCTCTTGGCCTTAAGGGCTCCAAGGATAGCCTCGCAACAACTCTAAACACTTGACCTTAAGGGCTTCAAGGATAGCCATAACAACTCGATAAACTCGGCTTTACACTCGAGTATACACAAAAATGATTTTCAAGAACTTATAAAACTCGATACACAAATATATATTGAGGAATTTTGAAATAGGCTTAGAATGCTTGAAGGATCACTCAAATGATGCTTGAATGAATGAGAGAGTCGGATGTTGAGTTGTATTTTCAAATGGTCTCGGAATGCCTCTATTTAAAGTTTTGAAACGAGTGAAATCGAAACCTCTGATCCATCTTCGGAGCTTCCGAACGTCATCAAATTCAAATTTGAATTTTTGGCGCCAAAGAGAGATCGGAACTTCCGATCCAGTCTTCGAAGCTTCTGATCGGCTGAAATAAATACTCTATCGGGCAAAAATCTTCGGAAAAGATCTTGTCTACGCCGTCGAAGATCGGAAATTCCGATCTGGCAACGGAGCTTCCGATCTTGCACCTTCGTTGGATCTGATCTGCTTTCGTTGAATAAAATAATGCTGGAATATTGTTGGCTGACGATCGAAACTTCTGATCGTGATCTGAGATTCTGATCGTGTCCATCGTTGCTTCTGATCTGCTTCCGAAGCTTTAAATAATAACAATTATTCATCCGTGCTTCCGAACGAGATCGGTGCTTCCGATCCTACACTTCCAAATTTGTTCCAACTTTTATTCTGAAATTTGTTTCCGAAGTATGCACAATTATTTTCTTCAATATTTTGAACTCTTGTTCAATTTTATTTTATAACTCTGCAAATTGCTTACTAAAAACATTAGTAACGATTAACTTAGTTTTGTAATCATCAAAACATAATATTTGAGACTTGTTAATGCATTAAAAACATTAATCTCAAAACACGAGATTTGTATGCATTTAAGACATAACAATCTTCTCTTTTTTGCTGATCACAAAACTTGGTTAAATTGGAGAAATAAATATGCATTAAAGTAAATAACATAAACATTTAAATAACTCCCCCTCAAATAAACAACATATTTTAAATTAATCAATTTAATTAATTTATTATTTAACCAAATTTATTCTCTCCCTTTTTGCGATAATCAAAAAGACTAATAATAAAACAAGAGAGAATATAAAATTTAAGCTAATTTCATTAAACAGCAGAAATTACATTCAAATTTAAAAATTACACTTAAATGAAAAAATAAAATCTAAGAGTCATCTTCGTTCCACGGCGGAGGATGAGATAGGTAGTGGTCAAAACAAGTCTCCAAAGAAGCAACACGGGCGGTCAGTTCGTCTAAAGAAGTAGTGACCCGATCACTCATCTCAGTCAAAGTAGCAGTTGACTGGGCATGGTTGCTCGCAATGGTGCTCTCGAGACGGTTGAAGTACTCAGCGAAACGATCAAAAGAAAACTGATGAGGAGTAGGAAGAACCTCAGGAGAAAGAAAAGGAAGATCACCAATATTAGGTATAATATGGTGAAAACCGGAAGAAGAAGAAACTTATTCAGTAAGAGGTCCATTAGGAAAGCCCTTAATTTGGACAGAATGATGAAAAAGAAGAGAAAGAAATGAAAGAGTTAGTAACTGGGTGGAATTTGGAAAAGACACACTAGGGTCGTCAACCCATCGAGAAAAGACAAGATGCCAAGATACATCCATCCTAGTGATAGAGGCGTGATAAAAAGTATGACTAGCCAAAATCGGCTCGTGATCCAAATTCGCAAAATCAACATCAAAGTGAGTTAAAATGTGATTAATGAAGCGAGCAAAAGGAAGACTTACTCGCTTAGGAGTTTTAGATATGTTATGCATAACCTGCATAACTAAGCAGGAAGGTTGAAAAAGTCGGGAGGAAATGATGTGAAAAAGGATATAAAGATCGAGATATTTTCAAGTGGAGAGATCTCCACTGCGAGGAACTATATAAGTAGAAATGAGTTTTTGGACAATTTTAAAATCATGGCAAAGATGTTTGAGATGAAGACGATCATCGACAACAGTGGGTGGACGACCGAGAATAGCAGTAAGTACCTCTACGCGATCAAAAGTGGGATTGTTTTGAGGCCAACTTTGAGAAAAAAAATTACCCGGTCCATTTCAAGGAAGATTGAACCAAGCGGAGAGATCAACAGAGGAAAAGTGAATGTGCCGACCTTGAACAACTGTGGCAACATAAATATCGTCGCTGCCCAGTATAAGTTCAAGGATGGTATAGAACTCGTGAATGAGAGTAGAAAAAATATAGTTAAGAATAGAGGGTTGGAAAAATGATTCCCATTGTTGAAACGTGATGAAATTCCACAATAGGAGATGAGACTGGGCTAGATAAGTGACGTCTAAAAACGGTCTAGTAGAATAGGTCTAGTAGGATAGTCTTTGGGGATAGGGGGTTGGTTTGGATCAAGTGGTTGGGCATTGAGACGACGTCGATTTCGATGACTCAGACCCACGTCAGCGTTAATACTCCTAGGGGACATTTTAGAAGGCTATAAATTGAAAATTTAGAGAGAAAGAATGTAAATGGAGCGAGTAGAAACAGAGGTTCCGAACAGGTATTTATAGATGTGAGCGATTGGACGCTCCAATCCTGGATCGGAAGCTCTGATCGCACCATCTGCTCAGATAGTGACACGTGTAGAAAGATGAGCGATTGGACGCTCCGAACAGGTTCGGAGGTTCCGAACTTTGGGTAGTGAATTCAATTTTCAAAAGGCGGCAAATATATGAGAGTTTGACTCTGACATACAGATCGGAAGCTCTATTTACGTTCGGAGGCTCCGATTGTGCATCCGGAGGGAAAAATAAAATTTTGAAGTTCAAAGGGTGGGAGGACGTTCAGAGGCTTCAATTGCGCACAACAACTACCGGCAGCCAAGTATTCGTCTTCGGTTGTTGACAACACAACATAATTTTGTTTATTTGAAAGCCAAGATACTAAACAGTTTCCCAAAAAAAAAAAAAAGTTTCACTAGTGCTTTTTTATCTACTTTATATCCACCAGAGTCAGCATCACAGTAAGCTTTTAAATCGAAAAAAGAATTTTTGAAATACAATAAGCCGAGATTTGGAGTATTTGAAAGACATTTGATTATGCATTTTAAGGCGAACAAATGTGATTCTTTTGGACATGATTAAAATCGTGCACACAAGCAAATACTAAACATAATGTCATGTCTATTAGCAGTTGCATAAAGTAGGGAGCCAATCATACTACGAAAAGATTGTTGATCTACAGTTTTACCATTCTCATCCTTGTCGAGTCTGACTGATGTGCTCATAGGGTTAGATGATGATTTTGAGTTCTCCATGCCAAACTTCTTGAGAATCTCCTTAATTTATTTTCCTTGGTTGATAAATAACCCATCTTTGCATTGATTGATTTTCAGTTCGAGGAAATAATTAAGTTTTCCCATCATGCTCATCTCAAAGTGGTCCTGCATAAGCTTGAAGAATTCTTGGCAAAGAGTTTCATTAGTAGAACAAAAAATGATATCATCCACATAAATTTGCACAATCAATAACTCATAATTTTTAATCAAGGTAAACAAAGTAATATCAACACCTCTAGAAAAGCCATTAGAGATAAGAAAAGAAGAAGGTTTTTCATACCAAGCTCGAGGAGCTTGTTTCAATCCATACAAGGCTTTATCAAGTTTGTAAACATGATCATGGAAATGAGGATCTATAAAGTCAGATGGTTGATCAACACAAACTTATTCTTTCAAATCACCATTCAATAATGCACTTTTCACATCCATTTGAAATAACTTAAAATTTCTAGAGCAAGCAAAAGCAAGTAGCATGCGAATGGATTCTAGTCTAGCAACAGACATATAAGTTTCATCATAATCTATGCCTTCTTCTTGACTATAACCCTTAAATACAAGTCCAGCTTTATTCCTAGTGATAGTAACATGTTCATCAAGTTTATTTCTAAACACCCATTTAGTACCTATAACAGGTCTATCATCAGGTCTATGAACAAGATACCATACATTATTTCTCTTAAATTCATTTAACTCATATTGCATAACAATAATCCATGAATCATCTAATAATGCATCATCTATAGATTTAGGCTCTACATGAGAAACAAATTCAAGATGATAACTGTAAGGCCCGAGATTATTTAATTTTAATCCGAGAATATTTAATTTGAGAATTTTTGGAGTTTAGATTTAAATTCTAATATTCTTAAATTATTTAGAATTGAAATTGAATTAAAAAGGTTGACCGAGGTCCCCAAAATAGGTGGTATCAGAGCGATAAGTTTTTTGGACTGAATTAGAAGTGAGCGGGGTAGATCGAGTCCTCTTGTTTGATTGATTTATGCATAAGAATGACATCAATGTGGACTACATGATATTTATGCTATCATGCCTTGTTGTTTTCAGATTCAATTGATCACATGATTAAGTGTATTGATTTTTATAAGCATGCTTTATTTCTTTAAGAATTACATGCATACCTGAATATCTGAGTTGATTGGAAGCATGTATTATCTGAGAATGAATCAGAACTAGTTCTTGATCAGAAATCGATCTCTTGAGAACGCATGAATATGCCAATCAGAGTGGACTGAAAAAGAATGGTTGAATCTGATATATTGTTGTACTTGTGTGCTAATCCATTTGTATATCAGATATGCCTCCTCGTCGAACACCGATTACTAGACAAACAGTGGCAGTTCCTCAGGAAGAATAGAAAAATGTGCCACAAGCAGCAGAAGCTCCTAGAACAGAACATGGTAGTACCTCTAGAGATACGATGGATGTCACACCGTCACCGATGGAGATACTACTATTGAAACGATTTCAATATTTCAAGCCGCCTACCTTGAAAGGAATCGAGAACTTAGTTGAATATGAAGGTTGGATAGAGGACATTGAGATGCTATTTGATTCTCTTGATTATGCAGATGACAAAAATCAGACTAATTGGACACCAATTGCAAGATGATGCAAAGAGTTGGTGGATTACAACCAAGAAAGCTCTTGATAACCGAGGTACGACTATCACTTGGAAAGTGTTTAAAACAAAATTTTATCAACGTTTCTTTCCAGTGTCATACAGAAAAGATAAGAATGCAGAGTTTGCTAAATTAAATCAAGTCAACCTGAATATAGAAGAATATGTGGCTAAGTTCTCCACTTTGTTGAAGTTTGCTCCACATGTAGCCGAGAATGAAGAGGCAAAAGCTGATCAATTCATCGATGGACTGAATCCAGATGTATTTATGTTGGTGAACTCTGGGAGGTCTAACAACTTTGCTGATGCCCTTGATAGAGCAAAGAGAGCAGAGGCTGGTTTGATTAAGAAACGAGGAGCATCGTTTGTTGAACAGTCTCAAAGACAGCCACAACCACAAGCTCAGTTTCAGCAACCATCCCCCAGATTTGAGGGAGGTAGCAGCAGCAGTGGTAAGAAAGATTTTCTGAAAGCAAGAGGAAAGCAATTCAAGAGATCAAGAAGCAGTTCATCTAGCTCTAGTGGACAGAGACAAATGAGTTCAGGTTTTTCAGGAGTTTATTGCAGCAAATATGGAGGGAGACATCCCAGTGATCAGTGAAGAGGCGTATTTGGGAGTTGCAACATATGCCATCAGACAGGTCATTTTGCCAAAGTTTGTCCACAACGAGGTTCAGGATGGTCTCAAGGTGTAGGGTCAACTAGATCAGTGGCTTAGCCCGAAAGGCAAGCATCTTCTGTTCACTCCTTCCAGCCACAACCTCAGCAACAAAATAGACCAAGAGGTAGCCAAGTAGCGAGTCAACCTCCGAGACAGCCAGCCCAAGTCTTTGACTTGACTAAAGAACAGGCTCAGGCAGCACCAGATGACGTCATAGCAGGTAACTGTTCTCTCTGTGGTTATCCTGCTTATGTGCTAGTAGATACAGGTGCATCCCATACTTTTATCTCTGAACAATTTTTCATATGATATGCATTGTCTGTTGAGTCATTATGTGTTGAAGTATCTATCTCTTCACCCTTGGGGAAAGGTATTGTGTCCGTGAAATTTGTTAAAAATTGTACACTGTAGTATGAAGGTAATATGATAGAGATAGACTGTATTGCATTTGGATTGTCAGATTTTGACTGTATTATCAACATAGATATGTTAACCAAGTACAGGGCTATCGTAGACTATTTTCAGAAAGTTATGAGATTCAGACCAAAAATGGCAGAAGAATGGAAGTTCTATGGTAAGGGTTCGAGATCTCGAATTCATTTGATATCTGTTTTATCTATGACTCGATTATTGCAGAAAGAAGCAGAGGGATTCATTGTTTATGCAGTAGATATGCTAAAAACTAGCCCAGAATTGGCTGACTTTCCAGTGGTTAGTGAATTTGCTGATGTCTTCCCAGATGAGATTCCGAGATTATCTCAATTCCGTGAGATAGAATTTATTATTAAACTGATGCCAAGTACGTTACTGATTTCGAAAGCTCCTTATATAATGACACCAGTTGAGTTGAAAGAATTAAAAGAACAACTAGAAGATCTTCTGGCAAAGGGTACATTAGACCGAGCATTTTACTCTGGGGCTCTCCGATTTTATTTGTACGAAAGAAAGACGGATCAATGAGACTTTTCATTGACTACCGACAACTGAACAAGGCAACGGTAAAGAATCCTTATCCTTTACCTCGAATAGATGGTTTATTTGACCAGTTTCAGGGTTCATCGGTTTATTCTAGGATTGACCTGAGATCCAGGTATCATAAGTTGAGAGATCGAGATGAATATATACCCAAGACTGCATTCAGAACGAGGTATGACCATTTTGAGTTTATAGTCATGTCGTTTGGTCTGACTAATGCTCCAGAAGTGTTTATGGGCCTTATGAATCGGGTATTTCATAAATACTTAGATGATTTCATGATTATTTTCATTGATGACATTTTCATCTATTCAAAGAATCTTATCGACCATGAAGAGCATCTTAGAATCATTTTGCAGACTTTGAGGACCAAGAAAATGTATGCAAAACTGTCGAAATGTGAATTCTGGCTGAAGAAAGTTGTTTTCCTTGGGCATATTATATCCGAAGATGAGATTTCTGTTGATCCAAGCAAAGTCGAAGCTGTGATCAGTTGGCCTAGACTTACATATGTACCAGAGATACGAAGTTTTATGGGCTTAGCAGGTTATTATCGTAGATTTATCAAAGAATTATCTAGCATTGCGAAACCTATTACTCAGCTGACTCAAAAGAATGCACCGTATGTCTGGACCGAAGCTTGTGAAAACAGTTTCATTGAGCTGAAGAAGAGATTGATGAGTGCACCAGTCTTGACGATTCCTTCAGGTACTAGTGATTTTACTGTCTATTGTGATGCTTCTCACAGGGGATTAGGATGTGTGCTTATGCAGAGAGGGCATGTCATTGCTTATGCCTCAAGACAACTGAAACCACACGAGACCAGATATCCAATTCATGATCTTGAATTGGCAGCCATTTTATTTGCACTAAATATATGGTGAAATTATTTATACGGTGAGAAGTTTGAGATTTATTCTGATAAAAAAAGTTTAAAATATCTATTTTCACAATTTGAACTGAATATGAGGCAACAAAGATGGCTAGATTTATTGAAAGATTTTGATTGCGAGATTAAATACTATCCAAGAAAATCCAATGCAGCTGATGATGCTTTGAGTAGAAAGGTATGTTCTTTATCCTTATCTACGATAGGTATATCCAGATTGGTAGAAGGTTGTTGTATTTCTGGATTGGTATTTGAAACAGATATGCAGTCTATCAGAGTTTGTGCTATTCAAGCTGAGCCAGAATTGTTAATCAGAATCAGAGAAGTACAAAAAAATGATCAGAGTATTCAAAATTTTGTTAAGATGGTCAGATCAGGGCATCAATCAGAATATCAGGTTAGTGACGATGGTGTCTTATATGTGAATAACAGAATTTTTGTTCCAGATGTTTCAGAGTTGAGACAGTGTATATTTAAAGAAGCTCACTGTAGTAGATACAGTATTCATCCTGGTGGCAGAAAGATGTATAATGGCTTGAAGAATCAGTACTGGTGGAAACAGATGAAATCTGATGTCACAACATTTGTGTCTCGATGTTTGAATTGCCAGCAGGTGAAAGCCGAAAAAAATAAACCAAGTGGTTTACTGCATGGCTTATCTGTTCCAGAATGAAAATGAGATCATATTTCCATGGATTTCATCACAAAGCTACCGCGTTTATCCAGAGGTTGAGATGTTGTTTGGGTAGTTATTGACAGACTGACAAAATCAGCTTGTTTTATTCCGTACAAGATAACGTACAGACATGATCAGATAACAGATATCTACGTCAGAGAAGTGGTAAGATTACATGGTGTGCCTAAATCTATCGTTTCAAACCGAGACCCTAGATTTACATCTCACTTTTGGCACAGCCCACATCAAGCTCTAGGTACTCGATTGCATCTAAGTGCTGCATATCATCCTCAGACAGACGGACAGTCAGAGTGGACTATCCAGACACTTGAGAATATGCTTAGAACTGTAGTGCTAGATTTTGGCACTTGTTGGCAAGATTCGCTACCCCTTGTAGAATTCTCGTACAATAACAGCTATCAGACAAGTATCGAGAAGGCTCCATTCGAAGCATTGTACGGAAAGAAATGCAGATCTCCTCTTTACTGGGATGATATCTCAGAGGCACCTGATATTGGGCCAGATATGATTTGAGAGATAACAGAAAAAGGGAGACTTATTCAGAAGAGAGTGAAAAAAACTCAAGATAGACATGACAAGTATGCAAATGTTAGACGCAGACCTTTATGTTTTGAACAGTGAGACAAAGTATTCTTGAAGATTTCTCCTTTCAGAGGCACAGTCAGATTTGACAAGAGAGGAAAGTTGTCTCCGAGATTCATTGGACCTTATGAGATTCTGGAGAAGATAGACGATCTTGCCTATCAACTTGCTCTTCCTCCAGCTCTATCTGGGATACATGATGTCTTTCATGTGTCTATGCTGCGGAAGTATCAACCTGATATTTCTCACGTACTTCAGACAGACGAGGCTGAACTTGACGAGACATTGAGCTATTTCGAGAATCCGATACATATACTTGATCAAAAAGAAAAGCAACTCAAAAACAAGACCATTTCACTAGTGAACGTTCAGTGGAGTCGTCATGGAGTTGAAAAAGCTACTTGGGAAGTTGAATCAGATATCAGACAGCGCTTTCCCGATCTATTTCACTTCTTTGAGTTCTTATTCAGTATTTTTCGTTATTTCCTTATCTTATATGCGTATAGATTTCATGTGATTTCGAGGACAAACTCAGATCTTAGAGGGGGAGAATTGTAAGGCCCGAGATTATTTAATTTTAATTTGAGAATATTTAATTTGAGAATTTTTGGAGTTTAGATTTAAAATTTAATATTATTAAATTATTTAAGATTAAAATTGAATTAAAAAGGTTGACCAAGGTCCCCACAATTACACAAATTATTATGATATGAATGAGTAGATACTCCCTTTGATGAACTTCCAATGATGAGATCCATAGGATGGTCTTTGTGAAGTATCCATTCTTTTGGAAGAGATGTGTCCTCACTCGTATCATTGTTATCATTCAAGCTTGAGAAGGCCATCTCTTCTTCGAGTAATTCTACATCATCATTGTTAGTGCAAGAAGATATAGAAATAGATTCATCAAATACAACATGCATTGATTCTTCTATAAGTAAAGTGCGTTTATTAAAAACTCTACATGCCTTACTCGAAGTAGAATAACCTAAGAAAATACCTTTGTCGAATTTGGTAACAAACTTGCCAAGATTGTCCTTACCATTATTGTGAATGAAACATTTTTATACGAATGCACAAAAATATGAAATGTTAGGCTTTCTTTCCCTCCATAACTCGTATGGAGTTTTCTTGAGAATTGACCTTATTGATATACGATTGATGATGTAACAAGCAGTGCTCATTGCTTCAGCCCAAAAATATTTTAGTAGAGAATGCTCACATAACATTGTCCTTCCAATCTCTACAAGTGTCTTATTTTTTCTCTCAACGACACCATTTTGTTGAGGAGTCTTAGGACAAGAAAAATTGTGATCGATGCCTTTGTCTACACAAAATTTTGTAAAATTTTCATTTTGAAATTCAGTTCCGTGGTCACTACGGATCTGTTTGATAGAAAGATTTTTCTCATTTTCAACTCTTTTGAAAAAAACATTGAATAGTCAAAGGCGCCATTTTTGTGGGCTAAAAACAATGTCCAAGTGAAACGTGAGAAATCATCCACAATGACAAAAGCATAAAACTTTCCTCCTAGACTAGCATTCCTCAAGGGACCACATAGATCGAGGTGGAGAAGTTCAAGGGGCATAGACATGGATACAAAATTTTTGTTTTTAAAAGATTTTTTTGTATGTTTGCCAAGCTGACACACATCACAAACAAATTCGAATTTTAAAAAATTCGAATTTTAAATTAAGTTTTGGCATACCAACAACTAGATCAAGTTTAAAAAGTTTTTCAATGGAACTAGGACCAACATGACCTAATCGTCTATGCCAAAGAATGTTGTCATCAACATTCAAGGATACAAGACTTTCGATTTTTGAAAAAGATAAAATATTTAAAAAAACCTTGTAAACATTTTCACTTCTATATCCTTTGAAATTTATGAATTTGACAGAAATGAGTGATACAGTGCAGTGTTGAGAAGTGAATTTGACTTCATAACCTCTATCGTATAATTGAATTATACTTAGTAGGTTATGCTTAAGTCCCTTCACAAGAAGAACATCATCAATCATAGTAAAGTTAGATATACTTATTGATCCGATACCCTCAATGATTCCTTTACTGTTGTCTCCAAAAGTAACTGTCCCTTTTTATTTTGGTTTGATTGATTGGAGCAGCTCCTTGTTTTCCGTCATGTGTCTGGAGTATCCAGTATCAAGATACCATATACTTGGTGGCATACTTCTTTTCTGTCCCTGCAATAAAATTTTTGGTACCCTTTAGTTCTTTGGGTCCATCATTGTTAGGGATATAACAATAGTCATTTTATAACATAATCAACACTTTCTAAGAGTGCTCCCAGAAAAGATAGGTAGGGCTAAGGCCTCTTTAAAAACCTATCTTCTTAGACAGAGCAGCGTTCATCAAGGAGACTAGTCGCAAGTCAGGGAAATTCAAACTGGTCTGTGATGAACTCCCTTAAATCATGTTTTCATAATGTCACTTTATGATTATTGAGAAATCTTAGGTCTCCATTTCAGATAACTTCTTTAATTATATTGATGTCTTAGTGATCTACACATAGGTCTAACATGACCAATTTTACAGCAATAAGGGAGTCCTACACTTCCATCCATGCAACGGTTTTTAAAAGCCATACCAATAGTAGCTTGATAACTATTTTTGTACGTAAACTCTACTAACGACAGTTTTGACTCCCAACTTCGAAGTCGATTACACAGACCTTGAGCATATCCTCGAGTATCTGAATAACTTGCTCTGACTGTCCATATATCTGTGGGTGTAATGCTGTACTGAATGCCAACTTCGTACCTAACCCATGGTTCAAACTCCCCCGAAATCCCGAATTAATCCTAGGGTCTCGGTCAGACACTATACTGGCAGGAATTCCATGTAATTCTACTATCTTTCTAATATACAACTCTGCATATTGATTCATCGAAAAATTAGTTTTTATTGGAAGAAAATGTGCTGATTTCATCAACCTGTCAACTATCACCCAAATGGAATGTAATGACCCAAAAATATTTGATTTGAGAATTTATGAAATTTTGGATTTAAATTCCGAGTTTGATAAATTAAGGAACTGAATTGAAGTTCGAAATCTTGAACAGGGACTGAAGTGCTATTTGGACAAGACAATCTCATTTAATGAGATTTAATGAGATATGTCATATCTCATCTTCCCCTTTCACGTTCAAGGAGCAAAAAACTTAGAGAAAAGCTTCAACCGCCATCTTAATCACCTTCCGAGCTTCGATCCACATCATCCGACCAGTAAAATTCAAAAACAATTGCATAATTGCAATCCTCACTACGAGAGCTATGTTTCTACATAAGTATTGTGAAATTCTACCAAGTTCTAATTTTTGGGTGTTGTTGGATTCAAGATTTGATTTGATAAGCATATTCTTGAGTTGATAGAGATGGTATATCTAAGACGATTTGAGAAAATACCATCGTTTGAACATGTTTATCAATTTTGGTAGAATTTTCAAAAATTCCAGAGATTATTAGTGTTGAATTTCGTAAATTGGTGATGATTTGATGATGATATTGAGTTGAATATTAGTGTTGAGAGATTTTGGAATTTCGGTTTTAAGCCGTTATGTCGTCGGTTAGATATTTGACAAATTATTGAGTAATTGTATTGAACTAGGCTTGGAAATGTGATATTGATGAAACATGCTATCTATTTTAGATTTGAATTGGAGATTTTCGAATTAGAGTTGTAAGAAGTCGAATAGTTGAACGTTCGATCAAGGTTTGAGTTGATTATCGCCTTGAAATGTTGATATTCGATTGAATGAAAATTGATATGAGCTTTGTATTGTTGTAGCCATTCAAGAGTTGAGCATTTCTTGATTTGGGAATTGAGGTATGGAATGACAAGGAAAGAATGGAATTGAACCTCGAGATGAGTTGATTTCTCGAGTCCCGAGAAAAATCACACACTTTATTTGTTTATTTGTTATTGCTTGATTTATTTGATTCACATGATTTAAATGGAATGAGTTGTTTTGATGAGATCTCGATGATTATCGGTGTTACTTTTATGTCATTTACATGAATCAAATTATTTGAATATGCATATGAGTTGGGATGATTTTGAAATGAATAATAGCGAGGGAAATCTATTTTGATATATGTGCATTGTATCATCTCATTCATATTGAGCCTGATTTCTTTCAGAATTGAGAGCATCGATGACGAGTTACAACATCGATACCGAGGGCGGATACGAACTTTGATTCCAAGGTCGGATAAGAACCTTGATGCCGGGTCGGATACGAACCACGAGGACTTGATATGCCTATACCGAGATCGGATATGAATCTCGATGCCAGGGTCGGATATAAACCTCGATGATTGACGTCCATCATTTGCAAGCTAGCATATTTTTGAACATGCATTTCATGAAAGCATATACACATTTTAATATAACATCGATTGAGTTTTATCAATTTTGAAATGCATTTGAATTGGGACATTTGATGATTATATTCTTTCATTGTTTATACTAACTTTTATACTTACCGATTTTTTGGCTGTTGCTTTGTCTTGTGTGTGTATTGCAACAGGTAATCAAGGCCGAGTTCGAGAGGCCATTAAGGATTTGGATTGAGTATAGAATTAGAATTCCGGGTTTTTAGCGGGTTGTGCTGATTTTTCCCTGAGGAGTCAAATATTCGTATTTTTAGAAATGATGTATTTTAATCTCATTTTTATGGTTTTGAACTCCTTTTGAATTGTATAATTTAACCATGTAACGAGTTTTTGAGTTTCCGGGTTTTTGGAGTTGAAAGATCAAACTTGGGGGAATTGGCAGTAAGTTGAGATTTGCAGTAGAGCAAATGCGCCTAGATGGAGCTCTTAAGCGCTAAAATGCAATAGCCAAAATTTGTAAAGGGCGCAGAAGCGCTTAGAATGTCTCGCAGAAGCGCAAAAAGATAGTAATTTGAGATTTCTCAAGCGTAGAAGCTCCATGAGTGAAGCACATAAGCGCTTCACTTGAGAAACCTCTAGCGCAAAAGTGCTAGAAAGGTAGTGCTTCTGCGCTAGCTTAATTGTAGCGCAGCTGCGCCAGTTCTGTATGTTTTAACAAAAAAATTGTCCCGGAATTGTTTTGCATTGTCATTTTGTATGTCTCATCCGAGGTCCCACATGGAATTCATCCCTCGTGGTGTAATCGACAAAAATACCACGAAATACATGGTGACATCCTCTCACTTACACGTGGGAATCGGTAATGGTTCTAGAAGTCCCAATGGCTTCTGATTCTTAGCTTTAACTTGCTGGCAAGTTAGACATTAGTTTACAAACTTAATGATGTATTTCTTTATACCTGACCACCAAAACAACAATTGTAGGCCCTTAAACATCTTCATACTCCACGGATGAATGAAATATAGTGTAGTATGTGCTTTTGTCATCACATCTGCTCTCAATGAGTCCACTGCTGGCACCCACATTTTGCCCTTGTGATGCACAATCCCATCCTTTAACGTATACAAGGTAACACCTTTGGCATCGTCCCATCGCTTCCACAAAACCAACTTCTGGACTGAAGCTTGCCTGCTTGAATTCTATTAAGAAAACTCGGAACAATGACTAAAGCTTATAATTTGCACTCTTCCTTCGACTCGAACACTTCTAACCTAAACCCCTGAAAATCTACAATCAAATCCTGTTGCGTTGTCAATTGGCTCAAGTTCGCAAACTTGCGACTCAAGGAATTTTCCACTTCATTATGCTTACTTGGATGATAGCTAATATCACAATCGTAATCTTTCACTAATTCCAACAATCGTCTCTGCATCATATTCAGCTCCTTCTGAGTGAATAAGTACTTTAGGTTCTTGTGGTAGGTGAAGAACTGACAATTTTATCCATACAGATAATGCTTCCATAGCTTTAAAGCAAATACAATTGCTGCCAACTCGAGATCATGGGTCGGGTAAATTTCACCCGCGAACTTTCAGCTGTCGAGATCCATATGCTATCATCTTGTCATCTTGCATCAAAACAGCCCCCGAATCGCTCTTGAAAGAATCTGTATATACTACAAAATTACCGGTGCCTTTTAGAACAACTAGTACTTTACAAAACATCATCAATCTCTCTTTCAGCACAACAAAACTCTTTTCACACTGATCTGACTAGACCTGTCAATTCAGGCCGGCTCATCTTGGCCCGCCATCAGGAAGGGCGAGGCTGGTCAACCCGAATTGATGGCGGGTTGGGAATATCCCAACCCAACCCAACCCAACCTGCAATGGGTTGCCGGTTGGGCGGACCAACCTGCCATAATTTAAACATAATTCAAAAAATATGAAAAAATATTTAAAAAATCATACATAAATAATTGTAAATGATATACATATTTAAAAACTCATTAACAATAAATAAATCATTATAAATAATATAAAATTTAAAAAATAATCAATTAAACATAAATTATCATAAATCATATAAATCATTTAAAGCTTATAATCATTGATAAAATATTTTAAACAATATAAATTGTTTAACACTTATCAATCATACATAAAATATTTAAAATATTAATTAGAATATAAATTTTAAAATGTAAAAAAAAATTGGCGGGCCGACCCCCACCTCGCCTCTGTCTTGGCCTGTGGCCCAAACGGGCCAGCCCGTTTTGGCCCGCCTCCTGACCGACCGGCAAAAGCATGACCCAACCCATCATTTTTTAATGGCAGGATAGGTTGGCCTGACGGGCCAAACCCGAATTGACGGGTATAGATCTGACAACTCAAACTTTACGCCTTTTCTGGTCAACGACTTCAATGGTAGAGATATCTTGGAACTCAATAAATCTCTGGTATTAACCTGCTAAACCCAAGAAACTCCGTATTTCTGTAGCATTTTCGGATCAACCCAACTCCGAATTGCTTCGACCTCAGCTGGATCAACTTCAATCCATCTCACAAAACTAAGTGACCTAAAAATGCAATCTGCTCCAACCAAAAGTCACACTAACTGAACTTAGCAAACAACTTTTTCTATTTCAGAACTTGCAAAACCGTAGTCAAATGCTGACGATGCTCATCCAGACTACGAGAGTAGACCAATATGTCATCTATGAATACTATGACAAACTGGTCCAAGAAAGGCTAGAACACCCGACTCATCAAATCCTTGAACACTGCTGGGGCATTGGTAAACCCAAACGGCATAATCAGAAACTCATAGTGGCCAAATCGAGTCTTGAGCACCGTTTTCTGCACATGAGAAAATCCTCATCTTTCACCTTCAACTGATGGTAGCCTGATCTTAAATCAATCTTGGAGAACACTACCGCCTCTTGCAACCAATCGAACAAATCATCTATCTTCGACAGTGGATACTTGTTCTTCACTGTAACATGGTTCAACTATTTATAGTCAATGCACAACTGCATTGACCAATCTTTCTTATGAACAAATAGTACTGGTGCACCCCAAAGTGACACACTCGGTCTGACGAATCCTTTGTCTAATAGTTCCTAAAACTGGTCTATCAGCTCCTTCATCTCAGTCAGTGCCAACTTGTACGGCGCCTTAAAATCAGCGTGGTACCAGGTACCAATTTTATACCAAACTCTACTTCTTTGGTTGGAGGTAATCTTACAACATCATCAGAGAACACCTTTGGAAAGTCCCTCACCACTTCTACTTCCTCCAATATCGGTCGAGACAACTCCTGATTCCCAGAGATACTTGTTAAATAACCCAAACATTCTTTGCTCAAAAACTGCCATGCTCTACCTGAAGGATGTAAACGAACCGAACTGTTCGCGAGCTATTCGGATCTTGGCTTGGTAAAAATATCGTTCGTTAAGCTTATCCAGCCAAGCCCAAGCTTGATTTTGAGCTCGACAACTTTCATGAGCCGTGCTTGAGCTTAAGGATGTTCGGCTCGTAAGCTCGCGAATATTTCTTAATAGGCTCGAGAACTCGAACTCGGGCTCTGCTCATTTAGGTGGCTCGCTAGCTCGAGCTCGGCTCTTTTAGGTGGCTCACAAATATGTTCATTTAATTTATATGGCTTTCAAGCCGAAATTTGATTTATTTATCTAGTTTGAGTTTGATTCTCATATATATTCGTGAATATGCTATATGGCTTGTGAGAAAGCTGAAGCTCGAATCATATGTTGAGTTGAAAAAATAAAAATATTAATATTAATACAAATGACATGATTGGAACAAAATACTTTTTTGAAAGAAAGATGAATTTTCAACACATATGACGTAACCAAAATTTTTATTTTTTATTTTAACTTGAAAATCATTATATTAAATGCTCTTAAAAATAAAATAAATAAAATTTTTCAATGTGCAATATTACTAATGAATGAAAACAACTCAATTCATAAATTTCTAACTAACTGAAATAAAATTTTTATTTAAAACGTCTTACAAAAATTAGAACTATATATGATAAATGAATGATATTAAAAAATTTTAGTTAAAATTTTTTATGAAATTATCTAAATTAAATTTTTTGAATTAAAACTTCTTAACTAAATATATATATATATATATATATATATATATATATATATAGGCAAAGACCGAGCTTGTAGCCCAATTGGTCTCATTTATCCGTCAATTGGTGAAAAATCGAGTTTGGGTCCTCCCCTACCCTTCGTAATTAAAAAATATATGTATATGCACAAAATTTTAATTAATTTGTAGAATATCATTAAATAAAATACTTTATATATTACCGGATCGTATCACATGTTATGTATACCTCGTTAAAAAAAGTATAGTGGTTTTTTTAAAAATATTTTAAAATAAATGTAATTTTTTTTTAAATTTAAAAGTAACATATATTATAGAATTAAGCCACAAATTTTTTTATATATTTATGAACTACACATAGACAGTGCTGCTTTTCTTCAAGGATAAGTGTTTGAAACTTGAGTTTAACATTTTTAGTTGGGAGCTTCAGATTTTATTTGAAAAGTATAAATAGAACAATATTGTATTTTTAATTTATTAATTATTTGATCGTGTGATGAAACTTTTGAAATGATGAATATATGTGTACAATACATAAAACAGAGAAGAACACACCTTGAACTTGTACAGCTTGGAAGCAATCGAAGGTTTGAGGCTGAAATTTGCATCTAGAATATGATATGCGATAAATTCATAGATTTTGGGATATATTATGACTTGATTAGTTAGTAATGATGTCGTAAATTAATAAAGATTGAAAACTTTGATGAATGAAATTGATGGATTTTTTTCCAAATTGGGTTGTGTCGGAGGTTGAAGATTTACATCATGGTAATGTTGTAAATCAAGTTATATTAAATTTTATAGAGAAATTATAATCGAAAAAAACCCAAACTCGAGCTCCGTTGTATGCCTGACGATCCCAAAAATGTGCTTACTTAATGAGCTTGTTAACGAGCCTAAAAACGAGCTTGCTAACGAGCCTGATTAACGAGCCCAAAAACGAGCTTGCTAATGAGCCTGATTAACGAGCCCGAAAACAAGCTTATTAACGAGCCCGCAAATGATCTTGCTAACGAGTATGCTTAATGAGCTCACTTAACGAGCCTGAAAATGAGCCGAACTCGAGTCAAGCTCGTTTAATATGATAAACAAGATATTAAGCAGTCGAGCCTGAGTTTTTATATATAGTAAATGATCTGAGCCCGAGCTTTATGATAAAAGCTTGTACCGAGCTCGAGCCGAGCATGAGCCCTTATATATATCAAACGAGATGAGCCCGAGCGTGATATTGTTCGGCTCAACTCATTTACATCCCTATTCTACCTGCAGAAATCACATGAGTCAAACTCTGCCTCGGTGTAGCATAGAACACAAAGGATTCTCTACTCTGAGTTTTCAAAGAAACTGTTCACTGCTTACTGTCTATGGTAGCCTCATGTTGAGAAAACCAATCCATCCAAAAGATTACATCAAAGTCTGCCATACACAACACAACAAAAAATGCATAAAACTCATGATACTGCATATGAATCTCGTAGTTACTCAGTATATTGTCACTGTGAATTTCCTCCCCTGAGGGAAAGGACACTTGATAACCCGAAACCAAACTATCTGGTACTACCCCCAACTTAGCAACAAACCTTGTAGATATGAAAGAATGTGTAGTACTCGAATCAATTAGAACATGAGCAGGAAAACATGCAATAATAATCATACCTGTGACAATATCAGAGTCTGTATCCACTTGTTCTCGCGTCATTGAAAAAATCGTCCCTTAATTGGCTCCCTGGATTGGGGACAATACTTCACAAAATGTACCGGATGCTTGTAGAGAAATCAGACACCCGATCCCATCATAAACTGGCCTGGGTGAAACCATCCACACTTCTGACACACAGATCTGTTGTCGATCTTAGGAGCGTTGCCGACTGTTGGTCGTGGCCCTTGAGGCTTAGAAAGAATTGTCAATTGCCGTTGTTGCTGCTGCGGTCTCCCTTGATGAGATGGAGCCTGATACATTCTCTTCATGCTAGGCTTGTGCTGGTCACGACCCTGATAGCTAGCCCTCTTGTTATGTGCCTCCTTAATAATTGTCATTCTTTTCCTTCTCTACTAGCATCGCTTGGTCCACATCCTCCCTATAAGTGGCAGCCCCACTCAGTCGGACATCATGGGAGATTGCAGGATTCAGCCCCTCCATGAAATGCTTCAACTCTTCATCCAGACTCTTCGAAATCAAGGGCACAAAGTACTGCCCTTTCTCAAATGAGGTTCATGACAACTACATGGCGGTTATTCCCACCGTTGACCACCTGAGCCTACAGTAACTACTGGATTTTCTCCAACTACACACGACTTTGTTCTTACCGTAGTGCGGCTAACCCTGCCAAGATCTGGTTGTTCTGATCATTGACATCGTTGTTTTTCTGTCCCCTATGTGCAGTCATAGTCCTGATGTCCAACATTGTCCACATCACTCATTCACGACTTTTACATAATAAAACATAACATTCAACATGCATAAATCATAACTCTAGCATACCATCTGAACTTAATCATTAAAAACCTTAAAACTTACAAACATGAAGACGAATTATCCGAGTCATTAGTGAGAATGCATGCACACGCTGTTTTACAGAACCAACCTCTCTGATACCAAGCTGTAACGTCACAAAAATCGAAGACGCTACTAAACATACCAATTTAGTTAAAAACAAAATTTTCAGAAAATAAAAACTTTCATTAAAAGAAGATGTTATTCACCAAAAAACTTAATAAAATATTTTTCAACAAAGTATTGCCAACAAGTAAAAAGATTAAAAAGTCAAAACGTAATAAAATTAGAAGATGCACAACATAAAAGTTCTTCTGATAGTGCTCGTGCATCTTTTCCCCGCCCGACCGTCTACTTCGCTTCACGTCCATTGACATACTTGTCAATGAAATCATTAAATTCATCATTACCTGTACCATTCAAGTATAGTGAGTTTAAAGACTCAACAAAAATTATCCATATACAAAATAGATACATAATAAATTCATCATGTTATGGACCTGTAATACATAAAATAAACATCATGCATAAAACATATGTGATAAAATTCTTTGTTTTGGGTGATGAGGTACATGCAACTGTGGTAACCACCATTTATGAGCACATTGGGTTCCTGTGATTACGGTCGTTGTACAACAAGCATATGAAACATACTGGCCTTGGCCAATATGCCTCTCATCTTGGCCTTGGCAGCTTAAACTTTCATAATTTTGAAAGGCTCCCCAGGGGCCAATCCGGAGTACCAATCCCGTACTGCTACCACAAGAACACATGCAACATCAAAATATTTTTCATGCATCATCATAACATCATCATCATCATAAAATTCGCCATACTTTCTTATCGTAAACATTTTCATCATAAACTTTCTCATAACTTCATCATTATCTTCATAAAACATTTCCATCATCAGACTTCATGTTTTCAAAAAGTAACATAACTTTATTGAGGAAAATTACATATAAATGCATTACATAACTAAATTGATCTATGTGAGGCTTTTTTTCTGTTCTAATTTCAAAACTTGAACATCTTTCCATGAAATATTTTAACAATAGTTCCAACACCTTAAAAAACCTTAAAATTAACTTTAAGACATAAAAATATCATTTAAAAGAAGTTTCGAGATGACTCTTAGCACCGAGGCACCCCTTTGAGGGCGCCTGGGTACTAGGGCCATGCCTAGGCACCCCTAAGTGGCCCTTAGGCACCTGGAACACATCTCTGGCAGTGCTTAAGTGCCTCTGGGTGATGCCTAGGTACTAGGGTTTTGACCCTGGCAGTGCCTAGACACCTCCAGACGGTGCCTCAGCCCTGGTACAACGTACAATACAAGGGTTTTCAAGGGTTTTGGCCCCTAACTCGATTATTTTGATTCCCATTCAATCCAACTCACCCACACGTTAAAATTTGTGATCATACTCGTGAAAAACTTCAAAACTCAAAAGGATTCAAGAAAGAAAACCATCTACAAAAGATTTGCATCCAAAAACTTTACGATCAAAATACACACACCAAAAATCTTAGTTTCACACATCTTTCTCATCAAATCTAAAAAATATTTAAACAAAAATTCAAGAACAATTCACGTATCACAATCTTACATCACACTCTTCAAAAGATCATAGAATCAATGTATTATACAATACATACATGTCAACACACATATTTTTCATATCAAAATACATATATTTTGAATGGTAGTTTCAAAAGCATTTAAAAAATTTCCTGGTCATTGTAAGTTGGAGATAATGATTCTAGCCTCGAACGAACGAGAACAGAGATTTTTGCTTGCCTTTGGTGCATATTTTACTTTAAGAGGGAGAGGGGAATGGGGGGTAGGTGGTGTGTGATTGAGAGAATAAGTATTTTTTTTTTAGTCTGAGTTTTATTGTGCCAGTGGTGGTTCTAGTGCTGGACTATTCTTTGATGCGCTCCCTAGTCCGCCTGTGGAGGACTCTTGTGCTATTGATCCTTCATCTGTATGCTCTTTTGACCCATGCCTAGTACCACCGTCTGGCACCAAACACCCCTACCGAGCCAGCCTCGTTCGTCCAGTCCAACCCCGAGTCGCCTACTACTAACCCAGCTCAAACCACCGACCCACCCCTCTCACTTCGCTGACTCCCCTTGCCCTTGATCCTAACACTCATCCAATGGTGACTGATAAGTATAATTTATGAACTTAATATACATATGATTTGACTTGAATTTTGTGATGTATCGAGTGGATTTTATGCGTATTTGTTGTTGTTTTTGTGAGATGCAAGGATTGAAGAAAAATTACCAAGAAGAGGCGGAAGAATAAATTACGGAGCTGCAAGTTTAGAAAAATTACTAGAGCTGCAAGAGACATACAAATCCAATCTTCAACGTCCAAATTGAATTTAGGATGTTTTAAAGCTGTTGTCAAAATTTCAGCTTGATCTAACGGCTAGAACTCGAGATATGATTTTTACAAAAATGTTGCGTGCTAGATATAAGAATCAGTGCCCTGGCGCTTCAAAAGTGGCGCTCTAGCGCTTGAGCTGTGCGGAAAAAAATAAAAGAGGTCAAAGAAGCAGTGCACCTGTGCTGTTTTGGTAGCGCCTTCGCATTGCTCTGTGCGAGAAGTGTGCAAATTTTTGCAATTTTAAAAATCTAGATTTGTCAGGCTTTATTCGACGGGCTTCGAGGACACATAAAAGGGACTTCAAGGACACAAATTGAGGAGGGAGCCGCACGCACAACACACAGAAACACGGACAACTGCTGCACACTAAGAGGAGAGAATTGGAAAAATCTGCTGCATGTGAATGAAGAAAGAAGGGAAGCGATCGAAGATGAAGGACGCAGACACTATTTCGGCTCTGTTTCCTTAATCTTTTCGTCTTTATTCTGAAACTTGATGCTTAGTTTCATAAACATTCTTAGTTTTTGCTTTGTTTGCGTTATGAACTAAACTCTTTAAATTTAGAGGATGATATAACTTGGTAGAGACGACTTCTATGACTTTTTAATTTATTCGATTGAATTCATTTAATTTAATTGTGTTTTTTAGATTTGATTATCTTTTCAGTTACTTGATCAATAATTGAATTGTCATATTTATTTGAAATAAATGCTCGGGAGAAGGGATTTTGAATAGGACCATTGAAAAATACACTGTTAATATTTATATAGCTCGGGAGAGTGTATAAATTTATCGGAGCTTGTTGAAGAACATTTTTTAACACATATCATTAAGTCGAGATTTTTAATAGGATATTGGAATCGAATCTTAATTGATACATTTTATTTGTTGCTTGGGAGAGGGAAATAAAAAAAATTAAGTGTTCTTGGCTGTTAAATAAAAGGAATTCACGAGCATTAATTAATTAAAATTAATCGTTGTTGAAACCAAGTGAAATAAAATCCTCTAGAATTTTTTTTCTCATTGATAATCATCTAAGTTGTGTGATTGGTTTTCCAGTTTTATAAATTATTTAAAGTTGAAATAAAAAATTTTTATTTAATTTTCTAGATAAAATTTAGTCTATTTTAATTACAAGCACTGATATAATTTTCAAGTATACTCCTCGTGGGAACGATACTTTATCCACTCTATATTAAAACTTGAAAATCGTGCGCTTGCGAGCATAAATTACGCAACAGTTACCCGTTACAAAAACATTATTTTCCGGCCTAATCCCCGCTTCAGTCTGATTGCTATCACTGACACTGCACGTCTGAGCTTACATCGCATACTCTTGCACTCAAGGTGTAGTGACCTTCTCCATAATTATCTACTAACAAAAACTTAAGCATGCAATTACAACTTAAATAGCAACAATCAGAGAAAACTGAGGAAACTAAAATCAAATACTAACCCGGCAGAGTACAACTGGTAAATAATCGTAAACCGAAATAATATACAACCCAATCGAAAACCTCAAATCCCAAAGGGTCGATCCTAACTAACGCCACTGGCACCGAGTCCAAAACTCATGGATCGCCAACTACATACTGGTCCCCGAACCTGGGAAGACGCAACTGTCCCGTCGAATGAGGTGTTCAGAACCAAAATCGAGGATGTGAGCTAACAAAGCTCAGCACGAAAGTATAAGTATACACATGCTATGAATGCTAAATTCAAATAAATGGGTACCATAAACCTATCATGGTAAAAGAACACTGCTCAGTCTGTAAGCGTCATGGTATGTAGCACGTTGAGCTGTCGCATCAGGAGGTGGCTCCTATACCATAAATTGTGGACATAACCAAATCCAAAACCATGACATCCATCCACAAAAATATCATGTGACTGAGCGATCCCTCTACAGGTAATATCAAGGTATAGGCTCAACGTGATAATGCATGCAACATAATAATTGTGACATAATAAATGCATATAAGTCATGTCATATAAACCATGCAAACATAGAACATGCATACTCTACCAGGATATCTTGGATAGTACGTCCGTATCTCAGAATAAGAAACTAAAGCATCCTAGCCACTCAGGTACTCATGTCCAAGCCTATAAGCATATAATCATTATATCACTTATAGCTCACTAAAAGCCTTAACTAGACTAATAGCTATTCACAGAAGCTAATCAGAGTCTAGAAATATACGTGCATCTGTCGCTATCCCTTTGATTTTGATGACCTCAAAACATAGGTGCAAGTCTGCTACGACCTATGATCCCGATAGCATCTCGCTATCGTCCGGCCTCCAAAACAATGCCTAGAAATTCCTAAATCCCACTAGAAGCATCTATAAACGAGAGAGAGAAGAGGAAAATGAGCAAGGAATAATGAGATCTTGGCCCCTATATATAGGCCACGATCGGAACGTCCAATCTCCAATTCGGAAGTTCGGAACACACTTTGGAGCTTTCGATCGTCCTTACAAACTTCCTCCACCAAATATGTTTCATTTGATTGGACAACACAGCTATCAACAATGTTCGGTAGAGTTTGGACCTTCCGTTCTATGCCATGTCCTATCAACAAATCAAAACCCATGACCTGTCTGACTGCAACAAGATTTGGAGCTTCCGATTTTCAGTTCGGAGCTTCCGAAATGCTCCGTACTTCCGAACTCAATTCTTGCTTTCGAAGGGATCGGAACCACCGATCTACACCTAGCTCAAGTTTGGACCTTCCGAACTGTTCGAACACTTGGAAACTTTCTGTCTGTTTCCGAATGTCTTGAATTCAATTGTCTAATAAATAATCTCATCCGAGAATTCCTTAATCATGTTTTAACCATTCTAAAAATGCTTAGAAAGTTAATCACTTATTACTGAAATCGGGTTACTACATTCTCCCCACCCATAGAGATTTTGTCCTCAAAATCAGGTCTTGGTCAACCTTGAGAATGTACCTTGAACTGATTCCAAAAACTGCTGATCAATATCCACTACAAGAAAAATGCACAAACACAACACTTAAAAGACAACGCTTTTAATGAAAAGTGTTGTCTTTTTTAAAAAGACGACGCTTTTAGTGAAAAGCGTTGTCGTTATATGTTTTTTATTCATCAAAGACAACACTTGTTTTAAAAAGCGTTGTCAATAAGCTTTTTTGGTCAAAGACAACGCTTTTAAAAGTGTTGTCTATTATCGTTTTTTCCCCATGTATAACAACACTTTTTAAAAAGTGTTGTAGAAAATCCCATGTCGATTTTTTCTCGATTCTTCAGACGATTTTTGAAGTGACTTCCGACAAGCCCACCTCGCAACTGCTATTCTCGCTCGGGTTGTCGGGAGTTTCGAACTATACTTGGGCATCAACGAACAAGGACTTGCATTCGAACAAGGGTAAGAGTATATGGCAACAATCAACATAATGTATTGGCAACAATCAACATAATGTATTCAAACCAGAAAGTTTTTCTTATGTGCCTTAGCTTGTTCTTGTTTGGGTACTGAACTTGAATTCTCTGTCAGACTTGGAGAAGGCAAAATTCAGAACCGCGGGTTTCCTAATTGAGCTCGAGAAGAAGAGGGCAATCAAGGTTGTACTTGTGTAACATCTTCTACGGCTTACCTTATCGTCTTTCAAGACATACTATTTAATCTAAACTTTTCTACCGACAAAATTTTCATAAGAAGTAACAGGTAGTTTTCATTTTTTTTGTCAAACAGGTACTTGGTAAAGGGACGTTCATCGGCTTGGCGATAACTTTCTTCGCCGGATTTTGCTTCTCTTTGTTTTCTCCAGCATTCAACTTGGAAACTAATGACCTTGGTCACGCACTCATCCAAGATATCATCGATCTCGTAAGTAAGATCGGCGACCTTTCGTAGCCAATTGCCCAATTAGTACTCAGTGTTTGTACTGATTTTTTTGTTGTCGATCGAGATATTTTTAGTGGTAATTTGAGACTGAAGAATTAATTGCTGAATGATTATATTTTGCTCGTTTGTATTTGCAAATTGGTTGCATATTGATCTCTGATGAAAAAAGCAGTCACTTAATGCTTATAATTTGGTTAATTTGTGCTCGTCTTGCCATTTTTTGTGTTGTCTCAAGGTTGATAGGTAATTTATTACTTGTGCACTGTTGAGACATAATATATGCCTTGAAGACTTGAGTACTAATTGGTCCATTATGATTTAAATTCCTACTGTAGACATTATGGATTAACTTTGCTCTCTCTATTTTAAATTCCTACTAACAGTAAAAAGAGCTAATTTTGTACTCAAGTCTTCAAGGTATAGATTATGTCCCAACAGGAAAGTAAATTAAATAAACTAATTTCCAGATTTACTTTCCTGTTAATGACATAAACTTTGATATTTTCACAAATCGCACATAAACTTTGACATAAACTAATTTCCAGAATGAGCGAGAGAGAGCAAAGTTGGATACAAATCAATAACAGCTAAAGCAAGTCTTCAAATCTCACAAAATCATTTTGTTTTAGATTTGAATGTTTTTCCAAAGTATGCAAACTTTTATTTGGATCAGTAAGTCCAGATCTTAAAAGGCATTCACGTGCAATCTCCTTCCCTTCTTCTGTTAACATATACTTGGACGGGCAGCTCGACTTGACCACAAGCCCTCTAGTTATTAATATCTTCATGAAACTCCATCTGTTGTACCAGTCCCTTGGTGAGATTCCAAAATTTCCCCCTTTCCCTTTTGCTTTTTCAGGCGCTATAGGCACACGAGGCAATCCACTTGTTTCGGCTGCATCCTTAAGCTATTTCTTATGAATATATTCAGCACCATTTTCAGTCCCCCTATAAAGTGAAATGAGCATAGCATAGGCAACTGAATTCTTTTGGGGTACATATCTCCTAGGGCCCTTGTTTTTATTTCCCCTTATGTTCAAGTCATCCTCAGTTGGATCGGAATCTGCCTCAAAAAAACCTTTCGTTTGCTTCAAAATCCATTTACCTACGCCCTTGATTTGCCGTCTCATGTAAGTGATGGCCGTAGCAACAACCCTGAAGAGTCAATTAACATGTGAGGGATCTTCACAACTGATGGAAAGGCAGAAATAAACTTCCATTCTTAAGACTTCAATTAACCCCTTGGTTTCAACAGTTTAGAGATGTCATCAAGTATAAACTAGCTAAACCATTGATGACTTGTCTTTCATATGGTTGGATACGATTACCAAGCTCATTTAACAGAAAGCTTTCACCGACTTGAAACTTGCATTTATACAAATCTTTTACAATGTAATGACTAATGTACACATTGCATGTCTGGATTTTGTGAGAGATTTTCCATGAAAAACATGGTACCAAGGATGAATAATCTAGTCCAGAATATAGGTGTATTTGCCCTGGGTGGTTGATTTACTCTTGAAAAAGCATCCAATTCTTGTTTCATTCACTGCTTTTCTGGATTATATCCGAGTCGAAAACATGTCGTAACCCATATGTACAGTGTACTTGTTATATGCAAGATTATAAACCTAAATAAGAACAAGCATTTTCTGAACCTCAAATACATGGAATGAGTGCCGTAGTAGGATTTAGACTGGCATTCTGAAAAGTATATATAGGAATGATTGAAAAAGTCATGAAATGAAATATATTTATTTATGCATAAGGTGGATCAAACCTTCAAAGTGGTTATCGCTGTGGGCTGCTGTTAGGGATGGCAATGGGGCGGGTCTGGGGCGGGTTTGGCTAAACCCGGGACCCACCCCGCCCCGCCCCGTGAACCCAGCGGGTCCAATCCGGGTTAGACCCGTTGGACCCGCCATAAATTAAATAATTTTAAATTTATTAAAATAAAAAAATAAAAAGTTTAAAAATTAACAAATATCATTAAATTGAATTTCAAATATAGATTTTAATAATTTAAGACAAAAAAGAAATTATTCTCAAAATTTTAAATTTATTAACTTGTAATTAATTAATATTTATTAGCTAAAAAACATTATAATGATTTATTTTTATACTAAACATATCATAATAAAATAAATTCATTAATCCAATTATATTACACATTCAAATTATGGATAAAATATTAATTATTTAGTATAATTATATAATTATATATTATTAATATTACATATATATTTTATATTTATATATATACATGAATATTTTAAATTTATATATATATAATACTTTGGCGGGGCGGGTTTGGCCAAACCCGAGACCCGCCCCAGACCCGCTTATGGACCCGCTTTGGTGGGTCTAGACCCGCCCCGTCGGGGCGGGTTTGATGCGGGGGCGGGTTTAGACCCGCCCCATTGCCATCCCTAGCTGCTGTTTTGCAGGAGCACAAATCTGTGCAGGTCTGTTAGAGTCTTGTGGAGGTATTTTTACGTGTTTGAGGTTGATTTCTCCCTTACATTGCTGCTGCACAGGTCACTTACTTCTGCCCACAAGGTGTTTGGTCAGTCTACTCGACATCTACATTCTTTTTAGAGGTATATTGGCTTCAAACTCTTCTGGTTTTTGGTGTTTGTGATGATTGTGTGCTGTCTTTTCTTTTACGTGTTGGTTCTTGTTTTGGTTTGAAGGGGAGTGGTTGTTATATAAACTGAAGATGTTTGTGTTTTATTTCACGAGGTGAGAAAGGTGTAGCTAAACTGAAGATGTTTGTGTTTTATACTTTAATTTCTTCTTAGTTCAGGTGAGGAAGCAGTAGCTAATCTCCTGTGCATATGGGATGAAGGTCAGATTATGTATCTCTGCCTTTTGCATTTTATATTTTTTTTGAGATTAATTTTTCAGTGTTTATGTCTATTCTTTATGAAAATGGAAATGGAAGCAGTAGCTAATCTCCTGTGCATATAAACTGAAGATGTTTGTGTGTTTATATTTTGTTTGAGATTGATTTTTTAGTGTTTATGTCTATTATTTATGCATATGAAAATGGAATAAATTCTTGGCAGCATGCTTCTGTTTGTATCTTTAGCTTCGGTTTTGTTAATTCAGTAATCTTTTGCATGTTTTGATGCAATTGGTTTACAGTTTTGAAGATGATTTTTTTTTTCCTTTTCTTGTTTTTCGGTTGTATAGTGTATTTTGATTGCATGATGGAATTTATTTTATTCATTTTTTTTGCGTTGATTCATTCTCATGAATATTTCTAATTGTTTTATTTATGATATTTCTAGGAGTTTCTAAAACAGGGGCGTCAATAGCTATTTGCATGTAATTTTCAATTTAAGTTGAATGACAGAAATGAATTTGTGAGTAGAAGCTATGTTTCAATAATATGTTGTACATGATTGGATGACACCTGTTATTAAGTAACAAGTGGTAAAATACATCAGTGGGTACAATTTTTTTCGCTAGAACACTTCTTGTTACTTTCTGATCTATTTGAAGTTAATCACCAACTGAGAATTTAGTTATGAGACTAGCTTACAGGCACATATTACTTAGTTTTAGTTTTTATTTACCCCTAGATATATCTTTTTCGTTATGTTGTCTTTTGGGAAACAGAAGGCCTTAGAGAAATCAAATGACGCCAAACTGGAGGGTAATTCCTTATTTTAAGCTGGACAATATAATATTCCTTATTTTAAGCTGGACAATATAATGAGGCAGTAGCAAAATGTGAATTTGCAATACAAATTGTCCAAGATGTTCTTCCATCTACTTAAATACAATCAATATGCCATGAAAATAGAGCTGTTTGTTTCTCCAAATTGGTATTCTCCTCGACTGTGGTTAAGAATAATTAATTTTCTGTTGTCTAGTATCGATGATTCTTAATACGCTTGCCAGCTCTACTTCGGGAATAAATTTTGTTCATTCAAGTCATTTTTGTTCAGTACTCTATATGTTGGGAATGCTTATCGAATGCACAATTTGCTATAGTGACTTTTTTTTAAAAAAATCCAAAGCTGATTTGTGCGCAACTTACTTCCTCGCAGATATATGGAAAGAAACTGAAATGTAGTTTTTGTTTTGCCAAGAAGCTGGGTACTCAAATATTTATGAGGAGCTGGATTCATGCTAATTTGCAGGTAAAGACACGAAAAATGTGAACTTTGTGTTTTATGCTCGTTCTTGTATTTGGTAGTCTTGACATGACAAACCTTTCTCTAATAATTTCTAGCACTTTAGTTTCATTAGGACCAATTTTGGGAGTGCTTATTTTCCTTGCATATGAAAATATCGAAAAAACACTGAAAGTGGGCTCTTTTCTCCAAGAAGTTGGTACTCATATATTTTAGTGAAGCAAAAAAAGAGTTGAAAACTAATATTATGTTAACATTTAGTTTTGGAATTATTATTTTATTTTTGGTGACATGGTTGAATGTGATTGGAGATGCTTTATGAAAGCTACGGATGTTAACATACAAGAAGTTGGTACTCATATATTTCAGTGATGCAAAAAAAGAGTTGAAAACTAATATTCATGTTAACATTTAGTTTTGGAATTATTATTTTATTGTTGGTGACATGGTTAAATGTGATTGGAGATGCTTTATAAATATCACCTCTACGTTATCTTTTCTTTATGTCATTTGAATGTCTAGGGGTTAATGGAGTTTCTCTTCTGTTTTTTTCTCACTTACTTTGCTGGGTTAGTTTCATTTTTTGTGATTAAATTTATGGGTTCTTCTTGTTTACTACTGTTTACACTACTTTTGATATGAATTTTCTTGGCAGTGATGTATTAAACTTTGTGGATTAACGTAATTTTATGTTTGGATGATGCAGTTGTCAACCCAGTTATACACCGTAGTGGTAAGAAAAATCATAGTAGTATTACTACCCGTTCAAGGATTGCTCGGCCTTGCTTGTGGACGAGCGGCATGGGACGAATGAGGTTATAATGTAAGGTTGCTTGGCATTCGGGGGCTACGTGCGCCGAGTTTCAGAAGTTGAGAAATGACGAGAGGAGTCATGATGATATAATGCTGGCCAATCTAGCCAAGAAAAAGAAATGGAGTAGGTGTCCAAAGTGCAGGTTCTATGTTGAGACGATAGATGGTTGCCTTGTCATGAAATGCAGGTATCACTTATTTGTGCTATCAGTAGAGTCCTCCAATCCATTGGTTGCTTCTTATTTCTCTTTATTAAATTAGATGCTCTAATTATAGTTGTGTTGAATTTAGGTGTCGCAATTTCTTCTGTTACAAGTGTGAAGCTTCAATTCGTTCGGTTGTATTTGGCTTTTGAAGTGACAATTTTAGTATGTGTTTTCGAGTTGCTTAGCTTCATTGTTATTAAATGCATAAAGTAATGGGGTTGAAACTGGGAATGTAATTTGTTCAACGATTATAACTTGTTCAACCATTCATTTTTAGCAACTTGTGGCTTGAATTTCGTAATTCGTAATTCCTGTACTTTGCTGCCAAATATGTGTTTTAATTTTTTTTTTTTCATTTTGATCTATTCATATTTGTTTTATGTTAGTTTGTTTTTATTTTTAATAATTTACAGTATGAAGATAAGAATTAAAAGATATGAGATTGTTGCGGCTTTTATGAAAGCTTGGGAACATGTGCTGAAGGGAAGAATCAAAATTTTTCGAGATTAATGCATAGTTTTTTTCCTAGTGCTCATTGATTCAGAATTCCATTATTTTTTATATTTGAATGATTTATAATATTGGACGATTGTATATTAAATTTTATTTTACAAATTTTTGAATTTTGAGTGATTTATAATATTGAAAATTTGTGAATTATATTTTTTTTGTTTTTTTTCGAAAAAAGACAACGCTTTTTTCGCGTTGTCTATGTGGCTGAAAAAGCGTTGTTAAAGCCAGTGTTGTAAAAAAACACGCTCAACGACAATGCTTTTTCATCGTTGTCGTTTTGAGCAAAGACAACGCATAAAAAGCGTTGTCGTTGCTAAAAAAGACAATGTGGAAAAAGCGTTGTCTTTTTCAAATATCACAACGCTTTTTATGTGTTGTCTTTGCTCAAAACGACAACGCTTTTTTCGCGTTGTCTTTGACCGCGGTCTTTCACAACACTAGCTACGACAACGCTTTTTCTGACAATAACAACGTGGAAAAAGCGTTGTCATTTGCCGTTTTTCTTGTAGTGATTTTGATCTAATCCACAGGAAAATTTAACTTATAGCATCCAAAGTACCTTGTCGAATACACTTTTGACAACCTATATGTCCTGTCAAAAACATATAAGATCTGATACATTACTGGACCACACATTCACCAACACTGAACTCATAATTTAGTTTAATCCCATCTTAAAATATCTCTAAAATTTTACCGTAACTGGTACTATATTCTCTCTTATCAAGCACTTACTTGCTGACGGTTCCCAGTGTTATCTGTCAATCGCTTAGATAAGACTAGCGAACAAGTTACCCTAGAATCCAATGTACTTCTATCAGATGCGAAACCCATTTACATAGGTAGAATTTGCATTATGCTTATTTGGAACAACTGAATACGGTCTATCTGACATACACTAATGCATCCAAAAGCTGATGCTATACTCTAGCTCTTTTTCAAGGTTTGAATTATGAGCACCACTGACCGAGTCAAAAAAATTCAATCATCGAATTTACTAGGAATTTGGCCAAATTCAATGATAGTTTAATCACTCAATATCTGAGCAGATACACAAAATTGGTCTCATCCTGAATCCCAATACTAAAATGTGAAAATTCTCATCGAACCACCAAGCAATTATCTTGAAATCCTAACAGATCTCAATGCATCGGTAGTTGATCACAATAGCTTATACCATGATCTAAAGCACACATTCGAGATTCCTCTAAAACCTTACTTATTCCCAATAATCAGTGGTGGTGTTGCTTACTGGACTGTACCAAAATTATCTCATCAGTCATTGCAATACAATTGTCTAGTAATACCATCAATTAGTACCATCAACACACAAAATGAGCAGTCATTCTAGTTACTCTCATGCCATCGACTCATACTGAAGAAACAATACTGTCTTGCAGATCTGAGTTATTGCTACTCAACTAGTCATAGAACGCCATTGCAGAATTGCAACCATCTATTACAACTAGTCACTAATCAATTCTGGAAACACACAACTTCCATGATAATCTTTTATGAAATCGACGTTCAACTATCATCCTTCTATGTCAAGTAGATAGACACGATACAAAATCCACTGTATCACTTTCTGATCAGCCACTGGTCCTGATATCTCTAGTGTTAATCTATGATTGACAATTGCCTACAGTCTTCCTATTGGCTAAATGTGCCAAAACTCTTATCCCAAAGTCAAAATTTTTGAATGACCATTTCTGGGGAACAAAACCGCGTTAACCCTAATATTGTAGGCTAAATCTTTATACCCAAAAAAGATACCATCAGTGTTAAAATGTCAAAGCCTCAGACAAATCTTCCGTGCTATGACAACTTCATTGTCCAAAATTCACTTGTTTTTAAAAACAAAAACATTCAGGTTCATACCTTGAAGATACAAATCTCACCAACTACTGGATTCTCATGTCGGTTAGTACAACTCCCAGTACTAATAGTCTGGTTTGAATGGTTATACCTGTCTCATGACTTAAGACAGTAGTCACAGTATTCACAACGAGAATTCGGTTTTATTTCCTTACTGGTAGAAGTAAGTCTTAACGAATCATTACTAATTTGTCTAGATGAACACAAATGGGTACATCCGATAATTACGAAGTTCTCAAAACCATGCCGCAATCCAGTTACTCTCGAATCGAATTTGTCGAAACAGTCACGTCAATAGTCTAGCGCATCAAAAAGACACCCGAGAAGTTAGCGACAATAATCCCGCCAGACCCAAAAACTATAGGTCTCAGCTACTGTCATCTCCCATGTCTTATTCACTAATTCTACCATGCTAGAGCCCATTGAAAACAATTACACTTGTTCTTACAATATCGCATCTCTGAATCATACGAAGTGACTGCAAGAAATTCCTCACATCACAGAGCAAATCATTTCTTGAGTGAATCCATAAATCTCCTATGGCTAATCTCGAAAAGACTCAGCTCATTCATCAGTGTACTGATCTGAAACATTGCCAAAACAACTGAAACCACTGCAATTCTCAAAGTCTTACTCCGAACACAATGCAACTTAGATACCTCAACTGATCATACTAAAGTTCCCACGATCAAACATCTATACTACTATCCGTGATAAGGGTATTTACATTCTGAAAACCCTTTGGCCCACTCGAAACTCCTGAGTGTAAACACAACCCTGCTCCAAAATGAATCAATTCACCAGAACTATTCTAGTCCAATCTCCGATAGATTTCGTATCACATACTTAATTGTAAACTTACTCTAGTCAAGGAATAATCCTCTGTCTCAGACAATACTTGTACAAAGAAAACCTTAGTCCATATTTCTGACAAAATCAGACGATAAACATACTAAAATCTCTTGGCACTAACCCCGTACCAAAATCAGTCAAATGAATTTAGCTATCACTGAAATCTTTCGGTAGTTATACCCCTTGCTGCGACTGTGTAAAACATCAAGACTTAGGTAGCCTCCCCTGTTGAACACTAATCAACAAGAAACAATTACTAGGATCAACCGAATAATCCAAAACTGAAAACATTATGCCATTGAACCATGTTTAATATAATTATTATTAGAAACCAGTAGTTACAACCACTAAGAAATTAAATTCCAAAAGTATGGAATCAATAATACAATGATTCATTTGCTTACAACAGAAATAATTACAACCTGACTAAATGCAAAAATCTTACATCCCGTCTAAAATACCTCACACAACTTACTATTGTATGCATCATGGAATAAACTGATGTTGAACGTGAGGTTTTCCCGACCGTTTCCACCAAGCGTTCATACCAACTGGTGGCAGAACCTATACCTATCAAGATTCAAAAGACCTTACTAATCTACCAGATCCTTCCAATATTATGGGGTCCATTATCTCGTAGATGAGGCGTGATCTTCATGACAATATTTCCAACTACTAGTGGAGAATCTACACAGGTTACTCCTCCGATCTTGAGATGATTGACAACGCAACTCTGTGCACCCCAACAAATTCTCTGCAACCTGCGGTGATTCATTGCCCACCAATGGTCTAGTCTCCAACCGGGTGGATCTAAGCAGATCGAACTCACGATGACTGCTCTGGTGACAACAGTCTCGGGGATGCCAGTGTTCTCCATTGCTATGACCATTCCTGTCGTTGAGTCTATCCATCACCATAATGTTCCAATGGAAATCAAACCTAACAGAAGGTTCTATATCCCAAAGATCTAATGCATGCTATGATACCATAAATGTAGTGAACCGCTCCAGAATAACCTATTAACAGAGACTAAAGCATGAAATTACAAATAAAATAACAAAAATCAAAGAAAACCGCGGAAACTAAAATCAAATACTAACATGGCAAAGTACAATCGGTAAATAACCATAAACCGAAATAATATACAACGAAAACCTCAAAGCCCAAGGGTCAATCCTAACTAACGCCGCTGGCACCGAGTCCAAAACTCCTGAATCTCCAACTACACACTGATCCCCGAACTTGAGAAACTTGCAACTTCCCCGTCGAATGGGGTGTCCAGAACCAAAACCAAGAACATGGGCTAATAACCCTTAGTACGAAAGTATGAGTATACACATGCTATGAATGCTAAATGCAAATGAACGAATACCGTAAATCTATCGCGATAAAGGAACACTGCTCAGTCTATAGGCGCCATGATATGTAGCACGCTAAGCTGTCGCACCTTGAGGTGGCTCCAATACCATAAAACATGGACATAACCGAATCCAAAACCATGGCATCCATCTACAAAAATATCATGGGGCTGAGCGACCCCTCTATAGGTAATACTAAGGTATAGGCTCAACGTGATAAGGCATGCAACATAATAATCGTGACATAATAAATGCACATAAGTCATGCCATATAAACCATGCAAAAATATAACATGTATACTCAACCAGGATATCTCGGATAGTACGTCCGTACCTCAAAATAATCAACTCAAGCAACCTAGCCACTCGGGTACTCAAGTCCAAGCCTATAAGCATATAATCACTATTAGTCTATTTATAAATAGACTAATAGCTACTCATAGAAGCTAATCAGAGTTTATAAATATACGTGCATCCGTCGTTAGCCCTTTGATGGTGATGACCTCAAAACATAGGCACAACTCCGCTACGATCCTGGTAGCGTCTTGTTATTGTTCGACATTCAAAAATACGGCTAGAAAAGCCTAAAACCCACTAGAAGCATCAAGAAATGAGAGAGAGAGTGGAAAATGAGCAATGAAGAATGAGCTCTCGGTCCCTATATATAGGCCATGATCGGAATGTTTGAACGCACTTCGGAGCTTCTGATTGCCCTTCCAAACTTCCTCCATCGAATGCGTGTTCTTTGATTGGACAACACAATTTCCATAACGTTCGAACCTTCCAAACTCTAGTTTGGAGCTTTCGATCTATTTCATGTCCAATCAACAAATCAAAATCAATGCCCTGTTTGACTGCAACAAGATTCGAAGCTTCCGATCTGCAGTTCGGAGCTTCCGAATTGCTCGGTACTTCCGAACTCAATTCTTGCTTTCGAAGGGATCGAAACCACCGATCTACACCTAGCTCAAGTTTGTACCTTCCAAACTGTTCGAACACTTGGAACCTTCCGAATCATTTTCGAACATCCTGAATCCGATTTTCTACTTAATAATCTCATCCAAGAATTCTTTAATATGTTTTAACCGTTCTAAGCATTCTTAGATAGTTAATCACTTATTATTAAAATCGGGTTACTGCACAATGATCCTTGCTTGCGTGCAGCCATGTTTGAGGAGTTTGATGTGCTTTTTCGTAATGGTACTTGGGATATTGTCCCATCTAATCTGTCTCAAAATTTTGTTGGTTGCAAATGGGTGTTTCGGCTCAAGCGGAAGCCTGATGGCTCTGTTGATCGCTACAAGGCCCGTCTGGATTTTAAGAGTTTTATCAACGCCCAGGTGTTGACTTCCCCGACACTTTTAGTCCTATGGCGAAACACTACTATTCGCATTCTCCTATCCCTTGCTGTTCCAAATGGTTGGTTTCTTCGTCGGATGGATGTGAACAATGCATTTCTCCAAGGCCAGTTGGATGACTGTGTTTATGTGGCTTAGTCGTCTGGCTTTGTTAATTTTTATTTTTCATCTTATGTTTGCTAGTTAAAGAAAGAAATCCATGGTATTAAGCAGGCCCCCCCGGCCTGGTGCACTACACTCCACCGTTTTTTACTCAATATTGGTTTCATTGCCTCTCTGGCTGATACATCCTTATTTATTTTCTGCTCTAGAGTTGTCATCTTGTATTTACTTGTCTATGTCAATGATTTATTTCTTACAGGAAACGATGCTGGTGCTCTTCATGGATTCATCAATCAGTTGGGTGCTCGGTTCTCTATCAAAGATCTGAGTTCCTTATCTTACTTTTTGGGTATTGATGTTGTTTCTTTTTCAAGGGGACTTTGTCTTTCTCAACGTAGGTAACTCCATGATATTCTCACCAAGACCAACATGGTTGACTAGAAACCTGTCTCCACCCCACTTTCCACGTTCTCCCCTCTGCATCTTTTGGATGGCTCGACCCCACTGATGCTACCTTGTATTTTCAGACGATTGGCAGTGCACAATCTTTTTTTTACTCGCCCGAATATTGCCTTTTCTATTGATAAACAGTCTCAGTTCATGCAAACTTCCTCTTCAATCCATTGGGGGTGGCCAAGAGTCTCTTGCACTACCTTGATGGCACTTGCTCCTACAATCAGATGCTTCCATGCCACAGCTCTCCTTCTCTACACACATACTGTGATGCTGACTGGATTGGTGATGTTTATGATCACACCTCTACTGGTGTTTATATTTTTTGTTTGGGTCCCAATCCCATTTCCTAGATCTCTAGAAAGCAGGGCTCTGTTGCTCGATCATCCACTGAGGCTGAATATCGCGCTTTTGCATCCATTGCTGTGGAATTACAATGGGTTCGTTCTCTTCTTGATGAACTCGGTGTCACTACCGTTCCATCTCCGCTTCTATCTATTGTGATAATGTTGAAGTCACTTATCTCTGTGCAAATCCAATATTTTCACTCTGGCATTAAGCAGATTGCTTTGGATTATCATTTTGTTCGTGAATTGGTTCAAATTCATAAAGTTTGCATCTCTCATGTCTCTTCCTCTGACCAACTGGCTGATGCATTGACGAAGCCGCTTCCCATTACACGCCTCCGTTTTCTGTTTACCAAGATTGGTGTCTCATCGAACCCACTATCTTGAGGGAGACTATGGATATATATCTTTGAATATATTGTGCATATTACTTGTATATTTTTGTATGTTTGTTTTTCTTTTATCTTGATCTCTTTAGGTTATATATAAATCAGTGTTCTAAAAAGAGCGAAAAAACACCACTTATGCACGATTAAGCGTGAAGTATGAGCAAAAAGCTTCGCTTTGGGCAAAAGCGAGAAAAATGCGGTCATTCCTTTGGTTGACCATATTAAGCGCAAAAAAACACGAAAAAATAATTGTTCAAAAAATAATATTTAAGTTTAATTTTTAATTTTTAATTTTATTTTAAATGATAAATATTTAATAATATAATAATTTTTTGTTTGAAAAAAAACCTTTAACGCGTCAAAATTAAATTTTTTTCGTACATTTTCTTTCTTTGCGATTAAGAGATAAAACCTGAACTAACACAAACAATTTACTCAAGATAATTTGTTATTTTGAGACTTATGTTTCTTATAACTTGAAAATTTATGTATTTATTCTTAAAATCATTAAGTTTATATGTTAATTATTATATTACTTAATTTAATATAACTAAAATTAAAAAAAAAAATAAAAAATGCATTTTCACGCTTAAACTTATTCTAAACTCGCTTAAGCTTGTGAAGCTTGAAGCCTGATCCTGACGCTTCGTCACGCTTCGTGGTTTTTAAAACCTTGATATAAATATACATTGTATCATTATTTTATAAATATATAAAAATATATTCTCTCAATACGTTTTTACAATACACAAAATTCATAATACACACAATGTATACACAACTAAATTATTTGTTAGTTGGTAATTATTGGAGAACTGCAAGTTAACTCCAAATGCTTAAAGTATGCAAGTAACTAGAGCATTATATAATAATATTCCGACGACCTGAAAAGAACAAATGTATTGTTTGTGGCTTGTATATAGAACGAGTCAGAGATCCGACAACATGTTACTTCTTCAATGACCCAGATCAGATCCGACAACGTGTTACAATACCCATCCATATGAAAAAATAAGACTACAATCGAAGAAAATTAATAGTCAAGACATTTTACTATTGTGTCCACGGTCGCTAAGAAAACAACTACTGAAAAACCAAAAGATGAAGGTCCAGTGGATTGTTGAATAAAAGCACCAAATATAGTAACATTACGTAAAGTGAGATATTACATGTAATTGCATAATATATATATAGTGCGTCATGGATTTATTTAGGTACATGAAAATTCATGTTTAGCTATATATTGCTATTAATATTTATATATAAATAGCATCATCAATATATATATATATATATGATGGATGGATATATATTCAAATCTCCCGACCAAATATCCAACTAAAGGGAACACCAGCCAGAAGTGCTTGATTTGCCTGTGCTTGTGCCCTCTCTTCCAACTTCCTAAATCTGGGAACTAACCCACACAAATCTTCCTGCGCTTTACGCCCCTTGTCGGACAGCCCCGTCAACTTCTCCACACCCCATCTGTCCACAAAGAATTCCATAACGTCTATATAGTCTTTGGCCGTGTAAATTCCAATCCGTTGCGCCACGGCGGAGAAGTTTCTGAAAAGATTTTCATCCACCCCATCATACATCATATGTGCTGGCATTACGATTTTCTTCTTCATCATTTCAGCTACAGACCTCACCATGCTATCCGGATCGATCTCAAACACCTTCTCGACTATTCTGGAGTAGGCAGTTTCATGGCGTTTCTCGTCTGCGGCCACAGCACCACAAATCTGAGCCAGTTTTATGTCCCCATATTGTTTGGCAAGCCTCGCTGTGTTTCCATGAGATATGAAGGTTGCCCTTTCTTGAAATGAAGTGTAGATAATTCCAAGATATGGGTTGTTCTCCTTGAGTATATCCTTTACAGATTTCATTTAAAGTACGTATGTTAAAAACCACGCTGAAGTTAAAATTACATAACTATCTTTAATATATTTTCGAAACAATTAAAATCTCATGAAACAACATGCAGCAAAATAAGTGTAAATAATATATAGGTATATAAGTAAGTATCATACCATCCCGGAACCGATCAAGTAGTGCACGGTTTTCTCGATTTGTTTCATATCAACACGTCCTGAAAGATAGAGATATCGATTGAGAAGATCACCGTGCCTATTCTCTTCGGCACTCCACCCTCGGACCCAAGTAATCCAAGGAGAGGGGCTACCGCCACCGGTCTCGTTTCTGATTCCATCAAATGAACTCATAAATGACTGATAAGTTGGAAGTGCTTCCTCTGTAATCATGTGACCAACCAATGCAACGAAAACTTCATCTGGGATCTCTTTGTTTTTCTCCTGCAGTTGTCTCACCTGATCTTCGTATCCATCAGAGGTGGACTCGGGCAAAAAGTCACTCGGCTGCCATGATTTCTCGACGTCTTTTAGCAACACCAAGATGTTTTTTTCGGCCCAATCATGCATCCAAGTGAAGACCTCACGTTTCTCTGGTGGCATGGAATGAATCACTTGCCGGCTATGCGCTTTTACCTCCGGAATGAAGGGCTTTTTAAGCTCTCGCGCTTCGCTGCATCCAAGAAATTTTGTTTTTAAAGGATTGAATTAAAGACATAAAAACTGATATATCGTTCTTGAAAAAAATGATGCCATGAAAGGGTTTTGTCTCTGCTACATCTATTGAATTACTTCCTAAGCGCATAAGAAATAGCCGAAAAATATGAATATGTAATAGATATATCAATATAGAATTAGACAGCAATATTAAGAACGTACTTGGTAGAAGATTGAAGTGCCGACGAAATGATGATTTTGCGAGAAGATTTGAGATCAAAACTGTTAAAAGAAGGTATCATCTTGTGGGGATTCAAAACAAAATTAGTCACGAGTGCCATTTTGAACCCTTGTGTAGTTGTTGTTCCGATCCAATTGATTTTATCAGAAAGATTAAGATAGCCTATGAATACAAGTGAAGGAAGAAATGGGAGAGGGGTGTTTAAATAAGGCAATTTTACTATCTATATAATATTATGGGTGTGTTTATTTGACTAGATAACATTAGGATCAACTTATTATGGGTGTGTTTACTTTACTTATAAAAAAAATTAATTTTTCACCAATCTCTAGGCCCGTCATTATACCCTGATTTCATGGGATTACTCCTATTTAATTACATAAGGTATAACATATCTTGAACAATATTTGTGAAAAAAAATCCATATAAATCCTAATATACCCCTCTTTAATTTTTTCGTTTCCCTCGCAATTTCTCTGTTTTTTTTTACAATAACTCAATTTATCAATTTTATCTATTTTAAAAAATAAATATTTTTATACCTAATAATTTTGATAAATTAAAATGAATCACATTTGAATCAATAATAATTTACAATATTCAACAATAATCCAATTCAAATTATATGAATACAAAATTAAACATAAGATTATTTATCATGATATGTGAAGGATAAAACTGTATTCATCCCTCAATTATTATTTTAATCTCAAAATTAATAAGTCAAAGTCAAAATAAACATGTTATTGATTATCCATCATTATTCCACGTCCTTCAAAATCATTTTAATAGTCCTAGTATGATTTATCCACTTATAATCTCATCCCACTAAGTAAACGCAGCCTATATATATTACACATCATTATCCTATCCCAACAATTTTTTTAAATATAACATATATATAGTGTTAAAATATTAACTAATTCCATATAAATATTTTTTACATCGACATATAATTATTTGGTAGGTGCTCATAGAAATTAAATATCCAATGAATTTTATTTTCTTAAATCAATCCATGAAACCCAACAAATATATGTATGTGGAACTAGCTTCCTAATTTCGGCAACACTACACGTACATAATATTAATTTTTCAAATCAAAGCTACATATATAATAGTTAATTAGTTAAGGAGGATGCTAAATAAATGCTGAATTAGGCATGCTACAAGTGAAGATATATAGACGGTTTTGCTGGCATGCATATTTAAACAATGTAAGGCATCGATATATACTCTAGTTACATTTAATTAACATGTAATTAAATATTTATAATACGTAAATAAATTAAAAGCGAATTAAAATAAACTTTGGGACCTAAATATTTCTACATCATGATATCCCTCTAACTAAGAAATGTAGGGAAATATACGGGATAATGTCGTGTACATAGAGTGTTACATAGATCAAGGGCTACATACAACTGTGAAATTAGAACATTATTCCAAAACTTTATAAAAATTGTTTCTTTTCAAACTATAATTGTTTTTTTCTTGCTAAAAAATACTTTTATGAATTTTTTTAAATATATTCTATTATTTATTGTCCAGTTTTACAAGATTGAAATTGAGTGTCTTGTTTATATGATAGAAATTTTCACAACTTTTCGAATAATATTTAAGATTTTTGTTTAATATTTTTCCCTCGAACTTTTTTTCCGTATTTGGTCAATCAAGTTAAGTTATTTGAAAACAGTAGATTTTAATTTTTAAAAATGTGATGAGAATTATTTCGTTCTCTTAGTGGTTGCATACAAATGTATGATTAGTTTAATATTTTTCTCTTGAACTTTTTTTTTTGTACTTGCTATTTGAAAACAGTAAAATTCAATTTTTTTTAAATAATATATATTGTTATATGCAATCACTAAGACATTACAATATTTCTCATCAAATTTCAAAAATTTAATTAAATAATATATACCGTCGCAATCTCTAAAGAAAAAATATTATTCGAAAAGGGAAATTTTCTACCATATAAATAAAAAACTCAATTTGAATCTTGTAAAAAAAAATTCATTACAATTATTTTGTTTACTTAATTTGAAACTTGTAAAAAAAAAATTCATTAAAATATTTTTTAGCAAGACAAACAATTGTGGTTTGAATAGAAACAATTTTTAGAATGTTTTGGGATAATTTACTAATTTAACATAAGTGTGTAATCCTCTATGTACACATAAAATTATTATCCAAAAATACAACAGTTTTAACAAATTCTGCTCGAAAAATAAATCAATTTCATCAAAGAACACACCTATGAAGCATTGGAAATGAATAAATAGATAAAATCATAAAATACGTAAAATCTAGATAATATTTGAGTTATCACGCCCTGAGCCCAACGCTGATGACATCAACGTAGCTTCCAAATAAATATTAGAAAAAAAGACAACTTTCGAAAGTACATAAATTATAAAACCGGACACCATAAAAATAAAATAAAATAATGAGAGATCGAAATGTGTCGGATTAAACAAGGTGTTTGGCAGAGCTTATAAGCTCTTGAAAACAACTCTTCAAATTTGTTTGACAAATTTTTTGTCAAACAGTCTTATTTTAATACTTTATTTCTCCATATTATCTATTAAATTCCCACCATGCCCTCAGCCAATTTTTTGTACATAATTTATCATATTTTTTTCTAAATAAAAATAAAAAATAGTTTTATTTTTTTAATATGTTTAATATTTATGAAAAATGTAAAACTATTTTTGTATATATATTAATTTACATTACTTTTATATTATTATACCTTCTTTGATAATTTTGACAATAAAAAGATGTTCTAATACCAAAAACATTAATATCTTTAAGTTGTTTAAAATAAGTTCACTCAAACATTTTAACAGCTTATAAGCTCCTAAAACAACTTATAAGCTCTTAGAGCTTATAAGTTGTTTTTAATAAGTTTAGCCAAACACCCTCGAATCGTTAGGATTAGGGCTGACATACCGGACTAAAATACCGAATTTTCGGCATACCGTACCGAAATTTTTTCGATATATAAATATTTTTTGTGTATACCGAATTTTTTTTTGGTATCTATACGGTATCAATATGGATTTTTTCCATACCAAAATTTCGGAATTTCTCTATCAATATCGGTATGAATTTTTTTCATACCAATATTTTTAGTATGGTATACCGAAAAACCACCTCTAATTAGGATTTCATATCTCCATTCTCATCCTCATCTCCATTCACCTTCATCCTCATCTCCATTCCCATTGGATATTTAAATTTCATCATCATCCTCATACTCATCAAAGAATAAGATATACATACCCTATCAAAATATTCTGTATTAATTACCAACTAAACTTTCATTTTTTAAAATTTAAGTTATTTCGATTAATCTATACATATATTAATATCTTATAATAGTCTCACCCTTAGAATAACTACTTTTGGTCATAAATATGTGTAGACGTAAATACCCTTGATATTAAGTAACTTATTTGGTATTTAAATATTAATATTTATTTTACTCTTCTTAAAAACCAATATGACCGCTTCTTAACATCCTAACATACGTTCAATGCCACAAACCCACAAACTCACTTATTTTTCAACGTGCAAAAATTTTAAAATAGTATACATTTTTAACTAAAAATTAGAAATTTTACACACATGCTACGGGTGTGCTCCGATGTCTAATTTAAATAATTTTTAAGTGAAAAGTAATTAAAAAATTTAATATAAAAATTAGCAAAACTAAACATCATAGAAGCTAAAAAAATTAATATTAGAAATGTTTTATTCCAACACTATACTAATAAGTTTTATAATCATAATTTTCTTCATTATAATTTTCAACTACCATCATTCAACAAAAATATATTGCAATTAATTGGATATTTGGGTCAGGTGTAGGTAAGATGCTGCTAGACCCGCCTCCATACTCGATTACCCAATCGTTTAATTAGGTCCAAAAAATCTTTTAATACTCTCCTTCATTCGGGTCGAATATGAAATTCTCTAGTGGGTTAAATTATCATCCCTAAAAATGATACCTTTATACTCCAAAATTCTAATGTATAACCGTCGAAATTAAATAAGAAATATATTACTTAATAAAGTAGCAACATCATAGTTCCATTAACATCAGTGACAAATCTATATTCTGTGACACCCGAGGGGATTTAGTGATCGCTGATTCCAAGAGGTTGCACGGACAAGGAGAAACTCCTGGCAGGCTTTTAGGTGAAGGGGTACATGAATGAACCGATCCCATAGAATGAAAGGGATTCCAAGAATGTGCAGGTATCAGACTGCATAGTTGAGGAAGACTTAAAAATACTTGATAGGTACCACTCATATCAATAAGGTGCATCTTCTTTTTAGGAGCAAGCTCGTCACATAAGAACTTCCAATTAATCTTGATTGACTTGGGGCATTTATGGAACGAGTGACGCCTTGGAAGTTTCTCAAGTTGTGTATGACTGAGGACATAAGCATATTTGAAAGACTCATGTTGGTATAGTGAATACAATATTTGCAGTGACCCAAGCACCATTTTATGTGAGTAAAATATTAAACAAGATTAGAGGATCATCACTTAATAAAATCAAGTGATTAAACAGACCATAACCAAAAGATTTGAGTTCAGAACCTCTGAAGAGTTTGGATCCACTGAAGTGAGTTCGGAAGCACCAGATGTAGATCGTAATGTTCGATTAAATCTTAGGTCATGCATAATGGTTTCCTATAAAATGTTCATGGACACGTGGGGGATCAGGTCTACCGATCGTGAGTTTGGATCGTTCGAACGCAACTGTCCACTTAAGTATCAATACGTTGTTGACAATTCAATGGATGTAGGAGTTAGGATCGTCTGAAATGGGATCGGATCATCTGATATTTTGAGAGATTTTAGCCATACTATCGAGGTACAGGCAATAGCGGGATGCTACCAGAGCTGTAGCGGGGCTATGCTTGAGTTGTGGCTTTTGACATCAAAGGACTATGACGTTGATATGAATTCTCGTTTTATGGAAAACAAACACGATTATATTGAATCGCACCCTCAATCCGATAACAAAAATAAATCAAAAAATTTTGCCCGATCTTGAAACAAGTAACAAATTTGGAAAATCCACCTCTAGCTTACAAGGAAACTAGTAACATAAATTCACGATATTGTGAATTTTTCTCGCAAGTGTACGAGTGTTAAGTTTTAATATAGTGAATAATTCAGATATCGATCTCACAGGGAGTAAAATAAAAATAATCAGTACTTGTAATTAAAATAGTCTAAACTTTATCTAGAAAATCAATAATCAAGAATTTTGCAATAAAAATAAATAATCAGAATGTTTTTAGATAGCACGCACACAACTATCAGATTAAACTCAATCAGAGAAAAATGGTCTAGAGGTATAGATTTCACCTGGTTTCAACAACAATCAATCCTAATTAATTAATCTTCATGAATTTCATTCAATTAATAGCCAAGAACACTTAAGTTTATTATTTCCCTCTCCCGAGCAACAAATAATGTTTATCAACTACAATTCAATTCCAATATTCCTATTAAGAATTTATCGCAGTGATCTATCACAAAACAATGTTCTTTTTTTAAAAGCTCTGTTAAAATCATACACTCTCCCGAGCTGTATAAATAATTAACAGTGTAGTTTCTAATGTCCTATTCAAAATCCTCTCTCCCGAGAAATGATTTCAAATAAATATTACAAACCAATTATTGATCAGATAATTGAAAAGACAATCAATTCTAGAAAAAACAATTAATCTAGAAGAAATTCAATTCAATAAAATCAAGAATTCAAGAAAGTGTCTACACCAGGTTCCATCCGACCTCTAGACTCTAAAAAATTAGTTCATAATAAAATTCTGAAAACAATAAATAAATAATCCAAACATATTTAGAATAAAATAAAAGATAAAAGAAACAAATCCGTCGTCGACGCCGTGTCCGGTCTATCGAACTCCGTCTTCGTTCTTCAAGTTAAGCTTCCAGAAATCCTTCAAGAAAAATCTCTCGATCAAACCCTCTGATCTCTGTGTAAGTATGGCGGCCTCCCCCAATAATCAGATGAAAAATTCCCTTTTATAGTGTCTCACAAAGCCCACTCAAAAGCCCAAGAAATTATAAAAATTTCCTTCCGATTAAAATTTCCAAACTCAGACTTCGCGACAAGCGCCCGCTCCACAATCCATGCGCCCGCATATAGCCTTCTGATCTCGATTTTCTCACGCCAAAACAATTCTTGCGCATTAGCTCTTCACTTAGCGCTAAAGACAAGCGCTGACTTCTTCAAATCAAGGCCCAATAACAAAAGCCCAAATTACACTTCCTTGTCTGATCGTTGTTTTCTTTTCTTCTCTTCTTTTCTTCTTTTCTTTCTTCTTTTCTTTTATTCTCGTAATTCCTCATTTTTCTTCCTCAATTTCTTCTTTTTCACATAAAATCAATAATTCTCTGTAACCACAAAAACACTAAAATACCCACATAAATCTGCACTGAACAAATAATTAATAATTAAAATCATATATAAATTAAGTGTATAAAATACACTTATCAAATACCCCCAAACTTAGACTTTTGCTAGTCCCGAGCAAAACTATTCAAAACAATAACTTCCAAAAACTCAAATCATCATAAACTCACAAGAATAGTCAAGAAATATTATGGAGCAATGACCTCATCAATAAGTTTAAAAAAAATTCAAATCTAATCATGTCACACCCAACTAACACTTGAAAGTTTTAGTCACAACAAAATAACCGCATAAACTCACAATCTCCGCAACTCAAGTTCAAAACACCCTTATCCAAGTTCAATTCAAACATTCATAGATCATGAGGTCTTTTCAAGGTAACAATAGGATCAAAAATAAGATATTAATAAAAAACACTCATAATTAGGTAAATGCAACGAATGATAGTGTGTAAGTGTTTAAATCAAAATTCATAATCATTAAATGCATCAATCAACAGTCCATAGGCTAAATTCTCGCAACTCTTCTCCACTAGTATATTAGGCAACTGAGACTCGGTCAATAAGACTTAATTAGCTTATAATGTAAGGCTTGGCTCACGGCTACAAATAAAGGAAAAAAATTCAAAATAAGGAGTAATTCATATTCATGCTTAAACTCTAATTACGACTCCTTTTTTTTCATTCACAATTTCACTCTTTTTTCCTTCACTTCATTGATTTTTTCAACTTTTTCACAACTTCTTTCACAACTCTTTCATCTCTTTTTTTTCAACTTTTTCTACTACCTCTTTTCTTTTCAACTCATCCACCACACCATTCAACTTTTGACATATAAAACTAGGAGCATATAACATGTTGGCATTCAAATTACTCCCTTAAAGGTAGGAATTAGTGTATAGGCTATTTAGGTAGTCAATGTAGGACCTTGAAATAATTACGAATGGGGGTCTAATCACACGTTTACACGCATGCCATTCGATTTTCAATAAATCTCAAACAAGGTACTAGAGATACATGCAATTCAGGGTAGCTTGAAAGGCTCAAACGCATTCAGAAAAATCGCCTAAATCATTCCTAATCTCAGTTTTGCCCGTATTTCACCTCGAAGAGTGTCCGAACTAGTTCTAGACATGTCTCAATCCACAATTAATTCATACAAATATCAATCAGTGCAGAAAAGATAATCATCAGCAGTTAAAGATGATTTTCAACAAATTTCAAATTTCTCGTACCTCAATGTACTTATACAAGTGTAGGCTCAAATAGGCATCTAAAGATAATATTATTTCAATGAAAATTAGGCCCAAAAATTTCAAACAATGCCTCAATCATATCTATGTCTGTATGTCTCAAAAATCAGATTCAAGTATTAATCACAGAGTATATAGGAAATTATTCATTCAATTGGTTCCATTTTTTCAAAAATATTTGTTAGATAAGTGGAAAATCATGGATTTCAGTTATAGCACAAAAAATATTTTTCATCAGCCATGCATCCAATATTTCACAAATTCTTTTAAATTCAACTCAACTCAACCAAAAAGTTTATCTATGAAGCACATGTATGAAGCTCAACTACTCAATCAACCAAACAACCAAATCAAATATTGATTCACCCCCCAAACTTAATGTAATCATTGTCCCTAATGATTAAAAATCAAGAAAAAGAACAAGGGACGCATACCTTCGACACCGAGCATCAGTACTCGACGTTATCAAAATTTCCATGAGAAAGAGTTCGCAACCGCAACCATTGGAGAGGTGATTTGGAGATGAGAACGACATGAACGTTCAATTCAACCTGAAAAGGAGACATGCACACTATAAGATAATATACAATTAAATCCCGAAGCACTCAAAACAGAATAACTCGCTTAATGTATGGAATAATAAGAAGAATGCGGGGCATGGCAAGCATCAGATGCTGTTGAAGCAAGAATGAGAGGCTAATGTGGATGCTCATTGTCGCATGAATTCAAGTGTTGTTGGTATGTTGGCTGCGCGATTTCAGGAGGTGAAGCAGCTGGAAATCTTGTTAGCTCATGGGAGTAGGGTGAGGCGCTAATGGTGGTTGTTTGCGCAGGGAAAGAGCAGCTGGTTCGCGCAACGATTGCTGTTGGGCGTTGCTGAACTGAGCGTGGTAGGGATGAGAAGATGCGCTGTTCGGGAAACTTGGAGCGCGATGGCGCTTTGTTCTAGCATTGATGGTGGGCTGGGAAGCGCGTTCGCGCTATGGGAGGCGCTAATGGGAAGGGCGATAGCGCAAGAAGGGGGCGCAGAAGGTAATGCACGTTAGCGCTTCATGCGGCGCGGTTGATGAGTGTGTTGGCGCTTGGAGGTGATGCGCGATAGCGCTGAGTTATGCGCGAATGGTGAGCGTGATAGCTCATGTGTTGTGCACTTAAGTATGCGTAGAGGTGAGGCGGGCGCGCATGAGCCTCTGTTATCAACTCCAAAATCTTGAGCGGGCGCCTCAAATCTTGGGCAAGCGCGCATAAACCGCTGCCACAAGTCAAAATCCTGAAAAATTTAAAATTTTTGTAATATCAGGCCTCCAAAATTCTCAAATAATATGAATTTAAAAAAAACAAAAATTAACTAATTAACTAAAATGAAAAATTAAAGCAAAAAATAAAGATTTTGGGTTGCCTCCCAAAAAGCACTTGGTTTGTAGTCGTCAGCCCGACTTTCACCGGATTGATTCTTCCCTTTCTCTTTCACTCGCCAAATAAATTCCACGAACCGTCTTTTAAATTTTGCTTTCTTGTTCTTCGTGGCTTTCTTTGGTAGTAAATTTGGCGCTTTCTCCTTCGATGAATCAACTGCAAAATCAGCTCTTTGACAGCTCTCCAACTTCACAACCGGTTCAATTAAGCATAATTCTTCGATGGGTGGATTAGATGTTTTTGTGAATATGTTAAAGACCACTCGTTCGTACTCCACACCCATCGACAACTCCCCTTTTATCACTTCAATTTTTGCATCCGCCGTGGCCAAGAATGGTCTCCCAAAAATGAGCGGAGCACCATGATCTGCTTCTATATCCAATACCACAAAATCCGCTGGAAAGATGAATTTATCCACCTTGACTAGAACATCTTCAACAATTCCTAGTGGATATTTAATGCTTCTATCCGCCAATTGCAATGAAATCTTAGTTGATTTCATGTCTCCCAACGCCAAGGCCCTGTAAATAGATAATGACATTAAATTAATACTGGCCCCTAAATCACAAAGTGCATTATTAAAATAAGAAGAGCCAATAGAACAAGGAATAGTAAAACTCCCTGGATCCTTAAGCTTTTGTGGCATCTTCTTTTGCAGCACCGCACTGCACTCTTCAGTCAAATTGACCACCTCATTCTCTAGCAGTCTCCTTTTCTTAGACATCATCTCCTTGATGAATTTTGCATAGTTCGGCATTTGCTCCAAAGCATCAACAAATGGGATGTTGATGTGAATTTTTTTGAAAATCTCCAAGAATTTGGAGAACTGCTCGTCCAATGCTTTCTTCTTGAACCTCTGCGGGTAGGGAAGTGGAGGCTTGTACATCGGTTTCGGCTCCAGTTCAGGCTCCTTCTTTTTTCTCTCGACTTTCTCCTCTTTCATAGCAGGTTCTTGGACTCCAATTTCTTTTCTACTCCTCAACTCTATGGCATTGCACTGCTCCTTGGGATTTACCTCAGTATTGCTAGGGAACTGGCCGCGGTTGTTGTCCTTCAGTGCGTTCGCCAACTGCCCTATGCTGGTTTCCATGGATTGCAACACAGCACCCATGTTGGCCATGTGCGTCTCCAAGCTATCAAGGCGAGACTCAGTTCTTGCCATCATCTTACCTGATTCCTGCACAAAGGTACTAACCACATCCTCCAAAGACAACTTACCATCACCCTTATTAGTATTGTTAGCATAAGAAAAATCTTCATGATTTCTAAAGCTAGGATGGTAAGTATTTGGGACAGGATTAGAGATAAATAGCGAGAATTTCTGTTGTCAGAACAGTCGTGGAAGGGATTTTTCCTTGACAAGTAATCGTTCTGAGCAGATAAGTTTCGGTCTTTGATTTGGTATTTGTGATTTAATCCAAGAGTTTAGTTGAATTGGTATTCAACAGGATTGAATTGTCAGATGCTTGCAGACTCGGGATTTGAGTTGTGATTCTGTAAAATTATGAAAGTTTTCCTTGATCAACGATTTTTGTCCAGACAGGAATGTTGCTCAGTGATGATGGAAATCATCAAAGACTAGAGAATGAATTATTCCAGGATACTGATGACTATCGCATTTTGAGATGATATAGTAAGTGCGACCTTATGCCGGTGTACTCTGGAAGGATTGTTCTTTTCCATTTTGGCATTTTAGGAAGACTTACCTCAGTCTTGATATATGCACAGTCATAGCAATGAGTATAAATATTAGGAAAATATTCAGGATTTATTTGAGTCTTCTAGAAATTATTCTTGATGTTGGATTAGTGTGAAGGGTTGTGATGAGTTATCATCTGATTTCGTCAGAGTTACAGATTTTGATTCCGTGGATAGAATAGTCTTGGAAAATAATTCTTTGACAAGTGTTTATTCTGGAAGAATAGTTCTCGCATGTGATATTGGGAGAGAACCAAGAGGTTTGACCAGTATTGTCTAATTCTATAAGAGATACATCTAGTGATCGAGGTCTTGATCATCGTGATAACTTGGGATTCTAAGTGCTGGGTTTATTTAGGTAAGTTTCCCTGTAAGAATTGAAATATGATTGATGGGTTGTCAACTAATGACAATTTCTCATCAGAACACCGAGATGAATTATACTGGAAGACGTGAACTGTGATCAAAGCTAGACATGTGGAGTATATTTCCAATATTACTCTGGAAGTCTTTTATACTTCAGAGGGTTATGGAAAATTTACCCAGTCTAGAGATCATCGCAGCAGTTACGTTAAAGTACAAATTAGTGTCAGTATGATAACCTTGGAAAGATACTTGATCTTATTGGTGGATAGAATTGTGATAGGATAAGTGTTTCCTAAAAAGGAACATTTTGCATCAGAAGAGTTTTTGACGGATGTCATGAGCCTGCTAAGTTACATCATGGATTTGGCAGTATGAGAATTCACATGGATAGTTAAAGTTGATCACTTCGGTGTTCATGTTTGATTTGAAATAGTTAGTTAGACTGGTGCAAGATTAGTGCACAGTGACTATTTGTGACTATCGTCAGAGGCAGTCAGAGATAGACATAGTTGTTTCCAAGAAATATGCTAGTACAGCTTTTGGGTTTCCTTGTGCTTAAGAAGAGTTGATAAGAAGTCTTAATTCTAATTTATCTATGACAAATATAGATGTTGTAACCCCGTGATGGGGGAGGTAAATGTTCTTTTATAGAAAGAACGATTGGAATTGTTCATTACTTGGTGATTAAGAACTGAACTGTGAGATTGTTAATCATTGGAAGAAACTGATAGGATGAGTACAATACTAAGATATTCAGTTCTCAAGAATGTTTCTGTAGTATTTTTGGAATTTTATTGTCAGAAATTGATCTAGGATCAAGTGTTTAGACGTGGAAAAAGGACAGCAGCTGAGATCTAAAGTTACCAGGTCTAGCGGGATTGTTGTCACTAATTTTCTTGGATGTCTATTGGATGCGTTAGGCCATTGATATGTCTGATTCGATGAGATCAAGTCATGGGTTAGCTATATTGTATTGATTTATGGACTTTGCCAAAGAGGGATGAAACAATTTTGTTCATCTAGTAGCGCAAGTCAGAATTCGGCAAGGAATTATTATTATTCGTGGCAGGATAATCAGTATTCTCATTTTCAGGTGTTATATCAAGTTATGAGATAGATGTCATTATATTAGTATTAGGAATTGTACTAATCGACTTTTGAGTCAACATAATAAATATTGATATTTCCAAGAAGAGAACCTGAAAGGTTCAGAAAATCAGAAATTGTGGAAAACGATGTTTTCACATGTGATATGACAAGTGTTAGTAATTAGTACGAGAATCCTTTCGGTGTGCAAGGACTTGTGTACTCAGTTCAGGAGGAAAGGTATAAAACGTTTGGTTTATCAGTATGTTTCCTAAGTATTGGGTGTATCAACAGATCTAGATTGAACATAGACAACTTGAAAGTTTGTATCATAAGGTATCGATTCCTAAGTAGAAATGGGAGTTCTCACGATGGAATTTGTGACCCATTTACTAGTATTCTTGAGGAATTATGATACTATTAGAGTTGTGATGTATCGACTCACAGAGACAACACGTTTCATTTTGTGTAATCGAGATTTACCTTTTGACAGTAGTGATTGATTATACATTCGAGAAATAGCGAGTTTCCATGGCATACAAGTAGGCATTGTCAGGGAATGGGACTCCAAATGTATTTCCAGATTCTGGGGGAGTTTGTAACATGATAAGGGTACTATTCATGGCTCGAGTGCTGCTTATCATCCGGAGACTGATGATTAGTCGGAATGCACGATTCGTACTCTTGGAGATATGTTACAAGTATGAACTTTGGCCCAGCTTGACCAGATCAATTACCACTGATTGATTTCGCGTACAACAACAGTTATAATAACAGTAGTGGTGTGACACCATTTGAGGCGTTGTACGGACGATGATGTCATACTCCACTGTTCTGGGAAGAAGTGGGAGAAAAGACATGTTGAAGGACCAGAATTAATTCAACCGAAGATTGATATAGTTGAATTACTAGAAAGATATCTCTAGAGTTTATTTGTATAATTGGGATGTTGGAAAGTAAATGAGATATAGTACAAATTAGCATTGCCGTTATATAAGTCTAGTATCCACGATGTGTTTCATGTGTCACTATGATGATTTATGGTAGATGAGTCTTACATCTTGCAATCATCTAAGGTACAGTGGATACAGATTTGACATTTGTGGAGAGACCATGTTGTTACTGGAAATTATTTGGATTCAGTGAGATCTTGTAAAATGATATGGGAGAATAAGGAACCCATTGTTCTTATTCAAATTTGTAACAGTGCTTATGTTGGAGAACGCGGCGATCAGATCAATCAGAATTGATACCCGGTGCAGCGGAAGTTTAAAAATTTTATATGGAACGATTCCATAATGGGTATCAAAACTTAACGATTAAATTGTGTGTGTAAAAATTAAATAACAATTATAAATTTTTACCTCCAATCTCGAAGCGAGATTATGGACACCAACAGATTGCTCTGCTCTTGTTGTATATCCCTGGAACTGATGGACGAACTGTTCTTCAATCAGGTCCACGAACGGATAATTAATCCCTCTGATAGATTGCACTAGAAAATCTATCAGAAGTTTCTACGAAGAGAATTAACGAATTTGATCCGTTAAACCAGACTGTAATTCAAAATTCACAGACTGGATTTTTCCGAGCAGAGGGGAAGGGGGCGGCGGCCACACTTAATAGAATTAGGGTTTTTCGAAAATAATTTTGTGACCTGTTGTGTGTAATTTCTGTACTGCAATAACTTATTTATAATGTAGGCCGCTAACAGCTTAGGACCCATTAGTCATAAGTTCAAGCCCGACAAGCAAAGCCCGCATGTTCAGAAATTAATATAAAATTCATCATGACTCCGATTGATAAACCGATTTCACCAATGTGTACAGAAACCATTTCTGCACCTTTTAAAGTCAAGATAAATTTTTCTGAATCCGAATTCAGTAGTTTCCAAAAATGCCCATCCCTATGTCATTTTAGGAAATCTTACTCCTCTACTCTTAAATAAGAAGTCCAACTTCTTCGTTCATTAAATTTAACTCTTTAAATTTAACTATCTCAACGGGGATTAAAAATCCATTACTCTGTGTGACCCTCAATGGTTCAGAGATACAGCTAGCCGTGGTCTCACAACTCCTTGTGACTCGGAACAACAATTTCCGACTTGCCCATAGAATCATGGTAAGAGCGCCTAGCGACATCGCCCCATGATTCCCTAGGTATCACTGATAGTGCCTGCAAGAACCAATAGATTTTGGTTAGCGTACAGTACGGTCCCTTCATCCATATATCCCGATCGAATCAACAACCATTGGTAAATCGAGAGTCGTTCGAGATTCGATAACTATGCAATGCATCTTGAAGATCAAATAGTGACATCGCATGTGCTACTAAGAAACCATTTCTTAAAACACATCATGTACTCTGGCCAGAGATTCGTCACACTAATATCTCCTCAGATCGCATAGGATATCCACACTCGCAAGTATGTGGTGAATCCTTGACAACAAAGCATCGACTCCTATATGTATTGTAACTGTACCCAATCCCGACACCTGATGACCCCAATAGAGTCGGTAAACGAGTCAAAGCACAGTACTAGCATATAGAGTCTCAATGATGTTTCAAGTAGTAAGGACTAATGGTGTACAACCAAAACCGCGGACTTTATCCACTCGATAAGTGATAACCACTTGGAAAGTCCGGATAGGGTAGTTCGATCATTCATCATATGAATATCCATTTTCATGCTTCGAACATCTCTATGTTCCCTACCAATGAAACGTGGTACTCTGCATCGCAAATGCTAGTCTCAATCTCGAGCGATCCTTATCCTTATTATCGGACGGCTCAATCAACTAGGAACAGTTTAGAATATACAGTGACTATAAGATGTGTTTCATGATAGACATCCCCATGTTCTACCACATCTTACATACACTATAGTATATTCAAGGTCTTTATCAAAACAACAATAGTATATCACAATATCACAATATGAAGAAAGATAAAGTCATTGCCATTAATAAAAGTGTAAATTATATTAAACAAAAGATTGTTTATACAAAGAGTCATCAAAGCCCTTAGCCACAAGTTGGCTCACCGGGCACCTACTCTTTCAGCTTAGGATTTATTTCGAGGACAAAATTATCTTAAGCGGGGGAGAATGTGATAATCCGATTTCATTTTACAAGATTAATTTGCTAATCATGTTTAGAATAAATAAAACATTATTATGAGATTTTAATATAACCTAGCGGATCAAGGAATTGGGTCCATAACACCCGAAAAATTCTTAATGGGCTTATTGGGCCTAAAGAGGATCGGAGATTCTGAACTAGGATCGGAACCAATGAAGCCAATTCGGAAGCAGAGTGGACGATCGGAACGTCCGATCAGGCGATCGGAGCTTCCGATCTGTATCATCTGTGACGTGGCATTAGAGCTTGTACACATAGCTGCATGCAGGAGATCGGAACCTCCGAAGTGCAGATCTGAGCTTCCGATCATAGCCAATCAACACGTTGCATGCATGCATCGATCGGAGCTTCCGATCGTGGTTTATAAATAGGGGTCCGAGGCCTCATTTTCATTTGCTAATTCCTCAACTCTCCTTGGCCCATGTAGCTCGATTTTAAGAGCTTTTGGGTACTCTTTCTTTAAGAGTTGGAGTAGGTAGTAGTTTTTAGATAACGGACAGTGTCCGTAGTAGTGGCCAGGCAGCGGAGCACTGGAGAGGTGTCCAAGGGTCGTAGCGAGGTTGTTCCCAGGCTCTAGGGCATGCAACATCAGCGGGCTGACGATAGACGAAGGTATGGATTTTTTTTCCTATAGTAAATAGGGAGTAGGCTATAGTTTATTTAAGGCTTTTAGAGCATGATAGGTGATGTTTGGCATGCTAGATGCTACTGCATGGTAGGTTTGGACCTAAAGGGGAGCTTCTAGGATCTGCCTTAGTAATGTACGAAAGTATTATTCGAGATATCCAGATTGAGTATGCATGTATTATGTGTTTGCATATATTATGTGATTGCATGATTTATATGATACATCATGTCATGACTGTATGTTGCATACATGAGCATATTGATCCAGTATCTTTGAGATATCCTGTAGTAGTAGGGCGCTCACCCTACGAGTTCTGGATGGTTGGATACATAAGTATTGTGTCAGGTCACCATTATGGTTGGACACTTGTACTAGTATCAGGTCACCATTATCCATTGGGTATAGGAGCCACCTCCTGAGGCGACGTTGCAGAGTGCTATATACCTAGGGCCCGGTCTATGAGCTAGTTTCTTGACCTGAGTGTCTTGGTATCCATTTCATTTGCATACATGCACGTATAATACCGTATAATCATACTCTCGTACTGAGCATGTTAGGATCACTTCCTGTTATTTTTTTTGTTGTCTGGATACCCCATTCAATGCGGTAGATACAGGTAGTTCTCTTGAGGACAGGGAGGTTAGGTGGTGACCAAGGCTGGATGACAGTGTTGACCACTAGGCTTTACTTTCTGGTATATAGCTTATTTAAAGTTCCGCATTTACTCTGATTAAGATTATTTAATGTTTAATTGCATGCTTAAGTTCTGATTAGTAGGTGATCACGGTGCAGGTCACTACACGTACAAAGTGTATATACCTGCCTTTGAACATGTTCAGTTTAGGGAGAGTACTCGGCTCACCAATGCTATCAGTTTTACCAAACCCTAGAACGCTTTTGTCACTTGTGGGTTTTTGTAAATTTTGCATAACTGTCAGCATACTTGAAAACTTATTCTATGAACTTAGCAAATCATTCAATCTTTGATTTTCAACTGTAAGGTTCATGTAATCCGTCTTAACTTGCTCATTCTCATTTTCAAGCTTAGAAATTTCTACTTCTAGACTGATCTTCTCAACTAACTATTCCCAACTGGGCTCAGTTGAGATAACTTGCAGATCATTTTGCTTTGCTTTGACTTCATCGAATGCTATGGACAATTTGTGGTACTCATTTTCCATTTCATGAAGAACTGAAGTCGAATACCTGTTCACTGGTAGATGCGCTTTCATGATCATTTGCCATCAAGCAAGTGGCTTCTTCTTCATCATCGCTTGAGCTGGATGAGTAGTTAGATTCATCTGATTCACTATCGGAGTCTGCCCACTTGGCTTTATTTTCTTCTGCAACAAGATCCTTATGCTTCTTCTTGGATGAACGCTTTGGATCTCTTGAGCTTCTCTACTTTTCAAAATGTTTCTTCCCTTTTTCCCCTTTTTCGATTGATATTCTTTCATCTTTCTTTGGCTTTGGACAGTCCGCTATGAAATTTCCAGTTTTTTCACAGTTGAAACATGGTCTTGGTTCCTGAGCTGATTCCTATTCTGGAAATTTCTTCTATAAGACCCATCTTGATTTTTCCTCATAAACTTTAAAAATTTCCTTACGAATAGTGACATAGCATCACTACTCAACTGTTCAGCTTTTTTTTTCTGCTGGAATTGGAGATTCCACTTTGAATGCTGCTAAAGCTTTGGTCAGCTGAGATGTAGACTGGTCTTCTTCCCTTGTTTTTAACTCAAACTCATAATCTTTGAGATCAGCAAATAAGTCGTGAAGTTCGACTTTTTTCAAGTCTTTTGATTCTCTCATAGCCATGGTTTTTACATCCCATTCTTTTGGGAGACCTCGAATAACTTTCAATATGATTTCCTGATTTGGTTAGGTTTTTCCTAGAGCATTTAGTTCAATCACAATGCTTCTGACTCTCTCGTCAAATTCTGACATGGATTCACCTTGCTTCATTTTGATGTTATCAAACAACTATGTTGCTACAGATAGTTTGTTTTCCTTTGTATGCTCATTTCCTTCGCAGAGTTGGATAAATATCTCCCATATTTTTCCCTATTTTACACATCTTGATTTTGCTGAATGTGTTTTTTTCAAGAGTCATATATAGAATATACTTAGCCACATTGTCAATATTGTCTTTCTTATTGTCTTCGGCAGTCCATTCAATCCTTGGTTTTTCAATGTATTGAGGTCCACCACTTGAAATTGCTATCGCATTATTTACTTTGGTGATGGAGATAGGTCCATCAGTGATTGCATACCACATATCATCATCTAGTGCCAAAATATGAGCTTGCATGGGCATTTTTCAATCATCAAAGTCCTCTTTAGAGAACCTGGAAATTTTGCTGAATGAAGACATTTTGAGATAGTGTTCAGAAACAAGATAACAACCTTTCTCTGATACCATTTGATAGGATCGGTTTAAGAGTGTAGGGGGGGATTAATACACTTCAAGGATTTTAATCAAGCTAACTTCAAATTTATTCGGTTTAAAGATTATATTATCTTGGTGTCTATGCAGATTGACAAGAAAATTATTGTGCGAAAATATGTCAAAGTACAGATTATGAACACTCAACTCAAATGTGTATGCAAGAGTGAAGAAATGTAGGTAAACTGATAAAAGACGCAGAGAGATGTTTATGAATATTTGGAGATTTCAACAACTCCTGCGTCACCCTTTCTTCCTCATCAAAAGGATAACACTAGAAGACTTTGAATTTTACAACCAATTTGCAAAACCCTACTCCAAGACTAGGACTTATACACAATTGCCTATCTTAAAACTCTTAGTTACAACTCTGTGACAGTCCTAGACTGATAAGATGATAAAGTATTACAACTCGATCTTACTTGCACAATATGATCCTTGATCAATCAGAATAATAACTGTAATTGTGTGCTTCGAGTTCTTTGATCAGTTTAGCTTGAAGGACTTTGAAAGCGAGGATGATTGAATAAGCGCGCGAGCAAGAGATACTTTCAAATGATCAAAATTCCTATTTATAGGCTCAAATTCCAACGGTAAAATTTTTGAATTGTATCAGATAACATTCGAATTTTTCTTGTTGCTTTGTTCGTTTTTGCCAACATTCTCTGCACCCAACATTCTTTGAGATTGCGGCGTTCCATTGCAGTGGTGTCAATGTACGGAAGATCTTATCCACTCCGAGACACGATAGTAAACTGATGTAATATGTAGAATATTTGATCGATCAGTTTTCTTCCCAAACACTTGCAATTAGATTGGCCCTTCTTCAGTGTAGTGTACTTTGTAATTCGATCAGTTTAGTGCTTTGATATCAGTTTAGCGCTTTCTTCTTTTGTGATATCAGTTTAGCGCTTTCTTTTAGAATCAGTTTAGCGAAGATTTGCGAACACCAAAACTTAAAGTTTTCAATATCTTATAAGATATTTTTAAGAGCTTATAAGCTCAACTAATCATCCTCCAAGTGTGGTTTGAGGCATTTAGGAGATGGTGACCCCTTGAGAAAGTTATCATGGTGTGTGTGAAGACATAAGCACACTAAAAATCCAATGGCATTTATGGGATAGGTGACCCCGCTGAGAACTTTCTCATGATGCGTATGAGTGGGAGACTCGTGTTGGTACAATGAAGGCAAATGTCGAATATGAGGTATTACAATTTCCGACTTGATAATATTTTATTGAGTGCTCAAATGTGCTGAAAAATTTATAATTATGTGCGTCGTTTACCCTCACAATAGCCCTATATAATGTGGGGATGCCCACAGTAGGAGATAATTTCATATATTTTTACATTAATAGACCATTTGTTACATGCTCATAAAATTAAGGTTTCGTTTGGACATGTACTTATAAAACGTTTTTATAAAAGTGTTTTTTAGAAACTTTTTATAAAATGTTTTAAAAGTTGTTTTAAGAATAAATATATGTTTGAACAACTATTTTATAGAAATATTTTAACATTTCAAAAGTTATGATGTTTATCTTTGTCTTCCATGGTTCCATGTTAAAAACATCTAAAAACACCTTTCAAGTGTTCTTTAAAACTAGATAACAATTTTTAAAAAATAGTTTTAAAAAACATTTAACAAAACTTTTATTCAAACACATACTTTAATTTTTTTTCACTTATAAAACACTAAAAATATTTTTAAAGTACATGTACAAAGGGAACCTAAATATCCAATGCATTTTTATTTTCCTAAATCCACGAAACCCAACAAATATATGCACGTATAGATAGATGTAGAATTTCCTTTCGGCAACAATATACATCTACATAATTTCTAAATAAAATATAGATAATATTCAAGTTACGCGACGGCTAAATAAAAGCTTAATTAGGTACCGTATATATGCCACAAATGTAATAAATATAGCCGGTTTTGCTGGCATATTTAAATAATGTACAGCATATTCTACAATGATATATAATTATATTTAATTAATATGTAATTAAATATTGAACACGTAAATAGTGGAAAAGCGAGTTATAAATTTATAATAGAATATCGGGCCTTAAATATTCGATATTAAATCACTGTTAATTGGGCATGCCAGGAAAAAATAATAATTTTAAGCTCGAAAAATAAATTGATTTCATGAAGGAACACACCTACGACAATATTGATCAGGACTAAACAAATAAAATATATAATACGCATAATCGAGATAATATTTCAGTTATGTGACATCCAAATATATATAAGCTGAATTGGCTATACTACAAGTGTCGTATAGGTTTTGGTAATATATTAATGATATAGTATATATAGATTATGAGCTACATTAGGTAAAATCATAAATTTTCTCATCTAACTTGCATCTTTTCTATTTTATTTTATGTGTTGATTTACAATTTCAATTGAGTAATTTTCCGATTTTTGTGATTTTTAATCGGAGTGCTAATATGGTATTACAATGCTTAAATTCAAGATTTGGTCAAGTTCTGAGTTCTTGTAATTCCATAAAATCTATAAAATTTTTGCTGGTTTCCTTAGATTACAAAGTTTGTTTTATTCACCTTCATCTTTATTCTCCTCGGATATTCAATTTTCATTCTCGTAAAATTGCGTTTTTTTTCTCTCAAATTTGAATGATTTTGTTGAATATATATATATTTAGCTAATTCATAAGATAAGAATGAGAAAAAAAATTAATATAAAAATTAGCAAAACTAAAAATCAAAGAATAAATAAAAGAATATTAGAAATAGTTATAATATACTAATAAGTTATATAGCAATAATTTTCTTCATTATTTTTCAACTATCACCATTCAACAAAAGCACATTAGAATTTATATTTTTTAATATATATATAATATATATATATATATATATATATATATATATATATATATATATAGAATATGCACACACACACATAATTTAATTGGATATTCAGGTTGAGTATGTGCATGGAGGATGCTGCAAGACCCACCTCCATACCCGATTACCCAATTATTTAATTAGGTTAAAAAATCCCATCATTTTTTCCTCCATTTGGCTCGGATATCCGATTTTTCAATGGGATCAGACAAAATTTCATCCTGAAAAATGATATCTTTATACTCCAAATTCTCATATATAACATAACAACGAAAATATAAGAAAAAATAATGATTATTCCATTAATATCAGTAGCGAATTTATAATTTTGATTCGAGAAGATTAAATAAACTGCGAAAAAATTGCTGATATTATACCCAATATTTGAAGATCGGTATCTATTTACAATTATTTGATTCACTTGGCTGATGTAAACCAAAACACAAAAAAGGTTAGGATTTGAGAGAAACTCTCGTTTTTTGATATAAAATTTCAAAAATTATCTTACAAAATAATAAAACCTCCCTATAAATAAACCAACACCTAATTCAAAAACAAAAAGGAAACTGTGACAACCAAATGATCACAATAAAAATATAAATTTAATGTCATTAGAAAACTAAAATAATGCAATATTAAAGGCTCATATCAATGGGGCTCGTTGCATCATTCTTTCCGATGTACTGGACAGGATTTGTTGAAGTATGCTTCTATCAGATTGAATGGGAAGAGATCGGATCGAATAGTACAGATTAGATGAGTTCAATGATCAGATGAATTCATGGTCCAGATCGAGTACTGGGATCAGATCGAAGTGATGGTCAGATGAGTCTTCGGATGAGTTCATGCAGATCGATTGCTCGAGTACTGTGACTTGGATGGAAGTCAGATGGAGTGTCCGAGAAGCTATACGCTTGCAGGCAGATCAATGCAGATCGAAGTACAAGAGCAGATCAAACTGATGAATGAAGGCTTATCGGGTTGGACTATGTTGACTTTATAATTTGATCGTAAGTTACTATTGACCTAAAGCCCAAGATGAAAGTCGGTGTAATTCTCTATATAAGCAGATGGAAGATGACCGCAACGAAAATAACAAAAAATCAAATTCTTCAGAATATATTGAGAGAGAAGAAAGAGAGATTTTGGAGGAGAAAACTAAGCGAAGATTGTGACGGAAAGAATTCAAGGCTTTAATCTTGAATTGTGTCTGTATCTAGCTTGAGAGTTTGTCTTAGTTCATATCTGTAATAAGCTCTATTGATTGAGCTTGAATTGTTCTGTTGGTGATTAATAAAAGTGGTTGTGTTGCTCTCCCGTGGAAGTAGGCAAATATTTGCCGAACCACGTAAACACTTGTGTCGTTTATTGCTTTTGCGTGAGTTGGTGTTTGATCTATGTGAGTTGGTTTTATCTGTTCTGGGATTGTGTTATTGTTCTTGTGCGTGTTGTCTGTTAACGTTCTCGGAATACCAAATTTTCCGGATTGATTCCTAACAAGTGGCGCCGTCCGTGGGAAACCAAGCAAAGATGGTGGGATCAATGAAGTTTGATATTGAGAAATTCACGGGCAAGAACGATTTCTCGCTCTGGAGAATTAAGATGTGGGCAATCCTGATACAACAAGGATTGGTGGAAGCCCTTAAGAAGAAGGAGGAGATGTCTGATGAGATAAAGAACAAGGATGAATTGCTCGAGAAAGCACACAGTGCGATTATTCTCTGTCTGGGAGATAGACCTCTTCGGGAGGTGGCCAGAGAAGAATCTGCAGCGGCTGTGTGGCTTAAACTTGAGAATCTATACATGACGAAATCCCTGGCTAACCGTTGTACATGAAACAGAGGTTGTATTCCTTTGTGATCAAGGATGAGAAAAACCTGGAAGACCAGATCGAAGAATTCACAAAAATATTGGATGACTTGGAGAATATTGAAGTAAAGCTTGAGGATGAAGATCGGGCTTTGATACTTCTGAATGTTCTTTCAAAAGCATATGAAAATTTCAGAGATGCTTTGCTATATAGAAGAGAACAAAAGATAACATTGGAATAATTTATGTCTGCTATTCAATCCAAGAAACTTCCGAGAAAGTCAAACACAAACACTGAATCACATGGAGAAGGTCTTACGGCAAGGGGCAGAAGTGATAAGAGGACATCCGGTGGGAAATACAGGCCAAAATCCAGATCTAAGAGTCAAGGAAGATACCAGAACAGAAACTTGGGTAATATGAAGTGCTATGCTTGTCAGAAGATTGGGCATCTAAGAAGAGATTGTCCAGAAAGGAAAGGGAAGCAACAGGAAAAACCCAAAGATGATGGTACTCTGGCCGTAGCTACAGATGGATATGACTCAGCAGAAGTATTGGTGGTTTCTAAAGGTGATCAAAACCACGAGTAGATACTGGATTCAGGATGCTCCTTTCACATGTGTCCTATAAGATCTTGGTTTGAAAAGCTGGAAGAAGCTGATCAGGGCATGGCACTGTTGGGGAATAATCAATCATGTAGAATAAAGGGCTCTGGAAATATCAGAATAAGGATGCATGATGGGATCGACAGAGTACTCACCAAGGTGAGGTATGCACCCGAATTGAAGAGAAACTTGATATCACTGGGAACCCTTGATGCTCAGGGATACTCATTTAAATCAGGAACATGTAATATCTCAGTGTCAAAAGGATCTCTTGTTGTTATGAAGGCTGTCAAAAGAAACCTCCTGTATGTACTACAAGGTGACACGATTATTGGAAGTACGACAAGTATTCAGGAACAGCAAGACAGGACCAAGCTATGGCATCTGAGGCTTGGACATGTAAGTGAGAAAGGATTACATGAGCTGTCTAAACAAGATCTGTTAGGTGGAGATAATATCGAATAACTAGAGTTGTGTGATAGCTGTGCTCTTGGGAAATCAAAAAGAGTATCGTTTGGTCAAGGAAGTCACACAACTGAGCAACCATTGGCTTACATTCAATCAGATCTATGGGGTCCTTCTCGGACAGAAACTCATGGTGGAGGCAGATACTTCATGTATTTGATAGATGATTACTCAAGGAGAGTATGGATATTCATCTTAAAGACTAAGGATGAAGCATATGACAAGTTCAGAGAATGGCTGCTGGCAGTTGAGAACAAGAGTGATCGAAGAGTTAAACACCTGAGAACAGATAATGGGCTGGAATACTTATCAGACAAGTTTGTGAAATTATGTAAGGAGAAAGGCATTACCAGACACAGAACAGTGGCAGGAACACCACAACAAAATGGCCTGGAAGAGAGAATGAACAGAACTCTTCTGGAAAGGGTCAGATGTATGTTGATCAATGCTTATCTTCCTAAGTCCTTCTGGGGAGAAGCATTATCTACTGCGTGCTATTTGGTCAATAGGTGTCCATCCAGTGCGATTGGTTTCAAGACACCAATGGAAAAGTCGAGTGGAAAACCTGCAGACTACTCAAACTTGAGGGTATTCGGATGTCTTTCATATGCTCATCTGAAACAGGACAAGTTGGAAGCAAAGACAGTCAGATGTATATTCATTGGGTATCCGGATGGTGTGAAGGGTTATAAGGTTTGGAACCTGGAGTCAAGAGGTCCAAAGTGCTTCAACACCAGGGATGTGAAGTTTGATGAATTCAAACTGGGATATAAAATGAATATAGAAGGAAAGGACAGTCAGATCAGTGTGAGTGATAAACTACCGATTGAGGTGGAGTATTCTGTGCCAGATGAAGGGTCAGAAGAGACGCGAGATGAGAATGTGACAGCAAGAGATCAAACAGAGGATTTGAGTACTTACAATCTTGCAAGATACATAACCAGAAGGGAGATCAGAGCTCCTAAGAGGTTTGGTGAAGCTAATCTGGCTTGGTATGTACTTACAGTAGCTGAGGAGGTGGAGTATTCAGTGCCGAATAATTATGATGAAGCTATGGCGAGTAAACATAAAAACAAGTGGATTGAAGCTATGCATGAAGATATGAACTCACTTGAGAAAAATCAAACCGGAAAGCTAGTAGATAGACCGAAGCATCAAAAGACATTGGGATGCAAGTGGATCTATAAACAGAAGGAAGGAACTCCTGGTACAGATCAGATCGAGTATAAATCAAGATTGGTTGCAAAGGGTTTTGATCAAGTAGAAGGAATAGATTTTAATGAAGTCTATTCTCCAGTGGTCAAACATTGTTCCATCCGGATTATGTTTGCACTGGTGAACCAGCTCGACTTGGAGCTTGAGCAGATGGATGTTAAAACTGCATTTCTACACGGTGACCTAGAAGAAACCATTTATATGGAACAACCAAAGGGCTTCATACATCAGAAAACACAGAACAAAGTCTGCTTACTGAGGAAATCATTGTACGGGCTAAAGCAAAGTCCGAGGCAGTGGAATAGAAGGTTTGATGAGTTCATGTTTGGTATTGGTTTTGTGAGAAGCCAATATGACAGATGTGTCTATCTGAAGAAGAATGATGGGCAGGTTATCTTGTATCTAATGATTTACGTTGATGATATTTTGATTGCAAGTAAAATTAGGACATCGATATCATCCTTTAAACAACAGCTCAACTCAGAGTTTGAGATGAAAGATCTGGGTGAAGCGAAGAGAATTCTGGGCATGGACATAGTGAGAAACAGGAAAAGACAGGAGATTCATCTGAGTCAGAAGAACTATTTGAAGAAGGTTGTTCTGAGGTATAACATGAATCAGGCAAAATCTGTCTTGACCCCTCTGGGACAGCATTTGAAGCTATCTTCGAGTCAGTCACCTGAAAAGGAGGAAGAAAAGATGAAGATGGATGGTATTCCATATGCTAGTGGAGTGGGGAGTCTCATATATGGAATGGTGTGTAGAAGGCCTGATCTGGCATACGCAATCAGCGTAGTGTCAAGATTTATGGCTAATCCGGGAACATATCATTGGGAAGCTCTAAAATAGATTCTTCGATATCTCATAAACACAACTGAGCTGGGGTTGAAGTTTGAAAAACAGCAAGATGAGATTGATCCGGTAGTTGGATATATGGATTCAAATTTTGCTGGGAACTTAGACACGAGAAATTCGTTGATTGGATATGTGTTCACCTTTTATGGCACAGCGATCACCTGGAAGTCAAATCTACAGTCAGTGGTTGCCCTTTCTACCACTGAGGCAGAATTCATAGCAGTTACGGAGGCCATAAAAGAAGGATTGTGGTTAAAAGGGATGATAGCAGAGTTTGGTGTAAAACAAGATCAAGTTGTAGTACACTGTGACAACCAAAGTGCAATACACTTGACAAAACACCAAGTCTATCATGAACGATCGAAACACATAGATGTGAAGATGCATTTCGTGAGAGATGTGATTGAAAAAGGAGATGTGATCCTTGCAAAGATAGCATCAGAAGAAAATCCTTCAGATGCTATGACAAAGTCACTGCCGTATGCTAAGTTCAAGAAATGTTTGGACTCAGTTAATGCGGTGATTGAAAATTAGCCATGGAGGCTAGGATGGAGAGCATCATTCAACCTGAAAGAATCAAGGTGGAGATTATTGAAGTATGCTTCAATCAGATTGAATGGGAAGAGATCGGATCGAATAGTACAGATAAGATGAGTTCAATGATCAGATGAATTCATGGTCCAGATCGAGTACTGGGATCAGATCGAAGTGATGGTCAGATGAGTCTTCGGATGAGTTCATGCAGATCGATTGCTCGAGTACTGTGACTTGGATGGAAGTCAGATGGAGTGTCCGAGAAGCTATATGCTTGAAGGCAGATCAATGCAGATCGAAGTACAAGAGCAGATCAGACTGATGAATGAAGGCTTATCGGGTTGGACCATGTTGATTTTATAATTGGGACATAATTTACTGTTTACCTAAAGCTCCAGATGAAAGTCGGTGTAATTCTCTATATAAGCAGATGGAAGCTGGCTGCAACAAAAATAACAGAAAATCGAATTCTTCAGAATATATTGAGAGAGAAGAAAGAGAGATTTTGGAGGAGAAAACTAAGCGAAGATTATGATGGGAAGAATTCAAGGCTATAAGCTTGAATTGTGTCTGTATCTAGCTTGAGAGTTTGTCTTAGTCCATCTCTGTAATAAGCTATGTTGATTGAGCTTGGATTGTTCTGTTGGTGATTAATAAAAGTGGTTGTGTTGCTCTTCCGTGGACGTAGGCAAATCTTTTCCGAACCACATAAACACTTGTGTCGTTTATTGCTTTCGCGTGAGTTGGTGTTTGATCTGTGTGCGTTGCTTTTATCTGTTTTGGGATTGTGTTATTGTTCTTGAGCGTGTTGTTTGTTAACGTTCTCGGAATACCAAATTTTCCGGATTGATTCCTAACAGGATTCTTCCACGAATCAGGAAGCACATCAACTTCACCCACGTAAGGAACAAGGTGTTTGAAATTGAACATGTCAGGAGTGCGATAACCAGGTGAAAGACGTAGACGATAGACATTATCATTTATCTTGACAACGATCTCAAGAGGACCAATCTTGCGAACAACATCCTTGGTCAAAATTGCCCACACCAAATCACCAACCGAAAACTCGACATGACGACATTTCTGATCAACAGCAGCCTTGTACTTGGATGCCAAAGTGACCAAGCGATCATATGTTTGCTGGTGAACCATGCGCAATTCGGAAATGAGACCTTCAGCATCATGATGCGGACATTGGGTTCGTGGAATGGGATCAGCAGGACAATTTGGTGAGAACCCATAGAACACATAAAAAGGACTAAACCCCGTGCTGCGATTAACGACATGATTATGAGCGAATTCAGCCATGGAAAGCTTAGTATCCCATGCCTTGATATGATCACCAGCCAAACTACGAAGGATATTGCCAAGCGAATGATTGACTACCTCAGTTTGGCCATCTGTTTGAGGGTGATACGCCGAACTAAAGTCCAGACTAGTGTGAACCATATTCCAAAGACTCCGCCAGAAGTGACTGACAAAGCAAGTATCGCGATCAGACACAATGGAGCAAGGCAGCCCATGTAGACAGTATATTTCCTTGAAAAATAGTTGGGCGACATGGACAACATCCGTAGACCGCGAATAAGGAATAAATTGGGTCATCTTCGAGAAACAATCAATGACGACGAAAATAGAGTCATGACGACGTTGAGTCCGAGGCAACCCAACAAAAAAATCCATGCTAATGTTGGACCAAGGGCGAGTAGGAATCGGCAAGGGCATGTACAACCCGGAATTTGAGTCCGCCCCTTTGGAGACTTGGCAAACATAGCACCGGGAAATATAATGACCAACATCACGACGTGAATATGGCCAGAAATAAGATGTACTCAAGAGCTAAAAGGTACGATCAATGCCCACATGGCCTTCACCGTGAAGATCCTGTAGTAACTTGAGACGGAGACTACAATCAGACACGCATAACTGGGAACCACAAAAGAGAAACCCATCATGGAACGCATATTTTGAGCTCAAGCCATCGGTGACCGAGGGCACTATTTTTTAGAAGAACGGATCATCGGCATAAGCATCAGGAAGAACATCAAATATCCAGTTTCGAAGCATCACAATGTAACTCAAAGGGTTGCAAAAAATCCGGCAAGACCAAAATAGGAGTGGAGGTCAGGCGTTCCTTGATATCCGCAAAAGTCACAACCGCCGCATGGGTCCAAAGGAACTGACTCTGATGCAAGAAATATGTAATAGGTGCCATAACAGAACTAAAGTGTGGAATAAAGCAACGATAAGAAGAGGTCAATCCATGGAAACTACGCACCTTGGCTTGGATCTGAGGGCAAGGACAATCATGAATCACTGATATCTTAGAGTGGTCAACTTAAGGGCCAGCACTAGAGACCACATAGCCCAAGAAGAGAACTGACGATGTCATAAAAGAGCATTTGTCGAGGGCGGCATAGAACTGTTCGCGCTGGAGCGTGGTCAAAATTAAGCGAAGGTGAGATAGATTGTAACACCCCGAAATTATCTTATTCGAGATTATAGGAGATTAAGATTGATAATTGGAGATTAGGGAAATTGAGGATTTAATTGATATTTGATCAGGGATCGATTTGCAATTTTGGAAATTTCAGGTACCAAAGTGCGATTTTGGAAATTTGACTTGGTCTTTGTTTAATTGTTTGACTAAGCTTCCTCCTCCTTCATTATTCTTCTCCTTCTTCTCCCTTCTGGACCGATTCCCACCATTGAAGCGCCCCTGCTTCCAGATTTCATTCCGTGCTCGATCCGTCCGATAGAAATCCAATCTGAAGGCATTTTTGTAGTCACGGCTTAGAAGGCTCCGTTATACCGTAAGTTTTTCTTCGATAAACTATGCTTTGATTTTTGGATGCCGTTAGAATTGAATAATATTTGGATATGTCGTACTTGAGCTAGCATAGATCATATATTCGAAGTCGGATCGGAAAAAGAACTTCGTTTGTATTTTTAGGAATTTTGGAAGAATAATTCGAATGTTTGGGTTTTGAGATTTGTTAGTTTTGTGTTGATTTGGTTGAATTATGTTTGTTATGAGTTGATTGGATTGATTTCTTGAGGTTTGCATTTTCGGATAGTTGAATTTATAGCCGTTATGCCGCCGGTTTGAGATTTTGGGATTTTAGGAGTTTGAATTAAGTCTTGAATCGGATTGATTGATATTGAATGTTTTTGTATGTCCGTACAGATTTGGCTGAAGATTGTGGAGTTCAGAGTTCGTAGAATTCGGATCGTCGAAGAGTTGATCGAGGTTTGGTATTGAGTTACCTTCATCGTCGAATTTCAATTGAAATAGAATTTTGATTTGGAAATTCTTATTGTTGTAGGTTGATCGAGATTGGAAGCTACGTCGAATCAAAGAAGAGGTATAAGCAGACATTGGTTTTAAGGGATAGAACACTCAAGATAGATTGATTCTTGAGTTTCCCTAAATCACATACTTGCATGACTACTTGTTCTAGAGTGGGAACTTGTATTTTGTTTGAATTTATGCTCTTAATTTATTTATGATTTAATGCTTTGATCTTGAGCATAAATATTTGATTTCAGCGGGCAGCACGACCCTTTTATTTTAGAAATTTTGGGGGCTATATTCGAGTGACCTGAGTTGTAGAATTTCACCTAGTATCAGCATACTCCTTATATTCGCACCAAAGTCTATAGGATGGAGATACGTGACACCACCTCAATCAGAAGAGTCGGTGGATTGTTTACGTGATCTCATCCTCGGGATCCCAAAAGAATAGCAGAAATTCCTTCGTTTATCAGAGTTGATATCCTGGATTTAAAGACATGCATTTACTCGTCTTAACATTTGAATATGTTGATATTGTATCATTTTTATGAGATATTACTTGGTATTGCATGTTATGTTGTTTTTAATGGGAATATTATTCTCACCGGATTTATCCGGCCGTTGTCTTGTCTTTGTATGTGTTCTTGAAAACAGGTGGGGTAAGACCGAGTCAAGGATCACATGACTAGATCGAGTTGGGAATGGTAGAAGTGAGGACTTGGTGTTTTATAAGTCTAGTTGTGTATCCGAACTTATTATGTATTTTGGATTTTAAACTAGAACCGATGCATGTTTTGCGCTTCTGTATCTTTGTACAACTTAGAAGTTATCTTGTATGGCTTTAGGCATGCTGTATGAATTATGTTTGTTGAAATGAAGATTTTGAGTGTTGAAGTGGAGTGGAGATAAATTCTGGATTTTCTTGGTTCACGGTTTATCTCGCTCGAGAAGAGGATTCTTACCGCTCGAGCGAGGCTTGTATTTTATTTTTAGGTAGAGTTTGCCTCGCTCGAGCGGACGTTTTATGCCGCTCGAGCGAGAGCCTTTGTTGGCTCTCGGGCAGAGTTATGCTCGCTCGAGCGAAAGATTTTTACCGCTCGAGCGAGGCCCCTTTTTAAAAAAATAAAAAAAATCTTATTGTTTAATCTCTTGGATCATTGTGGTTGGTTGTATGATTATTCTTGATTACATGTTTAGAACCGAGATCCTCACATTAAGTGGTATCAGAGAGATAAGATCTCGAATTAAAGTAGAGTGAGCGGGGTAGATCGAGTCCGCATGATTTGAATTCTCGCATGTGATTGAATTACTTAAATGTAATGCGAGCATGCTTTATTATTCCATGAACTATTTGAATTACAGTATTATGTGATTTAAATATTAAAGCATGATATATTAGAATTGCAGATTTAATTATTCCTGATATGGAATGAAATTTTTTAACAGAGATTAAGGACACGAGATTGTTGAATTGAGATATTTGAGTCCTAATTCTCTTGAATATGAGATATGTTTCCTCGATGAATTTTGAATAGGAAACATTCAGTAGCGAACCCCGATTGAACAGAATTGTTCTGCGACTGAACGAATGGATGTCACTCCGACACCAATGGAAGCTTTACTGATGAGGTTTCAGTCGTTTAACCCGCCGACTCTGAGGAGTACTGAGAATGCTAATGGCTGTGAAAGCTGGTTAGAAGAAATTGATCAGTTGTTTGATTCTCTAGGATACACCGATGACCGACGAATTCGGTTAGTTGTGTACCAACTTCAAGGCATTGCGAAAAGTTGGTGGATATCGAAGAAGAAAGCTTTAGAGAATCAAGGTTCGGTCATTTCGTGGAGTCTGTTTAGATTCGAATTTCTTCGACAAATTCTGTTTCAACATTCGAATGGATATAGAGGGAGTAACTTTAGAGAACACCTTCAACCGAAGGGTAAACAATTCAAGAAGTCTAGAAGCAGTTCTTCTAGCTCCAGCGGATCGAAACAATTTGATTCAGGACAGAGTTCTGGATCTTCCGGTATATCTTGCAGCAATTGTGGAGGTCGACACCCCAGCGAGTACTGTCTAAGAATTTATGGTAGTTTCAATATCTTCCATCAGACAAGACACTACGCGAGGAGATTTCCTCAGCGTGATACCGTTGGATCTCGGTCGGGGCATTTTTTTAGACCGATGGTTCAGCAGGGGAGCCAAGCTTCTGGGATTCATTCCTTTCAGCCGCCGCATCAGAATCGACTAGGAGGTTATCCGAATATGAATCAACCTCCGATGCAACAAACTTTAGTCTTTGCTCTTAATGAGGATCCGCAGACTCGGGCTGCACCTGGAGATGATATGCCAGGTAACCATTCGAATTTTTGGTTTTTTTGCCTTTTGAATGATAGATATTGATGAATTCCCTACTTGTTGAGCTTTTGGATTACTGTAGTCGCAACTCTTGATTTGAATGGGAATAAGATTGAACTGGGCAGTATGGTACTTAGGGAATTGGATTTTGATTTTATTATCCATTGGGCTGTTTAACCAAGTACAGGGAAATCGAGGATTATTTTCAGAAATTTTTCAGATTCAGATCTGAATTGTTAGACGAGTGGAAATCCTCCGATAAGAATTCTTGATTCGAAGATTTTGTTGATATTTGTTCTGTTGAATGACCATTTATTACAGAAATGTGCGGAGGAATTCGAGATGTTTTCAGTTGATGTCCTGAATTTTAACCCGATCTGGTTGATACACCAGTGGTTATAGAAATTGCAGACGATGATATAGCAGGATGAGCTTCCAGTTTTGATTCCAATTCATTAGATTGAATTCAACTTGGAATTGAGATCAGAATATCATCTTCCTAAGACCGGACTCAGAACAAAGTATGGTCGCTTTGGATTTTGTCTTGCCGTTTGAGTTGTGAAACGCTCCTGCAGTGATTATGAATTTTAGAAGCCGAATCTTCCAGAGATATTTAGATGAATTCGTGATTATTCTTATCGATGAATTTCTTATCCATTCGAAGAGTCATATTGATCTTTCAGATTCTTTGAGAGTTGTCTGCAGATTTGCGTGCCGAGCAGTTATGTGCTATTCTATCGACGTCTGAATTATGATTGGATCGAGTTGTATTTTCTCAATCATATTGTCTTTGGAGCCGGAATTTCTGTTGATCTAATCGAGACCGGAGCTGATATGGAATTATCTAGATCGACGTCCTTACCTGATATTTGAAGATTTATGGGTTCTATCCCTGATTTATCGAGGGATTCCTATCATTTATGAAACCAATTACTCACCAGAATATGTTTTTTTGTCTGGACTTAATCTTATGAGACCAGTTCTTATTGACTTGAAGAAGAGATTGATCAGCGCTTCAGTATTCCTTATTTCTTCTGTATTGATGACCTTACAGCGAATTAAACTTCTTTTTATTGAGATTTGAGGTATATTCTTGTTCAGAAGAATCACTTATTAGCTTGAGCATCGAGACAGCTGAAGACACTCGAGACTCAATGTCTGATTCTGGATTTTGAGCTCGCCGCGATCTTATTGAGTGGAAGATCTGGCCTCATTTCCCTTATGAGGAGTTTTTCGTAATCTTTTCTGATCTTGAAGGCCGAAGTATTTGATTTCGCAGTCCAAACTGAATTTGAGAAAGAGGAGATGAGTAGAGTTGTTGAAGACTCTGACCGTGGAAACTGATTCTATCCGAGGGAATCGAATGCAATAGCTGATGCTCTGAGCCGAAAGATCTGTTCTTATTTTATCTACTATCGAAATTCTCCTTGATTGAAGAATAATGCACTTTCGATTTAGAATTCGAAGTAGATAGGAGGTCTATCAGAAGTTTGCTTTCGAGCCGAATCAAAATTGTTTGAGAAGAATGAGAACGTACATAAACTTGATTTGACTTTTCAGAGTTCGATGAAGAAAAGTCAGAACTGAACCAGTCTGAGGTTCAGGTTGGTGTTGATGCTCTATTTGAGATTGAGAATACTTATGTGCCAGCTATTTTTGATTTAGAGACAGCATATCTTGAGATTGGCACATTGTAGTCTTTTCAGTACTCTTTCAGATGATCGAAAGGTATACGTTGATTGCAGGGTCAGTTCTGGTAGAAGAAGATGAAGAACGATGTTTGAGGTATGTATCCCGATATTGTGTCAACAGTTGGAAGAAGAGAAATAACGACCCGATGGCCTGTTGTACAGTTTATTCTGGTTCAGAATGAGATAGAGATCAAGTTTTGATGGATTCGTCGCGAAACTTCTATGAACAGTCTGAGATTGAGGTACTATCTGATTAACATTGACCGATTGATGGAGTCTGCTATTGTTTTCTGTACAGAATGATCCTCAGACGTGATTAGATGATATATATTCTGTCAGATGGTTTGATTGCCGAATGTGATCATTTCAGACAGAAATCTTTGATATACCCTTTCTTTTGGTATATTCTTCGAAGAGGCTTTTGTTATTCAATTACATCTGAGTACAGTTGTTATCCTCAGAACGACGGACAGTCAGAACAGACGATTTGGATTTAGAGGCTTTGCCGAGCTGTAGTGCAGGAGTCAGCCCAATAGCTGAATAGCCTGATTGGGCTAGGTGAGTGTAGTGACCCAACCCGGATCCACTACCTAATCAGAGTTAAGAGCATAATTAAGCATGCATTAAAATAAATCCCTGCGGAAGACTTAAATAAGAGTAGACCGGCAGAATACAACCGGATTAAACAAATTTGATTATGCAACCCAATCGAATAAATAAGCCTAAAGGCAAAACCTACAGCTAATCTTGCTGTCTCCACTGGTCGCTGGCTACTCCAAGCTCCTGGTGCTCAGTCCTGCACCTAAACCTGCCCCGTCGAATGGGGTGTCTAGATACACAGAAAAGACTGGACGTGAGCTCTAAGCTCAATACGAAAGCACGAGTAAAACATACAAATATGATGCATGCAAATGATCGGGTATCCATATCTGGGATAACTGTATACAACTGCTCAGTAATGGCGCCTAGGACATGAGTGGTACAACCCGAGGAGCAAACCCTGCGTACACTACTCATTCCTAACAGACGTGGACCGTGTCCCCTAGATGCTAGTACCAGCCAAAGCACTAGACATCAACCGTCAAAACAAGGCTGAGCGACTCTACATGGCTCATCTCAAAAGATGGACAGACACAATATGATATGCACATGCTGCATAATAATATGACACACAAATGCAACATATAAGCATGAAAAACCCGCTGGCTATCTCAGTCAGTACTTACGTACCTTATTACAGGCAATCCTAGCAGTCCTACTCTAGGTTCCAAGCCTATCATCAACTCTACAATGCAATTACCCATGCATCATTAATTAAGCTCTAAAAGCCTTAACTAAGCTATTGTATACTCCTAAATAATTTAAGGAGACCATAGCTATACATGCGTCCGTCGTCAGCCCTCTGATGGAGACTATCCTGCAACTAGGGGCACACCCCTGCTGCAGCTCCACAGCCTCGAGCACGGCTCTACTACACGAGCACTGCTCCGTTACTATGTCAGACACTGTCTGACTATACTATAATATATTCCCTACTCCAACTCTAAAATAAGAGTACCCAAAGCCCTAAAATAAAGCCTTCGTGGGCGAAGGAGAGGAAGTTGGTGCGAGTCTCAAATGAGCTCCTCGGCTCTCTATATATAAGTGAGGGTTCGGGTCATTCGTTCATGCCTTCGAAGCGTCCGAACTGCTTCGGGCCGTCCGATCATCTCATCAGATCTTCTGATCTCCGCCATGTGTCAATCCAATCGCATGCAACCATGCACCTGTCCCGAACACTGTTCGGATGGTCCAAACTGCCTCTTCGGATCGTCCGAAGTCACCCCTATAACGTCACCGATGACATAATATTTCAGGACAGCTGGCAGGGCTACTCTTCAGATCGTCCGAACGATCTTCGGATCGTCCGAAGCCTTCAGAGCCTCCGAAGCCTGGCTCCGTCCATGTTCGGATCCTCCGAACTCAGGTTCGGAGCGTCCGAACCCTTCGAACCTTACCCACCATTTCCGAGTGTCCTGAATCCATTTCTGGACTCCATTAATCCATTTGAAATTTCCTTAATCATGTTTTACTTAACCTAAACATGATTACATGATTAATTACGCATTAATCGTTAATTCTGGATACGGGTCACTACATTTCCCGCCCCCCCCCCGCCCCCCCTTAAAAGATTTCGTCCTCGAAATCTAGTGTATAATCTCGAGAACGTATTAAAAACACTTGCCTGAGTTTCTGGTCAAAATAGCTTCCGACAACTCAGACTCTTGTCAAATTCCCTGTAAGCATCCATTAATGCTGCACCGCATTAATATTCTTCCAACTGAAGATTACTGCGCTACTGGTCGACAGTCGAACTCCTCTAGTGCTAGCGTGTCACAACACTGATACATCTTCCATTCTGACTATGATCTCACTGCCCACGAAGGATACAAACACCCATTTGATCGAGATCATCATCCCAAGTAAAATTTTAAACTGACGAAGACTAAGTCATAACCTGACTGGTTTACTGCATACATCGAATCACCAAACTAGATCTAATCATCTAATGGTTCCAAAAATTCTCCGTGTTCAACACCTTTTAGTCAGGAAACACCAATCCCAACACTGTACTGACACAACAATTCCCGAATTTCTTCTCAAGAGAATCTTGTTGACCCAAAGCTATACTCCAACATAACTTCTTAACATGATTCCAAACTGGTCATCCATCCCATGCCCCACTAAAGCGAACGAGCTTCCCTAGCAATTACTGGGAATTCAGACCATCCAGTTTAGTACCAATCACAGTTCATGTTTCTTAGTATAACTCAACATTGTGCCCTGATGAAAACTATCATCGCTCACCGATAATGACACTAAGTCATCTTCTAACCATCGGCCTGCGAAGCCACACATACATTGCAATAGAAGTTATCACACCTCTGATGATCTAAATCATCTCGACCATAGGTTATTCACCCACGAATTCAATCGATAGACATCCTCCTGATTGTTATACATACTTGCAATCACTATGCACATATCAAGACTAAGGCAAGCTCCCACCAATATGCTCGACTGGGACATTCCACAGTACACAGACATATGAAACGCTTCCTGTTCCGTCTTGACACCCGACAGTTACATGTGTCTGATATAACTCAACTCGGAGTCTCTGATGATACCATCATCGCTCATCCCAACTTCCCAAGGTTGAACATAAAGATCCTGGAAACTAAATCCCAACGAATCCTCCAGAGTCAAATCATTATTTTTTGCCGAAGGCATCAGCCTTAGCGCTGAAAAGACTAATTCACCTATTCCCTAGTCACTACGGGAAAACACTTATGCTCTAAGTAACTTGTCACACAAAACGTCTCTGATTGTCGTTCATTGCTAAAACGCAATATCTTTGACAAACATTCTGCATGGATGTGAATCACTGACTCGAAAGAACAAATTCGATCCTTCCCGATCTTGCAAAATCTTCGATCCTAAAGGCAAACCTCGTTGGCTACTAAGTCGATCAACGACTTCCTCGATCATCTCAATGACCTCACGCACTACACACTGGAAATTAGTGACACACTCTGCTGGACCTTGAGAACTAGATCCCCAGCTAATGTCACACCTCACGATCAGACAACTGATTTCCATACGAGTACACAATTCTCATTGGATCTCAAACCCAACGGTATACTAAGACATCATCACAAGAACATTATCCGGTGAGCTGCCAATTCCTTCGCTTATTTCTCCTGTCAAGTTAACACCTAACTTGACCATACAAGTCAATTGTAGTCTTTCGGTAGATTCATCTCTGGCAAACCTATAGACTCCAAAGCATCACCTACTCCGAGACTGTACCAAATACTCATCTCCTAAGCACTAAGCGACAAAATACTATCCCGAGTATTTCTCGATTGCTATATCCAAATCATCACTGATTGGATTTACCTTATCGATCTCGTCGAACTACTGATGCTCGCACTCGTCCGATCAAACAACCACTGATCATCTAAACCTAGGTGGCTCAATCAATAACCATGACTCAGCTGCCACGAAGAACTATTTCCAAACACTTGGAATACCCAAATTTCTCTGGTTTCAACACAACCATACTTGATAACCAGAAAATAGCTATTAGTAGCCTATCAACACAATCTCGTTCCTTACTACTGACAGCTGCCTCGTACACTGAACTTAATCAACCTAACTCCGACAGACTTAGCCAATAACCACTAGTAGTCATTAGCACAAATCCCGTGCCACTTAGCACTACCAATCATTGTCTTGTTCACCCAAGGCAAACATCAAGATAAACTAAGCCCATTTCCATCCCATGGAAAATCTTACGCTCAATCTCTGAAAATATCAGACAGTACTTAGCGCAATCACTGGACTCACTATCCCTGCCTCGTTCATCCAGAATGAATATCACGATTCATCAAATTCAGAATCATAATTAACGAATATCCAAGATTCTTACAATCTCCGGACACACTCTTGATTATATTCATTGCTAAGACTGTACAAAAATTTAAGACTGAGGTAGCCTACCACGATGTCCCACCTAAAATCACGACCAAGTGTACACTGGCATAAATCACGCTTCCCTCACGCCTCAATTAGTCTTATACAATCCTTAGTGTCTGACATAATCCTATTACAGATGAGGTCAATCATCATAGATTAGTCCTCATATTCGAGTCGAAGTCTCGAAACAACATCCCATCCAGTGTCTTGGATGATTCCTATCACAAGGAAACTCTAACCACAACTCTGATGACAACCCCTAGCCATCGCTGGTGGAAATCCGTCCACCTACTAGTTCCACACGTCTAGTAGTAACCCAAAGGTTAAAATTTATCTGCTCAAAATACACACTCATCAAGGAAATCCCTCCCAGACTGGTTCCCATAGCAGAACACTCAAACTATATCTCTGGCACACTAGACGATATCGAACCATCGATATCAAACCTGATATCTTAATCCAAGGTCATACCCTGTCATGGCTGCTACCAAATCCCTAGACTGAGTAGCCTTCCCACCGCCAATCCTGAAGCACGAAGGCTCCCAGGTACCCTCTGAAGTACAAAGACTCCTAGAGTAACACTGGTATAGGGTCGCGCCCCATCACATCTAGTCATGGTCATAGTCCACAACTCTTGGCATATACTGGATCTGGTATCCCAATGAAAACCCATCATCACAAGTCTCAACCTAACGAAGGTCGGACAGCTTACTGTTCTAAGAAAACAACCTAGAACAAGGCCCAATGTTCTAAACCAAACAATAATCTTAATGCCTCTAGATGAGTCCACTCATTGCTGGCACTATCTTAGTCCACTGACTAACTAGGTCAATCCTAGGAAAACGCCTAGACTAACCACAAGTCAAACAGTCACAGCTAGCCCACTCAAATCCCATGAGCTGCAATAGTTGAACACTAATCAACTAAAACCAAGCCAAACTTCCGCACAATCATGCAATCATCCATGAATTGCTGGATAAATAAAACATGTATCATTGCTTCAAGTTATGTACAATTCTCTTTATTACACTCCCATGTAATACATACAGTATTTCGAAATACAATGAAATGTACAATCGAACTTGAAATGATACAACCAAATTATGATGATTCATTACAGCTGAAATACTGTTTACAACTACAACAATACAGTATTTAAATCATCGTTCAAGTCTTCGTTCCTTGAGCATGAAACTTCTAATCGACACACGCATCGATGCAAGCATACTCCCGACCAATCCTCTCGGTATCTCGTCCTGCCAAGACTTTCAGAGAAATAACTCGAGCTCGCTAACCAACTATGCTCTGCGTCAGTGCCTGTCAGTCGACCTCTTCTACTCACGATCTACCGTCAGCTTTCTTATTGTAACCAAATCATGTTTTTGAACATGAAGTTTCCCGTTTGCCTACCGAACGCATTGATACAAGCATACCGGAAAAACCATGTTCTGCATGAGGTTAAAGACCTTACGCTCGAAACCTGTCATGCCTTAGACACTCGAGGCATTCCTTGATAAAGATCTATCTGACAATCTCTCCAATTACGACTGGAGAATCTTCAGAGTAGTGTCATCATGGTAACGACTGTACAGATGCAAGCATCAAGTAAGTCCCCACCAATCATCTGCCACTGCCTCTGGCATCCGGTACTCGATCCAAAGCTAGGATCCACATGAGTAGAAATATCGAACGCTCGAACATGATTCATCACTCATGTCCGCACATGCTGGTATCCCATAAGCCAAAGCTTCAGAAATCCTTCCGATGATGATAGTCTCTGGGCAAACTAATTGTCGCATCATCACCTCTTCCAAGGTCTCATCAATCCTATAAGGATAACCCAAAGTCTTAATACTATATCCCAAGTCTCTTGCATGCATGAGCTCTGATACCAATAAATGTAGCGACCCAACCCGAATCCACTACCTAATCAGAGTTAAGAGCATAATTAAGCATGCATTAAAATAAATCGCTGCGGAAGACTTAAATAAGAGCAGACCGGCAGAATACAACCAGATTAAACAAATTCGATTATACAACCCGATCGAATAAATAAGCCTAAAGGCAAAACCTACGGCTAATCTTGCTGTCTCCATTGGTCGCTGGCTACTCCATGCTCCTAGTGCTCAGTCCTGCACCTAAACGTGCCCCGTCGAATGAGGTGTCCAGATACACAGAAAAGACTGGACGTGAGCTCTAAGATCAATACGAAAGCACGGGTAAAACATACAAATATGATGCATGCAAATGATCGGGTATCCATATCTGGGATAACTGTATACAACTGCTCAGTAATGGCGCCTAGGACATGAGTGGTACAACCCGGGGAGCAAACCATGTGTACACTGCTCATTCCTAACGGACGTGGACCGTGTCCCCTAGATGCTAGTACCAGCCAAAGCACTAGACATCAACCGTCCAAACAGGGCTGAGCAACCCTACATGGCTCATCTCAAAAGATGGACATGCACAATATGATATGCACATGCTGCATAATAATATGACACACAAATGCAACATATAAGCATGCAAAACCCACTGACTATTTTACGTACCTTATTACAGGCAGTCCTAGCAGTCCCACTCTAGGTTCCAAGCCTATCATCAACTCTACAATGCAATTACCCATGCATCATTAATTAAGCTCTAAAAGCCTTAACTAAGCTATTGCATACTCCTAAATAATTTAAGGAGACCATATCTATACCTGCGTTCGTCATCAGCCCTCTAATGGAGACTATCCTGCAACTAGGGGCACACCCCTGCTGCAGCTCCACAGCCTCGAGCACGGCTCTACTACACGAGCACTGCTCTGCTACTATGTCAGACGCTGTCTGACTATACTATAATATATTCCCTACTCCAACTCTAAAATAAGAGTACCCAAAGCCCTAAAATAGAGCCTTCGTGGGAAAAGGAGAGGAAGTTGGTGCGAGTCTCGAATGAGCTCCTCGGCTCTCTATATATAAGCAAGGGTTCGGGTCGTTCATTCACGCCTTTGGAGTATCCGAACTGCTTCGGGCCGTTCGATCGTCTCATCGGATCGTCCGATCTCTGCCACGTGTCAATCCAATCACATGAAACCATGCACCTGTCTCGAACACTATTTGGATGGTACGAACTGCCTCTTCGGATCGTCCGAAGTCACCCCTATGACATCACCAATGACATAATATTTCAGGACAGCTGGCTGGGCTACTCTTTGGATCGTCCGAATGATATTCGGATCGTTCGAAGCCTTCAGAGCCTCCGAAGCCTGGCTCCGTCCATGTTCGGATCCTCCGAACTCAGGTTCGGAGCGTCCGAACCCTTCGAACCTTACTCACCATTTCCGAGTGTCCTGAATCCATTTTTGGACTCCACTAATCTATTTGAAATTTCCTTAATCATGTTTTACTTAACCTAAACATGATTAATTACGCATTAATCGTTAATTCTGGATACGGGTCACTACAGTGAGGGTGAGTGGTCCATGCCATTTCTTAAGTTCAATTATTACCAGAATTGGTAAATCATGGTACCGATCTTGAAGGTCCATGGTTTGAATGAGAGGAAGATATGAAAATCCCTGACCCATGGAGGAGAAGATCTAGAGTATGGTGCTTGATTTTGGCACTAACTGACGAGTTTCGATAACTCATTTGAAGTTCTTGTAAAATTTAGCTATCAGATGATTATCTTGATGTCATCTTTTGATGAGTTGTACGATCAGAAATGGAAATATTGATGGTTTGGGAATGATTTTCTGGGTTCCTTGAATTGGGAACAGTTTCGATTCAAGGTTCGTATGGATAGATGAAGAATTATCAGACGAGTTTAACGAAGGCTCAGGACAGAGAAGAGAGAGATTGTCTCCGAGTTTGACCAATTCTTAGGAGATTCTGAAGGAGATCGGAGATCTTGCCTTTAGACGTGCTTTGTACCATCTCTTTTTGGTATTCTCGACGTGTTTCACGTCTCTTGTTGCTGAAATTCTAGATTTTCTTTTGATGAAGAGACCGAATTTGATGAGTCGTAGAGTTTCTTCGACCGTTTCCATCTTCGACCGAACAGAGAAGCAGCTCCGAAACAACCTATTCAGTTGTTACAGTGCAGTTGAACCGATACGGATTTGAAGAAGCAGTTTGAGAGAGAGATTCCAATGTGTAGCAGTATTCCAGGGTTATCTATGATGAGAATGTTTATTGCAGATTTGCTATTACCACTTATCTCTTTTGAAGATTGAACCGTATTCGATTTCGAGGACAATCAGTTCTTAGAGGGGGAGAATTGTAACACCCCAAAATTAGCCTATTCGAGATTATAGGAGATTAAGATTGATAATCGGAGATTAGGGAAATTGATTATTTAATTGATATTTGATCAGGGATCGATTTGAAATTTCGGAAATTTCAAGGACCAAAGTGCAATTTTAGAAATTTGACTTGGTCTTGGTTTTATTGTTTGACTAAGCTTCCTTCTCCTTCATTATTATTATTCTTCTTCTTCTTCTCCCTTCTCGACCGATTCCCACCATTGAAGCACCCCTTTGAGCATCCAAATTTCATTCCGTGCTCGATCCATCCGATAGAAATCCAATCTGAAGGCATTTTTGCAGTCACGGCTTAGAAGGCTCCGTTATACCGTAAGTTTTTCTTTGATCAACTATGCTTTGATTTTTGTATGTCGTTAGAATTGAATAATTTTTGGATATGTCGTCCTTGAGCTAGCATAGATCGTATATTCGAAGTCGAATCGAAAAAAGAACTTTGTTTGTATTTGTTAGGAATTTTGGAAGCATAATTTGAAAGTTTGGGTTTTGAGATTTGTTGGTTTTGTGTTGATTTGGTTGAATTATGTTTGTTATGAGTTGATTGGATTGATTTCTTTAGGTTTGAATTCCCGGATAGTTGAATTTATAGCCGTTATGCCGCCGATTTGAGATTTTGGGATTTTAGGAGTTCGAATTAAGTCTTGAATCGGATTGATTGATATTGAATGTTTTTGTATGTCCGTAGAGATTTGGCTGAAGATTGTGGAGTTCAGAGTTCGTAGAATTCGGATCGTCGAAGAGTTGATCGTGGTTTGGTATTGAGTTACCTTCATCGTCGAACTTTGATTGAAATAGAATTTTGATTTGGAAATTATTATTGTTGTAGCTTGATCGAGATTGGAAGCTACGTCGAATCAAATAAGAGGTATAAGCAGACATCGGTTTTAAGGGATAGAACACTCAAGATAGATTGATTCTTGAGTCTTCCTAAATCGCATACTTGCATGACTACTTGTTCTAGAGTGGGAACTTGTATTGTGTTTGAATTTATGCTCTTAATTGATTTATGATTTAATGCTTTGAGATTTCTATATGCATTCATCTAGAGCCTAAATCTTTGATTTCAGCGGTCAGCACAACCCTTTTATTTTAGATGTTTTGGGGGCTATATTCGAGTGGCCTGGGTTATAGAAGTTCACCTAGTGTGACGCATTCTCCTTATAGTCGCACCAAAGTCTATAGGATGGAGATACATGACACCACCTCGATCGGGAGAGTCGGTGGGTTGTTTACGTGATCTCATCCTCGGGATCCCAAAAGAATAGCAGAAATTCCTTCGTTTATCAGAGTTGATATCTTGGATTTAAAGACATGAATTTACTTGTCTTAACATTTGAATATGTTGATATTGTATCATGTTTATGAGATATTACTTGGTATTGCATGTTATGTTGTTTTTACTGGGAATATTATTCTCACCAGATTTATCCGGCCGTTGTCTTGTCTTTGTATGTGTGCTTGGCAATAGGTGGGGCAGGACCGAGTCAAGGATCGCATAACTAGATCGAGTTGGGAATGATAGAAGTGAGGACTTGGTGTTTTATAAGTCGAGTTGTGTATTCTAACTTATTATGTATTTTGGATTGTAAACTAGAACCAATGCATGTTCTGCGCTTCTGTATATTTGTACAACTTACAAGTTATCTTGTATGGCTTTAGGAATGTTGTATGAATTATGTTTGTTGAAATGAAGATTTTAAGTTTTGAAGTGGAGTGGAGATAAATTATGGATTTTCTTGGTTCAGGGTTAATCTCGCTCGAGCGGAGGATTCTTACCGCTCGAGCGAGGCTTGTATTTTTTTGAGGCAGAGTTTGCCTCGCTCGAGCAGACGTTTTATGCAGATCGAGCGAGAGCCTTTTTTGGCTCTCGGGCAGAGTTATGCTCGCTCGAGCGGAATATTTTTACGCCCCTTTTAAAAAAAATCTTATTGTTTAATCTCTTGGATCATTGTGGTTGGTTGAATGATTTTTCTTGATTAGATGTTTAGAACCGAGATCCTCACATAGATGGTCCTCGGCCGAAGCACTGAATATCAGAATATCGTCAAAATATACAACCACAAATCTGCCAATGTACGGGAGGAGGGCATGGTTCATGACATGCATAAACGTGCATGGGGCATTGGAGAGGCCAAAAGGCATACGAGCCACTTAAAGAGGCGCTCACGTGTTTTGAAAGCCATTTTCCATTCGTCACCTGGGTGGATGCGGATTTGGTGATAGCCACTCTTCAGATCAAGTTTGCTAAACACTATGGCACCACAAACCTGATCAAGGAGGTCGTCAATGCGAGGGATCGGGAAGTGATACCTGACGGTGATCTTTTTAATAGCACGACAATCAATACACATGCGCCAAGTTCCATTCTTCTTTGGAACTAAAAGGACCGAGACAGCGCATGGACTCAAACTAGCCCGCAAGAATCCCTTAGAAAGGAGGTCCTCGACTTGGCGATGCAATTTCTCATTCTCCATAGGACTCATGCGATAATGCGGGCGATTTGGTAAAAAAGCACCCGGAACAAGATCAATGCGATGTTGTATGTTGCGTAGAGAAGAAAGCCCGGACGGAAGATCCGGAGGAAAAACACCGGAAAACTCCTCGAGTAAATGGCGAGCCAATAGCGGTACATCCAGAGGTGTAGAAATGGAAGAAGCAGTCGTAGGTTTTGCAATAAGGGCAAACATAATGGCAGTATCTGAAATATCCGCTTGGAAGGCCGCCCATGATAATAACGATGGGGACATGATGGCGGAACTAACAGGAGGGCTGGGCCGAGGCTCGCTAGCCCGAGACGGTAGCAAAATGATACTAACCTCCTTGAAGCAAAAAATATAAGTGTTGGTGCATCCATCATGTGTGGTGTGGCGTTCATACTGCCACGAGCGACCAAGTAACAGGTGGCATGCGTCCATCAGAATGACTACACATAAAATCTCGTCCACATAATGTAGCCCAATCGAAACAAAGAGCAAAGTTGGACGGTGCACAGCAATTTCTGAAACCTATTGAAGCCAAGCTAATTTATACGGCTTAGGATGAGGCTCCGTCGGAATAGATAATTTATCGATGACCACGGAAGAAACCACATTCTCACAGTTGCCGGAATCAATGATAAACTGACAAACACGACCCCCAATAGTGCAAGTGGAATGAAATAAAGCGGTGTGACACCAGATATCACTCACCTTCTGGGGAAAAAAGTAGGCACGACGCAACAGGAGAGACTTCCCCACATCACCTTCGACGAGCAGGGCTGCACAAGGCTGGTCCAAGTCATCAAGAGGATAACGATCATCGACAATAGGCGGGCAATTCACTTGTAGAATTTCGGCATAATACTTTGCTAATTTTTACTTCGGTGATCACTATTGCCGAAGTAATACATAGTTATTTACTACAGCTATAAAATTAACGAAGTAAAATTCATTTTAAACTTCATCAATTAAAAAAACGGGCTTCACTTAGATTTTTAAGTGACTTTTTACTTCATCAAATTATATTTGATGAAGTAAAAAGGTTAAAATAAAATTTTTAATTTGTACAAGGTGAAGTAATAGGTTATTTTTCCAGCGTCGTCTCCCCCTCTCTCAATCTCTCCAAGTGCAAATATATTTAGGGCTTCTTCATTCGTCTCCCTCCTTTCTTTGTTTCGTTCCAGCTTGCTCCCAGCATATAGACATTTAAGCATGTATGGATATATGATGCATCGGATTTTCTGAAGATGTTGAAGGTTCGGATATGGTTTCCGCAGCTATCGAATCCTTCGACCGGTAGCTCTCACTTTTGAATCGAGTAGTTTCACCGGTTCATATGAATTTTTGATCTTTCAAATCCCTGTGCCCTATTACTTAATCCCGTATTGTTTCTCTCCATGTGTAAATCTGAGAAATTTCATCACCTCCGGGGATTGTTGCTTGTGTTATAGTCGGTGGATGTCGATCACTTTGCAGTTTAGGGCTTGAGGTACTTGATATTTTCATTTGATTCGTGGTTTTTCGTTTATTCAGTTAATTTTTTTAGTTCTTCAGGGGCCTAATTGTTTGTGTAATTCCTGTTTTTTGGTGATTTGGTTTGGGTAATTCTAGCATACAGAACATCTGAGGAGTTAGGACCGTTTCGAATTGACAAAAATGGTTCATCTCTCTATTTGAACGAATATGTTTGGAACATAGGTACAAACAACGTAAACAGATATTAAATTTAGGCACTTTTGATTGAAGACGTATCACTTGGAAAAGCTTAATGTTTCAAGCTTGTTATGTATACTGATAAAAGCTTATAATAATCTTATACCGATAAGAACAATCAGAAATTCGTCTCGAACTCATATTTACATTCATATTTTGTGAAATTTTTATGTTGACAGTGGCAAATATTCTGTTTCTTGAGTCACCGGCTGGTTTTGGCTTCTACGCATTTCAAAAAATCCCCATAAAAATCGCTTTAAACTCTCCAACTCACTCCCTCTAGTACACTTTAATGACAAAGCAAAACCTAATTTTCTTTCAATTTCTACGTAACGTTGTTTATTACTGGGGAAACTGATTGCATTTTCATCATAACGTTAGCTTCTTGATTTTCGTTTCTAGGCTAAGTTATTTTTGAATATTAATGAATCTTCTGCTATATTGACGTTGTTATTACTGGGGAACTGTTTGCATTTTTCATCATAACGTTAGCTTCTTGATTTTCGTTTCTGGGCTGAGTTATTTGTGAATTTGAATGAATCTTCTGCTATATCGAATGATTTATTTAGAATGTTGTTATTTCTGAGGCACAAGTTATTTAGTTGCTTGATTCCGGTGGCCAAGCACTTGAGATTTTTCCTATTCCACAAAATTATACCGCATTGCTGCAATGTCCTTTGGTGAACATTGAATTACGATGTTTTATAACTGGCTGAGAGTTGAAACATGATCTGGTATAGTTTATAAAGTGTTGGATGTTTTTTTGTTTACTGTTTCACTTATTGTTCTAGGTTTTTAGTTCTATTGAGTAATGGAATCTCCTGCTTTACCACCAAATGCAAATTTACAAGAAGCAGCACTACCTAATAGGTGTATAATTGACCGAACTGGATTTGGTACATCCAGACGACCCATATCTTTGCTCGCAAATCATTTCAAAGTCTCACTCAGATGTCCAAATGAAATATTTTATCAGTACAGTGTAAAATATATTACCATGCTATTTTTTCCGAGTATAGTAATGAGCATACAAGTGAATCATTAGATGGTCCATTCTGAATGCAGGTTTCTATTAGTTCTGAGGATAATGGAATGGTTGACAGCAAAGGAATTGGGAGGAAGATCGCTGAAAAACTTTACCAAACATACTCTTCTGAATTTGCTGGAAAGACATTTGCTTATGATGGGGAAAAATGTCTATACACAATGGGGCCGTTGCCGCAAAACACATTGGAACTTAAAGTGATTCTCGAGGAATCTATTTCCAAGCAGTAACGTCCATCATTGACCTTTATTTACTTGTTTTTGTGCTGCTTTTTTCCTGGTAAATGCTGCTTGAGTCCGTTGCATAGTCCTAGGAGCCCTTCTGATTATGGAGATGGAAGTGGCTCTGGGAAAAGATCAAAGCACTCTCTGCAGTCGAAGGTTTTTAAATTAGAGATAATTTATGCTGCAAAAATACCCTTGAAGTCCATCTCTCTTGCCGTTCAAGGAGCCGAAGCATAAAATGTGCAAGATGGTATGAGGGTCCTCGATGTCATATTGAGACAGAAAGCAGCTAATAAGTATACCAAGAATACCTTTTTGATAGCATATAAGCATTTTTTCTATCATCTTGTACATAACGAATGGATATTGGCGCAGAGGCTTCCTTTTAGTTCGGCAATAGTTCTTTCATGATGATCTTGAAACCGAGACCTGTTGTGGATTTCCTTCTTGCTAACCAGAATTTGAAGGATCGTAGAAATATTGACTGGGACAAAGTAAATGGTTCTTAATTGTTTGCAGTCGCTTTCTATGACCATTATTTTAGTTATGTTTGTCATGATTGTGAGTATGGAGCACAGGCCAAGAGGATGCTCAAGAATTTGAGGGTTAAGGCCAGACATATCAACAGGGAGTTCAAAATTATAGGTTTGAGTGAGAAACCATGCAATCAGCAGTTGTGAGTAAATACGTATCTTGCAGTGTTTTGCCTTCATTCCTTCTTGTAAGACGTCTAATGGTGGTTATCTTTTCAGTTTTTCATTGGAAGTGAAAAATGGTGGTACTGCTAGAGATGATGGTGGGATTTTGGAGATCACTGTTTTTTACTACTTTGTGAAACACCGTGGTCAAGAACTAACATTTTTGGCATACATTCCATGCCTTGATGTTGGAAAACCAAAACGACCAAACTATTTGCCTTTGGAGGTATATAATTTTTTGGTAATTGTCTTATGAACTCTACTGCAACTTTCTTTCTAAAATTTCTTTATGTATCTTTTTTCAATTAAAGCTATGTTCTCTAGTCTCTCTTCAAAGATACAAGAAGGCGTTGTCAGGAATACAGAGAGCATCCTTAGTTGAACAATCAAGGCAGAAACCTCCAGAGAGAATTCGAGTTGTCACTAATGTAAATTATCTACCTAGTGAACTCTTTCCCTTCCATCTCTTATGTTGTGGTTTCACTTCTTGATTGAATCTTGTAGGCTGTGAGAAACTATCAGTATGAATCTTTCTCAAATCTTTGCATTCTAAGTTTGTTGCAAGTATTAGTTACTGATAAAGGATATATGTCTCTGGATTGATTCAGGCTTGGAGGCATTGGCGTGAGGGAACACCTGCAAATATGATAGATCCTATGTTGAAGGATGGATTAATGTATAGTTTTTTTCCCCAGTGTTTATAAAGTTAGAATTTGATTATTTTTTATAGATGCACTTTTAGTTTTGTGGAAATACTTGTGGATACATGCATATTTTTGGGTTATTTTGGTGGATATACTTGTGAATTTATTGATGTTCGTTGTTTTGAGATGAATAATTTATGAACCTTATTAGTCTATTTTAAGTTTCAAAAATATATTTATATTGTGTAATTATTGTATCTAAATTTTAATGTAGTGGAACAGCAATTTCACTAATTGACGAAGCAAAATAATGTCTTTTACTTCGTCAATTAGTGAAATTGCCGAAGTACAAGACTTTCTTCTACTTCGTCAATTACTATCATTGCCGAAGTATAAGCATATTTTTTACTTCGGCAATTTCATTAATCAACGAAGTACAAGCATATCTTTTACTTCGGCAATTTTATTAATTAATGAAGTAAAAGAATGAAAATTTCCGAAGTAAAAGATATGTTTTTACTTCGGCATCGGCCCAATCCTGAACCGATTTTGGCTCCATGAACCGACCAAAGACTTCGGTAATTTCAGGGCCACGACTTCGGTTATAACACGAAGTAAAACGGTACCTATTACTTCACGTGACACTACTTTGGTAATTATCTATCTACGACTTCAGTTAATAACCGAAGTTTTTTGCGACTTTTCTACTAGTGTGCAAGTATCCGTCAAGAGCCTGCGGCGGTCACCACGTGGGCATGCAAAAGCACGATGGTCGAATTCTCTGCAAGAGAAATAAAAAAGCCCTGGCCCTATTGGCGACTGGCCCATGGTCGGAGCAGGAAGAGAGCCGAGTGGTGGTGGTGGAGCAAAAGTAGAAGAATCCAGAGCAGGGATGGTAGACTGGCCGATGGGTGTTCGTGCAGCCGGGTTTGACGAACTAGGTCTGCCGCGAGCAGCCGTAGAGCTAGTAAATGACCAAGACATATTGCACCCAAGTTAGGCTTCAAGATTAAGGGCACGACGGTGACACTCTGAAACAGTGAGAGGATCAAAGAGATTAAGAACGTCGCAAAATTGTTGGCGCAGATCACCGATAAAATGAGACACAAGTTGATCCTCAGTTTCGGTGAGCGCAGTAAGCGTGAGAAATAAGAAAAATTTGATAGCATATTCATCCACGGAGCGAGAGCCTTGGCGCAAATTTTGAAACTGATGGTAGAGGGTGCGCTCATAATTGTAGGGTAAAAACATGCGATGGAGGTGTTTCTAGATTTTAACCCAAGATTGAATCGGCGCTTTATCTTCACGCGAAGGATACGATTTGAGTTGTTGCCACCAAGCAGCTGCCCGACCCCAAAATCTCATGGCGATCAGCGCTGCTTGTTTATGTGTCGGAACCTCTTTGAATGATAGGATTTCATACATCGTAGCCAACCAATCCAGCAACTCTTCAGGCCATAACAAGCCATGAAAATTCAGGAACATCAACTTTAAAAGCGGATTCCCATTGATGATCATTAGGTCCAGGTGGGGCGGCAGCTTTGCGATGCATCCGTCAGCGACCCTGTGGTGGAGCAAACAGATTCTCATCACCATGCTCTGAAGGCCGATCAGAGTCATCCCTGGAGGTGCGCAGGTCAGGAACTTGCTGTTGAAGAAGAGCCATCTCTTCGACAAGAGTGGAAAGGAGATCATTATTGTTCAAGACACGACAACAGGGAGACATGGTTGAGCCAAAAAAAAATTGTGCCATAGAAAAGCTGGTTGTGATACCAACTGATGTAAACCGAAACACAAAAGAGGCTAGGGTTTGAGAGAAACTCTCATTTTATGATATAAAATTTCAAAAACCGTCTTAAAAAATAATAAAACCTCCCTATAAATAAACCAATACCTAATTCAAAAACAAAAAGGAAGTTGTGACAACCAAATCACAATAAAAATATAAATTTAATGTCATTAGGAAACTAAAATAATGCAATATTAAATGCTCATATCAATGGGGCCCGTGCAATATCAGAATCTATATTTTCGTTGAGTGATGAAACAACACTAAAAGAAAAAACTTCGACCGTATTGCTTTCAAGAAAAAATCATGAACCAAGACTTTTTCTTGGTGCGAAAGCTTAAATATTTGACAAGATGTGTATTTATTAATATTGTATTGCTAGATTTTGGCCATAAAAAATACATTGTTAGAAAAACACTAAATTCTATTTTTTATACATCCAAACACATTGTAAGTATATACCCTTATATTGATTATTTTTCAAGTACCTAATTAATTATATTACCTATAGAGTGAACATAATTAATTTTACGTTAAAATTATCATCATGTTGGGTCCAATTAAGTAACCGAAACAATGCAGCCCTCCAATATGGAGACAGTGAAATTGGCATGAGATATACATAAATTCTTATTAATGGACTAATAAGGGAGACCATGGGCTCATTTTAAAATCATGCACCCTCTCACACTTATTTTTAGCAAAAAATTAGGTTTTATCCGATTAATAATATCCTAACTATTTTAACTTATAAAATAGTTCAATTATTAATCATAATATTTATTTTATCTTATAAAAAAATTTAAGAGTAGAAAATGAATAAAATTTTATGCATGACAATGTAGTACCTAAAGCGGTGTTTATGCAATCTACATGACATGAGACATGAATGACATATAGTCACACATAATAATTAAAGCCACAAACAACTCAATTCGTTTAACATGACCCGAAGATCCAAGGACCAAACAAAGAACCATGACCCGGATCCCTGTTTTGCCTTAGTCCCCGCCGCCATTTCCATTGCACCACCGAAATCGCCGAAAAAACAGCATGAGAAGATGCACAGATTTCCGCTACGCCACTCATCGAGAATACCACCATGAGAAGATGCCTGGATTTCCGCTATTGCAATTGTCCAGTCCAAATCTTTGGTTGCTCAGAATTCGAAGCAACCAGCCACAATTTTCTCGATCCAATGCAGCCACCATCGCGCCACCTTTGTTCCACCGACGGTTATTCAGCGCATGAGAAGACTGCTGGTGGCATTGAAACGACGTTCATGGGTTCTGCGCTCCAAATCTAAAGCTGCAATGGCTGATTTCAAAAATTATTTCGTGGTCCTTGGAGTTTCGAAGAAGATGCACTCTAGTCCTTCAAGCTTGCTGCGTAATTGTGACTCGGCCCTCCAGAAGTTTAAAGAAGTGACAGAATACCCAAGTTCGAAAATTACAAAACTAATTGCAAGAAATAGGCAAGGGGAAACATGGAGTCCTAATCCAACTCCTTGATTTACTGACTCGATAATACGAAATACAATTTCACAAAAATCTAGGGCCATAAATTGTTCCAAAATGAAATCATTCATTCAAACCATAATCACATAAATCAAACATCACTTTAAACTAAAAACATGCATAAAATAATTAATTATTTCGAAATATGCAAAACAATATCAAAACCTATGGCTCGATACTAGATGTTATGCTATGCTGAGAAAATCAAATCGGGAGAATTAATTTTATGTGATTCCAATAATCTCAAAAACAAGATTATGATTCTTCTAAGTATTTAACACGAGTTAATTAAATAAACACACAAAAGAATATGGATTACCCTTGAAGGGTACTTTAATGATCTCTTGTCTACAGATCTGCACCTCAAAGTTTCAAACCCTCAAGCCTTCTCATAGTCGTACCTGTGTTCGATGGGACCTGAAGAGAAAAGTAAAATATGGGCCCTTTGGTTACTAGAAATAGCTGTGAAATTCGGTTCGCAAATAATAAATATGATAAACACTATATAAACACACCAGAAATAATATATTACATCAATAACAAATCAAAAAATATTTGAAATAATTACATAAATACTTCTCGTCTAGCTGTTTTAGATCTGATAATATTTTTCAAATATGTGTAATTCAGTTGTAAAACCATTTATTTGTCAATATGCAACATAACTAGGCTAACTAGCACATTTAGTATATCACGTGACATTACTGATTGAAGATAATTTTTGATTAACTGCAACTTGAAAAACTTCTCATTTATTTCTTCTGATGTAAATTCTTGATATTGTTAACAAAATTTTATTTATAGGCAATATTAGTATTTGGTAATAAACCATTCAGTTTTACCGAACATTGTAGCATATCAATTGCTCTTTGTTCATTTGTTAAATAGTATCTCACAGAACAAAACTCATCATCATTAATGTCTGAACGTCCATTGTTAATAAAAAATAATTGAAGCTTCGTCCAAGACTTCATAAATCTAGTTAAGGGCTTTTTTTTATTTTTCCAATTTTTTATTTTAAAAAAACTCAAAAGTTATTGATATTGTTTAAATTGTTCAAACCTAACTTGGAAAAAAAAAAATTAAGCTTGATCAAGTATAAACAAAAAAATTAATTTAGTCTTCACTTTCTTTAAAATTGGGTTAGATTTTTTTTTTTTTTTAAAAAAAAACAATTTCAGTGGACATCAATTCAACATATATATAAATTATTTTTTTAGATTTTTTTTAAAAAAAATTCAGTGGACATCAATTCAACATATATATAACTTTTTAAAAAAATTTTGGGCCCCTTCCAAGGCTGGGCTGAGGCCAAGTCCTCTTTAGTCTTATGGAAGGTCCAGCCCCGAGCCTTCTCTGGTATTATGTGTAGGTCTTTTAAGAAAAGGGTTGATCCCGAAGGGGACATTATGAGTAGGTTTTTTGTGAGAAAGTTTTATGGACAAAGATCTGTGAGACGGGTCAATCTTACACATATTTACAATAAAAAGTAATACTTTTGGCATAAAAACAATATTTTTTCATGGATAACCCAAATAAGAGATCCGTCTCACCAAATTAACTCATGATATCATCTTACAAGAGTTTTTGCGGGTTATTATGTGCGTGATCACAACTTTATGTCAGACTACGCTATAAAACTAGTCCAGAAAGATAAGATAATTTGAAATTGTGAAATTATATTTTTTCCATAAGTTGTTCTCCTAGGGTTTCTCTAGGAACTCAGTGAGAGCGTTCCGTCCTAATTCCGTGTAGGTTTCCATCCGATCAGCGTTCCTTGTTGATCTGGACTAGTTTTCTTGTGTTCTCTCAACCAAATTTTTTCATCATGGAACCGGATGAAATCGCTCGACTTGTGGAAGAAATAAAACTATCAAACCCTGAAGATCAGAATATCACGATCATGGATATGATGATATGAAACTCGGGGCGGATAGGGTGGAAAACTGTCTGGATGCTAGGGATATCATCGTTAAAGCAATAAATCGAGAGGTTCATGCAGAGAGAAAGTGGAGATAGAATTTGTGGGAAATAACACGTTCATTATCGACTTTACGTCAAAAGTGGACAGGTTGAGGGCTCTACACGAAGGACCGTGGAGCTTCTTTCAAGATTTTATTGTGATCAAGGAAATTCAAGGGTTACAGGGGCCGCAATCAGTGAACTACAATGAGATTTCTATATGGGCGCAATGTCATAATATCCCAATTGTGTTTTTAAACAAAAGAACGCTGGAAAAAAAATCGGGGCTCGGATTGGGGTTGCCAAAGAGATGGATGAGGGAGAGAGTGGCTCTTTTCTGGGACGATTTGTTTGAATACGGTCGGTTCATATCAATATCACCAAGCCACTAAATATTTTTTTGTGTGGGTACTGAAAGTAGCAAGGATGATATTATTTTCTTGATTTGTTACAAACGATTACCAAATTTTTGCTATCATTGTGGCATCATCGAAAATTTGTTTCGCACCTGTGTAGATGTTGTAATAGGTACTTCGAAAATGGGATTTGGAGGATGGATGCGAGCGAAAACGGTAGGTTTTAAGGGGAAAGGAAAGTCATTGCCACCAAAGCAGTCGAATTATACACCTAATAGCAGGGCAATTGTGTTGAGCAAGGGCTTACAGGTGAAACACAAAAACCAGTCAGCCCTAATGAGCCTCAGTGTAGGGTAAACAATGGGGTGTTGCCTGGGGCGAGTGGAGATGTTTTGAAGGTGAAGGCAGCAAGGGCGCTGGGTATGGATATCGATGGGGGTATGAGTATCCCTCTGGATACTATTGTATAGTTGGAGAGTTCGAAAGAGCCCCCTACTAGTGGTTTGGAGACTGTGAAACTGGCAAAAAAAAGACCAATGCAGTGGAAGCGGAGAGCTTGTGCACAGGCGAGCGGCAAATGAAAAGGGCAGTTGGATGTGAGTTTTATCCAGGAGATCACTCGAATTAGTAAGGACGTGGAGGATAGTTCCAACCATGAGAAATCCAGGGAAACAAAGAGGCAAGTGGGGGACTGTCAAGGTAGAATATACTCTAGTCCGGCGGCAGTTGCGGTGCAACCCCGCCTACCCAATGAGTTGTATAATTTGGAATGTCCGAGGGCTTGGGAACCAACGGGAGTTTCGATAACTGAAGCGGTTTATCGCCGATAAGAAACCCTCTCTATTGTTGTTATGTGAAACTCGCAAGAGAGATATAAATAAAAATTATTGGAGGAATTTTCTAGGCTTTACGAGATTCTTTGTAGTTGACAGTCAGGGTCGAAGTGGAGGTTTGTGGATTCTGTGGAGAGAGCCTTTTGAAGTTATTATAAATCTTATTCTCAAGAACACATTGATAGCCTTGTGGAACACAATGATAAGTAGTGGCGCTTTAAAGGATTCTATGGTAACCCGGATACTAATCTCAGACATGTATCGTGAGAATTAATTCGACGGCTTGAGGGTATGCAAGAGCTCCGAGAATTTCAGTGGCCAAACATCAGCATTTCGTGTGGTTTGGATGATTGTAATCTGCAAAGTTTGCACTGTTAGGGTGATATCTTCACTTGGGTCAATCGGTGTAATTCTGATGGCCTGATTTTAGAAAGGATGGACAGATTTTCTAGTTCTTTTGGATGGCGTATGTTGTACCCGACAGCCATATGTGACTATCTAGATTTCTATCACTCGGATCATAGACCGATACATATTGAATTGGGTACTGATAGTGAATCGGAGCTAGTGGGAAGGAGGTTGGGCAGGAGGATATTTCGGTCTGAACCGATGTGTCTCAAATATAGGGAGTGTGAAACAGTGGTGGCGGATGGATGGCAGAGACCGAGTCCTGGTTCTGTTTTTTGGGACAAGATTCAATCTTGTTTGAACCACTTGAAACAATGTGCGAATCGGAAATTTAAAGCTTGAGCACTAAGGAAGAGTTGTTTTGGAAGCAACGTAGTCGTTCAGATTGGTTGGTTGCAGGAGAAAAAAGTACCAAGTTTTTTCACAGGACTGCATCTATGAGAAATGCTCATAACACTATTAAGGGGCTAATCTCTGGACAGGGAGATTTTGTTCAAGATAAGGGAGGTATGGCTGCCATCATTGTAGATTATTTTGTTGATTTATTTACTACATTTGATCCCCACCCAGAATTTTTCCAACCTATTATTGATTGTATTGAGCCCGTTATTGATAGTGGGAAGAATATTACTCTATGCGCCCCATTTACTGAATTGGATGTTAAAACGACTCTCTTTGAATTGGGGCCTGATAAGGCACCGAGGCCAGATGGATTCTCTGCACTTTTCTATCAGAAATTTTTGCATGTAATTGGAGAGGATTTCACTCGAGCAGTTCTAAACATTCTGAATGAGGATGCCCCTATAGACAGCTGGAATACTACTATAATCACTTTTATCCTGAAAATGAATAATTCGATGATGGTAAATGAGTTCCAACCAATTATCCTATGCAATACGTGCTATAAGATTATAGCTCGGTCCTTGACTAATAGGTTGCGTCCGATGATGAGTCGAGTAATTGATGTGACCCAAAGTGCTTTTGTCCCAGGTAGGCTTATCTCAGATAATGTTATACTTGGATTTGAAGCTACACACTGGATTCGAAGTCAGACGAAAGGAAAATTTGGGTATGCTGCACTCAAATTGGATATGAGTAAGGCTTATGATCTGGTGGAATGGAAGTTTTTTGAAGATCATGAATAGAATGGGGTTCAGTGGAAGTTGGATAAAAAAGGTTATGAACTGTGTATCAAGTGTGAGCTACTCTTTCTCTGTAAATCACGATATTGTGGCCAGGGTTGTTCCAAGTAGAGGTATTCGTCAAGGTGATCTGCTCTCGTCGTATTTATTTGCTCTGTGTGCTCAGGGGAAAAGGGATCCGAATTGCCTCTAATTTCCCAAATTTGACTCATATATTATTTGAGTATGACAACTTAATATTCTTTAGGGCTACCTAGGGTAAAAGAATGTCTAAAAGCATATGAAATGGCATTTGGTGAGTTGATTAAATTTGATAAATCTGCACTTTATTTTACTCCAAACACCACACCTTCTATGCCATGTCATGTTTTAGGCTCCCCAAGGTAACTTGTGCTCCTATTGAAAAGGAGTGTGCAGACTTCTGGTGGGGTTTGGAGGGTTAAAATAGGAAAAGGCACTGGACTACATGGGATTTTCTATGCCTGCCGAAATGGAAGGGTGGAATGGGATTCAGGAAACTTGATGTCTTCAACAAGGATTTACTGGAAAAACAGGTGTGCGCATAATCCAGAATCCTAAGTCTTTAGTGGCAAGGGTGCTTAAGGCTCGAAATTTTAAACACTTGGATATAATGCAGGCGCCGATTGGTAGTAATCCGTCGTACATTTGGAGACCACCGTGCTGGGGATGAGAACTACTTAATTTAAGGATCTATTGGAGAGTTTGGTGATGGTACAACAATTGACATCTTCCACGACAAATGGGTGCCTGGGCTTTGATCAACGCTTGATACACTTGGGCTACAAGCTCACGATGGGGTGCCAGTAAGTAACTAGATATCCGAGCACCAGTGAAATGAACAACTAATTCGGAATTCATGCCTAAGCTACATAGTGCAAAACATCATATTCCCATTCCGCGTCTGAATTTGGGTAATACGAGGTTCTAGAGGTATGCTCCAAAAGGGCAGTATTCGGTGAAAAGTGGGTACAAATGGGTGTGGGTATCCATGAAGCACCGGAAAATCAGTCCAATTCGGATACAGTGCAGGAATGGTGGCGCTTATGATGGACTCTAAAGATACCTCCAAAGATACGTGTATTATGGTGGCGGATTTTCCACAATATAATCCCCACACAGGAAAATTTGATGAGACACCATGTGCCGGTAATAGGTTAGTGCCCGTTCTGTCATAACCCAGAGGATTCCACCGCCCATGCCCTTCTCTATTGTCCTGCAGTCCGCTAGTGGTGAGGAAATAATGAGGTTTATGAGAAGATTAAATAGTTTCGGAGTCATGATATGCCAGGAATTGGCCTATGGATGATGAATTTTATGGAGAGGGTGGGAATAGATGAGTTCGTATGTCAAGCCTGGATTATATGGGGAGCAAGATGTCGGGTAGTTCATGATAAAGGTAACCAAGGGCCGAACCCCAGATTTGTAATGCTCTAGTTTATTTGAAGGATTATCACCATGTTGTAAGAGAGTGCACATAGCTCAGACTGTGTGGCACCCCTCCACCTGAGGGTTTCTGTCTCTTGTTTGCAGGGCGGCGCTGCCCCAGGGTGGACAGTACCTTGCCTAGCGGTTTAAAAATTTTTTTATTATGTATTAATAATATCAATTAATTATCTAAAAAATATTGTATTATAATAATTATTATAAAAAATCGAAGAATATCGTGCATAGCCTAAAACAAAATTGTCCCTTGAAAATATATATTCAATCTTCAATATATTTATTACCTTTCATTCTGATGTTGTTTCTCATCGACTGTTGGCAACGCTCAGTCGTATCGCGCCCAAATTACCCAACTTAAATCAGATAAATAAATTATGTAGTAGCGAGAGTAGGGATCGTTCCCACGAGTAAAGTAAAATTTATTGTGTTCTTAAAAATACTAAAAATAAATAAAAGGGGGTTTTTTAGTTTTAAAATTAACTACTAAAAATTTAAAACAAATTAAAATAAATTTTACCAACTAGCATGCAAGATTTAAAGTTATAACGAATTAATCAATTAAAACAAGTCTTGGTATCGGTCGACTACACCCTTAAAATTATTCATTCGATCATTGATTCCCTAAAAATAATTAACTCTCATTGAATATTCATCATTGAAAATTTAATTCCTATCTCACCTTAATTTTAGTTAATTAGACACAAGTGTTCTAAATTAACCCTTACCAATGAATTAACCAAAATACAAGCGATTAGATTTAAATTCAAGGCAACATGCAAACTAGTAAAACTGATGAATCTAGACAACACATACACAAGCGAATTTATTTAATCTAGTCAATCGTCGTTCCTACAAATTAATAAATTCACAAGCGGAAAATTATTAATTGTAGTTGCTTCACAAATTAGAGGGATCAAACAATTATGGATTTGATTTCTAATTTAGCAGTAGATTGTATGATAAAATCACAGGGTGATCAAGCCAATAATCTCACATACAAGCATGAAATAAATCCAAAAAAACTTTTGATACGCAATTGGAATTAAATAATGAAAAACTGAATCTCACAAATAAATAGACTCAAGGGTTCGTCTTCCTCAACCAAGTTCTAAAACTTAGCCACACATACTCATAAAATTCGCAAGAAAAAAAATCAAAAGAAGAGAATAAGTCTAAGAAAAATTAAAATAAAACCTAGCCGCCGAAAGATGCTTAGTTTCCACATCTAAGTTTGATAAAAAGATCAGTAAAAATCGGAATAAAAGCCTAATTAAAGACTAGAGTCCTTCAAAATAAAATTTCCTAAATTAAAGATTCTTTCCCGAACTGCGCGACTCGCTTGATCGGTAGGAAATGACCGATCGAGCGAGAATAGTTATGTCTCGAATTCTTTTCTTCCTCCATGATGCCCGCTCGATCGGTGGATTTATGCAGATCGAGCGGCCAAACTTATGTCCACTTTTTTCTTCAAAATGCCACTTCCTACAAAATAAACCCAAAAGCATGTAATGTAGACATGATGCATGAAATACAAACAAAATACTGAATTGAAACATACAAATGCATGCAAAACAACAACAGAATGATATTAAAATATGAAATAAAAACACAACTATCAATATTCCTCCACACTTAATCCTTGCTCGCCCTCTAGCAAGTCATGCAAAAACAAAATGAAAACATAGCAAAAACATAAGCAAGGACGAATCATGAATATTATAGCCTCAATGAAGTTTCTCAGACAAAAACAATCTTACGAATACTCTCAATTTTCCATGATACACCTCCAGTCGAATGTGAACATGTGTGTGTGTCATTTTATCCCAGCTACATGCAACTTCAAAAAACATAGTTTCAATACTGTTCGCCGACCTATAACAATTAAGTGTAAGTTTCACCTGCAAGAACTCTCCTCTCAACAATCCCTTAACACAACACAACTCTCTTGAGATATAATTACGCACCGTCGGATTTTGCACCCAACATTTTTAAAGTCCCAATAATTACCCACATACTTAGCTATAGCTAAGATAGGATTCGAATTTCAATCCTCTCGTCTATAGCCCGGATGGAACTACAATCCCATTAGGTCCACAAACTTAGCTATGGAATAGTGACTATAATTTCAATCACTTTCCAAGCCCGAATGGAATTGTTATTTTAAGTTTTTTTAAAAAAAACTTAACCCCATTCAATTTGCATACTTAGTCAAAAGCAAGATGATTAGGATTTCAATATTCTTGCTCATAACCTGGATGGAGTTAATTGGATTTTCATAAAATTTTCAAAAACACAAATTATTTTAATAGGTGCGCCCAAGATCGTATATGTCATATCAAAGAGATCATCAAGATTCAAGAAACTATCAAGTTCCACAGACACCTATTGTCATGCAATGGTCCAACAGTCATCAACACCATCTAATATATTGCTACAATTTACTGGTTAAACATGCGTGCTTAAAATATTCACTAATCAACCTATGGTTTCTCATATACAATCAAGAGCAAAAAATTTTCACAAAAATTTCATCTTTCAACTTCCTCATCATAGGAAAGAAATCATCCACTACTTATGCACATGAAACAAACATGAAACAACGACAAAACAATTCACGAACTATATGAAAATATGCAACAATAACAAATGCAAAACAAAATACGAAAAAAGCAATGCACCCCCACCCCCACCCCCCCTACACACACACTTATCTAAAGCATTGCCCTCAATGCTTCAGGACAAAAACACAACACAACAACACAATTAACAAAATGACAATGCGATGCAAATGTAAAATTGAACTACCCTAGTTTAGGTATTGACGTTGTCATCCTCGTTGGCCTCAGGAGGGAGGACAGGGTTGGCATACTAAAACTGGAAGGGCGGAGGGAATGGTACAGCCAGAAAAAAAAGCCGGATCAAGGCCAAGATGCATAGAAAAGCCCCTAATGAGAGCATCCACATCTTGAAAATTATGCGCAACCACATTATTGAACTCGTTCTGATGGTGGGCAAAATCAGTGAGCTCACGGATGGAATCAGCATTGGAGCGACGAGAAGGTGGAGGTGGCCGAGTGGGGGCACAAGTGGTAGAAACTTGACCATCGTGCACAAAATGCTTGACCCGGAAGGTTTTTTTAGCATCAACTGTGGCTTTATCCACGAGATGCATGGGTTGCAACCATTCCTCATCGGATCGAGTTGGAACATCGGCGCAGATGGTGGAACATAGGGCAAAAATTATCATCGGAAAGTAGAGACCCAACCCGATGGAGTATAAGAGCGAAATTTTTCTAAAGCAAAGACTACAGCTAAGAGCTCCTTCTCAGTGGTGGAATAATTCCGTTGGGCATCGTTTAGAATGCGCGAGGCGTAGTAGATGGCATGCGATGCTTTCCCATATTTCTGTCCCAATACCTCTCCTACCACGTAGTTGCTGAAATCACACATGATTTCAAACGGTTTGCTCCAGTCCGATGGTTGGATGATTGGTGCCGAAATCAATGAGTCCTTAAGTTTTTCAAACGACGCTTTGCATGGCTCATCAAACTCAAATGTGACATCTTTCTGCAATAGCTTGCACATTGGAGATGCGATCTTGGCGAAGTCCTGAATATATCTCCTATAAAAACCTGCATGGCCAAGAAAAGAGCGCACTTCCCGCACACACGTGGGATAAGGTAAAGACTAAATAATATCAATTTTTGCTTTATCTACCTCAATTCCCTTATATGAGACGACATGACCCAAAAGAATACCTTGCCCAACCATAAAATGACATTTTTCAGAATTCAAAACTAGGTTGGTTTCGACACCGCTTTAGGACAAGAGCTAGGTTAGAGAAGCATTTCTCGAATGAATCACCATAGAAAGTAAAATCATCCATGAAGACTTCTAATATGTGCTCAATAAAATCAGAGAAAATACTAACCATACATCGTTGAAATGTGGCCGGTGCGTTGCAGAGTCTAAAGGGCATACGCCGATAAGCGAAGGTGGCAAACGGGCAAGTGAATGTCGTCTTCTCTTGATCCTCTGGTGCAATTGAAATATGAAAATAACCAGAATATCCATCAAGAAAACAATAATAAGAATGACATGCTAATTTTTAAATCATTTGATCAATAAAGGGCAAAGGGAAATGGTCCTTTCGGATGCCAGCATTTAATTTTCTGTAATCTATACAAAACCTCCACTTATTTTGAATGCGGGTAGGAACCAATTCGTCATCATTGTTCTTCACAACAGTAATCTTGGTTTTCTTGGGCACCACTAGGATAGGAGTAACCCACTGATTGTCAGAGATTGGGTAAATTACTCCAAATTCAAGGAGCTTGAGAATTTCGGCCTTCACCACCTCCATCATAGGTGGGTTGAATTTCCTTTGTGGCTGACGCGAGGGGTTTGCTCCTTCTTCCATTAGAATCCTATGCATGCATGTGAAAGGGCTAATTCCATTGATATCTGCAATGGTACATCCTATAGCAGTCTTGTGCTCCCTTAAAACTTTGACGAGTTGCTCCTCTTGTTCGGTTTTCAATCTACTAGAGATGATGACTGTCAATGTTTCTCCTTCTCCAAGGAAAACATATTTAAGGTGCTTGGGCAACGTTTTCAGCTCAATAACTGGTGCCTGCAAAACAGATGGAAGATGCAGAGTATTAGAAATTGGTAAAGAGATATATACAAGATTACCTGATTGAGGAAGCTCAGGGGCACTGTTCAGAAGTGTCGCAATCTCTTTAACTTCTTCATTGAAACCAATCCCATCATCATCCTGCTGAATGGGTTCTATAATAGCCACCTCTAGCTCGTATTTTCCTGCATGATCAAAACATTCTTTTGCCAAGTAATCCACAATGTCAACAGAATATTTATACACAATCATCACTGTTAGGAAATTTCATGGAATCATTGATATTAAAATTTACAACCTCACCATCAAATTTCATAGTAAGTGTGCCATTGTGAACATCAATTTTATTCATCGACGTTTTCAAAAATGGTCTGCCTAATAGAATTGGACTATTGTGATCACCATTTTCCATGTCAAGTACATAAAAATCAGCAAGAAACACCAAATTATTTACTTGCACTAACACATCTTCTATTACTCCCCTAGGGTATGCATTAGACCTATCAGCTAATTGTATGACAATTCCGATTTTGTTCAAAGGACCAAGCTTCAAGGATGCATAAATAGAATACGGCATAACATCGATCAATGCCCCTAGATCTAACATGGCCTTTTCTATTCTAACATTCCCTATGGTGCATGGGATAGAAAACATACTTGGATCCTTGAATTTTGCAGGCAATTTCCTTTGGACCACAGCAGATACATTTTCCCCCAACTCTACCTTTTGACATCCCTTCAATGTCTACTCCCTCTTTGCAGTGCACAATTCCTTCAAAACTTCGCATAGCAAAGTACCTGCTTAATAGCATCTAGCAATGGAATGTTTACCTCACATCTACGAAAGGTTTCATAAAGTTCCTTAATCCCTTCATCTTTCTTAGATTTCTTAAGTGTCAAGGGAAAAGCGGCTACAGGTTTATTTTCGGAGAGAGGAGGGAACTTACCTTTTGGCGCTTCTCCCTGAGTTTCTTCTTCATCAACTACCTTAAGCTTTTCATTTTGCTCCTTCTTGGATGAAGCATTAGCTACCATCTCCTTTACTTTCAATTCCTTCCCATTCCTTAGAGTAATTGCACTTGCGTTCTCCTTTGGGTTCGAAATTGTTTGAGATTGTAAAGCATTGGAATTTTGCGCTTCCAACTTGTTGATTGTCGTGGAAAGCTATCCCATCTGGTTATTCAAGTTTTGGATACTTTCTCGGGTTTACTGTTGGAAATTTAGAGTATTAGTTTTAAGATCCTTAACTATATTTTCAAGAAACTCACCTGGTGCTGGAATTTGAGGACGCTGCTGTTGTGGAGGATACTGTGGCCTGTAAGCTTGATTATACGGTTGTTCCTGAGTTCCAGGTTGATTCGCCCGAGGATTTCCGTATCTAAGATTTGGATGATCCTTCCAACCTGGATTGTATGTGTTGGAATATGGATCATACTTTCGCTGTGGTGGTCCAGGAAATCCGCCAGTAGCATTCATCTGTTCAACCGAATCCTCTTGAAGTGTGGAACACATGTCAGTTGCATGTCCCACTGCAGCACAAATTCCACGTCTTTGCAGTCTATCCATTCCCTACAGCCATTTGACGCAGAAGATATGTCAGTTCAATCATTTGTTGATCAAGATAAGAGAGATTTACCTCGTTATTCTTCTTAGGTGCATGATCACTTCTGTTGGTGCCAACTTGTTGAGAATTGGCAGCCATGTTCTCGATCAAGTCCCTTGCTTGTAGTGGAGTTTTGTCAAAAAAAACTCCTTCACTGGCCACATCTAACAATACTCCTGTCATGGGGTAACAAACATTCATAGAAATATTGAATTAAAAGGTTCTCACTTATCTGATGTTGCGGACAGCTAGCACACATCTTTTTGAACCTCTGCAAGTATTCGTGCAGTGATTCCCCCGTAAATTTCTTGATTCCATATATCTCCTTCCTGATATTCGCTGCTCTAGAAGCTGGGAAATATTTCTCCAGAAAAATCCTCTTCATTTCAGTCCAGGTTGTGATGGATCAAGAGGGTAAATACTACAGCCAATCCTTTGCAGCACTCTTCAAAGAGAAAGAAAGGTCCTCAGTTGGATCTGCTCTTCTGTTACTCCATGGGGTTTCATACTCGTGCATACCACATAAAATTCCATCAAGTGCTTGTGAGTATCCTCACCTGCGAGACCATGAAAAGAAGGTAGTAAGTGAATTAATCTGGATTTTAACTCAAATGTAGCATTATTTTCTAGAGTAGGAAAAGTAATTCATAAAGGTTACTGATTTAGATCAGGAGTGTCCAGTTGTCTCAGACTAAGATTCGTGTTGTCAGCCATTGCTCTTGTAAACTTTTCAGCCTGTAGCTCGTCCTCTTATTGTCTCCTAGGAGCTTCTCTCCTTTGCCTATGAATTCTTTCTATCTCTGGGTCGTATGGGAATTCTTCTTCTGAAGAGTCACCTGAAAGAATGAACGACTGGAGAAGTACTAGAACCAAAGAAAAGAAAATAAAATGAGATTAAACAAAATAAAAAGAACACAATAAACTAAACACCTTCCCCGGCAATGGGGCCAAAATTTGGCAACGCTCAGTCGTATCGCGCCCAAATTACCCAACTCAAATCAGATAAATAAATTATGTAGTAGCGAGAGTAGGGATCGTTCCCAAGAGAAAAGTGAAATTTATCGTGTTCTTAAAAATAATAAAAATAAATAAAAGTGGGTTTTGAGTTTTAAAATTAACTACTAAAAATTTAAAACAAATTAAAATAAATTTTACCAACTAGCATGCAAGATTTAAAGTTATAACGAATTAATCAATTAAAACAAGTCTTGGTATCGATCGACTACACCCTTAAAATTATTCATTCGATCATTGATTCCCTAAAAATAATTAACTCTCATTGAATATTCATTATTATAAATTTAATTCATATCTCACCTTAATTTTAGTTAATTAGAAACAAGCGTTCAAAATTAACCCTTACCAATGAATTAACCAAAATACAAGAGATTAGATTTAAATTCAAGGCAGCATGCAAACTAGTAAAACTGATGAATCTAAACAACACATACAAGCGGATTTATTTAATCTAGTCAATCGTCGTTCCTACAAATCAATAAATTCACAAGCGGAAAATTATTAATTGCAGTTGCTTCACAAATTATAGAGATCAAACAATTACGAATTTGACTTCTAATTTAGCAGTAGATTGTATGATAAAAATCACAGGGTGATCAAGCCAATAATCTCACATACAATCATGAAATAAATCCAAAACAACTTTTGATACGCAATTGGAATTAAACAATGAAAAACTGAATCTCACAAATAAATAAACTCAAGGGTTCGTCTTTCTCAACCAAGTTCTAAAACTTATTCACACATGCTCATGAAATTCGCAAGAAAAAAAAAATCAAAAGAAGAGAAGAAGTCTAAGAAAAATTAGAATAAAACCTAGCCGCCGAAAGATGCTTGGTTTCCACGTCTAAGTCTGATAAAAAGATCAGTAAAAATCGGAATAAAAGCCTAATTAAAGACTAGTCCTTCAAAATAAAATTTCCTAAATTAAAGATTCTTTCCCTTGCTCGATCGGTAGAAAATGATCGATCGAGCGAGAATACTTCTGTCTCGAATTCTTTTCTTCCTCCATGATGCCCGCTCGATCGGTGGATTTATGCAGATCAAGCGGCCAAACTTTTGTCCACTTTTTTCTTCAAAAAGTCAGTTCCTACAAAATAAACCCAGAAGCAAGTAATGCAGACATGATGCATGAAATACAAACAAAATACTAAATTGAAACATACAAATGCATGCAAAACAACAACAGAATGATATTAAAATATGCAACAAAAACACAACTATCAACTGTCGCTCTTCATCGTACTTCGTGATCATCAATGTTTCAAGTATCAAGTTCTTAGCTTGAGTTTTTCGAGAATCGAGTGATTCATTTTCTGCCTCTAATTGCACTAAAATTTGACTTATTAGTTGTTCAAATTAATTTAAATTCATGTTATATGCTAATATTTGTTGTTATTTAATGTAAGGGTTGAACATTCATGGATTGGAGCATGAATTTTGAAATTTAATTTTGAAAATTGAGGCTTTTGCTGAATTTAACTTTGAATACCTAAATTAACTCTTTATAAATTAAATTTGCACCTTAATTGTGAATTTTAATAGTTTATTGTCATTTTTTTGGGATAATTCATTATTACGAAATAAGAAAGATAATTTGTTATACATTAATTGTATTTGACTTTTAACGCTAATAAAAAAGACCCCATATTTTAATCTTCGCCCGAGGCCTCATTTTCTATAGGACCATCCCTGCCTGGATGTTGATGCAAGTTTCCAAGAACTAACAAATAAGTGTGGTTTTGGAGGACTGATTCGAGCCCCATGATGGTGAGGTGTTGGCGGCTTTTGGAAAAACTTTACCAATTCCGGATGCTGTAATACTTAGGGGAAATATTTGTTATCCGGGAAGGTCTCAAAGTTGCTCGCTCAAGGGAATTTTTTAGGGGAATTATTTGTTATCCGGGAAGGTCTCAAAGTTGCTCGCTCAAGGGAATTTCATAGAATTCAAGTCTTTTCAGATTCACTTTTGGTAGTGCAAGCAGTCACGGAGCCTTTAGAGATAGAGTCTATGCTAATCTAGTTTTAATAGTATATCTTTTTACCACGCTAGAAGGACGGCTAATAAAAAATCCCATTATTTAGCAAAATTTTCTCTTTGTTCACCAACACCTTTTTTGTGGGTGCTTATATGGTTAAATGGACTTGTAACTCAAGATACTCATTAATAAAGTTTTACAAGTTTACATTAAAAAAATAAATTATCAAATTTTATCACTTAATTACACTGTATATATACTATAACTTTTGGATTTTAAGATCAGGAGTTGAAATACAAAACATGTCAAATGAAAGAGTGAAAACTAGTTTTTGTTTGACACAGAAACTCAATTATATATAATTTATATGTGTGGAGTAAAAGACTGTATGGATCACAATTAACCATTAACCATTAAATGAAACATAAAAATATGCTCTCGAATTTGCCATTTCAACGTTATAAAGCTAAAGATGCAATTTAAAACTCAAAACATTGTTGAAACCCATCAAGAATCAGATCATATATAAGTATATATCCGCCGAATTCATGTCAAACCCATCAAGAATAAAAAAATCATGTTTGTTGGGTGCAATAATTATTCCTGTTGGGTAGAGCGATCGAACCACAGAGTTTTGGCTGTTGTACGGTTTAAAATATTTGAATTGCATCATTACCACCAGCTATAACTTTTGGTAAAACGACAAATACTTTGTCTTAAAATCGGTAACAGAGTCAAAATAATGAGTTCGATTCTCATTGATTGCAAGTTGTGCAATTATTGAAAGAAGATTGTTGGGGTGCAATAATTGTTCGTCCTGGTTATATAGAGATTTATGGAACTTGATTTTTATTGATATGAACAATGAGAATATATAGATACAAAGAAGTTCCTAGAAAGCGTAAGATATTCACAATATAAAATCCTAACTTACATTGTGATATACATGTAAACTAATCAAGAGATAAGGCAAGTAGATAAATACAAATATGAATAATATCAACAAGAATATTTGCTAACATGCCCCCTCAAGATGGTGATTCATGAAAAACACCAATCTTGAATGTTAAATCACGTAAGCGAGTAGAAGTCAGTGGTTTGGTGAGCACATCTGCCAGCTGATCTTGAGAAGCAACATGGGAGATACGCACCTGAGAGCGTTGAACCAGCTCCCGAACAAAGTGATAATCCAGCACTATGTGTTTCATACGAGAGTGAAAAACTGGATTAGCACATAAATAAGTAGCCCCAATGTTATCACTATATAAGACAGGCACAGAGGGCAGAGAGATGCCAAGTTCACGAAGGAGAGAACTAATCCAAGTTATTTCGGCCGCACCAGAAGCAATGGCATGATATTCAGCTTCAGTGGAGGAGCGACCAACCGACCGTTGCTTCTTTGAGCTCCAAGAAATTGGGTTGGAACCCAAGAAGATGACGTTTGCAGCCGTAGAACACCTGTCATCCGGATTTCCAGCCCAATCGGCATCAGTGAAGCCATGTAGAGACAAAACAGTATCCTTCCTGATATGAAGACCATAATCAAGAGTGCCATTGAGATAGCAAAGTAAGCATTTAACAGCGCCCCAATGATGTTCCGAAGGAGAGTGCATGAACTGAGACAAACGGTTGATAGCAAATGCCACATCAGGGCGTGTAAGAAGAAGGTACTGTAGACTGCCAACAACTTGTCGATAGCGAGAGGCATCAGTGGAGGGAGCACCATCATGGAGAGATAGTGATGGCCCTGTTGCCAGTGGTGTCTGAACTGGCTTGGCATTCTGCATATTGAAGCGGGCAAGAACATCAATTACATACTTGCGCTGAGATAGAATGAGACCACTATTGTGTGGTATAACCTCGACACCCAAGAAGCAAGAAAAGTGCCCCAAGTCTTTGAGAGAGAACTTGACAGCCAGTTGGGCAACGACATCAGCAACAAGGGACGAAGAGCTACCTGTAACAATCAAGTCTTCAACATAAACTAAGAAATAAACTGTATGAGACTGACGACGGAGAATAAAGAGGGAGGTGTCAGAGAGGGAATTGGAGAAGCCAAGACCCAACAGAAAAGTGTGCAGCGCATGATACCAAGCACGTGGCACCTGCTTAAGACCGTAGATGGCCTTGCGGAGCTTACAAACATGTGTAGGAAGGTTACTATCACAGAACTTGGGAGGTTGAGCCATAAAAACCTCCTCATCCAAGGAGCCCTGAAGAAAAGCATTATTGATGCGATCATGGATGGCTCGCATGCTGATAAAGTGACTAAGGATCCGTTGGAGATGCCACGAGGACCGGTTACGAGAGGCCGAGCTCAGAAGTTCAAGGAAGCACTTCAATCCTTGATGTTGAAGTCGCAAGAGGGCGTTGGATTTCTTGATATTCAATTTGGAGGTAGTTATCACCTTATTGAGGTCAAAGGAGGTCAAGAAAGTGAAGAAATTGAAGACCTTGTTCGCAGCCTAGGCGCTCCCGCGCCCCAAACTCGCGCGCCCGTGCCTTTATTTTGCGAAGAAGAAGCGCGCTCGCGCCCCTTGATCGCGCGCCCGCGCTTACGGATGCCAAATTGACAAAGAATTGTGCGAGCTCTCGGCGCACCCGCGCCTTACAATTGGCGCGCCCGCGCCTAGCCCTAGCACGCCCGCCCCGATTATTTTACATGCAACGAAGGTGTTTTGTGTGTGTGTTCGGGATTTTTAATATTTTGGCATTATTTTGCTTATTTTAGGTCTTTTATTCCTACTAGGAAACTTTAGGAGATATCTTTGATATCTTTTTGATTTATTTTGCATTATCTTTCAATATTTTGGGTTGTAATATAAATACTACAACATTCATTATTTTAAGAACAATTAAGATTTTCAGATTATTGAATTATTCAATACAAAATTCTCTCTAGAATTTTATCAAAACTTTTGCTTTACCCAAAATCAAACTTATCAAAGTTTCATAGCTTTGTGGTGTTTGTCAATCGATTTTCAATTGGGTTGTCAAAGACAGGTTCCTTTGAAGGTCTAATTAAATCTTTGATTGTTTTCTATCGTGAATTCTCTGTTTCTAGTTACAGTTTCAACTAGAGGTGGAGATTCCAAAATTCTGTTACTTGTTTCAAAGTCGGGACAAAACCTTTGAATTCTTTTGTTATCGAATTGAGGTGCGATTCATTGAAATCGTGTTGCCTTTCATACAGAAAATTCATATCATTTGGTATCAAAGCAAAGGTTTTGATTCAAGTAAGTCTATCCTTCTTTAATCTATATTCTTTCTTCGTTCTTCGTTCATCTTTCCTTGTTCTTCGTTCTTCATCTCTCTCATCTCAAATTTATGTGTCTTTCTTTCAAACTTGTTACCCAAGTCTCGTGTCTTGTGCTACAAGTTATAAATTCAAAAAAAAAAGAGAAAAATAAAAAAAAAGTCAAAAAAAAAATCGGTCAAAAAAAAAAAATTTGAAGGACCGAGAAAAAAAAAAGCTTCAAAAAAAAAATTATAAGAAGCAAGATAACTTGTGGACAATTTTCGTTCTTGTTCATCCTTAGGTGCAAGTCAAAATTCGAGCATCCATAAATTTCTTCTTGTTGTTTTTGTCAATCTTTGAGAGTCGATCTTCGAGCATCTAAAAGCTGTGAATTTGAGAGTTTGATTCACTTTTACACAAAGCTAAAGCCTACTTAAATTTTGAGTGGAAAGAAAAAGAGTGTTTGAGTGATTCGTTTGGAGTGAACTGTGAGAACTTGTGTGAGAAATGTTATAACTAACCTTTTCTTACAGGTACCATGAATCCTAATAAAGATGCTAGTGAAAGTGTGAACCAAGGAATTTCCAAGGTTCAAATGGATGCATTGATGGGGCAGTTTACTAGGGTGATGAGGTCGGAGTTGGAACCTCTTCATGAGTGGATGAGTAGATTGGAGGAGAGTAGTGGTAGTGGAAAAAAAAAATAAAGATAGGAAGGGGAATAATTTTGAAGAAGATGAGGAGAGTTTTGATGAGAATTGGGATGGGGAGAGGAGAGTACAGGGGGGTAGACATAGGCGAAAAGCAGTACGGGGAAAATATGCGGAGGGGAGTAAGGAGGATGGAAATATTAGTAGCATTAAGATGAAAATTCCAGCGTTTCATGGAAAATCTGACCCAGAGGCGTATTTGGAGTGGGAGAAGCGCGTGGAGTTTGTGTTTGATTGCCATCACTATTCTGATCTTAAGAAAGTGAGGTTGGCAGTGGTTGAGTTTATAGAGTATGCGTTAATCTGGTGGGATCAATTAGTGACCACTAGAAGAAGGTGTGGGGAGCCGCCTATTGAGACGTGGGAGGAGATGAAGCGTGTCATGAAGAAGCGGTTTGTGCCTAATATTATCGTGACATGTACAGGCGATTACAAACTCTGAAGCAAGGTCCAAGGAGTGTGGAGGATTACTACAAGGAGTTGGAAACCACGATGATCCGAACCAACATTTAGGAGGATAATGAGGCTACAATGGCCATATTTTTGTGTGGATTGAATAGAGAAATCCAAGATCAAGTGGAGCTTCGCCACTGTTTTGATTTGGATGAGATGGTGCAGACGGCCATGAAGGTGGAGCAGCAGCTCAAGAGGAGAGGAGCTGGTCGACTTCCTACAGGTGGAGGATCGTTGACTTCTTGGCGTCCAAACGTTGCAAAACGTGAGGACAACAAGCCGGTGTTCAAACCAAAATTTGACACCAAATTGGAGGCACCAAAACAAGTGAGTAAAGGTACACCTAAAACTACTAATACTCGTTCTAGGGATATTAAATGTTTTAGATGTCAAGGACTTGGTCATATTGCCAGTCAGTGTCCTAATAAAAAAATTATGATTATGAATGCTGGTGGTGAGATTGAGTCGGAGAGTGAGGAAGAAAATTATGATAATATGCCTGCGTTGGAGGATCCTGATGAGGAGGGATATGATGCGGTGGTTGGAGAATTGTTAGTGACTAGGAGAGTGTTGAATGTGCAACAAAAGGAGGAGGAAGAGACTCAAAGGGAAAATTTATTCCATACAAGATTTTTTGTGAATAACAAAGTATGTAGTGTTATTATTGATAGTGGGAGTTGCACTAATGTGGCGAGATATGAGCTGGTGGAAAAGTTGAGTTTGCCTGTTATAAGGCATCCTCAACCTTATAAATTGCAGTGGTTAAATGATAGTTTTGAAGTGAGAGTAACTAGGCGAGTTGTGGTACCTTTCTCAATTGGTAAGTATGTAGATGAAGTGTTATGTGATGTGGTGCCTATGCAAGCTTGTCATATTTTGTTGGGTAGGCCGTGGCAATTCGATAGGAAGGTGATACATGATGGTTTTAAAAATCGTTATTCTTTTACCTTGAAAAAGGAGCCTATTGTATTGTTACCGATGTCTCCAAAGCAAGTGTTGGAGGACCATTTGAAAAAGAAAAAGAAAGAAGAGGCCGGAAAAAAGAGTGAACAAAAAAGTGAGATGGCCTTAGAAAAAAAAATGAGAAAAAAAAAGATGAAAAAAAAATTGAAAGAAAAGAGGCCGATAAAAAAATATACATGGCCCAAAAGAGTGAGTTGTGAGAGATTCTACATGAGCATACTCCACTTGTGTTGATTTTCTATAAGGAGTTTCTCCTTAACACAAGTGATATAGCCGGAAATCTTCCGAGCAATGTTGTTTCTCTTTTGCAGGAATTTGAAGATTTATTTTCGGAGGATTTGCCTCAAGGATTACCACCTTTGAGGGGAATTGAGCATCAAATTGATTTTGTGCCCGGAAGTGCATTGCCGAATCGTCCAGCCTATAGGAGTAATCCGGAGGAAACAAAAGAGCTACAAAGGCAGGTAAATGAACTTCTTGATAAGGGGTTTGTACGTGAGTCTATGTCTCCTTGTGCTGTACCTGTTTTGTTAGTGCCTAAGAAAGACGGTTCATGGAGAATGTGTGTTGATTGTAGAGCCATTAACAATATTACCATCAAGTATAGGCATCCCATTCCTAGACTAGATGATATGTTGGATGAATTGCATGGTTCTAGCATATTTAGTAAAATTGATTTGAAAAGTGGTTATCATCAAATTAGGATGAGAGAAGGCAATGAGTGGAAAACTGCTTTTAAAACCAAGTATGGCTTGTATGAGTGGTTAGTTATGCCCTTTGGATTAACTAATGCACCTAGCACTTTTATGAGATTAATGAATCATGTCTTGCGTGCTTATATTGAAAAATTTGTTGTGGTATACTTTGATGATATCTTGGTGTATAGCAAAAATTTGAATGAGCATGTTGAACACTTGAGAATTGTGCTAATCACACTAAAGGCTAAAAATTTGTATGCTAATTTGAAAAAATGTGTGTTTTGTACAAAAGAACTTGTGTTTCTTGGTTTTGTTGTGAGTGCTCAAGGAGTCAAGGTTGATGAGGAAAAGGTAAGTGCAATTCGAGATTGGCCAACGCCTACTTCTATTGGTCAAGTTCGAAGTTTTCATGATCTTGCAAGTTTCTATAGGAGATTTGTGAAAGATTTCAGCGCTTTGGCGGCACCTATGACTGCGGTGATCAAGAAGAACGTTCCATTCCATTGGGGCGAGGAGCAAGAGAAGTCTTTTGATATTATTAAGCAAAAATTAATTAATGCTCCTTTACTTGTTTTACCTGATTTTTCTAATACCTTTGAAATTGAATGTGATGCATCAGGTATAGGGATTGGAGGCGTCTTGATGCAAGGTGGGCGACCAGTTGCATACTGTTGGAAAACTGGCGAGTTCCCAGACCAATTACGATTGATACCCGGTGCAGCGGAAGTTTAAAAATTTTCTCATGGAACGATTCCATGGTATGGGTATCAACCGTTCATCGATTGAATTACGTGTGTGTAAAATTTAAATAACAATTAAATAAATTTTACCTCAAATCTCGCAACGAGATTAATGGACACCAACAGAACAATTCTGCTCTTGTTGTCTCTCCCTGGAACCGATGAACGCCTTCAATCAGGTCCACGAACAGAGGTTTAATCCCTCTGATAGATTGCACTAGAAAATCTATCAGAAGTTTTCTGCGAAGAGAATACACGAATTTGATTCGTTATTCCTGACTGCGATTCAAAATCACAGACCGAAATTTCTCGGGCAGAGCTGGGAGGGGGTTCGGCCGAAATCCTTCTTGAGAGACTAGGGTTTTCGAAAATTTGCTCTCAAAAATTATGACCTGTTGTGTGTAATTTCTGTACTGAAATAACTTATTTATAATGCAGGCCACTAACACCTTAGGGCCCATTAGTCATAAGCTGGGGCCCGACAAGCAAAGCCCACTCGTTCAGAAATTAATATAAAATTTATCGTGACTCCGATTGATGAAACGATTTCACCAATGTGCACAGAAACCATTTCTGCACGTTTTAAAGTCAAAATAAATTTTCCTGAATCCGAATTCAGTGGTTTCCAAAAATGTCCATCCCTATGTCATTTTAGGAAATCCTACTCCCTTACTCTTATTTAAGAAGTCCAACTCCTTAGTTCATTAAATTTAACTCTTTAAATTTAACTATCTCAACGGGGATTAAAACTCCATTACACTGTGTGACCCTCAATGGTTCAGGGATACAGCTAGCCGTGGGCTCACAACTCCTTGTGACTCGGAACAACACTTTCCGACTTGCCCAACGAATCATGGTAAAGCGCCTAGCAACATCGCCCCATGATTCCCTAGGTATCACTGATAGTGCCTACAAGAACCAGTAGATTTTGGTTAACGTACAGTACGGTCCCTTCATCCATATATCCCGATCGAATCAACAACCATTGGTATATCGAGAGTCGCTCAAGATTCGATAACTATGCAATACATCTTGAAGATCAGATTAGTGACATCGCATGTGCTACTAAGAAACCATTTCTTAAATCACATCAATTACTCTGGCCAGAGATTTATCACACTAATATCTCCTCAGATCGCATAGGATATCCACACTCGCAAGTATGTGGTGAATCCTTGACAACAATGCATTGACTCCTATATGTGTCGTAACTGTACCCAATCTCGACACCTGATGACCCCCTCAGAGTCGGTAAACGAGTCAAAGCACAGTACTAGCATATAGAGTCTCCATGATGTTTCAAGTCGTAAGGACTAATGGTGTACAACCAAAACCGCGGACTTTATCCACTCGATAAGTGATAACCACTTGGAAAGTCCGGATAGGGTAGTTCGACTATTCATCCTATGAATATCCATTTGCATGCTTCGAACATCTCCATGTTCCCTACCAATGAAACGTGGTACTCCGCATCGCAAATGCTAGTCTCAAACTCGAGCGATCCTTATCCTTATTATCGGACGGCTCAATCGACTAGGAACGGTTTTAGAATATACAGTGACTATAAGATGTATTTCATGATAGACATCTCCATGTTCTACCACATCTTACATACACTATAGTATATTCAAGGTCTTTATCAAAACAACAATAGTATATCACAATATAACAATATGAAGTAATATAAAGTCATTGCCATAAAAGTGTAAATCATATTAAACAAAAGATTGTTTATACAAAGAGTCAACAAAGCCCATAGCCACACAGTTGGCTCACTGGGCACCCACTCTTACAATCTCCCACTTGCCCTATAGCCAACTAGTCATACTACGTAGACCCATTGCTTCGCGATGTTTGTCAAACAATGGTCCTGGCAAAGGCTTAGTAAGTGGATCAGCGATATTGTCTGCAGAGGCCACTCGTTCGACACTGATGTCTCCTCTTTCCACAATCTCCCGGATTATGTGGTATTTCCTCAGTACGTGTTTGGATCTTTGATGAGACCTTGGTTCCTTTGCTTGAGCAACGGCACCCGTGTTGTCGCAGTACACCGGGACTGGACCAACAAATTCAGGAATGACGCCCAACTCTTGGACGAAATTCCTCATCCAAACGGCCTCTTTAGCAGCAGCTGATGCTGCAATGTATTCAGCCTCAGTGGTGGAATCCGCTGTGGTGTCCTGCTTGGAACTCTTCCAAGAGACAGCACCGCCATTGAGCATGAACACAAATCCAGAGGTTGACTTCGAGTCATCCACATCACTTTGGAAGCTAGAGTCGGTATAGCCTTCCAGTTTGAGTTCTCGTCCTCCATAAACCATGAACATATTCTTAGTCCTTCGCAAGTACTTAAGAATGTCCTTCACGGCTTTCCAATGCATCTGACCAGGATTAGACTGATATCTGCTCGTGACACTCAGAGCAAATGCTACATCCGGTCTGGTAGATATCATCCCATACATGATACTACCTATAGCTGACGCATATGGTACATGTGTCATATTCTCTATCTCTGCATCAGTCTTGGGACACATAGACTTGGATAGAGAAACTCCATGACACATGGGTAGATGTCCTCTCTTGGACCCATCCATTGAAAACCGTTTCAATATGGTATCGATGTAGGTTGATTGAGTGAGTCCTATCATTCTCTTAGATCTATCCCTATAGATCTGTATCCCAAGAATGTAGGATGCCTCACCCAAATCCTTCATCGAAAATCTACCTGATAACCATATCTTAGTTGACTGCAACATCCCTATATCATTCCCAATGAGTAGGATGTCATCAACATAAAGTACTAAGAATGTCACCGCATCCTTAACTACTTTCTTGTACACGCAAGGTTCCTCCGGGTTCTTGATGAAACCAAAGTCTTTAATTGTTTCATCAAATTTCTGGTTCCAACTTCTTGATGCTTGTTTTAGACCATAAATTGATCTCTGAAGCTTGCATACCTTATGCTCGCTTCCCATGGATGTGTACCCCTCAGGCTGCTTCATATAGATTTCTTCCTTAATGTCTCCATTAAGAAAAGCAGTCTTCACATCCATTTGCCATATCTCATAGTCATACCATGCAGCTATGGCAATAAGGATTCTTATGGACTTGAACATTGCAACTGGTGAAAAGGTTTCGTCATAGTCAACTCCTTGCCTTTGAGTATAACCTTTAGCCACCAATCGCGCCTTGTAGGTCAATACCTTACCATCAGGCCCAAGCTTTCTTTTGTAGATCCATTTACACCCTATTGGAACAATTCCATCGGGAGGATCCACTAAAGACCAGACTTGGTTAGTATGCATCGAATCCAATTCAGACTGCATAGCTTCAAGCCATAAATTCGAATCCGCATCAGAAATTGCTTCCTTGAAGCTTCTTGGATCACATCCAATGTCGGGTTCATCTTGACCCTCTTCAAGAAGAAGACCATATCGAACTGGAGGTCTAGAAGTCCTCTCGGATCTTCTAGGTGCAGGCGTGTCCAGCAATGGTTCCTGAGGTGTAGGATCGTTATTTTGTATTTCGGGTTCCTCTCGAACTTCTTCGAGTTCCATCATCTCGCCTTTCTTATCCAATAAGAACTCCTTCTCCAAGAAGGTGGCATTCCGTGAAACAAACACCTTTGTTTCAGCAGGATAATAGAAATAATATCCGATTGAATTCTTCGGATACCCCACAAAATAACATAAGCTGGATCGACTATCCAACTTATCTCCCACTGTCCGCTTCACGTAAGCAGGACATCCCCAAATCCTCAAGTACGAATACTTAGGAGCTTTGCCATTCCATAACTCGTATGGTGTTTTGTCCACTGCTTTAGTGTGAACGTTGTTCAACAACAATACCGCCGTTTCAAGCGCATAGCCCCAAAACGAAAGTGGAAGCTCAGTGAAGCTCATCATAGATCGAACCATGTCCAACAAAGTTCGATTACGACGCTCCGATACACCATTAAGCTGTGGTGTCATAGGAGGAGTCCACTGAGAGAGAATCCCATTCTCTTTCAGATAGTCCAAAAACTCGGTACTCAAGTATTCTCCACCTCGATCCGATCGAAGTGCTTTAATACTTTTACCTAGCTTGTTTTCTACTTCAGCCCTGAATTCTTTGAACTTTTCAAATGCTTCAGACTTATATTTCATTAAATATAAATACCCATACCTTGAATAATCATCAGTAAAGGTAATGAAGTAGGTGTGGCCATGTTGAGTCCCTACTCTAAATGGACCACAAACATCTGTATGGATCAAATCCAACAGATTTTGACTACGCTCAGGTTTCCCCTTAAAAGGAGATTTAGTCATTTTTCCTTTTAGGCAGGATTCACAAGTAGGTAGAGAATTAATATCAGACATATCAAACATGCCCTCTCCCACTAGCTTGTTCATCCTCCTTGAGGAAATATGACCTAGCCTAGCATGCCAAAGGTTTGCCGGGTTTTGACTATCGATTTTCCTTTTGTTTGTTGTCGCCGGTTTATCAACATAATTCACTGGAACGTCTTTTAGTTTTAAGTTGTATAGATCGTTTTCAAATTGTCCATTTCCAATTAAACATTCATTCTTGTAAATATTGCAAATCTCATTCACAAAATTGCAAGAATAACCATCTCTATCTAGCATAGAAACAGAAATAATGTTTTAATTAAATCTGGAACAAATAAAACATCTATCAAAAGTAACTTAAAACCGTTCTGCAAAAATAAATATTTCCCATAGCTATGGATTTAACTCTGGAACCATTCCCGAGCCTTGACTGGGTCTCACCCATCCTTATCCTATTACTTCTTGTTATCATTTGCAACTCATTGCAAACATGAGATCTACATCTGGTATCCAATACCCAAGAAGTAGTATTAAGAAAAACATTTATTTCAATGTAAAACATACCCTTTGCAGTTCGCAACTGCTTGGGGTATTCCTTGCAGTTACGTTTCCAATTACCGGGTTTCTTGCAGTGATGGCAAACTTGTTTAGACTTGTCCAATTTTGCATGTAACATTTGGCCTTGAGATCATGGTCCAACCATTTCTCTAATTCGGCCAACCTTTCGGCAGTTACATCAGCCGGGGCTGTTTTCGGAGAAGCCTTTTCTAACACTTAGAAAATCTTTTTCCGAACTTAGGACAATCTTAACTTATGGAATCATTCTGTATTGTTTGCGTCAATAAGTTTGTTTTGTTGGAGAACAGAAACATGTGGATTACTGAGATAAAACAGACAATTATCGATGATTGTTTAAATAATTTACTAAGACATAAAATTGGCGAATTTTATTTTATGAATCTCACTCCCACTATTTTAACGATTTCACCACCCTCTAGTGAAAACGGGAAACTTTTTCCTTAGTGAGAACATGGAGTCCAATTGACAAACTTATGGTCCCGAATAATATCAGCCAACCATAATTCTCAAAAGGTAGAGCCCAATTGCTTCCAAAGCAACCCCCATGTTTTTACCTCATGTCCAATAAGGGCCCAATAATATGACGCCGTTTAAAGTGACATGTCAAGATGACCCATCAATATTAAGTTGTGATGGACGGTCGCCATGTGGATCCCCCAATAATATGAGCCGATCCCATGGGAGTTCCACCCAACTTACAACATTTGTCGATCCAATGTACAGCTTTCCGACGGACGGGCCCCCCCAATAATATGAGCCGGACCGTATCCGCGGGTAGCATCACATACATTGACCGTTGATGGAAGGTAGGAACATTTAAACAATATTTAAATTTCCTTTATTTATCTTGATATAAATTTTAAATCATATTTAAAATGAGGGATTTTATTTATAAAAATATTTGTCTCATCATATTTAATTTATTGCATGCATTGCCGGATTCACGCAATTTATGTCTAAACATGCATACAATCATAATATCACATATTATATAGGATGATCGATTCCATTTCTAATTGACCCGTGGTTGCCAATCACGGGTCTTAGTCCAATCCTAGGTAATATGCAGTATGCAAATGCAATCCTATTACATATGCTTCCAATTTACATTTCTTCAGTCTTCATTGTCTGCTGGGCCCACCATCTTCAAATCTTGATCTCCCACTAAATCTAATGTATTTACAATTAAATAACAATGACAAGTAGGGGATACATTTTTAGGGGGTGGGAACGGGCTATAAACCAAGCCCACTTTTATTACATATGACATTCATATCGGGCCATAAACCAGGCCCATTAATAAAACCAACAACAATAAAGACAAAATGTAAATTCCTAACATACACCTACAAAATTGGTCATGGCAATCGATCATCCTTATCCAATAACATTTAATTCAAAATTAATTTATTGGATAACATGCTGTGGCAATTCAAATTTAAACAAGATAAAATCATATTTTATATATAAAATCACATTTCACATATAAAATCATATTTTATCTCCATATCAAATAAAATCATATTTTATCTATAAAATCCAATTTTACAAATAAAATCATATTTTATCTAATATATCATAAGATCATATCTTATCATCAATTGTACCAAAATAATTGATTTCAAAATTCAATTTACGGATAAAATATTAAAATTTTCCAAAAATTCAAATTTATCCAAAATCAATTTTAAAATTTACGGACTCGAACAATTCGATCCGAAATCTCGTGAACCAATCAAAAACAATTTTTGACCGGACCAAAAATAAAATTTTAACATATTAAAATTAATTTTTAATAAAATATTAATTTTTTCCCGCGGGCCACCCGGGACACTCCCGGGTTGGCCCGCACCCGGGGCGCGGGCCGGGGCAGCCCGGCTGCCCCCTTAGGGCAGCAACGTTTGCTGCCCTGGCGGCGCCTGGCGCCGCCGCTGGGCGGCGCCGTGCGTCGCCCTGGGCGGCGCCGAGCGCCGCCCCTGGGCGGCGCTGTGCGCCGCCCTGGGCAGCGCCGAGCGCTGCCCTGGGCAGCGCCGTGCGCCGCCCTGGGCGGCGACGGTCGCCGCCCTGGGCGGCGCCGTGCGCCCCCTTTGGGCGGCGCCGTGCGCCGCCCCTGGGGGCAGCGACCATCGCTGCCCCCTCCGGGCAGCGATCCAATCGCTGCCCGGGTTTCGCCCCCGGAAAAAAAAATTTTTTTTATTAAAAATATTTATTTTGTTTCAAAAACCGAGACTCAAAAATTTTGTACAATTGATTAATTCAATCGATTGATCTGAGCAACCTGGCTTTGATACCACTGTTGGAAAACTGGCGAGTTCCCAGACCAATTACGATTGATACCCGGTGCAGCGGAAGTTTAAAAATTTTCTCATGGAACGATTCCATGGTATGGGTATCAACCGTTCATCGATTGAATTACGTGTGTGTAAAATTTAAATAACAATTAAATAAATTTTACCTCAAATCTCGCAACGAGATTAATGGACACCAACAGAACAATTCTGCTCTTGTTGTCTCTCCCTGGAACCGATGAACGCCTTCAATCAGGTCCACGAACAGAGGTTTAATCCCTCTGATAGATTGCACTAGAAAATCTATCAGAAGTTTTCTGCGAAGAGAATACACGAATTTGATTCGTTATTCCTGACTGCGATTCAAAATCACAGACCGAAATTTCTCGGGCAGAGCTGGGAGGGGGTTCGGCCGAAATCCTTCTTGAGAGACTAGGGTTTTCGAAAATTTGCTCTCAAAAATTATGACCTGTTGTGTGTAATTTCTGTACTGAAATAACTTATTTATAATGCAGGCCACTAACACCTTAGGGCCCATTAGTCATAAGCTGGGGCCCGACAAGCAAAGCCCACTCGTTCAGAAATTAATATAAAATTTATCGTGACTCCGATTGATGAAACGATTTCACCAATGTGCACAGAAACCATTTCTGCACGTTTTAAAGTCAAAATAAATTTTCCTGAATCCGAATTCAGTGGTTTCCAAAAATGTCCATCCCTATGTCATTTTAGGAAATCCTACTCCCTTACTCTTATTTAAGAAGTCCAACTCCTTAGTTCATTAAATTTAACTCTTTAAATTTAACTATCTCAACGGGGATTAAAACTCCATTACACTGTGTGACCCTCAATGGTTCAGGGATACAGCTAGCCGTGGGCTCACAACTCCTTGTGACTCGGAACAACACTTTCCGACTTGCCCAACGAATCATGGTAAAGCGCCTAGCAACATCGCCCCATGATTCCCTAGGTATCACTGATAGTGCCTACAAGAACCAGTAGATTTTGGTTAACGTACAGTACGGTCCCTTCATCCATATATCCCGATCGAATCAACAACCATTGGTATATCGAGAGTCGCTCAAGATTCGATAACTATGCAATACATCTTGAAGATCAGATTAGTGACATCGCATGTGCTACTAAGAAACCATTTCTTAAATCACATCAATTACTCTGGCCAGAGATTTATCACACTAATATCTCCTCAGATCGCATAGGATATCCACACTCGCAAGTATGTGGTGAATCCTTGACAACAATGCATTGACTCCTATATGTGTCGTAACTGTACCCAATCTCGACACCTGATGACCCCCTCAGAGTCGGTAAACGAGTCAAAGCACAGTACTAGCATATAGAGTCTCCATGATGTTTCAAGTCGTAAGGACTAATGGTGTACAACCAAAACCGCGGACTTTATCCACTCGATAAGTGATAACCACTTGGAAAGTCCGGATAGGGTAGTTCGACTATTCATCCTATGAATATCCATTTGCATGCTTCGAACATCTCCATGTTCCCTACCAATGAAACGTGGTACTCCGCATCGCAAATGCTAGTCTCAAACTCGAGCGATCCTTATCCTTATTATCGGACGGCTCAATCGACTAGGAACGGTTTTAGAATATACAGTGACTATAAGATGTATTTCATGATAGACATCTCCATGTTCTACCACATCTTACATACACTATAGTATATTCAAGGTCTTTATCAAAACAACAATAGTATATCACAATATAACAATATGAAGTAATATAAAGTCATTGCCATAAAAGTGTAAATCATATTAAACAAAAGATTGTTTATACAAAGAGTCAACAAAGCCCATAGCCACACAGTTGGCTCACTGGGCACCCACTCTTACACATACTTCAGTGAAAAGCTAAGTGGAGCAGCATTGAATTATCCTACCTACGACAAGGAATTCTATGCCTTGGTTCGTGTGCTTGAGACTTGGCAGCACTATTTGAGGCCAAAAGAATTTGTGATTCATACGAATCATGAGTCTTTGAAGCATCTCAAAGGACAACAAAAGCTGAACAAGAGACATGCCAAGTGGGTGGCGTTTGTAGAAATTTTTCCCTATGTTATCAAGTATAAGCAAGGGAAGGAAAATGTGGTAGCGGATGCTCTATCACGAAGGTATGTACTTTTATCTACTCTAGATTCTAAATTCTTAGGATTTGAGTATGTGAAAGAGTTATATCCTAGTGATCTTGATTTTGGTGAGATGTACGCGTCATGTTTGCATGGTCCAAAAGATAAATTCTTCATACATGATGGATATTTGTTTAAGGAGGATAAGTTGTGTGTTCCTAAGTCATCTATTCGTGAATTACTTGTTAAGGAATCACATGGGGGTGGTTTAATGGGGCATTTTGGAGTGGCTAAAACTTATGGAGTTTTGCATGAACATTTTTATTGGCCACATATGAAGCATGATGTTGAGAGAATTTGCGAAAGATGTGTGACTTGTAGGAAAGCGAAGTCTAGACAACAACCACATGGTTTGTATACTCCACTTCCTGTTCCTAGTGAACCGTGGGTAGATATCTCTATGGACTTTGTTTTAGGACTACCAAGGTCTAAGAAGGGGAGGGATTCAATTTTTGTAGTGGTTGATAGATTTTCTAAAATGGCTCATTTTATTGCGTGTCATAAATCTGATGATGCATCTCATGTTGCGGACTTGTTCTTTAATGAAATTTTTATATTGCATGGCATGCCTCGGAGTATTGTGTCTGATAGAGATACTCGTTTCTTGAGCTACTTTTGGAAAATGTTATGGTGCAAACTTGGTACTAAATTACTGTTTTCGACTGCATGTCATTTCCAAACGGAAGGTCAAACTGAAGTTGTTAATAGAACGTTAGGAACTTTGTTGCGTACTATAATTAAAAAGAATTTGAAGAATTGGGAGGAATGTTTGCCATTTGTTGAGTTTGCATATAATCGTAGTGTGCATTCTACTACAAATTTTTCACCTTTTGAAATTGTGTATGGTTTTAATCCTTTAACCCCGTTGGATTTGATGTCTTTACCTATGAGTAAAAGGGTTAACATGGATGGTAAGAAAAAGGCGGAATTTGTGAGAAATTTACAAGAAAAAGTGAAGGCGAACATTGAGAAAAAGAATTTGCAGTATACAAAGCAAGCAAATAAGGGAAAGAAGAGAGTTGTGTTTGAACCAGGAGATTGGGTGTGGTTGCATTTGAGAAAAGAGCGGTTTCCTGAAAAACGGCGCTCCAAGCTTCTACCTAGAGGTGATGGACCATTTCAAGTATTAGAGCGCATCAACGACAACGCCTACAAATTAGATTTGCCAGGTGAGTATAATGTCAGTGCTACTTTCAATGTTTCTGACTTATCTCCATTTGATGTAGGTGATGAACAAGATTTGAGGACAAATCCTTTTCAAGAAGGGGAGGATGATGCAATCATGGATGGCTCGCATGCTGATAAAGTGACTAAGGATCCGTTGGAGATTCCACGAGGACCGGTTACGAGAGGCCGAGCTCAGAAGTTCAGGGAAGCACTTCAATCCTTGATGTTGAAGTCGCAAGAGGGCGTTGGATTTCTTGATATTCAATTCGGAGGTAGTTATCACCTTATTGAGGTCAAAGGAGGTCAAGAAAGTGAAGAAATTGAAGACCTTGTTCGCAGCCCAGGCGCGCCCGCGCCCTTATTTTGCAAAGAAGAAGCGGGCCCGCGCCCCTTGATCACGAGCCCGCGCTTACGGATGCCAAATTGACGAAGAATTGTGCGAGCTCTCGGCGCGCCCGCGCCTTACAATTGGCGCGCTCGTGCCTTGCCCCGCGCCTAGCCCTAGCGCGCCTGCCCCGATTATTTTACATGCACCAAAGGTGTTTTGTGTGTGTGTTCGGGGAAAAACACCCGATCGAGCGAGCCATAAAGCCCAACTCTCGGATGGAAGCAATGTTGGCCTCGCTCGATCGGGTACTTTCTACCGATCGAGCAAGCACAAAATGCTCAAGGTTCTGTTTCCAAATCAAGGGCCTCGCTCAATCGGTGATAATCACCCGATCGAGCGGGCTCAGTTTCCAGCAATTCCAACAGAATTTCATTTGCTGTCAACACATGTTCTATCATACATTTCTCATCTAACATCAACTCATACATAGTCTATACAAAAACATAAGCTAACATGCATTCTAACATGATACAATTTGATAGAAATAGATCATCTCAAAGCCTTAAAATCAACATGATAGGCTCACGTCTAAGAAGAATCAAGGCAATACTAAGATTCACAACATGAGTTGCAACATGCTTCTTTTCATAAACAACTCAATAGATTACATCTATACTTCATAATCCAACACTATCTAGCATTATCACTAACATAATATCTTATGAAGATGTCAACTAGAATTTCATAAACTAGAGTTCATTACAACAGAAGCTAAGGTCATAGCATACAAACCAAATCCCAACTACATATCCAATTGGTACAAATTGACAGTAACTCATATCTAAACCCGGATCACCACTCTAATCTCTCTCGATCTCAGTTTTTCACGGTCTTCCCGGACTCGTTCCAGTCCCACCTATTGTCATGCACACATACAAACAAGACAATAGCTGGAGAGACTCCGATGAGAATTTAATCCCAGTATAAAACAACATAAACATGCATTAACTCAAGTAATTCAACTTGAAGCATAATACCAACCATTCAACAAATAGGACTCAAGGCAACTTAAGGCATAGTAATTCAACATGCTATTAATCAAGTTGCAAATGTTGTATTCAAGAAAGACATGTTATCAACTCTTCAAACAATCATGCAATATTTCAACTTAAACAAATAATAGAAACTCATCTATTAAAATCAAAAGCAATGCATGATTTAAAACCGGTTATCATATCGGTATCGGTTCTCGTTTTGGGATCCCTAGGAAAGAAACACATCAACCCATCCACCTACTCTCCCTTCGAGGTGATGTTGAGTTCTTATTCCCAGACTTTTGTCCACTATATTGAGCGTCAAACGAAAGGGATAACTCAATCACCTAGCCGTCAAACGTTAGGGACAACTCGATCACCTAAACTCCTCAATATACGTCCAAACGTCCTATCATTATATCTGGGCAGCTCAGCCCTCAAAACTCGAAAGAAAGTTGGCCCAATATGAATGCAACAAACTCAAACGCATCAAGTCAAGACCAACAATACGAACTAAATCAAGTAAGTAATCATATAAGCATCTATTAACAATAGAAGCACAAAGTATGTGGTTTTAGAAAGGAATACTCAATAGATTCATATTGAGTGTGCAAGACCTTTCTTTAAAGGTTGTCTTATACCTTTCAATCTTGGTTTATAACTCTTCAACTCTTCAAAATCTGCACATACAAAACTCAATAAAAATGTGCTCAACAATCTAGGTCTTGCAAGCTAATCTTCAATTCAAACCTTGTCCAATTCTTTCTCGATTCAACGCTGAACTTTCCAAACTCGATGTCCCCTATTTTAAATTTGAAAACACATCATATATATTCAAAAACATCAGCAAGACACTCATCAATGTCCAGATAACTCAAAGATATCACAAATCAACTCAATTCTTGACTCTACGGCATTAACGATATAATTTCGGCAACCGTAATTTATTTCCAACCGTTCTATCATTTTTATCAACTTCATATACATATTATAACAGCTGAATATCATCATATATCAACTCAATCAGAAGCATAAGCTCGAATCCAACTTCTGAAAAATCATAGCACTTGCGAACGATGCTTGTTCTTCGGTTCAACTTCGATATCGTAAAATATATATCAATCTTCCTCTCTTAGCCAACAAATATCAGTATTTAACCATCATAAACCAGCATAGTAGAAGCCTACAAATCTCGAGTATAAGCTGGAAAATCATAGCACAATCAATAGTTGTCCGTTCTTCGATTCAATTGCGATATAACGATACGCATAAAGAACATATATTCATGCTCATATCTGGTTGCTGCCAATATTCAGAATTTCGAATCCATCTAAATCAAGATAATACTTACATCAATTGATAGCCCTTCTCGCAAGGATTCCGGAACTCGTTTCGGAATTGAATTCGGACAACCGGATCAAAAGATACGGCAATTTGAAAATCAATCACAAGGAAGGAAAAGGAAGAACTCGTCCTCTGTTCCAATTTTTCTTTCAAGTTTCTGAATTCCTTAGTAAATAACACGTATACATGCTGATCAATCACTTAAAAATCTGATAATTCCATTATTTACACTTTGGCCCCTCAAGTCTTGCTTATTTGCAAATCGGTCCTCGACAAATCTTTTTAATTCAATTTCAATCCTAAATAATTTAAGAATATTAGAATTTAATTTAAAACTCCAAAATTCTCAAATTAAATATACTCGGATTAAAATTAAATAATTCTCGGATTAATTAAAATAATCCCGGGCCTTACAATTCTTCCCCTCTAGGAACGAATTTCGTCCTCGAAATCTTATGCACTCTGTATGCACATAAGATAAGGAAAAGGAGAAATACTGAATAAGAATTCACCTCCGTAGAACAACTCAGAATAACACTGTCTCATATCGGATTCAATTTCTCAAATAGCTTCTTTAGTTCTGCAACGACTTCACTGATTCGATTCTGAGTTGCTTTTCTTCCTCATCAGATATTCGTATCATCTATTCGACATAGATCAATGTCTCAGCAAACTTAATCTCATCTGACTGAAGCACATAAGAAGTCTCATTCTAATACGTTCGCAGCATAAAATACATCGCAAATATCAGAAAGCAATAAAACAATATAAGTCGATAGGCAAGATTGCCTATTTCTTCAGAAGTGTAATAAGATTCAACAATTCTCGGAGATAATATTCGTCGCTTGTCAAATCAGACCATGCTTCTAACAATAGAAATCGACAAACATACTCGGTCTTCCTGTTCAAAACACAAAGATCAGTGTCTGATATTCGTATGTTTTGCTTCTCGTTCATCAACTATCTTCATTCTCTTCTGAATAAGCTTCTCAAATCATATCTGATCCGATAACTGATAGTTCTGAAATACTATTTCAATTCAGAGAATTTTTGATTTTCTTGTCATTTCACAATTTAGAACAGTATCGCTACATCTATTAGATAGCTGTTACAGGAATTACAATTTCCAAGTGGCAATATTAGTCAGCTAATACCAAATCAGGTATTAGAATTCTGAGCATCTCCTCGAATTTTGGATAGTCAACTCAGACAATCCATCAATAAGAGGATGGTCGTATGTTATCTCATATAACCAAATACTCAAACTATTTGACAATCGATGCCACCATCAATCCAATAAATCTAAAGTTTCCAACTCGACAATAGATTTGAATAATTCCTGTCATCGCATCATGTCATTAAATTCTTTTACAGCTATCTTCTCATATCTGTAGCATATCCAAGACAACATATTCTTGCATTTGTTGAAATCTACTTCAAGCAATCACAAACTCCAAACAACCAGTAGCACAACAGTACCATACAACTCAAAATAATACTCTGACACACTAGATTTCAACATCTCTGCAATATCATCGAGTCACATCCATTCCAGAATCAAATTCTTTTGGCGATCTTTCATAGCATGGAATAACATTTCTTGTATAGCTCCTAGCTATTTCATCATATTGTATAGCTTCAATTACAACATATCATGTCATCTGTAAGAACTATCAAATATTATATCACAATCTCATATCGATATAGATAGTTTCATAATACAATTCAACGGCATTTGATCTTCTTTCGATTCTGAACTACTAATCTGTTCATAAAGCATTCAATTGATATCGCTTAGTTTAATTCATTGACAGTCTAGGCTTTAGAACCAATAATTCTATCAATAAATTTTGTAATTGCTCAAATCAATCATCTAATCAAGGCAAAAAGATAACAATTCATCTTCATAGCCTTATTCAATTTGTGATAATTAGTCCAAAATCTCACTGATCTGTATTTCTTTCAATTCTTGCAGTTCTGTTGGTGCCATTTTATAAGGTACTTTCAAAGTCAATAAGATGCCTGGCATCAATTACATATCGAAGTCCATCGCACAGACTAAAAGTAATCTCATAATTTCATCTGAAAAATATCAGCAATTCGATAATAATTGGCAAATCAACCAATTCTGAGCTAGCTTCCAATACATCGATTGCATAATAAGGAATTTTTCTCTGCTCTTTTCTGCAATAATCAAATCATAGATAGAATAGATATCGAAGGAATTTGAAATATCGAACTCTTACCGTAGAATTCCCATTCTTCTATCAATTCAATTCTGAATCTCCTAACTTTTTGAATCAATCTACGACATCCCTGTACTTCGTTACCATATCGAAACCAATAATTCAGTCAAAATCTGACAAACTAAGCACAATATAATCTATCTCTCTCACATTACCTTCAAACTGTAGTATAAAATTTTCGGACAGATATCACTTCCTTAAAATCAAGAATAGATACCACAGTAGATAATACATCAACAGGTAATGCACATAATCTAGAAATGTCGTTCAGAGATAACATAAGGGATGCTCCAATATCTTCAAGCACATAAGCAAAATAATCATACAAAGAACAATTACCTGCTAAACATCATCTGATGTTTGCTTTTCCGGATGAGTCACTTCTCTCGATGACCTTGTACTATGTTATCCTTTCAAACCACGTTGCGGACATACTCTGGAAAAATGTCTAGCTTGATAACATATATGACAACTCCCAAGTACACCCCTGCACTGATCATTAGGATATCCTCCACCACATTTGTTGCAATACAAACATGTATACTCAGAAATAATGTGCCTCTGTCCACTAGAGCTAGATGAACTATCTCTTGATTTCTTAAACTGTTTTCCTCTTGCTTTCAAAGAATCTTTCTTTCCACAACTGCTACCACCTTCCTCAAATCTGGGAAATGGTTTCTGAAACTGAGTCAATGGCTGTCGTTGAGACTGTGACACAAACAATGCTTCTCGTTGTTTCATCAGACCAGTCTCTGCTCCCTTTGCTTTATCAAGTGCATCCGCAAAGGTGTTTGGTCTACCAACATTCACCAGTGTAAATACATCTGGATTCAGTCCATTAATAAACTGATCAGCTTTAGCCTCTTCATTCTCAGCTATATGTGGAGCGAATTTCAGCAAAGTAGAGAACTTAGCAACATATTCCGCAATAGTCAGATTTCCTTGTTTCAGATTGGCAAACTCTGCATTCTTATCTTTTCTATATGACACTGGAAATAATCGTTGATAAAATTCAGTTTTAAACACTTTCCAATTAATCATCGTACCTCGATTCTCAAGAGCCTTCTTGGTTGTAATCCACCAGCTCTTTGCAACATCTTGCAATTGATACCCAATCAGTCTAATTCTTCTATCATCTGCATAATCAAGGGAATCAAACATCATCTCAATATCCTCTAACCAACCTTCACACTCAACTGAAGTCTCAGTTCCTTTCAAAGTAGGCGGCTTGAAAGATTGAAATCTTTTCAGAAGTATCTCCATTGGTGATGCTGTAACATCACTCATATCTCTCAATGTACTGCCTTGCTCTATTCTCGGAGCTTTAGGTGTTTGTGGCACTGTCGGGGCTATATTCACCTGTTCTGGCTGAGAAACTGTCTCTGTCCGTCTATTCATCATTCGACGAGGAGGCATATCTGATATTTCAAACAGATTAGTATATAATACAAACTTATGTATAACAATTCTGTCTCAGTCCTTCTCTGTACAACACTTTCGTGCATTCTCAAGAGATCAAATTCTAATTCATTCTCAAATAATACACGCTTTCAATCAACTCGGATAATAAGGAAAGCATGTAATTCTTGCATCTGTACGACATGCTATTCTTACCATTTGATCACATAATTATATCATCATATAATTCGAAAAACAGTAAAGCATGCTCAAGAATTTAAATCACAAAATCATGCGATCATACAGTTCTGGAATTATAACATAATATTCGCATGTACTTCATGTAATCACATAAGAATTCAATCACATGCGAATAAAAAAAAATCAAGAGGACTCGATCTACCCCGCTCATTCTAAATCAGTCCAGAACCTACGCTCTGATACCACCTGTTGTGGGGACCCGGGTTGCTAATCTTCTCTTGGAACAATTAATCAAGTACTCAAAAGAAATTAAGAACCAAGAGCTAAAAAAAAAAATTTTTATTTTTTTTATTTTTTAAAACTTCAAGAGCCTCGCTCGATCGGGGAAAAACACCCGATCGAGCGAGCCATAAAGCCCAACTCTTGGATGGAAGCAATGTTGGCCTCGCTCGATCGGGTACTTTCTACCGATCGAGCGAGCACAAAATGCTCAAGGTCTGTTTCCAAATCAAGGGCCTCGCTCGATCGGTGATAATCACCCGATCGAGCGGGCTCAGTTTCCAGCAATTCCAACAGAATTTCATTTGCTGTCAACACATGTTCTATCATACATTTCTCATCTAACATCAACTCATACATATCCTATACAAAAACATAAGCTAACATGCATTCTAACATGATACAAGTTGATAGAAATAGATCATCTCAAAGCCTTAAAATCAACATGATAGGCTCACGTCTAAGAAGAATCAAGGCAATACTAAGATTCACAACATGAGTTGCAACATGCTTCTTTTCATAAACAACTCAATAGATTACATCTATACTTCATAATCCAACACTATCTAGCATTATCACTAACATAATATCTTATGAAGATGTCAACTAGAATTTCATAAACTAGAGTTCATTACAACACAAGCTAAGGTCATAGCATACAAGCCAAATCCCAACTACATATCCAATTGGTACAAATTGACAGCAACTCATATCTAAACCCGGATCACCACTCTAATCTCTCTCGATCTCAGTTCTTCACGGTCTTCCCGGACTCGTTCCAGTCCCACCTATTGTCATGCACACATACAAACAAGACAATAGCCGGAGAGACTCCGGTGAGAATTTAATCCCAGTATAAAACAACATAAACATGCATTAACTCAAGTAATTCAACTTGAAGCATAATACCAACCATTCAACAAATAGGACTCAAGGCAACTTAAGGCATAGTAATTCAACATGCTATTAATCAAGTTGCAAACATTGTATTCAAGCAAGACATGCTATCAACTCTTCAAACAATCATGCAATATTTCAACTTAAACAAATAATAGAAACTCATCTATTAAAATCAAAAGCAATTCATGATTTAAAATCGGTTATCATATCGGTATCGGTTCTCGTTTTGGGATCCCTAGGAAAGAAACACATCAACCCATCCACCTACTCTCCCTTCGAGGTGATGTTGAGTGCTTATTCCCGGACTTTGGTCCACTATATTGAGCGTCAAACAAAAGGGATAACTCAATCACCTAGCCGTCAAACATTAGAGAAAACTCGATCACCTAAACTCCTCAATATACGTCCAAATGTCCTATCATTATATCTGGGCAGCTCAGCCCTCAAAACTCGAAAGAAAGTTGGCCCAATATGAATGCAACAAACTCAAACGCATCAAGTCAAGACCAACAATACGAACTAAATCAAGTAAGTAATCATATAAGCATCTATTAACAATAGAAGCACAAAGTATGTGGTTTTAGAAAGGAATACTCAATAGATTCATATTGAGTGTGCAAGCCCTTTCTTTAAAGGTTGTCTTATACCTTTCAATCTTGGTTTATAACTCTTCAACTCTTCAAAATCTGCACATACAAAGCTCAATAAAAATGTGCTCAACAATCTAGGTCTTGCAAGCTAATCTTCAAAGCAAACCTTGTCCAATTCTTTCTCGATTCAATGCTGAACTTTCCAAACTCGATGTCCCCTGTTTTCAATCTGAAAACACATCATATATATTCAAAAACATCAGCAAGACACTCATCAATGTCCAGCTAACTCAAAGATATCACAAATCAACTCAATTCTTGACTCTACGGCATTAACGATATAATTTCGGCAACCGTAATTCATTTCCAAACATTCTATCATTTTTATCAACTTCATATACATATTATAACAGCTGAATATCATCATATATCAACTCAATCAGAAGCATAAGATCGAATCCAACTGCTGAAAAATCATAGCACTTGCGAACGATGCTTGTTCTTCGGTTCAACTTCGATATCGTAAAATATATATCAATCTTCCTCTCTTAGCCAACAAATATCAGCATTTAACCATCATAAACCAGCATAGTAGAAGCCTACAAATCTCGAGTATAAGCTGGAAAATCATAGCACAATCAATAGTTGTCCGTTCTTTGATTCAATTGCGATATAACGATACGCATAAAGAACATATATTCATGCTCATATCTGGTTTCTGCCGAAATTCAGAATTTCGAATTCATATAAATCAAGATAATACTTACATCAATTGATAGCCCTTCTTACAAGGATTCTGGAAATCTTTTCGGAATTGAATTCGGACAATCGGATCAAAAGATACGGCAATTTGAAAATCAATCACAAGGAAGGAAAAGGAAGAACTCGTCCTCTGTTCCAATTTTTCTTTCAAGTTTTGAATTCCTTAGTAAATAACACGTATACATGCTGATCAATCACTTAAAAATTTGATAATTCCATTATTTACACTTTGGCCCCTCAAGTCTTGCTTATTTGCAAATCGGTCCTCGACAAATCTTTTTAATTCAATTTCAATCCTAAATAATTTAAGAATATTAGAATTTAATTCAAAACTCCAAAATTCTCAAATTAAATATACTCGGATTAAAATTAAATAATTCTCGGATTAATTCAAATAATCCCGGGCCTTATAATATGAGACAAGATAGCAGATCAGAGATACTAGATTTTGAGATGAATATTCGTTTGATTGTGCCAGATAGTCTAGACATGAGATATCACTTTCTGGAAAAGGAACACTACAACAGATTATATATCCATTCAGTTGTTTGGAAATGTTGTAAGAATTACTTGGAAATCAGTATTGACAAAAGAAAATGGAAGACGGTATGACAGAATTGAGTTTCCAATACCTACGTTTCCAGTAATAGAAGCAAAAAAATAGAGACTGAGTGATCTATGAATCAGTTTAGCAACTCTAAAGTCGAAACAAGAATAATTTTTTGACAGATTTTAGTTCGAAATTACTCAAATCGTCACGAGTTTGCGATTTGTATTGAAATAGATTCGTCAAATTCAAGAATATGTTGTATTAGCTGTAATATTGATATGAGTTGCTAGCTGTTAAAAAGTTAGTGATATGATGAAATTACAAGAATTGTTGAATTTTATTGTCGAGATAGAGACTTTAAATTTAGTTGGTAGATTGTGGCATCGATTTTCTGAAGTTCTGAGTGTTTGGTTGTATGTGATTGCATTATGCCACCATTTGATCGATGGATTGTCTGAGGTGACTATCCAGATTTGAGGAAATGCTCAGAACTATAGCATCTGATTTGATACTAACTGATAGATTTTGCCACTTGCTTATTGCAATTCCTGTAACAGTTATTCGATTGATATAGAAATCGTGTTTTTGATTAAGAAATGAGAAGAAAAGCAGAATTTTCTTTGTTATGATACAGTATTGCTAAAGTATCGGCGATCAGATCAGATGTGGCTTGATAAAAGATAGAAAATATGAAGATTGATTCGTACTGAATTTGAAAAGAGCATATTAGACAGAGTCAGAGTTTGAAGCTTGAACATAATGTTTAGTGAGAAATGTTCTTTTCGGAGCAATATCTGATTCGAAATTTCATTATGATATGATGAATAATCGATACAGATTTTGAGCAGAAAGAAAGAAGAAGATAAGATATCATAAAAGATATCTAAAGCTCTTAGAGTTGAAGCAAGAATTACTTCAGTCAGCTTTACAGTCTACGAGATGCAGTAGTACGATTGAATGCGATTTCGAGGACGAAATCATTCCTTAGAAGGGAGGAATTGTAAGGCCCTGAAAATATGAATATTAATTACGAAATTAAAGATTTAAATTTCGTATTTGGAAAATATTCAATTTGAAATTTATGGAAATTAGAGATTTATTTTTCGAGCCAAAAATATTTAATTTGAGAATTTACGGGTTTTGAGAATTAAATTCCGGGATTCTTAAATTAAAAGAATAAATATTCTAATTGAATATTTATGGGATTAAGATTGAAATTCCGAGTTTTGGAAATGAAATAGGATTTAATTTGAAGATGAAACTCGAGCAGGGACTAAATTGCAAATATCAAAATTTTAGGGGCTAAACTGCAAAAATGGGATTTGACTTGTCAACAAGAGATTTATATTACACTTTGCACGTGTATATCTTCCCTTCAGCAGCAGCAAGAATGAGAGAGAGGTGAATGAAGGTTCCATGGCCGATTTCTTCAATTCAAAATTCATAGAAATCGATCCGGCCGGTAGAATTTCAAATTGATCGTATATTTGCGATCACGGCTTCGAGTGCTACACTTTGACGTAAGTTTGGATAAATTCTATGATGGTTTAATTTTGGTGATATTGTTAGAATTAAGATTTGATTGTATAAACGTGTTCTAGTTTATACGACGATAGTATATTGAAAACGGTGAGCAAAAAGATCGTCGTTTGGACATGTTTTTTATTTATTGATTATTTTATGAAATTTCTGGAAATTATATGCTGCTGGAAACGTGTATAAATTCTGGAAATGAATATGGAAATGAGATTATTTGATAGATAAGATGTTGTTTATGATGTTGGAATTACCGAATTCGAGCCGTTACGTCATCGGTTCTTTGTTTGTCAAATTTTTGAAAATGCAAGTGCTGAATTTGAATGTGTAGTGATGAAATGATATTGAAATGAATTAGATATCAATGTTTGAAGGATGTGTAAGTTGTTAGAATTAATAGATAGGACTTCTCGGTGACGGTTTGTAACTGATATGATACCGGTTTGAATGTCGGTTATATTGACAGGTTTTGAAGTGTTTAAGCAATTGTGAGATTAGATGGGATTGAATGCTAATATGTGACTTATAAATACTTCAATTCAGATTGAAGCTGAAAGATATCGAAGTCGATTCGACGATTCCGAATTGAGTTGAAATTGGCTCCAAGTTGAAATAAGTAGAAGTGGATTAGCAAGAGAAATATGAACAGAAAAAGTGCAGAAATTGGACAGCTTGTGTTTGATCTAGAATTACTAGAGTTCAGAGATTGAAATCGAGATCAAGGTATGATTCGACATTAACCTCGACAGGTAGAATAACTCGAGAACGTGGTGGTTTTCGAGTTTATTAAATCACATACATGCATGATTAGGTGTTTTACTTAATATTATATGATCTATATTAATTACTTGACTTAGTTGATTTGATTATTGATAAATGAGTTGTTTGATTTAAACATGATTACTTCTTGAGATTGATGACTGATAATTTATTTGAGATTGATGAGTTTAGATTATTTTGAGTTGTTAAGTTGTGGTAGACGGGTTATAGAGTTGAGAGTAAATCTCTTGAGCCACAATTCTTTCGAAACTTTGAAAACAGAATCGAAAAGAAAATATTGGACGTGGTGAACTTGTATATGAGAGGCTAGAGATCTGACTTGATTTCTTTTTGCCACGGTTCTCAGTATAGTGTTCACAGTCCAAGGAATACGAGATTGTTATCACCTCGAGCGGGAGCGTAGGTGGGAGGCTTGATTTTTGGCCTTATTATATTCCCGGGATCCCAACGAGATGATTTTTAAAAATATCGATTCTGTGAGACTTGAATCCTTTAACCCTCGACTTGTCTTTGAGTTTTTATGTTATTGAATGAATTTTCTATGAAAAATATTTGACAGGTAATGGTATAAGGAAATGATGATTGTGATAGTAGATTATTTGTTTGAGTTATATCTACTTGATTTATATAGATGTCTTTCATACTGAGATTTATTCTCACCGAAGTTATCCGGCTGTTGTTTTTCTTGTATGTGTGCATTCCATCAGGTTGAAGGGTAAGCGAGTCAGACTTGACATGGAAGCGAGAGATTGAGAGATTAGAGTAAAGACTCGGGTGATAGAAGAAGTCTATGTTCTTTTGTAATGTCAAACATGTTAGATTATAATCCAATGTTGATATGTTAAATTCATTGATTTAGTCTATCCTTTCATGTTTGATGTTTGTATTAAAGGCTTGAGATAAGACTTTAATCTAGATGTTGATGTTGTTGCTACATTTGAAATTTAGTTGAATCACTTTTGTAGATTCTACATGTAAACTTGAGTTGGTTTATATGAATAATGGAATTCAACTTGATGTAGTATCATGCTCTTTTGCTAGGAAGTGTTCTTGTATCATGTATAGAACTCATGTTAGCATTTTATATATGAGTTTAGATGTTCCTTATAGCTTGGGAAGGCTTGGACAGCAGCAACCTGTGCTGTTTTATTTTTCTAGACGATTGGCCCGCGCTCGGGCGAGCATGCAGCTCGCGCGCGCGCGAGCCAACCTGAAGGGCTGCTGCCCCGTTGGCCTGCGCTCGCGCGAGAGGCGAGCCTCGCGCGTGCGCAGGGCAACACTTAAAAAAAAATTAGCCTTTGATTGCTTGATCTTAATTCATGTTGTTGGATTAAATGTTATTATTTGATCATTAACCGTTATGATTTGAGAGATTAGTGCCCGAGTCCTTACATAGAGAGATTGGATTTTGGCATGCGATTGATAGTATAAGTGGCGACCGCAAAGGCAAAGGGCCAGAAGGTAGGCGGAAGTGAGGCTTGGTGAAGTAGAGTGAGGCCAGTTTCGACAATATGACGATGCCGATGTTCAGCATACCCATTGTGTTCGGGCGTGTGAGGGGGAGTGGTGAGATGAGAGATGTCGTGTTTGGAGAGAAAGGGACGTAGAGCTAGAAACTCTCCACCATTGTCAGTGTAGAGAGTGACAATTTTAGTTTTAAACTTGTTTTCAACTAGGGGAGTGAAAACAGTGAAAATGGAGAGGACATCAGATTTTCGTTTCATTGGATAGAGCCAGACATATTTTGTGTAATGATCGACAAAGATTACGTAGTATATATAACCATCCATGGAGAGGATGGGTGAGGACCATACATCAGAGAAAATTAATTCCAAGGGACAGGAAGATGTAAGAGTAGAATCATAAAAAGGTAACTTGTGGCTTTTATTAATATGGAAAGAATTACAATTAAACAGTGAGAAACATTTTGACGAAACAGGAAGGACTCTTGAAGTAACTGAAAGAGTTGATGCCCCGCTAGCCAACTTCTGGCTAAGGGCTTTGAGAGTCTCTTTTTGTAAACAATCTTTGTTTAATATAATATAAGTTCTTTAAATGACGTTCACTTTATCTTATTATTATATAATGATATACTGTTGCTATTTTGATAAAGACCTTTTATATACTAAAATAAGATGAGATAGTGAATATAGAGAGATCCCTGTCATGAAACACATCTTATGTTCACTGTATATTCTAAACAGTTCCTAGTCAATTGAGCCGTCCACAAATAAGGATAAGGATCGCTCGAGATTGAGACTAGCATTTGCGATGCCGAGTACCACGTTTCATTGGTATGGAACATAGAGATGTTCGAAGCATGCAAATGGATATTCATATGATGAATGATCGAACTACCCTATTCGAACTTTCCAAGTGGTTATCACTTATCGAGTGGATATAGTCCGCGGTTTTGGTTGTACACCATTAGTCCTTATTACTTGAAACATCATTGAGACTCTATATGCTAGTACTGTGCTTTGACTCGTTTACCGACTCTATTAGGGTCATTAGGTGTCGGGATTGGGTATAGTTATGACACATATAGGAGTCGATGCTTTGTTGTCAAGGATTCACCGCACACTTGCAAGTGTGGATATCATATGCAATCTGAGGAGATATTAGTGTGACGAATCTCTGGCTAGAGTACATGATGTGTTTTAGGTTACTTGGTTTCCTAGTAGCACATGTGATGTCACTATTTGATCTTCAAGATGCATTGCATAGTTATCGAATCTCGAATGACTCTCGATGTACCAATGGTTGTTGATTCGATCGGGATATATGGATGAAGGGACCATACTGTACGCTAACCAAAATCTATTGGTTCTTGCAGGCACTATCAGTGATACCTAGGAAATCATGGGGCGATGTTGCTAGGCGCTCTTACCATGATTCGTTGGGTAAGTCGGAAATTGTTGTTACGAGTCACAAGGAGTTGTGAGCCCATGGCTAGCTGTATCCCTGAACCATTGAGGGTCACACAAGTAATGGATTTTTAATCCCCGTTGAGATAATTAAATTTAAAGAGTTAAATTTAGTGAATAAAGAAGTGGAACTTATTATTTAAGAGTAGAGGTAGTAAGATTTCCTAAAATGACATAGTGATGGACATTTTTGGAAATCACTGAATTCGGATTCAGAAAATTTGTCTTGACTTTAAAAGATGCAGAAATGGTTTCTGTGCACATTGGTGAAATTGGTTTATCAATCTGAGTCACGATGAATTTTGTATTAATTTTTGAACATGCGGGCTTTGCTTGTCATGCTTGAACTTATGACTAATGGGCCCTAAGCTGTTAGCAGCCCACATTATAAATAATTTATTGCAGTGCAGAAATTAAACAACACAAGGCATAAAATTCGAAACCCTAGAGCTCTCTCTCTAGAGAATTCGGCCGCCCCCCTCCCCTTCTGTGTTCGATAATTTCAGTCTGCAAATTTTGAATTTGCAGTCTGATTTAACAGATCATATCTGTTCTATCTCTTCGTAGAAACTTTTGATAGACTTTTAATGCAGTCTATTAGAGGGATTAAACTTCTGTTCGTGGACCTGATTGAAGAAACGTTCGTTCATCAGTTCCAGGGATGTACAACAAGAGCAGTTTAATCTGTTGGTGTCCATAATCTCGCTTCGATATTTTAATGTAAAATTTACATTGTTTAAATTTTATGTTATCAATTTTAATCGGAGGAATTTGATACCCATATGGAATCGTTTCATATAAAATTTTAAAACTTTCGCTGCACCGGGTATCACTTTCTTTTTCGATTCCGAAAATGACCGTGTTCCAACAGTGGTATCAGAGCCAGGTTGTTCTGGGATTTTACGATTAAAATATTGTTCAATTGTACAAGCCTCGATTTTTCAGAAAAATAAAACGAAAAAAAAAATTTAATTTTCCGAGGCGGGCAGCGGGCGGTGCTTGCGCGCAGCACGTTGCGCGCCCAGCAGCCCAGCGCGCAGCTGGGCCCCCGGCCCGAATGTCAGGGGGCTGCCCGGGATCGTCCCAGGCAGTCCAGAAAAATTAAAATTTTATTTTTTTTTGAAATTTTGAATTTCGGCCCGTTAATTGTTATCGGGCCCAGTTTTTGGCCCGATTAAAAATTGTTTCAATTGGTCCACGAGGCATCAAATCAAATTGTTTGAGTCCAAAATTTAAAAAATTGATTTTTGGATAAATTTGAATTTTTGGAAAATTTATAAATTTTATCCATTAAATTAGATTTTATAAAATTAATAATTTTGGTACAATTGATAATAAAATATGATTTTGTGTATAAAATTGGATTTTATATGTAAAATATTATTTTATGGATAAACTAGATAAAATATGATTTTATGTATGAAATATGATTTTATCTATTTATATTTATTGCCATTACATGATATCCAATAAATTAATTTTTAAATTAAATAATATTGGATAAGGATGATCGATTGCCATGACCAATATTATAGGTGTATGTTAGGTTGTTTACATTTGGTTTTAATTATTGTTGTTGAATTTATTAATGGGCCTGGTTTATGGCCCAATATGAATTGTCATATGTAATAAAAGTGGGCATGGTTTATGGCCCGTTCCCACCCCTTAAATATGTATCCCCTGCTTGTCATCGAAATTTATTGTAAATTTTAGACTTAGTGGGAGATGAAGATTTGAAGACAAAGGTGGGCCCAGCAGACAATAAAGACCGAAGAAATGTAAATTGGAAGCTCAATGTAATAGGATTGCATTGCATACTTGCATATTACCTAGGATTGGACTTAGACTCGTGATTGGCAACCACGGGTCGATTAGTAATGGAATCGATCATCCTAAAATAATATATGATATTATTGTTGTATGCATGTTTAGACTAAATTGTATGAATCCCGCAAGCATACAAATTTTAAATGATGAGACAAATTTTCGAAATTAAAATCCCTCATTTTAAATATGATTTAAAATTGATATCAAGATAAACAAAAGGGCATTTAAATATTGTTTAAATATTCCTACCTTCCATCAACGATCAATGTATGAGATGCTACCCGCGGATACGGTTCGGCTCATATTATTGGGGGGGGGGGGGGGGCGTTCGTCGGAAAGCTGTACATTGGATCGACACATGTTGTAAGTTGGATGGAACTCCAATGGGATTGGCTCATATTATTGGGGATCCACATGGCGACCGTCCATCACAACTTAATATTGATGGGTCATCTTGACGTGTCACAATAAACGGCGTCATATTATTGGGCCCTTATTGGACATGAGGTAAAAACATGGAGGTTGCTTTGGAAGCAATTGGGCTGTACCATTTGAAAATTATGGTTGGCTGATATTATTCAGGACTATAGTTTGTCAATTGGACTCCATGTTCCCACTAAAGAAAATGTTTCTCGTTTTCACTAGAGGGTAGTGAAATCGTTAAAATAGTGGGAGTGAGATTCATAAAATAAATTTTGCCTTATTTTATGTCTTAGTAAATTAATTAAACAATCACTGATTATTGTCTGTTTCTTTTCAGTATTTCATTAAGATGAATTCGCGCAATCCACTATTCTCTATTCTCGAACAAAACAAACTGACTGGCGCAAACTATACGGAATGGTTCCGTAAGTTGAAGATTGTCTTGACCTCGGAGAAGATGTTCTACGTGTTAGAAAAATCTCCTCCGAAGGAAGCACCAGCTGATATAAGTCCGGAAGAGTTGGCCAAACTTGATAAATGGTGGGACCATGATATAAAGGCCAAATGCTATATGCAAGCTTCGATGTCTGATGAACTCCAGAGGCGATTTGAGGATACCGTAAATGCTGCTGACATTCACGCACAACTCAAGGAACTTTTTGGGGCTCAATCGAGAGCTGAAAGATTCGCTGCTGTAAAAGAGTTAATGACGTGTCGCATGCGTGAAGGGACTTCGGTCCGTGATCATGGGGTACGCGTGATTTGGCTCATTCAGAAGTTGGTAACGCTTGAATTGGTATTGGAGCATGAACTCAATGTGGACTTATTACTTCTCTCTCTTTCTTCATCGTTTGACGGTTTTGTGGTTAATTTCTGTAACGCCCCGTTTTTATCTTAAATGAGTTTATTTGAGATAATCGGAGATTCCAGAGTTCAAGAGACGACTTGTATTTGATCAGGGACTACTTTGCAAATTTCGGAATTTTCAGGGACTAAAACGCAAAAAATGGAATTGTTATAATATCTAGACTTTGACTAAGTCTCCCATTCTCCCTTCATCCCTCCCAAACGTTTCTCTCCCCCATTGAAGAACTCAACGTGAGTTTCAAGCTTTTGGATTTCCTCCCGAGCTCGATCCGTCCGTTAGAAATTATTTCTGAAGGCAGATTAGCGATCACGGCTGAGAGAGCTTCGTTATACCGTAAGTATTTCTCCGATCGGATATGTTTTGTTTTTCGGAGGTGGTTAGAATCGATTTAGATTCTAGTATGTTGTTCCTGGCGGAGTTCTGATCGTTTATTATCTGTCAGTTTTGAATTAGAGCGACGTTCGGATTTGTTATGAATTTTTGAAGGGATTTTCGAAAAAGTGAGTTTTGTGATTTGTTGGAATTGGATTGTTTTGGTTGAATGTTGATTGATATGAGTTGCTTAGAGTGATATTATGCTGTTTGCATTTTCGGTTAGTTGAATTTATAGCCGTTATGCCGCCGGTTTGAGATTTTGGAAATTGGAGATTCGTTTGAGTTTTTGGGTGTTGCTCGTTTTGAATGGATTGATATTGGATTGATTTTATCTCCGCAGATTAGTTGAAGATCGTGGAGTTCCGAATTGGCAACTTTCGAATCGTTGAAGAGTTGATCGAGGTTTGGTATCGAGTTGATCCATCCTCGAAAGTTGAATTGAATTATCTTTATCGTTGAACTTGATTTGGAATGGAATTTTGATTTGGAATTCTTGTATCGATGTTGTTTCCAGGTTTGGAGCATCGACGTTGTTAAAAAGAGGTATAAGATGACTTGGAATGGAATGGAACGAATGACTCGAATCCGACTTGATTCGAGTGTTCCGGAAAAATCACATACTTGCATGTTAATTGATTATTTGAGTTATGTTGCATTGCATTCATATTGAGCATATGAACCCTGATTTGAATAGCGGGCAGGACGGCCCTTTTGATGATAGACGTTTTGGGAATTATATTGTGAGTGGCCTGGGTGTAGCTGTTTCACCTAGTGCTAGCATACTCCTTATAGTTGCACCAAAGTCTAGAGGATGGAGATACGTAGCACCACCTCGATCGGGAGAGTCGGTGAGTTGTTTACGTGATCTCGTCCTCGGGATCCCAAAAGCAAAAGCTGAAATGTTTTGATTATCCGACTTGATAATCTCAGATTTAAAGACATGCACTGCATTTATGCATATGAATTGAGTTTTAGACATGCTTGTGGAATTGCATGGTTGTTATTTGAATATGTAGAAGATGATGCATTTCGTTTGAGATGTTTTTATGATATTGCACGTTTGTCTCTTTTACTGGGAATATTATTCTCACCAGATTATCCGGCTGTTGTCTTGTCTTTGTATGTGTGCTTGGCAACAGGTGGGGCAGGACCGAGTCAGAGATCACATGGCTAGGTGGATGAGTTGATAGAGTGAGGTCTTGTTATTGTAGAAGTCGAATTTGAAATCGAACTTAGATTGTATTCGAACTCGATTTGTATTTTGGATTTTGGAACTTAGAATTGATGCATGTTCTACTCTTTCTTGTAATTGAATACTTCGTTGTTGGAAAAGTTTTAGTTGGATCATGTCGGAGCCTTTCTGGGTGTTGGATTGCACTTTTGAAGCCTTATTTTGAGCTAAAACAGCAGGCCATGCGCGCCCACGCCTGGTGAGGAGCGCCCGCGCATTCTGCTCTCTTTTTTGGAGGCCCGGGCAGGGCTGTATGCGCGCCCGTGCCTCGGGTGGCGCGCCCGCGCGTCACCCTGTGTAAAAAAAAAATAAAAAAAAATTGCTTTATCTCTTGGATCTTTGGATGTCTATTGATAGGATTAATTCTTGATTAGATGATTAGAATCGGGGTCTCACATTAAGTGGTATCAGAGAATAAGATTCTTTGGACTGAATTTAGAAGTGAGCGGGGTAGATCGAGTCCGCATGAATTGATTCTCGCATGTGGTTGAGTTATTTAAATTGATTTATTTAAATACCATGCGAGCATGCTTTGTTGTTGAGAATTACTTGATTTACATGATTGTGTGATTTGAAATATGAAGCATGAATTATTTGAGATATGAACTGTATTTCACCTGTATCCGGAATTCTGAGAGGTTTCAAGGGCACCGAATTGCAGCTATTGAGATATCTTGTGTCCTAACCTTTGATTATCAGATGGGTCCTCGACGAGTTATTAATAGGAATCCACCGTCAGTTATTCCTACAACTGAGCAAGCTAGTACTGAAACGGTAGAGATGGATGCTTCAGCGACGCCTATGGAAACCTTGCTGAAAAGGTTTCAGTCGTTCAATCCGCCATTGTTGATGGGTTCAGAAAATCCAGTTGACTGTGAGAGTTGGTTGGATGATATCGATCAGTTGTTCGATTCCATCGATTACACAGATGACCGTCGAATCAGGTTAGTCATTCATCAGCTTCGTGGGGTTGCTAAGAGTTGGTGGATCATGACGAAGAAAGCAATGGAGAATAGAGGTACGGAAGTTAATTGGACTCTTTTCAAATCGGAATTTTATAAGCGGTTTTTCCCTATCTCGTATCGCAAAGATAAGGGAGCAGAGTTTGCCAACCTGAGGCAAGGGAATCTGAACATTGAAGAGTACGTGGCTAAGTTCGATAGTCTGTTGCGTTTTGCACCGCTAATTGCCGGAGATGAAGAAGCTAAGGCAGATCAGTTCATCAATGGTTTGAACCCCGACGTCTTCACGTTGGTAAATACCAACAGGCCTAACAACTTTGCGGATGCCATGAATCACGCAAAGGGAGCAGAAGCAGGTTTGTGGAGACAGAGAGGAAATCAGTTTGTGCCTCAGCAACAGCAAGGACAGTTTCAGGCACAATCTTCTCAATACCAAAACCAACCGTTCCATTACCAAAATCAATCCTTTCAGTTTCAGAACCAACCACCGAGTTCTGAGGGTGGTAGCAGTGGAGGTAACAGGAAGGATTACTATCTCCCGAAGGGGAAGCAGTTTAAGAAGCACGGAACCAGTTCTTCGAGCTCGAGTGGTTCGAGGCAGTATGGATCGGGACAGAGTTCGGGACAGTCAGACATGTCTTGTGCCAACTGCGGAGGTCGTCACTCCAGTGATCAGTGTAGAGGTATTTTTGGAAGTTGTCATATTTGTAACCAGGCGGGGCATTTTGCGAGAACGTGTCCTCAGCGTGTTCCTCAGCAAGCTCAGAGTAGAATTTTCCCGAGACAGACAGCTCAGCCTCAGCAGCAAGCACCTACTGTCCACTCTTTCCAACCTTAGCAACAGAATGTTCAGGAAGGTAATCAATATGCAAGCCAGCCTCCCAGACAGCAGGCACGAGTTTTTGCTCTGTCTGAGGATCCGCAGACTCAGGCTGCACCCGATAATGACAGATCAGGTAACGTTCGATATTGAGTTTCCTATTCTTATTGGACTGTTAGATACTGGCGAATCTCTTGCCTTCTTATTGAAGAATCTGTATATGTTTAACGTGCCTCTTTTAAATTGTTGAATCGTTCGAATTGATGAATACTCCAGTAGTGTTGTTAACTTCTGTTAACCGGATCTTTTAGAAGAATTAGTTGAGACTAGGAATTTTTATCGTTGATTTCTTATCTTTTTGGAATGATAATTGTACTGATCTTTCGGAGCTTTTGAGAATCGTATAGCAGATGTTTGTGCCGAGCAGTTGTATTTTGTTTTTCTTCGATGTCTGAATTCTTTTGGATCGAATGGTCTTCTTCGATTGTATGATTTGATGATGGAATTTATGCCGATCAGCGATCTTTTCTTATCGAGATTTTGGAGATGTATTCTTATTAAGTGGAATTGCGCTATAGTCTAGACGTCGAGACAGTTGAAGACGCTCGAGACTCAATTTCTGAATCTGGACTTTGAGCTCGTAGCGATCTTATTGATTTGAAGACCTGTTCTTCTATTTGTCTTATGCGGAAATTCACGTGATCTGTTCTAATCTTAAGAGTTGGAGTAATTATTTTAGCAGACGGAACTGATTTGAAAGCAGATAAAGGATTAGATTGTATGAGATTTCTTACTGCGAATTTTATCTGAGGAATTGTATGCAGCAACCGATGTTTTGAGCTGTTCTTATTTTATCTACTGTCTGATTTGATTGACCGATTGTTGGAATCTGCTACCGTTTTCCGTACATAATGACTTTCATTCAAGATTAGAGGATTGAGATCTTGTCAGAGGTCGTCAGATGTCATGTTTGGCCGAAGTCGGTTAGTTTAGACAGAGATCCTTGATGCGCTCATTCTTTCGGCAAGGACTTCGATGAGATTTTGTTGCCTGATTTCAACTTTTTCAGTTCGATATCCTCAGAACGACGGACAGCCAGATTAGACGAGTCGAACTTTGGATGTTATGCCTTGAGTTGAAACCAAAGATGATTCGATTGTGACTGAGCTTAGGAGGATTTTCTGTAGAGAAGGAGTCGACTTTTGATTGACAGACTTGAAGGAGTAGTTTGGAAAATAGAGTTCGTGTTGGAACCGTGTCGATTTCGAGGACGAAATCTTTTCTTAGAGGGGGAGAATTGTAACGCCCCGTTTTTATCTTAAATGAGTTTATTTGAGATAATCGGAGATTCCAGAGTTCAAGAGACGACTTGTATTTGATCAGGGACTACTTTGCAAATTTTGGAATTTTCAGGGACTAAAACGCAAAAAATGGAATTGTTATAATATCTAGACTTTGACTAAGTCTCCCATTCTCCCTTCATCCCTCCCAAACGTTTCTCTCCCCCATTGAAGAACTCAACGTGAGTTTCAAGCTTTTGGATTTCCTCCCAAGCTCGATCCGTCCGTTAGAAATTATTTCTGAAGGCAGATTAGCGATCACGGCTGAGAGAGCTTCGTTATACCGTAAGTATTTCTCCGATCGGATATGTTTTGTTTTTCGGAGGTGGTTAGAATCGATTTAGATTCTAGTATGTTGTTCCTGGCGGAGTTCTGATCGTTTATTATCTGTCAGTTTTGAATTAGAGCGACGTTCGGATTTGTTATGAATTTTTGAAGGGATTTTCGAAAAAGTGAGTTTTGTGATTTGTTGGAATTGGATTGTTTTGGTTGAATGTTGATTGATATGAGTTGCTTTGAGTGATATTATGTTGTTTGCATTTTCGGTTAGTTGAATTTATAGCCGTTATGCCGCCGGTTTGAGATTTTGGAAATTGGAGATTCGTTTGAGTTTTTGGGTGTTGCTTGTTTTGAATGGATTGATATTGGATTGATTTTATCTCCGCAGATTAGTTGAAGATCGTGGAGTTCCGAATTGGCAACTTTCGAATCGTTGAAGAGTTGATCGAGGTTTGGTATCGAGTTGATCCATCCTCGAAAGTTGAATTGAATTATCTTTATCGTTGAACTTGATTTGGAATGGAATTTTGATTTGGAATTCTTGTACGATGTTGTTTCCAGGTTTGGAGCATCGACGTTGTTGAAAAGAGGTATAAGATGACTTGGAATGGAATGGAACGAATGACTCGAATCCGACTTGATTCGAGTGTTCCGGAAAAATCACATACTTGCATGTTAATTGATTATTTGAGTTATGTTGCATTGCATTCATATTGAGCATATGAACCCTGATTTGAATAGCGGGCAGGATGGCCCTTTTGATGATAGACGTTTTGGGAATTATATTGTGAGTGGCCTGGGTGTAGCTGTTTCACCTAGTGCTAGCATACTCCTTATAGTTGCACCAAAGTCTAGAGGATGGAGATACGTAGCACCACCTCGATCGGGAGAGTCGGTGAGTTGTTTACGTGATCTCGTCCTCGGGATCCCAAAAGCAAAAGCTGAAATGTTTTGATTATCCGACTTGATAATCTCAGATTTAAAGACATGCACTGCATTTATGCATATGAATTGAGTTTTAGACATGCTTGTGGAATTGCATGGTTGTTATTTGAATATGTAGAAGATGATGCATTTCGTTTGAGATGTTTTTATGATATTGCACGTTTGTCTCTTTTACTGGGAATATTATTCTCACCGGATTATCCGGCTGTTGTCTTGTCTTTGTATGTGTGCTTGGCAACAGGTGGGGCAGGACCGAGTCAGAGATCACATGGCTAGGTGGATGAGTTGATAGAGTGAGGCCTTGTTATTGTAGAAGTCGAATTTGAAATCGAACTTAGATTGTATTCGAACTCGATTTGTATTTTGGATTTTGGAACTTAGAATTGATGCATGTTCTACTCTTTCTTGTAATTGAATACTTCGTTGTTGGAAAAGTTTTAGTTGGATCATGTCGGAGCCTTTCTGGGTGTTGGATTGCACTTTTGAAGCCTTATTTTGAGCTAAAACAGCAGGCCATGCGCGCCCGCGCCTGGTGAGGAGCGCCCGCGCGTTCTGCTCCCTTTTTCGGAGGCCCGGGCAGGGCTGTATGCGCGCTCGTGCCTCGGGTGGCGCACCCGCGCGTCACCCTGTGTAAAAAAAAAAAAAAAAATTTGCTTTATCTCTTGGATCTTTGGATGTCTATTGATAGGATTAATTCTTGATTAGATGATTAGAATCGGGGTCTCACAATTTCAATATGAACAAGATAGAGGCCTCCCTTGAAGAGATGGTCAATATGCTTGTAACTTATGAAGCCACTTTAAAGAAGGATAAACCGGTTCTCTTGGTGGGCCCCTCTTCTTCTGCTAAGAAGGGGCCAAGTACAAAGGGTAAGAAACGTTATGCCCCATCCAAGAAAACCGGACTAGAGAAGAAGAACAAGACAAAGGCTTCAAACATAGAAAAATCCAAGTATGTTTGCCATCACTGCAAGAAACCCGGTCATTGGAAACGTAACTGCAAGGAATATCTCGAGCAGTTGCGAACTGCGAAGGGTATGTTTTATATTGAAATAAATGTTTCACTTAATACTAATTCTTGGGTATTGGATACCGGATGTGGATCTCACATTTGCAATGATTTGCAGGTGATGACAAGAAGTCGCAAGCTTAGGATGGGTGAGACCCAGCTGAGGCTCGAAAATGGTTCTCGAGTTGAATCCAAAGCTGTGGGAGACATTTATTTAATTTTGCAGAATGATTTTAAGTTATTTTTTAGAGATGTTATATATGTGCCAGATTTGGTTAAAAACATTATTTCTATTTCTATGCTTGATAGATATGGTTTTTCTTGCAATTTTGTGAATGGGATTTGCAATATTTACAAGAATGAATGTTTAATTGGATGTGGGCAACTTGAAAATGATCTATATAACTTAAAATTAAAAGACGTTACAATTAATTATGTTGATAAATCGGTAACAACAAATAAAAGGAAAATTGATAGTCAAAACCCAGCAAACCTTTGGCATGCTAGGCTAGGTCATATTTTTTCAAGGAGGATGAACAAGCTAGTGGGAGAGGGCATGTTTGATATGTCTGATATTAACTCTCTACCTACTTGTGAGTCCTGCCTCAAAGGAAAAATGACTAAATCTCCTTTCAAAGGGAAGTCAGAGCGTAGTCAAAATCTATTGGATTTGATCCATACAGATGTTTGCGGACCATTTAGTATTGGTACAAAATTTGGTCACACCTACTTCATTACCTTTACTGATGATTATTCTAGGTATGGGTACTTATATTTGATGAAATATAAGTCTGAATCATTTGAAAAGTTCAAAGAATTCAAGGTTGAAGTAGAAAATAAACTAGGTAAGAGTATTAAAGCACTTCGATCAGATCGAGGTGGAGAATACTTAAGTACCGAGTTCTTGGGTTATCTAAAAGAGAATGAGATTCTCTCTCAATGGACTCCTCCTATGTCACCTCAGCTGAATGGTGTTTCGGAGCGTCGCAATCGAACCTTGTTGGACATGGTTCGATCTATGATGAGCTTCACTGAGCTCCCACCTTCGTTTTGGGGCTATGCTCTTGAAACGGTGGTATTATTGTTGAACAACGTCCACACTAAAGCAGTGGACAAAACACCATACGAGTTATGGAATGGCAAAGCTCCTAAGTATTCGTACTTGAGGATTTGGGGATGTCCTGCTTACGTAAAGCAGACAGTGGGAGATAAGTTGGATAGTCGATCCACCTTATGTTATTTTGTAGGGTATCCGAAGAATTCAATCGGATATTATTTCTATCATCCCACTGAAACAAAAGTGTTTGTTTCAAGGAATGCCACCTTCTTGGAGAAGGAGTTCTTATTGGATAAGAAAGGCAAGATGATGGAACTCGAAGAAATTCGAGAAGAACCCGAGATACAAAATAACGATCCTATACCTCAAGAATCAACACAAGACACGCCTATTATTAGAAGATCCGAGAAGAATTCTAGGCCTCCTATTAGATATGGTCTTCTTCTTGAAGGGGATCAAAGTGAACCCGACATTGGATGTGATCCAAGAAACTTCAAGGAAGTAATTTCTGATGCGGATTCGAATTTATGGCTTGAAGCTATGCAGTCGGAAATAGATTCGATGCATACAAACCAAGTTTGGTCTTTAGTAGATCCTCCCGATGGAATTGTTCCAATAGGGTGTAAATGGATCTACAAGAGAAAACTTGGGCCTGATGGTAAGGTACTGACCTACAAGGCACGATTGGTTGCAAAAGGTTACACTCAAAGACAAGGTGTTGACTATGATGAAACTTTTTCACCAGTCGCAATGTTCAAGTCCATAAGAATCCTTATTGTCATTGCTGCATGGTATGACTATGAGATATGGCAAATGGATGTGAAGACTGCATTTCTTAATGGAAACATTAAGGAAGAGATCTATATGATGCAGCCCGAGGGTTTCACATCCATGGGAAGCGAGCATAAGGTATGTAAGTTTCAGAGATCGATCTATGGTCTCAAACAGGCGTCAAGAAGTTGGAACCAGAAATTTGATGAAACAATAAAGGATTTTGGTTTCATCAAGAATCCGGAGGAACCATGCGTGTACAAGAAAGTAGTTAAGGATGCGGTAACATTTTTAGTACTTTATGTTGATGACATCCTAATCATTGGGAATGATGTAGGGATGTTGCAGTCAACAAAGATATGGTTGTCAGGTAGATTCTCTATGAAGAATTTGGGTGAGGATTCCTATATTCTAGGGATACAGATCTATAGAGATAGATCTAAGAGAATGATAGGACTTACTCAAGCTACCTACATCGACACTATATTGAAAAGGTTTTCAATGGATGAGTCCAAGAGAGGACATCTACCTATGTGTCATGGAGTCTCTCTATCCAAGTCTATGTGTCCCAAGACTGATGAAGAGATAGAAAAAATGACACGCATACCATATGCGTCAGCCATAGGGAGTATCATGTATGGGATGATATCTACCAGACCGGATGTGGCATTTGCTCTGAGTGTCACGAGCAGATATCAAGCCAATCCCGGTCAAATGCATTGGAAAGCCGTGAAGGATATTCTTAAGTACTTGAGAAGAACTAAGAATGTATTCATGGTTTATGGAGGAAGAGAACTGAAATTGGAAGGCTATACCAACTCTAGCTTCCAAAGTGACGTGGATGACTCGAAGTCAACCTCTGGATTTGTGTTCATGCTCAATGGAGGTGCTGTCTCTTGGAAGAGTTCCAAGCAGGACACCACAACAGATTCCACCACTGAGGCAGAAATACATTGCGGCATCAGCTGCTGCTAAAGAGGCCGTTTGGATGAGGAATTTCGTCCAAGAGTTGGGCATTATTCCTGAAGCTGTTGGTCCAGTCCCGGTGTACTGTGACAACACGGGTGCCATTGCTCAGGCAAAGGAACCAAGGTCTCATCAAAGATCCAAACACGTACTAAGGAAATACCACATCATCCAGGAGATCGTGGAAAGAGGAGACATCACTATCGAGAGAGTGGCCTCTGCAGACAATATCGCTGATCCACTTACTAAGCCCTTGCCAGGACCATTATTTAACAAACATCGCGAAGCAATGGGACTACGTTGTATGACTAGTTGGCTTTAGGGCAAGTGGGAGATTGAAAGAGTTGATGCCCCGCTAGCCAACTTGTGGCTAAGAGTTTTGAGAGTCTCTTTTTGTAAACAATCTTTATTTAATATAATATACGTTCTTTAAATGGCGTTCACTTTATCTTATTATTATATAATGATATACTGTTGCTATTTTGATAAAGACCTTGAATATACTAAACTATGATGAGATAGTGAATATAGAGAGATTACTGTCATGAAACACATCTTATGTTCACTGTATATTCTAAACAGTTTCTAGTCAATTGAGCCGTCCACAAATAAGGATAAGGATCGCTCGAGATTGAGACTAGCATTTGTGATGCCGAGTACCACGTTTCATTGGTATGGAACATAGAGATGTTCAAAGCATGCAAATGGATATTCATATGATGAATGATCGAACTACCTTATTCGGACTTTCCAAGTGGTTATCACTTATCGAGTGGATATAGTCCGCGGTTTTGGTTGTACACCATTAGTCCTTATTACTTGAAACATCATTGAGACTCTATATGATAGTACTGTGCTTTGACTCGTTTACTGACTCTATTAGGGTCATCAGGTGTCGGGATTGGGTACAGTTATGACACATATAGGAGTCGATGCTTTGTTGTCAAGGATTCACCGCACACTTGCGAGTGTGGATATCTTATGCAATCTGAGGAGATATTAGTGTGACGAATCTCTGGCCAGAGTACATGATGTGTTTTAGGTTACTTGGTTTCCTAGTAGCACATGCGATGTCACTATTTGATCTTCAAGATGCATTGCATAGTTATCGAATCTCGAACGACTCTCGATGTACCAATGGTTGTTGATTCGATCGGGATATATGGATGAAGGGACCGTACTGTACGCTAATCAAAATCTATTGGTTCTTGCAGGCACTATCAGTGATACCTAGGGAATCATGGGGCGATGTTGCTAGGCGCTCTTACCATGATTCGTTGGGTAAGTCGGAAATTGTTGTTCCGAGTCACAAGGAGTTGTGAGCCCACGGCTAGCTGTATCCCTGAACCATTGAGGGTCACACAAGTAATGAATTTTTAATCCCCATTGAAATTATTAAATTCAAAGAGTTAAATTTAGTGAATAAAGAAGTGGGACTTATTATTTAAGAGTAGAGAGAGTAAGATTTCCTAAAATGACATAGTGATGGACATTTTTGGAAATCACTGAATTCGGATTCAGAAAATTTGTCTTGACTTTAAAAGATGCAGAAATAGTTTCTGTGCACATTGATGAAATTGGTTTATCAATCTGAGTCACGATGAATTTTATATTAATTTCTGAACATGCGGGCTTTGCTTGTCAGGCTTGAACTTATAACTAATGGGCCCTAAGCTGTTCGCAGCCCACATTATAAATAAGTTATTGCAGTGCAGAAATTAAACAACACAAGGCATAAAATTCGAAACCCTAGAGCTCTCTCTCTAGAGAATTCGGCCGCCCCCCTCCCCTACTGTGTTCGATAATTTCAGTCTGCAAATTTCGAATTTGCAGTCTGATTTAACAGATCATATCTGTTCTATCTCTTCGTAGAAACTTCTGATAGACTTTCTAGTGCAGTCTATCAGAGGGATTAAACTTCTGTTCGTGGACCTGATTGAAGAAACGTTCGTTCATTAATTCCAGGGATATACAACAAGAGCAGTTTAATCTGTTGGTGTCCATAATCTCGCTTCGAGATTTTAAGTTAAAATTTACATTGTTTAAATTTTATGTTATCAATTTTAATCGTAGGAATTTGATACCCATATGGAATCATTCCATATAAAATTTTAAAACTTCCGCTGCACCGGGTATCACTTTATTTTTCAATTCGGAGAACGACCGTGTTCCAACAGTAACTAAATGAAGAATAATTGTAGACGAATGATGGCCTAGTCTAGAGTGCCACAGAGAGAGAGAGTCGGATGTGGCACTAAGTGCAACAGGAGAGGAATTGGAGGAAACTACGATGCTCGGCCAAATGTAAGTTCTGTGCCTACAGTGCCCGGTGAGGAGTAGGGCCCCCGTGCTAAGATCCTTCACCTGAAAGGAGGAAGACAAAAAAGTGACAGAAACATGGTTAGTCTAACAAAGGTGAGTGACCGAAATCAGATTTTTGGTCATAGATGGTACGCACAAAACATGGTCAAGTAATAATGGGTTGGTAAAAGTAGAAAGAAAAATAGAGCTTGTGTGAGAAATATTCAAATCAGTGTCGTTTCCAACAGTCATTGTGTCAGACCCATCATAAGGCGTATGTAGGGACAGATTGGCCAGATCCGTGGTGACATGATGCGAAGCCCCGGAGTCAAGGATCCACTCACTCGAGGGAGGCACACCCAAAGAGTGGGACGCAGAGTGAGCTTGTGGAGGGGCATAGGCCGAAGTAGGGTATTGCGACGAGGGCGACGGTGTCCAAGGTAGATGCTGAAAGGTTGGACATCGCTTGGCAGAGTGTCCCGGGGTGCCACGGCATAGGACCGCGAGAATCGTGGGGGCGGTGCTGGCTGGAGTAACGGGGCTGACTGGGAGAGGCACCACCAGTGGCAGGCTTGGCAGACCGGGAGGCCGGGAAGGCAGTAGTCGGGGCAGCAACGGCAGGCGTGCAAAGAAGAAGCTGAGCTTCGAAGTTCAATAGCTTCTCGTGAAGTTCATCAAAAGAAATCGATGTTTCACGAGCTTGAAGAGCGTGTAAGAGTTCCTTGTATGAATCGTCAAGACCATTGAGAACTTTAAGAGTAAGGTCCTCGGAGTCATAAGAGACATTCATCAGGGCGAGGGCATCAATAACAGCCTTGATGCCATGCATATAATCAGTGATGGATTTGGAGCCTTTGACAGAGTTGGCAAGCTGATTCTTAAGTTGAAGAATCCTACCACGGATCGGGGTAGCATAGGTTTTTGCGAGAGTCGACCATGCATCAAACGATGTTTGGGATGCGGCTATAAAAGGTATGAGGGTGGGTGTGAGAGAGCCAGTGATGGCGTTTAGTAAAAGCTGATCCTGACGTACCCAAAGAGAGTAAGCAGGATTGGGAACTGTGGCTTCGGCCTGAGTGATGGTTTGGGGTGGGCATGGATGAGAGCCATCAACGAAACCCATGAGGTCATAGCCAAGGAGAAGAGAACGAAACTGAAGGTGCCATGCAGAGTAGTTAGTGGATGTGAGTTTGAGAGGAATTTGGGCAGTGGCATTAATGGAGATTAAGGATGATGTTTGGGAGACAGTAGTTACAGCCATGGTTGGGTGGTGTGACGAGGGTTGGCGGCGGCGGAAGAGGGGTGATGTATAGCGGCAGGCGGCTGGGTTAATTGGCGTGAGCCAAAAATTGGCTTTGATACCATATAGAGATTTATGGAACTTGACTTTTATTGATATGAAAAATGAGAATATATAGATACAAAAAAGTACCTAGAAAGCGTAAGATATTCACAATATAAAATCCTAACTTACATTGTGATATACATGTAAACTAATCAAGAGATAAGGCAAGTAGATAAATACAAATATGAATAATATCTACAAGAATATTTGCTAACAGGTTAGAGCGATCGAACAATGACGATTGGGTTGTTGTGTAATTTAAAATATTTGATTTGCACAATTACCACCAGCTATAATGCTTGGACTGATATATGTGCAGTTTAAAAGATTTGATTTGCACAATTACCACTAGCTATAACTTTTGATAAGGCGTCAAGCGCTCGATTCTACAATGTTCCTGATTTAAACTTGAATTTCCAAAAACATAAATTTCACAAAAATATTGGATCAAACCATCAAGGTAATTCCCATTATTCAAATTAAAAGCTTAGAAAACTTATACTCTTACTAAAACGATTCCGAATGATTTTTTTCCCTCAAGAACATATACGTACCTGGCATATATATGGTTATATGATTCATGCAGAAATTAAATAAATTAAATTAAATTTGGGATAAAACTAATAGAATTTGATCACATATGTAGGCTGTAGCACATCAAGACCACAATTATTAGCAGATATGTATGTTTAAATTTTAAAAGAATAAGTTGTCTTTAAAATTTTAAAATAAAAAAATTAAGATTTATAGTGTCACGCCCCGAAAACGGGGTTAGTTGACATCGGCGTTGTTTAACAATTTAACATTGAAACAACAAGCCTCATAGTACAAGTCTTGCCAAAAACCAGTCTATTTCATAAACCATAACTATTTTTACAGAAAAAAAAAAAACACAAGTGCGACAATGCGGAAGCGAAACTGAAATTTAAAATAAAAATATTTCTTCAACTTGAACTGATCCATCCTCACCAACCTCAGAACTTATTTTGTTCTTCGTCATCTAAATCATCTTCATTCTTATCTGGGGAGCAAAGTAAGGGGGTAAGTATTTTGGGAAACACTCAGCAAGTGGAGGCCGATCGAGCATGATAAACACAAAAAATATATTTACATGTACACATGTATATTTCATAATCTCGAAACAAAATAAGCATGCTAAATCCGAACAAATACGAAGCAAATATTGCACTGTTAATTATCTCATTTTCCGTGGTTCTACTGATCAGTCCCCTATATGTTACTCCTCTAAGGGGCGAGGCCAAAGGAACGGTTATTATAATCCACCGCATCAGTGTCATATCAAATGAAATCAAATCTTCGGAAATTCCTTAATCATTTCTAAATCGACTCTTAACAGTGTATCTCAAATATTTCCAAATAATTCTAACATGCTTCAAATAATATCACGAATAGCCAACAAATAATATATATCAAAGTGAAACGAATATTATCATGCCGATCGAATTTTCAAAAGTATAAGTATTTATGTTATAAAACTTAACTCACACGCAAAAATAAATATAAGTGTAGAAATTTATATCACACAAAAGAAAGGTAGAAGCCCACTTACATCGATCTCAAATTCTTATAGCGGAAAACTACTGCGGATCATCATGTATGATCAACCTCATGACATAACTTAATAATTATATACCTCAAACATCCTTAACTTCCACAAAATGCAAAATTGCATGTATCTCTTAGACATACGGATATTTCCCATGGCCAAAAATATGTAGAAGGCTTTACCCAAATTCTCTAAATTGTGTTTCAAAAATGAAAGTGGTTTTGAGATTTTACAGAGCAAACAAAATAAATAATGATAAACAAAAAACAACGTAAGTTAGTGGGTAGAGGAAAAGTTAGGGAAATTAATGACTATTTACGATACAATTAAATTATGATTTGAAGACTAACTAATAATTCTAATAAATGTGAATTTAACTATATATATAAATAATTTGTTAAAAATTATAAAGATAATACGTTAATATAAATAAGATAATAATAATAATATATATGTATATATAGGTATATATTCCCACAATTTAATGTGTTTTCTTGTAATTAAATATATAAAATAGAAGAATGAGGGTTTTACTTTATTTTGTGCCAGAATTTATACCCAGGACATAAATAAAAGCTTTCAATTAAAAATAAGAAATTAATATCATAATGAACATGAATTTACAAAACCGGTTACAAATTTTAAACATTAATAACTCCACATTAATATGACAATCATTATTTTTAAAATAATACTAATCAGAAAATAATAAGTTTCTTTAAATGTAAAATTTATTTGAAAAGCCTTAATATATATATATATATATATATATATATATATATATATATATATATATATATATATATATATATATATATAATATGAGAACCGAGATTTAGTCAAAAATTGAAATTAAAAATCTTTAATTTTTATTTCTTTGGTAGGTACAAGAAATCTATAAATATATTTTTATTTATTATATCGTAAATTTGGTCACGAATATCACATTCTTCCCTTCTAAAAAAAAGTTTCGTCCTCGAAACTTGAAATCATATATATTTTTGTTGTGATTAAAAAAAATAAAAGATAGATATAAAAATAATTAATTTTATAAAATCTCAAACTTCGATTTAAATAAAGAAAATCTATTTTACCTAGTTATCAAATCGAGAGAGATGACAAAAAAATCTATTTCAGTAACAAAAATGATAGTAGAGGAGAAAATAAAAATTTTATATTCAAGATCCATCTAATTTTGATCCAAAAAAATATATAAATTTACTATATAATTTTAAAATATATACATATAGTAAAATTAAATGTAAAAGATCTAAGAGACATGAAGAGTTTATTTATGGATTCAACCAAATAGAATCTCTAAATATATATTTATTATAAAATGACGTCTAAGATTGATTCAAAATCAAATTAGAGTAAATCTTTAATAACTCGAAAAAAAATGAAGACAATTTTAATATATATATATATATATATATATAGATATTTAAAAATATATATTTTCTTTACTAATAAGTTATACAAAGGTTTGTGATATATATATTTAAAAATATATATTTTCTTTACTAATAAGTTATACAAAGGTTCACAAACAAAATAAATAAATAAATAAATATATATATATATATATATATATATATATATATATATATATATATATAATCACTTGATTGAAGCCTCAATGACTTGACAAAATTTGAGAAAATACGATTTTCTTTTTTCAAAAAGTTAACAGTAATAAAATCTTTTGAGTCAACCTATAACTCAATCAAATAATTTAAAACCCAATATTTCCAAACTAACTTAAGATTTGACAATCATTACTTCAATTTTTTTATCTATAATGTACTGAACGCTAGCTCCCAAATAATTCTGTATAAATCCAAAATCATAACTTAAATATTTCTATCGACCATGTATCTAAATGATAGTCCCAAAATGAGTCCAACTTAAGTCAGACTAATCATTCTCAAAATTTCTACTAGCCATATAAAGATAATATTAATTCCCAAGTTGGTCTTTTCTATTCTCAATCATACTTACTTGTCTCCAGAGATTTGTTCTCATTCTAAATCTTATTTACTAGATCTCAAGTGATTAATTCTCATTCTACCTCTTAATTTCCCATCAAGATCATGAACCTGGTTTTGCTCTGATACCACTTCTGTCACGCCCCGAAAACGGGCCTAGTTGACATCGGCGTTGTTTAACAATTTAAAATTGAAACAAGAAGCCTCATAGTACAAGTCTTGCCAAAAACCAGTCTATTTCATAAACCATAACTATTTTTATAGAGAAAAACACAAGTGCGACAATGCGGAAGAGAAATTGAAATTTGAAGTAAAAATATTTCTTCAACTTAAACTGATCCATCCTTACCAACCTCAGAACTTATTCTATTCTTCGTCATCTAACTCATCTTCATTCTAATCTGGGAAGCAAAGTAAGGGGGTGAGTGTTTTGGAAAACACTCAGCAAGTGGGGGCCGATCGAGCACGATAAACACCAAAATATATTTACATGTACTCATGTATATTTTATAATCTCGAAACAAAATAAGCATGCTGAATTCGAACAAATACGAAGCAAATATTGCACTGTTAATTATCTCATTTTTCGTAGTTCTACTGATCAGTCCCCTATATGTTACTCTTCTAAGGGGCGAAACCAAAGGAACGGCTATTATAACCCACCGCATCAGGGCCATATCAAATCAAATCAAATCATCAGAAATTTCTTAACCATTTCTAAATCGACTCTTAACAGTGCATCTCAAATATTTCCAAATAATTCTAACATGCTTCAAATAATATCACGAATAGCCAACAAATAATATATATCAAAGTGAAACGAATATTATCATGCCGATCGAATTTTCAAAAGTATAAGTATTTATGTTATAAAACTTAACTCACACGCAAAAATAAATATAAGTGTAGAAACTTATATCACACAAAAGAAAAGTAGAAGCCCACTTATCTCTTCGACCTCGGATGCATATAGTAGAGATTACATGGACCATCCTCGATCATCGACTTTACGACAAAACTTAAGAACTATAAACCTCAAGCATCTTTAAATATCCACAAGTACACAATACTCAATGTCTATGCTTGAATGGTGACTATTTTCGATGGCCATTGACCTCTCAATGCTCTCGATAGTGGTTGCTATCGTTTATTGTTTTAGACATGGAATTTGTCTTAAAATCGATACCGACATGGTTGTCGTTCATATGATTGTGTGTGAAAAATAGAAGAATTAAAATTTCAAGAGAATAAAAGATGAGGTGAAAAAGACAAAACTCAAAAAAAATATATTTCTAACACACGATTTGGAAGCTGCTGAAAAAGAAAAATAATTGAAACATAATTTGGTAATTTGCCCAAGAAGAATTTATAGACACTAGATTACATGAAACGGATGTCAACAAATTGAATGGAGCTTTCAATTTCTTTTATTCTAATATTGAAAGCACAAATGAGAAACTGTCCAGTAACTTTAATTTACTCATTAATATTCATTAAAAATAATTTTATAACTATTAACTTATCAATTAAAGATTCAATAGTAACGTGTCCATATCAAAAGTTAAATTTATAAGTTTATATTTACAATTGAATCGAGAATAAAATTATCTAGAAAAATAATTATACCAAAATCATATATATATATATATATATATATATATATGTGTGTGTGTGTGTGTGTGTGTGTGTGTGTGTGTGTATTTATATATATATATATTGACTGGTGAAAACTTTCTTAAATATAATCTGTTAATTATTTTCAAATATTTAGTCACGGGTATTACATATAGTCTCAACACTGTTTACAGATACATGTGAAATGTGACAATAAAAAATTTATGATATTTGGATAATAAATTCAAACATAACGATAAAATATTTATTTTTAGATCAATTAATTATAGAACTCGAGTCAAACACCGAATAAAACAAGAATATAAACTCTTTAACATCTAGGCCAGAAATTAAGTTAATTGTCTAAAAAAAGTACTCAAAAATTTCTCTAACTTTTTTCCTTCCCCTGGCCTCTATTGCCCTCATATATTTGTGATCATTTAATATCAAACACAAAAATAAATTTTAAAGTTGTGCACATGATGAAGAAATATATTCTCAAAATCTTGTTGATGTGAGTGTTTCATGTGAGTCAATGCGTATTAGTTTATGGAACATATATATTTTATAATTGTAAGTTTGATTAAAAATCTAAAGCATGCACAACGTTTTTCCTTAAAAAAGATATTTCAAAAATTTCTCCACTCCACATTCTAACTAGGTGGGCAGTATTCCTTGTATTGTGGGTTAACTGTAGGCAGTCAACCGACCAAACCCATTTTCGTAAATTTCGCACTTTTTAAATATATATATATATATATATAATGCTACAAACCATATTTTTTTAGCTTTCTTATTTCGAGTACATCATCATTAAAAAAACGTTGATAATTTTTAATTTAGATAGAAAATTGATTTTTTTTCACCATATATTTTTCAATATATGATTTTAGTAATCTATTATATCTAGTCTCTTTCAATATATATTCACCAATTAATTATTGTTGAGTGTTTTAATAAGTCAAAGATTTACAATATAGTCAGTACAACTTAAATAATTGTTCTTACATGAACGGTTCTATTTACTAAAATTTTAATAAGTCAGTGACTAATTTCATTTTCCATTTCACATACAAGTTTTTACCATAATTTCCAATACAAAAATATAAACACTAATTCATATTAAAAATGAATTAGAAATTATTTAAACTTTCGTTGCGATATGTAGTTTAACTTTATATGTATAATAATACTCTTTATCAATAATGACGTTATGATATAGCTAGTTAGATGATGTTCAGTTTTAACCAACTCGGATAGGATCCAACATTTGCAAATATATTTCAAGTGTGGTCTTTTATGCACTTTTGAGGTTTCTTGAGTTTGTTATTACAAGGATTTTTCGCAAAATTCTTAAGATACATAATCATACGAATGTGGGGTTGATCGATTCAATATTGATGGCTGATGATCATAGTAACTTTCATGACGAAACAGACATTAATGGACAAAATATGACACCGTCGGAAACCGCGGATAGTAAACGAAATGTGCATATTAGAGCAGTCAACAAAGTTCCATTCTATAAGCTGTTCTTGTTTGCAGACTCGGCAGATTATGCATTGATGGCCATCGGCTTCGTCTCAGCTATAGGAACTGGAGTATGCCTGCCTATCATGACATTATTATTCGGCGAATTAGCCGATTCATTCGGGCAGAATGTGGGAACTAAAAGTGTCGTTACTGAAGTCTCCAAGGTATTATGATCATATAATTGTATTGCATAACTCTGATCAGTAAATTTCATAACATAATATTACCCTGCTCATCTTTAGGTGTCCCTAAAGTTTGTGTATCTCGCCATTGGGTCTGGTATTGCTGCATTTTTCGGTAAGTCGCGAGCTGCACATTTGCGGTATGTAATGAAGATAGAACTCTGATTTGCTTCTTGCAGAGGTGTCATGCTGGACGATCACAGGGGAAAGACAGGCAGTTCGAATAAGAAATCTGTACTTCGAAGCCATCCTAATGCAAGAAATTGGATATTTCGACAAAGAAACGACTACTGGAGAAATTATGGATAGGATGACTAATGACACTGTTTTGATTCAAAATTTTATAGATGAAAAGGTAAATTATTGAAGTGATAAACTCTCTCCGGATGAATAAATGTTCTAACTCTGTTTTTATCCAGATAGCCAAGTTTGTACAGCTTTCAGCGTCTTTCATTGGAGGGTTCCTGATAGCCTTTACAAAGGGATGGATGCTTACTCTCGTCTTGCTTTCAGTTATCCCTCTTCTTGTTATCGTCGCTGCTTTAGTGACTGTCATTACATCAAAGCTGATATCACGTGGGCAATCAGCGAATTCAGCAGCAGCTATTGTGGCTGAACAAACCATTAGCTCGATAAGAACTGTAATAAATACTCATGACATGGATATCTCTCTTTCTTTCTTGGGTTCGGGACGTAGTACTTATTTCTTGATTGATTTCTTGTGTAGGTTGCATCTTTCACAGGGGAAAAGCAAGCGGTTGCCAAGTATGATCAATCTCTATATAGAGCTTATGAAGCAAGTGTACATGAGGGGATGGCTGCGGGTTTAGGTTTTGGTGTATCTGCATTAGTCCTGTTTAGTAGTTATGCATTAGCAGTATGGTTCGGTACCAAAATGATTTTACACAAAGGATATTCTGGCGGAGATGTACTTAACATAATGATGGCTGTTCTCATGGGATCCCTGTAAGTTTCAGCTCTATTGTTTGATGTATGTCAGTCCACAAACAAGCTCATTTTCACTTGTAAAATTATTTTGTTGTTTAGTTCTTTGGAGCAGGTTTCTGCATGCTTGAGTGCATCAATCGCTGCTCAAGTTGCTGCTTTTAAAATATATCATACAATATCAAGAGAACCAGAAATCGATCCTTTCGATGGAGGAGGACTGGTGATGGATGACATAAAAGGGGATGTTGAGCTAAATGACGTGCATTTTAGCTACCCTTCAAGGCCGAATGAGAAAATATTTGTTGGGTTTTCTCTACGAGTTCCGAACGGGACAACACTAGCTTTGGTTGGAGAAAGTGGAAGCGGAAAATCAACTGTGATAAATCTTGTAGAGAGGTTTTATGATCCACAAGCTGGTCAAGTGCTGATTGATGGTATTGATATCAAAGAATTTCAGCTCAGATGGATTAGAGGGAAAATCGGGCTCGTAAGCCAGGAACCTGTGTTGTTTGCTTTGAGTATTAAAGATAACATTACATACGGGAAGGATGATGCATCGATGGAAGAAATTGAAATTGCTGCTGAACATGCCAATGCTACTAAATTCATAGATAAGCTGCCTCAGGTAACAACCACTTCAGTTTTCCACATGAAAAACTTGTGTATAAACATTTATTCACTGGATGTCCACAATTTGTTTTGGGTCAAAAATGCCTTTTGATATGTATATTATTTGCAATTCTATGTTAGCAGGGGCTAGACACAATGGTTGGACAGAATGGGACGCAACTATCAGGCGGCCAGAAACAGAGAATAGCTTTAGCCAGGGCAATCTTGAAAGATCCGAGGATTCTTCTACTAGACGAAGCTACAAGTGCACTTGATGCAGAATCAGAGAGAACAGTGCAGGAAACACTAGACAAAGTGATGATCAATATTACAACACTCATTGTGGCGCATCGATTAAGTACAGTGAAGAATGCCAATGCCATTGCTGTTATCCAGCACGGAAAGATAGTAGAAAAAGGTTCTTATGTTCATAAATATCATTATATTCAGCAAGATTTTATTAGAAGAGGCAAGATTTTTAATAATAGAGTTCTAATGATTGTTAGGCCTTTATTTCGATTGTTAAGAGGAACTGAGCCTTGTGGTTTATCTAACCAGGTTCACATTTAGAACTGACGCAAAATCTTGATGGGGCATACAGTCGGCTCATACAACTGCAAGAATTTGACAAAGCTTCATCTCTAAATTCTTTAAATGATCAAGCAGGAGAAGAGATTACTGATGATTCTGGACGAAATTCAAGCCAGCCTATCTCATTCTTAAGAACCATAAGTCAAGGATCATCAGGAAAAGGAAACAGCAGCCGGCTTTTACCCTCGTTGTCAATGGGTGTTCCAACTTCGATGAATGAATTGGATTTGTTGTTTGGGGAACCAAAAACTCCAACTTCGTCACAACACAAAGTGAATCATAAAATCCCATTATATCGTTTGGCTCGCCTTAACAAACCCGAGATTCCAGAGTTACTATTTGGTTCTTTAGCTGCAGCTGTCAATGGTTGCATATTACCACTTTATGGGCTCGCATTATCCGGTGTGGTTTCAACTTTCTATGTACCAGCTCATAAGCTTCAGAAGGATTCTAAATTTTGGGCTTGCATGCTTGTTGTCCTTGGTTTGGTGACTCTTCTAGCCACACCTCTAAAGGTGTACTTCTTTTCTGTGGCAGGGTGTAAGTTGATTAAGCGAATAAGACTAATGTGCTTTGAAAAAGTTGTTCACATGGAAATAAGTTGGTTCGACAAAAAGGAGAACTCGAGTAGTTCAATAGGCTCACGACTTTCTACAGATGCAATATATGTTAGAAGTTTAGTCGGGGATTCACTCGGATTACTCGTACAAAATATTACAACCGCTGTTGCCGGTTTGATAATTGGTTTCACAGCGAGCTGGCAACTATCTCTCATAGTTGTGTTCATGCTACCTCTCATAGGACTCCATTGGTATCTTCATATGAAATTCATTAGTGGATTTAGTGCTGATGCTAAGGTCAAATTTACTCTCAAAACTTTTGAAACATGAAAATTTTAATGTGAACACTCGTTCAACTCATTATTTCTTTTCACAGAAATTCTATGCCGAAGCGAGTCAAGTTGCTGGTGATGCTGTTGGGAATATACGAATTATTGCTTCGTATTGTGCAGAAGAGAAAGTACTGGCACTACACAAGAAACAGTGTGAAGTTCCCTTGAGACTTGGAACCAAACAAGGCCTAATAATTGGAGCTGGTTTTGGGATATCCTTTTTTTTCCTTTATTCAGTTTATGCCGCAAGTTATTATGTTGGGGCTAGATTAGTTGATGCCGGAAAGATAACGTTCGGTCATGTTTTTCAAGTAAGTTGACTTGCTTTCATCCCAGTGTATGTTCATGATTTTGTTTCGCAGTCATTGATTTTAATAGTTTGCAGGTTTTTCTTGGTCTTAGTATGACAGCCTCGGCAATATCGCAATCGAGGGCTCTTGCACCAGACGCTGGCAAAGCCAATGCTGCTGCTACTTCTATATTTACATTTCTTGATCAGCAATCTAAAATAGACTGTTTTGACAACTCTGGAATGACACTGGAAAATGTAAAGGGTGACATTGAATTTCATAATGTCAGTTTTAAGTATCCATGTAGACCTGATTTTCAGATTTTCAAAAATTTGTGCTTGGCAATTCATTCAGGAAAGGTAAAAACAGCAAGGACATTTTTGTAACCAACACAAAACATTTTCAAACAAAGATTATCAATTTGCACAATAAGGTTTATTTCTTTTTATCAGACTGTTGCGCTTGTCGGCGAAAGTGGGTGTGGAAAATCAACCATCATATCCTTATTACAAAGATTTTATGATTCAGATTCAGGCCATATCACTCTAGACGGCATTGAAATCCAAACTATGAAGTTGAAGTGGTTAAGACAACAGATGGGACTAGTAAGCCAAGAGCCTGCGCTATTTAACGAAACCATTCGAGCCAACATTGCCTATGGAAAGGAAGATAATGTCACGGAGACTGAAATTTTTGCTGCAGCAGAGTTGGCTAATGCACATAAATTCATCAGTAGTTTACAAGAGGTTTGTTATGTATTTGAAATCAATCTGTTCCTATATAATAGTGTATTTATCATATTACAAAATATGAAACCAATTCTGTTCGAAGAGTCTGTCATATTTCAATGTGTGAATGATTATTGAGTCATATATATAATTCCTAAATCTTGAAATTCTAGGGATATGACACGATAGTCGGCGAGAGGGGGATTCAACTGTCCGGAGGACAGAAGCAACGAGTCGCCATTGCACGAGCTATACTAAAGGAACCACGAATATTGCTACTTGATGAAGCCACAAGTGCCCTTGATGTGGAATCTGAGAAAGTGGTTCAAGATGCTTTAGACCGAGTTACATTAGGCAGAACCACTGTGATTGTGGCACACAGGCTATCTACTATAACGAAATCTGATGTTATCGTGGTTGTGAGGAACGGAGCTATCATAGAGGAAGGGAAACATGCAGATTTGATCACTAAGAGAGATGGCATCTATGCCTCTTTAGTTGCATTACAAGATGGTGGTAGCGGTGCTTAAGGAGTTGTACAAGGTATCAATTACGTTAATTTGAAGAAGAAAGAACTATGTGACCATGTTTGTTTACTTGTGTCACTTAAATTGTACTTAATTAATATACTAGAGTTCTTGATTTGAATTGTGAGCTTGTTGTTCATAAAGTTGCATCCACTCCAATAATAGTCAATCTTTCTTGAAATACGAGATTGAGATAAGTAATAATTATCAACATTTGAAAGTCAAGTGAAGTACATTTTCTTCGACTACAAGAAATTTTACTTTTTTGCGACGCTTGATAACGTCGTCATATGTAAACCAGATACGCAAATGTCAAGTTGATCGTAACGCGTTGCCAAAACGTTCGACATTTCGCGATGCGTTTACTGCGTCGCGAAATGTGTATTCGCTGGAGCAAATGTAGACCAGTGTAAACATTCAGCGACGCTTTCAATGCGCCTCCACGAATTGTTTTTTTAATGTATTTTACATTTGATGGGTTATTCATCAAAATGCTTCAAAAATAATTTTTTTCCCAATCTATATCTATACTATCTATAAATATGTGAGTTTGATTTGTGAATAGTCTTAATTGCTCTTATTTAAATTATTGCTTCATTTGTAATATGAAAAGCCAAGGGGGTATTTTAAGTCATTTTCCATAATTTAATAAAGCTAATTTAATTGTTCATTGTTGCATTGATTATATTCTTACTATTACTATTATTACTTAAAAATCTATACTATCTATAAATATGTGAGTTTGATTTGTGAATAGTCTTAATTGCCCCTATTTAAATTATTGCTTCATTTGTAATATGAAAAGCCAAGGGGGTATTTTAAGTCATTTTCCATAATTTAATAAAGCTAATTTAATTGTTCATTGTTGCATTGATTATATTCTTACTATTACTATTATTACTTAAAAAAATACACATTTTAAACCATATTATCGATCTACGCTATATTAATAATAACTATTACTATTGGTTAACATATTATTATTAAAATTTGTTAAATTGTCTTTTTAAAATATTTTAATATTTAGAATTAATATTATTACAAAAAAACGTGATTTGCATAAAATACAGATATTTTTTCTCGGATGAAGATTGTTTCAAATATATTTTTCTCTTATCTAAAAATGTCATCCCTAATTACAAAGCATTTGTGTTAATCTATTAACTTCTTTTGTATTGTAATATATCTTCGATTAATTAATTTTTAGATTGAGTAATTATATTAACTTAAAATTTTCACATACAAAATTGAGAGCGTTATTTTTCTCTTAACAGTAAATTTTAAACACTTATTATTTTTGAGGAAACTGCATTTTTTTATCCTATAATTATGTTATTTTTTAAAATTGGTCATTTATGTTATCACATTTCAGTTTTAACCCTAAAACTTTTATATTTTGAAATTTTCGTCCTATTTCATTGGTAGTGATAATGTAACATTTTATAAGCCAACACTTCATCAGCAGTATATTTGTTCCATTTGAGTACTATGTCGAAAAAATGACTAAAATTACCATAAAAACAAAGATATCAGACTAAAAATTGAAATTTAATGATCGCTTGAAATTGAATATTAATTCACAAAATATCTGTTCCAATATAAAATTAACTATTCATAATATGTAATTCTATGGCAAACCAGGAAAGATACCCAAAATCCAGAAGAAGTTATAATTTGACGGAAACATAATTAAATATCAAATTTAATGAATAATTTTTGTGGTTTTATTTTAAATTACTAAGATAATTTTGTTACATTAGATAATTTTAGTTGATAATCATTTGTCACTGTTTATATTTTATTTCTATATATTGTGGTGGTTAGCGTATTTGTCAAAAATTTTATTTTTATGTGAATTTCTTTTATTTTTTTCTCATGGATGGAAAAATGTAATTTATTTGTCAAAATTTTTATTTTTATGTGAATTTATTTTATTGTTTTCTCATGAATGGAAAAATGTAATTTTGATTTTTAAACTATACATGTTCTAATATATATATATATATATATATATATATATATATATATATATATAATTATACATGTATTTTGTGTGTAATTAGTTATTGAATTATGTAAATGTATATGCATCTTTTATGTCATGTATTTACTATGTTACAACTTAGATATAAACGGTAAGATTTACTAACTTTAGAAATACTAATGCGTATGTCAGGATCGATTTATCGTTGATTGCTGCTCTATTTCTACTGGTGTAGACCTCTGCTGGAATCTTCAGTGTTGATTTCAGTAGGGTTAGCAACTGAGCTATGGTCTTTCTCGCGTATCTCTGTTAATTGACCAAGAAATGCACTTGTGCAAAAATATGTCAACTAACAAAGTGAGTACTTATCAAATGGATACTGGTTTTTTGTATTTGTGTTCAATAGAAAGTAATCGACACAACAATTTGTTTTCACTGTGGTTGTGTAACAGATATGTGGGTGATGTGTATGATATGCATGTATATGATTGTGTGTGCATTTGAGGTGTCTGTCTAGAATGAATTTGCAAGTTTTAGGCCTCCAATATCTCTTCTGAACTGATGTATTTTTGAAATAAGATGTCAATGATGTACCTTCACAGAGCATTGTCTGATTTGACCAAATCTAGACCAAGCGGGTTTGTTCTTGATCTAACTAGACTTAGAATTCTCATGTTCTTCATATCCCAATCTACGATGGTAAAGATTATTTGATTGAGATATTGTCAAACTTACATGAATCTTGGGTTCTAAATTTTCATATATCATGTTGGACCTGAAAAATTTCACTTATTTTGAAGTGTTCTTGTCGATCCAGATATGATTGAGTACTTGTCTCAACTGGTTTGCAGTCCTTGTCACCAAATCCGAGACCACTTATGTCTCCAGAAGGATGTTGGGACTCTTGCATCTCAGTTAGCATGGCTGAGGACTTATTCCAAGTGTTTATCAGTTCAGTCAGCTTCAGATTTTCTAATTTTAACTATTAACTTTCCACTTGTATCTCAGCATTTTCAGTTTTGATCTTAACAATCTATGCAATAAGATTTAGTATATCTATTGATTTTTTAGTCATGGTGTGTGGCAGATCATTTTGCTTTGCTTTGACTTTCTCAAATGTTAAGCATAATCTTTGGTACTCATTGGTCATTTTGTGTAGTGCATTGACTCATTCTTCTCGTATAAATTCATCTGAGTTAAAGTCATATACCTGTCCACTTGAAGAAAATTTTTCATATGCTTTTTCATTGGTAGATGTTTGATCATCATTGGCCAAGAGACAGCTATCTTCATCTTCAATAGAAGAGTTGGATGAGCTAACTGAACAACAAGATTCTTCAACGAAATCAATCGGTTCAGTTCAACAATCTTTGAGTGAGTCAAGAGGCAAGATTTGTTGACTCGTGCTCTCCTCATCTTCTAGCCTATAAATGTATTAGCAGCAAAGTTTTTCAATATCTCCACCCAGTGAAGTTTTGATCTGCTCAGTCTCCTCATCGTCGCCTAGCTTGATCAACTGCTGCCAAATGTTCTTTTCAGTAGAACATGTCTCGATGGTTTCGATAATACAGTTGTCCAACGTGTTTTACCAAAATCTCTTTGCAATTTCACTGAATACAACCATTTGAATCATATACAGAGGCGAGAAATAAACCCACTTTTCAGGATCGATTATTGTTGATTGATTGGATATGTTTACTGGTGTAGACTATTGCTGGAATCTTCAATGGTGAGTTCAGTAGTGTTAGCTACTGAGATCGGGTTTTTCTCGTATCTCTTTGCTAATTGACCAACAAATGTACTTGTGCGGAAGTAAGTCAACTAACAGAGTGAGTACGCTCATCAAATGGCTACTGGTTTTGTATGTGTGTTTAACAAAAAGTAATCAACACAACAATTTGTTTCTAGGTGTTCGAAACTAAACTCTCTTACGTCACCCCTTCTTCCGGTTCTACCAGAAGGTATCACTCTAAAAGTCTTTGAGTATTACAATCCTTTTCAACACCCCACGTCAGTTAGTACTTACCCCACTCCTACAACTGAGACTCCTAGACTCAACTCAGAACAAATCAGCCCTCAATTGATTCTACAATAGTATTTTGGTCAGCACACTCAACTGATATCTTTGCAATGTTTGTACAACTCAACACTTCGCACCATATAATTCTCACTTGATCTGATATGCTTGATGCGTGTGCTGGTGTTTTTCGGCTCCTGATATAATCTTCAATGTGAGCTTTGAACTCTTATACTGAAATTGTATACTGTAAGTGTTTGCAAGTTCTTGATTTTGCCAGATTATTCTTTTTTTTGCAGCCAATGGTATCTATTAATAGGAGTAAGACAATAGTTATGTTGGTTCAAATATGTATCCGTTGGATTGTAGTCGTTGTCTTGTCTCTGACATGAAAGTACACTGTAATGCAGTTCTCAGTCTGAGTGTAGCATGGTACGGAAGTTTTTTTCCAAAGGTTAAAGACTTCGACTGGTTACTTGGTGAGCAACTTCTGATCTCCTCTCTCTTCTGCTTCTGCTATTATACTCTTGTCCTCACTTATGTTTTGTTTTCTCTGTTGCATCTTCTCTTGTTCTGCTACGTTGTTTCTGCTCTTGTTCTGCTTTCCAATTTGTTGATGTGCAAATTTGTTTGTCAAACGCCGAAACTCATATACTTGATTTCCTAACAGCGTGCATCAAATGATTATTACGTGTCAGAGTAATTTTTTTTCAAGGAGAAATTACACTTATTTTATTGAACTTTCTCAATTATAAATTCTTTGAATATTATTGTCTACTCTCAATTAATGCCTATCTATTTCATTTTATCACAATAGTTTTTTTAATATATTAATTAACCGATTTTTAATTGTCATTTAGATTCACTTACTTTTTGTGTCAAACAATTATATACATAATTTTGAAATTATTATGTACATTTATTTTAATTACATTATTTTTTCAAGTATTTTAATTAAAATAAATTTTTTTGGCATTATCTACGTTATTAATTAAAATGGATCAAAAACTTTAGACTAGAGAGTACATTTTTTTTTAAAAAAATATTATTATTCTACATATTTATTATATTAGCATAATATATTTTAGGGGAAATTATTATTTTCCTGTATATTACTTGTTAAAGTTGAATTTCATCCTACAAGTTTTTATTTTTATTTTTTTTTGCTTTTTTGTTACTTGAAATCATTAAATACATTAGAGAATGTTTATTTGACACCGATGTTATCTTACATTTCTAATGTGATAAAAATGAAGCTTATGTTTCACATTAAAAAATTTAGAAAAAAGTACAGTTTTAGTCCTTATACTTTCACATCAAAACATTTTTGGTCCTTAAACATTTCAAAGCAACAATTTTAGTCCTTAAACTTTACAAATTGCAACACAATTAGTCCTTATAGTTTTTTTATGGTTAAATATATTTTTGGGGACTAATTTATTATATTTTTAAATTATAGACCTAAATAAATAAAAAAACATGAAAAATAAAAATCATAATATCTACAATACAAACATTTTTTTGAGTAACATATTTATTCTTTTTTATGATGTTATTATATGTAAATAAAATTTATTACGATTTTTTTATTAAACATAAAATATCTACTTTAGAATATAGATTTTTTCATAAAAATAATCGAATATGTTTTTAAAATTAAATATCTTATAAATATTTTAATATGCACATTTCTTAATGTATTTTCTAATAATTTTTTAAAATAAAATTTATTTAATATCTTTGATACTAAATAACTGATTTGATATCAAATTTAATTAAGTATTTATTTTTATTTAATAATAAGATACGAACTAGATAAATTTTAATTTTTTTAAAATATCAAATATAAATATGTAATATATATAATTATTTTTGTAAATATTAAACATCAATAATAAATTAAAACGAATAAAAAATACATATGGTATACAAATTAATCTTGAAATTTGAAACTCTAATTTTAATTTTAGTTTTTAATTTTTTTAAAATTTTAAAATAAAGATAAAACATTTTTTAAAAAAAATATAGTTTCATTTACTATTTTTATGTTTTTTCTTTTCACAATATTTTATTATTAATTTTATTCATTTTTAGACCCTAAAATTTAATAATATCATAAATTAGTCCTCACAAATATATTTAACTATAAAATAAATGGCAAGAACTAATTTGGTTACCATTTTTAAAGTTTAAGAACTAAAAGTGTTTTGTTGAAATGTTTAGGGACCAAAAGTGTTTTGATATGAAAGTATAAGGACTAAAAATGTATTTTTCCCAAAAATTTACCTAAAGTAAATTAATCTTGTCACTTTGTGATTTTGGTCCTTCATATTTTCATATTTCAGTTTTAGTTTAGTATGCTAAGATTTTTAGCTATTTTAGTTCATTTTAGTTGAAATGGTGCTACATTATATATGCTAGCATGCAATTTTCCCAAACAAAAATAAGGAAAACAACAAAATTTTCCCTCTTATTTTGATGTTTTGAGGATAATTTTTCTTTATTTTTTTTTCTTTTTTAATTTCGATGAATTTTAATGTGTAATATAAAATTTATTTCAACACACGTGCTATGTTAAAAAACCACCGATTTCAAATAAATCATATTCTATATATTTAGATGTTTCAGGCAAAAAAGGACAAAAAATTAGAAGTTATTTGATAAAAATCATATTTTTACAAGCCACATAACTAAAAGTCAAAATAGGCTAACTTATAAAACTAGAATTGTAACTTTTTCTTATCTTTAGTGTTTGAGTTTATTTCCCTTATGTTTAATTTTTAAACATAAATCTATAATGAACATTATAATTTTTCACTTATTGATTTTATATCTTTTTTTGTTTAGTTTGAAAATAATGTCTATGACCAACATCAGTCAGATATCCGTAAAATTTATTGGATGTTAATTCATAACCATATATATAATTCTAGGTTCATCACGTGCATCGCACGTGCACCTTCCTAGTTAATATAAATAAATCAATGCAATAAAAGTGAGATTTATCATTAAATAATCAAATACTTTTCAAATACAATCAGTCATGTCCAAAAAACACATAATTAGTCAAATAACCATTACATAATGTTGCAAAAAAGGAAAAAATTAAATAGTCGATGCAGGAGGTAGTAGAGGAGATCAAGACAAGCATATTGGTACAGACAGGAAATATTAGCACGATCTGCTGAATTTGCTGAAATAATTTCACAAAGCTTTCATATTGCCCAACTTTCCGGGTTTCGATTTCTGAAGCTTTGTCGAGAATGGCTTAAAGATTGCACCAAAATTCTGTTCAAATCACCTCTGCATATTTCTTGATCATGTCTACTGGATAAACTCCCTGTTCCATCTCACTTCGATACAAAATCTTGGTACCCTCCAATATTTGGTTCCGAATCTTGAGGCGATAAATTAGGTGAGATTATTTTCTCGATCTGATGCCTGTTCCTGCCTGAAATGGTCGATCTGCACAAAGAGCATTTGGATTTCTTTTGCAGCCACACATCAATACAATCTAAATGAAGACTTGAGCACACTTGGGAAGAAGTCTCAATAAGTCATTTTCTTGGAACTCATTCAAACAGACCACAAATTTCAGTTTACAGGCATTGACCAAATCTATGAATACATCCTTTAAAAATGCAAAATTTAGAGTATCTTCACGAAAAAAATTTAAATCATGAAAATTTCAAAGCATACAAGTTAAAATTACAATTAATATGTTAAAGTCTAAGTGGTTTACGTTAATCATAGCAACTTTGCTCACTTAATTAATAAAGCTGTTAAATTCACATCACAACAACAACATTGATAAGAAACAAAAACACATCTTTGAAAAGGACAACACTCACCAATCTGGTTTGTTGAAGAAATCTTGATATTGTATAGACAACAACATTCACTGAACAACACGATCAGAGATATATCATACCAACAAATCTCCAGTTCCTTGGATATATCATGAACACGATTCGAAAACAAGACAATCGGCAATCAAATAACATGCAATCAAAAGAAAACTGACACACTGATTTATAGTGGTTCGGATGTGAATTATCCTACATCCACTTTGGCCCAAAGCTCATTCACTATAATCAATCACAAAGTGTATCAAAGATTACAATGTATCGACTTCAATCTTCAATGCTTATCAGACCAAGAACATGAGAAGAAAATCAAGAAATACAATCACAAAGATTGATACAATCACCCTCTATACAATCGAAGACTTCCAACCCTTCAACGAGAATTAATCCAGATCAGAAGAAAAGAGAATTTTGTAGCTTTTGTTATATGTATGTTTCAACTGCTTCGGTCTTCTTTCCTTTTATGCAAGTCTCTTTGAATCAGTTGGTTAGAGTTAGTTGGAGAAGTTGAGAGGTACTGATCTCCTACATCTTCATCTTGTATGGTATTGTGCACTTCCTTGATTCTTCATTCCCATTGGTCATAATAGCTGGATAAGAAAGCCAACATTACAAAACTCCACCTTGGATTTCTTATAAGCTTTGGACAATCATCACAGCAGCTAAGGACCAGGATCTATTTCTCCAACATTGATTGACTTGAGACAATGTTGGAATTTCACATTAGGAATGACTTTGGTCAGCATATCAGCTGGATTGTCTTCAGTGGCTATCTTCTCCATTTGAACTTTTCCATGCTCCACCAAATCTCTAACAAAATGCAATCTTATATCAATGTGCTTTGTTTTCTCATGGTGCATCGGGTTCTTAGTCAAGTGCAGAGCACTTTGACTATCAGAGAAGAGTTTGACATCCACCTTGTGTTCAGTTAACTCAGTCAAAATACCCTTTAACCAAATTCCTTCCTTTGCAGCTTCTGTGATTGCAACATATTCTGCTTCTGTGGTTGATAATGCCACTATAGGTTGCAAGTTTGCTTTCCATCTAATGGTATTTCCATTATATGTGAAAAAATATCCAGTGGTTGATCTTCGTTTATCAAGATCACCGTCATAATCTGCATCCATGTATCATGTCAGTCCTTTTTGCTTGCCATGTTGTTTTCCATAGATCAAACCTGTCTTCAAAGTGGAGTTAAGATATCTCAAGACCCACTTTACTGCCTCCCAGTGCTCTTTACCAGGTCTACTCATGAATCGACTCACCAGGCTTGTAGCATATGCCAAATCAGGTCTTGTACATATCATGGCATACATTAGGCTATCAGTGGCATTAGCATAAGGCACATTATGCATGACAGACTCTTCATATGGTGTAGCAGAGCATTGATCTATGGATAACTTGAAATGAGCAGCCAAAGGTGTTGTAATTGAAAGAGTGGGTGCCCGGTTAGCCAACTTGTGGCTAAGGGCTTTTATGACTCTATGTAAAACAATATTTTGTTTAATATAATTTACACTTTTATAATGGCATTGACTTTATCTTTCTTCATAATGTTATATTATGATATACTATTGTTGTTTTGATAAAGACCTTGAATATACTATAGTGTATGTAAGATGTGGTAGCACATGGGGATGGCTATCATGAAACACATCTTATAGTCACTGTATATTCTAAACTGTTCCTAGTCAATTGAGCCGTCCGCAAATAAGGATAAGGATCGCTCGAGATTGAGACTAGCATTTGCGATGCCGAGTACCACGTTTCATTGGTATGGAACATAGAGATGTTCAAAGCATGCAAATGGATATTCATATGATGAATGATCGAACTACCCTATTCGGACTTTCCAAGTGGTTATCACTTATCGAGTGGATAAAGTCCGCGGTTTTGGTTGTACACCATTAGTCCTTATTACTTGAAATATCATTGAGACTCTATATGCTAGTACTGTACTTTGACTCGTTTACCGACTCTATTGGGGTCATCAGGTGTCGGGATTGGGTACAGTTACGACACATATAGGAGTCGATGCTTTGTTGTCAAGGATTCACCACATACTTGCGAGTGTGGATATCCTATGCGATCTGAGGAGATATTAGTGTGACGAATCTCTGGCCAGAGTACATGATGTGTTTTAGGTTAATGGGTTTTCCTAGTAACACATGCGATGTCACTATTTGATCTCCAAGATGTAATGCATAGTTATCGAATCTCGAACGACTCTCGATATACCAATGGTTGTTGATTCGATCGGGATATATGGATGAAGGGACCGTACTGTACGCTAACCAAAATCTACTGGTTCTTTCAGGCACTAACAGTAATACCTAGGGAATCATGGGGCGATATTGCTAGGCGATCTTACCATGATTCGATGGGTAAGTCGAAAATTGTTGTTCCGAGTCACAAGGAGTTGTGAGCCCACGGCTAGCTGTATTCCTGAACCATTGAGGGTTACACAAGTAATGGATTACTAAAACCCCGTAGAGATAGTTAAATTTAAAGAGTTAAATTTAATGAAAGAGAAGTTGGACTTCTTAACTAAAGGGAGTGGGATTTCCTAAAATGACATAGGGATGGGCATTTTTGGAAATCACTGAATTCGAATTCAGAAAAATTATCTTGACTCTAAAAGATGCAAAAATGGTTTATGTGCACATTGGTGAAATCAGTTTATCAATCGGAGTCACGATGAATTTTATATTAATTTCTATAACAACAGGCTTGGCTTGTTGGGCTTAAGTTATGGATTGTGGGCTTTAAGGAGTTAGAGTCCTGATACAATTATAACTAGAAATTATTTATAAATAGAGGTGTTGGGTTCGAAAATTAAACACATTGAATACTGCAATTTTCGAAATTCACTCTATACTATTCAAGAGGATTTTTCGAAAATTCCTCTGTCCCTTTTGAGAAAATTCGAACTGTGATTTTTGTGAAAAATTACAATTCGAATTAACAGATCAAATCTGTTTATTCTCTACGTAAAACTTTTGATTGATTTCTAGTGCAGTCAATCAGAGGGTTTCTATTTTTCATTCGTGGACCTAATTCCGGAGTTAGATCGTGACTGTCATCGGTTCCCGGGATTTACAAGAAGAGCAGATTAAATTCTGTTGGAGTCCACGATCAAGCCTTTGCTTGACGAGGTAAAAATTTAACTGTGTTTTTATTTTTACTTGAACAAATTTAATCGTAAAAGTTTTGATACCCTTATATGGAATCGTTCCATATAATAAAATAAAAATTTTAAACTTTCGCTGCATCGGGTATCAATTCTTAATTGATCTGAACACAGTTTTCCAACAGTGGTATCAGAGACATGTTGCTCAGATCAAACGATTAAATTAATCGATTGTACCAAATTTTTAAGCCTCGGTTTTTGAAACAAAACAAAAATTTTAAAATTTAATTTTAATGGGCAAATCGGGCAGCGATGATCGCTGCCCGGGGCATCGCACGGTGCTGCCCATGGGCAGCGATTTGATCGCTGCCCAGGGCAGCGACGGGCTGCCCTGCCCGGGCCCCTTTTTGGGGCGCGGGCTGCCCGGGATTGTCCCGGGCAGCCCGGAAAAATTATTTTTAATTTTTAATTAAAATTTTAATTTTTTTGAAATTCTAGTTTTTGATCCGATCGAAAATTATTTTTGATTGGTTCACGAGGCATCGGATCGAATTGTTCGAGTCCGAAAATTTTAAAAATTGATTTTTGGATAAATTTGAATTTTTGGAAAATTTATAAATTTTATCCGTTAAATTAAATTTTATAAAATTAATTATTTTGGTACAATTGATGATAAGATATGATCTTATGGATGGATAAGATAAAATATGATTTTATCTTTTAAATTATGATGCATTTGCATGTTTATCCAATTATTTAATTATTGAATTAATTAATGAATAAAGGATGATCGATTGTCATGACCAATGTTTTAGGTGTATGTTAGGTGATTTACATTTGTCTTATTGTTGTTGGTGTTTATTTATGGGCTTGGTTTATAGCCCAATATGATTGTCATATGTAATAAAAGTGGGCCTGGTTTATGGCCCGTTCCCACCCCTAAAATGTATCCCATATTTGTCATCGAAATTTATTGTAAATTTATTAGACTTTGTGGGAGACAAAGATTTGAAGAAATGGTGGGCCCAGCAGACAATGAAGACCGAAGAAATGTAAATTGGAAGCTCAATGTAATAGGATTGCATTGCATACTTGCATATCACCTAGGATTGGACTTAGACTCGTGATTGGCAACCACGGGTCGATTAGTTAATGGGATCGATCATCCTTAAATAATATATGATATTATTGATGTATGCATGTTTAGACTAAATTGTATGAATCCCGCAAGCATACACAAATTGCATGATGAGACAAATTTTCAAAATTAAAAATCCCTCATTTTAAATATGATTTAAAATTGATATCAAGATTAATAAAAAAATAATTTAAATATTGTTTAAATATTCCTACCTTCCATCAACGATCAATGTATGAGATGCTATCCGCGGATACGGTCCGGCTCATATTATTGAGGGGGGCCGTTCGTCGGAAAGCTGTATATTGGATCGACACATGTTGTAAGTTGGGTGGAACTCCCATGGGATTGGCTCATATTATTGGGGATCCACATGGCGATCGTCCATCACAACTTAATATTGATGGGTTATCTTGACATGTCACAATAAACGGCGTCATATTATTGGGCCCTTATTGGACATGAGGTAAAAACATGGGGGTTACTTTGGAAGTAATTGGGCTCTACCTTTTGAAAATTATGGTTGGCTGATATTATTCGGGATCATGATTTGACAATTGGACTCCATGTTCTCACTAAGGAAAACAGTTTCCCGTTTTCACTAGAGGGTAGTGAAATCGTTAAAATAGTGGGAGTGTAATTCATAAAATTAAATTTTGCCATATTTTATGTCTTAGTAAATTAATTAAACAATCATCGATTATTGTCTGTTTCATCTCAGTATATCATTATGATGAATCTTCGTAATCCACATGTTTCAATTCTCGAACAAAACAAAATTTCTGGCGCAAACTATACGGAATGGTTCAATAAGTTAAGATTGTCCAGAGTTCGGAAAAGATTTTCTAAGTGTTAGAAAAGGCTTCTCCAAAAACAGTCCCGATTGATGTAACTGCCGAAAGGTTGGCCGAACTAGAGAAATGGTTGGACCATGATCTCAAGACAAAATGTTACATGCAAAATTGGACAAGTCTAAACAAGTTTGCCATCACTGCAAGAAACCCGGTCATTGGAAACGTAACTGCAAGGAATACCTCGAACATTTGCGAACTGCAAAGGGTATGTTTTACATTGAAATAAATGTTTCGCTTAATACTTCTTCTTGGGTATTGGATACCGGATGTGGATCTCACATTTGCAATGATTTGCAGATGATGACAAGAAGTCGTAAGCTAAGGATGGGTGAGACCCAGCTAAGGCTCGGGAATGGTTCTAGAGTCGAAGCCAAAGCTATAGGAGACATTTATTTAGTTTTGCAAAACAATTTTAAGTTATTTTTGAGAGATGTTTTATATGTTTCGGATTTGGTCAAAAACATTATATCTATTTCTATGCTTGATAGAGATGGTTTTTCTTGCAATTTTGAAAATGGGATTTGCAATATTTACAAGAATGAATGTTTGATTGGAAATGGACAACTTGAAAACGATCTATATAGCTTAAAATTAAAAGACGTTCCAATTAATTATGTTGATAAACCGGTAACAACAATTAAAAGGAAAAACGATAGTCAAAACCCGGCAAACCTTTGACATGCTAGGCTAGGTCACATTTCCTCAAGGAGGATGAACAAGCTAGTGGGAGAGGGCATGTTTGATATGTCTGATATTAACTCTCTACCTACTTGTGAGTCCTGCCTAAAAGGAAAAATAACTAAATCTCCTTTCAAAGGGAAACCTGAGCATAGTCAAAATCTGTTGGATTTGATCCATACAGATGTTTGCGGTCCATTTAGGATTGGTACTAAATGTGGCAACACCTACTTCATTACCTTTACTGATGATCATTTTAGATATGGGTATTTATATTTAATGAAATATAAGTCTGAAGCATTTGAAAGGTTCAAAGAATTCAAGGCTGAAGTAGAAAACAAACTAGGTAAAAGTATTAAGGCACTTCGATCGGATCGAGGTGGAGAATACTTAAGTACCGAGTTTTTGGACTATCTAAAAGAGAATGGGACTCTCTCTCAGTGGAATCCTCCTATGACACCTTAGCTGAATGGTGTTTCGGAGCGTCGCAATCGAACTTTGTTGGACATGGTTCGATCCATGATGAGCTTCACTGAGCTCCCACCTTCGTTTTGGGGCTACGCGCTTGAAACGGCGGTATTGTTGTTAAACAACGTCCACACTAAAGCAGTAAATAAAACACCATACGAGTTATGGAATGGCAAAGCTCCTAAGTATTCGTACTTGAGGATTTGGGGATGTCCTGCTTACGTGAAGCAGACAGTGGGAGATAAGTTGGATAGTTGATCCACCTTATGTTATTTTGTAGGGTATCCGAAGAATTTAATCGGATATTATTTCTATCATCCTGCTGAAACAAAAGTGTTTGTTTCAAGGAATGCCACCTTCTTGGAGAAGGAGTTCTTATTGGATAAGAAAGGCAAGATGATGGAACTCGAAGAAATTCGAGAAGAACCCGAGATACAAAATAGCGATCCTACACCTCAAGAATCATCACAAGACACGCCTATTACTAGGAGATCCGAGAGGACTTCTAGGCCTCCTATTAGATATGGTCTTCTTCTTGAAGGGGATCAAAGTGAACCCGACATTGGATGTGATCCAAGAAACTTCAAGGAAGTAATTTCTGATGCGGATTCGAATGTATGGCTTGAAGCTATGCAATCGGAAATAGACTCGATGCATTCTAACCAAGTTTGGTCTTTAGTAGATCCTCCCGATGGAATTGTTCCAATTGGGTGCAAATGGATCTACAAGAGAAAGCTTGGGCCTGATGGAAAGGTATTGACCTACAAGGCACGATTGGTGGTAAAAGGTTATATTCAAAGACAAGGAGTTGACTATGATGAAACTTTTTCACCAGTCTCAATGTTCAAGTCCATAAGAATCCTTATTGCCATAGCAGCATGGTATGACTATGAGATATGGCAAATGGATGTAAAGACTGCATTTCTTAATGGAAACATTAAGGAAGAGATCTATATGATGCAGCCTGAGGGATACACATCCATGGGAAGCGAGCATAAGGTATGCAAGCTTCAGAGATCAATCTATGGTCTCAAACAAGCATCAAGAAGTTGGAACCAGAAATTTGATGAAACGATAAAGGATTTTGGTTTTATCAAGAACCCGGAGGAACCATGCGTGTACAAGAAAGTAGTTAAGAATGCGGTAACTTTCTTAGTACTTTATGTTGATGACATCCTACTCATGGGAAATGATGTAGGGATGTTGCAGTCAACAAAGATATGGTTATCAGGTAGATTCTCGATGAAGGATTTAGGTGAGGCATCCTATATTCTAGGAATTCAGATCTATAGAGATAGATCTAAAAGAATGATAGGACTCACTCAATCAACCTACATCGACACCATATTGAAAAGGTTTTCTATGGATGAGTCCAAGAGAGGACATCTACCTATGTGTCATGGAGTTTCTCTATCCAAGTCTATGTGTCCCAAGACTGACGAAGAGATAGAGAAGATGACACACGTGCCATATGCGTCAGCCATAGGTAGTATCATGTATGGGATGATATCTACCAGACCGGATGTGGCCTATGCTCTGAGCGTCATGAGCAGATACCAAGCCAATCCCGGTCAAATGCATTGAAAAGCCATGAAGGATATTCTTAAGTACTTGCGAAGTACTAAGAATTTATTCATGGTTTATGGAGGGAGAGAATTGAAGTTGGAAGGCTATACCGACTCTAGCTTCCAATGTGACATGGATGACTCGAAATCAACCTCTGGATTTGTATTCGTGCTCAATGGCGGTGTTGTCTCTTGGAAGAGTTCCAAGCAGGACACCACAGTGGATTCCACCACTAAGGCAGAATACATTGCAGCATCAGCTACTGCTAAAGAGGCGGTTTGGATAAAGAAATTCATCCAAGAGTTGGGTGTAATTCCTGAAGCTGTTGGTCCAGTCCCGGTGTACTGTGACAACACGGGTGCCATTTCTCAGGCAAAGGAACCAAGGTCTCATCAGAAGTCCAAACACGTACTGAGGAAATACCACATCATCCGGGAGATTGTGGAAAGAGGAGACATCACTGTCGAGAGAGTGACCTCTACACACAATATCGCTTATCCGCTTACTAAGCCCTTGCCAGGACCATTGTTTGACAAATATCGCGAAGCAATGGGATTACGTAGTATGACTAGTTGGCTTTAGGGCAAGTGGGAGATTGAAAGAGTGGGTGCCCGGTTAGCCAACTTGTGGCTAAGGGCTTTTATGACTCTATGTAAAACAATCTTTTGTTTAATATAATTTACACTTTTATAATGGCATTGACTTTATCTTTCTTCATAATGTTATATTATGATATACTATTGTTGTTTTGATAAAGACCTTGAATATACTATAGTGTATGTAAGATGTGGTAGCACATGGGGATGGCTATCATGAAACACATCTTATAGTCACTGTATATTCTAAACTGTTCCTAGTCAATTGAGCCGTCCGCAAATAAGGATAAGAATCGCTCGAGATTGAGACTAGAATTTGCGATGCCGAGTACCACGTTTCATTGGTATGGAACATAGAGATGTTCAAAGCATGAAAATGGATATTCATATGATGAATGATCGAACTACCCTATTCGAACTTTCCAAGTGGTTATCACTTATCGAGTGGATAAAGTCCGCGGTTTTGGTTGTACACCATTAGTCCTTATTACTTGAAACATCATTGAGACTCTATATGCTAGTACTGTACTTTGACTCATTTACCGACTCTATTGGGGTCATCAGGTGTCGGGATTGGGTACAGTTACGACACATACAGGAGTCGATGCTTTGTTATCAAGGATTCACCACATACTTGCGAGTGTGGATATCCTATGCGATCTGAGGAGATATTAGTGTGACGAATCTTTGGCCAGAGTACATGATGTGTTTTAGGTTAATGGGTTTTCCTAGTAACACATGCGATGTCACTATTTGATCTCCAAGATGTAATGCATAGTTATCGAATCTCGAACGACTCTCGATATACCAATGGTTGTTGATTCGATCGGGATATATGGATAAAGGGACCGTACTGTACGCTAACCAAAATCTACTGGTTCTTGCAGGCACTATCAGTAATACCTAGGGAATCATGGGGCGATGTTGCTAGGAGCTCTCACCATGATTCGATGGGTAAGTCGAAAATTGTTGTTCCGAGTCACAAGGAGTTGTGAGCCCACGGCTAGCTGTATTTCTGAACCATTGAGGGTTACATAAGTAATGGATTACTAAAACCCCGTAGAGATAGTTAAATTTAAAGAGTTAAATTTAATGAAAGAAAAGTTGGACTTCTTAACTAAAGGGAGTGGGATTTCCTAAAATGACATAGGGATGTGCATTTTTGGAAATCACTGAATTCGGATTCGGAAAAATTATCTTGACTCTAAAAGATGCAGAAATAGTTTCTGTGCACATTGGTAAAATCAGTTTATCAATCGGAGTCACGATGAATTTTATATTAATTTCTATAACAACAGGCTTGACTTGTTGGGCTTAAGTTATGGATTGTGGGCTTTAAGGAGTTTGAGTCCTGATACAATTATAACTAGAAATTATTTATAAATAGAGGTGTTGGGTTCGAAAATTAAACACATTGAATACTGCAATTTTCAAAATTCACTCTATACTATTCAAGAGGATTTTTCGAAAATTCCTCTATCCCTTTTGAGAAAATCCGGACTGTGATTTTTGTGAAAAATTACAATTCAAATTAACAGATCAAATCTGTTTATTCTCTACGTAAAACTTCTGATTGATTTCTAGTGCAGTCAATCAGAGGGTTTATGTTTTTCATTCGTGGACCTAATTCCGGAGTTAGATCGTGACTGTCATCGGTTCCCGGGATTTACAAGAAGAGCAGATTAAATTCTGTTGGAGTCCACAATCAAGCCTTTGCTTGACGAGGTAAAAATTTAACTGTGTTTTTATTTTTACTTGAACAAATTTAATCGTAAAAGGTTTGATACCCTTATATGGAATCGTTCCATATAATAAAATAAAAATTTTAAATTTCCGCTGCACCAGGTATCAATTCTTAATTGATCTGAACACAGTTTTTCAACAGTAATAATCTTGGAATTCATCAATCCAAATTTGGATACAACCTTCTTAAGATAATCTTCTTGGTTTATGAATAAGATGCCTTTATCTCTATCTCTTGTAATCTGCATTCCAAGTATCTTTTTTGCAGGGCCAAGATCTTTCATTTCAAACTCCCCTTTGAGTTTTTCTTTCAATTCCAAAATTGCATCCATGCTCTTACATGCCATGAGCATATCATCAACATAGAGCAACAAATAGATGGTGCATCCTTCTGAAGTCTTGTTATGATAAACACAACTGTCATAATCACTTTTCTTGAACAATTGACAGCTCATAAAACTATCAAAGCGTCTATGCCATTGCCTTGATGACTGCTTCAAACCATACAAGGATTTTTTTAAGCAGACAAACCTTTGATTCATGCCCTGGAACTTCATAACCCTCTGGTAGTCTCATATAAATCGTTTCATCCAGGCTACCATGTAAGAAAGTTGTTCTTACATCCATCTGTTCCAGCTCCAAATTTTGGTCTGCTGTCAAAGCCAATAAAATCCTTATTGATGTATGTTTTACTACTGGAGAGAATACTTCATTAAAATCAATGCCCTCCCTTTGAGTGAAGTCTTTTGCCACCAATCTTGCCTTGAACCTTTGTGGTTCAACTCCTGGAATTCCTTCCTTTATTTTGTAAATCCATTTACTTTCTATTAGTTTTCTGCCCTTTGGAAGCTCCACCAATTCCCAGGTATTATTCTTTTCAAGGGAATGTATTTCTTCAAGCATAGATTCTTTCCATTTCAATTTATTCTTGATGTCTATAGCTTCTTTATATGAACTTGGTTCTTCATAGCTGAAGGTTTCAAAAACACTCAAAGCATATGCTATTAGATCAGCATATCCATATTTAGCAGGAGGTTTAATTTCCCTTCTGACCCTGTCTCTTGCTAGATGATAATCTGTCAAGTCATCACCTTATACTGGAGGAGTGATTTCTTGTATTTCAGGATGTGTACCCTTTTGTGACTCCACCACAATGTGATCATTATTGCAAAATTCCTTATCATTCTTATACGCATTCTCAGATGATGTTTGCCTGAGTACACTATCCTCTTCAAAGGTAATGTCCCTGCTTATCACAGCTTTTCCAATTCCATTTTCAGAGAGCCAAACTCTATAACCTTTAACTCCCTCTGGATATCCAAGAAAAATGGACTTCTTAGCTCTTGGTTGCAGCTTTCCATCAGTAGTGTGTATATAAGCAGTACATCCAAATACTCTTAGTGTTTCATAATTTCCCTTTTGACCAGACCAAACTTCGATTGGTGTTTTGAAGTTTAGAGCTACAGATGGACATCTGTTAATAAGGTAGCATGTTGTGGCTGCTGCCTCACCCCAGAAACTAACAGGTAGTTTAGCATTTGAGAGCATACATCTAACTCTTTCTAGCAAGGTTCGATTCATTCTCTCAGCAAGTCCATTTTGCTGAGGAGTATGTCTTACTGTCAAATGTCTTGCTATACCATTCTTCTTACACAGTTCATCAAACTCATTATTCAAATACTCCAATCCATTGTTTGTTCTCAATATTTTGATCTTCCTTCCTGTCTGGTTTTCTATCAGTGATTTCCAATCAACGAATTTCTTCAGGGCTTCATTTTTATGCTTCATTGTATAAACCATACTCTTCTGGAGTAATCATCAATGAAGGTGATAAAATACCTCGATCCTCCATGTGTTTGATTTCTTGCAGGCCCCCATACATCAGAATGTATATAGTCCAGAGTATTCTTGGTTGTATGTTCAGCTCTTTTGAATTTGACTCTTGTTTGCTTTCCCAGAACACAATGCTCACAAAATCCATTTTGCTGATTTGATCCTTACCAAAAACACCTTGTTTGTGAAGTTCAACAAGCCCCCTTTCACTTATATGTCTCATTCTAGCATGCCATAACTTGGTTTTATCCAAGCTAACATGGGCATTCAAACTAGTATGATCATTGTGTGATCCTCCTTGCAAGACATATAAACCATTGCGTCTTATTCCTTTCATCACAACCATTACTCCCTTAGTAACAGTAAGGACACCATCCTTAGCTTTAAACTCATAGCCCGATTGATCTAGCATTTCAAGTTATATCAAGTTCCTTTTCAATCCTGGAAGAAATCTAACTTCTGACAGAGTTCTTGTTGTTCCATAATTCATTTTTAACTTGATGGATCCAATGCCTTCAATCTTACAAGCTACATTGTTTCCTATAAGGACATTTCCTTCATCAACCTTATCGAAATCACTGAACCAATGCCTGCAAGGAGTCATATGAAAAGAGCAGCCTGAGTCTAAGATCCAATCCAGTTCACATTTATCAACTGTGACCATCAAAACATCTGCACTTTCATAGCCATCTTGTGTTATAGCTGCATCTCCTGAATTAGATTCCTTTCCTGCTTGTCTTCTTTTTCTTTCTGGGCAATCTTTAATGAAGTGTCCTTCCTTATGACATGAGTAACACTTCCTCACAAACTTCTGTCTGGATTTTGATCTGGATTTGCCTCTATATTTTGTTTCTCTCTTTTCCGATCTTCCTCTTGCATAGAGTCCTGCACTGTGATCATCATTTCCATTTCCTGATTTCTTATTTAACTCTTTAGAAATTAGAGCAGCATGTACTTCTTCAAGAGACAAAGAATCCTTACCATAGATCATGGTATCCTTTAGATTCTCATAAGTATTCGGAAGAGATCTCAATAACAGCAGTGCTTGATCTTCATCTCCTACTTTAATCTCTATATTCTCAAGATCCAAAATGATCTTATTGAAATCATCAACATGATCTTCAATCGATTTTCCAGTAGAAATCTTGAAGGTATACAGTTTCTGCTTGAGAAAAAGTCTGTTAGCCAGAGACTTTGTCATATACAAGTGCTCAAGATTTAACCAAACTGCAGCAGCCGATCCCTCCTTGGATACCTCTCGCAAGACTCTATCTCCAAGGCTCAAAATTATGGCACTATGTGCCTTTGCAAGAACGTCTTTCTTGTCCATACCCCTGACTTTATCAGGGACATTTTCTTCTCCAAGCAAAGCATCCTCGAGGCCATTCTGAACCAACAAAGCACTCATCTTCAATCGCCATAACCCAAAATCATTTTTGCCCGTGAATTTCTCAATATCGAAACGTGTAGTTGTCATTGAACCTAAGCTCTTGATACCAATTTGTTGAAGAAATCTTGATATTGTATAGACAACAACATTCACTGAACAACACGATCAGAGATATATCATACCAACAAATCTCCAGTTCCTTGGATATATCATGAACACGATTTGAGAACAAGACAATCGGCAATCAAATAACATGCAATCAAAAGAAAACTGACACACTATATAATCAATCACAAAGTGTATCAAAGATTACAATGTATCGACTTCAATCTTCAATGCTTATCAGACCAAGAACATGAGAAGAAAATCAAGAAATACAATCACAAAGATTGATACAATCACCCTCTATACAATCGAAGACTTCCAACCCTTCAAAGAGAATTAATCCAGATTAGAAGAAAAGAGAATTCTGTAGCTTTCGTTATATGTATGTTTCAACTGCTTCGGTCTTCTTTCCTTTTATGCAAGTCTCTTTGAATTAGTTGGTTAGAGTTAGTTGGAGAAGTTGAGAGGTACTGATCTCCTACGTCTTCATCTTGCATGGTATTGTGCACTTCTTTGATCCTTCATTCCCATTGGTCATAACAGTTGGGTAAGAAAGCCAACATTACATGGTTTATATGAGCCCAATATGTTTCCTTCTTTGGCCGCTCGAGAGAATCACAGCATAACTCACTTGTTCTATTGAGAACGAATCTTGTACCAATCCTGCAAGGCCCAACATATTCAATGTACTGTAAACACAAATCAAGGATATGAAATGATTCCAAATACTATCATCAATTTAGGTGCTAAAATGTTTAGTTAAGAATTCATAACATCACTTGAATAATACAAAAACTTAATCAACATGAAATAACCATAACATCATCTTAGCCATCCCAATCGATCTAATATAATGAACATCAAAACTATCTTGTGAAGGATACAATACATATAGACTTACTAAATCATCTATAAAGTTACAAAATCATAGGTTCTTTAATCAGAATAATAGGCCAGACTGTTATGCTCATTTCTAAATACAAACCCAAAATTTGGTGACAAATGCAGCCCAAGCATCCTACAATCATGAAACACAGCTTTAGTAAAAGTTTATTTCCGAAATGAACAAAAAATTATTCCCATGGAGCATTAGATGACCGAACTAATCTATTAATAGTATTAATTAATTCACATCTCCAGCGCTGCCAATCTATAATGATTCATTATGAATTTAACTATTTAGCATTAGAATTCAGAATGGCACAAAGCATAACACCAAGTTAACCATCATTTCTCCATACTTAGTCCTTGAAGTGTTAATATTAGATACAACCCATTCTTATTTTCTTAAAAGCTAATTTCCCTTAACTTTAACAAAATTAATCATACTTTCGTTTATAAAACCCGATAACTTAACATAAAATTTTATAACTCACTAACATTGTAAACCAGCAACATCAGAAAGAATACAACACAAATCTAAAAGTATGACTTGCGTGCAACGTGCCTTGGCCATTGAGGCGAAACGATGTACAACCTGTAAGCTCAAGGCACACGCCTCATTCAAGAGCAAGATATGTGCGTCGGGACATGCCAAGTTATGCCTTAAGTTTAGGAAGGCACGTGGAGTATTTTTAATAAATATGATCCAGTGTAAAACAAAAATATAGTGAACTTGAGCTTGGCCTTGGCATATTTCAAGAGAACTAAAATTTTGGTTCGCATGCAGCATTCTTCAGCGGTGCCAAAAAATAAAAAATCAACCAAGCCAAATACATCAGATAAATCGATACATCACCATCATTAGTAAGAATTTTTTCGGCACATTCTAAATATCTATTACTACTATAAATCTATTATCTATTATCTATTATCTATTACTACTATAAAAGTATGAATGGTGGGCAAAGTTTTTTTATTGTGTATTTACTATATTGCCCCAAAACTATGAATTATGTGTATTAATTGCATGGGCATTGTGTGGAAAAATGGTGTAAAAATTAGGATCAAATTTGGGATATTAAAATAGTGATGAATCAATGTGTTGCTTATTCATTAAAATGGTGCATTTATTTTTTTTGAATCATTGAATACAATATTATATTTTAATTGATTTTCATCATATTCCTAAAGTTATTATAAAGAAAACATGAGAAAAAAAAATATTTTTGAATTTTCTAAAAGAATCATTCTTATTTTAATACCAAGAGACACTATTTTAAAGTTTAGACTTCTTCAAAAATAAAAATCTATTCTATTACTACTATAAAAGTATGAATGGTGGCCAAAGTTTTTTTATTGTGTATTTACTATATTGCCCCAAAACTATGAATTATGTGTATTAATTGCATGGGCATTGTGTGGAAAATTGATGTAAAAATTAGGGTCAAATTTGGGATATTAAAATAGTGGTGAATCAATGTGATGCTTATTCATTAAAGTGGTGCATTTATTTTTTTGAATCACTGAATACAACATTATATTTTAATTGATTTTCATCATATTCCTAAAGTTATTATAAAGAAAACATGAGAAAAAAATTATTTTTGAATTTTCTAAAAGAATCATTCTTATTTTAATACCAAGAGACACAATTTTAAAGTTTAGAATTCTTCAAAAATAAAAATCTATTATTACTATTACTACTATAAAAGTATGAATGGTGGACAAGTTTTTTTATTGTGTATTTACTATATTGCCCCAAAACTATGAATTATGTGTATTAATTGCATGGGCATTGTGTGAAAAAATAGTGTTAAAATTAGGGTCAAATTTGGGATATTAAAATAGTAGAGAATCAATGTGTTGCTTATTCATTAAACTGGTGCATTTATTTTTTTGAATCATTGAATACAACATTATATTTTAATTGATTTTCATCATATTACTAAAGTTATTATAAAAAAAACATGAGAAAAAAATTATTTTTGAATTTTCTAAAAGAATCATTCTTATTTTAATACCAAGAGACACAATTTTAAATTTTAGAATTCTTTAAAAATAAAAATCTATTATTACTATTACTACTATAAAAGTATGAATGGTGGACAAAGTTTTTTTATTGTGTATTTACTATATTGCCCCAAAACTATGAATTATGTGTATTAATTGCATGGACATTGTGTGGAAAAATAGTGTAAAAATTAGGGTCAAATTTGGGATATTAAAATAGTGGAGAATCAATGTGTTGCTTATTCATTAAACTGGTGCATTTATTTTTTTGAATCATTGAATACAACATTATATTTTAATTGATTTTCATCATATTCCTAAAGTTATTATAAAAAAAACATGAGAAAAAAATTATTTTTGAATTTTCCAAAAGAATCATTCTTATTTTAACACCAAGAGAAACTATTTTAAAGTTTAGACTTCTTCAAAAATAAAAAAATATTTCATTTACTTATGAGGACTATTAAATAAATGATAAAAACTTATTTTTTTTGACAAGGATAAAAACTTATTTGAATACTTCTATAGGATTTTATTTTGAATTAAATAATTAGAATAAAAATTTTATTGGGTTATTTCTTTAGGATTTATTTTTTGAAAAAAAATTATTTTTGAATTTTTTAAGTGAATCATTCTTATTTTAATACCAAGAGACACAATTTTAAAGTTTAGACTTCTTCAAAAATAAAAATATATATATATTTCATTTACTTATGAGGACTATTAAATAAAAGATAAAAAATTATTTTTTTTACAAGGATAAAAACTTATTTTAATATTGCTATAAGATTTTATTTTGAATTAAATAATTAGAATAAGAATTTTATTTGGTTATTTCTTTACGAATTATTTTTTGAGAAATGTATTTTTATACTTTAACAATTAAAAAATGAAATTGATTATTTTTTAAGTTAGATGATAAAAATTAGAGCAATATTATTGTAAAGCAAATTATTTGGATGTAATTGTGCTATTAATTATGTCATTAATCACCTTATATTCATCTTTTAACATTTCTATCATCTATTTACATGTGATATGTTTAATTTTTAGTTAGTAAAAAATGGATATCATCATAATTCTTAGAAAATCTTTAAAAAATGATATATAAAAGTGAATATATGTTTGACAAGAAAAAAATTATTTTTATCTCATTTACGAATTTAATCTATTCTATGTATAAAATTGTTAACAGAAGTAAAAAAAATGACATTAGAAAAATAATATTATTAAAAACTATTAGAAACTTAATACATCTAAATAAAATCAAACAATTATAAATTATTTGAAAATTTAATTATTAATTATTTAATTTTTATTATAAATATAAATAAATTTAAATTTATTTTATATTATATTTAATAAATTAATACGTCGTTCACGAATATATAAAGAACGAATTTTCATGACCCTAAGCAAGAACAATTCCAATAAATCCAGAAAAATTAAAAAAAAAAGGAAAAATAAATGAAAGAGAGAGAAGAAAAACATACCTTGGCCTGAAGAGCTTCGGATTCTTTGAGAAAGAAATGGGACAAAGAATCGGATGATTCGGAAACGCGCTTGTCCACGTACAGAGCCAAATTTATGGGATACGTAGATCTCTCGATGCGATAAAAGATTATGGTGTCTTCTTGGCGAACGAAGCTCTTTCTCAAATATTCAAGATTCAACAACTCATCAAATCTTGTGCTTTGCGCCATGTCAAGACTACAAGGATTAATAAAAAGGTTGCTACTGCGCTGTTGAAGATCCGAAACATCAAACAAAAGAAGACTCAAAGAAGGGATCGTTGATTAACCACGAGACAGCTTCGATCTGGCCCAATTTTTCTCAAACTCGTTGATTTATGGCTCGAATCAAAGTTTAGGATGAGAGCTTCGAAACGCCTTAATCAATTTGAAATTCCAGCGGCAGACAAAGTTTCTATAAGTCGATGAAGGTGGCTGGTTGAGGGTTATGAGTGAGAGACAGGAAGAGAAATCTAAACATGAGAATAAATAAAAAAAATTTCAAGGCTACTAAGACTACAACGCATTAGTGAGTTTTGTTGCCAAATGATTGAGAGGGGGTGGCAAAATTTCCCGCTTCGTTTTAGCGACGCAGAGTGTTGTGCACATCGCAGAATGCTTGTCTTTGGCGACGTAAGTATTAGTTGCGTCGTAAAATTCTTACATATGGCGATGCGTTCATAGTAGTCGCAGAATTTGCAGTTTTATCGACGCTGTGCAAAGCTCGCGTCGCCAAATGCTAATATTTGGCTACGTGGACCGTGTCATGCGTCGCATAATGTCATAATTCTTGTAGTCATATTTCACTTCAAGAAATGTGAATTTAGTCAAGACTAATTAACTTTGTAGGACCATGAATTCGTTGCTTTAACAAAAATTATAATGACTGGTAATAGTGTAATTCAAATATTTTTCAAAGCCTTACTGTGAGAACCCGAAATTTCAGTGGGCTGAACTGAGGTAAACTTAACTGAGGTAGACTTAAATGAGGTAGACTGAAGTTAAAAAGACTGAAACTGAAACTGGTTTAGTTGGACAATGCTGTCAGTTGGGGCATCTAGCTGCAAATCTGTAACAGACAAAGTAGTCTGGGATTTTGTAACCGACGTAATCACTCCAAATCAAGCCAAATCAAAGGCAATAAATGGGGATCCTAACAGTCAGATTTCTCCCTATAAATAGAACTCAGATTTCAAAGTAAAAGTTACGCAACATTCTGAGCAAAATCACAAGCAAAAGTTAGTTTGAACGTTCAGTTGAGCAGTTTCATTTCAATCGAGGGGTCAGTTGTGCAGTCAAGAACAACCAAAAATTCTTTTTAGCAATCTACGGTAAGTTGGCTTACTGTTTTAAAATAAGATATTATGCTTTAAAAGATTTCAGCATATATGCTTTGCATTTAAAGTATGAATTTCGAAATCTGATCTCTGATGCACTGATGCTCGTGAACTAGTGGTAGAAATATATATTCTGAATATTATGTTCTATTTCTGTTATGTATGATTCCTCACCCTTTAGCGGATAAAATATAAGAGGCTGATATCAGTAACCACGAAAATCATGAGTAAGCTGGTGCATAATTTGACTCTGTAATTCTGTGAATATATATATATATATATATATATATATATGTGTGTATATGTGTGTGTGTGTGTGATTTTAGTTCTGATATAATACTGTATATGCATAAGATTTCTATTAAAAATTAATGCAAAAAGCTAGGATATTTACCCTATTTACTGAGTGACACTCATATCATTCACACATCCAAAATTATCTTAGATAGAAACGAAGATGAGATTGAAGGAGATGAGCAAATTCAATTTTGGGGATGCTGAAGAAGAAGACTGATTAGGTTCATTTTCTGTCCGCTGTGTTTAGACTCTATTATTGATTAGTCATTGATCAAAATTATGTTGTTCGTTTATGCATTATAAAGACATTATAAATTCAGTATATGAATGGCAATGCATTTCAGCTTCATGAATAAATAGACTGGTATTTGATTCTGAAAATCGAAATTTGTTGTTTAATATGAAAATGTTAGATAACGCCGATGTCAACTAGGCCAAGTTTCGGGGCGTGACAAGTACAATAGTTCAATCTTCTCATTTCGATTTTTTTTTACACAAGAAGAAAAATTATTGCATCCTAACAATCTCTCTTAATAATTGTTCTTCTTGCAATAAAACTCAAACTTATGGCATTGAATCTGATACCAAATATTATAGGATCAAATGCTTGTCGATTTACCTAAAATTATATATGATGGTAACAGTGCAACTCAAATACAGATAAATTAGAAATATGTTATATATTTTTTTTTATTGAAATGTGATTTAATTTCATAAATAATATAATACTACACACATATTACAATTAAATATTATTGAGGATGAGTATATTTTATGTATTAATTCAAACATTTGATAATTCGATCCTATTTTTTAGGGTGCAATAATTATCAAGTCCCCGTCATAACCCAAGACCCGCACCAAAACTGACCCTTGACCCATGAACATGAGTTTGTGGCCAAGCCCAAACATGCCCAACAAAAGGTCTGGACCCAGCAAAGACAAAAACTCACAAGCAGATCAACCGGAGCCAAGATCCCAAAAGGGCCGACCTTGGTCCATTACGCCATTGTGGCCCTGGAACCGTCAAATATTGAGAGCACATAGAGATTTTTGATGATAAATAGAAAATCCTAATAAACCTGGGATCTGACCAAATCCATCGAGATAAGATGAGAGTCTAGGTTCCATAATAATCGAGTCCCATCACCGTAACTAGGGGTGTCAATTCGGATGGGTCGGATAGGTTCGGGTCAGTTTGAAGAAAACAATATTTAAAAATTCCTCAACCCGAACCCGACCCAACCCCGACCCAACCTGAAAATGCTCAACCCGAACACGAATCCGTATAACCCGAACCAACTCGCTCAACCCGAACAACCCGATTTTATTATTTTTATTTTTTTAGCAAAATAATTAAATAAAAATGCAAAACACAAAATAATATTAATAATATTATATTTAATCATATGATAACAAAATCTAAGCTTATATATAATTTAAATTTGAAAGTTTAGTTGTAGAAAATTTAAAGTTTATTTACTATAAAAAATAAAAAAAATTATTTTAAAAAATCAAAATTGTACAAAATAAACATTAAATCAAGAATATATATTATATCAATATAAAATAAATGTTTTTCAAATAAACAACATATGAAATTGTAGCAATTATTTATTAATTATATATATAAAAAAGCAATAATAAAAATATTCGGGTCAACTCGGGTTGACCCAAACCCGAATAATTCTTTCGGGTTGGATTTCGGGTCAATCCGATTCAACCCGAACCCAAAAACCCCCAACCCGAACCCAAAAACCCCCAACCCGAACCTGATATTTTTCGGGTTGAATCGTATCGGGTTGGCGGGTTGGGTTGGTTTTTGACACCCTTAACCGTAACTCTCCTACCTTCAAAATTTTATCTCAAGGACAAATCTTACTCCGACAAGATAACTTTGTTCTCCTGCTTCTACAAATACCAAGTACAATCTATGGTTTTACACATTCACACTCTCTTTCTCTCTTAACACCATTATATTATACTCTTGCTCTTTGCATTCATAGTAGGAGCACTGATTTAAGAATCGGATGAGTGACACTAGAAAAACCTCTGGTGGCCCTAACCTTTTTTCCATATGTGCATACCCTCATATTATTGACCCGACCCAATAATTTTAGAAGATTTGAAGATCTTCTCATCAGACCAAACTCGAGATAAAATTTTTCACATCAATTGGCATCGTCTATGAGAAATTAAAAAACATAGATAAGATGGTGATCAACAAAGACTCTAGCATTTGAACGGAGCATGATAATCGAGGCTTTAACTTCATTGAACTCACTCAACTGATCACCGCCACCATAGAAAAGCCATTGGATTGGTGGGAGGGAGCAATGTGTCCCCTCTACCACAAACTAAGAAGCCTAATAAGAAGAGGTGAGGACATTGAGAAGAAAGATGGAACAATTGAAAGAGAATTATAATATATATCCACCTCATCCGGCCCGGACCATACGCTTCTCTTCGAAGATATTTGCCGCATAACTCCCCCAAAATTTCAAGTTCCATAATGTGGGGGGAATATGATGGGAAAAGGGACCTGGAAGAACATCTATCTTGTTTTGAAAATTCTATGTTGCGCTAGTACTCTAATCCCATCAAATACTGAGTTTCCCTTACAACCTTAGTGGGGTCGTCAGAACAATGGTTTAACCTACTCTTACTTGGGGACATTCGAACATTTCAAGACTTAAATAGGGCCTTCCTCCATCATTTTTCTAGCAGTAAAAAACACCCTACCACATCTTTCAATTTTTTTCTATTAACAACAAGAAGGGAATACATGCGGATGTTTAGTGCCCTGATAATTGTATTGCGACGACTCAGATTTTTGAAGCGAAACACGTAAGAAATATGTTGGAAACAAAGATGTGTATAGAAGGGAGATGAATACACACTTTTAAAAAAAATTCCAAACAACAAACGGTCTTGTTAGGGTTAGGTAACTAAGACCAGTTTTCTTGACCTTAAAAATAGTTTGGAGCACAACAAAGTGCGGGTAAACGGTCCAAAAGTTTTTATGACTCATTTATACTCAATTAAGCTTAGTTAACAGATAATATAAGCAGGTAAAAATATGACACAAGATATATGGAGTTTGAGGGTGAAATACTTTTACGTCTCCGTTTCTTCTATTTAGAAAGGAATTTACTAGAAGACTTTGGTTTTACAACTCTTTGTAATAATCCACTCCAATTATAGAACTTATCCCTTGCCTAGACTGGAAATACTAGTTCATGAAAAAGTAAGACATCACGTCTTAACACCAATACATGCACACAAATATAAGAAATGAATGAATCTGTAGATTCAAACTGGCAAGCAAGTCCTTCAACAGTTTCAGATGAACAGTTGAGAATTTGAGTCGAAGCTCTGAATGATCCTTGATGATATGATTATATGGGCTTTTATAAGTGGGCAATATGAGCAAATTAGAAGATTTGAAGATCCGCTCACTAGATCAGGTCGAACCCGAGGTAAAATTTTGATTACATCAATTACACATTTGTATATATGAAATAGACAAAGAAAATGTCCACTCTTTTGATTTTTAAATGTGGAAAAAAGTTGTTTGTGTATTGTAATATAGAAGAATAACTATTGTCAAATTTGTAAAAATGACTCTATAATTTTCTAATATTATTATTATTTTATTTTACATATAAATATATCACTTTCAGTTGTGAAAGTTGAAAGTTCTTATACACCCTTCTTTATATCTTTAATTAATGTAAAGTAAATAATATCCTTATCTAATTAATGTTGTTAGTTTTTTATGTTTTTTTTTTTTTCATATTCTACATGTCTCTTATATGTTTTCATATGTGCCGTTATATTTAATAATATTTGGCCACTTAAATGATATAATATTATATTATTAGTTTCCTATAGTTTTTTTCCCCTATTCATCATGTCTTCTTAATTTCTTCATAATATTATTGTTGACTTTTATATGCTCTTATATAACATTACTAATTTAGTAAATTGTTTTCTTTTACGAGTTTTCTAGAAATTTTACGTGCTCTAATTAATATTTCCTCGATATACATTGAATTTTGTTTGTTTATCTTTATATCTTTCATATGGTTTTCCAAAAGTTTTCCTTTCTATGTTTTCATCTTCTTTTACTTTTTTCATATGTGTTGAACTGCCTTTGTGACACCATTTTTCTCTTAATTATTTTTTTCTTTTTAATTTTTTGAGGTGCTTTTTGGCTTTGTTTTTCTTTCCCATGGTTGGAAATGTTACATGCATGTATAAATGTGCTTGTATGCTTAATTAATTATTGAATTATGCAAATATATTTACATAATTTTAAATATAATCTAAAATTTAACATTTCACTAATTTTCGAAATACGAATTTGTGCACCTAATGATTAAGAGGTGTCACCGTAATTTTTTTCACAGAAGAAACTAAGTTATTTTATTGAACTTTTTCAATATAATGATAATTTTTATTTTTTTTGCTTTCCCTCAGAAAATGTCTATCTACATCCTTTTAACGCAAGAATTTTTTTAATATCTACTAACCGCTCTTGAATTTTAATTAATACTAGCAACGGTGCACACACATTTGCGTGTGTAAAATAATAAATATAATGTATATGAATTTTGATACTTAATAGGTTAGGTTAATTAGAAAAAAAGGAAATAGAATTGACAAAGAAAGTTATTGGGGGATAGTGAGTAAGAAACATGGAGAAAACAAAAAATTGAAAAGAAAGGTATTTTAGGTATATTGAAAAATAGACCATGACACCAAGTTAGTTATTTTAATATGCCTACACTTAATAAATAGTAAAAGATTCGTGTAATTTTTATAACAAGTAATTATATAAATATTTTTTAAATTATTATATAAATTCATTTTAATCACTTAAATTTTTTCAAGTCTTTTTCATTCAAGAAGAAAATTGTGACAGTATCTCTTACTATCTCTTACTATTTAATAAAGCATGAGGAGGTCAGAGAAACCATATTTGCTATTTTTGTGTGATTTACCTAATATTTTCTTCATATCAACAATAAAAAAAGAATAACTTTTTTGGATTATTGTATAAATTTAAAGACCCCTCAACATCCAATACACACGTTCTCTCCTCTCAACTTCTCAACCAAATTATCCCTCAATCCCTCTAAGTGCATTTCATCACTCCTTCTCAACTTCTCAACCAAATTATCTCACTCCATGTACGTGCATTTCATTATATAATGACAGAACACAATTATGTTACACACGCAATGCGTGTGCATGGCGGCTAGTATTGTATAGAGATATAATGAAAGATAAAAAATAAAAAATAAAAAAAATAGGGCGGTTACTGTAAACGAGCAGTCCCACCCATCTCTATTGAATTTAATACCAATATAAGCAAAAATTTCAAGAACTCTATCAACAATTCTGTAATGGCGGGCTCGACAAATCTCAAGTCCGACGCGCTTATGGAGCAGATGAAGCTTCACATATCCACCGATGCAGGAAAACAACTCAAAGAGAAGATTGGACTCGTTATGATAAAACAAGAGTGTTATATATATAGTTATGGTGAATATATATGATTATCATATCTATGTCTTCTATGAGCATAATATCTTTTCGAAAAAATAGTAAGTTTAGTCTCATAAGTTGGCTGTTTTGAGTTTTAATCATGTAATTTGTTAAGTTTGATTTCATAAAAAAAACTGATTTTTTTTTGTTCTTTATTTAATCCAAAATTACTAAATCCATTGAATATTGTTTATTTGATAATGTTGCTCTCTTACAAATTACATGGATAGTGTGATAACTTACAAGAATAAAGTCTATATTACATATATTAAAAATCTATCCAATTTTTTTTTTTTTTTTTAAAAAAGAAGGGAAACAACACATTTTTTCCTCCTGTTTTGATGCATCGAGATTCATTTTTTATTATTTCCTCCTTTATTTTTACTTAGATGAATTTTAGTTGTGTAGTATAAGCTTTATATACTCTCAACACATGAACACGTAGCAGAACATCAGTATCAAAATAAAATAGGGAAAATTGCAAATTTAGTCCTGTATGTTTGTCACTTTGCGATTTTGGTCCTTTATGTTTTCACATTTCAGTTTTAGTCCTGTATGTTTCGATTTTTGGCAATTTCGGTCCTTTTTTTTCGAAAATGCTGACGTGGCACTGTACACGTCAGCTCCACATCAGCATTGAATTGGTGCCACGTCAGCGCCACATCGGAAAAAGGACTAAAATTGCCAAAAAAATAAAGATAGCGGACTAAAACTGCAATCTGTAAATATAAAGGACCAAAATCGCAAAGTGACAAACATACAGGACCAAAAAAGCAATTTTCCCAATAAAATATTATATGGATTTAGTGGTTTCAGTCGGAAAAAAAACCCAAAAAAAACTTGAAGTTATTGGATGAAAGCTAAACTTTGAGTCTATATTCCTTCTATTTAGTTTTGAAAACTTGACAAAAGATTATCATCGTACATATATCTTATACGAATATTATGTTTTTTCAGTCTCTGTTTTTATATCATTCTTTTTAGTTTGAAAACTATGTCTATGACCATTGTCGATCAAATACATGTAATATTTATTAGATATTATATAATAAGCATATATCTAATTCTAGGTTATTACGTGCATCACACGTGTACATTTCTAGTGTAGAGGCAACCACAGAAAAATTTAGAACAATTATAAGTCGTTGAAAGTGAAGCACTATCCGCGGGGTGCGCTGCACGCCGTCGTTAACTTTAATGATGGCGTGCACCACGTGTCGTAAAAAATGAGGCACTATCTGCAGCGTGCGATGCACGCCGTCGTTATATTTAATAACAACGTACAACTCATGCCATCGGAAGTGAGACATTATCCGCAGCGTGCGATACACGCCGTCGTTAAATTTAATAACGGTGTTCGCTGCGTGCCATTGAAAGTGAAATGCTATCCGTAGCGTGCGATGCACGCCGTCGTTAAATTTAATAACGGCATGCACCGCGAGCCATTGAAAGTAAAATACTATCTGCAGTGTGCAATGCACGCCATCGTTAAATTTAATAACGACGTACACGGCGTCCCATTGAAAGTGAAATAATATTGCGATGCACTCCGTCGTTAAATTTAATAATGAAAAGAAAAAACTTCATTGTAACAAAAACTTCAACCAACTAATTAAATAGAGAAATTAAAATGAAAAACTAAAAAATAAATTTCAATTTCATTCGTTCATAAAAACTGAAAAAATATATCTTTATAACAAATTGAGTGCAAATTAATTCTAATATACACACAAAGTTAATAAACGTCTTTACATAATACCAGAAGAAGGTATCAACAACCAAAATAAAAAACAAAATCTCTCTCAAACTAGAAAATATTCCATTTTGTTTCACATTGGCTCCAACTTTCGATCTCCAAAACTCAATCCGCAAACTCTACCTCGATATTCCTTATCAAATACAAAGCTAATTGCATCATCAACAATGTTGGTTCTGTTTTGAGATTCGATGGACATTATTCTATTTCTCTGTACAAATAACAAAGATAATTTATCAGCAAGAAACACATATTTAACTAAATTATTGCTATTTTTAATTCCCGTGAAAATAATATCATTTTTATTTTAAGCATAAGACAATTATATATTGTTTAGTTAAGGCAATTTATACACTGTCAAATTCATCAACTACCAAGAAGTGTTTAAACAAATATATATTCATACTGATTTATGTTCCCCCGACAAATTCACTATTTAAAAACTATCAAGTGCAGTGCGATCGGATCATGCAAATGGGCTTTGACTGAAACCAACTTCAGATATACTTTCCCTCTGCAAAATGAGTTATAGCTTAATGGATAGAAAAGTACATGACATAGGACCTATAAAATCATTCACAATATTTTAAAATTTGACCAAGGACAAAATAAAATGCATCAAATATTCGTTGAGCTACGGTGACTAAATTTGAAAAAGGTACGCCTAAAATTTAAGAATGTATCCTTTTTAAGGGGATGACTACCCTTTCTTCTCTATGCAAGATCACTTATATTGTCTTTTAAGAAAAAGGCTCGTTCCAAATCTCATTAACAAGAGACAATGTAAGAAATTTTTCATTCTTCGCAAGAAAAGTGTAAATAGAAATTTTACCAAAGTGAACATACCACAGTTAAAACATGAGTACGACCAGCAGTTGGACCCTCCCTAGCAAGCTCGAAATCCAAAAGTTTTGGCTTGAAATCTCCATCCAATAGCACATTTGATGCCTTGAAATCTCGATAAATCCTAACCATTGGGATTGAACAAAATGAGTTACATGATAATTGGCCAAATTTACTGAACTATAGCTCATAAATTCCAAATATCAGTTCGCAGTAGTTCCGAATATCAAGAAAAGAAGTTCCATAAGAAAAACACTATCGACAAAACCTTTAATCTTTAAGGGGGAAAAAAGCTTTGGTCGATAGATGATCTAAGACTTGTATATACCTATAACTTAGGCCGAAGAGCTTCTAGTGGTCCTTTGAGCTTCTTTGCACCTTTCTATTGTGACAAGGCATGGATAACTATTAGTTGCCACAAAGTCACACGTATGCCAAAATTGAAAATTCTTAGTAAAAAAACAAATTCGTCCAACCATCAGCAAAGAGTACCTTTTTCAAAGCCCAGTCAGCAGAATTAAAATAGAACCTTTGATGATCCTGACATCAAATGTATACACAAAGGATTCCTTAGGTTCTTAGTAAACTTAATGTCAAAGGCTAGGGTTATACCTTTGAGATCACTGGTGGTTTCTTAGGGAAATATCCCCATAGTTCTTATTAACAGCTTTCTCCTGTAAGCAAATCGTTTCTTATAATGGCATGAATGTAATCATAAGTTTGACAGAATAACATAAATAGAACACAACCTCTTGCTTTGATGTTGGCATGGACTTTTCAGCATCTTCCCTAACAGCATCTGTTTGGTCTTTGACTTCTTTAGTGCCCGACATATTATCCCCATTAAACAACACCTGAAACGTAGAAAACCACTAATTCTAACCAGAAAAAAAAGTTATGAAGTTTTTGTTATAGAAAAAATGAAAGGTGAAGAAACGATTTTAAAGGAAAGAAACAGAGGACAAATGCAAGTTTCTTCACTTGAGAAATGAATTGAGATTTTTATTTCTTACCATTATATATAGAGCTAACATGGATGATAACAAGTAACTAATAGTAATAATTCCTAGAAACATGCAAAACATTCACTACTGGACTTCCAAAAGACTTGATAAACATTGACTTGGTAAACACCAAATAAATTAGGGAAAATTGCAAATTTAGTCCTGTATGTTTGTCACTTTGCGATTTTGGTCCTTTATGTTTTCACATTTCAGTTTTAGTCCTGTATGTTTCGATTTTTGGCAATTTCGGTCCTTTTTCTTCGAAAATGCTGACGTGGCACTGTACACGTCAGCTCCACATCAGCATTGAATTTGTGCCACGTCAGCGCCACATCGGAAAAAGGACTAAAATTGCCAAAAAAATAAAGATAGCGGACTAAAACTGCAATCTGAAAATATAAAGGACCAAAATCGCAAAGTGACAAACATACAGGACCAAAAAAGCAATTTTCCCAATAAATTATTGTATTAAATTAAATAACAAACGTAAACAATTAAGAAAATGATTTCAGTAGTGTCAAAGTTAAAATTCATGAAGCGATGACATCAGGTCCTAACATAGTCACCATTCAACATTTTATTATTAATAATCTATTGCTTATAATAATGTAGATGTCCTAAGATCGATCATATAAGCAAGTGAAAAATAAATTTGTGGCCATACTTTTCTTTAAATCTCTCCATTTACCATGCTTCATTTTCTAAATTATTGTCTCATACATGCAGCAATAACTATGAGTAAAAATCAATATGAAACGATGCATGAAGTATAATTACATTGGAAAGATGTGCATTTTTATTACAAATAAATTATTATGATATACCAACAATGGGAAGTATGGGTTAAACTCGTAATTTCTGACTTCAAATAGAAAGCTGGCAGACTAAGCCAAAAAAACAACTTCCAGATAGTTAATCAACGTAGTCCAGTCTGTCTGACTATTCTTTAAACTGTAAGACACCAAAAAATCCCACTATCATGCTTACTATTATCAAGAGAACCAAAAATTTGAATGATGTCAAGCAACAAGTTGATCAAAATGCATAGCTATACATAAGTTAAGCCAAAAATGCAATAAACAACTAAACATTCAAATTATTTACGACTACAAGCTAATTTTCTCAATTTGATAACAGAATACCAAAAATGCTTGAAAGCATAACCAGGGGAGCAAGTGAGCAATATCATGATTCATCCTACTGGGTAAAGTTTTCACATGTTTAATGCTACTATGTACCCTCATTTAGGACCTACTTTGTTTGGGTCATTTCATTGCGTATTTTCGTGCAAGCTAAATCTTTCAATCTGATAACATAATATAAAAAATGTGCATATTTAGAAAAGTAAATAGCTGAATAACATCATGAATTCATCATTTATCTTACAATCTAACATGAGGCAAGTAATAATGTAGGTTCCATCTAGGAAGGTAGAACCTTCAGTAGTTATATCGGCAGGTGAGGAAGGTGGCTCATTTTCGACATTTCCCCATGCTTAAAGTTACATCATACCCTCAATTAGGCCATACTCATTAGGATTCCAGACATGACGCATTTTAATTGCTATCCTAGAGAACTTGTTTTCATACCTTGTTGACCCCGATTATGCAGACGGAATCGATGTTCAAAAGAGGGGAAGAAGAACGACGGGAATGAGTTAGGGAACTGGGCTTTTTATTTTATTTTATAAAATTATAGTGTCTCGTTTGTTATTTTGTTCCATGTTAAAACATTGGCAGCGCACGTTGTTGCACGCTATAAAAAAATATATTGGCAGCGTGCATTAAGGCACGCTGTGCTTTATATAATATTATCAACAGCAAAAGCTAGGTGCACGTCGCAAAAAGTAATATTTGCAACGTGCGTTTAATGCGCGCCGTCGTTTCTATAAGGTTAGACAATATTAATAGCGCAAGCATAGATGCACACCGTAAAAGGTAATATCCGCAGCGTGCCTTTAATGTACGCCGTTGATATCACACTGCGAAAAGTTGATTTTCTTGTAGTGACTATAAGTTTTAAAACTTAGATTTGCGAGAGTCGAACAAATCCTAAAACATCAAAATTATGGAGTCATATAATTACAAATCTACAAATATGATAGGATTGGTGAATTTTTTAGAACGAGGGTTGAATAAACACTTATAACAACTTTTTCTTCAAATCAGTTCAGCCGGGTTAGCAAATCTCACGTGTCAATATCAGTTTGGCTAACAAAAGCACAGAAGTAAGCCTAACTGATAGATTAGAACAATATGAAATTGGCTTGTGTGTGAAAAATATGAATGGCTAACTGAAAGTAATTAACAAAAAGATTGTTTCTGGGTGTTCAGAGGATGTAATAACTCATACGTCACCTCTTCGTCCACACATGAATCATATCAATTACAATGATTTGAACTTAATTTAGAAAATCCTAGTTTAGCTTGGACTTAACACTGCCAAACTAAAACTCCTATCACTCAATTTAGTGAAGAACAAAATTGTCTTGAATTTAATGAATTTACAAAGAGAATTTATAGCACAAATCGATCCTCAAAGATCAGATATAAACTTTGTAATGCGTGCTTTGAATGATCAGTTTAATTTTTGATAGCTTTGAACAGTTGGAATATTTTCTACGAAATTGCAGAAGTCGGAGAGTTCAGATGGTTCCCAAACTGATATAATCTTCTATTTACAGTCTTCGATTCCAACGGTCACAAATTTCAAAATACATCCATTTTTGTTGAGAAACAAATTATTAATTTTTGGTGTTATACAAAATACTCTAAGAAAAAAATAAAAGAATACATCAAGTAACTCAATTGGACGATGTTAGTCAACTGAATCAAGTGTATCTTAATTGGTCAATAAACAAGTCAACCGTAGACAGTGAACTAGTCCAAAAGCTAAACTGGGATATTACGTGACTGGACTAAGACAACTGAAATACTTTAAGAGATAATAACTCGATACATCCGAGTATTTGACGACTGAAGACTATGATTGGACCAAGTATCGGGACTAAACCTTAACTGAAAGTTATTCTCGAATAGTCAAGGTTGCTCGACTGGACTGACCAGAACTGAAGTTAAGGGCGACTGACATATATCAGGGATATTCAAGAACATCACTCTCGATCCTTAAACATTCCCAACACACTCAGAAGACTTCAGATTTTTCTGTTAGCTATTTTGGGGATATAAGCATCCGTACACTAAAGACGCCACAACAGTGACAGTGCGCAGAGTGTACTTTCTATCAGAAATTATCTTCAAGAACTACAAGACAAGACAACGGATATTTATGAGAGGAACGGATATATTTTGAACGCATTTATGATCGTTGAAATCGATGCCTATAAATAGGCTTGAAGATTAGTCGAAGCACCTCGAATTTTCTATGAACTATTGCAATCTATTGAACTCAAGCTTTCAGTTGCACTTTCAAGATCACAAGTTTTACGACAACTGATATAGCACACTCTAAAAGTTATTTATCTGATCAAGTTAGGAATATTTTGTGCTAAGTTCTCAAAGTGTAATCTTTTTAAACATTCATTCAGTCGAGGAATGTTATTTTTATTTCAGTTAAGGGCTAGGAGTTTCAGTCGAGGCATTGTTATGTTTCGGTTGAATAGGGATCTTGAAAATTACTTGTAATACTTAAATCTTCTAGTGAATAAGTTCTCAAAAAGAACAAGGTGTGACGTAGAAGTTATTCAGTCTCTGAACATCCAGAAACATTTTTTGTGTTCTTCACTTTTCAGTTTAGTCATTTTTCAATGTTCTATCTGTCAGTTACCCTTTTTCGTACATATTGTTGGCTAATTAATATCGACAGTCAAGAAAGAGAAAGTGGTTCAGTTGACACCTCAACTGAACTAATCATTAGAAGCAAAAATTTTTTTAAGTGTGTGTGTATTCACCCCCTCTATACACAGCAACCGATCCAACAGTTTTCAATTATAGTAGCCACTTGATTTGTCCACGTCACTATTCTCTGATAATCATGAAAAAGTTAGTGTGCTTGAGTCTCTACTGAATTGGTTATGAAATAGTTTTTCCACTTCCAGTTTTCATTCTAAATTAAACTGATGTTCTTGAGAATGTTGGTCGGACTTTGATTGACTAGAATAATTTGTTCTTTAAAAATTTCAGTCGAGTCCACCATTCCATTTAGTTCACCAATCAGTTTAGGTAACATATCCAGTTTATCTTGTGGATATTCCTTTAGATCAATTGATGTCAGTTTTGTTATCCAGTCGAGGTCTAAGTCCCTGTCCATAGTTCATACATTTTAGCTTAAGGACTTAGTTTCATATCTTGGTTGACTTGACTCATTTTAGCTTAGTTTTTGCCTTTTATATTTGTTAAAACCAAAACATTGGAATAAAATTTGCGGAGCCTACTGTAAATAAATGAATATTGAGCATTTTTGGATCATAGAATGTGTGTAGGGGGTTGAACACACACTTCAATTTCTTCTACTTCAAATGATCATTTCAGTTAAGTTGTCAACTTAACCACTTGTTACTTCTTGATTGTCAATGTCAATCAGTTAACAAAATGTGCGAAAAATACTAGTTGACAAATAGAACACTGAAAAAATGACTTTACTGAAATGTGAAGAACAAAAGAAATATTTCTGGATGTTCGGAGATTGATAACTCCTACGTCACCATTTTTTCTTTTGGGAAGGTATTCACTAGAAGATTTGAGAATTAAAAATGGTTTGCAAGACCTCAATTCAGTCAGGACTTAGACAATGCCTTGACTGAAACTCCTAGCACTCAACTTAGATACAAATAACAGTCCTCGACCGATTTAAAATTACAAAGATTATACTTTGGAAACTTAGCACAAAAATGATTCTCACTTGAACAGATAAATAACTATCAGAGTGTGCTATATCAATTTTCCTAAAGACTTGTAAACTTGAAAATGCGACTTAAAGCTTGTGTTCAAAGATTGCAATAGTTCTTAGAAAGTTGGAGAGTTTCTTCATTGATCTTCAAGCCTATTTATAGGAATAGATTGAAACAGTCATAAATGTGTTCAAAATATATCCGTACCTCTCATAAATACCCGTTGCCTTTTCTTGTAGTTCTTGTAGACAATTTCTGATAGAAAGTAAAATTATCTGCATTATCACTGTTGCGGTGTCTACAGTGTACGAATTTTTATATCCAAAAATATTGAACAGTCAAATCTAAAGTCTTCTGAATGTGTGGAGAACTTTTAAAGATCGAGACTGATTTTCTTGAATATACAATCCAGTTGAGCATCCTTGACTAGTCGAGAAAAACATTCAGTTAAGATTGATTCAAGGTGTTTGGTTCAATCGTAAAATTCAGCATTCAAATACCCGACTGCATCCAGTTAGGGTCTCTTTGAGTGTTTGTCTTCTATTCCTCTTCTTCTCCACCGTTTCAAGTTTTTCAACTGCAGTTTTTGATAGTTCAGTCTCTAGCGCTCGTTCAGTTGCTTCTTCAGATTCAGTGACTGTTTCAACATTTCGTTCAGTTTTCAACCTTCCTCAACATACATGTCAATGATTGGTGCTTTCTCCTTGAACGGTAACAGATCATTTTCTACCTCTATTTCAAATGGGTTGCTTTTATTGATGTCATTAGTCACCTATTGTGCAATGTCCTCAGTGACTTACTTGAGAATGGAATCCACATTGAGGAAAGAGACTTCTTCAACTGGATTGGTAACCATCTGATTTTCAGGATTTGTATGAGCAACTGTTTCGGTAGTCTGCTCAATGTCCGGTTGCTCAGACACTATTGTATCAGGATCTTCATCACTCGTCCTGTCTTGACCAGTTGATTATTTGATTGGTTCAGTCACGATCATTTTCTTGGATGATTTCTTCTTCTTAGAAATTTGATGAATGACTGAACAATTCTTGATTAGTTTCCAAAAACCATACTTTTCTTTGAAGAGTACTCAAGTCCATATCCAATTGACAAAAGACTGCAAGGTCGTGAAAAGCCGTTGAACTTGTAGGATCATTGTTCTGCTAAAGTTCTTGACAGATGGTTGTAAGTTTGTGAATTCTCATAAAATCATAAAAATAATCACGGCAATCCAAAGCGAGATTGATTTTGATGCCCTTAACTTCAGTAAGGACCATATTCTCCAATGTGATAAATCTATTCAATTTTTTGGATCTCTTGAAATTTCTGGCAAATACTTCAGTCCTGAAGCTATTCCATTCATCATAGGCATCCAAATGCTTCTCAGCAAAATCGTTGACTTAATCAAACAAAAAATCGATATGAGTTTGAAATGGTGACTGTTTTTGGATCTCAGGATCTTTAGTCATGTCCAGTCCTATAAAAGTGTGCTCAAACTGATCTTGAACAAATGGACTGATAGGACATGGAGCTGACAGAATGGTAGGAGCTTTGGTAACCACCTTAGTTCCCTTGCTCTTTTTCTTTTACTTGGAACTGGGTTCAGCAACTTCAGAAACTGGAGCAGAGATCACTACTGCCTCAGTCCTCCCTGTAACCTGAGTTGGCTCAGCAATAATCAGTTTCCTTCCCAAGAATCAGTTTTTCAAGAGAGGACGTAGGATTGGTCTTGGTGGTCCTAACCTTCTTTGTCAATGTCTTGATAGTGGGATCCTCCACTTGATCATCTTTACTATCATGTGTTACCAGTCGTCTTCTGGTCCTAGTCTTGGGCTTATTGGCTGCAGGGCTAGCCTTCTTGTTAGATTTGACAGCTTTGGGAGCCTACTCTTGTGAAGCTTCGGTCAAAGTTTCCTCAGTTGAGGCAGCTTGCTGTCCTTTTGATCTGAGAGAGATGATATTGTGAGCAGTCAACCTCTTTGATTTGGCCAGTGGAGTAGCAGCTGGCAAAGGCACTTCAACGTCATTGAATAGCTGACTGACTTGAAGTACAAATCCAAAAGACTTATTCCCATGAAGCATCATTTCCTTGAAGATGTTGTAGAGATGTGACTCCAGTTGACTTTGACCCCCTTCACAATAGCATTCATAGCATGGAACTTCTCGGCAGTCATTGCAGTAAAAGATCCAGCTTTAGCTAGGAGCCCTTTGGCCACAATATCATCTAAAACTTGATATTCCATCTTAAATTCATTCTTCGCCTCAGAAAGCTTAACTATATTTGCAATCACAGAGAAAAATTTGCGCACTTCTTCTACGTTAGCGACAGGAACCTCAGAAAGATCTCCGATGGCAAGGAAACATATCAGCAAAGAGTTTTTCGCTGATAACCAACTGATTACCTCTAACCATAAGAACCATTTTCCTATCTTCTCATTCAATACATTGATCGTAGACTGAGAGTAGCTCCTTCTCGTAATAGTCGAGAGTGTCAATGGAGAGGAAGGTGTGTAGTCAAGCAGTCTCTAAGAGACGGAATATTTCCACAATTGTTGGGTCATCCATAAAGTAAATGGACTCAAAGTCCACTAAAATTGCGTTCATCAGATATTCGGGTTGAGATGAAGATTCCATTTTAGATATTTTCTATGGAAATATGAAAAGCAGGTGATTTTCTAGGGTTTCGAATGCAAAGAAAACAAGAAATGCTCAGAAAATCTTAAGTATGAGGTAAAGAAGATGAAAAGATGGAAATGGGGTACATATGTACTGTGATGATTTGAATTACCTCTGACATGACACGTGGAAGTCAGTCAGTGGTCATTTGAAATTTTCAAAATAAAGCATGTCAAGTGGTTTCTAAAAGTAGAACTGAACTTAAATGATGAGTGATCAAAATAAAATTTGAACAGTTGATAAATCGTTAGTCACACTTTAATTTAATTTGGAACTCGACTTATTCAAACATTGATCAAATATATGATAAGATCAGTTGAACCAAGAGTTCAGTCGACTTGATCAGTCAGGCTCAAGCTCAACTGGCTACTATCTTATCAGTCGTTCGTTTGAATTCTCAATATTCTCCTTAAGATCATGCATCTATGAAAAATCAATAAGTCCTAAAACATTCTAAAGTAAGAAAATTTAGTCTCATGGAATGACTTGGTGAAAATTTTGCTTCTAGTGTTCAGTCGAGATGTATTCCAAGCGAATTTCCTTCTTCTGAGCATTATATCATTAACATAAATCTGGGCAAGGAGTGTGTGTTCATCCTTAATGAACTTGAACAGAGTCTTGTCCAGTGTTCCTATTGTGAAGTCGTGTTCAATAAGAACAAACAGATCAACATGATCAACTGGTTGATTTACTATATCTGGTTCTGGAGATTGTAAGTGTCCTCTTATGTAGCTGGACATCATCTTCACTATTAGTGTAACGCCCCAGATTCGACGACTATCCTCACTGTATCAAGACGGGTCTTTTCAGCGTGCTTATGTCCTCACTCACACGCACCCTGAGAAATTTTTCAAGGGGTCACCCATCCTATAATTGCCCCAAGTCAAGCACACTTAACTTTTGAGTTTTTATGTGATGAGCTACCGAAAATAATATGCGCCTTCTTTATATGAGTAGTACATATGAAATCTTTTAAGCCCTCCCTAACTATGTAGTCACATACCTACACAGTCTCAGAATCCCTCTCATTTCGGCACGGGATTGGTTCATTCATGTTTTCCTCCGCCTAGAAGCCTATCAAGAGCCGCTCATTTTCCCCCGCATGCCCACCAGCTTCCGCCTGGTTCGTCCCCGAACCATACCGTACTAAGAGAGAACGGCTCTGATACCATTTGTAACGTCCCAAATTCGACGACTATCCTCACTGTATCAAGACGGGTCTTTCTAGCGTGCTTATGTCCTCACTCACACGCACCCTGAAAAACTTCCCAGGGGATCACCCATCCTATAATTGCCCCAAGTCAAGCACGCTTAACTTTGGAGTTCTTATGTGATGAGCTACCGAAAAGAAGATGCACCTTATTAATATGAGTAGTACATATGAAATCTTTTAAGCCCTCGTCAACTATGTAGTCCCATACCTAAACAGTCTCAGAATCCCTCTCATTCCAGCACGGGATCGGTTCATTCATGTCTTCCTCCGCCTATAAGCCTACCAGGAGCCTCTCATTGTCCGTGCAATCTCTTGGCACCGACGATCACTCCCCGCCTCCTCAGCCCCGGGCGTCGCAATTAGCTTCCAGAGTTATATCTTGTAGGTGGGTTGTCAGTTGAGTAGGATCAGTTGCCATGTAAATTGAGGTTGTTTCATAAAAAAACAACATGCACAGATTCTTCAACATTTAGAGTTTTTTTTTTGTTAACAACTCGATAAGCTTTACTTCACATCCCACTCCTTGGATAAACCACGCATCACCTTAAAAATAATTTCTTTGTTGGAAAATACTTTGCCAAGTGGATTTAACTCATTGACAATGCTGCTAACACGTTCATCAAAATTAGAAATAGATTCACCTGCTTTCATCTTGATGTTATCAAAAAAAATTTATTTTCTTTTGTCTGCTCATTTCCTTCGCACAATTGGATCAACTTTTCTCATATTTCCTTTGTTGTCTTCCACATTTTAATTTTGCTGAATGTATTCTTTTCAAGAGTTTTGTACAATATGTCATTAGCCACATTATCGAGATTAACTTTCTTCTTGTCCAGTTTAGTTCATACATTTTATCTTAAGGAATTATTTTCATAACCTGGTTGTAGTAATTCAGGCCAAAACAATTTATCAAAACATGGTAAATCGAATAAGAAGATTAACATATTTCTTGATGTCACGTCAGCGCCACGTCGAAAAAAGGACTTAAATTGCCAAAAAAATAAAGATAGCGGACTAAAACTGAAATCTGAAAATATAAAGGACTGAAATCGCAAAGTGACAAACATACAGGACCAAAAAAAAAATTTCCCTAAATTTAATCGTATCTTAGTTGTTTACTTTTCCTGGCTCTATCGTCACCATGCCTGTGTCTGTGCGATTATTTAATATATTTTAAAAGATAAAAGAAACATTAGAGTGAATGTGTGCAGATGGGAAAAACAATACTAATTGCTTCATGTTAACTTTTGAGACATCACGTACAGATATATAATTGATTGATCCATAGAATGAGATGATTAAAAAAATTATAATATAGTGATAATTAATAAAATGAAATAAATATAGACATAACATCATAATTATTTTTAGCTTCGATTAATAAATTCTGGATGAAACAAGAATACAGGGTTCTATCATCCACACCACATGATACAAATTTATTTGTATTTTAGTTGTTTACTTTTGTGACTCCACCCACTAATTCCCACTTTAATTGAGTCAATTACTCCTTTTAACTTTAATCATAATTTGGATTTGTATGACCAAATTAATATTTCAATAATTAGTTGCGGAAATTGCTTTTCAGTCCGTATGTTTTTTCTCTTGCTATTTTAGTCATTTATATAGTTAAATTCCAGTCTTAGTCCTATAAATTATTATTATTATTATTATTATTATTATTATTATTATTTACAACGTTGGTCCGATATTGGCTCGAAAAAACTCCTACTCGCCAGAGTTTGATGATTTGACGACGTCGGAACTTTCAAATTGGGGCTGAGAAATGTCGATTTTGGGAGGAGGATGGTCTTGAATTAACTTTATAGGATATTTTACTATGTAACAAACTAAAATCGCTAAAGGTATAATTAAAACATAACGGACTAAAAAAATCAATTTTCTTTATTAGTTGCAATGTGTGTGTACTACTGTACATATGAAATTAAATCACATATCCAAACAAAGGGAACTTCTGATTAAATTTTTAATAGTAATTAGTTTTAATATATTTGTATTGACAATTACAGTAAAAAGTATATTTTCGAATATGCAATACAAAATGAAAATGACCAATGCTCTTTGGGTTTTTAAAGGATTTATTTAACTAAATAACCCTTGTTTGACCATGATTTGGAAATATAACCTTTTCAATTTTTTCCTTTGTTTTGTTTTTGCATTTCCTTTGTATTTGAAGGTCATTTTGCAAATTTTTTTTGAAGGAAGGTCATAAATCAAAAAATTTCGTTCACCAAGGTCATTTTTCAAACTCTCTCGGTTTTTAAATATGGAATATTAGTTGTTGGGGGGAAGATTAATGATTGTATAAGAATTCAAAGAATATATTACAAAGATTTGAAAAGTTTTTAAAGTTTATTGGTTCTATTTTAAAAATTAAACAAATTATCGAATAATAATATTATAGTTATTTTTGAAATAGGAATTTGGTGGACTATTAATTAATGTGTATTACCAACGTCTTTCATACACATGAAATATAATAATTAATGTTTAATTACTACCCGACACCAATCCGAAAAACATAATATCGGGTTCGGGTTCTATCCGAACCCAATTTTTTAAAAAAATTAACCGACCCGATCGGGTCGGGTCGGGTCGGGTAACCGATACCCGACACTAAATGCCCACCCCTATGGACATGTATTAAAGGATACATGCTTGGATTAATTTGTGAATGTGAAAGATGAACTATTAATGTGTCCAATCTTCAATTTAGAATTGAGAGTTGATATTTACACTCCATTTTTTGTTATTTGCACTCCATTTGTGAATAAATTTTCACTCCACTTTACACATAAAGTGGAGTATAAATAACACAAAATGGAGTGTAAATATCAACTCCCTTTAGAATTAATTAGGTTAAATGTTGAACTTCCATGCATGCTTATTATTACTAAAAACTGTACTTCAATTATCACAGCACATTATGTAAATATGCATTTAAAATTATATTTTAATAATCACCTAATTGGGGTCGATGTATTTTTCACTTTAGGATTGAAAAGGTGGCCTTTAAAGCTTATTGGTACTAAATACTAAGAGTTTTACTTAGTATTTTTTTAAAAAAAAAATTCTAAGTAAATTCTATATATGGTATATAATATAATTTTCATAACAAAAAATTGTAAGTTGAAATTATCTAAGAGAAGTGAAAATGCTAATTGCTACAATATCATTAAATTAAGAGATAGATGAATAATCAATTATAATAAAGTTGATGTTTATAAATGAAAGTATAAATAGATAAAATAAGGGAAAATTGCGTTTTTGGTTCTGTATGTTTGTCACTTTGCGATTTTAGTCCTTTATATTTTCAGATTTCAGTTTTAGTCCGCTATCTTTATTTTTTTTTTTTGGCAATTTTAGTCCTTTTTTCGACGTGGCGCTGACGTGGCACCAATTCAGTGCTGATGTAGAGTTGACGTGTACAGTGCCACGTAAGTATTTTTTTAATAAAAAAGACCGAAATTGCCAAAAATCAGAACATGTAGGACTAAAACTGAAATGTGAAAACATAGAGGACCAACTCGCAAAGTGACAAACATACAGGACGAAATTTGCAATTTTCCCATAAAATAATTTGCAAAATTAAGTCAAATTAGAACTTGAAGTTCACAAAATTTATTAACATATTTTTGTTATCTAACTAAATATATAACATAATTATTTTATTTTTAATTTCCAATTACTAGATAACTCAAGTACTCAACTCAATGACGAATAAAAAGAATAATATAGTGTTAACTATCATTTGCACCAAAGAGACATAGTATAATTTTAATTGTATAAATAACACTTTCAATATCTTAATTGTTTACTTTTCTCGATCTGGTGTATGGCTGGAAAAAAATACCGAAATGCCGTCATACCGTCTTTAACGTACCGAAAAAAATCAAAAATATCGAAAATTTCGGTATACCTTAAATTTCTACCGTACCGAAATTTTCGGTATCGGTATCGGTATCGGTATAAGATTTTTGAATTTTCGGTATTTCGGTATACTGGAAAAAAAATCGGTATACACGGTATCGGTATGATACCGTGTATACCGATATTTTTTTAAAAAAAACAGTGTAAAAAAATCGGTATACACGGTATCATACCGATACCGTACTGAATTTTGGTATTCGGTACGATATCGGTATGAGTTTATGTCATACCGAAATTTCGGTACGGTATCGGTACGTATCAAAAATTTCGGTATCGAAATTTTCGGTACGGTATGCGGTATTCGGTATGGTATGCGGTATACCATACCGAACCACCTCTAATCTGGTGTATGGTCGACCATTCTGTTATGTGAAATAGCGGAAATTTCCGGAAAAAAAATAAAAATAAAATCGATGTTATAGTTAAACAATCGTTTTAGCCATCATTATGTGATTATTTATAGTAAAACCAATAAAGAAATATTAAAGCATGTGGAGATGGGAAAGACGATATGATGCTTCATGAGTCGATGTTGCATTAGGTGCATTTAAAACCTAAAAACGTGCACAACGTTTTTTCTTAAAGAAATAGTTCAATTGGGAATGGGATATTTCATTTGATACTTTAGAGATTCTATGCTACGTCGAAAAAAACAGTACTTTCGATCTGTTTGCACGAAATGATCAGCTGATCATCTCGTGTTTAATACAAAAGTATTGATGGACCCAAATGTTTGTTTTTAAGTGATGATCATCTCATAAATAAAAACACAAATAGTTTTTCTCTCATTATAACATAGAATCCCCCAATTATATTTTCTTAATTGTTGTGTAAATAAAGATTGATGACATATATATAATGGCTAGTAAATGAGAATTTATTTCAGGTTCATACATATAAATAGCACACAAAATTCTGAAGAATGTTTTCAAAAGGATAATTTGATAACAACATCAGTATCATACGTAGGGCTGGGATACCGAACAGAAATACCGAATTTTTAGCATACTGTACCGAAATTTTTTTGATATATAGACATTTTTTCGGTATAACAAATTTTTTTTCGGTTTCTATACGGTATCAATATGAATTTTTTCCATATCAAAATTTCAAAATCAAAATTTTGATATCGATATCGATATGAATTTTTTTATACCGATATTTTTGTTATGATATACCAAAAACTCACCCCTAATCATACGAAGCCCAAGGCGCCTGGGGCGTGACAAATTTGCATATGGAGATCATATATATGTACATGTAACTTGGGAGGCTAAGTTGTTTTCTAAATATATTTTTATGCCTTTATAATATGAATTATGAAATGATTTATGGACTATTGCTTTCAGTCTCAAGCATGCATTTGCAAATATTTCGTCTTGTAGCAAGGCGGAGTTATTTTCTCTAGTGTAAATTTAATTGTTCAAGTAGCACTCTGAATATTTTAATTGTTTAATTATTTTCTCTATCTAGTGTATGGCTGAACTTTTCGGGGACGACTGGCTTATTAGTTAAAAAAAATTTCATAAAAATTATCAGTAAATTCGGAATTTTAAAGATGATATATTTAATTTCCACTAGTTTTTTTAAAAATATTTTTATGCCACCATTATACGAAATGCTTTATGGACTATTGCTTTCATGAGTCTCAATCATTGCAAATATATTCATTCTTCTAGTAGCTAGTAACAGAGTTCTTTTCTCTAGTGTAAATTAAATTGTATAAATATCACTCTGAATATTTTATGGTTTATATTAGCACTGGAAAATGTTGAGTAGACGTGACAGTTTTTTTCAGTTAGATCTTTTCCTTTCACATGGCTTCGTAACCGTGTCGATTTTCTGCACACAATAAACTACTCGTGAATGACGTCGGAAGAGTTTTCTGACGTGGTCACTCCGATGCCTAAGTCAATATAGGACTTATGCAACAAAATGTGCATTATATTGTGTATAAGATTGTGTATATTCTCAATGTTGTGTCAAAAATTAATCAAACCTGGGTATTTGTAGGCGAAGCCTATAAAATTCATACCCAAATTGGAAGACCAAAAGATTTGTGAAAGTAACGTTGTACGAGGTTTGTTATGTGAAAACAGGCAGTGTTGTACTTGGTGTTGTAACACCAACGACAATACAGTGCAGCGGAAATTTAAAGAGTAAATAAAATATAATTAAATAATTTTGCACGAGTATAAAAACAAGTGCGGGTTCAGTCTTACAAAGCAATACTAATGATTTTACGAAAAATAAATAAATCCTAAATTTCTCAAAAAGTTGAGAAATCAAACTTGCATCCTATAAAATCAGAGTACAAAAGAAATAGATGAAACTCTCGTAGCCTAAATTGAAGAGACGCAAAAAGATCTTCAACAACACAGTTCCCACAGTGTTGTCTCTGATGTCTTCAACACTAACTGCAACACGAGGACAAGCAACAACGAAGGTTGAAAAACCTTGCTTCAGAAATCTTCAATTTTTCAACAGATTTCTTCAGTCTATGCGCAGAGAATTGTACGTCTCAAGATCTTTTTGTTTGTGCATGAAATCCCTTTTATTTATAGATAAGCGTCCATGCATAGAAGAGATTTCCTTGTAGAGTCCTATGTCAATAAGGAAATAAAACTTTGTTAGGATTCAGACTCTATTTAATACTGTCTTGATAATAATTTGATAACAATAATACTCAATAATTCCATATCAAGATAATAATAACATAGGTAAATGTCTATCCATATATTCTCGATAATAACATAGAATATTTAACCATATCATTGTTATTCAAAATTTGTCACGAACCAAAGCCACCAGTAGCCGAGACAATAGTGAACAGTACGGAAATGAGGAAGGAAAAAATCGAAAGGAAACCGAGGCCTGTACGAAGTACAGTTTTCTTAAAATAGATTCGTCCACTCCCGGATGTGCTTGAAGTATAACAACAGACGTCTGTCTCCCAGGATACAACGGAAGTACGGTGTGGCCGCGTAGCACGAGAGCACCACACAAGCGAACTGAACTTGTATCTGAACGTTATAGGATGAAAGCTCGAAGATTAAAAAATAAGAAGAAGACGAAGATGAGCAGTAGCACGTAGAAGGTAGTACATGCAGCGAACCAGAGGAAAATATGGTGGAGGAGGGCTTCTGTTTGTATGGACTGAATGCACTATTGTCTTCACATATAGGCACTCGGGCAGCCTAGGGCAATGACCGATAGTGTTGGGCAGAGGAGCAGCTGGGTGTTTACATCCGCATTAATGGATGGTCAGGCAAGGCAGACTGAAGTCAAATCCATGCAGCTGGCAATAATTTCGGAACCAAGGCAGACTGATTTTTTTTTTCGAAAAAGAAATTTGCAAAACGTAGCCAACTCTGGCAAGCAACTTTTGCCTTGATCAGTCCGACATTCGACGCACCCGGGTCGCGCACGTACGCTTGCACACAAGTCAAGCCATTTCCAGTTCAAATCGGACCCAAGATTTGTTCCCCCCCTGCGCAGGCGTGCACGGGGGCGCGTGCGAAAGAGAACCTCTTGATCAATTATTCTTACACATTCTCAAAGTGTAACACAATATAAACTCTCCCAATATTCCAACTTATTTATCCAATTTGGGACAACATCAATATTCCCACTTAACCATCCACCCATTAACTTTACAAGCCCAATTTCCATACATAATGGAAAAGCCCATTCATTTCAATAATCCAATAATTTTCCAACAATCCCCCACATGAATGGAAATTGAAAGATAAACGAAAAAATACGTGATAACGTTCAACAGTTGAATCCTGCATAGGATAGGTAGGTGTTACCCTTTGAACCTTCCCTTGTGAAAGCGTAGTAATTCACTGGTTGACAGTAGACGCGATGTCTTTGAACTGTACATCCGTTCATGTAAATTAGGATATACTTCACACAGGAATCTTCTTGATACAATTTAGTTCTCATGATTGTGTTCATTTTGGCCATGAACACCCGCCTGCTTCTGTAAGAGGATCTAGAATTGTTCCTAACAATTCCTTTGAAGCGGCCCCACTTCTCTCTCACATAGGTGATTCTATGTTTATTCCATCAGAATCATTAAAAGTCATATGCTTATCCTCAATACTCACTATTTTATAATAGGAATAGACTAGGGATTACCCCGACAGTGATCTACCAAACTAGTGCGGTTAGGTTGTCCCATTGAACCTAGTTCTTGGGATATCCAGTCATCGTAGGTTGGGTTTTCCTTCGCACCAATTTATTCCATAGGCTTCAGTCCCATTCTTTTTGTCGATTTTTCAACTAACTCTCTGTTTAACCCTTTGGTTAACAGATCCGCTATATTATCCTTTGACTTGACATAGTCAATAGAGATAACTCCAGTTGAGAGTAGTTGTCTAATGGTATTGTGTCTACGACGTATATGTCTAGACTTACCATTATACATATTTCTTTGTGCCCTTCCTATTGCAGATTGACTATCACAATGTATGCAAATAGATGGCACGGGTTTTACCCACCCAAGAACATCTTCTAAGAATAAACGCAACCATTCAGCCTCTTTAGCACACTTATCAAGGGCTATGAATTCAGATTCCATCGTGGATCTGGCTATAACTGTTTGTTTAGAAGATTTCCACGATAATGCTGCACCTCAAAGTGAATACAAATCCACTTGTAGATTTTGAATCTTTCATATCAGATATCCAGTTCGCATCACTGTATTCTTCAATTACAGCGAGATATCTGGTATAGTGCAGCCCATGATCACGAGTATACTTTAAGTACCTTAGCAATCTGACAATTGAGTTCCAGTGTTCAACTCCTGGATTACTCGTGAATCTGCTCAATTTGCTTACTGCATAGGCTATGTCTGGTCATGTACAACTCATTAAGTACATCAGACTTTCTATTACTCGAGAGTATTCTAATTGGAGATACTCTCACCCCGATTTTTTGATAAATGTTGACTTGTATCTATCGGGGTTCTAGCCAATGCAGAGTCATCCTTACTGAATTTCTCAAGTATTTTGTTCACATAATGTGACTGAATTAGAACTATCCCTTCCGATGTTTTATGTATTTTAATTCCAAGGATGACTTCAGCTAATCCCAAATCTTTCATGTCGAATTTTGAGTTCAAAAATTTCTTAGTGGATTGAATCATCTTATCATTACTCCCGATGATAAGCATGTCATCTACGTAAAGACATAAAATGACATATCAATTTCCAGTGTCCTTAACATATACACATTTGTCACATTCATTGATTTTAAATCCACTTTCTAGCATTACTTTATCAAATTTTTTGTGCCATTATTTTGGTGCTTGCTTTAAGCCATATAAAGACTTCACCAATTTACAAACTTTATTTTCTTGCCCACGTGCAGAAAATCCCTCAGGTTGTTCCATGTAAATTTCTTCTTCTAAATCTCCATTTAGAAAAGCAGTCTTTACATATATTTGGTGTACTTTAAGTTTTCGCAAAGCGGCAATTGCAAGTAGCACCCGGATTGAAGTTATTCTCGTTACTGGAGAATAAGTGTCAAAGTCATCAAGCCCTTCACGTTGACGGTAACCCTTAATTACCAATCTGGCTTTATACTTATCTATTGTTCCATCTGATTTCATCTTCCTTTTGAAAATCCATTTTGAACCTAGAGGTTTGCTTCCTGGAGGAAGGTCCACTAGTTCCCACATATGATTTTGCAAAATGGATTCTATTTCAGAATTTATAGCCTCTTTCCATTGAGGTCCTTCAGATGAATTCACAGCTTCATTGAAGCTTTGAGGTTCACTTTCCATCATGAAAGTGATGAAATTCGGACCAAATGATTTCTCAATTCTAACTCTCTTGCTACGTCTAGGTCAACCTCATGGTTAACCTTTTGTTCCATAATCTCGTGAGATCTTTTGGAAGAACATGGTTCTTCTTTAGATTTGCAAGGAAACACATTTTCAAAAAATGATGCATTTCTTGATTCCATTATTGTATTCTTATAAATGTAAGAAATTTGAGATTCATATACAATAAATAGATAAGCGCTAATGTTGTGTGCATATCCAATGAAAATGCAATCAATAGTTTTAGGTCCAATCTTGACCTTTTTCGGAGTAGGTACAACTACTTTATCAAGACACCCCCACACTCGCAAATATTGATAGGAAGGTGTTCTTCCTTTCCATAATTCATATGGACTTTTATCTTGCTTCTTTCGGGGTACCTTATTTAAAAGATAATTAGCTGTTAGAACAGCTTCTCCCCACATGTTCTGTGACAAACCAGAACTCAATAACAGTGCATTCATCATTTCTTTCAAAGTGCGATTTTTTCTCTCTGCAACCCCATTTTGCTGAGGAGAGTAAGGTGCAGTTCTTTCGTGTCTAATACCACGTTGAGCACAAAAATCAGCAAATGGTGATTCATACTCACCTCCACTATCACTTCTTAGCACCTTCATTTTCTTGTCAAGTTGGTTTTCAACTTCACTTTTATAGCGGACAAATTTTTCAATAGCTTCATCTTTACTTTTAAGAAGATACACATAACAATATTTTGTGCTATCATCAACAAAAGTAATGAAGTATTTATTTCCGCCACGTGTTTGCACTCCTTTTAAATCACATATATCAGTGTGAATTAAATCAAGGGGTCCATTATTTCTTTCAATGTATTTGAAAGATGATCTTGTTAGTTTTGCCTCAACGCACGTTTCACATTTTTGTTGTGTATTGATTTGGAATGTTGGAATTCTCGTTAAGTTAATTAATCTACGAATCGTATCATAATTAACATGTCCTAGTCTACCATGCCACAAATTGGAAGACTCAAGCAAGTAAGCAGAAGATTTTATTTTATTAATAACAGGCTTAATAGCCATTACATTAAGCTTGAACAAACCATTGCTTACATAACCTTTGCCAACAAACATTCCATTCTTAGACAAAACAACCTTATCGGACTCGAAGACAATGCGAAAACCATGCTTGCTTAAAAGCGATCCGGAAACCAGATTCTTTCAAACCTCCGGCACGTACAACATATTGTTGAGAGTCAATTCTTTCCCAGAAGTCATTTTCAAGATCACTTTTCCTTGTCCCTTGATATCAGAGGTAGCAGAATTCCCCATAAACAGCTTATCACCATTCTCGGATACAGCTAGAGTTGCAAACATTTCTTTGTCGTAGCAAACATGACGGGTGGCACCAGTGTCAATCCACCATTCTCTTGGATTTGATCCATCCATATTCAATTCAGAAATGACAGCACAAAGGTCCATGTTTGAAACCTCTTTAGATATGTCCTCCATGAGATTTGTCTCACGGTTTCTTTTCGGTTTCTTGCATTCAGAAAACTTGTGGCCTGGACCGCCACAATTATAGCACTTACCAAGAAACTTTTTTTTGAACGTGTATTTCTTTGGACCCAACTTGGAGCCTCCAGCAGCAAATTTCTTTGCCTTTGAGCTTTTCTTCTGCTCAACAATATTAGCCTTAGCGACACTTGGAGAATACAATCGTTTTTCAGAACTCTTGTTGTCTTCCTCGATACGAAGTTGAACAATAAGTTCTTCAACATTCATCTCCTTTCGTTTGTGCTTCAGATAATTCTTGAAATCATTCCAAGCCGGAGGCTTTTCAATAATAGCTGCCACTTGGAAAGTTTCACTAAGCACCATTCCCTCCGCGTGTATCTCATGCAAGAGCACTTGTAGTTCTTGAACTTGACTGATCACTGATTTAGAGTAAATCATCTTATAGTCCAAGAATCTGCCAACAATAAACTTTTTAGCCCCGACATCTTCGATTTTATATTTCCGATCCATAGACTCCCATAACTCTCGGACCGTCTTTTTCTCACTATACACATTGTACAATGAATCAGCCAAACCATTCATTATATAATTTCTACACAAGAAATCTGAATGGTTCCATGCATCAACAGCACTAGTAGTCTGCACATATCCCTCAACAGATTTGGGAGCATCCTCAGAGAGGAACTTCGCTAGATTCAAAGTCGTTAGGTAGAACAACATCTTTTGTTGCCACCTTTTGAAATTCAAGCCTTCGAATTTCTCCGGCCTGTCAGCATGGCTTAGAGTCATCGCAGCAGCAGCACCAGGAAGAATTACCTTTGGAACATTCGAGTGAGTCGAAAAGGCGTCCATATATGAACTTGATTCACGTAACCGAATGACGAAGAAAATCTGTTTTAAGTTTGTTATTCGAAATTTGTCACGAACCAAAGCCACCAGTAGCCAAGACAATAGTGAACAGTACGGAAATGAGGAAGGGAAAAATGGGAAGGAAACCGAGGCCTGTACGAAGTACAGTTTCTCGGATGTGCTTGGAGTATAACAACAGACGTCTGTCTCCCAGGATACAACGGAAGTACGGTGTGGCCGCGTCGCACGAGAGCACCACACAAGCGAACTAAACTTGTATCTGAACGTTATCGGATGAAAGCTCGAAGCTTAAAAAATAAGAAGAAGACGAAGATGAGCAGTAGCACGTAGTAAATGCAGCGAACCAGAGGAAATTATGGTGGAGGAGGGCTTCTGTTCGTATGGACTGAATGCACTATTGCCTTGATCAGTCCGACATTCGACGCACCCGGGTCGCACACGTACGCTTGCACACACAAGTCAAGTCATTTCCAGTTCAAATCGGACCCAAGATTTGCACCCACCCTGCGCAGGCGTGCACGGGGGGGTGCGCGAGAGAGAGCATCTTGATCAATTATTCTTACACATTCTCAAAGTGTAACACAATATAAACTCTCTCATTCCAACTTATTTTTCCAATGTGGGACAACATCATATATATATATATATATATATATATATTGGTTTTGTTTGATATTCTTTTTAATAAATTTTAATGGATTGTGCCCCATTTTTTTTAATATATAATAAATTGGCTTCTCAAATAAAATAAAGTAATTTATTTTAAGTGGCGATCAAACTCTTTTTTTTATTGGATATTTGATTTATTTTTTCTATTCGACTCTTTCGAGTGGACGACCAACACAGTGACACACAACACTCAATTAAGATTTAAGGTCGTTTTGCTTTAAAAAAAGATATAAGGGCATTTCGTAAATGATTTCAGGTTTTTTTGTGTATTTTTTTTCATATCGTGTATTTTAAATCATTTTTTTCTCAAAAAATTAGGTTTTGGTTTCTTGAGAGCATATATTTCTTAATTATTCTATTTATTTTTTTCTTATTTTAAATCTTTGTTTCATTTAATTATGGGACAACACATTCGATATCAATGTTAGAAATACTAAAATTTATTGTAAAAAATGAAATTAGCATTGTTAATTTTTGCGTTTTTGATTATTTTTGTTTGACTATTTCTATATGTTGAATAATTGGTCAAAAATATTTGTGGATAACAACGTATTTTTACTATATTCATGAATCATAATGTAATTTAATTGATAAAGATACAATAGACAGTGTTAAATAAACTAGCAGAAAATTGAATGCAATGAATCTCGTTTTATCTACTAAGTTTTATCCAAAAAACTTTGCAAAACATGAGATGCTGCAATTAAAAATCCAATTTGAGCATTTTGATCATGTTCGACAACTTTCTTATATTAGAACTCATTCGAAACTTATTTAATTGTTTAGATCTTGAGAGAGGTTTGAGCTTACTCCCCCTCTCTTGTTTTTATTTTTTTTATTTTTAATAATATCTCAATTTTTTTAAAAAAAATAAAAAATCTATCATGTTTACACTTTCAGTTCTTCTTCGTTGGCCCCCCTGTTGCGTGATCCTGGCTCCACCCCTGCATCCACCCATTAACTTTACAAGCCCAATTTCCATACACAATGGAAAAATCCATTCATTCCAATAATCCAATAATTTTCCAACAATCATATCAAATCTTTTGTCTAAAAATCAAATTTTAATATTATCATTAACACGCTTAAGGAAAAGATTTTTCAAGGAATTAAAATTCATTTCAATTTGTTTTGTTTATGAATTCAAACTTTCATCTTTATCGAAGATTTTTTACTTATGTTACTAGATATGCATATTCCAACCCCATCTTGATCCCAGGTCAAGACCCGAGCATTTACGAGATATTAATTAGTTTACTTTTCTTTATCTGGTATATGGTTCAACTACGACTGAGAAATCATCGAAATTAAAAAATAATAATAATAATAAATCTGCCTCATAGTGACACAATTTTTTTATCCTGAAACTTTGTCGAGACCGCAAACCATAATTGCCACCATGTATGTGTGTCATTATTTAACAAAAAGAAATATTAAAGCAAGTGAAGATGGGAAAGACGATATGATGCTTCATGAGTCGATGTTGCATTAATTAGTTGCATTTAATTTAAAATCTAAAACATGCACAACGTTTTTCCTTAAAGAAATATTTCTATTGGGAATCGAAGATTCCATTTGATACTTTAGAGCTTTTTTTTTTTATTCAATGCAGATGGGAAATCAAAATATATATTCTGCAAATCTGTTGATTTCAGTAGGGGTGGCAAAAATTTCCGAAATCTCGACCCTTCCCGAATCCCATCCTGAAAAAATCCCTTTCCGAAATTTTTCCAACCCGAACTTTTGAGATTTTTCTCGTCCCGACTAATATCGGGAGAGGGATCGGAAAAAAACTTTATCCCGACGGGATTCCCGACCCGTCCCGAAATAATATAATAATATATTTTATTAATTATTTTATTAATATATGAAGCTAAATATTATTATGTTTCAACTCATATAACAATTAATTGTGGATTTAATTGACATAATTTTTATTGTTGAAACGATCGAATCGTGAAATCACGAAATGACATTTTATTATTGTGTATTTTTTTAAAAAAATAAATTAATAATTTAATTAATTCATATTTATAATTATCTAATTAGAACAAATATGTATAACAAGAGATCAATTTGACTATATACTTAACTAAATTTATTTACTAATTGTATCCGAATATTTTATTAATAATTACCCGATGCACTTCTTTTTTTTTTATTAAAACCTTGAAGCATTATCCGGAATATTTTAATATTATATGTTTTAAGTTGAATATTTATTTTTTATTTAAAAAATAAGTTTCTAAGTATAATTTTTTATAAAATAATCACATTTTTTTGTTTTTATAACGAAATCTTGAATTTTAAAAAAAATAGAGATTTTCTCTTCCTACCCGACGGGATCCCAAATATTCGGGTCCCGACATGTGTCGAATACCGGATCGGGAGATAAAAAAAAATTTCAATTCTTTTCGGGGACGCGAGTTGGGTAGGAGAGTTCCAACCCTATTCCACCCCTAGATTTCAGTGCTTCATTAGTCAATGCTTCATACTCTTGCACAATATTCAAAGTCAAGCTTCGTGATGTTCATAATTTTCAGTTCCAACAAACCCGGAGAGGATCTTGTTTTCTTCTAGCATCCGCAAATAAATATATTCGTCTTGTTGTAATTCATGCAAGTGAGGTCTTTTATGCATTTTTGAGGTTTCTTGAGCTTAATTGTCAATACAAAATTCTTGAGATAAATGATGATCATGGGGATGTGGGCTTGATCGATTCAGTCGGCTTCGATATCCTTTCGCCGTCGCTACATTAGGTGATTAACGATGGCCGAGGATGGCTATTTTCAGGAAGGAACACACGATGGACAAAATAAAACACCGAAAACCACGGATAGTAAACGAAGATCAGATAGAGGAGATGAAGAGATTAGAGCAGTCAACAAAGTTCCATTCTATAAGCTGTTCTTGTTTGCAGACTCGGCAGATTATGCATTGATGGCCATTGGATCTGTCTCAGCTATAGCAACTGGATTATGCCTGCCTATCATGACATTATTATTCAGCGAATTAGCCGACTCATTCGGGCAGAATGTGGGAACCAAAAGTGTCGTTAATGAAGTTTCCAAGGTATTATCATATATGCATTGCATTTCTCTAAACAGTAAATTTTATAATTTTTTGAATGGCCAACATGATATTACCATCTTTAGGTGTCCCTGAAGTTCGTTTATCTTGCCGTGGGGTCTGGCGTCGCTGCGTTTTTCGGTTAGTAAATTACAAGTCTGCATTAGTATGTAATGAAGATAGAACTCTAATTTGCTTCTTGGCAGAGGTGTCATGCTGGATGACCACAGGGGAAAGACAGGCCACTCGAATAAGAAATTTGTACCTCAAAGCCATTCTAAGGCAAGAAATTGGATATTTTGACACGGAAACGACTACCGGAGAAATTATGGATACGATGACTAATGACACAGTTGTGATTCAAAAGGCTATAGATGAAAAGGTAATTCTTGAAGTTCTAAACTCTCTCCTGATGAATAAATGTTTTAACTCTGTTTTTATTGATGAAAAAACCTACAGATAGGCAAGTTTTTACAGCTTTCAACGTCTTTCATTGGAGGGTTCGCGATAGCATTTTCAAGGGGATGGATTCTGAGTCTCATCTTGCTTTCGGTTGTCCCTTTTTTTGCCATCTCTGCTGCTTTAATGACTACCCTTATACCGAAGTCGATATCACGGGGGCAATCAGCAAATTCAGCAGCAGCTGTTGTGGCTGAACAAACCATTAGCTCGATAAGAACTGTAATAAATAATCAACACATGTATATCTCTATTTTTTTTTTTCTTAGGTTCGCGATAGAGTTCTTATTTCTGGATTCATTTATTGTTTAGGTTGCATCATTCACCGGCGAAAGGCAAGCGGTTGCTAAGTATGAGAAATCACTACATAGAGCTTATGAAGCAGGTGTACATGAGGGGTTGGCCGCGGGATTAGGTTATGGTGTAACTTGGTTAGTCCTCTATAGTAGTTACGGGTTAGCAGTATGGTTCGGTGCCAAAATGATTTTACACAACGGATATTCCGGCGGGGATGCACTTAGCATAATGATGGCTGTCCTAATGGGATCTGTGTAAGTTTCAGTCCTCATATTTGATGTATGTTAGTCAACAAACGAGCTCGAAGCGTGCACATGTAAAAAACTTTTTTTCTGTACAGTCATTTGGGTCAGGCATCTTCAAGCTTGAGTGCAATAATCGCTGGCCAAGTTGCTGCTTTTAAAATGTATCATACAATATCAAGAGAACCAGGAATCGATCCTTTCGATGGAAGAGGACGAGTGATGGATGACATAAAAGGGGATGTTGAGCTAAATGACGTGCATTTTAGCTACCCTTCTAGGCCAAATGAGAAAATATTTTCTGGGTTTTCTCTACGAGTTCCGGACGGGACAACACTAGCTTTGGTTGGAGCAAGTGGAAGCGGAAAATCAACTGTTATAAATCTTGTAGAGAGATTTTATGATCCACAAGCGGGTCAAGTGCTGATTGATGGTGTTAATATCAAAGAATTTCAGCTCAGATGGATTAGAGGGAAAATCGGGCTCGTAAACCAGGAACCTGTGTTGTTTGCTTTGAGCATTAGAGATAACATTTCATACGGGAAGGATGATGCATCGATTGAAGAAATTGAAACTGCTGCAAAACATGCCAATGCTGCTAAATTCATAGACAAACTGCCTCAGGTAACAAACACCACATTCTTTACTAACTGTTCAATATTGTTTCTCACAAGTACTATTTGAAATTCTATGTTTCCAGAGGCTAGACACTATGGTTGGACAGAACGGGACGCAACTATCAGGCGGCCAGAAACAGAGAATAGCTTTAGCCAGAGCAATCTTGAAAGATCCGAGGATTCTTCTTCTAGACGAAGCTACAAGCGCACTTGATGCAGAATCAGAGAGAACAGTGCAGGAAGCACTAGACAGGGTGATGATCAACAGAACAACACTCATTGTGGCGCATCGATTAAGTACAATCAGGAATGCCGATGTCATTGCTGTTATCCAACATGGAAAGATAGTAGAAAAAGGTTCTTATGTTCATAAAATCTTTATATTCATAAAAAGGTGTTTTCAATGCTTGTTGGGAAAATAGTCTTATGGTTTATCTAACCAGGTTCACATTCAGAACTGACGCAAAATCTTGATGGGACGTACAGTCGGCTCATAAAATTGCAAGAATTTAGCAAATCTTCATCCCACTGTTCATTAAATCACCGAGCTGGAGAAGAGATTGCTACTGATTCTGGACATCACTCAAGCCAGTTTATCTCATTCTTACAATCCATAAGTCGCGGATCATCAGGAACAGGAAACAGCAGTCCGCTCTCACTCTCATTGTCAACAAGTATTCCCATTCCGATCAATGAATTAGATTCATTGTTTCATGAGCCAAAACTTCCAACTTCATCACAACACATAGTGGAGAATAAAATCCCATTATACCGGTTGGCTCGCCTTAACAAACCCGAGATTCCAGAGTTAGTACTTGCTTCTTTAGCTGCAGCTGTCAACGGTGCCATGCTACCACTTTATGGGCTCTTATTCTCCAGTGTAGTAACAATTTTCTATGAACCAGCTCATAAGCTTCAGAAGGATTCTAACTTTTGGGCTTGTATGTTTGTTGTTCTCGGTTTGGTGTCTCTTCTGGCGGCACCTCTAAGGACGTACTTCTTTTCCGTGGCAGGGTGTAGGTTGATTAAGCGAATAAGACTAATGTGCTTTGAAAAGGTTGTTCACATGGAAATAAGTTGGTTCGATAAAAAGGAGAACTCAAGTAGTTCAATAGGCTCACGACTTTCAACCGATGCCACATGTGTGAGGAGTTTGGTCGGAGACTCACTCGGATTACTTGTACAAAATATTGCAACTGCTGTTGCAGGTTTGATAATTAGTTTCACAGCGAGCTGGCAACTGTCTCTCATAGTTCTATTCATGCTACCTCTTATTGGACTCCATTGGTATCTTCAAATAAAATTTATTAGTGGATTTAGTGCAGATGCTAAGGTCAACTTTTCTGTCAAAACTTTTGAAACATGAAAATTTTAATGTAAATGCTCACTCAAGTCATTTTTTCTTTTGCAGAAATTGTATGAGGAAGCGACTCAAGTCGCAGGTGATGCTGTTGGGAATATACGGATTGTTGCTTCGTATTCTGCAGAAGAGAAAGTACTAGCATTACACACGAAAAAGTGTGAAGTTCCTTTGAAACTTGGAACCAAACAAGGTCTACTAAGTGGAGCAGGTTATGGGATATCCTTCTTTTTTCTTTACTCAGTTTATGCCGTAAGTTTCTACGCTGGAGCTCGATTAGTTGATGCTGGAACAACAACGTTTGGTCATGTTTTTCGAGTAAGTTTTTCTTTCTTTTCATCCTGGTCTATATATATTTTTTTCGTTTTAAAGTAGACATTGATCTTCCAAAGTTGGCAGGTTTTTCTTGGACTTAGTATGACAGCTGTGGCGATATCTCAATCGAGGGCTCTTGCACCAGATGCAGGCAGAGCCAATGCTGGTGCAGCTTCTATATTTACACTTCTCGACCAGAAACCGGAAATAGACTCTTTTAACGACTCCGGGACCACATTAGAAAATGTAAAGGGTGACATTGAATTTCATAATGTCAGTTTTAAGTATCCAAGTAGGCCTGATGTTCAGATTTTAAAAAATTTGTGCTTGGCAATTCATTCAGGCAAGGTAAAAATGCGAGGCCGGTTTTGTATCTAACATAGAAAATTGTCAGTTTAAACAATCAAGCTTATTTCTTTTTGTCAGATTGTTGCTCTCGTCGGAGAAAGTGGTTGTGGAAAATCGACCCTCCTATCCTTATTGCAACGATTTTATGATCCAGATTCAGGTCGGATCACTCTAGACGGTGTTGAAATACAAACTCTGAAGTTGAAGTGGTTAAGACAACAGATGGGGCTAGTAAGCCAAGAGCCTGTGTTATTCAACGATACCATTCGAGCCAACATTGCCTATGGAAAGGAAGGTAACGCCACGGAAACTGAAATGTTTGATGCAGCAGAGCTGGCCAATGCACATAAATTCATCAGCAGTTTACAAGAGGTTTGTTATCTATTTGAAATAAACCAATTATGTTAGAAAACTGTATTACAATAAAATGTGTGAAATGATTATTGAGTAATGTAACTCCTAAATCTTGAACTTCTAGGGATATGACACGATAGTCGGTGAGAGGGGGATTCAGTTGTCCGGAGGTCAGAAGCAACGAGTCGCCATTGCACGAGCTATACTAAAGAAACCACGAATATTACTACTTGATGAAGCCACAAGTGCCCTTGATGCCGAATCCGAGAAAGTTGTTCAAGATGCTTTGGACCGAGTCACATTAGGCAGAACCACTGTGATAGTGGCACACAGGCTATCTACTATAACGAACGCTGATGTTATCGCGGTTGTGAAGAATGGAGCCATCGTAGAGCAAGGGAAACATGAAGATTTGATCAATAAGAGCGATGGCATCTATGCTTCTTTAGTTGCATTACAAGATGGTGGTGATGGTGCTTGATTATGTTTACTTATATCATGTAATCTATATGTACTTAAGTTGTATTTGAGTTCGTCGATCACAATTTCAATTACATGTCATTCAAGTCTCGTATCATTAATAACTACTAGTTTCATCAAGTTTAACAAATTCATGTTTCACTAAATCATGTGTTGAAGAATCAATTATCGACTTTTGGTGCTAAACAAAATAATCAAAGGCAAAAATAAAATAATAAGTTAAGTCAACTGAACAAAGCTGGACAACTGAATTAGAGTTACTCAACTGAACAGTCTATGAAAGTCAGTCGAACCTTTGAACCGCAACTGGGCCAGACGACTGAAATTTTCAAGGAAATCAAGACTGGATATAGTCGAGGATTTGATGACTGAAGACAACGACTGATCATAGTACAGTGACTGAAAACACTCTCGTCTAATCAAGGATGCTAAACAGATACCGCAACTGGATTTAAAGGCGACTGACATTTATGAGAGATATTCAAGAATGTCAGTTTTGATCTTTAAACATTCGCAACACGATCAGAAGACTACAGATCTGTCTGTTATCTATTTTTGGTAGAAAGACATCCGTACACTGTAGACTCCGCAACAGTGACAATGCGAAGAGTTGTAATATTTAACATAAACTAGAAAAATGCATGTGCGTTGCACGATACAACAATTTTATTTTAAATAAAAGCAGTTAATCCTATAAATACAAATGAAAATTATATATTTTTTCTAAAATTATATTAATCACTTATATTACTCTAACTTGAAAAATTTCATTGTTTTCACATTTTTCTTTTAAATTTAAACTACTTTATATTTCGTTGTATCATTTTATTTGTTATATGTCTTTTTCTCTTAGCGAATAAAAATATTTTCTCATTTTATTCAATCTCAATGGTTTTACTTTCTTCAAAAAAAGGTTGACCCCGAAATGGACCCCATCCCACATGAGTCAGAGACTCATTGGCTCATGCGAAAGTTAAATCGAGGCATGTGCACGAGCGGCAGGGATCTGAGGGAGGGAGCAACATGGCCAACCCCCAGAACATACCCCACAATATTTCAGCAGGAAATATGCTCCACATAAGGATCGAATCCGCAACGCTGGAGAATTTCTTCTCATGTCATCTCAGGCCTTACCAACTCGCTTATGCCCCTGTGGGCTCAATGGTTTTACTTTCCTATTCATCAATGATTCACGTCCCTTTATAATTTTAATTTTTGGTGATTTTTCAACGACTATATTTGATCTTAAAATTATTCACAACGTCAAGTAAATCAATATATTCATTTTTTTATAAATAGTTTTCAAATTTCAAAAAATTCGGAAAATTCGTAGTCAAATTTTACCGATATATCTTACACTTTTGACATTATTTTGAATTACCTTTTATTTTATTACGTTTGAAATTACAATTCACCATAATAAATTATTTGATTTTCCAATATCATCACTAATGCTGATATATTTTATCCATTTTTTGAACTTCTAATTAAAGATATGAAGAAAAAGATTTTTTGTTTTATCTCACCACTCGTTTTTCTTAATTATTAACTCAATTTGATTTAATCTATGACACCTTAATAAAACAAGAATAATTTGTTTCCACATTAAATTAATTTGAGTTCACCAAGATTTCTCCTTTTTGTAACTCCAATTTCCATCATCAACATTTGTAAGTTTTAATAATTTAATTTAATTTAATATTATATCATATATAATACCAATACGACATGAATTTTAGTTATAAACAGATATTTTTATAATATCCAAAAAAAAATTGGTGTACTTTTAAAAAAAAAATTGTACATAATTACATAAAATATATCAATATTATTGAAAATTTTTATCAATAAAATTTTTCAAAAAAACTTCCATTAGTCCATATCAACGGCCAATTTACGAGTTGGATTGACCCAACAAATTGAAAATTATATTTTTTTTATGTTAAAAATATTACTTTTTGTTACAAGTTTGAGTCATATCAACATATCTCATAGATATCAATATAAACAATTCAGACCATTTCACAAGATACATAATATCTTCCCAAATTTTATTTGTCCATAAATATTTGTAATCAATATATTTGTCCCCTCAATTACTTGGAAAAAATATCACAAAATTATTTAGAGCAATACTATATGCTTCCATTTATAAACAAAATATTATCTATACTACTCCATTTAATATAATCTGAATAAACAGTTAAACAACAAAAAATATCAATTAATTATTGCTCAATGAAGAGAAAAACATGTATGCAAATTCACGATTCAAGCAGATAACTAACTCCTACACATGGATAAGTAATTTTTTTTTATTTATCCATCATTTTACTTAGAAAATCATAACTAAAAGTAAGCATTCGAAAATCTAACCAACAATTGGAAATTTGATATTAAAATTTGAAGTAAAACAACAACCAAATATATATATATATATATATATATATATATATATATATATATATATATATATATAGAGTTTTACTATACTGTCCGCCTATCATGCCCACCAACTATGCCCACCAATGATGTGACACTATTCTATTTGATGTGATAAATATGTGATAAATTGTAGGTCCAATATAATAGTGTCACATCATTGGTGGGCATGGTTGGTGGGCAGCATAATAAAACTCTATATATATATATATATATATATATATATATATATATGTAAATCTATTAATGTAGTTGTAACTGAATACAATTTAACATCAAAAGTTTATGGGTAATGCTACATGTACACTGAAGGTTACACGTTGGGTTACACATTGCACTTGAAATTACATGAGTATCCTACATGCATTTTTGAAAGATTTTTTCCAAATAAAGTGCATGAATAATCATGTAATTTCAAGTGCAATGTGTAACTCAACGTGTAACCCTCAGTGTACATGTAGCATTACCCAAAGTTTATATAGTGCAAGACCTTAACACACTTAAAAATCCTTTACATGAATAAGTTGAAAGCTAAAATTTTTTTTAATTAAATTCATAGATATACATCAATGTAGAAAATAACAAAAAAACAGAAATAAAAATATCATTCTTTGACTAATTGGTGGATAAAGATATACAATTTTTATGATCAAGTGGTAAGTTAAAATAAATAAATTAAAGTAAAATATAATAAATTTGAAGTCATTAATTTTTTTTTCTTAAAACTTTGAAGCCATTAATTAATATGGCCATGATACACAAAAAAACACAAAAGACGATGAATATTTATTGAAATGAGCTCATGAAAATTTAATGTCACACTAAATTAACAAATTAAATTACTTAAACAACTTCATATTAAGACAAAAGCCTAAGGAATACAAGGATATATTAGAAATAATTTTTGTGTTATTTTTGGACAAATGCTATATTAGCCCGAGTAATCAAATTAAAAAATAAATAACCAATATGTAACCAAATTAAAAAAATAAGTAGTCCATATGTCTCAAAATTGGGCTTTTTTTGTCCTTTTTTATTGATTAGATATAATTCAATTTAACTTTCGTCTCTATTAATCTCCGTCTTTTAAATAATATTTTCACTTCTGTTAGGTTTGGATAGTCTGAAATCACAGAAATACCAGAAATAATTTTTTGGCTTTTGAGTTTGTGTTATCTCTCAGTGTTGTCAACACTTCAAGAAAACACTATGCAGCGGAATAAAATAATTAAAAGTGAATAACACACAAATAATTATGCACAAGTACTAAGTACTTGTACGATGCCTCATGACGAAATAATCACTAGAAAATCAAATCAGTTTACAAAACCAACTAGTGATTGTTTTACGAAAAACTACTTTTCTCAACAGATTGAGAAAATAAAAGACTTTCTAAAAACTAGTAAAAACTAGAATAAAATATCAATAGGAAGAATTAAACCAAAAAATGAAAACCAAAGAACCAATTTCAGAACAACACTTCACTCGTGTATTCTTCAGTGTTTCGAACACTACTCGACAACACAACGTAGCAGTAGTATTTTCTTCAGAAATTCTTCAATGATGAATCTTCAACGCTCCAAAATTTCTTCAGTAAATCTCTATGTATTTTGCTCTCTACGTTCCACTCTCTTAATTTTTCTTGTCATCCCTATTGATCGGTCCAAGCTCTCCTTTAAATAGATCTTCACTATATTTCCATAAATAAGATTCTGCACATCATGGAAACAAGGTATAATCAGAAATCAAATCTTTCCATGAAAGTAATAAATATCACCAAATTTAAAACTTGTCTAAGAAAGGCAAAACTCTAAATATATAGATTGAACGCAAATTGAAAATATTTTAAAAGACATGTGCACGACATGTTCTTTCAAACTCCTCTTTTTTGCCTTTCTGGACAAAACACACACAAGTGCAAATAACTCCCCCTAGATTATATAACTAAAGCTCCCCCTGAATTTAATCATCTCAAAAAATAGTGTTGTGTGATCATGTTGGTAACACAGACTCTCAACACTTACTAGGTCAGAGTAGCAATTAGTTTAATAGCATATCAGAGTGTAATAAGGAGCTCAAACTAATCAACTCAAAAATATATTACAAACTTAGAGCAAATACACATTAAAGCAAATCAGAGCAAACTTGTAAAGATAAAAGGATAAGGATAAGAAAATCCTAAAACCAATTATGACCAGAGTATGACTCTAATCATCTTCTTCTTCAGCTTGTTCAGCACTTGATCCTACTCCCCCTTTTTGTCCAGATGGCTCTGGTAGTCCAAGTTTATTCTTGTACTCAGCCATTAAGGCTTCATAGTACTCGAGATCAGCTTTGGCTTGAGCAATTTTCAGTTCAGCAGGAGCCATTTGAGCTCAAATTGCAGTAGAATTTAACACAAACATAGCAGTGTTATGAATGGTCATTGGTGGAACAGCCTCAGTGTTGGCAAAACTGGTATGACACCAGTCCAGGGTAGATCAATCTTCCGATTTCCTTTCAGCAAACCAGGTGCAATCTTGATAAGCTCATCTCCTCCAATCAACTCTTCATCATCCTCTTTCTTAAATCCTTGAGATTTCAGCATTCCATATATCAACGAAAGAAAAGGAAACTTGGTAGCTTTCCAACCACCTTCTCTAAAAGACATAATATTGTCGAACACCAACTTTCCAAAATCCAAAGGAGCTTGAGTTCCTATGGCAAACAGCGCAAGGGCTTGTGGTTTTGTAACCACTGTTGTATTGGTAGATGGCGTCCAATTCCTTATTGCGATCTTGTGAATCACAGAAAATAAAGAAGTAAGCTTTTCAGCTGACAAACGATCCGGATGCAGAGGGAATTTTTGAACCATTCCTCCAGTGATTGAAAGAGTGGGTGCCCGGTTAGCCAACTTGTGGCTAAGGGCTTTTATGACTCTATGTAAAAAAATCTTTTGTTTAATATAATTTACACTTTTATAATGGCATTGACTTTATCTTTCTTCATATTGTTATATTATGATATACTATTGTTGTTTTGATAAAGACCTTGAATATACTATAGTGTATGTAAGATGTGGTAGAACATGGGGATGGCTATCATGAAACACATCTTATAGTCACTGTATATTCTAAACTGTTCCTAGTCAATTGAGCCGTCCGCAAATAAGGATAAGGATCGCTCGAGATTGAGACTAGCATTTGCGATGCCGAGTACCACGTTTCATTGGTATGGAACATAGAGATGTTCAAAGCATGCAAATGGATATTCATATGATGAATGATCGAACTACCCTATTCGGACTTTCCAAGTAGTTATCACTTATCGAGTGGATAAAGTCCGTGGTTTTGGTTGTACACCATTAGTCCTTATTACTTGAAACATCATTGAGACTCTATATGCTAGTACTGTACTTTGACTCGTTTACCGACTCTATTGGGGTCATCAGGTGTCGGGATTGGGTACAGTTACGACACATATAGGAGTCGATGCTTTGTTGTCAAGGATTCACCACATACTTGCGAGTGTGGATATCCTATGCGATCTGAGGAGATATTAGTGTGACGAATCTCTGGCCAGAGTACATGATGTGTTTTAGGTTAATGAGTTTTCCTAGTAACACATGCGATGTCACTATTTGATCTCCAAGATGTAATGCATAGTTATCGAATCTCGAACGACTCTCGATATACCAATGGTTGTTGATTCGATCGGGATATATGGATGAAGGGACCGTACTGTACGCTAACCAAAATCTACTGGTTCTTGTAGGCACTATCAGTAATACCTAGGGAATCATGGGGCGATGTTGCTAGGCGCTCTTACCATGATTCGATGGGTAAGTCGGAAATTGTTGTTCCGAGTCACAAGGAGTTGTGAGCCCACGGCTAGCTGTATTCCTGAACCATTGAGGGTTACACAAGTAATGGATTACTAAAACCCCGTAGAGATAGTTAAATTTAAAGAGTTAAATTTAATGAAAGAGAAGTTGGAATTCTTAACTAAAGGGAGTGGGATTTCCTAAAATGACATAGGGATGGGCATTTTGGAAATCACTGAATTCGGATTCAGAAAAATTATCTTGACTCTAAAAGATGCAGAAATGGTTTCTGTGCACATTGGTAAAATCAGTTTATCAATCGGAGTCACGATGAATTTTATATTAATTTCTATAACAACAGGCTTGGCTTGTTGGGCTTAAGTTATGGATTGTGGGCTTTAAGGAGTTAGAGTCCTGATACAATTATAACTAGAAATTATCTATAAATAGAGGTGTTGGGTTCGAAAATTAAACACATTGAATACTGCAATTTTCGAAATTCACTCTATACTATTCAAGAGGATTTTTCGAAAATTCCTCTGTCCCTTTGGAGAAAATTCGGCTTGTGATTTTTGTGAAAAATTACAAATCGAATTAACAGATCATATCTGTTTATTCTCTACGTAAAACTTCTGATTGATTTCTAGTGCAGTCAATCAGAGGGTTTCTGTTTTTCATTCGTGGACCTAATTCCGGAGTTAGATCGTGACTGTCATCGGTTCCCGAGATTTACAAGAAGAGCAGATTAAATTCTGTTGGAGTCCACAATCAAGTCTTTGCTTGACGAGGTAACAATTTAACTGTGTTTTATTTTTACTTGAACAAATTTAATCGTAAAAGTTTTGATACCCATGTATGGAATCGTTCCATATAATAAAATAAAAATTTTAAACTTTCGCTGCACCGGGTATCAATTCTTAATTGATCTGAACACCGTTTTCCAACAGTGGTATCAGAGACAGGTTGCTCAGATCAAACGATTAAATTAATCGATTGTACAAAATTTTTAAGCCTCGGTTTATGAAACAAAACGAAAATTTAAAATTGAATTTTAATGGGCAAATCGGGCAGCGATTGGATCGCTGCCCAGGGCAGCGCTGGGCGCTGCCCAGCCCGGGCCCTCTTTTGGGGCGCGGGCTGCCCGGGATTGTCCCGGGCAGCCCGGAAAAATTATTTTTAATTTTTAATTAAAATTTTAATTTTTGAAATTCTAGTTTTTGATCCGATCGAAATTGTTTTTGATTGGTTCACGAGGCATCGGATCGAATTGTTCGAGTCCGAAAATCTTAAAATTGATTTTTGGATAAATTTGAATTTTTGGAAAATTTATAAATTTTATCCGTTAAATTAAATTTTATAAAATTAATTATTTTGGTAAGATAAAATATGATTTTATCTTTTAAATTATGATGCCTTTGCATGTTTATCCAATTATTTAATTATTGAATTAATTAATGGATAAAGGATGATCGATTGTCATGACCAATGTTTTAGGTGTATGTTAGGTGATTTACATTTGTCTTATTGTTGTTGGTGTTTATTTATGGGCTTGGTTTATAGCCCAAATATGATTGTCATATGTAATAAAAGTGGGCCTGGTTTATGGCCCGTTCCCACCCCTAAAAATGTATCTCATATTTGTCATCGAAATTTATTAGACTTAGTGGGAGACAAAGATTTGAAGAAATGGTGGGCCCAGCAGACAATGAAGACGGAAGAAATGTAAATTGCAAGCTCAATGTAATAGGATTGCATTGTATACTTGCATATCACCTAGGATTGGACTTAGACTCGTGATTGGCAACCACGGGTCGATTAGTTAATGGGATCGATCATCCTTAAATAATATATGATATTATTGATGTATGCATGTTTAGACTAAATTGTATGAATCCCGCAAGCATACATAAATTGCATGATGAGACAAATTTTCAAAATTAAAAATCCCTCATTTTAAATATGATTTAAAATTGATATCAAGATTAATAAAAAGGGAATTTAAATATTGTTTAAATATTCCTACCTTCCATCAACGATCAATGTATGAGATGCTACCCGCGGATACGGTCCGGCTCATATTATTGGGGGGGCCCGTTCGTCGGAAAGCTGTACATTGGATCGACACATGTTGTAAGTTGGGTGGAACTCCCATGGGATTGGCTCATATTATTGGGGATCCACATGGCAACCGTCCATCACAACTTAATATTGATGGGTTATCTTGACATGTCACAATAAACAGCGTCATATTATTGGGCCCTTATTGGACATGAGGTAAAAACATGGGGGTTACTTTGGAAGTAATTGGGCTCTACCTTTTGAAAATTATGGTTGACTGATATTATTCGGGATCATGATTTGTCAATTGGACTCCATGTTCTCACTAAGAAAAACAGTTTCCCGTTTTCACTAAAGGGTAGTGAAATCGTTAAAATAGTGGGAGTGTAATTCATAAAATAAAAATTCGCCATATTTTATGCCTTAGTAAATTAATTAAAAAATCATTGATTATTGTCTGTTTCCTTTTCAGTATACTATTACAATGACTTCTCGCAATCCACTGTTTTCAATTCTCGAACAAAACAAATTGACTGGCGCAAACTATACGAAATGGTTCCGTAAGTTGAAAATTATTCTTACTTCGGAAAAAGCTTTCTATGTGTTAGAGAAGCCGTCTCCGAAGGAAGCCCCGGCTAATACAAGTCCGAAAGAGTTGGCCAAACTTGATTTATGGTGGGACCATGATATCAAGGCCAAATGCTACATGCAGGCTTCGATATCTGATGAGCTTCAAAGGAGATTCGAGGATACCGTGAATGCTGCTGACATTCACAAGAACCTCAAGGAACTCTTTGGAGCTCAGTCAAGGTCAGAGAGGTATGTCACCGTCAGAGAGCTCATGACGAGCCGCATGCGATATGGGACTTCGGTCCGTGAGCATGGGGTGCGCATGATTGAGCTCATTGAAAAGTTGGTAACACTCGACTTGACTTTGGAGCATGAACTTAGCGCGGACTTGTTGCTTCTATCACTTCCTTCATCGTTTGACGATTTTGTGATGAACTTCAATATGAACAAGATAGAGGCCACCCTTGAAGAGATGGTCAATATGCTTGTCACATATGAAGCCACACTAAAGAAGGATAAACCGGTACTCTTGGTTGGCTGCTCTTCTAACTCTAAGAAAGGACCAAGTGGAAAGGGTAAGAAACGTTCTGCCCCGCCCAAGAAGATTGTACCAAATAAGAAGGGAAAGGCCAAGGTTTCAAATGGGATAAAAGATGAAAACGTTTGCCATTACTGCAAGAAATCCGGTCATTGAAAACGTAACTGCAAGGAATACCTCGAACAGTTGCGAACTGCAAAGGGTATGTTTTACATTGAAATAAATGTTTCGCTTAATACTTCTTCTTGGGTATTGGATACCGGATGTGAATCTCACATTTGCAATGATTTGCAGGTGATGACAAGAAGTCGTAAGCTAAGGATGGGTGAGACCCAGCTAAGGCTCGGGAATGGTTCTAGAGTCGAAGCCAAAGCTATAGGAGACATTTATTTAGTTTTGCAGAACAATTTTAAGTTATTTTTGAGAGATGTTTTATATGTTCCGGATTTGGTCAAAAAAATTATATCTATTTCTATGCTTGATAGAGATGGTTTTTCTTGCAATTTTGTGAATGGGATTTGCAATATTTACAAGAATGAATGTTTGATTGGAAATGGACAACTTGAAAATGATCTATATAGCTTAAAATTAAAAGATGTTCCAATTAATTATGTTGATAAACCGGTAACAACAATTAAAAGGAAGGACGATAGTCAAAACCCGGCAAACCTTTGGCATGCTAGGCTAGGTCATATTTTCTCAAGGAGGATGAACAAGCTAGTGGGAGAGGGCATGTTTGATATGTCTGATATTAACTCTCTACCTACTTGTGAGTCCTGCCTAAAGGGAAAAATGACTAAATCTCCTTTCAAAGGGAAACCTGAGCGTAGTCAAAATTTTTTGGATTTGATCCATACAGATGTTTGCGGTACATTTAGGATTGGTACTAAATGTGGCAACACCTACTTCATTACCTTTACTGATGATCATTCTAGGTATGGGTATTTATATTTAATGAAATATAAGTCTGAAGCATTTGAAAGGTTCAAAGAATTCAAGGCTGAAGTAGAAAACAAACTAGGTAAAAGTATTAAGGCACTTCGATCGGATCGAGGTGGAGAATACTTAAGTACCGAGTTTTTGGACTATCTAAAAGAGAATGGGATTCTCTCTCAGTGGACTCCTCTTATGACACCTCAGCTTAATGGTGTTTCGGAGCATCGCAATCGAACTTTGTTGGACATGGTTCGATCCATGATGAGCTTCACTGAGCTCCCACCTTCGTTTTGGGGCTACGCGCTTGAAACGGCGGTATTGTTGTTAAAAAACGTCCACACTAAAGCAGTAAATAAAACACCATACAAGTTATGGAATGGCAAAGCTCCTAAGTATTCGTACTTGAGGATTTGGGGATGTCCTGCTTACGTGAAGCAGACAGTGGGAGATAAGTTGGATAGTCGATCCACCTTATGTTATTTTGTAGGGTATCCGAAGAATTCAATTGGATATTATTTCTATCATCCTGCTGAAACAAAAGTGTTTGTTTCAAGGAATGCCACCTTCTTGGAGAAGGAGTTCTTATTGGATAAGAAAGGCAAGATGATGGAACTCGAAGAAATTCGAGAAGAACCCGAGATACAAAATAGTGATCCTACACCTCAAGAATCATCACAAGACACGCCTATTACTAGGAGATCCGAGAGGACTTCTAGGCCTCCTATTAGATATGGTCTTCTTCTTGAAGGGGATCAAAGTGAACCCGACATTGGATGTGATCCAAGAAACTTCAAGGAAGCAATTTCTGATGCGGATTCGAATTTATGGCTTGAAGCTATGCAATCGGAAATAGACTCGATGCATTCTAACCAAGTTTGGTTTTTAGTAGATCCTCCTGATGGAATTGTTCCAATTGGGTGCAAATGGATCTACAAGAGAAAGCTTGGGCCTGATGGAAAGGTATTGACCTACAAGGCACGATTGGTGGCAAAAGGTTATACTCAAAGACAAGGAGTTGACTATGATGAAATTTTTTCACCAGTCGCAATGTTCAAGTCCATAAGAATCCTTATTGCCATAGCAGCATGGTATGACTATGAGATATGGCAAATGGATGTAAAGACTGCATTTCTTAATGGAAACATTAAGGAAAAAATCTATATGATGCAGCCTGAGGGATACACATCCATGGGAAGCGAGCATAAGGTATGCAAGCTTCAGAGATCAATCTATGGTCTCAAACAAGCATCAAGAAGTTGGAACCAGAAATTTGATGAAACGATAAAGGATTTTGGTTTTATCAAGAACCCGGAGGAACCATGCGTGTACAAGAAAGTAGTTAAGAATGCGGTAACATTCTTAGTACTTTATGTTGATGACATCCTACTCATGGGGAATGATGTAGGGATGTTGCAGTCAACAAAGATATGGTTATCAGGTAGATTCTCGATGAAGGATTTAGGTGAGGTATCCTATATTCTAGGAATTCAGATCTATAGAGATAGATCTAAAAGAATGATAGGACTCACTCAATCAACCTACATCGACACCATATTGAAAAGGTTTTCTATGGATGAGTCCAAGAGAGGACATCTACCTATGTGTCATGGAGTTTCTCTATCCAAGTCTATGTGTCCCAAGACTGACGAAGAGATAGAGAAGATGACACACGTGCCATATGCGTCAGCCATAGGTAGTATCATGTATGGGATGATATCTACCAGACCGGATGTGGCCTATGCTCTGAGCGTCACGAGCAGATACCAAGCCAATCCCGGTCAAATGAATTGGAAAGCTGTGAAGGATATTCTTAAGTACTTGCGAAGGACTAAGAATTTATTCATGGTTTATGGAGGGAGAGAATTGAAGTTGGAAGTCTATACCGACTCTAGCTTCCAATGTGACGTGGATGACTCGAAATCAACCTCTGGATTTGTATTCGTGCTCAATGGCGGTGCTGTCTCTTGGAAGAGTTCCAAGCAGGACACCACAGCGGATTCCACCACTGAGGCAGAATACATTGCAGCATCAGCTGCTGCTAAAGAGGCGGTTTGGATAAGGAAATTCATCCAAGAGTTGGGTGTAATTCCTGTAGCTGTTGGTCCAGTCCCGGTGTACTGTGACAACACGGGTGCCGTTGCTCAGGCAAAGGAACCAAGGTCTCATCAGAAGTCCAAACACGTACTGAGGAAATACCACATCATCCGGGAGATCGTGGAAAGAGGAGACATCAGTGTCGAGAGAGTGGCCTCTACAGACAATATTGCTGATCCGCTTACTAAGTCCTTGCCAGGACCATTGTTTGACAAACATCGCGAAGCAATGGGATTACGTAGTATGACTAGTTGGCTTTAGGGCAAGTGGGAGATTGAAAGAGTGGGTGCCCGGTTAGCCAACTTGTGGCTAAGGGCTTTTATGACTCTATGTAAAACAATCTTTTGTTTAAAATAATTTACACTTTTATAATGGCATTGACTTTATCTTTCTTCATATTGTTATATTATGATATACTATTGTTGTTTTGATAAAAACCTTGAATATACTATAGTGTATGTAAGATGTGGTAGCACATGGGGATGGCTATCATGAAACACATCTTATAGTCACTGTATATTCTAAACTGTTCCTAGTCAATTGAGCCGTCCGCAAATAAGGATAAGGATCGCTCGAGATTGAGACTAGCATTTGCGATGCCGAGTACCACGTTTCATTGGTATGGAACATAGAGATGTTCAAAGCATGCAAATGGATATTCATATGATGAATGATCAAACTACCCTATTCGGACTTTCCAAGTGGTTATCACTTATCGAGTGGATAAAGTCCGTGGTTTTGGTTTTACACCATTAGTCCTTATTACTTGAAACATCATTGAGACTCTATATGCTAGTACTGTACTTTGACTCGTTTACCGACTCTGTTGGGGTCATCAGGTGTCGGGATTGGGTACAATTACGACACATATAGGAGTCGATGCTTTGTTGTCAAGGATTCACCACATACTTGCGAGTGTGGATATCCTATGCGATCTGAGGAGATATTAGTGTGACGAATCTCTAGCCAGAGTACATGATGTGTTTTAGGTTAATGGGTTTTCCTAGTAACACATGCGATGTCACTATTTGATCTCCAAGATGTAATGCATAGTTATCGAATCTCGAACGACTCTCGATATACCAATGGTTGTTGATTCGATCAGGATATATGGATGAAGGGATCGTACTGTACGCTAACCAAAATCTACTGGTTCTTGCAGGCACTATCAGTAATACCTAGGGAATCATGGGGCGATGTTGCTAGGCGCTCTTACCATGATTCGATGGGTAAGTCGGAAATTGTTGTTTCGAGTCACAAGGAGTTGTGAGCCCACGGCTAGCTATATTCCTGAACCATTGAGGGTTACACAAGTAATGGATTACTAAAACCCCGTAGAGATAGTTAAATTTAATGAAAGAAAAGTTGGACTTCTTAACTAAAGGGAGTGGGATTTCCTAAAATGACATAGGGATGAGCATTTTGGAAATCACTGAATTCGAATTCAGAAAAATTATCTTGACTCTAAAAGATGCAGAAATGGTTTCTGTGCACATTGGTAAAATCAGTTTATCAATCGGAGTCACGATGAATTTTATATTAATTTCTATAACAACAGGCTTGGCTTGTTGGGCTTATGTTATGGATTGTGGGCTTTAAGGAGTTAGAGTCCTGATACAATTATAACTAGAAATTATCTATAAATAGAGGTGTTGGGTTCGAAAATTAAACACATTGAATACTGCAATTTTCGAAATTCACTCTATACTATTCAAGAGGATTTTTCGAAAATTCCTCTGTCCCTTTGGAGAAAATTCGGCTTGTGATTTTTGTGAAAAATTACAAATCGAATTAACAGATCATATCTGTTTATTCTCTACGTAAAACTTCTGATTGATTTCTAGTGCAGTCAATCAGAGGGTTTCTGTTTTTCATTCGTGGACCTAATTCCGGAGTTAGATCGTGACTGTCATCGGTTCCCGGGATTTACAAGAAGAGCAGATTAAGTTCTGTTGGAGTCCACGATCAAGCCTTTTCTTGACGAGGTAAAAATTTAACTGTGTTTTATTTTTACTTGAACAAATTTAATCGTAAAAGTTTTGATACCCATATATGGAATCGTTCCATATAATAAAATAAAAATTTTAAACTTCCGCTGCACCGGGTATCAATTCTTAATTGATCTGAACACCGTTTTCCAACAGTGATCACCTTAGTGATTTGATCAATATCTTCAGTGACTGCATCATCTTCCACATCAGAAGTATTGTAGTGCTCATTGATCAGAATAGGAGTGAAATCATACACCTTTCCCCGGATGTATACTCTTCCAAACTTAAAAAAAGATTCTTCATGATCTCCAGTCCTTGTATTCAGATTGCAGTAAAACTCTAGCACTGCTATTCTTGAAAATGGTCCGGCTGTGGTGACAGTAGAAAATAAATTATGTTGTTTCAAGAATGTCACCAATTTTCGCTTCTCAAATGATGTTTCATCAATATTTCTTTCTTTCCAAAATTCTTTGTCAGAAAGAACTTCCCATTCATCAGCAGATTTATTTGAATAAAATTGAGGATTGTGTGCCTTAGCAGGATCAATCTCAGTATCAGATTCCTCAGCAGTGTTGTCCTCAATGTTGGCAACACTGTCATCAGCAACTTTTTCCTCAGAACTCTCAGAATCATCAGAAGCAGCATCCTCATAATTTTCTTCCTTAGAACTTGAAGAAGATGAACTGTCGGACTTCTGGGGCCGGTTATCCTCATATTCTTGCATCATTTTGACATCGAGTTCATCATCATCTGAAAGAACTTGTGAGGATTTAGCAGTTTTAGCCTTGGTTTTCCGAATGTTAGCCATGAATGTGGCCAAAGATATTTCCTTGTCATTAGAAACAGGAGCTTATGTGGTTGTCTTTTTGGTATCATCAACAACAGTAACACTAGATGGTTCTTTCTCAGTAGACGCCACATCAGACGAATCTTCAGTAGATGAATCTTCATGCTTTGATTTTGTTTCTTCAGCAACAGAGGATTTTGTCCTTGCAACCACCTCAAAATTTTGATCCGCAAAATCATCTCCAGATGAGAAATATGGATCATCTAGAATAGGACGAGAAGTCTCCCCCTTTCCACGAAATCTCTTGTTTGTAGTAAGGTCGGGGTTGTAACCTGCTTGAAGCTTAGACCTCCTTTATATTGGCGGTGTTGGGAACACACGATTCAACACTGAGAAATCAGGAGGATTCTCAAGGTCGATTTCGTTCCCGGGTTCTCCTGGTGCAATCTCTGCCAACGGTGTAGGTTGAATGGCAACAGGTACAATTGCGAGGGTAGGGTTTTCAGAGGGAACATTCGAAGGCATGTCTTTCTCTTGCTAACCCATCTCCGATCGTATATCATGAGAATCAAAGGATTTTTCTGCCATTATAAACAATTTAGAGTGAGGGTTTCATAGAATTTTTGCAGAGAGAGTTTTAGGAAGATAATAGATGATAAATCAAACTTCACAGTGATAGAAATAAATAGGAAGGAAGAGTTTAAACGGTAAAAAAAAATCTATCACTATCCTTCAAATCAGACTTTATATCTCCCCCTAACGGTAACAATCCTCAATGGATAAAAATCTCTTAATTAAGGAAATTAAATTTGATTAATTAAGGAAACCCGAACAACTCTCACTTAAGATTAAATCAATATTCCACAAAAATAAATAGCTCCACATCGAGTTCAACTCCACTAAAACATGTTCAATCACAACCAATTCAATTTTCAGCAAGATGAACAATTTTCCAATTTCGTTTGTATTTGGACTTTTAACCTTTAGCATGATATGATCACAGTAAATGCAAAATGAATGACCTAATTTATGTCTAAAACAGAATGTAATGAGATTAGATGCATGCAAAGTGTGTGCAGTACGTGTTAAGCACCATTATTGGCAACACTTCCCAACAACACTGTAGTCTTCAAAATAGTTTTTGAATTTTCACACTTCCAGAGCCTTTTTTTTCAGTTCAGAAGTGGTAGCCTGCACACTAAAAGAACGGTCTTCATTGGACTCTTTTAAGTAGCTTTTTCCAATTTTCTTCCAATTTTAGTTTGATTTTCAAGACATTAGTCACTGAAATTTTATCAAACTTGCATTCTAAATTTGCGAAACCACTTTTCACATGGGACAAGATCATGGAATACACGAACATCCCTCAACTACTCCGTGGTTTAGTTAGAACACATTATCATGGCAAGTGTGATTTGAAAATAAATTTTGCAGAATAACTACAACGAGTCAGTCAGTATTATCAAACAGTGCAAAACATAGAACATTATGAATATGCAGTATGTCTATAGTCCTAAAAATGCACATGCATGTTTGGTGTTGTCCGTCCGTGTTGGAAACACTAAGAACAGCAACCGTGAGTACTTATAAAGAACACATGTTGAGAGATTTCCTAAGACTGGAGAATCTCTCGAAGTCTAATGCTTTTGTAAAAATATCAGCCAGCTGGTTATTGGTCCCAACAAACTCCATATGGATCATGTTTTTCTCAACTAAATCTCAAATGAAGTGATGTCTTATTTCAATGTGTTTAGTTCGAGAGTGTTGTACTAGGTTTTTTTATATATCTATAGCACTTGAGTTATCACAGTACACAATTGGAGTTTCACTTTTAAGACCATAGTCTTTTAGCATTTGATTCATCCAAAGAAATTGAGACCATCAACTTCCCACTGCCACATATTCGGATTCAGCAGTGGAAAGTGACACACAATTCTGCTTCCTAATAACCATGAAACCAAGCTGTTACCCAAATAAAAACAACCCCCCGTGGTGCTTTTCTCTCATCAACATCTCCTGCCCAATCAGCATCACTATAGCCCCCCAAATTAGTATTGGTTTCCTTAGTGTACCATAAACCCAAATCTAAAGTGCCTGCAACATACTTCAAAATTCTTTTTACAGCTTTCATGTGTGTGACTTTAGGATCATATTGATATCGGGCACATAAACACACACTGAACATAATATCAGGTCGACTTGCACTCGAATACAACAAACTTCCAATTATACTTCTGTACAGAGTTTTGTCAACACTGTCAGCAGCACTGTCTTTGCACCGTTTTTCATTAGTTCCCATTGGTGTTTTCATATGTTTAACATGATCAGTACAAAACTTCTTCACCAAATTCCTAGCATATTTTCTTTGACACAAAAAGATTTCATCACTCATTTGTTTCACTTGTAGTCCTAGAAAGTAATTCAACTCACCTACCATGCTCATTTCAAAGGTAGCAGTCATGCTTTCAACAAATTCATTCACAAGTTTTTGAGATGAAGCACAGGAGATAATTTCATCAACATATATGTGACAGATAAGAATGTTACCTTGTACTTTTTGAACAAAAAGTGTTTTATCTACCTCACCTATTTTGAATCCAATGTCAAGCAAATACTTCGTGAGCCTCCCATACCAAGCACGAGGTGCTTGTTTCAATCCATATAAGGCCTTCTTCAACTTATAAACATGATCAAGATGATGTGGATCTTCGAATCCCTTAAGCTATCTTACATAAACTTCTTCACTCAAAATTCCATTCAAAAATGCGCTTTTGACATCCATTTGAAAAAGTTTCATTTTCATGACATGCAATAGCCAACAATAATCTCACAGATTCTATTCGGGCTACAGGTGCGAAGGTTTCATCAAAGTCCACCCCCTCAACTTGTGTATACCCTTGAGCTACCAACCTAGCTTTGTTCCTTACAATATTTCTTGACTCATCAGTTTTGTTCTTAAAATCCACTTTGTTCCAATGATATTACTATGATCAGGTGGAGGAACTAAGATCCACACATCATTCCTAACAAATTGTTCAAGTTCATCATGCATAGCATTGACCCAAAACTCATCTTTTAAAGCCTCAACTACATTTTTTTTGGTTCAATACTAGACACAAATCAGGAATATATTACCTGAGAGTATGCGTATGTCATGCACACTAACCTATTAGAACCTAATGGGGGGGGGGGGATTTATGTTCTATTGACAACTTTAGCAAGTTAAAGCGGTTATGCTAGTATGCAAGCGAAAGACTTAAAGCAATCAAATATAAGTGCGGTAAATAAATGCGTAATGTAAATAAAGCAGTAAAAAGGGATAAGAGATGTTTATGGAAGTTCGACGATAAATCGTCAACGTCTCCCCTTCTTGGTTAAGATCGATTAACCAAGGATCCACTAGCACTTCAACGTCTTGGCCTTAATGGCTCCAAGGATAGCCGTACAACTCAACACGATCACCGCGCCAATACAACTCGAACACTTGGCCTTAAGGGCTCCTAGGATAGCCACAACACTCGCAAAATACACTTGGCTTCACACACAAGTGTTTACAATAACCGAGCAACCAACTCACAAATGATTTAATACAAACAACCCTCGATTTTGAATAAATCGCTCAACTATCACTTGAATACTTTGAAGAAGAGGATATTGCTTGAAATGAGAGATGAGAGTGAATTGGTGAGTTGAAATGGCTTCAAATGGCATGTATTTATAGTTGTCAATCCGAACAAGTTCGGAGCCTCCGAATGGTCTTCGGGTCATCCGAACGTTGTCTGATTCAAGTTCAAATTTTTGCGGTTGATGAACTGTTCGGGTGGTCCGAAGTCATCTTCGGGTCTTCCGAACGGCTGCATTAAATTCATTCCGGCAAATTTTCTTCAGACAAAATCTTTAGTGGCCGTAAAGTAGTTCGGGTCCTCCAAACCAGTCTTCGGGTCGTCCGAAGTGTGCATTTCATGCCCTCCGAGAGTGCCTCCTATTAATTTTAAAATCCAGGAAATTCTTTGGGCCGTCCGAACTGTCTTCGGACCATCCGAACTAGTCTTCCGTGCCCTCCGAGCCTGTCCTCCGATCTTTATTTAATTCTGGAAAAATATTTGGGTCGTCCGAACCTGGGCAATTTCGAACCTTAAAAAATTTTATCTCCAATTTTTTATTATAGGTCCTTGCTTCCAATATTGTTCATACTCAAAAGTATTATTATCTGCAAGTTTCTCACTTTAAACTGTTAGTAACGATTAACCGAGTTTTGTAATCATCAAAACATATTTAATTTGAGACTTGTTAATGCATTAAAAACATTAATCTCATTACACGAGATTTGTATGCGTTTAAGGCGTAACAATCTCCTCCTTTTTGATGATCACAAAACTTGGTTAAATAGGAGAAATAAAATATAAGCAATAGAGCAATAAATTTAAACAATTTAATCAAATATTGATTAAGCATTAAAACTCCCCCTAAATTTAACATTTAATTATTTAACCAAATTAATTCTCCCCCTTTTTGCGATAATCAAAAAGCAATTAATAAAAGACGAGAAAATTAAAATACAAAATAATTTCATTTAAAATAATTTTGAATTTTACATAGAAAGCATAAACAAGTACAATGCAAAAATAAAATCTAAGAGTCATCATCATGTCGCGGCGGAGGATAGCGGGAAAGAAATTCGTCAAAGCGAGTCTCCAAAGAGGCAACTCTCATAGTCAAGGCATCCATAGAAGCAGTAGAAGATGCAAAGTGGCTGGATAGATTTCCTTCAATGCGCTGAAGAGTCTCGAAAAGACGATCAGACTGATGAGCGGGGGTAGCAGGAATCTCGGGAATCTCAAATGGAAGCTCGCCAAGATTGGCTGGAAAGGACTGAAAGCCAGAAGAAGAAGGTCCTCTTTCTTCTGCAGGCGGCCCATTTGGAAAGCCCTTAACCTGAGAAGTGGGTGAAAGACTCGAATAAGGAAGTGAAAAATGTTTGTTCGAAAGATATTTTAAAGGCACGAGTTGGGTCATTAACCAAACAAGAAAGGACAGGATTCCAAGATAGTTTCATCTTGGTAATCGTAGAATGGTTGAAAGTGTGGAAATCAGAGATGGAAAAAGGAGTTAAGCCATCAAAAGAAATGTCAAAATGATTCAAAATGTGGTTGATGACACAAGAAAAAGGTAGAGAAACTTTCCTCGTGGCTTTAGCCGCATTATGCATAGCCTGCATAATGAATCGAGGAAGGTTGAAAGGACGAGAGGAAACGATATGGCAGAGAACATAGAGGTCAAGATATTTGCAGGTAGAGGAGTCTCCACTGCGTGGAATGATGGAAGTGGTGATTAATTTCTGAATGATTTGGTAGTCAAGACGAAGTTGTTTCAAAACGAGACGATCGTCGGCAGCAGTGGCTGGACGACCAAGAATGGTAGAAAGGACCTCATCTCGATCAAAAGTGGGATCATCAATGGGCCATCCCTGACCGAAATAGTTGATGGGTCCCACCATAGAAAGATCAAACCACTCAGCAAAGTTGGAGACAGAAAAGCGAACATGCTGACCCTGGACAATCGTGGCAATATGGAGCTCCTCGCCAAGTTCGAGTTCCAGGTTGGCATAGAACTCGTAAAGTAACTCTGGGTAAATAGCATCTGGAATGGAAGGCTCGAAAAAGGATTCCCAATGCTGGGCAGCAATGAGAGGCAATAGCAGTAGATGAGATGTCGCAAGGTAGGTGACATCGAGAATACGACTGGGTAAAATCGGTCGAGTGGGATAATCTTCTGGGATAGGACGAGAAATAGCAGTTAGGTTTGGATCATGAATTGGGATAGGGCGACTAGAGCTGGTTTGATCACGATGGCGTTTGGCAGGCATTTTGTAGGCTAGATTTCGGACTATAGAGGAGAAAAGAAGGATTTTAGGGGTGAATAAATTGGATGGCCCGAGGGGGTATATATAACCGAGGGTTCGGACGGTCCGAACATAGTTCGGACGGTCCGAATGTGATTACCGAGGTGATAATTTTGACAGTCTATGAAAAGGTTTGGAGGGCCCGAAGAGCGTTCGGAGCGTCCGAACAGTTCATTTTCAGTTCGTGACGTCCGAATAATTTCGGAGGGCCCGAAGATTGGGCGGTCAAAATTCGAAGTTTTACCGCTAAGAATTCGGACGGCCCGAAGCTAAGTTCGGAGGGTCCGAACTGGCTAATCCGGAGAGAATTTTCAAAGTTTTAAACTGATAGGGCGCGAGGCAGTTCAGACGATCCGAACTATGGTTCGGGTGGTCCGAACCGGCCAAAATCAGAAACTCGAAAAATGACCTTAAATTTTAAATTTTGCATTTTAAGTATAAAATCAAATAATTCAGATAAAAATGTGAGCTTTTTAAATTTGAATAAATACAATTGATTTATATTATCCAAAATTAGTTTGCTCGATTTTAATATTAAGCTCCCCCTTAATATGACATTAAATTTATTTATGTCCACAAGTGATTACAACTCAATCATGTCAAGTTCACCACGCAAATGAATAAAAGTATTTTCATCTAGTGGTTTTGTAAAAATATCAGCAATTTTATTTGACGTGTCAACACATTGAAGTTCAACTCCATTTCGTTCGATATGATCACAAATAAAATGATGACGAATATCAATATGTTTGGTGCGCGAATGTTGAATCAGATTCTTTGTAAGACATATGGCGCTAGTGTTGTCACAGAAAATAGGGATTTTTGAAAAAGAGACGCCGTAGTCGAGCAATTGATGCTTCATCCAAAGAATTTGCGCACAACAACTATCGGCAGCCATATATTCGGCTTCGGTCGTTGACAACGCAACACAATTTTGTTTATTTGAAAACCAAGAAACTAAACAATTTCCTAGAAAGAAGCAAGTTCCACTAGTGCTTTTCATGTCCACCTTATATCCACCAAAGTCGGCATCACAATACGCTTTTAAATCAAAGAAAGAATTTTTCGAATACCACAAGCCGAGATTTGGAGTATTTGAAAGATATTTGAAAATGCGTTTTAAAGCGAACAAATGTGATTCCTTTGGACATGATTGAAATTGTGCACACAAGCAAACACTAAAAATAATGTCCGGTCTACTAGCAGTAGCATAAAGTAAGGAGCCTATCATACTACGAAAGGAAGATTGATCTACAGATTTACCATTTTCATCCTTGTCGAGTCTGATTGTTGTGCTCATCGGTGTAGATGATGATTTTGTGTTCTCCATCCCAAACTTCTTTAGAATCTCCATGATGTATTTGCTTTGGTTCACAAAGAATCCATCTTTGCACTGTTTGATTTGCAATCCGAGGAAATAGTTAAGTTTTCTCATCATGCTCATCTCAAAGTGTTCCTGCATAAGCTTGGAGAAACCTTGACAGAGAGTTTTGTTAGTAGAACCAAAAATTATGTCATCAACATAAATTTGCACAATCAATAAATCATCTTTGACATTTTTGGTAAATAAAGTAATGTCAATCTTTCATCTCGAAAAATCATTTGAGAGAAGGAAAGTTGATAGTTTTTCATACCAAGCTCTAGGAGCTTGTTTCAAACCATACAAAGTTTTGTTTAATATATACACATGATCAGGCAATAAAGCATCAACAAAGCCATCAGGTTGTTCAATGTAAACTTCCTCTTTTAATTCACTATTCAAGAATGCACTCTTAACATTCATTTGAAATAACTTGAAATTTCTAGAGCATGCAAAAGCAAGAAACATGCGAATAGATTCAAGTCGGGCAACAGGAGAATATGTCTCATCATAATCAATGCTTGTTTCTTTACTATATCCTTTCGCTACTAGCCTAGCTTTATTTTTAGTGATAGTACCATGCTCATCAAGTTTATTCCTAAAGACCCATTTAGTACCAATAATAGATCTATCATGCGGCCTAGGAACAAGACACCAAACATCATTGCGCTTGAATTCATTTAATTCATCTTGCATAGCAATAATCCAGGAATCATCTAATAAAGCATCATCAATGCACTTAGTTTCAACATGCGAAACAAAAGCAAGATGATTGCAAATATTATTTAGTGAAGAGCGAGTGGTTACTCCCTTCGAAGGACTTCCAATGATAAGATCCATAGGATGATCTTTGTGAAGCGTTCAATCCTTCGAAAGTGGTGTTTCCTCAACAGAAACATCTATATCATTTTAGCTTGAGGAGGTCATCTCTTCTTCAAGTATTCTACATCATCGTTAGTATTACGAGAAACTACAGACATAGATTCATCAAATACAACATGTATAGATTCTTCAACAAGTAAAGTACGTTTATTAAATACTCTAAAAGCCTTACTCATAGTAGAATACCCAAGAAAAATACCTTTGTCGGATTTGGCATCAAATTTGTCAAGGTTGTCCTTACCATTATTATGAATGTAGCATTTTGATCCAAAAGCCCGAAAGTATGAAATGTTAGGCTTTCTCCCTCTCCATAATTCATATGGAGTTTTCTTGAGAATTGGCCTTATTGATACACGATTAATAATGTAACAGGCAGTGTTCATTGCTTCAGCCCAAAATATTTTGGTAGAGAATGCTCACATATCATGGTCCTCGCAATCTCCACAAGTGTCCTATTTTTTCTCTCAACGACCCCGTTTTGTTTAGGAGTCCTAGGACAAGAAAAATTGTGCCCGATGTCTTTCTCTTCACAAAAATTTGTAAAACTCTCATTTTGAAATTCAGTTCCGTGGTCACTACGGATCTGTTTTATTGAAAGATTTTTCTCATTCTCAACACGTTTGACAAAAGTTTTAAAATAATCAAAGACATTATTTTTGTGGGCTAAAAACAATGCCAACGTGAAACGTGAGAAATCATCAACAATGACAAAAGCATAAAGCTTCCCTCCTAGGCTAGCGTTCCTCGAGAGACCACATAGATCTAGGTGAAGAAGTTCAAGGGGCATAGAAGATGATACAAAATTTTTGCTTTTAAAAGATTCCCTTGTGTGTTTGCCAAGTTGACATGCATCACAAACAGAATCTAATTTTAAATTGATTTTTGGCATACCAACAACTAAATCAAGTTTAAAAAGTTTTTCAATGGTACTAGGACCAACATGACCTAGTCGTCTATGCCAAAGAATATTGTCATCAACATTCAAGGATACAAGGCTTTCAATATTTGATAAAAATAAATTATTTAAAGAAACCTTGTATACATTTTCACTTCTATATCCTTTGAAATTTATGGATTTTTCAGATGTGAGTGATATAGTGCAGTGTTGGGGAGTGAACTTGACTTCATAACCTCTATCGCACAATTGACTTATGCTTAGTAGGTTATGCTTAAGTCCTTTCACTAGGAGTACATCATCAATCAAGCAGGATTTAGAAATACCTATTGAGCTGATTCCTTCGATAACTCCTTTGTTGTTGTCTCCAAAGGTGACAGTTCCTTTCTCCTTTGGTTTGACCGATTGGAGTATCTTTTTGTTCCCCGTCATATGTCTAGAACATCCACTGTCTAGATATCATATGCTAGGAAGAACAGTTTTCCTATTTCCCTGCAAGAATTTCATTTTGGTACCCTTTAGTTTTTTTGGGTCCACAGTGTTAGAAAAGAGAGATACAAAATGGACTTCTAAGAGTTCAGTCTCTCATAGCAACATCATCGCCACTTTCCAAGAGTGCTCCCAGTAGTAGGTAGGGCTATGGCCTCTTTAAAAACCTATTTCCTTGGACAAAGCAGCGTTCATCAGGAAGACCAGTCGCAAGTCAAGGCAGTTTAAACCGGTCTATGATGAACTCCCTTAGATCATGATCTCATAATGCCGACTGATGAGTTGTTAAGTACTCTTAGGCCTCCATTTCATATAGCTCTTTTGATCATATTGATATTTCAATGATCTACATTTATGTCTAGCATGACCTATTTTATAGCAGTAAGAGCATGTAGGAGGTGATCTCATTTTAGCTTTAGCAATGAGGCTAGTAAAGTCTATAGATTTCTTACCATATCCTATTCCACCCTTATCAAAACTACATTTCTGCATACTAAGTAAATTATTCAATTTATTACTACTAACATTGAACTTATCAAATGATTTTTCTAATTGAGCTATGTTATCCTTTAATCTTAGGTTTTCATGCTCCTTAGTTTCTAATTCATTTTTGAGGTTTCTATTCTCCTTTCTAAGTGATTTAGCCATATCAAACATATGTTTATATGCATGTAGTAATTCATCATAGGAAGGTACCTCATCATCGTCGTCAGAAACGATGTCATCACTCCTAGCCATGAGGCAGATGTTAGCTTTCTCCTCGTCATCATCGTTGTCGCTCCAAGTCGCTATTAGGGCTTTCTTCTTGCCTTTGTCAACCTTCTTTTTGAGAGGACACTCTTTTGCATAGTGGCCTTGTTGTTGACAGTTGTAGCATGTTACTTCCTTTTTCGTCTTCTTTTTGAAGTTGTTTCCTCGCATAAATCTTTTGAATTTTCTTGCGAAGAGTGTCATATCATCATCTTCTTCTTCTTCGACTTGGGTGGATAAGGCAATGCCCTTTGCCTTGGTCTTTTCATCCTCCCTCTTTGACTCTTTCCTTGTAGACACTTCTAACTCATGGGTTTTAAGGGTCCCATGAAGTTGATCAAGGTCATACGATGCGGTGTCACCTTTGTTGGACTCAATGATGGTCGTTCTCTTGGCATCCCACTCCTTGGGTAAGGCGCGTAGAGCTCTCCTCCACACTTTCTTGGTTGGATATTGTTCTCCAAGTTGGGCTAGCTCATTGATGATTTGAGAGAGCCTTCGGAACATTGTGTCTATATCTTCATTGGATTCCATCTCAAATGTCTCGTATTTGAGTTATAGAAGATCTATCTTTGTCTCTTTGACTTGGTTGGTTCCTTCGTGGCATATCTCCAATTTGTCCCAAATCTCTTTTGCGGAGGAGCACATTGAGATCCGGTTGTACTCGTTCATATCTAAGGAACAATGCAAAATATTCATAGCTTTAGCATTTTGAGATATCAATTTCATATCCTCCTTTGAAAAGTCGTCCATTCCCTTAGGAATTTTGACTCCCTCAACCTCTTTCGTAGGTATGTAGGGACCTTTCACAGTTACTTTCCAAAGGTCATAGTCTACGGATTGGATATATAGGGACATTTGATTTTTCCAATATCCGTAGTTTATGCCGTTGAAAAGAGGAGGACGATTGGTTGATTGCCCTTGAGCATAATCGCTAGCTAGATTTGCCATAAAGCCTTTTTGAAAATATTTTGTAAAAAGATGTCTCTGATACCACTTGTTAGAACCTAATGGAGGGGGGATTTAGGTTCAATTGGCAATTTTAGCAATTTAAAGTGATTATGCTAGTACGCAAGCGGAAGACTTAAAGCAATCAAATATAAGTGCGGTAAATAAATGCGTAATGTAAATAAAGCAGTAAAAAGGGATAAGAGATGTTTATGGAAATTCGACGATAAATCGTCTACGTCTCCCCTTCTTGGTTAAGATAGATTAACCAAGGATCCACTAGCACTTCAACGTCTTGGCCTTGATAGCTCCAAGGATAGTCGTACAACTCAACACGATCACCGCGCCGATACAACTCGAAAACTTGGCCTTAAGGGCTCCAAGGATAGCCACAACACTCGCAAAATACACTTGGCTTCACACACAAGTGTTTACAATAACCGAGCAACCAACTCACAAATGATTTAATACAAACAACCCTCGATTTTGAATAAATCGCTCAACTATCACTTGAATACTTTGAAGAAGAGGATATTGCTTGAAATGAGAGATGAGAGTGAATTGATGAGTTGAAATGGCTTCAAATGGCATGTATTTATAGTTGCCAATCCGAACAGGTTCGGAGCCTCCGAACGGTCTTCAGGTTGTCCGAACGTTGTCTCATTCAAGTTCAAATTTCTGCGGCTGATGAACTGTTCGGGTGGTCCGAAGTCATCTTTGGGTCGTCCGAACGGCTGCATTAAATTCATTCCGGCAAATTTTCTTTCGACAAAATCTTCAGTGGCCGTAAAGTAGTTCGGGTCCTCCGAACCAGTCTTCGGGTCATCCAAAGTGTGCATTTCATGCCCTCCGAGAGTGCCTCCGATCAATTTTAAAATCCAGGAAATTCTTCAGGCCATCCAAACTGTCTTCGGACCGTCCGAACTAGTCTTCCGTGCCCTCCGAGCTTGTCCTCCGATCTTTATTTAATTCTGGAAAAATCTTCGGGTCGTCCAAACCCTTCTTCGGATCGTCCGAACCTGGGCAATTTCGAACCTTAAAAAATTTTATCTCCAATTTTTTATTATAGGTCTTTGCTTCCAATATTGTTCATACTCAAAAGTATTATTATCTGCAAATTTCTCACTTTAAACTGTTAGTAACGATTAACCGAGTTTTGTAATCATCAAAACATATTTAATTTGAGACTTGTTAATGCATTAAAAATATTAATCTCATTACACGAGATTTGTATGTGTTTAAGGCGTAACATAACCCACTCATCTTTCGATAATCAACTTTCTCATTTCTTCGGGTTTTCATCCTTCCTTGTGCATCTCCTATGATTTGTGAAGTATGATGGTTTTTCTGAATTTTGTTTGGTACATCATGTCCAGTATCTTGTATTTCATCTTCAGAATCATCCCGATGTTCTATACTTTGTTCATTCAAATTCAGTGTTGGACTCAGTGTTGTGCTGGGTGATTTTTCAGGTGGAACAACATTAGTGACAACACTGGAATCAGTCTGGGGAGAAACAGTATCCAGCAGATCATCAATATTTTCTTCAATTGTTTTCCCCTTCAGATCTGCATAATCATCAAATACCACGTTAATAGATTCAATGATAGTTCTAGTTCTCAAGTTAAACACACGATAAGCTCGACTATTCAATGCATATCCAAAAAATAAACACTTATTACTTTTTGAATCAAATTTGGCCAACTGCATCCTGTCATTCAAAACATAACATATGCATCCAAAAATATGAAAATATTTAAGGTTAGGCCTCTTTCCCATGAGAATTTCATAGGAAGTCATAGTAGAACCTTTCCTTAAATATACCGTATTGGATATATGACATGCAGTATTTAAAGCCTCAACCCAAAATTTTTTTGCAATATTTTTCGAGCTTAACATAACCCTTGCCATCTCTTGGAGGGTTTTGTTTTTCCTTTCGGCAATGCCATTCTGCTGAGGTGTCTTAGGTGCTGAATATTCATGTGAAATACCTTCCTTTTCACAAAATTGATCAAACAAGGAGATTTTAAATTCCTTACCATGGTCGGTTTGAATCCTGATAACCTTCAAAGCATACCGATTAGTGATCTGTTTTATCAATTTTTTGAAAGCATCGAAAGTCTCAAACTTTTCTCTTAGAAAACTTACCCATGAGTACCTTGAAAAGACATCAACATACACAAATGAATATCTCTTACCTCCACAGCTTTCAACCTTCATAGGTCCCATTAAGTCCATGTGTAAAAGTTCAAGACATCGTGTTGTCCCACAGTGTTGTAACACTGGATGAGACACATGAGTTTGCTTACCTTTCTGATAGTCTCCACACACGTATGGAACTCTTGAAGCAGATTTGGCATTCCACGTACAACATCATACTGGATCAGTTTCTTTAGTGCTTTGAAGTTAGCATGTCCTAAGTTTTGATGCCATAAGTTCAAATCATCAACCTTGGAGAATTTGCAAGCTATTTCCTCTCCAAGTTGATAACAATTGTCCGATGATCTGGTGCTTGTCAAAACACAAGAATTATTCTTATCAAATACTTGACACATATTTTTATCAAATTTAACATAAATATCATCATCACAAAGTTGACTAATGCTAATAAGATTAGCATTTAATCCTTCAACGTGTAGAACATTGTGAAGCTTGGGCAGTCCTTCTACATTCAAAGTGTCTTTTCCAACAATATTTCCATTGGCTCCTCCTCCATAAGTCACTTTTCCTTTATCCTGTTCAACATAGTCTGAGAGATACTTCTTCAATCCTGTCATGTGGCGTGAACTGCCACTGTTGAAGTACCAATGACCTGCAACATTAGTTTTCAAGTAAGTACAAACAACATTACATTTGGATTTTACTTTTGGTACCCAAACCTTTTTCTCAGTATTTTTATTGTTGGCAGTGTTCTGGTTCAGTGTTGGCAACACTAATGGCAACACATGTCTGTTATTCCAGTACATATAGTCATATCTGAGCTTAAAATAGTAAGGCTTGATCTGACGTTGCTTGTGACAGTAATGACAAACAAACTTACGCTTTCTTTGCTTTTTCCTCTGAACAGGAGCTTGTGCATTTGGCTTTTCCTTAGGAATTTCATTTGGAATATTAGCAGAATTACTTTTTTTTTTTTTTTTGACAAAAACAGTTTGTGATGACTCTCCAACTTCAAACTTGTTGTTTTGAAAGCCTAAACCAGTTCTATCATCTTTTCCCATTATCAATATTGATTCCAGCTTGGTCTTAATCGAATTAAACTTTGCAAGAGTTGTATTTGCTCTTCCAAGCTCTTATTTGACCTTGCATAGTTCTAAATCCTTCTTACTTAGAACAACTTCAAGTCTAGCCACTAATGCCTTCAGTTCACTGTTCTCTTTTGTTAAAGAAGAATTTGACTTGTTCCTCAAAATCCAATCATTATACAGTTCTTCATACATCTTCTGAGCATTATCCCAGGAAAGCTATACCTCACCAGCTTCCTGATTTGAGTCTTCAGTTACAGATGCATTCAGACAGACTACCTTTTGGTCGGTGTTGTGACCAAGTGTTGTGACACCTATGACAACATTGTTTTTCTGTTGTACTAGAACTGACAGTGCATTGTGAGTCCCTTCTTCTCCTTGTTCTGTACCCTCCTCATCTTCATCATCAATCAAGGATGCATACATTCCTTTCCGAAGTCTGGTTGGACATTCATTAGCATAGTGACCGAAGCCTGTGCACTCATGACACTTCACAGATTCGAATCTCTTCGAGATATTCAGTGTTTTTCCTTCACTCTGAATTCGATTTTGACTCTTCGATGGGATGGTATTTTGTCATGGTCCACAGATTCTCAAAGGTTTTCCAACAGCAGGAGCATTCAAAACTTTAGGTTTCTGACCAGGTTTCTTTGATTCTCTCATCCTCTTCAATTAAGTACCAAATTGTTTAGTAAGAAAGGCAATGGATTCATCTCCTAGGTCAAACTCGTTTACTCCCTGTGTCAAATCAACAAAATCATGGTATGAGTCGTTAGAAACTTGAAGTGCAATAAACTTACCTTTGTCCTTTTTTCCCACATTCATCTCCAACTCATATGTTCGCAGTGAACTCATCAATTCATCCAAACCCAGAATTGATGTGTCTTTTGATTCATCAATAGCACAAATATTCATTTGAAATCTGTCAGGCAGTGATCGTAGCACTTTGCTCACAAGACGTTTATTTGAAATAGCATCTCCAAGATCAATTGTCTCATTCACGATCTTCCTCAAGCGGCGTTCATAATCATCGATTGTCTCACTTTCTTCCATCCTCAAGTTTTCAAACTGAGTAGTAAGAATTCTTCTTTTGGTTCGACGCACACTTTCGGATCCTTCACAGTGCATTTGAAGTTTTTCCCAGACCTGTTTAGCACATACACAGTTAGTGACCAGTGAAAACATATTAGAATCAAGAGAAGTAAATATAGCATTAAGGGCTTTGTTGTTCATATTCGAAGCAGCCGTTTCATCAGCATTCCAGTTTGTTTCTGGTTTGAGGAGAAAGTCTCTTTCTCCATCAGTTCTTCTCGGCGGACTCCAACCTTGTAATACACGTTTCCAAGCCTTTTCATCAATCAATTTGATGTAGACTCGTATCCTAACTTTCTAGATAGCGTAGTTGGATCCATCCAAGATTGGTGGACGTTGAGCAGTTCCTGAATATGGTATCTCCATTGTAATTTCCTGTCAAACACAAAAACAGAATCACACTTAGTATCGTCAAGTAAATGTCTCTGACTCCACTTGTTAGGTTTGGACAGTCTGAAATCACAAAAATACCAGAAATAACTTTTTGATTTTTGAGTTTGTGTTATCTCTCAGTGTTGTCAACACTTTAAGAAAACACTATGCAGCGAAATAAAATAATTAAAAGTGAATAACACACAAATAATTATGCACAAGTACTAAGTACTTGTACGATGCCTCATGGCGAAATAATCACTAAAAAATCAAATCAGTTTACAAAACCAACTAGTGATTGTTTTACAAAAAACTACTTTTCTCAACAGATTTGGAAAATAAAAGACTTCCTAAAACTAGTAAGAACTAGAATAAAATATCAATAGGAAGTTCTAAACCGAAAAATGAAAACCAAAGAACCACTTTCAGAACAACACTTCACTCGTGTGTTCTTTAGTGTTTCCAACACTACTCGACAACACAACGTAGCAGTAGCATTTTCTTCAGAAATTCTTCAATGATGAATCTTCAACGCTCCAGAATTTCTTCAGTAAATCTCTATGTATTTTGCTCTCTACATTCCACTCTCTTAATTGTTCTTGTCGTCCCTATTGATCGGTCCAAGCTCTTCTTTAAACATATCTTCACTATATTTCCTTAAATAAGATTCTGCACATCATGAAAACAAGGTATAATCAGAAATCAAATCTTTCCATGAAAGTAATAAATATCACCAAATTTAAAACTTGTCTAAAAAAGGCAAAACTCTAAATATATGGATTGAACGCAAATAGAAAATAATTTAAAAGACATGTGTACGACATGTTCTTTCAACTTCTATAAGGTAGATTTCTTCTTGCCATTTTTTAATTTTTTTTCTATTTTGTGATATTGCTTTATTTTAAAGTGTCTGCATTGCAATGAAAGGATTTTTTTAGAATTGCAATTTTTTATTTCATAAAAAAGTTTAATTGTTTGTTTCATTCAAGTTTCTATTTATATTAGATTATGCATCGCGCTGATCGTATGTTGCTAATATAATGTTATATTGAAAACAAATTTGGATTGTGATATAGTCAAAAATTTTTAAATCTTAGGTATGATTCCATGAAAAATTATTGAAGATCTTATTAATGAAAAGTTTTTTTTTACAATGAACAAGTATCTTATTCATCATTTTAATTCTTATGCATTATTTTTTGTTTTTCGTTAAAAATTCTAATCCGAGTGGATTTTGGATCTCGGCTCCGCCATTGAAGTCAAATACCTTTTTTTTTTTATCAAAGTCAAATACCGTTTGAAACAACAATATCATCCGCAGCACATGATGTAAATTTAATCGTATTTTAGTCTTCACCATATACGTGATTGTTTAATATTGAAAAGAAAAAGAAATATTAGAGTACTGCTTTCATTAGTCAATGCGCATTGGTGTTTTATAATTGTAAAGTTGATTAAAAATCTAAAACATGCACAACGTTTTTCCTTAAAAAAAATATATCGATTGGGAGTTGGAGATTTCATTTGATACTTGAGAGTTTTTTATGCTGCAGTAATATTCTCGCAGATTCATACATGGTCAAGCTTCATGATTTTGTTTTCTTCAAGCATTAATTTGCAGAGATATTTTCTCTGTTGTTTCTTGAGCTTGTCATTACATAATTCTTGAGATAATCATACCGATCGATTCATTAATGATGGCCGAGGATAGTAAACGAAGATCAGATAGCGGAAATGAAGAGATTAGAGTTGTCAACAAAGTTCCAATCTATAAGTTGTTCTTGTTTGCAGACTCGGCGGATTATGCGTTGATGGCCATTGGATTTGTCTCAGCTATAGCAACTGGATTATGCGTGCCTATCATGACATTATTAGTCGGCGAATTAGCCGACTCGTTCGGACAGAATGTGGGAACCAAAAGTGTCGTTAATGAAGTCTCCAAGGTATCATCGCATAATTGCACTGCATATATAACTCTAATCAGTAAGTATTTTTTATTTTTCTGAATAGGTAACATGACATAATTACCATGTCCATCTTTAGGTGTCCCTGAAGTTTGTGTATCTTGCCTTGGGGTCTGGCATCGCTGCATTTTTGGGTAAGTAAATTTACAAGCCTCTGCACATTTGTGGCATGTAATGAAAGTAGAACTCTAATTTGCTTCTTGCAGAGGTGTCATGCTGGACGATCACAGGGGAAAGACAGGCTGTTCGAATAAGAAATTTATACCTCAAAGCCATTCTAAGGCAAGAAATTGGATACTTTGACAAAGAAACGAGTACCGGAGAAATTATGGATAGGATGACTAATGACACTATTTTGATTCAAAATGTTATAAATGAAAAGGTAGTTATTGAATTTCTAAACTGTGTCCTGATGAATAAATGTTCTAACTCTGTTTTTATCGATGAAAAAATCCTACAGATAGGAAATTTTTTACAGCTTTCAGCGTCTTTCATTGGAGGGTTCCTGATAGCCTTTACAAAGGGATGGATTCTTACTCTCATCTTGCTTTCGGTTATCCCTCTTCTTGTTATCCTTGCTGCTTTAGTGACTGTCATTACATCGAAGATGATATCACGGGGGCAATCAGCAAACTCAGCAGCAGCTGTTGTGGCTGAACAAACCGTTAGCTCGATAAGAACTGTAATAAATAATCAAGACATGGATACCTCTCTTTTAGGTTCGTGATATACTTCTTATTTCTTGATCCCTTGCTTGTGTAGGTTGCATCTTTCACTGGGGAAAAGCAAGCCATTGCTAAGTATGAGAACTCTCTATATAGAGCGTATAGAGCAGGTGTACATGAGGGGTTGGCCGCGGGATTATGTTTAGGTGTAACTGCATTAGTCCTCTTTAGTAGTTACGGGTTAGCAGTATGGTTCGGTGCCAAAATGATTTTACACTACGGATATTCTGGCGGGGATGCAGTTAACATAATGATGGCTGTTCTCATGGGATCTATGTAAGTTTCGGTCCTACTATTTTATGTATGTTAGTCAACAAACAAGCTCAAAGCATATTCTTTGGGTATTTACATGTAAAAAACTTTTTGTTGTATAGTTCTTTGGGACAGGCATCTGCATCCTTGAGTGCAATAATCTCTGGTCAAGTTGCTGCTTTTAAAATCTATCATACAATATCAAGAGAACCAGGAATCGATCCTTTCAATGGAGGAGGACGTGTGATGGATGACATAAAAGGGTATGTTGAGCTAAATGACGTGCATTTTAGCTACCCTTCTAGGCCAAATGAAAAGATATTTTCTGGGTTTTCTGTACGAATTCCGAACGGGACAACGCTGGCTTTGGTTGGAGAAAGTGGAAGTGGAAAATCAACTGTTATAAATCTTGTAGAGAGATTTTATGATCCACAAGCGGGTCAAGTGCTAATTGATGGTATTAATATCAAAGAATTTCGGCTCGGATGGATTAGAGGGAAAATCGGGCTCGTAAACCAGGAACCTGTGTTGTTTGCTTTGAGCATTAGAGATAACATTTCATACGGGAAGGATGATGCATCGATTGAAGAAATTGAAACTGCTGCAAAACATGCCAATGCTGCTAAATTCATAGACAAACTGCCTCAGGTAACAAACACTACATTGTTTACTAACTGTTCAATATTGTTTCTCACAAATACTATTTGAAATTCTGTGTTTCCAGAGGCTAGACACTATGGTTGGACAGAACGGGACGCAGCTATCAGGCGGCCAGAAACAGAGAATAGCTTTAGCCAGGGCGATCTTGAAAGATCCGAGGATTCTACTTCTAGACGAAGCTACAAGTGCACTTGATGCAGAATCAGAGAAAACAGTGCAGGAAGCACTAGACATGGTGATGATCAACAGAACAACACTCATTGTGGCGCATCGATTAAGTACAGTCAGGAATGCCGATGTCATTGCTGTTATCCAGCATGGAAAGATAGTAGAAAAAGGTTTATAAAATCTTTATATTCAGCATGATTTTATTAGAATAGGCTAGATTTTTTAATATTAGTGTTTTTAATGCTTGTTGGGAACTTAGTCTTATGGTTTATCTAACCAGGTTCACATTCAGAATTGACGCAAAATCTTGATGGGGCATACAGTCGGCTCATACAACTGCAAAAATTTGATAAAGATTCATCCCAAAATTCTTTAAATCACCTAGATGGAGAAGAGATTACTGCTGATTCTAGACATCACTCAAACCAACCTATCTCATTCTTACGATCCATAAGTCGCGGATCATCAGGAATAGGAAACAGCAGTCGACACTCACTCTCAGCTGTCAACAAATTAGATTCGTTGTTTGACGAACCAAAATCTCCAATTTCATCACAACACAAAGTGGAGCATAAAATCCCATTATACCGATTGGCTCGCCTTAACAAACCCGAAATTCCAGAGTTAGTACTTGGTTCTTTAGCTGCAGCTGTCAACGGTGCCATATTACCACTTTATGGGCTCGTATTCTCTAGTGTGGTAACAAGTTTCTATGAACCATCTCATAAGCTTCAGAAGGATTCTAACTTTTGGGCTTGTATGTTCGTTGTTCTCGGTTTGGTGTCTCTTCTGGTGGCACCTCTAAGGACGTACTTCTTTTCCGTGGCAGGGTGTAAGTTGATTAAGCGAATAAGACTAATGTGCTTTGAAAAGGTTGTTCACATGGAAATAAGTTGGTTCGATAAAAAGGAGAACTCAAATAGTTCAATAGGCTCACGGCTTTCAACAGATGCAACATATGTTAGAAGTTTGGTCGGAGATTCACTCGGATTACTTGTACAAAATATTGCAACAGCTGTTGTTGGTTTGATAATTGGTTTCACGGCGAGCTGGCAATTGTCTCTCATAGTTTTGTTCATGTTACCTCTTCTTGGACTCCATTGGTATTTTCATGGGAAATTTATTAGTGGATTTAGTGCTGATGCTAAGGTCAATTTTTCTGTCAAAAACTTTATAAACCTGAGAGTACTAATATAAACACTTATTCAAGTCATTAATTTTGTTCACAGAAATTGTACATGGAAGCCACTCAAGTAGCAGGTGATGCTGTTGGGAACATACGAATTGTTGCTTCGCATTGTGCAGAAGAGAAAGTACTAGCACTACACAATAAAAAGTGTGAAGTTCCTTTGAGACTTGGAACCAAACAAGGCCTACTAAGTGGAGCTGGTTTCGGGATATCCTTTTTTTTTCTTTATTCGGTTTATGCCATAAGTTACTATGCTGGAGCTCGATTGGTTGATGCTGGAACGACAACGTTTGGTCATGTTTTTCAAGTAATCTAACTTGATTTTCATCCTGGTGTATATATTTTTTTCCGTTTTAAAGTAGACATTGATCTTCGAAATTTGGCAGGTTTTTCTCGGACTTGGTATGACAGCTGTGGTGATATCTCACTCGAGGGCTCTTGCACCAGATGCAGGCAGAGCCAATGCTGGTGCTGCTTCTATATTTACATTTCTCGACCAGAAATCAAAAATAGACTCTTTTGACGACTCTGGGACCACATTAGAAAATGTAAAGGGTGACATTGAATTTCATAATGTCCTTTTTAAGTATCCAAGTAGGCCTGATGTTCAGATTTTCAAAAATTTGTGCTTGGCAATTCATTCAGGCAAGGTAAAAATGCGAGACCGTTTTTGTATCCAACACAGAAAATTATCACTTTAAACAATCAGGCTTATTTCTTTTCGTCAGATTGTTGCGCTCGTCGGTGAAAGTGGTTGTGGAAAATCAACAATCCTATCCTTATTGCAAAGATTTTATGATCCAGATTCAGGACAGATCACTCTAGACGGCGTTGAAGTCCAAACTCTGAAGTTGAAGTGGTTAAGACAACAGATGGGGCTAGTAAGCCAAGAGCCTGTGTTATTCAACGATACCATTCGAGCAAACATTTCCTATGGAAAGGAAGGTAACGCCATAGAAACTGAAATGTTTGTTGCTGCAGAGTTGGCTAATGCACATAAATTCATCAGTAGTTTACAAGAGGTTTGTTATCTATTTGAAATCGATATATTGTCATATCATAGTGTATTATGGCATTACAAAATTTTAAACCAATTCTATTAGAAAACTTTACTACATTTCAATGTGTGAATGATTACTGAGTAATATAACTCCTAAATCTTGAACTTTTAGGGATATGACACGATAGTCGGTGAGAGGGGTATTCAGTTATCCGGAGGACAGAAGCAACGAGTCGCCATTGCACGAGCTATACTAAAGAAGCCACGAATATTACTACTTGATGAAGCCACAAGTGCCCTTGATGCCGAATCCGAGAAAGTTGTTCAAGATGCTTTGGACCGAGTCACATTAGGCCGAACCACTGTGATCGTGGCACACAGGCTATCTACCATAACGAAAGCTGATGTTATCGCGGTTGTGAAGAATGGAGCCATCGTAGAGCAAGGGAAACATGAAGATTTGATCAATAAGAGAGATGGCATCTATGCTTCTTTAGTTGCATTACAAGATGGTGGCACTGGCAGTGGTGCTTAGGGCCAAAAAGAACTTCTCGTCAGAGTTGTATTTGAGCAATATCAGAACAAACACAAACACCAAGTTGGCACCCAACAAAAGCAATGCATATTTTCTCCTCCGTTAGACCATAAAGTGAAACAATTAAAATTTAGTCGGAGCCTTATGTGATTAATTTACTACTCAAATAAAGAAGGCTCATCGTATTACGAAATCAAAAATTTTAAATAACATGAAACAAAAAATAAAAATGGAGAACTTTAATTAGCATCGGCTTCCAAAAAATCAATTTAATTTACCGCTCAATATTTTCATAAAAATCTAAATCATAAAATACCTATAATTGACAAAATCAAAACCTTACTTATAAAAAATCTCAATGCCAAGGTGGGAAAAAGAATAAATAACAAGAACAGGAAACCCAACCAAATAACAACACATGACTAAAGATTAATTGTGTACACCAGAGTCGATTTCGTTTTCATTCTAAAGGTTGTACCAAATTTCGAGATGGTAGCAAGAAATAAAAATTTTATCATGCTCGAACTGGATGGGAAATTAGTTCATCTAACTTGGGTTTTGAGGATTTTAGAGGCGTGAGTGTCAGATGTCATACATATCTTTAGTTTTAACATTTAAATAGATGGTAGAACCAACTTCATCAAAATATTTAAAACTAAATCGAGAATGTCAAAATATTTAATACCAAATCAAAAAAGGGCAAAATACCTCGGACTGAACAGGTCTTTCCCCGATTTGTGTAGGTCAAGAGTATGGAGCACATCGATTTCATGTAGCTTTCATGCCCCATTGTGAATTATTATATTTGCATAAGATTTTATTTTTTTTTTACAGTTTCTCATGGTTTGTTATTTCTATATACGATTCTATTATTTTAATAAAATGTAATTTTGCAGCACCTAATTTGTGTTTTTTATATTGCTTTCTCTATTTCAGTTAGTGAATGCAACTTTGACTATCCACATTTGTTATCCCTTCTATATTTGTCGCGTTTTCGGTGTGCAGAGAAACTCGAATTTGAACCTCCCACATTTTGTTGTGATTCTGATAAAATTAGATTAATCGATTCAGTTATACAGTCAAGTTTGATGCTTCTGTTCATAGATTGTGAATCTCCAATGACAATTGTGTTTCATCGCAATATTCGTTTATTCCATAGTATTTTTTTCCCTTTACATCTTTGAGTGTTATGTTTGATAGATAACTTGTATCCTCAAATCATGGGGTTTATTCCTTTCGATTTGGCCACCTATTATATATAGAGATTAGGGCTGCCAAAAGTCAAAAAATTCCCGCCCCTTTCCGATTCCCAACCCGTTCCCGTCCGGAATTTTTTCCGTCCCGAACTTTTTCCGACCCGAGTGGTTGGGATTTTTTTCGACCCGATCAATTTCGGGATCGGGATAGGCAGTTAACTCTACCCGACGGGGATTTCCGACCCGATCCGAATATATTAATATTATTTTTTTAATAATATTTTTTAATTAAAAAATAGAATTTTTTTATAATTTCTGTTTTAATATTAATGTTTTATAATTATCTACCATATAATTATTTTTTTATATTTATATTTATCTTTTTAATATTAACATTGAGTTGTAAATTTTTTTTTATTATTATTATGAATAATTATATGTTTTATTGTATTAATTAAGTAGTTGTTGTAGTTTATTTGTAATGTACTAAGAATATATTTTAGTTTTTAATGATTATATACAAAGAAATTTTAATTTATTTGAGTTTCTTCATAAAAAAATTTAAAAAAAATCATAGAAATTTGTTTTAAGAAAATATTGTTCGGGATTACCCTATTCTGATCCGACATTCGGGATCCCGAACAATCGGGTCCCGATACTTCTCGGGTGCGGGATCGGGAGAAAAAAATATCTCAATTCTTATCGGGCGGGAATCGGGTAAGGAGGTTACCGAACGGGTCGCAACCCGATCCCACCCCTAATAGAGATCAATGTCAAACTCATTTGTAACTCTATTTTTTGAGACAGGACAATTATGAATTGCATCCATAATAGGATGCATGTTATGACTAATGTTGATGTTGATGAGTTAATTGCACTAACAGCATTAATGGATATTATGAAAAAAATAAAAATAAAATAAAAACACAATACCTATGCAAAGTTGTGTTGGATAACAATATTATTCTACTGAACACATCAGATTACATATTTGTAAGGATTTTTTTTTAAATCGTCACTGCTATAACACTGCATATATTGATCAAGTCGCGGTTGTTTGGGTTGAATAGAATAATCCTCACATACCTATGACAAATACATTACACGTAGTTGTGATGCTTATAGTCACCAAATAAAGCATAACTTTGGTTGTTACAATCTATTACAATATCAATTTTTTTTTTATAAATGACCAAAATGGATGATATCGACGTATTCCAAGGTTCAAGAATGGGAAATTTGTTGAACAGTCAAACGTCGATGTCTTTGTTCTCTCAAATTTTTTATTCTCAATACTATGTTATATATATAATAATAATTTTTAATTTATGTTGATTTAGGTTTTTGTTTAATTTTCATGTCTATGGTTGATATTCTCATTTATATTATGTTTTTTTTGCACGTATCTTTTTTCTTGACAACTATTCAAAAAGATTACATCAAAATGGTCTCTTATCATGAGTATTACAAAATGGTCTCCAGCCACTTCTGACAAAGCATTAGATGAGGTTGTGTATGATCACATGGAGGCCATCAAAAGTGTCGTGCTCTCTTTGGATGCCCGTCTCACTACTTCAGATGTGGGCATGTCTGAATTTTTCGGTCTGTTGTCATGAAGAAAGTCTCTGATGTTCTTCAAGAGGTCAAAGGGTGTGCGAAGCAGATCAAGATTTGTCATAAGGAAACCAACAATGATATTGTCACCAATTCTGGCCAAATGACACAGACAGAACAACATTTGGATGCCAGATGAATACAAGGATGGATACTCTTCACAAAGCCTTAGGGACTCAAATATATGCTCTCATGGATACTCTTTAGGCCCTAGGGACACAACTAAGTGAAATTCTTGAGCATTTGTCCAAGGATGATGCCAAAAAAAGGAAGAAAAGTGTCACCGGGCGGAGGAAGCTAAGTGTTCTCATGAAAAGAGAATGGAGGAAGCTGGGTGGAAGAAATAAGATGATGACAAGAGAAGAGGAGGTGTAGCGACCCGACCCGGATCCACTACCTAATCAGAGTTAAGAGCATAATTAAGCATGCATTAAATAAATCGTTGCGGAAGACTTAAATACAAGTAGACCGGTGGAATACAACCGGTTAAACAAATTCGATTATGCAACCCAATCGAATAATTTAAACAAAACATACAGCTAATCTTGTTGTCTTCAAGGGTCACTGGCCTCTCCAAGCTCATGGTGCTCAATCCTGAACCTATACCTGCCCCGTCGAATGGGGTGTCCAGATACACCGAAAAACTGGACGTGAGCTCTAAGCTCAATACGCAAATACGGATAAACATACAAATATGATGCATGCAAATGACAGGGAATCCATATCAGGGATAACTCGTCACATCGGGGTAGCTAACCACTGTGTGCGACCACTCACTCCCAAATCTCGGACACGGACCACGGAGTCCTCTAGGTACCAGTACCTAAGGGCACTCGATATCAAACGTCCAAATAGGGTGAGCAACCCTAACTGGCTCATCTCAAAATATGTACAGATGTACAGGCACAAGATGATATGTACATGTCATATATCAATAACAATAACATGCAAACACATAAATGCAACATATAAGCATGCATATCCGCTGGCAATCTCAGTCAGTTCTTACGTATCTTACTACAGGAAGTTCTAGTAGTCCCACTCTAGGTTCCAAGCCTATCATCAACTCTACAATGCAAATACCCATGCATCACTCAATAGACTCTAAAAGCCTTAACTAAGCTATTGCATACTCCAAAACAATTTAAGGAGATCATAGCTATACCTGCGTCCGTCGTCAGCCCGCTGATGGTGACTATCCCGCAACTAGGGCACACCCCTGCTGCAACTCCACAGCCTCGAGAATGGCTCTACTACACGAGCACTGCTCCGCTACTATGTCAGACATTGTCTGACTATGCTAATATATATTCCTTACTCCAACTCTAAAATAAAAGTACCCAAAGACCTAAAATAGAGCCACGCGGGCGAAGGAGAGGACCTTGGTGTGGCTAACAAATGAGCCTCTCGGTCCCTTTATATAGGCGAGGGTTCGGACCATCCGAACCTCACTTCGGACCGTCCGATCCTTGCATATGTGACAAGTGTGCTTGCCAGCACTTTGGACCGTCCGAAGTCACCTCCGTGACGTCACCGATGACATATTATATTGGGACAGTTGGGCGCACACAAACGGATCGTCCGATCAGACTCCTCCGATCCTTGGGTCCGTTTACGTTCGGATCATCCGAGCTCAGTTCGGGTCGTCCGATCCTCCCAAACCTTTCCCACCATTTTTTAGTGTCCTGGATTCATTTCCGAACTCCGTTAATCCCTTGAGAATTTCCTTAATCATGTTTTAATTGATCTAAACATGATCGTACGATTAAGTACTCATTAATCATTAGTTTTGGATACGGGCTACTACATTCTCCCCCCCCCCCCCCTTAAAATATTTCGTTCTCGAAATCTAGGGTAACCCTCGAGAACATAACATAGACCACTTGTACAATTCACCAATAGTTCCGGTTCAAAACATCTGGTCGAATAACCTTCGACGATCCCAAACCTCGCTAAACCTGAGGGTCTGTTCAATCACTAAACCACATCAGAACTTATACTCTGTTTAGAATCTACGCTGATTCTAAACTCGCACACCTTTAATGATCATCCTGGCAATAACTGCCTTCTTATCAGCAATTCTGCTAGAATTGTGTAACACTACTGACTACCGTTAGTTATTGATAAGTGCATTTTGTGTGCATTATTTCATGATAGGGTTATGTATATTTTGTGTGCATTCATATTTTTTATGTGTTTTTATGTGTTTTAGTGCATGCTTGTGTATTTCACTCCTCGCGTTGATTTTGTAAGAAAATAAATGGTTGAAGAGTGAATTACGGAGTAGCTTTGATCGAAAAATAAAATTTAATTTTGGAGAGATCCAAATCCGATCTTCACTGTTCCGAATTAAGTTCAAGATGTTTTTAAGCTTCTATCCAAATTTCAGCTCACTCCGACGGCTAGATCTCGAGATATGAATTTTTCAAAATCGTCGCTCGCAGCAAAAATTTTGTGTTGCGCGCGCACGAGTTGCTGGTTCATAATTCTGTTTTTTTGTTCTGCGTGCGCGCGAGGCTTCTTCCACGTGCGTGCGCGTGTTTCGACGTCAGATTTATGCGAAAAGTCCTTGTATTGGAAGGAAATTAATTGTTAGGCGTTCCGGACCATATAAATAGAAGATATAACATATTTTTTAGGGTTCCGAAGTTCCAGAACGCAAACTGTTGGAAAACTGTGTTCAGATCAATCAGAATTGATACCCGGTGCAGCGGAAGTATTAAAATTTTATATGGAACGATTCCATATCATGGGTATCAAAACTTTACGATTAAATTGTGCGTGTAAAAATTAAATAACAATTAATTTTTACCTTGAAATCTCGAAACGAGATTATGGACACCAACAGATTACTCTGCTCTTGTTGTATATCCCAGGAACTGATGGACGAACAATTCTTCAATCAGGTCCACGAACAGAAGTTTAATCCCTCTGATAGATTGCACTAGAAAATCTATCAGAAGTTTCTACGAAGAGAATTAACGAATTTGATCCGTTAAACCAGACTGCAAATTCGAAATTCACAGGCTGGAATTTTCGAACAGAGAGAGGAGGGGGGGCGGCGGCCACTAGAGAGAAAATAGCTAGGGTTTTCAAAAATTTTGTGACCTCTGTTGTGTAATTTCTGTACTGCAATAACTTATTTATAATGTGGGCTGCTAACAGCTTAGGGCCCATTAGTCATAAGTTCAAGCCTGACAAGCAAAGCCCGCATGTTCAGAAATTAATATAAAATTCATCGTGACTCAGATTGATAAACCAATTTCACCAATATGCACAGAAACCATTTCTGCATCTTTTAAAGTCAAGATAAATTTTCTGAATCCGAATTCAGTGGTTTCCAAAAATGTCCATCACTATGTCATTTTAGGAAATCTTACTCCCTCTACTCTTAAATAAGAAGTCCCACTTCTTTAATCACTAAATTTAACTCTTTAAATTTAATTATCTCAACGGGGATTAAAAATCCATTACTTGTGTGACCCTCAATGGTTCAGGGATACAGCTAGCCGTGGGCTCACAACTCCTTTTGACTCGGAACAACAATTTCCGACTTGCCCATCGAATCATGGTAAGAGCGCCTAGCAACATCGCCCCATGATTCCCTAGGTATCACTGATAGTGCCTGCAAGAACCAATAGATTTTGGTTAGCGTACAGTACGGTCCCTTCATCCATATATCCCGATCGAATCAACAACTATTGGTAAATCGAGAGTCGTTCGAGATTCGATAACTATGCAATGCATCTTGAAGATCAAATAGTGACATCGCATGTGCTACTAAGAAACCATTTTCTTAAAACACATCATGTACTCTGGCCAGAGATTCGTCACACTAATATCTCCTCAGATTGCATAGGATATCCACACTAGCAAGTATGTGGTGAATCCTTGACAACAAAGCATCGACTCCTATATGTGTCGTAACTGTACCCAATCCCGACACCTGATGACCCCAATAGAGTCGGTAAACGAGTCAAAGTACAGTACTAGCATATAGAGTCTCAATGATGTTTCAAGTAGTAAGGACTAATGGTGTACAACCAAAACCACGGACTTTATCCACTCGATAAGTGATAACCACTTGGAAAGTCCGAACAGGGTAGTTCGATCATTCATCGTATGAATATCCATTTGCATGCTTTGAACATCTCTATGTTCCAGACCAATGAAACATGGTACTCGGCATCGCAAATGCTAGTCTCAATCTCGAGCGATCCTTATCCTTATTAACGGACGGCTCAATCTACTAGGAACTGTTTAGAATATACAGTGACTATAAGATGTGTTTCATGATAGCCATCCCCATGTGCCACCACATCTTACATACACTATAGTATATTCAAGGTCTTCATCTAAACATCTTATAGTATGTCACAACATAATAATATGATAAAAGATAAAGTAAACGCCATTATAAAAGTGTAAATTATATTAAACAAAAGATTGTTTATACATAGAGTCATAAAAGCCCTTAGCCACAAGTTGGCTCACCGGGCACCCACTCTTTCAATCTCCCACTTGCCCTAAAGCCAACTAGTCATACTACGCAGTCCCATTGCTTCGCGATGTTTGTCAAATAATGGTCCTGGCAAGGGCTTAGTAAGTGGATCAGCGATATTGTCTGCAGAGGCCACTCTCTCGACAGTGATGTCTCCTCTTTCCACGATCTCCCGGATGATGTGGTATTTCCTCAGTACGTGTTTGGATCTTTGATGAGACCTTGGTTCCTTTGCCTGAGTAACGGCACCCTTGTTGTCACAGTACACCGGGACTGGACCAACAGCTTCAGGAATAATGCCCAACTCTTGGACGAAATTCCTCATCCAAACGGCCTCTTTAGCAGCAGCTGATGCCGCAATGTATTCTGCCTCAGTGGTGGAATCCGCTGTGGTGTCCTGCTTGGAACTCTTCCAAGAGACAGCACCGCCATTGAGCATGAACACAAATCCAGAGGTTGACTTCGAGTCATCCACGTCACTTTGGAAGCTAGAGACGGTATAGCCTTCCAATTTCAATTCTCTTCCTCCATATACCATGAACATATTCTTAGTCCTTCGCAAGTACTTAAGAATGTCCTTCACGGCTTTCCAATACATTTGACCGGGATTGGCTTGATATCTGCTCGTGACACTCAGAGCAAATGCTACATCCGGTCTGGTAGATATCATCCCATACATGATACTACCTATGGCTGACGCATATGGTACATGTGTCATTTTCTCTATCTCTTCATCAGTCTTGGGACACATGGACTTGGATAGAGAAACTCCATGACACATAGGTAGATGTCCTCTCTTGGACCCATCCATTGAAAACCTTTTCAATATTGTGTCGATGTAGGTTGCTTGAGTGAGTCCTATCATTCTCTTAGATCTATCTCTATAGATCTGAATTCCTAGAATATAGGATGCCTCACCTAAATCCTTCATCGAGAATCTACCTGATAACCATATCTTTGTTGACTGCAACATCCCTACGTCATTTCCAATGAGTAGGATGTCATCAACATAAAGTACTAAGAATGTCACAGCATCCTTAACTACTTTCTTGTACACGCACGGTTCCTCCGGGTTCTTGATGAAACCAAAATCCTTTATTGTTTCATCAAATTTCTGGTTCCAACTTCTTGATGCTTGTTTGAGACCATAGATCGATCTCTGAAGCTTGCATACCTTATGCTCGCTTCCCATGGATGTGTATCCCTCAGGCTGCATCATATAGATCTCTTCCTTAATGTTTCCATTAAGAAATGCAGTCTTCACATCCATTTGTCATATCTCATAGTCATACCAAGCAGCTATGGCAATAAGGATTCTTATGGACTTGAACATTGCAACTGGTGAAAAGGTTTCATCATAGTCAACTCCTTGTCTTTGAGTATAACCTTTCGCCACCAATCGTGCCTTGTAGGTCAATACCTTACCATCAGGCCCAAGCTTTTTCTTGTAGATCCATTTACACCCTATTGGAACAATTCCATCGGGAGGATCTACTAAAGACCAAACTTAGTTTGTATGCATCGAATCTATTTCCGACTGCATAGCTTCAAGCCATAAATTTGAATCCGCATCAGAAATTGCTTCCTTGAAGTTTCTTGGATCACATCCAACGTCGGGTTCATCTTGATCCCCTTCAAGAAGAAGACCATATCGAATAGGAGGTCTAGAAGTCCTCTCGGATCTTCTAGGTATAGGCGTGTCCATCAATGGTTCCTGAGGTGTAGGATCATTATTTTGTATCTTGGGTTCTTCTCGAATTTCTTCGAGTTCCATCATCTCGCATTTCTTATCCAATAAGAACTCCTTCTCCAAGAAGGTGGCATTCCTTGAAACAAACACTTTTGTTTCAGTAGGATGATAGAAATAATATCCGATTGAATTCTTCGGATACCCTACAAAATAACATAAGGTGGATCGACTATCCAACTTATCTCCCACTGTCTGCTTCACGTAAGCAGGACATCCCCAAATCCTCAAGTACGAATACTTAGGAGCTTTGCCATTCCATAACTCGTATGGTGTTTTATCCACTGCTTTGGTGTGGACGTTGTTCAACAACAACACCGCTGTTTCAAGCGCGTAGCCCCAAAACGAAGGTGGAAGCTCAGTGAAGCTCATCATGGATCGAACCATGTCCAACAAAGTTCGATTACGACTCTCCGATACACCATTCAGCTGAGGTGTCATAGGAGGAGTTCACTGAGAGAGAATCCCATTCTCTTTCAGATAGTCCAAAAACTCGGTAATTAAGTATTCTCCACCTCGATCCAATCGAAGTGCTTTAATATTTTTACCTAGCTTGTTTTCTACTTCAACCTTGAATTCTTTGAATTTTTCAAATGCTTCAGACTTATATTTCATTAAATATAAATACCCATACCTTGAATAATCATCAGTAAAGGTAATGAAGTAGGTGTGGCCAAATTGAGTACCAATTCTAAATGGACCACAAACATCTGTATGGATCAAATCCAAAATATTTTGACTACGCTCAGGTTTCCCCTTGAATGGAGATTTAGTCATTTTTCCTTTCAGGCAGGATTCACAAGTAGGTAGAGAGTTAATATCAGACATATCAAACATGCCCTCTCCCACTAGCTTGTTCATCCTCCTTGAGAAAATATGACCTAGCCTAGCATGTCAAAGGTTTGCCGGGTTTTGACTATCGATTTTCCTTTTGTTCGTTGTTACTGGTTTATCAACATAATTTATTGGAACGTCTTTTAATTTTAAGTTATATAGATCGTTTTCAAGTTGTCCATTTCCAATCAAACATTCATTCTTGTAAATATTGCAAATCTCATTCACAAAATTGCAAGAAAAATCATCTCTATCAAGCGTAGAAACAGAAATAATGTTTTTAATCAAATCTGGAACTAATAAAACTTCTCTCAAAAGTAACTTAAAATCGTTCTGCAAAATTAAATAAACGTCTCCCACAGCTTTGGCTTCAACTCTAGAATCATTTCCGAGTCTCAGCTGGGTCTCACCCATTCTAAGCTTGCGACTTCTTGTCATCACCTGCAAATCATTGCAAATGTGAGATCCACATCCGGTATCCAATACCCAAGAAGTAGTATTAAGTGAAACATTTATTTCAATATAAAACATACCCTTCGCAGTTCGCAACTGCTCTAGATATTCCTTGCAGTTACGTTTCCAATGACCGGGTTTCTTGCAGTGATGGCAAACATCCTTGGACTTTTCCATGTTTGAAGCCTTTGTCTTGTTCTTCTTCTCGGGTCCGGTTTTCTTGGATGGGTACCCTTTGTACTTGGCCCCTTCTTAGCAGAAGAAGAGGAGCCCACCAAGAGAACCGGTTTATCCTTCTTTAAAGTGGCTTCATAAGTTACAAGCATATTGACCATCTCTTCAAGGGAGGCCTCTATCTTGTTCATATTGAAATTCACCACAAAACCGTCAAACGATGAAGGAAGAGAGAGAAGTAATAAGTCCATATTGAGTTCAAGCTCCAATACCAAATCAAGCGTTACCAACTTCTGAATGAGCCAAATCACGCGTACCCCATGATCACGGACCGAAGTCCCTTCACGCATGCGACACGTCATTAACTCTTTTACAGTAGCGAACCTTTCAGCTCTCGATTGAGCCCCAAAAAGTTCCTTGAGTTGTACGTGAATGTCAGCAGCATTCACGGTATCCTCAAATCGCCTCTGGAGTTCATCAGACATCGAAGCTTGCATATAGCATTTGGCCTTGATATCATGGTCCCACCATATATCATGTTTGGCCAACTCTTCCGGACTTATATCAGCTGGTGCTTCCTTCGGAGGAGATTTTTCTAACACGTAGAGCATCTTCTCCGAGGTCAAGACAATCTTCAACTTACGGAACCATTCCGTATAGTTTGCGCCAGTCAGTTTATTTTGTTCGAAAATAGATAATAGTGGATTGCGCGAATTCATCTTAATGAAATACTGAAAAGAAACAGACAATAATCGATGATTGTTTAATTAATTTACTAAGACATAAAATAGGCGAAATTTATTTTATGAATCTCACTCCCACTATTTTAACGATTTCACTACCCTCTAGTGAAAACGAGAAACTGTTTTCCTTAGTGGGAACATGGAGTCCAATTGACAAACTATGGTCCCGAATAATATCAGCCAACCATAATTTTCAAAAGGTAGAGCCCAATTGCTTCCAAAGCAACCTCCACGTTTTTACCTCATGTCCAATAAGGGCCCAATAATATGATGCCGTTTATTGTGACACGTCAAGATGACCCATCAATATTAAGTTGTGATGGACGGTCGCCATGTGGATCCCCAATAATATGAGCAAATCCCATGTGAGTTCCACCCAACTTACAACATGTGTCGATCCAATGTACAGCTTTCCGACGAACGGGCCCCCCCAATAATATGAGTCGGACCGTATCCGCGGGTAGCATCTCATACATTGATCGTTGATGGAAGGTAGGAACATTTAAACAATATTTAAATTTCCTTTTAATCTTGATATCAATTTTAAATCATATTTAAAATGAGGGATTTTAATTTTGAAAATTTGTCTCATCATTTAAAATTTGTATGCTTGTGGGATTCATACAATTTAGTCTAAAACATGCATACAACGATAATATCATATATTATATAGGATGATCGATTCCATTTCTAATCGACCCGTGGTTGCCAATCACGAGTCTAAGTCCAATCCTAGGTAATATGCAAGTATGCAATGCAATCCTATTACATTGAGCTTCCAATTTACATTTCTTCAGTCTTTATTGTCTGCTGGGCCCACCTTTGTCTTCAAATCTTCATCTCCCACTAAGTATAATGTATTTACAATAAATAACTATGACAAGTAGGGGATACATTTAAGGGGTGGGAACGGGCCATAAACCAGGCCCACTTTTATTATATATGACAATTCATATTGGGCCATAAACCAGGCCCATTAATAAATCCAACAACAATAAAAACAAATGTAAATTTCCTAACATATACCTACAAAATTGGTCATGGAAATCGATCATCCTTATCCAATAATATTTAATTCAAAATTAATTTATTGGATAACATGCAATGGCAATTAAATTAAAAAGGATAAAATCATATTCCATATATAAAATCTTATTTTACATACAAAATCATATTTTATCTTTTTATCAAATAAAATCATATTTTACATATAAAATTCAATTTTATATATAAAATCATATTTTACTCAATATTTCCATAAGATCATATCTTATCATCAATTGTACCAAAAATAATTAATTTCATAAAATCTGATTTAACGGATGAAATCTATAAATTTTCCAAAAATTTAATTTATCCAAAAATCAATTTTAAAATTTTCGGACTCGAACAATTCGATCCGACGCCTCGTGGACCAATCAAAAACAATTTTCGATCGGACCAAAAATAGAATTTTAACATATTAAAATTTTAATTAAAAATAAAATTAATTTTCCCGGGCCGCCCGAGACGATCCCGGGAAGCCCGCGCCCCAAAAGGGGCTAAGGCCGGGCAGCAAGGGGCAGCGACGATCGCTGTCCTGGGCAGCGATCACATCGCTGCCCATAAGCAGCGTCGTGCGCTGCCCTAGGCAGCGACAATCGCTGCCCTTGGGCAGCGATCCAATCGCTGCCCGTGTTTTTGCCCGTCAAAAATTTAATTTTAAAAATTTGTTTTGTTTCAAAAACCGAGGCTTAAAAAATTTTTTTGTACAATTGATTAATTTAATCGCTTGATCTGAGCAACCTGGCTTTGATACCACTGTTGGAGAACTGTGTTCAGATCAATCAGAATTGATACCCGGTGCAGCGGAAGTTTTAAAATTTTATATGGAACGATTCCATATCATGGGTATCAAAACTTTACGATTAAATTGTGCGTGTAAAAATTAAATAACAATTAAATTTTTACCTTGAAATCTCGAAACGAGATTATGGACACCAACAGATTACTCTGCTCTTGTTGTATATCCCAGGAACTGATGGACGAACAATTCTTCAATCAGGTCCACGAACAGAAGTTTAATCCCTCTGATAGATTGCACTAGAAAATCTATCAGAAGTTTCTACGAAGAGAATTAACGAATTTGATCCGTTAAACCAGACTGCAAATTCGAAATTCACAGGCTGGAATTTTCGAACAGAGAGAGGAGGGGGGGCGGCGGCCACCAGAGAGAAAACAGCTAGGGTTTTCAAAAATTTTGTGACCTCTGTTGTGTAATTTCTGTACTGCAATAACTTATTTATAATGTGGGCTGCTAACAGCTTAGGGCCCATTAGTCATAAGTTCAAGCCTGACAAGCAAAGCCCGCATGTTCAGAAATTAATATAAAATTCATCGTGACTCAGATTGATAAATCAATTTCACCAATGTGCACAGAAACCATTTCTGCATCTTTTAAAGTCAAGATAAATTTTCTGAATCCGAATTCAGTGGTTTCCAAAAATGTCCATCACTATGTCATTTTAGGAAATCTTACTCCCTCTACTCTTAAATAAGAAGTCCCACTTCTTTAATCACTAAATTTAACTCTTTAAATTTAATTATCTCAACGGGGATTAAAAATCCATTACTTGTGTGACCCTCAATGGTTCAGGGATACAGCTAGCCGTGGGCTCACAACTCCTTTTGACTCGGAACAACAATTTCCGACTTGCCCATCGAATCATGGTAAGAGCGCCTAGCAACATCGCCTCATGATTCCCTAGGTATCACTGATAGTGCTTGCAAGAACCAATAGATTTTGGTTAGCGTACAGTATGGTCCCTTCATCCATATATCCCGATCTAATCAACAACTATTGGTAAATCGAGAGTCGTTCGAGATTCGATAACTATGCAATGCATCTTGAAGATCAAATAGTGACATCGCATGTGCTACTAAAAAACCATTTCTTAAAACACATCATGTACTCTGGCCAGAGATTCGTCACACTAATATCTCCTCAGATTGCATAGGATATCCACACTAGCAAGTATGTGGTGAATCCTTGACAACAAAGCATCGACTCCTATATGTGTCGTAACTGTACCCAATCCCGACACCTGATGACCCCAATAGAGTCGGTAAACGAGTCAAAGTACAGTACTAGCATATAGAGTCTCAATGATGTTTCAAGTAGTAAGGACTAATGGTGTACAACCAAAACCACGGACTTTATCCACTCAATAAGTGATAACCACTTGGAAAGTCCGGATAGGGTAGTTCGATCATTCATCGTATGAATATCCATTTGCATGCTTTGAACATCTCTATGTTCCAGACCAATGAAACGTGGTACTCGGCATCGCAAATGCTAGTATCAATCTCGAGCGATCCTTATCCTTATTAACGGACGGCTCAATTGACTAGGAACTGTTTAGAATATACAGTGACTATAAGATGTGTTTCATGATAGCCATCCCCATGTGCCACCACATCTTACATACACTATAGTATATTCAAGATCTTCATCTAAACATCTTATAGTATGTCACAACATAATAATATGATAAAAGATAAAGTAAACGTCATTATAAAAGTGTAAATTATATTAAACAAAAGATTGTTTATACATAGAGTCATAAAAGCTCTTAGTCACAAGTTGGCTCACCGGGCACCCACTCTTTCACAGACAATGCAAGAGAGGCGGCTACAAGGCTTGGGAGAGGAGATTTCTATTTTTATTTTCTCCTTCTTTTTTATTTTTGAATTATTGTTTTGAATTATTGAGTAGTTTTTCTTCAATCAAGACGGTGTGATTGGGCCGAACAAATTTATGTAGAAAACTTGGATGTTTGTTTGGATTTTTCAGAGTTGATTTTATTTTATTGATTGTCAGATTTATATTTGTCTTGTGAATAGTCTGATCAACTGTTTGCTTGCATATTAATTGATTCCAAGTCGGCAGAGGAGGTTTTGATTTTGATCACTTTGATAATCAACATATTGTAAAACCGACTAGAAATAGAATTCGATTTCAGTGTGCGGTTTGGGTGTAAACTGAATTTTCACAAATATTTAATGCATTCAAATTTGATTAGAATTATGAAAGATTAATCCGTCAATATTTGAATAGGTTTGATTGTTCTAGAAATAGTCCTTTGAACAAATTAGGAGAATTTCCGTGAATTAAGATTAAATCTGAGTCCTGAATCGACTACATGTTACATGATTTGTTCGGTACCTGCGTGTGTCTTGGTTGTCTCATTTTAATTATTTTTATCTTAAGTTATTTTAATTCTTATTTATTCATAAGTTTTTATTTTATTTTCTTATTTTATTTAAATCAAATTGATTTTTATGATTTTGTCTAGATTAAGCTAAATAATTAATTCTTGAGAATTGACTGCAGTCCCTATGGGATCGATACTTGGACTCTCTGTCCACTTTATTATTACTTGACCTGGTACGCTTGCCACTAGATTTTTATCACACCGATTTAAGAGGTCAAGTTTTTGGCGACGTTTCCGGGGACTGTTTAGTTAATATTATGATAGATTATTTGCTTGGGACTAGATATTTTATTATTGTTAGTTATTTATTATTTATTATTAATTTTGCTATTTTTTACTTGTGAGGTACTTGGAGATGGATCATCGATAGGTGTTCACAAGGTTTGGCCAACAATACTCGGAGCCTTTCTATGATGCTTGGGGGAGATTCAATGATTTGGCGAACATATTTCGATGCCATGATTTTTCAACCAACACTCTAGTTCAGATTTTTTATGGTGGTTTGGATGAGCTAACAAGACATTGGGTAGATTATGGAGTTTTGGCCATTGGCAGTCACTTGTTCAACATAGATTACGACAGTGCGATGCACTTGTTAAATGATATGGTAGATTTTGACTACCATTGGTATTGTGATCCTTCACTGCAGGGTTGGAGTCACCAATATCCTCCACAATTCAACTCCACAAATCAAGAAGAGTGTATAGGGCATTTTGAGGATCATGTGGCTCAGTTGGAGAACATGGTGCGATGGCAGACAGCAACAAATCAGTTCTTAGAAAGCCGCATCAAGTCTTTGAGTCTCTTGGATGAACAGATTGCGCTTCTTAGAGAACCAATTTTTGAGATCTGCCAAGAGAATGAAGAAATTGAGCCAGATCAAGAAAAACTATCAATTGAGGAATCATCTTGTGATGATGAGCCAACAGTGAAATTGGAGGAGGAAGACACATACAAGGCTACAGATTTTACCTCGTATCGTTCCATGTACACCGTTAGAAGATTCTTTCTTTCCATTGACGCCAGCTCCAACATATTCCATTCTCTATGAGCTTCAGCCTAGATTCGGAGTCTCCATACAAAAGAAAAGGTTCATGTCGAGTGTTGTTGGACCGACGAGCTTCCCATGCATATATCACGCCAAGCTTGAGGGCGTACACAATCAAGACTCATACGTAGAGTCGTATGATTCTTACTATGGGCGGCAGCCGCTCTTTGATGGTTGCTACTGCATAGTCGAGCATTAGATTATAAATTTAGCGCTGACTGAGAGACAACCCAGTGTTCTTTCCCTTGTTTTTTATTTTGTTTTTTTTCTATTTGATTTTTGTTCTTTCCCATGCCAGTTTTTCGTGAATGCCGCTATACCCAGTCTGTTACTATCACCTCAAAAACTGTCGCTGCTAGAGTGTGAAGAGGAAGAGAACGATGGAGATGCCAGGGATTTAACCAGGGGAATTTCAGTTTTTAGTTTCATTCTGTTTGTGTTGTTCGTCTTGCATTTGTTCTTTGTTTGTGCATGCTTTTTGTGTTTCTAGAGCATTGAGGGCAATGCTTTGGATAAGTATGGGGGGCAGATTTTGTTTTGTTGTTTTGCATTCATATGGTTTAGTTTATTGCATATAGTTCGTATTCATGCATCTCATTATGTTATGTGTTTGTGTTGTGTGAATAAGTAGAATGATGAATGTTGGTCGATGATGATAGAGTTGAAAAAAAAAATTGTTTTTTGAGAAAATGTTGCTTTTGATTGAACATGAGAAACTGTTGGTTGAATCATGAATCATTTTAAGCACGCGTGTTAGACTGGTGTAGTGTAGCGAAGTAATTGATGAAGTTCGTGTTTGCTTGACCATTGCACGACAATAGGTTTTTGTTGTTCATGATAGTGCTTTGGATTCTTGATAGTTGTTAGACATTGCATGTATGATCTTGGGCGTACCTATAAAATTTTTGAAAAACCTTTTGTTGAAAATTAAGTTAACTCCATCCGGGTTACGAGCACAGATTGAAATCCTAATCTCTTAATCTTGACTAAGTATGCGGATTCCATGGGGTTGAAAATTTGAAATTTTAAAATAACAATTCCATCCGGGCTTGAACAATGATTGAAATCCTAATCTTTGTTCCATAGCTAAGTTTGCGGGTTAAATGGGATTGATGCTCCATCCGGATTATAGACGAGGGGATTGAAATTCGAATTCTAACTTAGTTATAGCTAAGTTTGCGGGTAATTATTGGGGCTTATAAAAAATATCGGGTGCAAAATCTGAAGGTACATAATTAATCTCAAGAAAGTACATGTTTTTGTTTGGGATTGTTGAGATGACGGAGTGCTGGATTGTGACACTTACACTGATTTTTCATAGGTCGCTAAGCATTCTTAGGACAGATTCTTTTGAAGTTGCATGAAAATGGAATAACATGGCACACACACACGTTTACGTTAAACTGACAGTGTATTGTGGACAATTAAGTTAATGGTTTTAGTTTTTGAAGTTGGAATTTATCGGAGGCTATGTTGTTCATGATTCATTCTTACTTATGTCGTTGTTTGCATTTTGTTTTTGCATATCTTGCTCGAGGGCGAGCAAGGTTTAAGTATGGGGGTGTTGATAAGTACATTTTGTGTGCATTATTTTGTGATAGGGCTATGTCTATTTTGTCTGCATTCATATTGTTTTTATGTATTTTATGTGTTTTAGTGCAAGCTTGTGTATTTCACTCCTCGGGGTGATTTTATAGGAAAATAAATTGTTAAAGAGTGAATTACGGAGCAGCTTTGGTCGAAAAATCATATTTAAGTTTAGAAAAATTCAAATCCAATCTCCACCGTTCAGAATGAATTTTAAGATGTTTTGAAGCTGCTGTCCAAATTTCATCTTGATCCGACAGCTAGATCTCGTGATATAAATTTTTCAAAATCGTCGCTCACAGCAAAAATTTTGTGTTGCGCGCGCGAGAATTGAGCTCGCGCACGCGCGAGTTGCTGGTTCAGAATTCTGTTTTTTTGTTATGCGCGTGCGCGAGGCTTCTTCAACGTGCGCGCATGTTTCGACATCAGATTTATGCGAAAAGTCCTTATATTGGAATGAAATTAATTGGTAGGCGTTCCAGACCATATAAATAGAAGATATAACATATTTTTTAGGGTTCCGAAGTTCCAGAACGCAGACAACGCAAAAGAGGCGGCTACAAGGCTTGGGAGAGAAGATTTCTCCTTTTCTTTTCTCCTTCTTTTTATTTTTGAATTATTGTTTTTAATTATTGAGTAATTTTTCTTCAACCAAGACGGCGTGATTGGGCCAAACAAATTTATGTAGAAAACTTGGATGTTTGTTTGGGATATTTCAGATTTTAAACTAATAATTAAAATTAAATTAAATTAACTAAAACGCAGCAGGAAAATTTGGATTTAATTCAAATTTGGGAAAAGCTCGATCAAGGACTCACGTAGGTACCAGACAATTTATGTAACAAGCACTCGATTTAAGACATCAGACTTAATCTTAATTCACAGAAATTCTCCTAATTTGTTCAAAGAACTATTTCTAGAACAATCAATTCTATTCAAATATTGACGGATTAATCTTTCGTAATTCTTATCAAATTTGATTGCATGACGAACTGTGAAAATTCAGTTTACACCCAAACCGCATAATGAAACCGAATTTTATTTCAAATCAGTTTTACACTACGTTGAATATCGAAGTGATCAAAATCGAAACCTCCTCTGTCGAATTGGAATCAATTAACATGCAAGCAAATAACTGGCCAGGAAATTCACAAGACAAATATAAATTCGATAATCAATAAAATAAAATCAAGTCTGAAAATTCTTGAATAACAAATCAAGTTTTATAAATAAATTGTCTGGCCTAATCACGTGGCCTTGATCGAAGAAAAACTACTACTCACTAATAACATAATTAATCAAACCAAGTCTAAAATCATAAAATAGAAATGAGATTGATGCTCCATCCGGGCTATAGACGAGGGGATTGAAATTTGAATCATATCTTAGTTATAGCTAAGTTTGCGGGTAATTATTGGGGCTTATAAAAAATACCGGGTGCAAAATCCAGAGTTACGTAATTAATCTCAAGAAAGTACATGTTTTTGTTTGGGATTGTTGAGATGACGGAGTGCTGGATTGTGACACTTACATTGATTTGTCATAGGTCGCTAAGCATTCTTAGGACAGATTCTTTTGAAGTTGCATGAAACTGGAATAACATGGCGCACACACACACGTTTACGTTAAACTAACAGTGTATTGTGGATAATCAAGTTAGTGGTTTTAGTTGTTGAAGTTGGAATTTATCGGAGGTTATGTTGTTCATGATTCATTCTTACTTATGTCATTGTTTGCATTTTGTTTTTGCATATCTTGCTCGAGAGCGAGCAAGGTTTAAGTATGGGGGTGTTGATAAGTGCATTTTGTGTGCATTATTTCGTGATAGGGTTATGTCTATTTTGTGTGCATTCATATTGTTTTTATGTATTTTTATGTGTTTTAGTGCATGTTTGTGTATTTCACTCCTCATGTTGATTTTGTAGGAAAACAAATTGTTGAAGATTCTCCTTGATTCTCTTTCTTCTGATTAATTTTGGATCGCGCTCGTGCGAAGACTGCAATAAAAAATTCATAAATAATCACGTTAGTAAGTTGTGATGAACACATACTCCAGCGTTGAATTTATAATGACATTAGCCGGTAGAGTTCTACTGGGTTTCTACAATTAATATTCTGGCAGAACTTTGATTTCTATCCAATTACACTGATCCCCGCGACCTGACCGGGCAGGTCGATCCCCGTAATTTTCGCAGTGGCAAACATTATTCGTTCTCGGCAAATACATTCCTGAAAATATTTTCACGGGATTTCCTACTCGCGGTCTTCTCGACACACCCGACACGCCCGAGAGTGGGGGGCCTATGATGGGTTACACCTAAAAATTCAATTGGGCCTGAGCCCAATCATGAAGGTCCACTACAAATATTTTAAAGGCCCAAGATTATTTAAATATTATATATATTTAATTCAAGCAGGCCCTGAATTCTACAAAAGCTCATAAGAGGCTCAAGCCCGTGAAACTCTCTGAATATCTATAAATAGCTCAAGTCACCTCATTATTAAGGTACACACTTTCTTTAGCACTATAACGCTCTACTCTTGATTATTATTCCTTGAGTAATCGCTGCCTTAAGCGTCGGAGTGCCTTCGCCGGGAACCCTCCCGGCTCCTCTGACTTTGTTTTGTGACATAGGAACAACCCACTGAGGATCTCCACAGGGAACATACAAGGAGTTGTTGATACTCCGGACTTTGCGGAAGCAACGTCTTATGTACAAGTGATTTTTGGCTACATCAGTTAAGTTTGTTTTTAAATTTTTATTTATTTATCTATTTTTAAGTTTGTTTTAAATTTTTATTAATTTATCTATGTTGGATTCAATAGGCACCAATTTCGATATTTATTTTCTGAGCTGAAAGCTGATTTTTTTGAGATGATTGAAGTTTTTGTTTTTTATGATGTATTACCATTAAACGGACAAATATCCCATGAAATTAAAACCTTAATTTTAAATTTTATTCACTCATTTTTTTATTATTGAAAAAGATCTAAAAAATAAATAATGTTAAATGTACAACCAATATATCATACAACGATATTTACAACAATTATATAGTGAAATTTTTCTATTGTATCGTGATATTTTGATATTTTATCATGAGATTTTGCATTCAATGTATTATGAGATTTGATAAATAAAATTTTTGTCTTGAATTTTTTATGGTGTAAGAATTTTTTTACAAATTTCGTTGTACCTGTAGCATTACTAAAAACAATTAGTAGTAACAAATACTTTCTAAACCTTAAATATATTGTCACCACATAGTATATGACATTCGTCGACACTCGACACCACCACCATCTGTCATCACATACTATGTCGGTCTCCCCAAACATTAAATCCTAAATCCGCTCCTGAACTCTTCCAAGGTGTTCGGGGATTTTCTTGCTGTAGATTCATTGACTCTTCCGTGCCAAAGGTTTTGATACAATATTCTAGCCAATATATAGATCGTGGTTAATACGGGGAACTTCAAGCACATCTTGTGTGAATCTTTCTAAGAATTCTCGTAAGCTCTCTCCTTCATTTTGAATTATTTTAAATAAATAAGCTCCCATTTCGAATACTTTTTTTAATTGAAAACTGACAGAGAAAACATTGACTGAGTTTTTGCATGCTACCAATGGTTCGGGGGTAGTTTGTTGAACCGCGCAAGTGCATGGTACAATATAAAATAATGTGTAAAAATATAAATATATTTAATTTAATTTATTATTGTTACTCATATATTTTTGTTGTGATTTTAACCAAAGAATCCAATTCAAGAAATAAAATTGTCTACAAACATACAAACAAGCAGACAATCTCGAAGCACAATAAGAACGTAAACAAAAACACAAGAACACCACAATTACTTGGTTCGGATTGAGATCAATCCTACATCTAAGGTTCTGGGATTATTCCCAAATGAATTCACTATGAATCAAGAGTTTCAATCGATACATCCTCAATCGAGATTCAATAATACTTGACTAATAACAGTAAACGTAAAACTTAGCCAATAAATCTGGAATCAGATAGCAGCTCCTCGATCCTCTCTTCTTGTCTCTGATCCGAGAGTTGAAGAAATGAGCTTGAATCCAATGGTGTAGATCTCGACTTCTTTCAGAGGATTCGATACTCCTTTTTGCTCTTCAATTAATCTCATCTGCCAAAAGTTCACTGATCTGTTCCCGACTCCCCTATTTAAGATGCTAACCAACTTAACAGATTAATTAACCAACTCAAATTAGATCTTAGCCATTGGATTAGGATTAACCGAGAGAATGAATCCTAGTCATCCAAATGACCACTAATTTGTGAAGACTATAGTTGACTGAAATTAGATGTCCATAGCAAATTCAAAGAAAATCCCATCAAACAGATTTCAACTTACTTAATCATGTGAAGAATACTCAATGCTCCATCAAGCTTGCTAACTGGTATCACCTTCGTCATCATGTCAGCTGGATTGACTAAAGTATCAATCTTCTGGATGTTCACAGTCCCTTGAGCGATGATATCTCTCACAAAGTGTAGCCTAACATCAATATGTTTTGTTCTCTTATGAAATACTGAGTTTTTGGACAAATGTATAGCACTTTGTGAATCACAAAATATTGCAACAGTCTTTTGTTCAAAACCCAATTTAGAAACAAAGCCCTAAATCCACAAGCCTTCCTTTACAGCCTCTGTAAGTGATATATACTCGGCTTCAGTTGTATACAAAGCTACAACATTCTGAAGACTTGATTTCCAGCTAACTACATTTCCACTAACTGTAAATACATACCCAGAGATCGATCTTATCTTGTCAAGATCAGAAGCATAGTCAGAATCACAAAATCCCTTAACCTCACATGTATTTGCAGAATTACTTGAGTATACAAGTTTGAGATTTGTAGACCCCTTCAAGTACCTAAATAACCTAATGAACAGCCTGCCAATGTTCTCTACATGATTTGCTCATAAACCTACTTACAAGCCCCAGTCCATAGGAAATATCAGGCCTAGTTGATACCATCAAGTACATAATACATCCAACTGCATTCGAATATGGTACATGTCTCATATGAGATAATTCCAGCTCCTCTTGTTCACTTTTCACAGCCAGTAGTTTGAAGTGAGCTCCAATTGGTGTGTTTACTGCTTTAGCCTCTCCCATATTAAAGATTCCAAGTATATTGTTAAAATACTTCTCTTGAGACAGTGTTAATGTCCTCACCTTCCTGTTTCTACAGATCTCAACACCCAAAATTTGTTTAGCTGGTCCAAGATCTTTCATCTCAAATTCAGTGTTGAGTAGATGCTTTAGATTTTGTATCTCAATATGATCTTTACATGCTATAAGCATATCATCCACATAAATCAAAAGATAGATGTAAAGATGATTAGGTAGCAACCTGAAATACACACAGTTATCATACTTGGATCTGGTAAATCCCTGTAGCAGCATGAAGTCATCGAAACACGTGTACCACTGTCTAGGAGACTGTCTTAAACCATAGAGAGCCTTTTGTAACAAACAAACTCTTCCATCTTTAGGACCAACTTCAAAACCTTCTGGTTGAGACATGAATATTCTTTCTTCTAAATTACCATGCAAGAAAGCAGTCTTCACGTCTAATTGCTCGAGCTCAAGGTCCTGAACGGCTTTTATTGCTAGCAAGATTCTGATATATGTATGCTTTACCACCGGAGAAAACACCTCATGATAATCCACTCCTTCGACTTGTGAGAACCCTTTTGCCACTAACCTAGCCTTATACCTTGGTTTTTCAACCCCTGGTACACCTGGTTTCCTTTTAAATACCCACTTGCACCCTATGACCCTTTTATGCTGAGGTCTATCAACCAGTACCCAAGTATTGTTTTTCATCAGAGATGCATACTCATCCTTCATAGCTATCTTCCATTTATTCCAATCTTTGCACCTCATAGCTTCTATATAAGAAGTTGGCTCTTCTATTTCCATTAAGTCAGCCACATTTAGTGCAAAGGCAATAAATTCAGATGAAACAAATCTTGATGGCAGTCTAATATCTCTTCTAACTCTGTCTCTTGCAAGGAGGTATTCATCCAGTGATTGATCTTGATTAGAATCACCGTGCTCACATTGACTTACACCGGTCTTGTCCACATTACCTCTAGGTGTTATGTTTTCATCCTGTTTAATGTCATAAAATCCTTCTAATGTATCCAAATTTGCTCCACCTTCTTTCTGATCTGCACTTGTATTTGAATTTTGTAAAATGTTCCTGTCAAGAGTGTTCTGCTCAGCTTGATTATAGTTGGTTGTATATTCACCACGTATGTTAGTTTTATAAAATTCACATTCATTGAAGACCACATCTCGACTAATAACACATTTAAGATCATCAAGCAACCAGACTTTATAACCTTTAACACCCGTCGGATAACCAAGAAAAACACCTTTCTTAGCTCTAGAATTTAACTTTCCTTGATTCGAATGAACAAATACAATACAACTGAAAGTTCTAAGATGTTTATAAGTCGGTTTTTTATTAGACCATTTATGTTCAGGGACCATAAAATTAATGGCAGAAGAAGGTGATAGATTTATGAGGTAACAGGATGTTGATGCAGCTTCAGCCCATAATTTTGAAGGTAACCCACTCTCATTTAGCATGCATCTTACTTTGTCCATAATGGTTCTATTCATGCGTTCTGCTACACCGTTTTGTTGCGGTGTATAAGTACAAGTTCTATGTCTTGTTATACCATTTTTAGCACAGAAATCATTAAACACATGATTACAAAACTCAAGACCATTATCTGTCCTTAATGTCTTAATTTTATTACCTGGTTGATTTTCAACTAGAGTTTTCCACTCCACAAACTTATTAAAAGCTTCATCTTTAGTTCTTAGGAAGTAAATCCATACTTTCCTAGAATAATCATCAATCAAAGAAATAAAATATTGACATTTTGAGAGTAAGAGTGGTACCGAAGGTGATCCCCACAAATCTGCATGAATGTAATCCAGTACTTGCTTTGTATTGTGAGTGGCTTTATTGAACTTGAGTCTGTGAGCCTTTCCCAGTACACAATTTTCACAGAATTTGAGATCACTAATCTGTTCAGAGTCTAGGAGCCCTTGTTTTCTTATCTCTTATAGTCCTCTAAGACTCATATGGCCGAGTCTTTGGTGTCATAGAAAAGTATTGTCTTCTGCTGGTATGGACACATTGACCTCTGCTTTTAGAGTAGTTCCTTGAACTACATAGAGTCCATGAGTTAGTATTTCTTTCATTACAACCAACGAACCTTTTAAGACCTTTAGAGTTCCATTTTGGGCTTTATAACTAAATCCCTTTATATCCAATGTTCCTAGGGAAATCAAATTCCTCTTCAAGTCAGGAATATATCTCACATCAGTTATAATCTTTACTGTTCCATCCCACATCTTCAATCTTATGGATCCAATGCCATGAATTTTGCAGGATTCATTGTTTCCCAGCAATACATAGCCATCCTCAACCTGTTTCAGATCTGTAAACCAATCCTCTCTTGGAGTCATATGGTAAGAGCACCCTGAATCAAGTATCCACTCCTCTTTAGTATCTTATAATGATATAGATAGAACTTCAGCAAATTCGTATCCTTCCAATACATTTGTTGTATCAGTAATTGGGGCTGTTTCTTGTCCCTGACTTTGTTTTCTGGAAGGGCAGAACCTTCTAATATGTCCATCCTTCTTGCAAGACCAGCAAGTTCTTTTTGTTCTTGATTTTGATCTTGATCGAGGCCTCCACTTGACATTGTGATCTTTTCTTTCTAAAGACCTACCTCTAACATTTAATCCTTCACCAGCTTGTTTTTGGAATTTGCCATTTGCCTTCAAGTCTAATTCCTTTGAGTATGCGGCACCAGTTACCTCCTCAAGAGTGAGTGTCTCTCTTCCATACTTAAGAGTATCTCTCAGCTGATCATATGACTTAGGCAATGCATTTAACAGAAAAATGGTTTGATCCTCTTCATCAATCTTAACATCCATATTTTCTAGATCCGCCAGCAACTTAGTGAAATTATCTATGTTCTCATCTATTGTCTTACTTTCATCCATCTTGTAGTTGTAGAACTTTTGTTTCAGATATATGCGGTTTGGCAGAGCCTTCGTCATGTACAACTGTTCTAGCTTCAGCCACATGTCAGCAGCACTCTTCTCACGTACAACCTTTCTTAAAATCTGATCACTGAGACTGAGAACTATTGTATTTCTTGCCTTCTTCAATATTTATGCCTTGTTTTATTTTGTGTCCAGAATTTTGGATTCACCGAGAAGAGCATCATCCAGACCTAAGTTGCCGAGATGTGCAATCATCTTCTCCCTCCAAAGATTAAAGTCGTTCTTCCCATCGAATTTCTCCACCTCAAATCTTGATGTGGGCATTGCTAAGGAATATCCCTGACCAGTAGACATCCCTATCAAGAAAGTTCACACAAGAATAAAATAGGCGTAAGATTATCGACAAGATCAGATACGAAGAAACAGTGTATTTCCCAGATCGAATTCTTTGGCCCCAAGATCTTAATCTTGAGGCTCTGATACCACTTGTTGTGATTTTAACCAAAGAATCCAATTCAAGAAATAAAATTGTCTACAAACATACAAACAAGCAGACAATCTCGAAGCACAATAAGAACGTAAACAAAAACGCAAGAACACCATAATTATTTGGTTTGGATTGAGATCAATCCTACATCCAAGGTTCTGGGATTATTCCCAAATGAATTCACTATGAATCAAGAGTTTCAATCGATACACCCTCAATCGAGATTCAATAATACTTGACTAATAACAGTAAACATAAAACTTAGCCAATAAATCTGGAATCGGATAGCAGCTCCTCGATCCTCTCTTCTTGTCTCTGATCCGAGAGTTGAAGAAATGAGCTTGACTCCAATGGTGTAGATCTCGACTTCTTTTAGAGGATTCGATACTCCTTTTTGCTCTTCAATTAATCTCATCTGCCAAAAGTCCACTGATCTGTTCCCGACTCCCCTATTTAAGATTCTAACCAACTTAACAGATTAATTAACCAACTCAAATTAGATCTTAGCCATTGGATTAGGATTAACCGAGAGAATGAATCCTAGCCATCCAAATGACCACTAATTTAAGTCAACTATAGTCTTCACAATTTCTAATAGTAATATAAAAGATAATAGATAGACTAATAGCAAAAATAAAGTACACTGTGCGACTTTTTTATTTTAAGTATCCATATACTATATATCTTGTAAGATTAATAAAAAAATAGTGTGCATTAAATAAATTAAATATATTTTTTAGGAAAACTCAAATAAAAAAATCAAATAATAAATAGTAGATTTACAAAATATGAAAATGGATAACAAAAAAATAGTGTGTAAAAAAATATAATTTAAGTTAATTCTATATATATATATATATATATATATATATAATAGTAAAGTAATAGAATAGATAATAGGAAAAATAAACTATGGAGTAAATTTTTTTTATTTTGAGTATCAATATACTATATTGTATGATAAAAAAGATTATTATTATTATAAAATATTAATATTATTTGAATTTTTTTATTTGAAACAGTGCATTGTATAAGTTTTAAATAAATAAGTTAATTGAAGAGTCACATAAATAAATAATTGATCACAAAATAATTATGTAATAATTAAAAAAAATAATCATATAAATTCACAATGGAACTCACATATTTATATATAAAATAATAATAATAAAAATAAAAATAAAAATTATCGTGGCACACGCGATGCTTGTAAAAAAAACATAGATTGACGCTATTTTTAAACAAAGAAGGACGATTATATGAAATTGAATGGTTTATAATGAAACGAATCCACATATTCTTTTTTAAAAAAACTAATTAAAGTTTATTTTTAAAAAAAAATAGAGTAAACCAAATTTAAAAAGAAAAAGAAATTAAGGAAGTTTTTGGAATATTTTTGCAATTATCCAATAACACATATATTTATTTATTATTTATTATTCATACTAGTATCTGATCATTCGTAATGCATAAAGTGTTATTTTATGTAATTAATTATTAAAATTGATAAGTATTATTTATACAATGTAATGAATATATTTATATTTTATAAATAAAATATTATATAAAAGACATTTATTTCATTTGAGATAATCTTCAAATGAAGAGAACAATATTTTGTCTTTAAATTGACTTATTTACTGTTGTATTTGATATCTTGTCTAAGTGGAATTAGTACTAATAAAGAAACAAAAAATATCTAAAAATTCATATATTATTCTATTTATCAAAATTTTAAAGAAAGAATAAATATTTTCAAAAATTCAAATTTTTTGTCATCCATATAAATGAATAAATTTTGGTTGAATTTAAATTAATTTTTAGAACATGTTAGAAAAATGATTATAATAAATTTCTAATTAAAATACATGATATATCAAATACAGAGAGTTAATATATATATATATATATATATATATATATATATATATATATATAGAGAGAGAGAGAGAGAGAGAGTTTTCCTCCGATATCCTAACCGTTTTCTTCCGGTTAATTTCGGTCTTCTACCAAAACGGTTCGATTATATCGGTCTGTTAATTCGGTTTTGATACAATTATTTTTAATAATAATATAAATATATTTTAAAATATAATATGTTATCTTTTTTACATGATTTATTTGTAAAACATTTAAATTCAAAATCTAAATGACTTAAATATACAATAAATCAACTAAAAATTATTATAAATGATCCTTCATTCACTAAATATGATCTCAAAAATATATAATATAAATAAAATTATCAATTTAATGACATTTCGGTCTTTTCGGTCGGTTCGATTTTGACATAATATAATCTGAAACCGAAAATTTGGTTTTAACATTTATATCCAAATTTCAAAAATCGGTTTTCGGTTCGGTTCGGTGTTTGATTTTTTCGGTTTGGATTTATGATTTTTTTCGAAGTTTGAACACCACTTATAGGTGAAAATATTGAATATGTTAGTTAATGATGATAAATATTCCATTTTATAGCATGTTATTGGTAAGCACTCAATGTTGCCACCTATGTGATGTGAGCACCGATTAAGGTGACATCATGCATATCCAATTATCCATAATTAAGTGGATTCTCACTCAACAAGTAGCGTCATATAGGTGTTCAAGTAACTGTTTTTCCAAACAACAATCTCACAGATCCATTTGATAGGAAAATGCACTTTATAAACCGGAATTGAACCGTTGGTCCATAGTTTTGGTTCCTGTTCTGGTTTCTTTTCCTATTTTTCTATAATGGTTTTGATTTTGATTTTCGGTTCGGCTCGATTCGATTCAAGTTGCACGCTTGCTGAGAATCATGGTCAGGCCCTGAGGCCTGATACCACTAATTCATTTGAACGCATTTCACCCCAAATTCCAACGCAAATTATTTTGGCGGCCTCGAAGACTCCCGCCAAACTGTTAAATTGATTCTGCCCATTTAAACCTCCCAAATTATCTCCATTTCTAGGGTTTCCGATTTGATTCACATTCAAGAGCTCCAGCTATGAGTGCCGTTAACATCAAAGACGTCACCGTTCTGGACAATCCGGCGCCTTTTCTCGACCCCTTCCAATTCGAGATCTCTTACGAGTGCTTGACTCCTCTCAAAGATGGTAAATATTCTTGTTTTTATGCTGTTCTCTCTTTTCTTTTCTTTTCTTTTTCCCGGCTCTGTTGTGCCGTTTGCTTTCGATTTCGTGTACTTTCGGACTACTATTTTGAGATTTTTCTGTTGGCCGACAGAAGAAAAGATTTTTATCTGATGAAAAATTCTTATTTTTGTCGCTTTATGTAATTAGATCAAGCTGTTGAGAGGGGCTCTGTGGATGTTATTATGATGTAGAAGTACTTGAGACTGGATAGAATCGGATCGGTGAAAAGTTTCGTGATTTTTGGGATTTTGTTGGGGTATTTGATACATTATTTTGTAGCTCAGAAGGGATGGAGAAGAGAAAGAGGCTAATTTTTTCGGATAATGTTTTGTTTTTCGGATAACACCGCCCCGGACCTGGCTACTAGTGGGTTTGAATTTTTGTAATTTTAAGGCTTCTATGCTTAGTTTGAATCTGCTTAGTTTAGAAATGAGACATGTTACTATGACTAATGGGGTTGTTGATAGTTGCAACCATCCGTAGGAAGAAAAATTAACCAGCCGCTTAATCTATATATCAAAGATCATTTTTAAGAAGAATCCAGGAAATTTCTTAGTTTAAAGATGGAAGGACTGCTTTAGTTGATAAATTATCCCATACTACGAGGACCGAGGACCAGAGCCACTCATTTTGGGGACACCTGAGGGCCTGGTTCATGCCTATAGTTATGTAGGAGGAGGTGACACTCTTTTTGGTCGAGCTTGATTTGCCCTGTTTTTAGGGAAATTAATTGTGTTAACTGCCCGTTCTTAGTTTTATTTGCAAATTGATGCATACAAGTTTAGGAAAACACAACTAGAATTACATTACATGATTCTTGTATGTCTTGAATGAAATTATATTTTCACTGGTTTCCTTTCTGTGTGGGAAGTGAATAATTTTTCATGTGAAGTTTTGTGTAATGAAAAGAACAAACTCATAGAGTACAATTCCTCTTCTCACCTTATAGTCGAGTAAAGATTTAAAGGATTTATTAACTCCAATCCAATTGTGTGAGGAATTTTATAATATCTCATCGGCACTGACACACTCAATACTTAAACTTCTCCTCCAATCTCTGAGATCCACCACAAGTTTCCAGAATTTTTTGGACCAGAGGTAACCCGTAGAATGTTAAACTGAATGCTTGTAGATGCAAGTATGTAACTATAGACCTGACCTCAAAAACCCAATCGGTGGATTAATTTAAGATAGTCTGCCATGTCTTTGATTGTCTTCAACTATTGATCCATGGTGGACAACTTAAGCACAAAACAGAATCTCCATGAAAGCACTGGAATCATATTGCTGATGGTCTGTTTCCATAACTCCAAATCAAGTTTTGTCAATTGATATGCACATGTTTGGTCCTATGTTCTAGTTGCCTATGCTTGATTGTGCAGCCCTTGTAACATATTTCCTCCATGTTTTTCTTTCTCCCTGACTGAGAAATGCAAGTCACCTTTTTATGTTGTCTGTTACACTTATGACCAAGTCACCTCAAACAGATTTGGAGTGGAAGCTGGTTTATGTAGGATCAGCTGAAGATGAAACTTATGACCAAGTTCTGGAGAGCGTGCTAGTTGGGCCAGTGAATGTTGGCACCTTTCGTTTTGTTTTCCAGGTAATCTCGATGGGCGTCACTGCAAATATTTGTTCCCTAAGCATTGACTCCAACTTTAATTTCTTTTCCTTCAAAACTTCTAGGCAGATCCTCCAGACCCATCAAAAATTCGCGAAGAAGATATCATTGGTGTCACAGTGCTACTCCTGACTTGCTCCTACCAGGGACAAGAATTTGTTCGAGTAGGATACTATGTCAATAATGATTATGCGGATGAGCAACTAAGAGAAGAGCCTCCACAGAAGGTTTTGTTTGATAAAATTCAAAGGAATATTTTGGCTGACAAACCTAGAGTGACAAAATTTCCTATTAATTTCCACCCCGAGAACAATGGAAATGAGGAAGTGGCCACGGCATCACCAGAGCAAGTTATGGATGATGTGCAAGCGTACGAGCCGATTTCCTCCAACCAGTCTGTTGTGGAGTCTCTATGAGCAACAAACACAAGGTCCGAGTTTCTTTAAAATTTAAAGTCTAATGAGGAAATTATGCCTATGAATTTGTAGAATGTAAATGTAACAACAATGTGTCTGTTGTTTTTCCATCTGTACTAATTGTAAGAACATGCACATCCTTTTCTCTTTACAACTATACAAAATTGACATTATCCATGTTTTTATGCTGCAAAATTTCTTCATATTTGTATCCTTTGATATCTACGTAGGTTGGGTTAAATGATACATATTATTTATGGATAAATTATATTTAATTATTGAAATAATTGGATGTGACAAAGTATTGACCGAAAACTAATATGTTTGGTTTGATTTATTAGAACCGTGACTAAGATTGAAAGATGAAATATACATTGATCAAGTTACTTTAATGAAATAATTATTTATCGAGGGATAAAGAATATGATTCTTTTAGGTTAAAAAATAATATTGGATATTTAATTAAGTGCTTGGTTGATTGGCTCGATACAAAATAATTATGTATCTATCTATTATCTATTACATCTATCTATTACTCTATTATCTATTATTATTACATTACATATATAAATATGTGAGTTCAATTGTGAAAATACTTGATTGTCTCTATTTATTTAGCATTGTTAAAAAAATTATGGGGGTGTTGGTGTCATTTTGCATAGCTTGAATAAGACACTTTAACTCTTGTATTTATTTCTCCTACTCATGCAATTTGGTTTTTAAGTTATTCATTGTTTATAGCATATCTATCTATCTATTCTTCTTCTTCTATTTTATTTTATCTATAAATATATGATTTTTAATTGTGAAAAGACTTCTTTCTCTCTATTTTTTTAACATTGTCAAAAATTATTATTTATTATTATTTTAAAAATTCAAGTTATTCCTTCTTTATAGCATAGTAGAGTATGCTAAAATATAATAAAAAAACTATCTAAAAGTATATGAGTTTAATGAAAAGACTTGTTCTTATTTTTTCAAGAATTGTCAAAAATAATTATTACTTTAAACTTTCAAGTTATTCCTTCTGTATAGCATAATAGAGTATGCTAAAATATAATAAAAAACTATCTATAAATATATGAATTTAATGAAAAGACTTACTTGTTCCTATTTCTATAGCATTGTCAAAAATTATTATTAATTTAAAAATTTAAGTTATTCCTTGTTTATAGCATATATAAAATTGTAAATTTACTTGGTTAACCCCGATTTATCATTATGACATTTTTGGCACAAAAATGCCAAATTATTCATATTAATATATAGTATAATATAATAAATTTTAAAATTATTATAAATAATACAATATATAATAATAATAATAAAATTTATGAAATACATAATTCATAAAATTTAAAATATATTTACCTAGATTTCAAATTTGTATTTATCGAAAAAAAATCATTTTTTGTATGTCTCGGTCAACCGAAAGAAAAAACAAACTGAATAAAAAAAAACATGACAACTAAAACTAGAATTTCAATTTTGGTTTGGGTGATTAACCGAAACGTAAATATCAAACATGCGAGACAATTCGTCTTGAATCCACAAGAATGAGCTATCCATGGGGTCATTGATGTAAAAAAAAACAATATATTTTAAGTTAGGAAGATTTCTAACTTGTATTTAACAAAAAGAATTATTTTCAAATTATTCATAAATGAAGAAATTTATATCCATGAAATAAATAAGAATGGTTTTTTATTTGGTTCAGTTAACTGACAAAAATGAATTGATTGAAAATTAAAAATGAAAAAAACTCAAAAATCGAATAATCGATTTCGGTTTGGTTTGTGTTGTTAATCGAACTGTAAATTCTCTTATGACACATGTTTTGAATACACAAGAATTATTCATCCACGGGGACATTGAGAAGTAATCTATATGGCACTTGTGAAGCGTCTATTTGTGTCAGAGGTCCTGGATATGTAACTGCTCAAGATATCATCTTACCGCCTTATGTAGAAATCGTCGATAATACACAACATATAGCTAGCTTGATCGAACCAATTCCTTTTTTTATTGGGCTAGAAACCGAGAGAAATCATTTTTATTTCCCAGTGGGAGGCTCGCATGACATACTATTAGCTCAGTGGTACAACGCAAACTTGACAATTATGTCATTGTGATTTGTGTTTGGGTTGTGAATGCTCTCAGCCGCATAAATAGTTCAATGTGTGCATCGTGACTGACCTTGAGATGTTGATCATCCAAGAAACATTAGCATGGTGTAATCTTCCTGTTCCAATCGAGGTTTGGGATTTTTGACGCATATAAGTATTTTTATTGAAATGTCCGTACATAATTAATGAAATATTTAGAATATCTCAATTCTATGATAAACATATTCTTTCAATATCGATATAAATGATAGTTCCTCATGTTGTGCTATAGCAAGAGCCCCTGGTTTCAGAGTTTTTTTTGTTGTTCCAACCCAGTACAAACAATGCATTTCTCGGCCCTAATGGTCCTGTAATACATAGTTTTACAACATTCTTTTATTTTTATTTTTATTTTTTAAAAAAAAGACATGTTTTTATTTTTTACTCACTATTTTTATAACTTCTGGTTATTTATCACAATCTCTGAAAATGTAATTTTTTTACTCCATGACCATACTTATCTTCGCTGAGTTACTTATGTATATTTTGTTTGAATTATTTTGTTTATAACTCTCGTCCGATTTTCTATATATTTCTTTGTTCAAAAGAAATTCATTATCTTTACATAATCGAATAAAATGTTTATATTTCTAATTTAAATAATCCATTTTAAAAATTATTATATTTTTTTTGTCATAGAAATGATTATAATAAAAAAATGTATTGATTTTTTGACTTATTTGTACCTCAATACTTATGTTTAGTCGATTGAATTTTTTTGGTTAATGTTTTGATTACTAAAATTTTAAATAAGATCGAAACATAAATCAAGATATTAATTTTAATCATCAAATTGAATACGAAAACTGATTGTATTAATTTTAAAGTTCAGAGACACAAATATTAAATAGAACTATTTATGGACCGCAAAAATTTATAGATAGTTAAAATAAAAATTTCACATCGCACGTTTTTTCTTATTAATCAATTTATTAATTATTCTATTACAATTATAAATATATGAGTAACAATTGTGAATTAATTTAAATATTTTTTACGCACTATTTGTCTATTTTTTTGTTCTCCACTTTTATATCTTATGCATATATTACTTATTATTTTTTCTCCTTATTCGAGTTTCTCTTAATAAATAATTTAACTTATTTAATACACAATATTTTCTATTAATTTTACAAATAGTTTATGTATACTTTTTTTTTGAACGGAGTTTATGTATACTTTAAAATAAAAAAAGTTTCATAGTGTACTTTATTTTTGCTATTAATCTATCTATTATTAATTCTATCACTATTATAAATATCTGAGTAATAATTGTGAAATAACTTAAATGTTTTTGTTTTTTAAACGTTATTTTTTGTTGTTCATTTTCATATTTTACGCATCTACTATTTATTACTTTCTCATTTTCTTATTTGAGTTTATCGAGACTTCGTAGATTAAATTTTTTGTCCCAAAATAAACGACATTTAAAAAGAGTTTAACATGTGTCTTTGTCTTCTTTTCAAAAATAATTTAGTGTCACAGATGTCATTTTGACTCTAGCAAAATATGAAAATCAACGGCTCCTTTAATCCTTTTGTCTTTATTGAGAATATTTTCGAACAATCCTTGAGTACATCAGATCGAAAGTTATACGCAATATTTTTCTGTTCAAACTGGTTTGCTTGTTCAACAAGGCTTTGTAGAAACTTCTGAGTCTTGAAATGCTGAAAGTAAATAACTCTCTTTACTTCGCTTGTTTATTAAAACATTTCATATGTTCCTGAATTTGGTTTTCAACTTCTTGGAAATTCAGGTTGATTGAAGTTTGGGTACTGAAAGGAGCCACAGTTTTCAGTTTTCTTTCATTTGGTTTTGAACTATTCCAATCTAGAATCTGTTTTGACCACATTCTTCCCCGTGATCACAATTCAATGTCGTATCGTAGAGATTGAGATAGCTGTAATAGGAGCGAGTTGAATTGCTCGAGTGATCACATGTTTGATCAGCTTGGATCTCTTTTTCTTCTTTGTGTGATGAGTCTTGGGAGGTCTGGTCTGGTCTGCTTCTTCTGAGCCGGTTCCTCGGCTGAACTTCATTTTGTCTTGACAACCAAGACCTCCGTCGATATAGATTCTTGGCCCAATAAGTTGTATTGGATCTCTCATTCAAAATCTTTGCATGTGAAGAGTTGAAGTAACTGAATGTCAAAATTCTTCAAATTATAACTGATCTGGGCCATGAACCTTGAGATTGCAACTACGGATGATGATCATATAATGAGATTTTTGAACAAAACTTTGGATAAGTTGATATGGATCCAGCAGTGATAACAGTCGTCACATCCAGCTTTTTCACATTGATGGTATCAAACGACCCGCTTTCACCAAAATAGACTTTGCTACAATATCACCAAGAAGTATGTACTCCATCTTTATGCATTTTTTCTTGCATGATGACTTGATAGGAACATTTGTTATGGAGTATATTGACTACATTTCTTCTCGAAGTTGCCTAAAAATTTGGGAGGGGTGGGTAAGGCAAATGCCTCGATGAATGAATCCTTAGTAATGGCGACTAATATCCCACCAATAGAGCTTTCTACTATATCAGACCTGGAAAAATTTGGGCGACGCCTATTTTTAGATCTGGTTGTCACATCTCAAAAGTTTTTGCATCCCAGATGCTTATAGAGATCATAACATCTCTATCATATCAGCATCCTATAGATCGTACATAGTGTGAAAGTCGACCTGGAGAATATTTTGGGTGATTGGAGACATGGTTGCAACATAAATTTGTGCAATGAAGAACATTGAGTACTTAAAGTAAGATATTCTTAAGAACAAAAATTCCAACTATTATTAGGAACAATAAGAATAAGAGATTGAGTTTCAAAATATTGTGTATATATACGTTCACTTAGGTAAATTTGTCGGTCCACGTGGTTACATGTTTAAAATTTTAAAAGGTAAAGGGAAATTTAAAAAAATAGTAAAAATAAAACATAAATTAAAATAAATTAAAATTAAAACTAGTAAATAATTTTGAGTGTTTCATATTGAATTAATATTTACGAAGTAAATGTTAATTACTTTGAACGATTGGATAAGATTAGACTAATTTTTGAAATGTTGATATGTATCAGCTTAATTTCAAAATTGAATTGTATCATCTTCAGTTCAAAATCAAATGGTACCAGCTTGAGTTCAAAATCAAGATATACCGGATGGATTTTTAAAATTTAGCTGACAAATGTCTTATCCGTTCTAATTTTCATTTTTCTGAGTCAATGTGTAATCAATTTAAATAAACTAAACCATGAAGTATGAAAACATAGCATCGGGACTTAGTGAAGATGTCTGCCACTTGTTGCTTAGTTGAAATATATTCAATTTAAATGTCGTTTATCATAACATGATCTAGAGTGAAGTGATGTCTGTTGTCAATATCCTTTGTTCTGAAAACCTTTGAGAAAAGTCAACTATGCTTATATGTTCAAATAAAAATAATAATTTTGAAATAAAGATTAATAATTTTCATCGGTGTCTCAAATATAAAATTTGTCTCGCAAAATTAACTCGTGAGATCATCTTACATTGTTGTCCTTGTGTATTTTATGGCTGTAATATATAAATATGTAGGTTTCATTGTGAATTTACATTGTTGTCCTTGTATATTTAATAGCGCTAATTAATGAGTTTTTTTCTTAATTTCTAATAAATTTAATTATATCGTTTATGTTTAAACATTACTTACATAAAACAGGATGAAAAACATTATTGTGAGCTATTTTTTTCCCATTTGAATTATTATTTTTTATTTCTTTAGTTGTGATTGTTAGCTAAAAATTATGATTTCAAATATTAATTTTTATTTATATATATAAATATATGCAATTTACAAACATCCTCCTGTTTGTTTAATGACTTTAATTAATGAGGTTTCTTTTTATCTTTCTAATTAATTTAATTTATATGGCTTATGTTTATACATTACTTGCATAAAACATGGTGAAAAAATTATTGTGAGCTATTTTTTTCTCATTTAATTCTTCTTTCTTATCTCTTTAGTTGTTAGTGTTAGCTAAGACTTATTTTTTCACACCTAGCATGTTGCTTACTTTTGGATATGTAGTTTGTTTTAAATTTTATAGTTTGTATTTAAAAACTAATTAATAAAATATGGCCAAAAAAATTAATCTGATATTTTTTTGTTTAAAATTTTTACTTTTTAAATCAATTTACTTGTTACCCTACTGGATCCACTACTAATAAGTTGATAATTAACCATATACTTAACTTGCAAGTTGCTCTTTCGAATGTACTATCCACAAATACTGACAGTGATCTTGGACAAACACTGTCTTTGGTAACCACACACGCTGCTTTATTGATCCAATGGATGTCACACAGTTACAAGAAACAAGAGCTGAGCGATCCAACAAAACTGGTTATCTCAAGGGATATCAGATTCAACATGATTATCACATGTTCATACATAACATTACAGAATAAAAATACATCATATGATAGATAATAATGCAATACATAAATATACATACTGTAGTGACCAGCTCTGTGATCAACTACTAATCAAAAACTTAGGCATGCCATTAACTTAATTAAACATAATCAAAGATAAATCAGCGAAAACTTGAATAATTTAAACATCCCAAAGAAAATCTGAAATTATTATACAACCATATCGAAATACTGTGTATCAACAACTCAAACCAAATACTAAAAAATTACACCGGAACCTATCTCCACCTTAGCTGCAAAGTCGCAAGTACGGTCTCCCTGAGCCTCCTGCTCCATCAAGTCTGAGACCTGCCCCATGGAATAGGGTGTCCAAAATATTACGAGTACGTGAGCAAAAAATGCTCAGTACGAAAGTAAGAGTATACAATATTATATGAACATGAATGAAAGTCTACGAGTACCAAGACACTAGGACAAGAATCCTGCTCACTGACTTGGGTCTTGGGTATATAGCACTCTGCGCCGTCGCACCAGGAGGTGGCTCATATACCCAATGTGGATATCGATGACTTGACACGAGTTCACGTGTCCAACCATCCACTACACATAGGGTAAGCACCCTACTGTCGTCTATCTCAAGGGTATACGCTCAATGCTAATGCATGAAGCATAATATCGTGATAGGTAATATATAGATAAAATAATGACACATATACAATACAACACATAATACATACATACTCAATCTGAATATCTCGAACAATACTTTCGTACCTTAACTCTACTAGGAAAGCTACACCAGCTCTATTTTCCAAGCCTATAATCATCATATCACTATATCACTAAACAATATCTAAAAGTCTTAATTAAGCTAATAGATACGTCCAAACTATTTATAAGATCTCGAGTATACCTCCGTCAGTCGTCAGCTCTTTGAAGAAGATAGCCCAAGAACTTGGGCACCACTTTGCTACGACTCCGGAGCACCTCGCCAACGCCCTGGACCACGCCGAGGAATGCTGGAAATGCCCCAAACAATTCAGATAAATAGGGAAAACTATGATTTTGGTGTGAGAAATGTGAATCTCGAATCCCCTATTTATAGGCAAAGATTAGATTATCTGATCTCCTACTTCAGACGATCCGATCTCGCATGAAAGCCACATTGCAGCATGTATAGTTCGAATGATACGAACTCCTGCATGTCCCAAGAGTGACGACACCTCACCAGCTGCATGTTATAAATGAGTTCGGATGCTCCGATCCCTGGTTCGGATGATCCGAACTCACCCTAAGCTTCTGAACTCCATCGCCTCTTCCGAACACTTCGAACCTTCCAAACCCCATAAGCTATGAAGTTCGGACCATTTGAACTACCTGAATCTAATCCCATAAACTATTTTTGGACATTTTGGATCTGATTTATTTTAATCATATAAAATTTTCTTAATCATGTTTATTAAATCTAAACATGTTTAGTCAAGTTATTCTTGTAAAATAGGACCGGGTTACTACACATACTCAGCTTGATACCTGTGTCAATACATACGTACCTCTTCAAAAATGGTTTATGACCTAAGAGTTTAAAGTCTCAGCCTAAAGATAAGTGAACTTCATATTACTATTTTTTAAATCTATAAGTATCTGCTAAATCCAATAGATACTACAAATAACTATTAAGGATTCGGGCCCTCTGCTCCTAGGTCCTGGTAAATTGACTGAACTTTGATTCACATCGTAAACAACTTCCAAGTTGCACCATCGAATGTGGTGTCCATGATAGAATCAAGGACGTGAGTGAAATTTTCAAATACGCAATATATGAGTACACAAGTTTATATGCAATGTATAAAACACGACTACTTTGGTAAACCTGGATGAAAAAAAATTGGAACTCATGAGCTCGATGTTTCAAAAATCTATTGGATGCCACAAATACTGATCGTGATCTTGGACATACACTATCCTGAATAAACAAACACGATCTATGGATCCAGCGGGTGTCAAATGGTTACAAGAAACAAGAGCTGAACAACCTACTCAACTGACTATCTCAAGGGATATCAGGCTCAATGTGATTAGCACATGTTCATACATATATTACAGGATAATCATGCATCATATGACAGATAACACTGCAACATATAAAGATCGATGCATACTCAGCTGTATATCTAACTCAATACTTATATATCTATAAAAAAAACTGGTTAGTGGCACAAAGTTTATAAATTCACAGCCTAAAGATAAGTGAACATCATATTACTATTTTTTTTATCTAACAATCTCTATTATTCCAATAAATACTCCCAATAACTATTAAGTATTCGAGACTATACTTTCATCTGTCGTTAGTTCGTAGAGGTCGAGAGCCCCGCTACTGAGCATAGTTTCGTTACGACCTCAATAACACACTGCTCCTTGCTAGCCCTCGATAATATGACTAGAAACACTCAAATACAGACTAAATAACTCAAGAAACTTTGTTGCAATTAGGTATGAGAATCTCACATCTATTTTAACTTATGTGTTTAAATTAAAATATTTTGCAACCAACATTTTGTTATGATTTTTATTTATAAATTACTTAAATAAACACAATAAAAGATCGTTTTGATATGATTTTTTTAGTGTTTCTAATTTTTTAATTTGTAATCATTTTTTTCAACCAATGTTTTCTTATGATTTACATTTATAAATTACTTTAATAAAGCATGGTAAAAGATCATTACGATAAGAATATGACAAAAGAAAATGATAAGATAATAACATATATGAGAAACAATTTAGTAATACAAATATTAAATTTATTTTAAAAAACATGTTATTTTTTTCCAAATTTGTTAATATGAGTAATTAACATGAATTGTTGAAAGTTAACGCTATTGTTATTATTTTTTGTTTAGTTAATTAATTTTGGCTCAGGTATCTTTTCAGACGATTTTTATCCTTGAGACAAGTCACTCTTACTCATATTTACAAATAAAAATAAAATTTTTGACAGAAAAAATATCAATAATTTTTTATGGGTGACCTAAATAAGAAATCAATCTTACAAAGTTGACTCGTGATACTGTTTTATTGGAATTTTTGTTTTACTTTTGTTTCAACTTAATTTTAATTACTCTATCGTATGTTCCCCACGTGCAACACACGTGCATGTTATCTAGTTTATATAAAAGACAATATTATTGTTTCCAATTAATATTACCACAGGTCCACAATTCTGCAAGAAAGTAGAAACAATCAATTTGCAGTTTTTTTAATAATAATAAATAATAAATATGCACTCCAAAGAACAAATACTCGACCACTAGTAAATTATCACACGTTCATTGACAATGATTTGTCAAGCAAATTTAGGCTTCTCCCAAGTTTCATTGGCCAGCTGCTGATTTTGAAGCAAAACCAACCAAATAGGTATGAGAAGTTAAATAAACACAAGCTACAAAAATGGAAGAGTACACATGCTTCAAGAAATGAACCGGAGTGTTTTCAATGGTGTCGGAAATGAAATAGACACATAGAAATGGGCAACTGCGTAATTTCAATCACTTTTTCTTAGTCGTCGCAGAAGATTACACTTTATATCATAGTTTGATGCGAAAGATAAAACATTGATTGATGATTTCCACGTCTATGTTGCATCCATCATGATTCGAATTCTATATAGTAATTAGAGTTAATAAATTCCTTTTTTTATCTATAACTTTCAAATTATATTATTCCAATAATCTAAAACATTCATTATCTTATCCTAGAAGTTAAAGCGGTTTGTTAATATCACACTGATCTTGAAGAATGCAATCTCACAAATAAGTAGGATTTTATGACTTGTTTGGGTTTATAATTCCAGTGAACGTGCCAAATAAATATTGTCCCGACCAGAAGCAATAAGCTGCGGTCGCCGGACATCTCCAATGAGAGGTTTATACAACAAAGTTCAAAAAATAAACGTTCAAAAATGAACCCACAGTTATTGGAGGTAATGAGTTCAGGGTCTAATATCTATGAATCATGTTCATTTCTGTCAAATAATACATTGGGGCTACTGCCAGTCTGCCACATGGGGCTCGCAGTTAGCACTAATGTTTTTCTTTTTTTAATAATTTGTTTTATTATATGTGCGTCCTACTACGCTTAGTAGAACGCATTTCTAATATCAGTATTTTTTAATAAAATTTTTTATTTTTTAAAAAATAGATAATATTTCCAATTAAATTTAAACGATACTAGCGACAAAAGTACATGCAGTTGCGTGTGCGATATAATACATGAATATTTTATGAGTTTTTATTCATAAAATAATGTATTATTAGTAATTAAAAATTAATTATTGGAAAGATAATAAAAATTTAATATGTTAATGTAATCAAATTGATATTTGAGATATATACATTGGAAATTATATAATCATAGATGCAAAAATGATACAATTAGTTGAAAAAAAAATTATAAAATGTTAGTGGACAAAAGAAGTTGACAAAAATGTGGACCAAAAATGGTAGAATTGAAATATGATTTTGGTATGTCATGACACACCAAAAAAATAGTTACTATAGTCTATAAGACACTCAACTTTTATATAATAATATAGATTAATTAATATTTACATAAAAAAATTATAATTTTTATAATATTTACATGATAAAAAAATATATCACTAACTTCGAACCGACTTGGTTAAAAACATATGGACACGCTAACAATTAATTATCTTTGTATTTTTATTTATGAATTGTTTGTAATGTTTTTTTACTGTACACGTTTTTATTGAAGTTCTAAATAAAATTTCGATACTTTTTTGTTTTATTATTTTTATAATTTGTTAAATTATTTAAAAAAATAATATATATGATTAATTAATTAATTAATTATATAATTAAAATGATTATTAGAAATATATATCTATCTAACGACTAACATGCATGTAAATATATCACTTTCAATTGTAAATTTTCTCTTGTACCCCTCATCTTCTTCTTTGTTAGTCCACCATTAATTAAAACATTGTCTAAATTTTTTAGTCATGTTTTTCAATGATTAATTACATGTGTAATGCACATGCATTTTTCTAGTTTAGTTAAGTATATGAGTGAAAATCATAAATGAAACTAGTAAAATAAGGAAAGAATGAATGTGTGATTGGATAGTGTGATCCCCAAAAGTTGTGTTTTTGAGTTTATGATTAATGGAAAAATATTTAAAAATAGCGAGTTTTAAACTTTAAATGTGACATTAAACATGGAAAAAAATGAACCCACAAAATATGTTCACGACCGAAGATGCCCTCACGAGCTTAGTTTTAGTTCCCGTCCATCCCCAAGTTAACACCATCATCACATTTGATTTGGGTGTGAAGAAATACTCTACAACCATTAATTCTCCAACGAAAGGAGGCGATGTGGCTGCACTGCACCTTCCAGTACGGCTACTTTGTTCAGACTTCGCACGAGGCACTACTCCTGTGATCCTGTCTCTAGACAAGGTGTACCTTGTTAGAGCAAGAACATCAAACTCCCTAGAGTAAAAATTGTTCACATTTCCAATGTTGTTTTTTAAAAACCAACTCTTCATGATATCTCGTTATAATTCACTTACCTTAACAGTCAATCCACGCTATATCACCATATCAAGAAATTGAGTGCAATGCGATAAAGAAAAAGAAAAAAAAAAGATACATGTATACCACTAAAAAATCTCAACTTCCTGACTACGATTTCGTACTTTCAGGGAAAAGAAAGCTCAACAACATGAAACTTCGAATCCAGCACAATCATGGATCAAAGATAATCTGCATTATCTTGGTCTTTAAAATCTTGTTTGATTTTCAAGCTCATGTAGCAGCAGCAGCAACACAGAACCAAGAATTACAAGTTGAAATAAACAGAGTTACACCCGATTCAAACAAACCTTGCTTCAAAATTGTACACTAAGCCATTACTTCACAACCCCGGTCATTTTAGGGTGTGAAGCTTGGTATTTCCTTCCCACGGCTTATAATATTATCCAGAACGCTACATATTTTTTATTCAAAATGTGAAAATCATAACTATAAGAAAAGAGGGTGACTGCAGAGGACAAAACTGCCATAACTAACAGTACAATGTGGCATTTTGCGAGAGGCTGATGCTTAGTAAGTGTATCCTTTAACGAACATTCCCTTTTTGGCCTCTTCATTCTCACCCTCAGCCGAATATTTTCCAAGCTGTGCCAGAGAGTTTGCCTTTGCACGCACCAGCAGTGCTTTCTGAGCAGCTTCTACATTCTCCGGGCGTCCTTGCCATGTCTTGAGGACAGTGTTCTGTAATGCTCGGGCATAGGAGAAGGAGACGTGCCATGGATTGGGACTTTGGTTCATTGCATTGAGGTTCAATGTTGCCTCTACTTCAGATTGTCCTCCCGACAAGAACTAAAACCAATAAGAAATTTATTTGACGAGCATTGAAAATAAAACCAAAATCACTTAACTGCGTAAATGAAATGAAGAGAGAAGAATGGCACAGCTGTAGGCATCAGTAGTGAACCGGAAAACATGGAACAACGTTAAAAATGAAGAACAAGTGTCACCATAAAGACAATTGCATGGTAAAATTTTGCATGTTGAATTGCTTTACTTGATGTTTGAGAACAGTACTGCATCAAGATTTTTAGAGGATTATGCGGTTTTCAGTGATAAAACCGACCCTTTAACTTAACAGAAAATGATACAGAATATGAATGTAAAAAAATTGCCTAAGGTTGCATTTGGAATGAAGGATTTGAGTGGATGTGATTTCAAATCCACATCTCAAATCCATTGTATCCATTTGATTCAAAATTAGAATGAAACATTTGAAATCTCATGTTATTCAAGTAAAAAAAATTTTCTTCAATTTCAAATCCACTCTTGTAACTACTCATTTCAAATCCTTTGAATTATTATCCTCCCACAAAGCCAAATCCTTCAATTCACACACAACCTAAAGGAGGAAGACCAAACTGCACACTTTCTTTAAAAATTATATAGAGTTTAGGTTTAGCAGATTACGAGCCCGTTTGGATTTTGTAGAGATTTTTTAAAATAAGTGCTTTTAAAAGCTACAATTTTTGGCTTTTAAAAAAACTCTAATTTTGACTTAATAAAATTTAAGCACTTTTTTGGTCAACCAAACACCTTGTTAACTGAAAAACACTAAAAAAAGTGTTTTTTTGCCCTGACTTTTGAAACCAAACGGGGCCTACATCCTAGCCTCACCAAATTTTATGGGTGACCAGCGAAACAGAAATATTTGTTCGAGAGGAGTCAAAACTTTTGTCACATAAAAACTGAAAGCAACAGCTATGTGATATGTATTATAATCAATAAGAATCTTTGTGTCAGTACCATAATTCCTGGAACTGCAGGAGGCACCCTTCTTTTTAGCATAGTGAGGGTACATTTGGCAATGGTCTCTGCAGATGCTTTTTCTTTGTGTTCAGCACCTGGGGTTACCATGCTAGGTTTAAGCAGAATCCCTTCAAAGATAACATTGTTGTCTGACAAGTAGTAGAAGACCTCAGCCCATACTTTCTCAGCTACTTCAAGAGTCCTCTCTATTGGATGGTCTCCATCAAGAAGAATTTCAGGTTCTACAATTGGCACAAGACCATTATCCTGCACACAAATAGGATTATCTTATTTTCCCACTGTTTAGTACATTAGGAACTCAATTATGTCCTTTTTAGGCTTCCAGAAAAATTGCCAGGTAGCTATGTTAATGAACATGTTGATTGTACAGGTACTCCAAGGAAAGGCATTAATCAAATTTGAATAGGCACCTGAGAAATAGCAGCATATCTAGCAAGACCCCAAGCTGCTTCCTTAACGGCCAAAGCTGAAGGACCACAGGGAATGCTAACCACTGTTCTCCTTAGTATTTAGATTGAAAGCAGATCAGTCAATATGTTAAGCTTGTGGTTACTCGATTAAAAAATGCACTTCGTGAAAAAATATAATACCATTTTGCAAAACGAGCCCCTTGCTTGTAGTATTCAGCAGATCTAGAAGCCAATCCATCTAATCCCTGGCACCAAGATTCATTGTTCGATCCTGGTAGAGGAACCAAACCCTGTCAACAAATGACGAAAGAAAGAAGAAGAAAATAGAAAGTCAGAACCAAACTTTTCAAATGAAGCCATGAAACAACGAATTTCAAATCAGGCAATATGTCAATCGGCAGATAAAGAGGAACACTTCAGCAAACAAAATGTGTGGTTTAAAAGTGTAGATATTTTAATGCACTAAACATAAAGTCAAAGTTTACCTTATCAACTTTAATACCAGGTACAATATTCTCATCACACAAACAGTCCACAAACTTCTTTCCATCTGTAGTTGACTGGTATAGTGTCTCTTCAAACAGAATGGCACCAGAAATATAATCACCCAAGCCAGGAGTAGTCAGCAGAAGTTGCCTGTAAGCCTGTCTGTTAGTTTCTGTGTTATCAAGTCCAATGGAGGCCAACCGCTTTCCACACGTAGCATTTGATTCATCAATAGCAAGGATCCCACGACCCGGAGAAGCTATTGATTTCTACTCCCAACAAAAAACAAAAAAATCACGTAAGTAGAGGGAATAAAGCGGAACTTACAATTCATGAAAAAATACAAGCAAACCTTGCATCATCAAGTACTACGGCTATTTTATTCCCATCAAACCATTATCAGATAAAAATGATATACTTGCATTGCCATGTATTATAACTTTATAATTTTCATCATGCGATTATCAGATAAGAATGAAGAGGAGAAACCCGTAATTGAATCCTAAGTTTGTTTCTCATTCACGTAGAGAAAAGATAAGCAAATGAACATGAAGTCCACTGATATATTGTTCAATTCAAAACCAAAAAATTAAGCAAAATGTCATATTAAATATATGTGACACGTGATTAGACCAAGATAATAAATTATGTTATAACTTTAAGTCTTTAAGCAAACATAAACAGTAATGAATACCTTCCTTCATTGATAAATTGCAAATGAACTAGAAATTATAATTTTTCACAGTTTTATTTTTAATCAGATCTTTTAAGATTGGAAAACTGGGTAGATACGATGCCTACACTGCCATATAGGTACATAAATATCCACTTACGTTGCAACTCGTGATGATAAAAACCAAAGCATATGAACTAAAACTTAAACAAAAAACTCAAGGAACCCAAAAAACAAATTTTAATAATCAACTGTTGCAGTCAACCGCCATACTTCATAAAGAAATCAATGTCAACGAAAAACTGTGTGAATCATACCAACCAATTTACTTGTAATAAGTCTATAACAAAAAAAAATTCATCTTCTTAAAAATGATTAAAGATCTGTAGTTCCAAGTCCGCATAAAGCCTTTAGAGAATTGGAAAATAGCATTAACAATCTAGAAATCCAGACTGGAAAGTCATTTGTGCTAAACCGAATCGTTTCATAAAAAAGCTACAAAGATGAATAATAATTTATTAATAAACTAAACGAATAATTCATTTGTGAGTTAATTTAACACAGAGCTTAAAGTAGAAAATTCTACAGTCGAATCCACTCCAGTAAATAAGGAGCAAACACACGTCGATTGAAAAACATCTTTAGAATCAACACAATACAAAATGATATATTTTCAAAACCACAAAGATCCTTCAGTAATCCATCTCCAGGAACATGTGCATGTGTAGATTAACATAAACAAACTAGAACAAAACATCTTACAGCGGTTTTGATGAGCTCGTCGGTGTAAGATCCGGCGCGGATGACCGAAACACGGCGGCTGGGGAGAGGAGCCGCCGATCCTGACGGCTGGTTGATCGAGTGTTGGCCGGAGATCCACGGCGAGGAGGAGACGGTCAATTTCCCCGCAGCCGAAAACGCCATCTCCTTCTCTTTTTTGCTGCTTTGAATAACGAGGAAAAATGTTGTAGTTTGGTACTGAAACAGGAAGCGTGGTACTCTCCTCGTGCTATTATATTTTTGGGGACAGTGAAAGGCAATTGGCGTACGTATCTACCGAACAAAAATGGCTTCTCAATCGACAAAGCTTTTGTATCAATTTTATTAGACGAATTTCTAGTCAAAATTAAATTTTTAAATAGAAGCAACGTTATCCGCTCAATTTCACTAGACGAACCTCCGATCAAACTTTATCAAGGGACAAGGAAAAAGTGATTTTGAAAATAATTTCTGGGAAAGAGGTGACTCACAATAATGTGTTGTATGTATCGGAGGTTTGAAAGAATATGGTGTCCGGTTCGCTTTTTGGTTTCTGCATTGTCTTTGAGTCAGATAAGGTTGTTCTGTCTAAGAATAGAATGTTTGTTGGCAAAGGTTATATAAACAATGGTATGTTCAAGCTTAATGTAATGACTATTAAGCCCATTATTTAAAAAAAAATGAAATCTTCTGGTTACTTGGTTGAATCTTTCAATTTGTGGCATGGTAGACTATAACATGTTAATTATGATACGATTCGTACATTAATTAACTTAAAAAACATTCTTACATTTCAAATCAATAAACAACACAAATGCTAAACTTGTGTTGAAGCAAAACTAACAAGATCATCTTTTCAAACAATTGAAAGAAATAGTGAATCCCTTGATTTAATTCACTCTCATATATGTAATTTAAAAAGAGTACAAATATGTGATGGAAACAAATACTTCATTACTTTTGTTGACAATAACACAAAATATTGTTATGTATATGTTTTTAAAAATAAAGATGAAGCTATTGAAAAGTTTGTACACTACAAAAGTGAAGTTGAAAATCAACTTAGCAAGAGAATTAAAGTGCTAAGAAGTGATCGTGGGGTGAGTATGAATCACTCTTTGCTGAGTTTTGTGTTTGACATGGTATCAGACACGAAAGAATTTTACCTTATTCTCCTCAGCAAAATGTCGCACTTTGAAAGAAATTATGAATGCATTGTTATTTAGTTCTGGTTACCACATAACATGCGGGAGGAAGCTGTTCTAACAGCTAATTATCTTTTAAATAAGGTACCCCGAAAAAGCAAGATAAAAGTTCATATGAATTATGGAAAGAAATAACACCTTCCTACCAATAGTTATGAGTATGGAGGTGTCTTGCCAAATGATGTACCTCAATTAAGTGATCTCCTTGGATGAGCTGAAGAAACTCCTCCAAATAAAATATGAACTGCTTCTGCTTACCTGAAACCATTAACAAGAGTGTTAAAGGGAGGCCGGAAGGTGTTCCGGCGTATCCCCTCCGACGCTTAAGTCAGATGCTAGGATAGCGAAAATATAGAGAGTGGTGTGTGAATACGAGTGAAGAATTAGGATTCAAATAATGAAAATGAACCTGATATTTATAGGAGAAAGCTCCGTAATTTTCGCTTACCTCCCTTATTAAGAACCCGAGAATCACGGGATCACGATCCCGAATATCTAGGCTGAGATCTCGCCCGAATCTTATCTCAAACACTGATCCTAACATCCTAGCTGGTTCATCGAGGTGGCCGAACAAATTCACCCAACTAACTCCTTATTGTCATCAGGGCTGAGCTGAGCTCCCAGATACCTGAGCTGAGCTCCCGAGGCCGAGCTCCCGACCCGAGCTGGCAATTATAGTGGTGGAGCTTGGCCGAGCTCCCGAGCTCCCGAGTCCGAGCTCCCGACCAGAGCTGAAAGTTAAGTGGTGGAGCTTGGCCGAGCTCCCGAGTTCCCAAGCTGAGATCCTGAACTCTCTCTGATAAATTAGGGATGTTCCTTTTACCTTAGGGTCATCTATGAGCTGAGGTGATTTCCTCCTGGGGGTATCACAAGTCCCCCCCTTAAAAGTTGAACTGAGGTCAAAGACTCGAAGTTCGTTATTTTTGTTCTGAGGTGTCCCTAAGAAAATGCCGAGCTGAGCTATCCTACCAAGCCCAGCTGTCATTCTGACAAGATGTACTTTGTTTCGCCCCTCCAACAGTAACTTTTCGAGTTCAACTTGATCTGAGCCATCCACCTGTCCTAAAATCAACGGCCTGGATTAATCCGACCTTTCTATAAATAGGCCTCACCGTAAAAATTTCATTTTCACTTTCTCTGCTCTTTGCTTTCGCGAATTTTATCTCAAATTCCTTTTTCCCGAGTTCCTTTGCTCTCCTTCTTTTCCTACGCATTCGAGCTTCCTAAGTAAGTAAACCTTTCTTATGGCCACTTCCTCCCGAGCTCACTCTGGGAGCTCAGACGAGGTATTCCGCGAGGTGGATCAATTTGACTCCTTCGCCCTTACCTCCGCAGGAGAACCCTTGGGCTGGGACCCTGCTCATGCTTCACCCCTTCCTCAGGAAGATGACCTGGGCCACGACCCAGGAGTTCCCTCGGTATCGTGGTTTGAGCAATACTCATCCGAGCTAGATGCTTCGGATGAGGACAAAATAAGAGCTCTCTCTCACGCCCCGGAGGGTTACGAGTTCATCATTCCTGACCCTGAGGACCGAGCTGACCATCCTCCAGAGGGGTATTACACTTTTTATTTAGATCAGCTAGAGGCCGGTCTTAGGTTTCCTCTCCCCCTCCTCTTTCAGCAGCTCAGCCGATACTATGAACTCTACTTAGGACAGTTCACTCCAAATTCCTTCCGAACCCTGTGCAGCTTTGTAGTTCTTTTTAGAACCTTAGGTTTTGAAGTAAATTGTTTTACTATTTGTAACTTCTTGCTCCCCAAACGTTCTGAGGAAGGCCCCTTCTACTTTTCCTGCCGACCTAACTGTAAATTCTTCAAGGGCTCTCCTAGTTCGAACAAGAACTGGAAGAACTCCTTCTTTTTCGTTCACCCCACCGATGCTTGGGACATATGCTCCACTTGGAGAGAAGTCCTCCCTCTTTTGCCTGTTCCTACTCCGGGCTTTCGACAGGGGGAGCTATTCACAGGATCTCAGAGGGCTATAGGGGATAGGTGCTTTAATGTAGCTGCCCTGATGGCAAAGGATCTGCTCTGCCACCACGGGCTCAGTTCGGCCGACGTTTCTGTTCGAGGAAACTTAGGTATAGCCCTCCCCTTCTCTGGCCTCCCCACTCCCCCCTTCTTCTTCTTTTTTTTTTTTTTGACCTCATTTTTTGATTACTCAGAAAAAAGAGTTATGGACGCTGCCATGAAGAGGATGGTGGAGAAGCAAAAGGCATCCGCTCACTCAGGGGCCAAGGTTGAGAAGAGCTCAGCTAAGCCCAAAGCTCCCTCCCCCCGTGCTGCTGCTACTTCCGAACCCTCCACTGCTGCTTCTAAGGGTTCTAAGAGACGTGCCCCGTCCAGCCCTTCCCCCGAGGTAGTGGAGTTAGACTCAGGAAAGTCTTCTATTCCTGAGGTAGCTCCCCTCCGTTAGTTCAGGGCGGACAGGCCCCACACTCCTGTGGTCCGATGCCGAGCCAATTTCTTTGAGATGTATCACGATGCATTGCACATTGTGGGGGTCGGGCCTACCCCAACTGCCGGGTCAGTCCTCCGGGACATGATCTCCCAGGCTGATGCTGACTATGTGAAGAGCCTTGGATGTGCTGAGCTGATGCAATGTTCCAACACTGCTTCCGCTGAGGTGACTTTAATTTCACCATTATGTTATATTTTTCATGTATGTTTCTGGTTTGCTTACTCTTATCCTTTTTTAGGCTGCCGTCCTTAATGCTGAGATGTCCCTCCGAGCTTCCATGGCCCGAAAGCAACTTTCGAAGGACACCCGGGGTTATGAAACCCATATCCCTGAGCTTAACCAATTGGCTGAGGAAGCTAAACTTGCTCATGCAAGAAAGGTGGCCAATCTCCAAGCCCAAATGGAGGAGATGCGGATGGGCTATCAAGCGGAGAGGCTGAAGTGGCAAAATGACCTCCGGATTTCCAAGGTACAGAAGGAGGCCTTACATGGAGACCTCAAAGACTCTCAAGATCAGCTTGCTGGAGCCCTTCAAGAGCTGGAAGAATCTCGAGCTGAGCTGCTCAAAGGGGCTGAGGGCTTCAAGAGTTCCTTCCTGAAGTCCGATGAATTTATGGATGAAGTGGCTGCCCAAGCTTACGGCTACCTATCCAAAGGGTTCGAAGGTTGTACCCAGCAGTTCAGGGCAGCAGGTTATCCCCCCTGAAGGGACCCCTGTAGACTTCTTGGATCTGAACGGGTTTGCCCTTTCAATCACCTCAGGAGAGGCAGCCCAGGAGGGCGAGGAAGAGGCCGAAGCCGAGAAAGGCAAGGGTGAAGGGGAGGACGCAAATTAAATTTTGTAATGGTTGATGTAAACACTTAGAAGTATTGGCATACAATGCAAGCTCAGTTCTGTTATTATTATTTTATGTTATCATTAATTGAACTGTGATTATTAATGCCCTAGGATGAGCTGAGCCGAGTTCCCGGAAGGGAGGTAAAATAAGCACTTAAAAATAAACCAACACCCGAAGGTGAGCTGAGCTGAGCTCCCTGAAGGGAGGCAAAATTAACTCTTAAAAATAAACCAACATCCAAAGGTTAGCTGAGCTGAGCTTTAGATGGCCGAGCTGAGCTCCCAAACTCTTGAGCTGAGCTCCAGAGCTGAGCTATCAAATACGTCGGGGAACCTTAGCCGAGCTCTCGAGCTCCCACGTCCGAGCTCCCGACCTGACCTGGTTTATGTGGCCCGAGAACTTGAATGAGTTCCCGACCTGACCTGGATTATGTCACCCGAGAACTTGACTGAGTTCCCGACCTGACCTGGATTATGTCACCCGAGAACTTGACTGAGTTCCCGACCTGACCTGGATTATGTCACCCGAGAACTTGACTGAGTTCCCGACCTGACCTGGATTATGTCACCCGAGAACTTGACTGAGTTCCCGACCTGACCTGGATTATGTCACCCGAGAACTTGAATGAGTTCCCGACCTGACCTGGATTATGTCACCCGAGAACTTGACTGAGTTCCCGACCTGACCTGGCTTATGTCGCCCGAGAGCTTGAATGGGTTCCCGAGCTCCCGACCTAACCTGAATTGTTCTAAGTTTACCTTGATAAGCTTTGTTTAAACAGGCACTGTATTGGCATGATAGTATTACAGGTGCTTAAGCTGATGGTGTTTGGTTGAACCGAGCCCAAAATGCTCTATCGATGTGATTTGGTTAATGAGCTGAACCAAAGTCAGGGGCCTAAGAGGCGTGACTAAGGTGATGAGCTGAACCAAAGTCAGGGGCCTAAAAGGCGTGACTAAGGTGATGAGCTGAACCAAAGTCAGGGGCCTAAGAGGCGTGACTAAGGTGATGAGTTGAACCAAAGTCAGGGGCCTAAGAGGCGTGACTAAGGTGATGAGCTGAACCAAAGTCAGGGGCCTAAGAGGCGTGACTAAGCTGATGAGCTGAACCAAAGTCAGGGGCCTAAGAGGCGTGACTAAGGTGATGAGTTGAACCAAAGTCAGGGGCCTAAGAGGCGTGACTAAGGTGATGAGCTGATGCACGCTTACATCAATATTTTTGAAAAAATAACTGCTTATAGATAAACGTATTAGGTAGCTTGCATGGATTACAACTTAAAGAAAAATTGAACTTGCAACATTTTAAGAATAATATTTGCGTAAATTGTAAGCACTCCAAGGTCTCTTCAGCATCTTCCCCTTTGAATCTTCTAAGTAGAAAGCATCCGAGCTGAGCCTCATCACCACCTTGTATGGTCCCTCCCACTTAGGGTCGAGCTTCCCTACAGCCACCTCCTGCACTTTTCTCAGTACCAAATCTCCTATCTGAAAGTCCTTCCTGCACACCCGACGATTATAGGACCGAGCTATCCTGTTTTTGTATGCTTCCATTCTGATGGCAGCAGCTTCTCTCTTTTCATCCAAGAAGTCTAAGTCTTCCATTCTCCTTTCTCCATTCTTCTCATCATAGAAAATGATCCGAGCTGACTCCTCTCCTATCTCTGCTGGTAGAACTGCCTCATTTCCATACACCAGACTAAATGGAGTCTCCCCTGTCCCAATCCTAGGCGTGGTACGATATGACCATAACACACTAGGGAGTTCTTCCACCCAATTTCCTTGGGCTCTTCCTAATCGGGTCTTCAAGCTTTGCACCAAGGACCTGTTAGTGACCTCCACCTGGCCATTGCTTTGAGGATAATGGACAGAAGTGAAGTGTTGTTGAATTTTCATCTCTTTGCACCAAGCTTGCACGCGGGCTCCCTGAAACTGTCTCCCATTATCGGAGATAAGCTTCCGTGGTACTCCAAACCTACACACAATATTCTTCCACAGAAATTTCAAAACTTCTCCCTCAGTAATTCGAGCCAAGGCCTCCGCCTCCACCCACTTAGAGAAGTAATCAATAGCGACCAATAAGAATTTCTTCTGAGCTGGGGCTGGGGGGAAGGGACCCACAATATCCATTCCCCACTGATCAAAAGGACATGCCGCCACGATCCCTTTCATTGACGCTGCTGGCTGATGCTGAAGTCTGCTATGTCGCTGACAACTATCACAAGAAGTTACCAAAGTCATGGCATTTTTCAATATAGTAGGCCAAAAATATCCCGCTAAGAGAACCTTACGGGCCAGAGAATAAGACCCCAAATGATTGCCACAACACCCCTCGTGTATCTCCTTTAGGACATAATGAGCTTCCTTAGGGCCTAAACACTTGAGAAGAGGTCCGGAAAATGACCTCTTATAAAGAACTCCCTCCATCATCACAAAGCGGAGACTCCTCTGTTTCAACCGATATGTCTTCTTCGGATCCTTTGGTAACTCGCCCTTCTCCATGTAATCCAAGAGCTCCTTTCTCCAGTCACTCTCTTTCTGAGCTAATGGTGCGAGCTCAGTAGAGGGTGTCAATTCCACTTGCACGACCACTTCCCTGGTCTTCCAGCTATGAAGTGAGCTAGCCATCTTGGCGAGATAATCTGCTTTCTCATTGCCCTCCCTCGGAATTTGTTCAAACAATACCTCATCAAAGAAACCCTTAGCTTCCTCTATCGCCCTCATATATTCCTTCAGCTTTTCATTTTTGACTTCATACGTTCCGTTCACCTGCTGGGCTACTAACTGTGAATCAGAGTAGAGGTGCACCCGAGCTGCCCCAGCTTGCTTAGCTGCTCGGAGGCCAATCAACACAGCCTCATACTCTGCTTCGTTATTAGAAGCTCGAAAATCCAACCTAACTGTCAATCTGATCTCATCTCCACGAGGGGAGATCAAAAACACCCCCACCCCACATCCTTCACTATTAGAAGAGCCATCAACGTATACTTTCCACAAATCCTCTGCTTCCATATGTCTCGTTTCGGCAAGGAAATCAGCTAACGCCTGAGCCTTAACGGTCGTCCTTGGTTCATACTGGATATCATACTCACTGAGCTCCATAGTCCACTTTACCAACCTTCCCGAAATATCAACTCGAGTTAATATCCTCCCAATATGGCTGTTGGTTAGCACCACAATAGGATGTGATAGAAAGTAAGGTCTGAGCTTCCTTGCTGTCATAACCAAGGCTAATGCTAATTTTTCCACCTCTGAATATCGAAGTCCTGCACCCTTAAGGGCATGTGAGAAGAAATAGATAGGGTGTTGAGCTGTTTTCTCCTGCCTAATAAGTACTGAGCTAACGGCCCCTTCCAAAGCTGATAAGTAGATGTACAATGGTTCACCAAGAATTGCCTTAGCCAACACAGGGAGTTCAGTTAAGTAGCTTTTTAAGTCATCAAATGCCTTCCCGCATTCATCATCCCATTCAAACTTCTTGGCTTTGCGAAGCACCTTGAAGAAAGGTAAGCTTCTATGGGCTGATCTTGATATAAATCGAGACAAGGCTGCAATCCTTCCTGCCAACCTTTGAACTTCTTGCAAGTTACGGGGAGCAGACATGGATTGAATAGCCTGCACCTTCTCAGGACTGGCCTCTATGCCCCTCTCAGTAACCATATACCCCAAAAACTTACCTCCCCTGACTCTGAATACACACTTCTCCGGATTAAGCTTCACCTGATAAGCCCTCAAAGTCGAGAAAGTCTCCTCAAGGTCGGCCAGCAACCCCACATCATCCTGAGACTTTACCAAAATATCATCTACATAAACTTCCACATTTCTGCCAATTTGGGAGGCAAACACTCTGTCCATGAGTCTTTGATAAGTGTCCCCTGCATTCTTCAAACCAAAAGGAATCACTCTGTAACAAAAAGTTCCATGAGATGTGGTGAAACTTACTTTGTCTTGATCTTCCTCCACCAGAGGAATTTGATGATACCCCTGATATGCATCCATGAAGCATAAGTACTGATGACCTGCCGTTGAATCAACCAATTGGTCAATTCGAGGCAGTGGATAGCAATCCTTTGGGCATGCCTTATTCAGGTCCCTGAAATCAATACACATTCTCCACTTGCCTGAACTCTTAGGGACAAGAACCACATTAGATAAACAGGTAGGGAATTGCACTTCCCTAATGTGTCCTGCCTTAAGAAGTTCCTCTACCTCTTTTTTAATGAACTTATCCTTGTCTGGACCAAAGTGTCTCTTCTTCTGTTTTATCGGTCTTACTCCCGCAAGAATATTTAGTCGATGAACCATAATTTCTGCACTGACCCCTGTGAGCTCCGATACAGACCAAACAAAAACATCTTTGTTCTTCTTTAAGCAACCAACCAAGTTTTGCTTCACTGATGGGCTCAGATCAGCAGCTAATTGGACAATTTGAGCTCCCGGGATTAATTCCACCTTCTCATGACCTTCTTCGGACATCAAAAGCACCTTCTGTCCGTGCACCTTCGATGTTCGACCTATCGAAACCATTCCTACCTCCCTCTTCTTCTTCTTTGAATCAATCCTTATCTCATTCACATAGCACAACTGAGCTGCTTTCTGATCACCCCGAACAACCCCCACTTCTCTTCCACTTGGGAACTTCAACTTCTGATGATAGGTAGATGCCATGGCTCGGAAATCACTCAGGGCAGGGCGCCCCAATATTCCATTGAAAGAGGATGGTGCCTCCACCACGGTGAAGCAAGCCATTTTAGTTACTCTCTGCTCTCCACTCCCAAGGGACAAGGGGAGCACTATCTGTCCCAACGGTTGCAGAGCATGACCCGTGAACCCGTACAACTCTGTGGTGATTGGATCCAACTCAAACCCTTCCAATTTCATTTGGTCCAGAGTTTCTTTAAAGATAATGTTTACTGAGCTCCCAGTATCCACAAAGATACGAGCCACATCATAATTGGCTATGTTCAAGGTGACCAGTAGGGGATCATTATGAGGTAGCACCACATCCTTTAAATCTTCCCTCCCAAAACTGATGTTCGGGTCAGCGGGACAACTGAGCTGAGAACTTACCTCAAAATTTTCCAACTTACGCCCGTGAGCTTTGCGAGCCCTTCCCGAATCTCCATCCGTACTACCCCCGGAGATCATATGGATAACACCCCGATTGGGATGATTTGCAATTTGCTGCACCTTATCTCCTTGACCGTTTTGAGGAGCTCTTCCCTGATGATCACCTTGATTCTCTCTAACTTCATTCCTTTGATTCCTCCATTGGGGAGCTCGGCCTTGGCGAGGAGGATTTGCTCTTGAGTCAGCTCAGCTCTGATTCGGGGGTCATCATACATGATCCTTTGAACCTCCTCACCTAGCCTCTGAAAATCATTGGTGATATGCCCATACTCCTGATGAAAATCGCAAAACTTGTCAGATGGCGGTAACCGCGGGCCTTTCTCAGCATTACGGGGTCTCACAAGTGCTCGCCTATCCTCACATACTTGCATTGCCTTCTCCAGGCTTATCGATAGGGGTACATAGGGGTAGGGTCCTTTGACCCTGTTCATCTCTTCTGCCCTCCTCTTCCTTCCTCCTTCTGTCTTCCCCTCTGCCTTTGCTCCCACCTTGGCACTGGGCTTACTCCCAGACATTTCTTCCTGTCTCCTCTGCCTTTGTGCATCCTCCAAATTCACGTACTTCTCAGCTCGACTAAGGAGCTCATCATAAGTCAAAGGAGGCTTCTTGACTAAGGATCTGAAAAACTCCCCTCCTCTTAACCCTTGAGTGAAAGAGTTGACCAAGGTGTCAGCAGTGGCAGCAGATACTTCTAGAGCCGTTGTATTGAAGCGCTGAACATACTCCCGCAACGATTCCACCTCAGATTGCTTCATATTGAACAAACTGAGAGAAGTCTTCAAATATCTCTTGCTACTCGCATATTGGTGTAGAAAGGCTGAGCTGAAGTCATTGAAACTCTGAATACTACCAGGCTGTAAAAGGTTAAACCATTGCTGGGATGACCTTACCAAAGTAGTGAGGAAGACCCGACATTTAATTGCATCTGAGTATCTATGCAACAGGGCTGAATTTTCAAATCTCCCCAAATGTTCCTCCGGATCTGAGCTCCCGTCATATTCCCCTAAAGTAGGCTGCTTAAAATTTGCAGGGAGTTCCTCATCTAGAATAGCCCGAGCAAAAGGACTTTTCCTCTGTATAGGCCCAGGCCGACCTCCTACTTGCCGACCTAGTCTCCTAATCTCTTCCCACACCGCATCCATTGGGTTTGGCTGACCCACGGGAGGAGGTGGTGGATTTTGACCCATGGCCTCTTGCACCGTTTGAGTGATGAACTGGCTGAGCTGATCTACAGTTATATCCGCCACATTTCCTCTTCCCCTTCCTCTTCCTCTTCCTGCCATATCTACGTCTTAGCTCAAATTTCCCACAGAAGGCGCCAATTGATGTACCTCAATTAAGTGATCTCCTTGGATGAGCTAAAGAAACTCCTCCAAATAAAATATGAACTGCTTCTGCTTATCTGAAACCACTAACAAGAGTGTTAAAGGGAGGCCGGAAGGTGTTCCGGCGTATCCCCTCCGACGCTCAAGTCAGATGCTAGGATAGCGAAAATATAGAGAGTGGTGTGTGAATACGAGTGAAGAATTAGGATTCAAATAATGAAAATGAACCTGATATTTATAGGAGAAAGCTCCGTAATTTTCGCTTACCTCCCTTATTAAGAACCCGAGAATCACGAGATCACGATCCCGAATATCTAGGCTGAGATCTCGCCCGAATCTTATCTCAAACACTGATCCTAACATCCTAGCTGGTTCATCGAGGTGGCCGAACAAATTCACCCAACTAACTCCTTATTGTCATCAGGGCTGAGCTGAGCTCCCAGATACCTGAGCTGAGCTCCCGGGGCCGAGCTCCCGACCCGAGCTGGCAATTATAGTGGTGGAGCTTGGCCGAGCTCCCGAGCTCCCGAGGCCGAGCTCCCGACCAGAGCTGGAAGTTAAGTGGTGGAGCTTGGCCTAGCTCCCGAGTTCCCAAGCTGAGATCCTGAACTCTCTCTGATAAATTAGGGATGTTCCTTTTACCTTAGGATCATCTATGAGCTGAGGTGATTTCCTCCTGGGGGTATCACCAAAGTATCCGTACCTACTCCGAAAAGGTAAAGATTGAACCTAAAATTGTTGATTGCATTTTTTTTTTGGATATGCACACAACAGTAGCGCTTATCGTTTCCTTGTATATGAATCTGAAATACCTGATATTCATAATAATACGATAATGGAATCAAGAAAAGCCTCGTTCTTTGAACATGTGTTCCCTTGCAAATCTAAGGAAGAACCCAGTTCATCCAGATCACACGAGACAATGAAACAAGAGGTTAATCACGAGGTTGAACCTAGACGTAGCAAGAGAGCTAGGAATGAGAAATCTTTTGTTCCGGATTTCATCACTTTCATGATGGAAAAGTGAACCTCAAAGCTTCAAGAAAGCTGTGAATTCAACTGAAGGACCTCAATGGAAATAGGTTATAAATAAATAAAATCCATTTTGCAAAATCATACATGGGAATTAGTGTACCTTCCTCCGGGAAACAAACCATAGGTTATAAATGGATTTTTAAACTGAAAATGAAATCAGATGGAACAATATATAAGTATAAAGTCAGATTGATAATCAAGGGTTACCGTCAACGTGAAGGGCTTGATTATTTTGACACATATTCTCCAGTAACGAGAATAACTTTAATCCGAGTGATACTTGCAATTGTCGCCTTACGGAATCTTGAAGTACACCAAATGGATGTAAAAACTGTCTTTCTAATTGGAGATTAAGAAGAAGACATTTACATGGAACAACGTGAGAGATTTTCTGCACCTGGGAAAGAAAATAAGGTTTGTAAATTGGCAAAGTCTCTGTATGGCTTAAAGCAAACACCAAAATAATTACACGAAAAATTTGACAAAGCCATGTTAGAAATTAGATTTAAAGTCAATGAATGTGACAAATGTGTATACGTTAAGAACACTGTCATTTTATGTCTTTACGTAGATGACATGCTTATCATTAGAAACAATGATTAAATGATTAAATCTACAAAAAAAATTGTTGAACTCAAAATTCGACATGAAAGATTTGGGCTTAGCCGATGTTATCCTTGGAATTAAAACCCATAGAACATCGGAAGGGATGGTTCTACGTCAGTCACATTATGTGGACAAAATACTTGAGAAATTCAATAAGGATGACTTTGCATTGGTTCGAACCTCAATAGATACAAGTCAACGTCTATCGAAGAATCGAGGTGAGAGTATCTCCCAGTTAGAATACTCTCGAGTCATTGGAAGTCTAATGTACTTAATGAGTTGTACACGACAAGACATAGGGTATGCAGTAAGCAAATTGAGCAGATTCACGAGTAATCCATGAGCTGAACATTGGAAAAAAAGTATCAGATTGTTAATATACTTAAGGTACACTCGTGACCATGGGCTTAAATATACCAGATATCCTGCTGTTATTGAAGGATACAGTGATGCAAACTGGATATATGATATGAAAGACTCAAAATCTACAAGTGGATTTGTATTCACTTTAGGAGGTGCAACAATTGCGTGAAAATATTCTAAACAAACTGTAATAGTCGGGTCCACGATAAAATCTGAGTTCTGATAAGTGTATTTTATACACTTAATTTATATATGATTTTAATTGTTAATTACTTGTTTCGAGCAGATTTATGCTGTGTTGTGTTGTTTTTGTGCTTGCGGAGAATTATTGAATTATTGTGAAAAAGAGAAGAAAAATGAGAAAAATGAGATTTGAGAGAAAAGAATTAAAAGAATAAAAGGGAAGAAGAAAAAGGAAAAGAAAAGAACGATCAGACAAAAGAAGAGAAGGAATAGTGTTGGGCCTTTCTTATTTGGGCCAAGGTTCAGCGCTCCTTGTTAGCGCTTCTTCAAGAGCTAACGCGCAATGCTATGTTTCTGGGAGAATTGAGATTTCGAGTTGAAGGCGCGCCCGCGCCGTCTATTGAGCGTCCGCCCCGTTGCTGGATTGGAAAGTTTTATTATTTCGGGCAATTAATTGTATGGGCTTTTTTTTGAAGGGCTTTTGATGAGAAGTATAAAAGGATTTTTATCTGAAAATAAGATGGAGGAGCCGCCACACACTCATAATACAGAAATCAGAGAATTGATCGTGTGATTTTCCTGAGGATTTTTCTGGAGCTTAACTGAAGAACGAAGACGGAGTTTGATAGTCCGGACACGGCGTCGACGACGGATTTGTTTCTTATCTTTTATTTAATTCTGAACATGTTTGGATTTATGCTTTATTGTTTTCAGAATTTTATTATGAACTAATTTTTATAGTCTAGAGGTCGGATGGAACCTGGTGTAGACGCTTTCATGAATTTTTGATTTTATTGAATTGAATTTCTTCTAGATTAATTGTTTTTTCTAGAATTGATTGTCTTTTCAATTATCTGATCAATAATTGATTTGTTATATTTATTTAAAATCATTGCTCGGGAGAGGAGATTTTGAATAGGACATTAGAAAATACACTGCTAATTATTTATACAGCTCGGGAGAGTGTATGATTTTAACAGAGCTTTTAAAGAGAACATTGTTTTGTGTTAGATCACTGCGATAAATTCTTAATAGGAATATTGGAATTGAATTGTAGTTGATAAACATTATTTGTTGCTCGGGAGAGGGAAATAATATACGTAAGTGTTCTTGGTTATTAATTGATTGGAATTCATGAAGATTAATTAATTAGGATTGATAGTTGTTGAAAACAGGTGAAATCTATACCTCTAGACCGTTTTTCTCTGATTGATTATTCCTGAAAGTTGTGTGCGTGCTATCTAAAATCATCTTAATTATTTTATTTTTATTGCAAAATTCTTGATTATTGATTTTTTAGATAAAGTTTAGACTATTTTAATTACAAGTACTAAATATTTTTATTTTACTCCCTGTGGGATCGATATCTGATTTATTCACTATATTAAAACTTGACACTCGTACACTTGCGAGAAAATTTCACAACAAGTTTTTGGCGCCGTTGCCGGGGAGTAAATTTTGATTATTTTTTTAGTCTTATTACCAATTAGTCTAGATTTTAATTTAGAGTTTTTTTTTATTTTAAGTTACTAATTAATTTTTTCTTATCTTTTAATTGCAGTTTATGCAACGATCTCAAAGTGCTAATTCTCTATTGTTTGATCCGGAGATCGAGCGCACTGCACGTGCTTTAAGACGAGCTAGAAGAGAAGAAATTGAAAGAATGGCTGAACAAGAAGCAAATCAAGCTCCCCTAGTACCTATTAGAGATCACTTCAGACCGACGATCCAGGCTCACTATTCTGGAATCGCTCGAGGAACTATCAATGCAAACAATTTTGAGCTGAAGCCTGCATTGATCAACATGGTTCAACAGAACCAATTTAATGGGAGCGCCACTGCCGATCCTTATCTACACCTACGCACCTTTTTGGAGATAACCGATACGGTAAAAATTAATGGTGTGTTTGAGGATATTATACGCTTACGCTTGTTTCCGTTTTCTCTCAGGGATCAAGCTAGAAGTTGGTTGCAATCACTGCCGCTTGGAAGCATCACTACTTGGGAGGGGATGGCAGAAAAATTTCTTGCAAAATATTTTCCTCCTGCCAAAACCACCCAACTGAAGATCGAGATCAGCACCTTCCGGCAGATGGATACTGAACAGTTATACGAGGCGTGGGAAAGGTATAAAGAATTATTAAGACGTTGTCCTAACCACAATTTTGCAGATTGGGAACAGATCGAGTGGTTTTACAACGGACTGAATGCGCCTACAAGGATGAATGTCGATTCTGCTACTGGAGGTACTATATTTGCGAAGGATCATGTTCAGGCTTATGATATGTTAGAGCATATGACGGTCAATAGCTTTCAATGGCCATCTGAGCGTATGGGAGTCAAAAAGCCAGCTGGAGTGTATGCAGTGGATCCTCTCACGTCCATCACTGCTCAATTATCGGCACTGACTACACAGGTAGCTGCATTGAATAAAGTGAGTGTTGCAGAACCAGCAGGTGTGCGGAGTGCTATGGATGAATCTCACTATCATGAACAAGCCCAGTACATCAATCAAAGAGGTTATGGAGCTTTCAGAGGTAACCCTGTCCCAAATACTTATCATCCTAGCTTGCGTAATCATGAAAATTTTTCGTATGCTAACAATAAAAATGTGCTGAATCCTTCGGGATTCAATACAAACAAGGATGAGGGTAAGCAGTCGTTGGAGGATGTGGTTAGTACTTTTGTGCAGGAATCAGGTAAGAGGATGGCGAGAACTGAGTCTCGCCTTGACAGCTTGGAGATGCACATGGCCAACATGGGTGCTGTGTTGCAATCCATGGAAACCAGCATAGGGCAGTTGGCGAATGCACTGAAGGACAATAAGCGCGGCCAGTTCCCTAGCAATACTGAGGTGAATCCCAAGGAGCAGTGCAATGCCATCGAAGTGCTGAGTGCCAAAGACGTTGGAGTTCAAATTCCTACTGTTGCGGATAAGAAACTTGAGGAAAAAGTTGAGGAGAAAGAGAAGGAGCTTGAATCTGAGCCAAAACCGATGTATAAGCCTTCACTTCCATACCCGCAAAGGTTCAAGAAGAAAGCATTGGACGAGCAATTTTCCAAGTTCTTGGAGATTTTTAAGAAGATTCACATCAACATTCCCTTTGCTGAAACTTTGAGCAAATGCCGAATTATGCGAAGTTCATCAAGGAGGTGATGTCCAAGAAGAGGAGGCTGCTAGAGAACGAGGTAGTGAATTTAACGGAAGAGTGCAGTGCGGTGCTCCAAAAGAAGATGTCACAAAAGCTTAAGGATCCAGGGAGTTTTACTATTCCTTGCACTATTGGCTCTTCTTATTTTAATAATGCACTTTGCGATTTAGGAGCTAGCATTAATCTCATGCCCTTGTCTGTTTTCAGGAGCTTAGGACTTGGTGAGGTGAATTCCACCATGATCGCGTTGCAGTTGGCTGATCGATCTATCACATATCCGCTTGGAATCATTGAAGATGTTTTGGTAAAAATAGATAAATTTATTTTTCCAGCGGATTTTGTTGTGTTAGATATGGAGGAGGATGCAAACATGCCCCTGATATTGGGGAAACCTTTCTTGGCCACTGCCGATGCCAAGATAGAGGTGAAGAGAGGTGCATTGTCAATGGGTGTGGACGGTGAGAGTGTAATTTTTAATATATTCATGAAGTCATCTAACACCCCTATTGAAAAATTATGCTTGATAGAGCCGGTTATGAATTTGGAGGGTCGTTCAAAAGCCGACATTGCGGTTGATTCATCGAACGTGAGAGCGCCAAAACCACCAAAGAAGGCCACGAAAAAAGCAAAATTTAAAAGGCGGTTCGTGGAATTTATTTGGCGAGTGAAAGAGAAAGGGAAGAATTAATCCCGTTAAAGTCGGGCTAACGACTTTAAACCAAGCGCTACTTGGGAGGCAACCCAAGAATTTTCTTTTATTTTATTTTATTTTATTTGTTTTTATTTTTAGTTTATTTAATTTTTGTTATTTAATTGTTTTAAGTATTTTTTTTATTTATTTTAAATTTTTGAGCTAATTTTTCTTAATTTTCAAAAATTTGCAGGCTCCAGAGATCTCAAATTCGAGCAAGAGGCGCGCCCGCCCCATTTATGGGAGCGCCCGCGCCTTACCTGGACGAAAGTGGATTTATTTTACGACTTAAAGGCGCGCCCGCGCCACTCCATTCGAGCGCCCGCGCCTCCCCTTCGTTGCACTAATACACGAACAGCGCATGACACCTGCCTAACTTGCGCCAACAAGATCATGCGATAGCTCTTCCACCAGCGCAATCACGCCCCTACAGCGCTGCATCCTAGCGCTAACGCGCTCCTTAATAGCGCACTCTTAAGCGCTAACGTGCATCTCCTAGCGCTATCGCGCTCTTTAAGAGCGCTCCTCATCAGCGCTATCGCGCTCTTCACTAGCGCAACATCAAGCGCTATCGCGCGATTGAACAGCGCATGATTAGGCGCTATCGCGCACGCATTACTTCAGAAGTTTAAAAGCCCACTCCAGAGTCTACTCCTTCCAGACTTTAGAAATCACGATCCCTCGTTCGAGTCCATCTTTAAATCTCACACACTGGCACGATCATCGTAAATCCTCCACTCAACAAAATATCATCATCTCAAGGATTTTGATCTTGATTACAAGGCAGAGATTCTCAGAATTGGTCTTGCTCCATTTACGCTTGTTTCTGGGAATTTGGAGAATTTGGAAAATGTTATTCGTGAACGGTACAAAAGCTGAAATTTTATCTATTATATTTGATTCGTGATAAATGTTGTGATTTGAGGCTATTGGGTTGTCTGAGCTGTGGTGTTGAGTACGTTTGATGCAGTGAAATTCTATATCATTTTATTCGTGCCTACCAAGTGTTTGTTGAATTGCTTGGGTTGTCTCTTCGAGGCAAAATACGGGCAAAACTAAGATTAGGGATGATTTAGGCAATTTTTCTGATTGAGTTTGAGCCTTTCAAGCTACCTTCTGATGAATTTTATTCCTAGTACCTTATTTGAGCTTTATTAAAAATCGAATGGCATGCGTGTAAACGTGTGATTAAACCCCCATTCTTCATTATTTCAAGGTCCTACATTGACTACCTAATTAGCTTATACACTAATTCCTACCTTTAAGGGAGTAATTTGAATGCTAAATTGTGATATGCTCCTAGTTTTATTTGTGAAAAAAATGGAATGGTGTGATGATGAATTGAAAAGATGCAAAGAGGTAGTAGAAAAAAAAAATAATTGAAATTGTTGGGAAAAAGAAAAAAAAGTTGTGAAAAAGTTGAGAAATGAAGTGAATTGAAATAGAAGTGAATTGTGAAAGAAAAGGAGTTGAAATTAGAATTAGAGCATGAATGTGAATTACTCCTTATTTTTGAATTCTTATCCTTTATTTGTAGCCATGAGCCAGGCCTTACATTATAAGCTGAATAAGTCCTATTGACCGAATCTCAGTTGCCCAATATACTAGTGGAGAAAAGTTGCAAGAATTTAGCCTATGGACCGTTGATTGATGCTTTTAATGATTATGAATTTTGATCTAAACACGCACACACTATTATTCGTTGAATTTACCTATTTGTGAGTGTTTTTGATTTATATCCTATTTTTGATCCTATGCTATCCTTGAAAAGTCCTCATGATCTATGAATGTTTGAATTGAATTCGGATGAAGGTGTTTTGAAACGTGAGTTGCGGAGATTGTGAGTTTATGCGGTTATTTTGTTCTGGCTGAAACTTTCAAGTGTTAGTAGGTTAGATATGATTGGATTTGATATTTTTTTGAAATCATTGCTGAGGCGATTGTTCCATAATATTTCTTGACTATTCTTGTTGGTTTTTGAGAGAATGAGTTTTTGGAATTTAATAGTTTTGCTCGGGACTAGCAAAAGTCTAAGTTTGGGGGTATTTGATAAGTGTATTTTATACACTTAATTTATATATGATTTTAATTGTTAATTACTTGTTTCGAGCAGATTTATGCTGTGTTGTGTTGTTTTTGTGCTTGCAGAGAATTATTGAATTATTGTGAAAAAGAGAAGAAAAATGAGAAAAATGAGATTTGAGAGAAAAGAATTAAAAGAATAAAAGGGAAGAAGAAAAAGGAAAAGAAAAGAACGATCAGACAAAAGAAGAGAAGGAATAGTGTTGGGCCTTTCTTATTTGGGCCAAGGTTCAGCGCTCCTTGTTAGCGCTTCTTCAAGAGCTAACGCGCAATGCTATGTTTCTGGGAGAATTGAGATTTCGAGTTGAAGGCGCGCCCGCGCCGTCTATTGAGCGTCCGCCCCGTTGCTGGATTGGAAAGTTTTATTATTTCGGGCAATTAATTGTATGGGCTTTTTTTTGAAGGGCTTTTGATGAGAAGTATAAAAGGATTTTTATCTGAAAATAAGAGGGAGGAGCCGCCACACACTCATAATACAGAAATCAGAGAATTGATCGTGTGATTTTCCTGAGGATTTTTCTGGAGCTTAACTGAAGAACGAAGACGGAGTTTGATAGTCCGGACACAGCGTCGACGACGGATTTGTTTTTTATCTTTTATTTAATTCTGAACATGTTTGGATTTATGCTTTATTATTTTCAGAATTTTATTATGAACTAATTTTTATAGCCTAGAGGTCGGATGGAACCTGGTGTAGACGCTTTCATGAATTTTTGATTTTATTGAATTGAATTTCTTCTAGATTAATTTTTTTTTCTAGAATTGATTGTCTTTTCAATTATCTGATCAATAATTGATTTGTTATATTTATTTAAAATCATTGCTCGGGAGAGGGGATTTTGAATAGGACATTAGAAAATACACTGCTAATTATTTATACAGCTCGGGAGAGTGTATGATTTTAACAGAGCTTTTAAAGAGAACATTGTTTTGTGCTAGATCACTGCGATAAATTCTTAATAGGAATATTGGAATTGAATTGTAGTTGATAAACATTATTTGTTGCTCGGGAGAGGGAAATAATATACGTAAGTGTTCTTGGTTATTAATTGATTGAAATTCATAAAGATTAATTAATTAGGATTGATAGTTGTTGAAAACAGGTGAAATCTATACCTCTAGACCGTTTTTCTCTGATTGATTATTCCTGAAAGTTGTGTGCGTGCTATCTAAAATCATCTTAATTATTTTATTTTTATTGCAAAATTCTTGATTATTGATTTTTTAGATAAAGTTTAGACTATTTTAATTACAAGTACTAAATATTTTCATTTTACTCCCTGTGGGATCGATATCTGATTTATTCACTATATTAAAACTTGACACTCGTACACTTGCGAGAAAATTTCACAACAAGTTCATATCCCTTGATAAGTCTACTGAAGAGGCTGAATGGTTCTTAAAAGATGTTTCAGGATGGGTGAAACCTGTATCGGATATATGCATATATTTTGATAGTCAATCTGCAATTAAAAGAGAACACATCAATATGTATAATGGTAAATCTAGATATATACGTCGTAGACACAGTACCATTAAACAATCACTCTCAACTGGAGTTATCTCTATTGACTATGTAAAGTCAAAAGATAATATAGTAGATCCACTAACAAAAGGGTTAAACAGAGAGTTAGTTGCAAAATCATCAAAAGAAATGAGACTGAAGCCTATAGTATAAATTAGTGCGAAGAAAAACCCAACCTATGCTGACTGGAGATCCCAATAACTAAGTTCAATGTGACAACCTAATCGCACTAATTTAGTAGATCACTGTGGGGGTTATCCCCAGTCTATTCCTAAAGCAAACAATGAGTGTTGAAGATAAACATATGACTTTTAATGATTCTATTGAATCAACATAGAATCACCTATGTGAGAGAGAAGTGAGACCGCTTTGAAGGAATTGCAAGACTCAATTCTAGATTCTCTTACAAAACCAGTCGTGTGTGCGGGACGGGCCGACATGTTTTTATGTGTTTCATTATTATCTGTCATGAGATGCATGATATTACTGTTCATATATGATTTGCATACAAACATATCATGTTTAGTATGTTATCTTTTGAGATAGCCAGATGTTTCTAAGGTCGCTCAACCTAGGGTTTTCATTGTACGATCGTATACAGTGTGAAACCCACTGGACCGACGGGGCAGCGTGTACGGTTTATCCAGGACGATGATCATCCAAGATCGAGTTCAGTATGTGTGGCACCAATTGAATCCGGCAGGAGCAACGCGCACATACTGAAAATTACTTTGTTCTAAGCATGATATTTCCGATTTTGATCTCAGTGTACCAGAGCATTCATATTTCATATTGCATGCATCATATAGATTTGTGTACTCGTACTTTACATTCTAGGCGTTAGCGCTCACTCTGTGTTGTTATCATGGATACCCCATTCGACGGGGCAGATTTGCAGGTTATCCAAGAGTTGGATCAGGATTGGTCGGTGACTAGGGCTTGAGAGCAAGGGTCATCGGTGGACTTAGATTAATCTTTTATTCGGTATTTAGTTGTTTTTCGATTGAGTTGTATAATTATTCTTTTGCCTTGAGTTTTAATTACTGGTTGTATTCCGCTGAGTTATTATTTGATTTAAGTTTTTCGCGTTTTCTTCGATCAGGGTATCTGATTATTTTAATTGCTTGCTTTAGTCTTAGCTAGTAGGTGATCCGAGTTGAGTCACTACAAGTCTGTTGCAAAGGACTTGCCCACTGTATTTTACCTGATTAGCATGATTTGCAGTGTGCACCAAAATAGGGTGACTGCAAGTCTCATTTTTTTTATCAATCCTGTTTATTGATTTAGAAAAAAAACTTCCTGATCAATAATATCTATATCTATACTATATATTAAGTAAGAGCAAGCACATATGTTATTTTCATTATTTTTTTTATTTCATAAATATTTATTTACGAAAATACCATTTTTAATCCAACTATTTATTATTATAATTTTTTTATATTTTTAATTAAAAAATAAATAATAAAAAGCACGCATCACATGCATTCGAACACTAATATAGTTAATGTGAAACCAAAATTCAAGATATGTCTCGTTTTTTTTTTTTAGAGGGATATGTCTGGTTTTCGAGTTAACAGTAACAATCTTTTCTCACAAAATAAAAATCTAAAAAACAAAACAAAACAAAAACAAGAAAGAAAGGAAGGCTCACCCTCTGTCTTCTTCGTTTCCCGCTGTGCACAGGGCACACTCCTGCAAGCACTGGAAACCCTAATCCGCCGATTCTTCAATTCATATTCGACCAAAATGCTGCTTTAATCTATACATTTATCCTACTTCTGTACCGATTAACCCTCTATTTCTCTATCAAAGCGTTTCCCATGTCTCTTGATGGCGCAGCCGGACCGGAGTCCCAAGAACGTGGGGCAGATGAGAACCCGCCACCACCCGGAAATCCCGCCGATGGTTCCCAAGCGCTTCATGCCAACGGAAACAACGGCAGCGTCAATGGAGTGAGCGAGCCGGACGGGCTAGAGGTGGTGCCAACGTATGCGATGCACAGGCTGAGGTTGAACCCTTATTCTGATCACAAGCCCGAGAATTATGAGGATTTAGACCTGGGTTTTAGCCCGTTGGTGTTCAGCTCGTTGGAGAGATACCTCCCGCCAAATCTCATCCTCCAGACGCGGGATGTCAAGGTTTCGTACATGAGAAATATACTCGTACGTTACTATCCTGAAAACGAGCGCGTTAGGGTAAACGCGGTTTCCTATACATTGTTTGCGTTTTTGCACTTGGATGAGATGACTTCCGGTTTTTTTTCCCTGTTTGGTTGGAAGAAAAAGCCCTTTTTAGTAAAGAATTTTTCAAGTTGTATGATGGGAGAAAGGTCCGTAAAATACATGCACTTCTTTTCCTGGGGATGGGTAACCCATTTGAATTTTCCTACTCCGAGAATGTGAAATTGATGTATTCAGATGCAATCTTCTGTTCTGATGAATTAGCTGAAACTATCGCCATGTGTCTCACGATTTACCATATTTTTATGTGCTCATGATGCACACATTTGGTAGCCTGATGATTGCAATTGCTCAGGATAGTCACAACATCTAGTTTAGCAGGAGATATGAGAGGGGCGGTTTAAAATTTTGGTCTAGCGAGTGTGTGTGTGTGCGCTAGTGTGTGTGTGTGTGTGTTTTTTTTTTTTAAATGTAAGCCTCCCCTCTATATTTCAATAAAAAGGGGAGGCCTGCATTTCCCAAAGGAAACACACACACACACACACACACACACACACACACACACACACACACACACACACACACACACACACACACTCTTGACCCAAATACCAAATTCATCCGATTGGAGATGGGTTCATTCATTTGTGTCCAGAAGGACTTGAATATTTACTTGCGAATTGGTAGTGGGATGTATAATAGGTTGCATTATGTAGATCAGTTAATGATGAGAAATCATGTTCTTTAACATGGTGTATGTGTGTCATTTTAATGTGAGAGTATGATCGATTGCCTGGGTAGTTTTTTAATGCAAATTTGGATATGGGATCTTACATAATTTAAAGGATTAATTTTGGCATCTTATGAACCTGGACCTTAGTTTTTGCTTGCCGTAGTGTGGAATTCTGCATGCTTCACCTGCATGAAATTGTGGGTATACATTTTCTGTGGAGTAAAATTGTGTAAATGAGCATTTCAGGGTTTTGGGGTTTCTGATTTTATACATTTTATCCCTCCATTAGCTTCATAAAAAGCTTAGCTCGAGTTTACTGTATGAAACAGATAGTTTGTATGGTTCATCATTTCACACATTAGGCAGTCTAATATAATGCATGCTTGCCATTCTGCTTTATTATTGGAATCTCTCTCGCTCCTCTGTCCCTCTCCATCTCTCCTCTATCTCTGTGTGTGACATCTCTCTACATGTTGTTAAATTCTGATTGAGAATCCATGACTGCTGACTGCTGTGTTTGAACAGCTTCAGAAGCACAGAGAGTACAGGCAGAAGATTATATCCAACTATCAGGTATGGTGGGCATGAGACTATTAATTTCTGCTGAGTGTGTGATTAATTTTATTTAGGGTTGTCTTAACATTTGTAAAGACCTTTTCGCGGTTGTTATTTCATATTTTGTCTGTACATTATCAATGCTACCAATCGTTATATTAGAAAAATCTTAAAATGATGTCAACCCCTTTTGTGCGGCAGTAGGTATTAATGAAAGGTTATCACTCTCTTGGCAGCTTTCTAGATGGGAGAACCTCCAAATATTGTAACCAACTCCACAATTTCTCGTAGTGTCAACGTAGGATCACAATATTATTCAGCTCTTGAGAAGTTGATGCAATGGTGGTCCACTTTGCACAATCTATTAATATTTGTCATATGTTGATTAATCTTGCCTATACTGTGAACGAGAGTCACATTGGGCTTGTTTGATGACATTGGCATTTAGGGTCACTTAGATATATAAATACTAGCTTCATAGAGTGTTTTATGGCAGAAGGTATCTAGTTTGTCAATAGCATCCATTGCAGTCACCGTGTGTATCAAAGTCCTGTTATTCGTGATATACATATAAAATTCATGAACAGCTATTCTGATTGGCTTTGTCTTATCAGCGTCTGCACAAGGAACTTTATACCATGCATGCTGCAGACTTCTTTGTTCCTTCGTTTCTTAAGGCAATTAATGAGAACACTGAGACAGGGTTCAGAAATATTATGTCTGAGCCCTCTCCTGGAGTTTTCACCTTTGAAATGGTGCAACCGAGATTGTGTGAAATGTTACTGGCTGAGGTAATTTTTTGTTTTCAAGTCATCTTTCAACTTTCTAATTAAGTTTTCCTAGTAGTTTAGCTTTTATGTTCTTATCACTTATCAGGTTCTGATTTCTTAGGTCGAAAATTTTGAAAAGTGGGTCCACGAGACGAAATTCAGGATAATGAGACCTAATACAATGAATAAGTATGGCGCTGTTCTTGATGATTTTGGTATGGAAACCATGCTTGATAAGGTCATGGAAGATTTCATACGCCCAATATCAAAATGTGACCATTCTTCTTACTTTGATAAATGTTTTGTCTGAATTAATATGGTTTCAGAATTAATGAACTCTGACGAATATGTTTTGTAGTTTTCTTTCCCGAGGTTGGTGGATCAACGCTTGATGCTCATCATGGTTTTGTTGTTCAATATGGGATGAATAGAGATGTGGATTTGGGTAGGCGATTTCTGTCCCAGTGGTTTTTTCTTAACTCTTGTCAGTTTATATTTTGAAAAATTTTGAACATTGTAATGTAGTTCTTTGTGCAGTGCTATATCTTCTCATCCTATTTTGGTTACAGGTTGCTAGAATTGTTTTTAACCATTGGTCTACTTGTTTGCCTTCCATTGGACGACTAGAATTAAGTAATCTAACTTGTAGTTTGTGCTCCAACAATTTATGGCAGTTGCTATTGCCGATAAAATACTGCTATGTCAGAGGCAAACTGTCACCTTCTTCATCTCCTAGTACCTAGTTGACTCTGAATAGGGCATCATGTATGGTTTACTGTCTCAGAGATAATGTAGAGAAGGAAAAATTGTTAATTTTCAGAACCTTCATCCTTAATGGTGACATTAGTTTTGGTCTAAAATATCATGTAGATACAGCTTATGAATCGGGGCTCATTTGGGTGTTTTTTATTATATTATGATTTAAGTAGGATAATCATATTTTTCATTTTTTATTCTCATAACATGTTTTATGTATGCTGTAACAAAAAATTCAGGAAAATGTTTCTTATTTATGCCTTTGATGAAGCTGTTAATTGCTTTTCTTCGTTGCAATTTTCTTGAATAGATAATGTGGATAATCTTCTATGTTCTCATGGTTATAATGCCTAAACTTGGATTCCAATACTTTCAGTTATTTTATCTTGTATGCACATTGTCCAATTATTTCATTTCTAGGAATTTGGTTAATCATCGGTATCATACTTATATTTCTTTTAGACTCCATCTATTGTGAGTTTAGAAAGGTTTCTTGGCTGTCTCATTGTGGTTGGACACTTATAACAAGTTATGGGTATCTTCTCACTAAAAGTTGTTCTCTTGGAACCATCGTTGTAGGTTTTCATGTGGATGATGCAGAAGTCACCTTGAATGTCTGCTTAGGTAAACAATTTTCTGGCGGTGAACTTTATTTTCGGGGAGTGCGATGTGAAAATCATGTAAATACAGAAACACAGTCAGAGGTGAGTCATTTCATTTTTGTGCCCTTTTGGAATAGGTCTCTCTGGAAAATAGTTAATGTTGTTGTATGAAATGACATGGATATTATTTTTTTATTATTTTTGAATGTTGCCATTGAAATGTTTGCATGATCACTCCATATCAATAATACGGAAGGCATCATGTTTTTTTGTTCTTGGAAATAGTGACCAGTTTCCAAGTAAATTCAAGATCAAAATAAATTGTTTGCATCACCTGTGCTTATCCTTTATTTCTGTTTGATTGCTTGTTTGTGGTTCAATTGTGGAAAATTGGTTGGCTGTGATATATATATATATATATATATATATATATGTATATATATGTATATATATATGTATTGTCTTGTTCGACAAGAGTTCAAAAAGTCCAATTTTGTACTTGATGGATTGTTACTCGCCTTCATGTTACCTTTTGATCTTTTAAATTGCTGAGAATAGCAGAAATTTTGAATACTATCTGTTAGCCCTCAGTCTTGGATCAATGACACTCTGAATTCATGTTGTCTCTTAGAGGGAGAAATTTTGCTATTTTCACAGATTTGTTGCAATCATGTTTGATGGTTTAATTGGCTTTTGTGATTACTGTTCAGGAAATATTTGATTATGTGCATGTTCCGGGGCGTGCAATTCTTCACCGTGGCCGTCATCGGCATGGTGCTAGGGCTACCACATCAGGGAACAGAACTAACTTGTTGTTATGGTGCAGAAGGTAGCAAACACCCTTCTGCCTCTTTTGCTAGTAAACATGGCTTTTCCAGAAGGAATTTTTGAGGATTTGAGTGGTCATTGTGATGTTGTGAAAAATGATGACCATTAGAAGAGTTTATTAGTACACTCTTACTACGGTGAAATTTTCCTTTTCGGTCAAGTTCTGGTACGAGTAGATGGTATGTCTCCCTAAGATGTAAATTGGGACAAGGTTATAGTCATTTATTTGAGCTATTGTGATTCTACTGATATATTCCTTCCATTATAACATCTCTTTATTTCTAATTATTTACTTCAGGTATAAAAACCCGACATTTTTAAGTTAGGAATCTCAAATGTATTGTCTTTTCTTAGAGTTTTTGTATGAGATCACTATTTATATTCTGTATTTTAATACCTTCCTGCAGCTCCGTATTTAGAGAGCTGAGGAAGTATCAGAAAGATTTCTCCAACTGGTGTTCGGAGTGCGAACGAGAGAAGAAAGAAAGGCAGAGCAAGTCCGTATCCGCTATCAAACTGGTATGCCAAATTTTTCTAAGGGTGAACTCTTTAAAGTCAGGGCTTCCCTCTACCTGCCTTAAACAAGATAATTTTTCAGACCCTTCCACTAAAAAATGAAGAGTCATAACCATTACATTACATCCATTATATGTCAATAATTATCAATTTACCTAAATGATCAGGTAATTTTTCAGTTAATAATACATAGTTTGTTACTAACTTAGGCGAAACATTAGGATGCTCACGGGGTTATGAAAAACTAGATACGAAAAATTATGTGGTTCGTTGTCCAATGTCCAATTAGTTTGCTAGAGGTCGGTATGACTAGTTGATTGAAATGCTATTATGAGAAAATGGGATATTTGTTTGCTCGAGAAAACGGAGAGAAGGAAGAAAAATATCTACTGCCCGTATTTAACAATTTTCTGAGATGGGAGATTTCCTGCTCTCCATCAACCATGCACCCTCGATCCCGTTTAATTGAAGTGCTACATTTACTGCATCTCATCGTCTGCCTGCGCATTGATATTGCCATCATAATAAAAAATTGAATGAAATTAGTGAAGTTATATATGTTTCTTTGGCTTCTCAGGAATTGCTGAGGAGAGAGGCCACTTGAGCTCTTCGAGGCATCTCTTGTTTTCGACATACTGTGTTGTAATTCTGTGTTATCATCCTCGGTTAATCGTAATTACAACGTTTGAAGGGGTGACTGACGTTAATGTTTTATTTTCGTGTGTAATTCAAGCATAGTTGTACATGAGAACCAGTAGGTGTTGAAGAATTCTGGCATGGATTTATGCTGATCTGAACAAGACTCCATATTTGACCATGTTGTTTTTGTACATTCTTACTTGTTCTTCAGTTTTTATTTTATTTTAATTTTTTTTATATATATATATATTATTAGGGGAATGGAATTTGGTTCTCCGAATCCCTTTAGTTCATTTGCGTTGAATCATTTTAAATCATTGATTAAATTAGGGATGTAAACGAGACGAGTCGAGTCGAACTTTTGAATGTTCAAGCTCGGTTCATTTATAAACGAGCCGAGCCCGAGCTTATTTAACGAATTTATGGCTCACGAGCTTATTCGAGCTTTTATCGTGTTTAAACGAGCTTAATATATTTAAATTATAAATTTAGATATTCATTAAATTAATTAAAAATTAAATTATATATTTGAAAAAAATATAATATTATTATTAAATTTGTAATTTTATTTTAATAAATTAATTTTTATAGATTTTTCAATATTTTTCATAAGTAAAGTGTAAATTTATAAATTAAATATCAATACTATTATTTTTTAGTCTAATAGATGACTTACGAGCTTGTTAACGAGCATGTTCACGAGCTAACAAGCTGAATATTGTAAGACTCGAGCTTAGTTCGTTTGCTTTAACGAGCCTCATTAAACGAGCTCGAACGAGCTTTTAACGAGCCGAGACCCGAACAATTTGCGAACTATTCGTCTCATTTATATCCTTAAATTAAATAATGCAAACAAAAGAAATTCAAATTCATATCTGTTGTTTCACATGTCAATTTTGTCCTATTTTTACATGATCATGTTACTCATGAATATAGTATAAATATTTAACATCATTATACTTATTGCGAGGACTAATTTTCATAATATATATGATTTATTTTTCTGAAAGAATAATATATATGATATTTTTTTCTGACGGTAAATATATATGATCATATTCAATGTACTAATATGTACGGTACATTAATTTTTGCACTATTACAACAAAATGAAAATTATTCCGTATTCAGGTTTAAATTATTATACATCAATGATGTATTTAAAATAATGTAATGATAGATATCGTCATCATATATATTATTAGGTTTATAAAATTGATAGATATACGTACATTATGTTTATTATACATTAATGATGTATTCATGTTTGCATTATTATACATTAATGTTGAATTTAAATAATATAAAATTAAGAATTTCAAAAGATTTATAAAAATAAAGCACAGAATGTGGAATCAAAAATAATGTGTGTAATATAAAATTTAAGTTCACGTGCACGTGCTACATGCTAGTTAAAATCAAATGTGTTCAAGTTTATTATGTTATTTACAAAATTAAATATGATACGAAAGTTGGTAAAATAATTTTCATGTAAACAAATAATAATTTAATAAATAAAATATTTTTCTTTTTAAAAAATAATAAAATTGAATTAAAAAATTAAAATTTTATATTATAATCAAATATGTGAGTGAAAAAATTTTAAATTTTTTTTAGCCAAAATTAGTTAAATATCAGGTCTCTCTTAAATTGGTTTTTTTAACTTTTTTTTTTTTTTTTTTTTTTTTTATAAAAAACAAGTATGTTTTAATTACTATGGAGTTCAAATATATATATTTTTTCTGGCAACGACTGAATGCAAAATTATATTTGGATTCGAAGATTTAAAACAAACTTACCCTGAATGGAGTGACAAATAATTGATCTTTTCGATTCCAGTACAAGATATAGTCATTGAATTGTCATATCCATAATTCAATAAACGATAAAGATATTGAATTGTCATATTCACAATTCAATGAACGATAAAGTCATTGCATTATCATATCCACAATAAAGTGAAATATAAAACATTGAAGTGTCACGTGGAGATTCTGCGTATCATTACTGTGGAGACGTTGAAATGATTGATGCCGGCGGAAGAAGATCGGTGCCTTTTTTTTTGTTTTGTTTTATAGCTTTCCATTTCTATTATCTTGCTGTTGTAGAGCGTGAAATGGATGTAGATAGAGTGTAGATTCCGTTGTTGAGGAATTTGGGGATTTTGTTTCTTTATTTTTGTTGTAATTTTCTCCTTTGTAGTGTTTTTTTTTGATAGGTTCTCCTTTGTAGTCTCCTTGGAATTGAATTGAGCAAACTCATCAAGTGCTGTTTTTGTTTTCAGTTGATTGATTGTTCTTTAAATTTGTTGTTTTTTTTTTTGAGTCATTATTGACTGTGGTTGGAATAAGAAAGAATTTTTTTCTATATATTTTTTTGGACTTGTCTGTGCTGGTATCACTATTTTGTTGTGAAAAAATATTTTAATGTGCCGTTGAGAACAATGAGAAGAGGGTGGTTAATTGGTAGCCAAGGTAGTTTGCTTAGTCTCGATGAACCCATTTTTTTAAAGGTAACCCTCACCCATTTCATGGCGGAGGGTTATCTTTTTTTTTATTAATGCATTGACCGAGGCTTACAAGCGAACTCCTTGATGGGTAACCTTTGATCGAGTAATTCACCCACTGTAGCTAGTATTGGCTTATAAAGATCCATAAAATGGATATTTAATGTTGAATAATAATTATGATGTGGCATATGAAAGTATGATCTGAGAGTGGCATATGAAAGCATGATCTGAGAGAGTTCTTTACAAGACCGGTTTAAAATGCCTTGTAGCGACTGGTTTCCCTGGAAAACGCTGCTCTGTCTAAAAAATGAGGTTTTAAAGAGGCCTAGCCATAGTTATCAACTGGGAGCATTTTTGGAAAATGTTGATGATGTTAGTAAATAATTATTATATATTAAATTAAGTAAAGCCAAAATATTGTCTAGTGAACCGTATAATTTTAAATAATTAAGGTTTAGCCACATCACCTTTAATTATGCAAAATTATACATTAAGTGGATTGAGTTCATATAATGGACATAAATTATAATTAATTGCATAAGCAGTATAAAATTTACCCCACATATATCTTTATTTTATTTATGTGATTAATTAGAATAAAATTTCAAAATTATATTTTTATTAATTTGCCAATAGGTGTTATGAAAAATTAATTTTGATAGTTTTATTACTAAATTACATGAAATCTAATTGAATTAAAACTTTAGCCCACAGGCAAGTATTATGTCGCTAGATTTTATTAACATGATTTACATTGGTAAAACATTACATTTTCTCAAAATATTTAAGTAATAAGCATGTTTATTTTTAATCTTATGCAGTATAGCGTGTTAATTTTTCTGATATGCATTTTGATATCCCCGAATTCAAAGGGGATAATTACGAAGTATGGAAGGAAAGAATTCTCCTTCAATTAGGGTGCATGGATATTGACTATGCCATAAAGAAAGACGAACCACCTTCCATCAAGGAATCCAGTAAACCTGATGAGGTGGCTCTTTATGAAAAGTGGGAGCGATCTAATCGCCTCTGCATTATGTTCATAAAGACCAAAATTCTTGCTGGAATTCGTGGTTCGATTGAGATGCATGAAGCGTCAAGGACCTACTTAAGGCAATTGATGAACAATTTGCGACTTCGGATAAGGCCCTTGCTAGCACCCTAATAATTGAGTTCTCATCATTAAGGCTCACAAATGTGAAAGGTGTGCGAGAGCACATCATGAAGATGAGGGATATAACGGCTCGACTGAAAAAACTTGAAGTGGAATTATCTGATAACTTTCTCGTGCACTTCATTCTATGCACTCTTCCAAAGCAATATGGACCATTCCAAATTTCCTACAACACACATAAGGATAAGTTGTCAATCAATGAATTGTTGATCATGTGTGTTAAAGATGAAGGAAGGTTGCTGATCAAATCAAGTGAGAGTGTCTTACTAACTGCACAAAGAAAGCCTCCAAAATAAGACAAGTTCAAGGGAAAAAGGGAAAGGAAAAATTCCACCCCAACTTGACATTAAAAAAGAATCCAAGTGTTTATTTTGTAAAAAAAAAAAAAGGGGCACATGAAGAAGAATTGCAATAAATTCAAGGATTGGATTAACAAGGAAGGTATTCCTATTTTATTAGTTTGTTATGAATCTAATATGATTAATACGATTTATAACACTTGGTAGATTGACTCTGGTTCAAAAATTCATGTCACAAACCAATGGAAAATGAGCAGAGCATCTATTCGGGAAACAAGATGCGTTCGCATGTGGAAGCTATTGAGACTTGCATTTTGAAATTGAATAGTGGTTTTATTTTAAATTTGGAGAAAATATTTTATGTTCCTGGTTTTTCTAAAAAATTAATTTTCGTTTCAAGTCTTGTACCTTTTGGATATTCTTTTCAATTTTTGGATAAATCTTTTAATTTATTTTATAAATCCAATATTGTTGGGAATGGTACAATGGTTGATGGTCTTTTTTCAATTTTCTTTATAAAATGATAGCAATACCACTATGCATGTTCAAGCAGGTATTAAAAAATGTGTTATAAATGAGGATTCCTCTATTTTGTGGCATCGGATATTGGGGCACATCTCCATGGAGAGACTTAAGAGATTAGTAAATGAGGGAGTACTTAGTACTTTAGATTTTACTAACTCTAATACTTGTGTGGACTGCATTAAGGAAAAGCAGACCAACAAATCAAAAAAGGGTGCCAAGGGAGTACTAAAATATTAGAGATCATACATTCAGATATATGTTGTCCAGATATGGATATGCATGATCCGAAATATTTCATCTCCTTTATTGATGATTATTCACGATACATGTATATCTACTTGCTTCATAATAAGAACGAAGCTTTGAATGCCTTTAATATTTTTAAGGCCGAAATAGAAAAACAATGTGATAAACAAATTAAGATCGTGAGGACTGATAGAGGAGGTGAATACTATGGTAGATACACTGAAAATGGACAAGCATTTGGGCCACTTGCGAATTTTCTTCAAGAAAATGGGATTGTTGCCCAATATATCAAGCCTGGTTCTCCGGATCAAAATGGTGTGGCTGAAAGAAGAAACCAAACTTTAATGGATATGGTTAGGAGTATGCGGAGCAACTTTCTAAGTACTTGTGGACTGATGCTCTTAAAACGACAGTGTATATATTAAACCGATTTCCAACCAAGGCTATCCCAAAGACACCATTTGAATTGTGAAAAGGTTGGAAACCAAGTTTGCAACATATACGCATTTGGGGATGCCCGTTTGAAGTAAGAGTTTATAATCCACAAGAAAATAAACTGGACCCACAAACAATAAGTGGATATTGAAGGAGATTAGAAGAGGACGAACGTCGAGCTGAATATTTTAGAGAAGAGATGACTGCAAACGCAAATATAAGCTTGACACAGCTTGGAACCCCCGATCTGAATCAACAGCCCTTATGTATTACTTTCACTACTTTAGAAGTTAATGTTACTTTTGAGTTAAAATCTGGGCTAATACACTTGTTGCCTTCTTTTCATGGTCTTGCAGGTAAGGATCCCCAAAAACATCTGATGGAGTTCCACGTGATATGCACAAGCATGAAACCCCATGGAGTGATGGAAGAACAGATTCAGTTGAGAGAATTTCCATTTTCTTTAAAGAATGCTGCAAATGATTGGCTATATTACTTACCTCCTGGATCCATCACAACCTGGACTGAGATGAAGAGGATATTTTTAGGAAAGTATTTTCCAGCTTCGAGAGCAGCGAATATTAGGAAAGAGATCTACGACATCAAGAAGAATATGGGAGAGTCACTTCATGAATATTGGGAGCGGTTCAAGAAGTTTTGTACTAGCTGTCCGCAACATCAGATACGTGAAAACCTTTTAATTCAATTTTGCTATGAAGGTTTGTTGCCTCATGACAGGAGCATGGTGGATGCAGCCAGTGGAGGAGTTTTTGTAGACAAAACACCACGAGATGCAAGGAATCTAATCGAGAACATGGCTGCCAATTCTCAGCAATTTGGCACCAACAGAAGTGATCCAGCACCCAGAAGGGGCAACGAGGTAAATGTTTCTTCCCTTGAACAACAATTGATTGAACTGACATCTCTTGTGCATCAAATGACTCTAGGGAATGGACAGAATGCAAAGGTATGTGGAATCTGCGCTGCAATGGGACATGCAACTGACATTTGTCCCACACTTCAAGAAAAATCGGTCGAACAAGTAAATGCAACTTGAGGATTTCCTGGGCCACCACAGATAAAATATGATCCTTATTCCAACACATACAATCCAGGTTGGAAGGATCATTCTAATCTTAGATACGAAAACCCTTCGATGAATCAACCTGCACCTCACGTGCAATCGAATAATCAAGCTTACAGGCCACCATATCCTCCACAACCGCAGTGTCCTCAAATTCCAGCGCCTGGTGATTTTTTAGAAAATATTGTTAAGGATCTTGCAACTAATACTTTGAATTTTCAACAGGAAACTCAAGCAAGTATCCAAAACCTGAACACCCAAGTGGGACAACTCTCAAATGCGATCAACAAGTTGGAAGCAAAACATTCTAGCACTCTACCATCTCAAATAGTCCCAAACCCAAAGGAAAATACTAATGAAATCACTCTCAGGAATGGGAAGGAGTTGAAAGTCAAAGAAAAGGTAGTTAATCCTTCATCAAAGGAGGAACAAAATGAAGAGATGAAGATGGACGACAAAGAACCAACTCAAGGATACACGCAAAAAGGTAAGTTTTCTCCTCTGTCAGAGTACAAACCTGTTCCCCCTTTCCCTTTAGCACTTAAAAAGTCTAGAAAAGATGAGGGAATCAAAGAACTCTATGACACTTTTTGTAGATGTGAGGTAAACATTCCCTTGTTAGATGATATTAAGCAGGTACCTCCCTATGCTAAGTTTTTGAAGGAACTATGCACTGCGAAAAGAAAAAAAACGTTGAATGGGTGCCAAAAGGTAGAGTTGGGAGAGAATGTGTCTGCCGTGATACAGAGAAAATTACCTGAAAAATGCAAAGATCCAGGTATGTTTTCTATTCCATGTACGATAGAGAATGTTAGACTTGAGAAGACCATGCTAGATCTAGGAGCATCAATTAATGTTATGCCATATTCTATTTATGCATCATTGAAACTTGGTTCTTTGAACAAAATTGGAATTGTTATACAATTGGCTGATAGGCCTAATGCATATCCTATAGGAGTAGTTGAAGATGTGTTAGTGCAAGTTAATAACTTGGTATTCCCTGCTGATTTTTATGTACTTGATATGGAAAATGGTGATCATAATAGTCCTATTCTGTTAGGTAGGCCATTTCTGAAAACATCAATGACTAAAATTGATGTTCACAGCGGCACACTTACTATGGAATTTGATGGTGAGGTTGTTAAATTCAATATCTATGACACCATGAAATTTCCTAATGGTGACGACTGTGTGTACTCTGTTGATATTGTGGATTACTTGTCACAAGAATGTTTTGAGCTTGCAGGAAAAGATGAGTTAGATGTGGCTATTATAGCACCCATTCTGGAAGAAAACGAGGAAGTTTGTTTCAATGAAATATTGAAAGAAATCGTGTTCACTCTGAACCATGCCCCTGAGCTATCTCAGTCAGGTAACCTTTCCTATATTTCTTCACCAATCTCTAATACTCGGCGTCTTCCATCTGTTTTGCAGGCACCAGTAATTGAGTTGAAAACTTTACCCAAGCATCTCAAATATGTTTTCCTAGGAGAAGGAAAAACATTACCAGTAATCATCTCTAGAGCTTGGAGAACGAACAAGAAGAGCAACTCATACAGGTTTTAAAAGAGCACAAAACTGCTATAGGATGAACTATTGCAGATCTCAAAGGAATCAGCCTTTACCACCTCTATCATGGGTGGATTCAGTTTCCTTTGCGGCTGACGTGTGGGCTTAGCTCTCAAACTTCTTGAAGTTGGAATGATTTATCACATTTTCGATAACAAGTGGGTTAGCCCCGTTCAAGTGGTTCCCAAGAAAACCGGAATTACAGTGGTGAAAAATAAGGATGACGAATTGCTTCCCACCCAAATTCAAAATGGATGAAGGTTTGTATAGACTACAGAAAACTGAATGCTGGAACCTGAAAGGACCATTTTCCTTTATCTTTTATTGATCAGATGCTTGAAAGATTAGCTTGTCATTCTTACTATTTTTTTCTTGATGGATATTCTGGGTATTTTTAGATTGCAATTGCACTGGAGGACCAGGAAAAGACGGCGTTCACTTGCCCGTTTGGCACTTTTGCTTATCGGCGTATGCCTTTTGGACTCGGCAACGCACCATCCATATTTCAACGGTGTATGATTAACATATTCTATGATTTTATTGTGAACATATTAGAGGTTTTCATGGATGACTTTACCGTCTATGGCGATTCGTTTGAGAAATCCTTATCTAACCTTGCTCTTGTCCTCAAACGGTGTGTAGAAACAAACCTTGTTTTGAATTCTGAAAAATGTCATTTTATGGTTGAGCAAGGTATCGTTTTGGGTCATGTTGTCTCTTCTAAGGGTATTGAGGTAGATAAAGCTAAAATTGATATCAATCAATCTTTACCTTATCCCACTTGTGTGCGGGAAGTGCGTTTTTTTCTTGGACATGCAGGTTTTTATAGGAGATATATTCAGGACTTCGCTAGCATCACCCATGTGCAAGCTGTTGCAAAAAGATGTCACTTTTGAGTTTGATGATTCATGCAAAAATTCTTTTGACAAACTAAAAGACTCATTGACCTCTGCACTTATCATCCAACCACCTGACTAGAGTAAGCCATTTGAAATTGTGTGTGATGCCAGTGATTATGCAGTAGGAGCGGTATTGGGACAACGAGTTGGGAAAGCATCGCATGCCATCTACTATGCCTCGCGCATTCTGAACGATGCCCAGCGAAATTATTCAACTACTTAAAGGAGCTTTTAGCTGTGGTTTTTGCTTTAGAAAAATTTTGATCTTATTTACTTGGGACTAAAGTAATTGTCTATTCTGATCATGCAGCTCTTCGCTATCTGATGGCAAAGAAAGAGGCAAAACCAAGGCTAATACGATGGATACTACTCCTGAGTGAATTTTATTTGGAGATTAAGGACAAGAGAGGAACAGAGAATAGAGTGGCAGATCACTTGAGCCATTTAGTCCACATTGACGAGGAACTGTGTTTGCAAGAAGAATTTACTGATGAGCAACTATTTTTCGCGAGCACAGTACTAACCTGGTACGCACATATTGTCAATTATTTAGTTACTAATGGGTTTCCCTCTCATTTTTCTAAAGCGCAAAAAGATAAAGTCAAAAGTGATGCCAAGTATTATGTGTGGGATGACCCGTACTTGTGGAAGAATTGCGCTGATCAAGTCATAAAAAAAAAGGTGTGTGCCTGAAAGCGAGGTGATCCTCATCATTACATTTTGTCATTCTTACGCTTGTGGCGGTCACTTTGGAGCTAAGATAATTGCAAGGAAGGTACTAGACTGTGGATTCTTCTGGACGTCCTTATTTTGAGATGCTTAATTTTTCTGTAAGTCGTGCGCTCAATTTCAAAAGATAAGTAACATATCCCAACGCAAGGAGATGCCTCAACACCCCATCCTCGTTTGCGAACTTTTTGATGTATGAGGCATCGACTTCATGGGACCTTTTCCTAGTTCTTTCGGATATGTTTACATATTACTTGCTGTGGATTATGTCTCAAAATGGGTGGAAGCTAAAACTACCCGAACTGACGACTCAAAAGTGGTTGCAGATTTTATCAAACACAATATTTTCTCTAGGTTCTAGATTCCAAGAGCAATCATAAGCGATAGAGGAACTCACTTTTGCAACCGGACTATGGCAAGCTTATTGAAGAAATACCATGTGACAAACAAGGTTTCTACTGCATATCATCCACAACTAATGGGCAAGCTGAAGTGTCGAATAGAGAAATCAAGTCTATTCTGAAGAAGACAATGAATCCGACTAGGAAAGACTGGAGTTTGAGATTGGATGATGCCTTGTGGGCCTACATAACTGCATACAAGACACCGATTGGCATGTCACAATACCGAGTAATCTTTGGGAAACCTTGCCATCTTCCAGTGGAATTGGAGCACAGAGCTTATTGAGCTATCAAGACCTTCAATATGAATATGGATGAGAGTGGGGAGCATAGGAAGCTATAGTTGCAAGAGCTAGAAGAAATACGCAACGATGCATATGCCAGTTCAAAAATCTATAAGGATAAGACGAAGGCATTCCATGATAAGATGATTTCTAGAACGGAATTTTAAGTTGGTCAGAAAGTTCTTCTCTATCATTCACGACTTCAGTTATTCCCAGGTAAGTTATGTTCACGATGGATTTGTCCTTTTGTTGTTACTAATGTCTTTTCCCATGGTACAGTTGAAATTCAGAACTTGGAAGCTTCAAAGATATTCAAGGTGAATAGACATAGACTAAAACATTACTATGACGAAGTCCAAGCAAATGAAGTGGAGGATGTGCATGAACTGGAATTCGAGGATCCACAAGACATAGAGTGAATTGAAGCATACAGTCGAGCTATAGACTGTAAATTTAGCGCTGACTGGGAGGCAACTCAGTGTTCTTTCCCTTTTTTTTATTTTATTTTATTTTATTTTCGCATTTGATTTTTCTATTTTTCTTTGTTTATTTATTTATTCAATTATTTCAGCTATTTTTGTTTCGCTCGAGCGGTAGTTTTCTACTGATCGAGCGAAACTCTGTCTGGATGTGGGATACAACTAGTTCCGTTCGATTGGTAAATTTTGACCGATCGAGCGAGAAACCTTTTGAAAAATACGAGCAATTTTTTTCCCCTCGAGCAGGAGCTTTTCTCCGCCCGAGCGAGAATTTTTCTGACTTAAACAAATTTTTGGCTCGCTCGAGCGGTAACTTTTTACCGATCGAGCGAGAATATATCTGGAACCGATATATTTGAATCGTTCTTCTCTCCTCCCTCACTTTTTTCTTCCTCCTCGCGTCAAATCCCTAAACCCCAAATTACTAATATTCACAAATTTTATTCTTCAGTCGCAGGGAATCACGAGCATTACTTGGTTACAACACTACACTTTCTTCTCCACCGAGTTCTTTCTGATTTCCACCGCCGTTCTTATTCTCTGTTCGTCTACCACCAAGCACGCAACCGAGCACCGCCTCTGTTCTTACTGAGTTCTCCCTGATTTTCTCCGCCCCTTGTTTGTGCCGAACCACCTGCAACCGCCAACCTCTGCTCGGTTATATTCTAACCTATTGTCGCCTCCGCTCTTGCAATTAAATTCTTATATCTACCTTCACTACTAAGCCACCGAAACGAGTTCGTCTCACTGGGGAATCCTCTTCCCAACATGCCGCGGCACCCGCATCCTCAATGGGTCTAGCTGGGAAGTTTGTTAATCAAGCGGCACGTGAAAGGTATGATTTGGCTAAACTCCATCGATCCCTAATTCCCGAGAGAGGAGTTGAACTTACATTTAGAGATAGTGGAGTTTTGATTGCGATAGGGCGTAGAGATTGACATACATTTTGTCAACAGCCAAAAGGGGCCATTGTTCCTCTGGTGCGCGAGTTTTACGCTAATGCGGCGGAAAGGGAGGATGAAAAAGCCCATGTTAGAGGAAAATTGGTTTCGTTCGATGAAAATGCGATCAATGCACTACTTGAGACTCCAAACGTGGATGATAGTCTTTATCAAAGTCTCACAGCAGACCCAGACTTTCACGAGATATTAACACAATTGTGCTATGATGGTGCTTCTTGGCATGATCTTGTTAATTTCCAATTTTTCTCGGAGCACTATTTACAAGTGGACCCGGCCACTTTGTATGTATTTCTCACCAAGAGGTTGATGCCTATATTGCATAACAGTGATGTCACCACTGATCGTGCCTTGCTTCTGTATGCTCTTGATTTGGATTGGCCGATTAATGTGGGCCGAATGATACATAGTGAGATTAGACGTTTGATATACTCTCATTGTTGGGTCTATTCTTTTCAAAGATTATTTCTGAACTGTGTGTACAATCCGGTGTCCAAATTCGAGGCGACGAGGAATGGTTGCAACCGATGCGACCTGTGGATAAAACAACTGTTGATGCTAAGAAAGCCAAAAGGGCTAAAGATTTTCTAGCGGGTGGTCGAACTTCTTCTAGAAGTGCTCCCACTCTGCCCTCTCAGCCTTCTCGCCGCTCCACTAATGATTCTGTCAGATAATTGACATCCTTCGCCCATCATCAAAATGAATTCATGGCTGCCACAACTGCGAATCTTCAAGCCATGGACGCCATTATTCGTGGCATTTCTACGCGGCTTGGTCTCGATCCCTCCACTTTTCCGCCCGCTTCACCATACCCACCGCCTTTCCAGTTCCAATTCTCTACTCCTATGATTCTGCCAGAAGTTGAAGAGGACGACCAGGCCGACACTTGAAACAGAGGAGTTTTGATTTGCATTTGCATATTGTTTTCGTTTTTGTTGTTCATATTTTCGTTTCGTGTTTGTAATTGTGATCTCGAGCATTGAGGGCAATGCTTTGGATAAGTGTGGTGGTTACATTCATCGTTTTTCATTTTGTTTTGCATTCATATTGTTGAGTTATATGCATATAGTTCGTTTGCATGTCATTTGTCAGTTTGTTTAGTGTTTGTTTTGTATTGCATAAGTAGGATGTAGATTGATAGCCAATGATGATATGAAGTTGGGAAAATTAAATTTTTGTGAAAATTTTTTGCTCTTCATTGGATATAAGAAACCTTAGGTTGAGTAGTGAATATTTTTAAGCACACATGCTAGACCAGTGAAATGTAGCGATGTAATTGATGATGTTGTGTCTATTTGACCATTGCACGGAAATAGGTGTTTGTGGAGCCTGATAGTGTTTTTGAATCCTAATGATTTTTATAACATGGCATGTACGATCTTGGGCGCACCTGAAATTTTTTTATGAAAATTTTTGTGAACATAAAATTAACTCTATCCGGGTTATGAATAAGGGATTGAAATCCTAATCACCTTGTTCTGGACTAAGTATGTTGATTACATGAGGTTTAAAAAGTTTAAAATTTTGAAATAAAATCAATAACAATTCCATCCGGGATTGGAAAGTGAGTGAAATTATATTCACTATTCCATAGCTAAGTTTGCGGGTAATTATTGGGCTTAAGAAAACCAGGTGCAAAATCCAAAGGTGCGTAATTATATTTCAAGAGAGTTGTGTTTTGTTCAAAGGAGAATTTGATAGCCATGTTTTTTATGCGTATTTTGGTGTCATTTTACCGTTGTTTTACATGCATTCATATGTTTTCATTTATTTAAGTTTTTGCTCATATTTCATGCATCATATTTACATAACATGCTCCCGGGTTTTTGTGTAGGAAATGGCACTTTATGAAAAAGAATTTGATCAGAATTATTCTCGCTCGAGCTGCGGATTTTTACTGATCGAGCGAGAGATAAGTGAGGTGCGAGACAAAAGTTTTACCGCTCGAGTGGTAGTTTTTGACCGATACAGCGAGAAAAGAAGAAATTGCGGATTAGAGAAGATTTTGCTAGAGCGAAAGAGTTTTACCGATCGAGCGCGACGGAAGTTTGGAAAAATTTATTTAAAAAAGAAACTTATTTAGGGAGGACTCTAGCCTTAATTAATATATTTATCTCGAATTTTATGGATCTGGTAATGAGTTTTAGAAGGCTGAACACAGGGAATACTCTTGGCGGCTAGGTTTTTCATTTTATTTTCTTAGATTTACGTTTTATTTTCTTTTTGGATTTTGTTGAGATAATTCATGAGTATTTGTGGCTAAGTTTTAATACTTGGTAGAGGAAGACGAATCCTTGAAGTTTATTTTACTCGTGAGATTTGGATTTTCATTGTTTGATTTTATTTGAATAGCAAAAGTTGTTTAGGATTTATCATATGCTTGTATGTTTAATTTTTGGCTTGATCACCTAATGATTTTTCATACAATCTAAAGCTAAATTAGATATCAAATCTGTAATTATTTGATCCCTATAATTTGTGAAGCAACTATGATTAATAATTTCCGTTTGTGAATTTGTTAATTCGTAGGAACAACGATTGACTAGATTAAATATAATCGCTTGTGTTTGTATTGTCTAGATTCGTCAATTTCACTAGTTTGAATGCTACCTTGGATTTAAATCTTAATCGCTTGTATTTTGTTTAATTCATTGGTAAGGGTTAATTTAAAACGCTTGTGTCTAATTAACTAAGATTAAGGTGGGATCGAAATTTAGTTTTCAATGATGAATATTCAATGAGGAATAATTATTTTCAGAGAATCGATGATCGAGTGAATAACTTCAAGGACGTAGTCGACTGATACCAAGAATTGTTTTAATTGATTGTTTCGCTAAAAGTTTCATCTTGCATGCTAGTTGATAAAATTTATTTTATTTGATTTTAATTTTAGTAGTTAATTTTAAAAAATCCAAAATCCCCTTTATTTATTTTCAGTATATTTAAGAACAAAAATAATTTCACTTTTCTCGTAGGAATGATCCCTACTCTCGCTACTACATTTTATTTATCTGAGTTGAGTTGGGTAATTTGAGCGCGATACGACCGAGCTCTACCACCAAGCATCGCATCTGCGCAAGCTGAGAATCGTGAAGAACCGCGCATCTTCATGAGGAAAAGCGCTTCTGCGCAAATTGAGGAAGTGAGAGAGGGAGCTTCTGCGGGAAAGATGCGCTTCTGCGCAATGGAGTGAAACAAGGAACAACGCAATTGCGCTTAAAAGTTGCGCTTCTGCATGGTATGTGAGTGATTTGCATATTGAGGCAGAAAATCTCTCGCTCAAACACACGTTTATGCGCTCGAGCGAGCCTGGAGAATTCGGAAAAGAATCGGGGCAAAACATGTCTCGCTCGAGCGCACGTTTATGCGCTCAAGCGAGAGATCACGATCAGTAAAAAATAAATTTTTGGGATTTAAAAGTCTTAGCTTATTAGGCTTTATTTCGTGAGCTTTTAAATTCATATAAATAGAGATCATCAGAACGAGAGAAGGCATGCCAGAAGGTGGGGAGATCTCATAAAACAGAGGAGGCGGCTACAAGCTTTTGGGAGTGAAGAATTCATCTTTCCTTCTTCTTTTTCTTCTTTTTATTTTTAGTTCATGATTAAAAAATTTATTTGAATTATGATTTTGATTAGTGAGTAGTCGTTTCTTTTCAATCAAGGCCACGAGATTGGTTCGAGCAAATCATTGTTGAATACTTGGATATTATTTTGGGATTTTTCAAATTTTTATTTATATCATTGATTATTGGATTTAAATTCTGTCTTGTGAATAACCTGATCAATTATCTAATTTTTTGTTAATTAATTCTGAGTCGACATATTAGGAATTGATTTTGATCACTCTAATAATTGACATATGATTAAACCGACTAGACATAGTATTCGGTTTTAGTATGCAGCTTTAGGTGAAAACTGAATTCTCATAATTCCCAATGCATTTGAATCTGATTTGAATTATGAAAGATTGATCCGTCAATATTTGAATAGGTTTAATTGTTTTAGAAATAATCTGTTAAATAATTTAGAGGAATTCGCCGTGATTTAAGATTAATCTGAATCTTAATTTTTTCATTTGTTTGCCTGATTTTTTTGGTACCTGCGTGTGTCCTTGATCGAATTTCTCGTTATTGAAGTTTATTCAAAAATTTATGTTGTTTTTTTATTTTAATTTATTCTATAGGTTAATTTAATTAGCAATTTTATTTTAACTCATTCAATCAAATCAATTTTTATTGTTCGTCTAGATTAGGTGAAAATAAATATATTTTGGTAATCATATTTTCAGTCATTGTGGGTTCGACATCTGGACTTTTGTCTACTATCTATAACTTGACCTGGTACGCTTTCCAGTAGATTTATATCACACCGATTTTAGCGGTCACTCGTCTATCGACATGTTGCTCTGCCTCAAGTTCATCAGCTCGTTTGCCTTTTACCGACGGAGTGCTAGAGGGAAGTACTGATTCCTAAACGCTGTACGGAACTTGACCAAGTAGCCACGCCTCGCTCGAATATCATGGGCATAAAAGTGGACTTCCACCACTTGCGGACACGCCCTTCCAGAATGTAGTTAACATCCTCTATCTTCTGCTCGTTGGTGCAATGGTAAATCTAGAAGCAACTCTTCGTACACTCCAGCCAGTTCTCCACAAACTCCGGAGTTTCACCACCCACCAATGGCTTCGGATTCATCTGCACAAACTTGCGCATGTCAAAGCGGTGTCTTCCATCCCTGTGGTGATGGTGTCCTCGATGATGATCTCGATCCTCATCATCTCCCCAACGTCCACCGACACTCGCATGGTTCTCGTGTCCATGACCTGCTGTCTATAAAGGCAACAGAAATTAACCTGAAAACTGTTTTCCTAGATCCCAAATCTCAATGCATGCTCTTATACCATAAATATAGTGACTCATTCCGGAATCACCAACTAATCAACTTGAGCATGCAATAAATGCATTAAAGCACAATAATTAATAAAAACCAGTGGAAACTCAAATGATACAACTAAAAACACCGGTCTAATACAACCGAGATTGAGAAAAAGTATAGAAAAATGTTATACAACCCTATCGAATATCAGTACTAAAAATCCACTAATAGAAATATAGTACAGTACAAATCCAACTCTTCTGCAGCTCAACGACTGCTGCCTCCCGATCCGTCCAACCTAAGCCCTGCCTCGTAGAATAGGGTGTCCAGAATAAAAAAACCGAGGATGTGAGCTAACAATGCTCAGTACGAAAGTATGAGTATACACATGCTATGAATGCTAATGCAACTAAACGAGTACCGAAAACCTATCATGGTAGGAAACTCTTGCTCAAACAAATGGCGCCATGATATGTAGCATGTTGGGTCGTCACATCAGGAGGTGACTCCTATACCATAAAGAATACGTGGATAAAAGTAATCGGATCCAAATCCACGGAATCCATCCAAACAATAACTTGGGACTGAGCAGCCCCACTACTGGTAATATCAAGGTTTATGCTCAATATAATAATGCATGCAACATAATAAGCGTGACATAATAAATGTACATAATTCATGCCATATAAACCATGAAAACATAGAACATGCATACTCAACAAGTATGTATCGGATAGTACGTTCGTACCTCTATTAAGAAACTCAAGCAACCTAGCAACACTGGCTCTCTAGTCCAAGCCTATAAACAGATAATCACCATATCACTTATTGTCTACTAGAAGCCTTAACTAGACTAATAGCTACTCACAGAAGCTAATCAAAGTCTAGACTTATACCCACGTCCATCATTAGCCCTTTGATGAAATGGCTTCAAAATCTATGCACAAATCCGCTACGATCCTGTAGCTCCTTGCTATCGACTATCCCTCGAAACAACGCCCAAAAGCCTTCAAAACCAGTAGAAAACGAGAGAGGAAAGAGGTTGCTATGATTTCTAAATTAATCTCTCGCCCCCTATTTATAGACGATGATCAGAAATTTTGATCCTTCGTTCGGACCTTTCGAACGGACTTCGGAGCTTCTGATTTCTAGCCACCGAACACGTGTCCCTGATTGGACAACACACTAATGCCAACAAAGTTCGGAAATTTTGAACTGGAGTTTGGAGCTTTCGATCTAACTCACGTAAACTCACCAATCAAAAATCCCATACTTTCTTATCCAATGGCGATCGAACCTTCCGATCTTGAGTTCGGAGCTTCCGAACTGTCCAATAACTTGAAGCCCTTGGAACCATTAATGATCATTCTGAATATGATTTTCAATTCATTAAATCCAATTAATAACCCCTTAATCATGTTTAGACAGTTAATTAACTTATTTGGGAATCGGCCTACGATAGGTTTGCTTTGGTTAACTCGTTTTCCACTTTCGTTGCTTTACTGATCAATTAAGTTTATTAATAGCATGCTTAAAGTTGTTAGCTAGTAGGTGATTAGGGTTGAGTCCCTACAACATGTCTCTAGTTGTATCTAGGTGGACTGGCAAGAGGCTCGAGACAGGGTCAGAGGCATAGCCAGTGATCGTTTGAGGAATTTATAGTTTAGTTTCCTTTTAAATTTTATCTTGAGTTTCAGATATAGTTTCTATTGGGTTGTATAACAGATATTGGTTTTCTGTTGATGTCGGTTTTATTCACCAGTTTGAGGTGTTGTATTCAATTTACGTTTTCGCATCTACTTTCTGATTAAGTTAATTACATGCTTAAGTTTCTAACTACTAGGTGATCCGGTTAGGGTCACTACACATAGTCTATTACTATTATGAAACAATGAATTTTGAGGATAAGTCTATGATTTTTAAGGATTTTGATGGAAAGAAATATAGAATCACGTATTTGAGAGAGAAGTGGAGCCAATTCGAAGGATTTTCAAGGTCAATTCTAGACCCTCTTGCAGAACTAGGCGTGTGTTCATGGCCAAAATGACACAATCATGATAACTGAATTGTATTAGGGAGAGTCATGTGTGAAGTATATATTAATTTACACAACCGGTTGTACCGTTAAAAACATCACGTCAATTGTCAACTAGTGAATTATTGTACTTTCACAAGGAAAGGTTCAAAGAGTAATACCTAACTATTCTATGAACCGTTGAACTTTATCACAAAGGTCTTCGAATATCTTTCAATTTTCATTCATGTGGGAGATTGTTGGACTTTGGATAAGTTACTTATAAGCTTGTTAAGTGAACGATAAAATATGGGTGTCCCATATAGAAAATTATAATTGACATGAGTGAGTTTATATTGAGTTACATCTTATGAATTTTTAAGAATGATTGGTCAAGAAGCTTTTTCTCGTGTGCGTTTGCGGGGGTGGTGGTGGTGATGCAAATCAAGGGCTCGATTTTCACTATGTAGAAGCGTACAAACGCGACCATGTGCATTTAATGCTTGAACAATCAAGAAAAAATTGCCTACCAAGCTTTCCCTTGGTTTCTTCTATTTTCCTGATTTTTTTTAATTTTCGGATTCACTCTAGATGGGTGTGGATCCTTCTGGATGAAACCTTCCACCTACATGACTGTTGTTGTTGATCAACCTTTGGCCTTTGGGATGGCCAGCCTATGACGGTCCACATGAGACCCAAGTGCCTGTATATAGAGGTAGTCTCCAGTACTTCAAACACACCACATAAACCGCATTTCATTCTTTCCTCTCTTTTTGTCACTGTCATCCATAATTTCCTCATCTCCGCAACGACCAACATTTTCGTGGCTCTCATCGTCTATACCTGACATATTATAAGAGCAAAGCTCATCAAAACCCAAAGAGCCATATTAAGTTCCAAAATACCTTGCATGCTTTGATACCATAAATGTAGTGACCAGGGACGGAGCTAGGATTTTTAAGTGAGTGGGGCGAATTTAGTATTATGTAATTATTGATTCTTAAAAAATTTAAAAAATATATATATACATAATAATGTAAAAATAATAATTCTGACTCATATCATTGAAAAAGTTTATTAAAATTTTGAAAAAAAATAATTTGAATTTCTTATAAAAAAATTTAAAATAAAAATTAAATATGTGGTTTTATATTAAATTATGTAAAAGTTAAAAACAACTATTTCAAAATTTTTCAATATTTAAAATACTAAAATTAAAATTTTAATAACTGTAAAGAAAATATTTAACATGAAAATAAAAAATTAAAATAAAATGTAATTTTTTTTACTTACATGTATATTATATTTAGATAAATTATTATACTCGATTTTTTATATACAATTTCAAACTAAGTAATGATTAAATTTATTATGAAATTTTGAACAAAATATGTTTAAGTGTAATATCAATGAATAAATGTTAAACACATAATCTTCCATATTTAATTACAAATTTTATACCTAAAAGGCTAAAACTCCACGCTCTATGAAATTAAAATTAAAATAGTTCTCTTGGCCAGAGGTCAGGAGTTCGATTCCTCATACCAACACCTTTTTGGACTAGCCTGTCACACAGGGCTTGCCTAGTGTGGTTTATCTGGCTAACGTAGTTTGTAGGCTATTGCGTTAGTTCGAGGGTTTACCCAGTGCGCACCGAAGGTAGCGGCTGCAGGTTCCCACCTCACAAAAAAAATTAAAATAGTTAAATTAATCTAATTAATATATCTATGACATACTAACATTTATATTATTTTTCAATTTATTATAATAGTGATTATAATTTTAGTAGTATGATACATTCAAAATGATTGTACAAGAAATCATATTAAAAAATATAAATACTTATTTAAAGATAACTATTTTTTATTTGTTAAACCGTTGAATACATTTGTTTTAAAATCTTTGCAATTAATTGTGATTCATATTATTTGAATTTTTGTATTAGAGTTTATTCTTACGAAATTAATGAAAAATATACATTGATCTCACAAATATAAAAAGAGTTTTTAATTTTTTAATTAATAATTATATATATGATATTTATAATATATACAAAAAAATTTTGGAATAAGCCCCCCCCCCCCCTCTAGCTCTGTCTCTGGTAGTGACCATACCCAAATCACCTACTAACTTAAATTTTCTTAACGTGCAATAAAACTTAATCAAAACAGTAAAGCATCAGAATCGAGTTCACTGGGGAATCCTCTTCCCAACATGCCGCGGCACCCGCATCCTCAATGGGTCTAGCCGGGAAGTTTGTTAATCAAGCGGCACGTGAAAGGTATGATTTGGCTAAACTCCATCGATCCCTAATTCCCGAGAGAGGAGTTGAACTTACTTTTAGAGATAGTGGAGTTTTGATTGCGATAGGGCGTAGAGATTGACATAAATTTTGTCAACAGCCAAAAGGGGCCATTGTTCCTCTGGTGCGCGAGTTTTATGCTAATGCGGCAGAAAGGGAGGATGGAAAAGCCTATGTTAGAGGAAAATTGGTTTCGTTCGATGAAAATGCGATCAATGCACTACTTGAGACTCCAAACGTGGATGATAGTCTTTATCAAAGTCTCACAGCAGACCCAGGCTTTCACGAGATATTAGCACAATTGTGCTATGATGGTGCTTCTTGGCATGATCTTGTTAATTTCCAATTTTTCTTGGAGCGCTATTTACAAGTGGACCCGGCCACTTTGTATGTATTTCTCACCAAGAGGTTGATGCCTATATTGCATAACAGTGATGTCACCACTGATCGTGCCTTGCTTCTGTATGCTCTTGATTTGGATTGGCCGATTAATGTGGGCCGAGTGATACATAGTGAGATTAGAGGTTCGATATACTCTCATTGTTGGGTCTATTCTTTTCGAAGATTATTTTTGAACTATGTGTACAAGCCGGTGTCCAAATTCGAGGCGACGAGGAATGGTTGCAACCGATGCGTCCTGTGGATAAAACAACTGTTGATGCTAAGAAAGCCAAAAGGGCTAAAGATTTTCTAGCGGGTTGTCGAGCTTCTTCTAGAAGTGCTCCCACTCGGCCCTCTCAGCCTTCTCGCCGCTCCACTACTGATTCTGTCAGATAATTGACATCCTTCGCCCATCATCAAAATGAATTCATGGCTGCCACAACTGCAAATCTTCAAGCCATGGATGCCATTATTCGTGGCATTTCTACGCGGCTTGGTCTCGATCCCTCCACTTTTCCGCCCGCTTCACCATACCCACCGCCTTTCCAGTTCCAATTCGCCACTCCTGTGATTCTGCCAGAAGTTGAAGAGGACGACCAGGCCGACACTTTAAACAGAGGAGTTTTGATTTGCATTTGCATATTTTTTTTGTTTTTGTTGTTCATATTTTCGTTTCGTGTTTGTAATTGTGATCTCGAGCATTGAGGGCAATGCTTTGGATAAGTATGGGGGTTACATTCATCGTTTTTCATTTTGTTTTGCATTCATATTGTTGAGTTATATGCATATAGTTCGTTTGCATGTCATTTGTCAGTTTGTTTAGTGTTTGTTTTGTATTGCATAAGTAGGATGTAGATTGATAGCCAATGATGATATGAAGTTGGGAAAATTAAATTTTTGTGAAAATTTTTTGCTCTTCATTGGATATGAGAAACCTTAGGTTGAGTAGTGAATATTTTTAAGCACACATGCTAGACCAGTGAAATGTAGCGATGTAATTGATGATGTTGTGTCTATTTGACCATTGCACGGAAATAGGTGTTTGTGGAGCCTGATAGTGTTTTTGAATCCTAATGATTTTTATAACATGGCATGTATGATCTTGGGCGTACCTGAAATTTTTTTATGAAAATTTTTGTGAACATAAAATTAACTCCATCCGGGTTATGAATAAGGGATTGAAATTCTAATCACCTTGTTCTGGACTAAGTATATGGATTACATGAGGTTTAAAAAGTTTAAAATTTTGAAATAAAATCAATAACAATTCCATCCGGGATTGAAAAGTGAGTGAAATTATATTCACTATTCCATAGCTAAGTTTGCGGGTAATTATTGGGCTTAAGAAAACCGGGTGCAAAATCCGAAGGTGCGTAATTATATTTCAAGAGAGTTGTGTTTTGTTTAAAGGAGAATTTGATAGCCATGTTTTGTATGCGTATTTTGGTGTCATTTTACTGTTGTTTTACATGCATTCATGTGTTTTTATTTATTTAAGTTTTTGCTCATATTTCATGCATCATATCTACATAACATGCTTCCGGGTTTTTGTGTAGGAAATGACACTTTATGAAAAAGAATTTGATCAGAATTATTCTCGCTTGAGCTGCGGATTTTTACTGATCGAGCGAGAGATAAGTGAGGTGCGAGACAAAAGTTTTACCACTCGAGTGGTAGTTTTTGACCGATAGAGCGAGAAAAGAAGAAATTGTGGATTAGAGAAGATTTCGCTAGAGCGAAAGAGTTTTACCGATCGAGCGCGACGGAAGTTTGGGAAAATTTATTTAAAAAAGAAACTTATTTAGGGAGGACTCTAGCCTTAATTAATATATTTATCTCGAATTTTAGGGATCTGGTAATGAGTTTTAGAAGGCTGAACACAGGGAATACTCTTGGAGGCTAGGTTTTTCATTTTATTTTCTTAGATTTACGTTTTATTTTCTTTTTGGATTTTGTTGAGATAATTCATGAGTATTTGTGGCTAAGTTTTAATACTTGGTAGAGGAAGACGAATCCTTGAAGTTTATTTTACTCGTGAGATTTGGATTTTCATTGTTTGATTTTATTTGAATAGCAAAAGTTGTTTAGGATTTATCATATGCTTGTATGTTTAATTTTTGGCTTGATCACCTAATGATTTTTCATACAATCTAAAGCTAAATTAGATATCAAATCTGTAATTGTTTGATCCCTATAATTTGTGAAGCAACTATGATTAATAATTTTCGTTTGTGAATTTGTTAATTCGTAGGAACAACAATTGACTAGATTAAATATAATCGCTTGTGTTTGTGTTGTCTAGATTCGTCAATTTCACTAGTTTGAATGCTACCTTGGATTTAAGTCTTAATCGCTTGTATTTTGGTTAATTCATTGGTAAGGGTTAATTTAAAATGCTTGTGTCTAATTAACTAAGATTAAGGTGGGATCAAAATTTAGTTTTCAATGATGAATATTCAATGAGGAATAATTATTTTCAGAGAATCGATGATCGAGTGAATAACTTTAAGGGCGTAGTCGACCGATACCAAGACTTGTTTTAATTGATTGTTTCGCTAAAAGTTTTCATCTTGCATGCTAGTTGATAAAATTTATTTTATTTGATTTTAATTTTAGTAGTTAATTTTAAAAAATCCAAAATCCCCTTTATTTATTTTCAGTATATTTAAGAACAAAAATAATTTCACTTTTCTCGTAGGAACGATCCCTACTCTCGCTACTACATTTTATTTATCTGAGTTGAGTTGGGTAATTTGAGCGCGATACGACTGAGCGCTACCACCAAGCTTCGCATCTGCGCAAGCTGAGAATCATGAAGAACCGCGCATCTGCATGAGGAAAAGCGCTTCTGCGCAAATTGAGGAAGTGAGAGAGGGAGCTTCTGCGGGAAAGATGCGCTTCTGCGCAATGGAGTGAAACAAGGAACAACGCAATTGCGCTTAAAAGTTGCGCTTCTGCATGGTATGTGCGTGCTTTGCATATTGAGGCAGAAAATCTCTCGCTCAAACGCACGTTTATGTGCTCGAGCGAGCCTGGAGAATTCGGAAAAGAATCGGGGCAGAACATGTCTCGCTCGAGCGCACGTTTATGCGCTCAAGCGAGAGATCGCGATCAATAAAAAATAAATTTTTGGGAATTAAAAGTCTTAGCTTATCAGGCTTTATTTCGCGAGCTTTTAAATTCATATAAATAGAGATCATCAGAACGAGAGAAGGCATGCCAGAAGGTGGGGAGATCTCATAAAACAGAGGAGGCGGCTACAAGCTTTTGGGAGTGAAGATTTCATCTTTTCTTCTTCTTTTTCTTCTTTTTATTTTTAGTTCATGATTAAAAAATTTATTTGAATTATGATTTTGATTAGTGAGTAGTCGTTTCTTTTCAATCAAGGCCACGAGATTGGTTCGAACAAATCATTGTTGAATACTTGGATATTATTTTGGGATTTTTCAAATTTTTATTTATATCATTGATTATTGGATTTAAATTCTGTCTTGTGAATAACCTGATCAATTATCTACTTTCTTGTTAATTAATTCTGAGTCAACATATTAGGAATTGATTTTGATCACTCTAATAATTGACATATGATTAAACCGACTAGACATAGTATTCGGTTTTAGTATGCGACTTTAGGTGAAAACTGAATTCTCATAATTTCCAATGCATTTGAATCTGATTTGAATTATGAAAGATTGATCCGTCAATATTTGAATAGGTTTAATTGTTTTAGAAATAGTCTGTTAAATAATTTAGAGGAATTCGCCGTGATTTAAGATTAATCTTATTCTTAAATTTTTCATTTGTTTGCCTAATTTTTTTGGTACCTGCGTGTGTCCTTGATCGAATTTCTCGTTATTGAAGTTTATTCCAAAATTTTTGCTGTTTTTTTATTTTAATTTATTCTATAGGTTAATTTAATTAGCAATTTTATTTTAACTCATTCAATCAAATCAATTTTTATTTTTCGTCTAGATTAGGTGAAAATAAATATATTTTGGTAATCATATTTTCAGTCATTGTGGGTTCGACATCTGGACTTTTGTCTACTATCTATAACTTGACCTGGTACGCTTTTCAGTAGATTTATATCACACCGATTTTAGCGGTCACTCGTCTATCGACATGTTGCTCTGCCTCAAGTTCATCAGCTCGTTTTCCTTTTACCGACGGAGTGCTAGAGGGAAGTACTGATTCCTAAACGCTGTACGGAACTTGACCAAGTAGCCACGCCTCGCTCGAATATCATGGGCATAAAAGTGGACTTCCACCACTTGCGGACACGCCCTTCCAGAATGTAGTTAACATCCTCTATCTTCTGCTCGTTGGTGCAATGGTAAATCTAGAAGAAACTCTTCGTACACTCCAGCCAGTTCTCCACAAACTCCGGAGTTTCACCACCCACCAATGGCTTCGGATTCATCTGCACAAACTTGCGCATGTCAAAGCGGTGTCTTCCATCCCTGTGGTGACGGTGTCCTCGATGATGATCTCGATCCTCATCATCTCGCCAACGTCCACCGACACTCGCATGGTTCTCGTGTCCATGACCTGCTGTCTATAAAGGCAATAGAAATTAACCTGAAGACTGATCCCAAATCTCAATGCATGCTCTGATACCATAAATATAGTGACTCATTCCGGAATCACCAACTAATCAACTTGAGCATGCAATAAATGCATTAAAGCACAATAATTAATAAAAACCAGTGGAAACTCAAATGATACAACTAAAAACACCGGTCTAATACAACCGGCATTGAGAAAAAGTATAGAAAAATGTTATACAACCCTATCGAATATCAGTACTAAAAATCCACTAATAGAAATATAGTACAGTACAAATCCAACTCTTCTGCAGCTCAACGACTGCTACCTCCCGATCCATCCAACCTAAGCCCTGCCTCGTAGAATAGGGTGTCCAGAATAAAAAAACCGAGGATGTGAGCTAACAATGCTCAGTACGAAAGTATGAGTATACACATGCTATGAATGCTAATGCAACTAAACAAGTACCGAAAACCTATCATGGTAGGAAACTCTTGCTCAAACAAATGGCGCCATGATATGTAGCATGCTGGGTCGTCACATCAGGAGGTTACTCCTATACCATAAAGAATACGTGGATAAAAGTAATCGGATCCAAATCCACGGAATCCATCCAAACAATAACTTGGGACTGAGCAGCCCCACTACTGGTAATATCAAGGTTTATGCTCAATATAATAATGCATGCAACATAATAAGCGTGACATAATAAATGCACATAATTCATGACATATAAACCATGAAAACATAGAACATGCATACTCAACAAGTATGTATCGGATAGTACGTTCGTACCTCTATTAAGCAACTCAAGCAACCTAGCAACACTGGCTCTCTAATCCAAGCCTATAAACAGATAATCACCATATCACTTATTGTCTACTAAAAGCCTTAACTAGACTAATAGCTACTCACAGAAGCTAATCAAAGTCTAGACTTATACCCGCGTCCATCATTATCCCTTTGATGAAATGGCCTCAAAATCTATGCACCAATCCGCTACGATCCTGTAGCTCCTTGCAATCGACTATCCCTCGAAACAACGCCCAAAAGCCTTCCAAACCAGTAGAAAATGAGAGAGGAAAGAGGTTGCTATGATTTCTAAATTAATCTCTCGCCCCCTATTTATAGACGATGATCAGAAACTTTGATCCTTTGTTCGGACCTTTCGAACGGACTTCGGAGCTTCTGATATCTAGCCATCGAACACGTGTCCCTGATTGGACAACACACTAATGCCAACAAAGTTCGGACATTTCGAACTAGAGTTCGGAGCTTTCGATCTAACTCACGTAAACTCACCAATCAAAAATCCCATACTTTCTTATCCAATGGCGATCGAACCTTCCGATCTTGAGTTCGGAGCTTCTGAACTGTCCAATAACTTGAAGCCCTTGGAACCATTAATGATCATTCTGAATATGATTTTCAACTCATTAAATCCAATTAAGAACCCCTTAATCATGTTTAGACAGTTAATTAACTTATTTGGGAATCGGCCTACGATAGGTTTGCTTTGGTTAACTCGTTTTCCACTTTCGTTGCTTTACTGATCAATTATGTTTATTAATAGCATGCTTAAAGTTGTTAGCTAGTAGGTGATCAGGGTTGAGTCCCTACAACATGTCTCTAGTTGTATCTAGGTGGACTGGCAAGAGGCTCGAGACAGGGTCAGAGGCATAGCCAGTGATCGTTTGAGGAAGTTATAGTTTAGTTTCCTTTTAAATTTTATCTTGAGTTTCAGATATAGTTTCTATTGGGTTGTATAACAGATATTGGTTTTCTGTTGATGTCGGTTTTATTCACCAGTTTGAGGTGTTGTATTCAATTTACGTTTTTGCATCTACTTTCAGATTAAGTTAATTACATGCTTAAGTTTCTAACTACTAGGTGATCCGGTTAGGGTCACTACACAGTCTATTACTATTATGAAACAATGAATTTTGAGGATAAGTCTATGATTTTTAAGGATTTTGATGGAAAGAAATATAGAATCACGTATTTGAGAGAGAAGTGGAGCCAATTCGAAGGATTTTCAAGGTCAATTCTAGACCCTCTTGCAGAACTAGGCGTGTGTTCATGGCCAAAATGACACAATCATGATAACTGAATTGTATTAGGGAGAGTCATGTGTGAAGTATATATTAATTTACACAACCGGTTATACCGTTAAAAACATCACGTCTATTGTCAACTAGTGAATTATTGTACTTTCACAAGAAAAGGTTCAAAGAGTAATACCTAACTATTCTATGCAAGATTCAACCGTTGAACTTTATCACAAAGGTCTTCGAATATCTTTCAATTTTCATTCATGTGGGAGATTGTTGGACTTTGGATAAGTTACTTATAAGCTTGTTAAGTGGAGGTAAAATATGGGTGTCTTACATAGAAAATTATAATTGACATGAGTGAGTTTATATTGAGTTACATCTTATGAATTTTTAAGAATGATTGGTCAAGAAGCTTTTTCTCGTGTGCGTTTGCGGGGGTGGTGGTGGTGATGCAAATCAAGGGCTCGATTTTCACTGTGTAAAAGCGTACAAACGCGACCATGTGCATTTAATGCTTGAACAATCAAGAAAAAATTGCCCACCAAGCTTTCCCTTGGTTTCTGCTATTTTCCTGATTTTTTTAATTTTCGGATTCACTCTAGATGGGTGTGGATCCTTCTGGATGAAACCTTCCACCTACATGACTGTTGTTGTTGATCAACCTTTGGCCTTTGGGATGGCCAGCCTATGACGGTCCACATGAGACCCAAGTGCCTGTATATAGAGGTAGTCTCCAGTACTTCAAACACACCACATAAACCGCATTTCATGCTTTCCTCTTTTTTTGTCACTGTCATCCATAATTTCCTCATCTCCGCAACGACCAATATTTTCGTGGCTCTCATCGTCTATACCTGACATATTATAAGAGCAAAGCTCATCAAAACCCAAAGAGCCATATTAAGTTCCAAAATACCTTGCATGCTTTGATACCATAAATGTAGTGACCAGGGACAGAGCTAGGATTTTTAAGTGAGGGGGGCGAATTTAGTATTATGTAATTATTGATTCTTAAAAAATTTAAAAAATATATATATACATAATAATATAAAAATAATAATTCTGACTCATATCATTGAAAACGTTTATTAAAATTTTGAAAAAAAATAATTTGAATTTCTTATAAAAAAATTTAAAATAAAAATTAAATATGTGGTTTCATATTAAATTATGTAAAAGTTAAAAACAACTATTTCAAAGTTTTTTAATATTTAAAATACTAAAATTAAAATTTTAATAACTGTAAAGAAAATATTTAACATGCAAATAAAAAATTAAAATAAAATGTAATTTTTTTTACTTACATGTATATTATATTTAGATAAATTATTATACTCGATTTTTTATATACAATTTCAAACTAAGTAATGATTAAATTTATTATGAAATTTTGAACAAAATATGTATAAGTGTAATATCAATGAATAAATGTTAAACACATAAATCTTCCATATTTAATTACAAATTTTATACCTAAAAAGCTAAAACTCCACGCTTTATGAAATTAAAATTAAAATAGTTCTCTTGGCCAGAGGTAAGAAGTTCGATTTCTCCTACCAATACCTTCTTGGACTAGCCTGTCACACAAGGCTTGCCTAGTGTGGTTTACCTGGCTAACGTAGTTTGTAGGCTATTGCGTTAGTCCGAAGGTTTATCCAGTGCGCACCGAAGGTAGCGGCTGCGAGTTCCTACCTCACAAAAAAAATTAAAATAGTTAAATTAATCTAATTAATATATCTATGACATACTAACATTTATATTATTTTTCAGTTTTTTATAATAGTGATTATAATTTTAGTAGTTTGATACATTCAAAATGATTGTACAAGAAATCAGATTAAAAAATATAAATACTTATTTAAAGATAACTATTTTTATTTGTTAAACCGTTGAATACATTTGTTTCAAAATCTTTGCAATTAATTGTGATTCGTATTATTTGAATTTTTGTATTAGAGTTTATTCTTACGAAATTAATGAAAAATATACATTGATCTCACAAATATAAAAAGAGTTTTTAATTTTTTAATTAATAATTATATATATGATATTTATAATATATACAAAAAAATTTTGGAAAAACTCTAGCTCCGTCTCTGGTAGTGACCATACCCAAATCACCTACTAACTTAAATTTCTTAACGTGCAATAAAACTTAATCAAAATAGTAAAGCATCAGAATCGAGTTTACTACGCAAACCAACGAAATAAAACCGACACTAAAAACCCACAACAATAAAGTTATACAACCATACCACATGTACTGTATCAAAAAACCATTGAACAAAACGGCACTTCTCTGCGGTCACTGGTCCATCGAATTAGGTGTCCAAGAATAACAATGACGTGAGTGACTAACGCTCAGAACGTAAAGTACGAGTATCAAACCAATAGATGCATGCAAATGAATGGGTAACTGGTCAACTATCAATTACTGCTCTGTCTAGGAGCCAATAAATGTGTAGTACCAACTGGGATCAACTCCGCTGGGTAAAATCACACACTCGTCAAGATCACCGTAGCGTCAGTCTCCGTCATCACAGCGTCTCGCGGTGTTCGACCATATAAAAAGGGTGTAGGGATGAGCGACTCTATTAGAAAGACTATCTCAAATAAGATGCGGCTCAACATGAATATGCACATGCAATATAATATAATAAAGTAGTAAAACATGTATCATGGAACATAAATGCAACATATAATTATGCATATTCGCTGATAATCTCAGTCAGTACTTACGTAACTTTCTAAAGCAGTACTAGCAATACAAGTATAGGGTACAAGCCTACAAACGAATAATTATCATTTCATTATTACTGATCTAAAATCCTTAATTAAGCTAGTATATACTCTCAAATACTAATGACGATCTCGTATTATACATGCGTCCGTCTTCAGCCCGTTGATGTCGAAGGCTCCAACTCTTTGGCACAGCTCCGCTACAACTCCAGTAATGCCTCGCCATTGCCCGACCTCGGTTATAAGGCTAGAAACGCCCTAAGAACACCAAGATTTGAGACAGAGGTTGTGAATTTGCAAGTTCAAAGTTAGCCTCGGATGGCCTACTTATAGGCGGTCGGATGTTTCAATCTCCAATTCGGACGTTTCGAACTGCGCATGGTTGCCACATTCCGAACTGCAGAATTTCGAAGTTCCGATCTCCTCTTCGGACCTTTTGATCGCATACATGCAGACTGCAGTGACGTGTCTAAGTATAGTTGACACCTCACACTTTGCATTTCCTAACACTGATCGAACCTTACGATTCGAATCTTCCGAACTTTTCGGATGATCCGATGCCTAATTTCTTATTTTTGATCTGATTAAACACATGTTTAATCAAACACTATCTAAGATCGACACATACATAGTAACAAAACCCAGAATTGAACCAAAGAAACCCAAAATTAACAAAATTTGACCGACGGTCCACCGAAAAACCGTTCATACCGAAACGTCCCAACGGTTTCGTGGGTTCAAGTATTTGCCAATGTATTCTGTCGTGTTTCCTTTCAGTCGCCGATTCTCTATCTGTAAGCACTCTTCTCACACATGTGTGTGTGCAAATTCCGATTGTGGATTATCTAATGAATTCACTTTTGTTGATTTTCTAGGTCTCGTGAAGATTCTATGTATCATCGGTGAGGAAACGTTGAATTGATTGATGACGGCGGAAGGAGATCAGTGCCTTTTTCACAACATTCAGTTTTTGTGTATCTTGCTGTTGTAGATCAACATTATGTGTAGATTCAATAGTGAGGAAGTTAGGGATTTTATTTATCGATTTCTGTTGTAATTTTTTCCTATTGTAGCCTCCTTGGAATTGAATTGAGCAAACTCGTGAAGTTTTCTAGTTTTGTTTGAGTTTGATTTATTGTTCTTTACATTTTTTTATTGTTTTTTTGGAGTCAGGTTGGGATAAAAAAGAGGGTGTTTTTTATATTTATTTTTGGACTTGTTTGTACTGTTCCCCAATTTTGCTCGAAACAAATTTTTAATACATCGTTGAGAAGAGGGTGGTTAATGGGTAGCCCTGGATCGAGTAATTTTCCCATTGCAGCTAGTATTGGATTGTCTGGGCCAATTTCGACCGGTGGTCCTAGTGAATTTGATGTTATTAAGACGCGGGAGTTGGAAAAGGTTGGTTATTTATTTATTTTTTCCATGTTTTCACTTCTTACTTGTAAATCGAGCTATGCATGCTTGTCAAGTTAAAGTCTATTATAATTTCATTTGGTATGGTGAGGGTTCGAGTGGTTTTGAATTTGGAATCAGAACCAGGGAAAAAATGCTTAATTTGAAAATTATCGTCAGGATTAATTTGTGAAGATCTAAACATGGAAGGAATGGAACCCTTTCCAGAGCTGTTTACTGGCGGTCTAATGTTTGAGTAATACTTTTCAGGGATAGAACTTGTTACTGAGAAATAAAAAAATTAGGTTAAAGGACATAAGTTGTACATAATTAAAAAGGGAAAAAAAGGCCTTTTGGGGACGTGAGCACAATACATGAATTGAATGGACAAAAAAGTGAGTTTCTGCACCTAATTGTATACTTTTTGATGCTCAACCAAGCTGTTCAAAAATTTCTGGAATACAGACTTCCTTACAACTAAGATAGTTTTTGAGTTATGCGCATGCCTACCAACACATGACCAGCAGGTCCCAAGGTCGATGTCATTTGGAATGGAAGAAGAAAGCCTTGGGTACCTATATTTTTGCTAAATTTTGCCTCTGTTCTTGTATTTATAGTCATTGGCTCGAAAACTAGCGTATTCTATCTATTTAGTAATTGGAAGTTAAGATTACAACCATGTATAGTTAGCATATTCTATCTATTTACTAATTGGAAGTTAGCATTACAACCATCTATTTTTTGTCCAAAGTTATTTATCGTTGTTAGCTGAACAAATTGATTACATTCGTTTGATTTATTTAAAGATTCCATCTTCTTTTAAGGCATGTCATTGAAAGAAATGCTAAATTTTTTCCGGCCATCAATCTGAACTCTGAAGTGATCAAAATTGCATGTGGATACTAGGTTATCTGCTGGACGTGACTCGTATGTCTTACATGTGATTGTGCCATCAGTTTCTTACAGATGCAGGATTGTATGAAAGTCATGAAGAAGCCATCAAGAGGGAGGAAGTATTAGGGAGATTAAACCAGGTCATATCTGGTTTCCACAAGTAGTTGGCTGGTCTGTTTTTTATTTATAAATTACTTATCTGATATCATTTCCACAGATTGTCAAGACGTGGGTGAAGAATATTAGCCGCGCTAAAGGTTTTAATGAGCAAGTGGTCCAGCAGGCAAATGCAAAAATTTTCACTTTTGGTTCATATCGACTTGGTGTATGTACTTTTTTTTTTTGTAATTTTTTTTTTCCAGATCAGTTGTATGTCTGTTATCTCTCTCTTCCCTTTTCGTTGTAGCCTTTCAATTATGCACACAATCAAGTAGGAAGCTGAACCATTATGCTATTTCCACTCTAGAACTTTTTATGGTTTTACATTTAATAGTTCTCTTTTTTTCTCTTAATACTTGAAGTTATATCATTATGCTATTCTCGGTCTAGAATGCAGGTGGATGGTGCAGTTATATTCATTTGAAATTAGATGGGTTGAGTTTCTGTAGCAGTTGCTTCCATTTTAAAAAAAAACTATGTACAGAAGTGCAAGAAGATCAAATATTACTTCACAGTGGGCAGCGGCATACATGACGCCAAAACTCTTGCTGTTTGCTATTGAAGCTCTAATAAATTGGGAATTTCTCTTTATGAAGAAATATAATTACTATTGGTGTTTGATTTAGGTCAAAGCCTTGCAAAATTTGATTGGTTTGGCCATAACAGCAATGTAATTTTAGTTTAATGTTATTGGGGTAAATTGTCACTCTCTTCGGTGATTATGCCCAGATTACCTTTACTTAACACTGCTAAGTTTTGAATTAGCTGACACGTGGTTAGGCACAACCTCAAATGAGATAACTGACTTGGAAAAGAATGTATGCTAATAATTAAGAAGCCTGTTCTTAGTTTTATTTGTAAGAATTATTGGTTTATTTTCAGTAAGTTTCCATGACATTTCCCTGAGAATTTGATATTCTATAGGTACATGGCCCTGGTGCTGATATCGATACCTTGTGCGTCGGACCAAAACATGCAAGTCGAAATGTATTGTTTCTTGATTAGTCTCTGAGAACTATTTGACAAAACTGATTGTTGACCAGTTGAAAATATAACTTCATATTTTTCATGTGCAGGAAGACTTTTTTGGTGAACTTTACAGAATGTTGTCAGAAATGCCCGATGTACAAGAGCTGCATGCTGTACCTGATGCTCATGTTCCAGTAATGATGTTCAAGTTCAATGGCGTTTCTATCGATTTACTTTATGCAAATGTGTCCCTTTGGATTATTCCTGAAGTACGAACTTTTTATCTTGATGACAACAATATATATCTTTAGTTGTTATATGGATTGATATTGTTTTACACCACCGGTGTAGCAAGGTGTGGAACTTGCATTCTTATTTTCCATCAAACTGGTATCCTTCTCTTTTTTTTTTTTTTGTTTCTCTTACAGTATATTTGCAAATTTGAAGTAGATTGTAATTAATGTACAATGAAAACTTATTTCAGAACATAATTGTACTTTTCAAACCCTTCCAAGCAACAATTACCCAGCTCATGGTGGTCTACCAAGTTTATGACATAAATATGGTTTGATTGAACATTTGCTCTGTCCCTACCACTTTGAAGACGATTGAAAGGGTGAATCTGCCATATGTATATTTTTTGGCAGCTGTAAATTTTCAATTCATGCTCAGTTCTGGAAAGATATTGGTCCCTTCTTGCGAGAAAAATTACTTCGAGAGAAAAGTCATTTTTAAGTGAAATTATTTTGGAACAACATGATGTTTTTGGTTGACTAATCCTTTTGTTTTCTTTCATGCTTTTCATTTTATTTTTAATAAACATTTGGTTTTTTCACCCAGTCTTTCTTTATGGAAAACAGTGCACTAGATTTTTATGTTTTTTGGCCCACGGTGTTATCGTGCATCTATTTATATTTAGTTCCTAAATTTATGATGCTGCCCAATAGTTGATCTGCACATTGTACTCTATGTTTTATGTGATCCTTGTATGCTATGCAGTTGAAGATTTTGGCTTTGAATGTGTTTCATGAGTTTTGAAAGTTGCAATCAAACATGTTTTATTGACAGTTCAAATTCTTTTCCTTGAGCATATTCATTTATATTTTTTACAGGACTTGGATGTTTCACAAGATATTATCTTACAAAATGTGGATGACCAGACTGTTCGTAGTCTCAATGGTTGTAGAGTGACCGATCGAATTTTGCGTTTGGTACCAAACATTCAGGTCTGTGAATGATATATTGGCATATCAATGTCATGGTGGAAGTGTTTCCTGAATTAGTTTTCTCTCTTCTTTAGACTTTTCGGACTACTCTGCGATGTGTAAGGCTTTGGGCGAAGAAACGTGGAGTTTATTCTAATGTGAGGAAATCAAATCCGTATTTTCAACCTTCTGCTTAGCAATTATTCAACCATCTTCAATTCTTGGATCATGTCGATCGTTCCTTTGAATATGTTCTCATATGTCTAGGTCACCGGTTTCCTTGGTGGTATTAATTGGGCATTGCTTGTTGCTCGAATTTGCCAGTTATACCCAAATGCGCTGTCTAGCATGTTAGTTTCTCGCTTTTTTCGGGTCTACAATTTATGGCGTTGGCCTAATCCCGTTATGTTATGTCCAATTGAAGAAGGATCTTTGGGCCTTTCTTTTTGGGATCCTAGAAGAAATTATAAAGACAGGTTACATTTGATGCCAATAATAACACCTGCATATCCCTGCATGAACTCTAGCTACAATGTGTCAACAAGCACATTGCGAGTCATGATGGAAGAATTTCGGAGAGGAAATGAAACATGTGAGGTACATCATTCTGCAGACTCCAATTTTACAGTTAAACTTTGGATCTCACTTGTTTACTGCTTCTGTTTCAACTCTCACATACCAAATTTTTGCTTCTTGCTCGTCTTACTTGCTAAAGGAAACTGGTAGATTCTTTTATTGTTATTTTGGAAGCTGTACGGTTTAATCAGTGCTACTTTGGTTTTCTCTTATTCTGGTTTTCAGGCAGATAATTTCATTCCTGTGATGGGATTATTTTTGTACTTATTTTCCCTAATCAGTTTTTGTCAATTTGATGGAGTTCAGTTTTTACTTTTTTTTTTTCTCTGTTGATAGAAGATACTGTGAAACCTGTAAGAGTCTCCCTCCAAGTTTTTATTGCATCAACTGAGATATACTTTTGACGCACTTCCTTGTTTATCAAAGACTATACTTTCTATTCATCATGTTATGTCTCTTGGATTACCTTTTCTTACTTTGTATACAAGGCAATAGAAGCAAATAAGGGTAGCTGGGCTGTTCTTTTTGAGTCGTTCACATTTTTTGAAGCATACAAAAATTATCTGCAAATAGATATAGCGGCAGAAACCGACAATCAGTTGAGAAATTGGAAAGGTTGGGTGAAATCCAGGATACGCTTGCTCACTTTGAAGGTCGGTGAAAGCGTCACTCTGAGCTATTTGGTTGGTTTTAAGTGTTATTGATTATTTGTAAAATAATTTAATGTGGTTGTAACTTGTAACTAAATCCAGGTTGAAAGGGACACTGGTGGGGTGCTGCAATGTCATCCTCACCCGGGTGATTTTTCTGACAAATCCAAGCCATTTAATCAGAATTATTTTATGGGTTTGAGAAGGAAAGAAGACGCTAATCCTCAGGAAGGTGTACAATTTGATATAAGGATGACGGTTGAAGATTTCAAGCGTGATGTTTATGCTTACTCATTCTGGGAGCCAACTATGTGGATTCACGTTTCTCATGTGAAACGAAAAGATATACCCAGTTTTGTGTTCCCTGGTGGTGTCCGTCTTTCCCACTCTGCTAGAAATTCTACCGAGAGTCGCTCATCCCTGAAATCATGTGGATCAAACTCACCTCAAGCCGATGTTATGAGCCGAAAGAAGAGAAAGCAAGATGTACTCACTAAAGGAGCTAGCAATACTGAGTCTTCGAGCACATCTGTGTGCAGCAATGGTGCTACTTTATCGGATCAAACTTTGGCAGATAAACAATTCAAATCTGATTTTTGTGACACCACTTGTAACAACAGCTGTCCTGGCAGCATATCTGGTCATGACCGCAATGTGGCAGGATTTGGTATGTCTTCTATTGGGCCATCACGTTCTTCCCCGGCTTCCACAGTTCCATTGGTGACTGAGAAGCCCATTACAGAGCAATCTTCTGTACTGATAGTTGGCCACGAAAGTACTGTGAAAATTAACGATGAAGTTGTGCAATGTGTGGAATTGAAGAGTGAAGTACAGCACGACGACCAGGCTGAAGAAACTAAATCATTGGATTTCTTCTCTGCAATTCCAGCTGGAGCTGCTACAAAAACTGGCTCTCCTTTCGCAAAGAATCAACAAAATGGTGACTTGGAGGAGATTGAGGTCTCATCGAGTCACTTTTCATGCTTCTATCTTGATGCAAATGTGGTTTATTGTGGTTGTCTTTTTTATTTTCCCTGGGGGGTGTTGGAGTAGTTTTGCCATTTTGCAAGTTTGTACATCTAAATTCGGGTTGATGATTCAGTTTTTGCAGCACTAACTCCATTCTAGCAATTTCATCATTCTCACGTTTTCTTATGCTTACATGAGTGCATCTAGGCACATTTACAGCATCAACCATGCATATATTGCACCAGGTACATCTTCATCTAGTCCGTTGATATAAAGAGACTAAATGTGATAATAATATTTCCACTCTGAATCTCGTAGAGCGCATACTATGGTTGTAAGGCTAGTAATTAGAATTACATTTCTGACCTTTGTTGTGCTTCACTTCGATGCAGCCTCTCGAGCCGACTGCAGTGACCGCAGTGTCGACTGCAGCACAACCACCAGCCCAGAAACCTCTTATTAGGTATATCTCTCTACACAAAATGGATTCGATAAACTAGTTTACGCCAATTCTACTCCGAAACTGTCCTGTTTTGTTGGTGACGCCCTGGTTCATTTGCAGGTTCAGTTTCACTTCTTTAGCAAAGGCGGGCAACTAACAAAAAGCGAAGAGGGTTCATTTGGGGCACTTGGCTGAAAGATTTTGGCTCGTCCAAGTATCTGTGTCTGCCCAAGGCACGAGTACTTCAGGGAAGATCTCGTTGATGCAGCCACAGTCGGTAAAGTTCTCTCTTTTTTCTGCCCAAGGCGTTGATGATTTGATTCGTCTAGATGCAGGTGGGAGAGTGCAACTAATTACTTCTTTATAATGTGATGTGCACTTTTATATTGTGAATGCTATCAAATCTCTCCAAATTTGGTGTGATGCAACAAAATTATTGATGTTGTAAATCTCCTATTTGGCTTATATTATGTTGATGGGCACGCTAAGTCTCTTGAATTCAGTAAAATATAAGATTATAGTATAATCTTTTATTCCTTCTGGCCCAATTAGATAGATTTTTTTCCTCGTTGTCTCGAATATATAAACTATAGTCTAGTTCTATAATTAGTTGTATTTTTTCTTTTTCTTTTTAATTGATATACTTCATTAACTAAGTTTTGAAAAAAAATTATAATCATTGTTTGAAAGAACTATATAAGTATAGGAAGTTTGTTTGTAGATTTCTGTTTTTAATGATTGTCGTGATCTGTGCGAGGGGGAAAAAAAGAAGCGTACATATTGGGATGAAGGGAATAATATTTTACGCAGTAGTAACTCAACTTGAAAGACTTGATTGTTGGCAGGTGAGTTTGATACTACATTATTCCTAGGATGTTTCCATGGAAAATTGGAAATAAAGTAGTAAAAAGATGAAATTCTAGCTCGAAAAAATTTATCAAGACTAAATTATTTTAGATTAAAGTGTGGATGCGTAATTAATGAGTTCACTTCAAATCATTTATACTTGCAACTATGAATCTATGATATATTTCACACGTAGTATTTAAAATGGGCACAAAAATTCATGAGATCTTCACTTGTCAATTTAAAAAAAAAGGATTTTCTCATGTATCCGACTTATTAAAAAAATTATTTTTATGTCCAAATATTACTTTTAATTACAAATATAGATCAGGTTCACCAGTCTTACAAATATAGATCTATGAGACCGTTTCATATGTTCTAAAATTAGAGTAGTGCTAAATAGGTGATTCATGTTAAAGACTTTGTCTTGTGATAATTTAGTTCGAGCATGATTAATCCCGACATAAGGTACAGGAAGAACATGAAGGCAAAGACCACGTATACATAAATGAAAAAAAGTATCTCACCCCTTATTTTTTTGAAAAAAAGTATCTCACCCCGTACATAAATGGAATGGACTATTGATTTAAAGCAATGTTCTAAAAAACGTGAAGCGTGTCGAAGCGTGGAAGCCAAGCTTTAAGTTTTTTAAGCTTAAACACGATTACTACGATCTTAAGCATACACTTAAGCGTAAAAAAATGTTTTTAATTTAAACTATAATTATAGTCATCTCAAACAAATTAACGCAGTAAATAATGAATAAATATAATATGTTCAAATGTAATGCATTAATTCTTTGTGAGATTCTAATTCAATTTATTTCATCATTCATTTCATATCCCCTGTCATCGAACATAAACTAAATTAATTGGTCTAATTTAAAGTATTAGCTGTAAAATCCCTCAACATGTACTGCATTCACATCATCGCTACACTTAAACCATACAATATTGTACATTTCTAACATTGCTAACAATCATTCACTAATAAAATCACTAATTCATGATCTATTTTCGTCTTATTAATCAATTTTGATTTTTAGAATAGTCACAGGTAAGCGTATTTAACGACACTTGACATGGTCAACTTATGTCTGAGCGCTTTTGGCCGAAGCGGAGCGTTTTGGTGTAGCTTCAAGCTTAAGCGAGATAAAGCGAGACTTAATCAAGGTTTTTAGAACACTGATCTAAAGTGCACAAAGAATAACTGAACAATGAAGAATCTCACCTGTTCAATTACCCTAAAAACTCATTAAGTAATGGACAGAGTTCTCCAAATACGATAAACTGTATGTACACATTGTCCACTGAAACAAAATTTCAAAATATACGAGGGATTCAGCTCCGGATAACAATATAAACATGAAAGATTTCTATGGCTAACACAAGATTTTGCAGTGCTACACGAGGTGAGGAGCATCCCGTTTCTTTAAAATCATTGGACCATACAGACCATGCATATTTTACGTGGCACGCCTCTATATTACGGATCTAGCCATCTAGTCTTGTTCACGTTGTAGCATAGACAAAGCCAATCATGTGTAGGAAATAAAAACTTTGAAGCTTAATATGTAGACGATGAACATAAGAAACTCAGGCCATACAAATGATCTTACAATTCTACTGTCATCTGCAAAAATGTCACACACAGCAAGACTGAATCTTTGCACACTCTTGGACAAAATTTGACTTTACATATAATGGACAGATAATGTGATGATACTTGAGAGGATATCAACAAACTCTCTTGAGTTACTAGTTCATAAGCAATATATATACATAGCATGATGATACAGGGGTCGTTGGTTGGACCCGATGCCTCAAAAGGCGGTTCAAGTTCATGGCCTCCTCCCTTCAGATACCGACTTTTTTCCCAGAAGTCTTGCCATCAGATTTAGTTTTTTGGGATTTGTATTGACCTTGTTTTTCATGCCTGCGCAATAAAATAAAATGATACTGATATTCCTACTACTATAAAAAATTTAATTGATATGATACCTCAAAATCTTCTTCTCCTTGTATCTCATGATGACGTTTTCTTTACCATCCAACCGCGTGTTGTCTAAATCAAATGAGACATTTGAAAGTTTCTGTTCAGGAAACCTTGGAGAGATTTCGTCATCCTTGCTTTCAGAATCAGTGCTTTCACCAGTGGTTCTCGAGACAGAGAACGACGTTGAATAAGATAGTTTAGTTGGATGCTGACTATAGTTACTCGTTGAAAAGCGATGTACTTTGTCAGAAAAATCAAAATCTGTGGTAACATCATAGGATTGCTGCATAAGGTATGAAAAGGAAGAAGGCCTCGACGAATCCTGTTATAATAAAACAGCTTAGGGAGGAAAATCAACAATGATAAATGAAGAAAATGATTAAACTAAACTGAGCAACTGTACTATCCAGCTCAAAAATATTCAATTTCATGGAAGCCGATTCCTACCTTAGTTCTTGCATAGCTACTATCAAATTTACCAGTTGCTGAATGTTCCTTAGAAATGTAGCAATCTTCCATTTTGTTGCCAACTTGTGTTCCAGCTGCCTCTTGCTGATCATTTCCAAAGAGGTCTTCAAAGTTCCGGAATGTTAAATCAACGTCGGGTATGTTGACATCATCGAAACATCGCATCTCATCACAGACCCCGAGATCTTGCATGTTTTGAAGCCAGATCTGCAGATATCAGGCATAAAAGATTCATAATAAGAGCAATGACTTAAATAATTAGTCTATCTTAGGATATGATGCGATAGTATTTATTCTTATAGAAACTGATACTCTAGCAAATCCTCGTTTCATCACATCACCAGTTCTTGAAGTACACAATGTAATATTTCGGCACAAAATACTCTATGCATATCAGTATATACAGAATCAAAAAGACGTGCAGCAACGAGAAAACCTCGCTATTATGAGCATCACTTTTGCATTGCCAAAATGACTCTCCATGAATGGGACTTCCGGTAGTTGTCAGTTGATCCAACTGTGAAAACGACATCAGAAAGGGTTCCTCAGTCCTTTCTTCGCCAAGATTCACCATGTTCTGAAAGCCGGTATGCCCGCCAAGACAATCCTCGGTATGATCACCCAGAGTTTTATGCATTTTCCGATTCCCATCGTATCCGAATGATAATCCATCCATTCTATCTTTGACATGTACTAAGCATGAATCATCCCTGCCCTTGGCAAGCTTCCTCTCTAAATCCACGATTTGTTGCAGGATCGAGCTCGTATTTTGTGGCCTATTTTCATCTTTGAGTACCTGCAAACAGCGTTTCACCAGTACCATAAAGTTCAACTACTGATTCACGGTTCAAGAAAATGAGGTCTTAAACTATGAATAGCGAGAAGGGAAAAAAGGTTTTACCATTTTTCCTCGACTATCAGATCCGTCTTCAAACGACACTTTTCGAGCATTTGAAGTGGCAACACCACCCGAATCAGCACTAATTGATGATAAATATACCGACTGGTCATCTCTATCAACCAACTTACTCTCCAACTGATTCAAATCGAAGCCCCAAAGCACGGCTAAATCTTTGGCCGAAGGGCACCCCACATAACTTTTAATCACTCTTTTCTTATGCTGTGAAGAAACACGGTGATGGCCAGCATCACAACTTTGGCACATGAACATCTGATGGTCAAAGCACCGAACCCGTGCTGCTCGATTTCTGCATGACTCACACACAAGAGTTCGAGGATGCCGATAGGAAAGAGCATTGGCTGAGTGAACCTTTGCATCACAAGAGAGGCAAAGATGTGCTGAATCTGCCTTACAGTACACTATTGGCCTCAAAGACTTGCAAAACTCGCAGACCTTTTCCATCACCGCAGTTTTCCGAGGTCTAAGTCAACCATGGGAAGATGTAACTGTTTCTGTAGCTAGAATTATGGCTCGATTTTACCAGAACGGAGAAAAGTCTGAAAAATCCACAAAGTTTTGGAAAAATAAAGAAACCATTAAGCAGATAAAGATAAGCTACAAAAAGGGCAGGCCTTAAACCAAGATCTGAAATCAAGAAAAGGGGGAAAATCTAATCATAATCAAGTGAGACTACAAATCACATCAGAAACATTTTTCATCACAAACCATCATATATACTACATGTATAACATATGCACAGTCACAAAATCCCAGTAAGAATCAATGAAATGACTGATGCTCAAAACAAGAAACAGAAAACATGCCAAAGAGCACAAAAGAACCAACCGTTGATCGGATACACTCCAAACAAAGAACTTTCTTGAATCAGCTGAAACTTAGAAACCCTTTTAATGGCAAAAAAAAAAGGAAAAAGAAAAGAGTCTCACAACTCACATGAATGAGTCAGTACATACATGTCTAAGTTGAAGTAAAAAGAAAGGGGCATTAAGGTTTTGGCGTGGGATGTTTGCCATTAAGTATGTTATCTACTTTCTCTCTCTACCGCATTTCCGATTCTCTCTCTATCTTTCTGGAGGAACTTTTTGGTGACGTGGGCAGTTAGGACATGGCGTAATCCTGCGTGGAAGGAGGTTAAAGTGTTATCTTGCTGCATGTGACAGTGAAGCCTCTGATCCAAAGAGTTGGCGGCTTCAGCCAATGGGACAACGCCACGTAGAGCAAAGGATTGCCTAAATTATGGGAAACTATGGAAGCGTATGATGAGGAAAAAATGGGGTTTCCTCATTTTTATCCCAAAAGGGAGTTATTTGTCGGTGTGTATATATATATATAGTGCATGATTTTAGTACATATGTATGATTGTATATTATATACTAGCAATCCTGTCATATGATGTTAGGTCCGTAAAAAGATGGAGGAAGAAGTAGGTTTTTTGTATACAAAGGGATGTTCGAGTTGGTGGGGTAGATAAACATTTGATTAATGGTCAGATGTTTGATTTCCCTTACCAAAATTTCCTGGAGTAGTCTTTTGCACATGCTTGCCCCCAGTGCGGTTTACTTTATATTAGATTGATTTGCAGGCTATTGCGTTGGTCTTAATTTTTTTTTTTCAATTCAATACACGCTATTGCGTTAGTCCGGGAGTTTAATCAGTGCGCACCAAAAGGTAACGACTGTGAAATCTCACATCATAAAAAAAGTAGGTTTTTTTTTTAAAAAAAACATTTTAAATGAAAGTCGTCAAAATTTTGATGTTGAAATAATAGGAGAGAAAATAGGATGTATAGAAAAAATTGTGAAATTTATTAGAGTCGGTGGTTAAATGGTAGCTTTTGAATTATGACAAAGTTACACCAACATACAAATTACAAAATATACGAAGAAGTTTAAATTTATTTAATAATATCGATAATATATATTATACAAAATTAGGTGTGTCAATGAATTCAACTCATTAACTTGATACGAGTTTATCCCAAAAATATTGAATTTGACTTGGAGGTTTTTAGATTCAGGTTAGATCGTATTGGACCTAAAATCTGACTCAAAAAAATTTGGATTGAGTTCGATTTGAGTATCACTGAATTGAGAATCAAGTCACTCATCAACAAAAACTCACTTGACACATTTATATAATTTTTTCGAGGTTTGACTTGTAAAAAGGATACAAAACGACGGAGAAATGGTGTTTGAAATTTGAATGTTACTTTATGATGGTTAAATGTTCTTTAATTGTACATTGATATACTAAATTTCTCATGTGATATTTATTTTTGAAATATTTATATTTTCTTAAATATTTTTTTTTTGTGGAATAATTAAACTTTAGATAAATAAACTCTTAAATTTTAAATATTTATATTCATGAAACATAATTATCATATTTGTGTGAGATTTTGTTAGTATGTGTATGTTGTTGTTTTTGTTGTTGTTATTTTTTTATCATGTGAAAACTCACATTCGTTACCTTTTAGTATGCATTGAGTAAATTCTTCAGCTTACACAATAGCTTGAAAACTGAGCTAGCCAGGTAAATCGCACTGACCAATCCTATGCGGCAAGCTCATCCGAGAGTGTTGGAAGAGAAATTGAACTTCTGACCATTTTTCAAGAGCCTACATACTTTATGTCTTGTTGTTGTTGTTGTTGTTATTATTATTGTTGTTGTTGTTGTTGTTGTTGTTGTCGTCGTTGTATGTGTTTGAATTCATATTCAATTTTTCAAGAATAAAAGTATAATGTTGCATAGTTAAGAACCAGATCGGATTGATTTGGGTTCAGGTTCAAGTTGATATCCCTACTTCAACCTAACCCGAGTCACCCAAATTGAATTCTATATAAAACCTATATAGATAAATATTAGTTGTGTTTTAAATAAATTTAAAGAAATGTGTAGATAGTATAGTTATAGATTAATGCAAAAAAATAGCTGAAGTTTCATATATTTTAAAGTAATTTGTTGAGATTGTCCAGATATCAATGAAAAATACTCATATGATGATAGTGTCTTCATAGCTATGTCGTGCGTAAAAAAAAGTATTAATGGTTATTTTTAGTTTAAAAAAGTGTTTTTTAAGAAAATAATATATGAAATTATTTATTGTCTCTTACCATCCATAAAATGGTGTTACGGTTGACCTACAACTCGTCTCAACTCGCTATTTGGTAAGGTAGGGTGTCACGTCCCTTAACTGGATCTATTTGAAATCGGTGTTATTTAACGTTTTCATATTAAACAACAATTCTCGTAATACAGATTTCAAGAATAACCAGTTTTTTCATTCATTAACTGAGATTATAGAGTTTTCCACGAAACGAAAATCGAATTTCATTTACAGTTCAAAATGAAAATTACAAGGTCTAAATGTAGCAGCTGAATAAACATAACTAAACAACATCAGAGTTTGATCATTTTTCACCAGCCTCAGGACTTATTCATCTTCTTCAATCTCCTCAAATTTCTGCGTGTATTTTCTCAGAATCTTCTGCAATTTTTAATCAGAATTCAGAGTGCTATTTAGGGTCCGTTTGGATTTAATAAATATTTTTTAAAAAGTGCTTTTTTAAGCTATAATTTTTAGGTTTTGAAAAAGCTTTAATTTTGACTTAAAAAAGTGCTTTTGTAAGAACTTAAATGGCCACCCAAACACCTTGTTAACCAAAAAAGCACTTTTTTTTAATAAAAAAGTGCTTTTCTGATTTGGATTTTGAAACCAAACGGGGCCTTATAGGTTCAAATCCGATTGTTACGCACCATTTAATTCCCTTGATTTGGCATGATTTAGAGTGATTACGTCGGTTACAAAATCTCAGATTTTCTGATGTCTGTTACAGATTTTTTGCTGGACGCCCCAATTGGACTAGTCTGAATGCTCTTATTCTTCGATTGGTCCAGTTCTGCTGTTCAAATTGGACTGCTTTTGTCCTTCAACTAGGGATGCCAATTTTCTCCGAACCCGATGGGAAACCCGATATCCGACCCGAACGGAGGAGGGTATGGAGGCATTTTTTGGACCCGATTAAATAAATGGGTAAATGGGTATGGGGATCTCGTAAATGGGGATGAAGGAGGATGTAGTGGTATCCTACCCATATCCGACCCGATACCCGAATATATATATATATATATATATATATATATATATATTGGACCACTAAAATTTGACATATGGTATTGTTCGTCTCAAAACTCGGTCCTTGCGTCCACTATGGGGATTGGAACTTCTTCATAATGTAAGTCCTCTTTCAGACTTTCTTGGACTGTCAAGGGTTCCGTTTCAATTACATGAGTTGGATCATGTATGTATTTTTTCAACTGTGATACATGGAATACTGGGTGAATCCGGGACAATTTAGGGGTAAGTATAATTGATAAGCCAGTTTCCCTACTTCTTCAAAATCTCAAACGGTCCTACATATCTTGGATTCAACTTTCCGATTTTGTCAAATTGCATCACACCTCATTTGAGAAATCTGGACGTATATTTTGTCTCCAACTTCAAATTCTTATGGTCTTCTCTTCATGTCTGTCCAACTTTTCTGCCGGTCATGGGCTGTCTTAAGTCGTTCTCGAATGGTTTTAACCTTGTCCATTGTGGCTTGTACTAACTCGGGTCCGGTGATGGTATTCTCTACCACTTCATTTCAGCACAACGGTGATCGATACTTTTTTCCATACAAAGCTTCGTACGGTGCCATTCCCAGACTACTGTGATAACTATTATTATAGGAAAATTCTACCAAAGGTAGATGATCACTCCAGTGTGAGCTGAAGTCTTAAGCACATGCCCGTAACATATCTTCAAGGGTTTTTATAGTTCTCTCAGTTTTCCCATTGGTCTATGGATGATACGCCATGCTCATTGTCACCTTGGTACCCATTGAATCTTGAAAAATTTTCCAAAATCTTTAGGCAAATCTTGGGTCTCGATCTGACATAATGTTGACTGGGATTCCATGTAATCTCATGATGTTGTCCATGTACAGAGTTGTCAACTTGTCTAGGTTTTGGCTTATGCGTATGGGTACAAAATGAGCGGATTTAGTGAGTCTATCCACGATTACCCATATATCGTCATGATTTTGTCATGATTTTGGCAATCCTACGACTAAATCCATGGAAATGTTCTCCCATTTCCATTGGGGATTTTCTAACAATTGTAGTATCCCTCCAGGTCTTTGGTGTTCAGCTTTCACCTGTTGACACACCAAGCATTTAGAGACAAAATTTACTTCTCTCTTCATTACATTCCACCAAAACCCTTTCTTCAAGTCCTTATACATTTTGGTGCTTCTTGGATGAATGAAAAATTTTGATTTGTTTGCCTCTGCCATGATTTCTTGGCATAAAATTTCAATATCTGACACACAGTCTATCTTGAATCCAAAGCACTTTATTGCTGTCTACTTGATTTTCAAGACTCTTTTCTTCCTTGACTTGAGCTTTGATCTTTGCCAAGTTAGGGTCTTGATCTTAACTTAGTTTTATCCTCTCACGTAAACATGGTTCAGCAATTATCGATTTGAGAAACATATTTATCATGTTCTTGCGACTCAAAGCATCAACCACTTTGTTGGCTTTCCCTATATGATAACTAATGGTCAGGCCTTCAGAAGTTCTATCCACCTTATTTGTCTCATGTTCAATTCTTTTTGTGCAAATAGGTACTTAGGAATCTAAGTTATTTTTCATGAAGAATTCGTATTTGGCCCCATAAAGGTAGTGCCTCCAAATCTTCAGTGAAAAGATGACTGCAACTAATTCAAGGTCTTGTGTGGGGTAATTTTTCTCATACGATTTCAGTTGTCTTTATGTATATGCAATTACCCTCCACTCTTGCATAAGAACGCAACCGAGTCATTGTTTCGATGCGTCACTGTAAATGGTGAAGTCTTTCCTTCTGTAGGTTTTTCCAAAACTAGAGTGGTAGATAGCTTCTTCTTCAATGTCTCAAAACACTTCTCACATTAATTGCTCCAATTGAATTTAGTATTCTTTTGAGTGATCTTGGTGAGTGGTACTGTTATCGATGAAAATTTTTCTACAAACTTCCGATAATATCCTACTAACCTCAGAAAACTCCGAACTTATGTCACTGTCTTCGGCCTTTTCCATTCCATGATGGCTTTAACCTTTGCAGCGTCAACTGATACTCCTTCTACAGATACAATGTGACCCAAGAATGACACACTATCTAGCCAAAATTTGCACTTCTTGAATTTGGCGAAAAGCTCCTTTTCCCTTATAGTTTGGAGAGTCATCCGAAGGTGATTTTCGTGGTCTTCCTTGCTTGGAGAGTATACAAGGATATTTTCAATAAAGACTATCACAAACTTATCAAGAAATGGTTTAAACACCCGATTCATCAAATCCATAAATGTTGTCAGTGCATTCGTTAAGGCAAAAGACATCACTGTGAACTCACAATGCACATATATTGTTCTGAAGGCTGTCTTAGGAATATCTTCAGCCTTAACCTTCGGTTTATGGTATCCTGATCTCAAATCGAGCTTTGAAAACACCTTAGCTCCTTTCAACTGATCAAAGAGATCATCAATCCTCGAAAGTGGGTACTTGTTTTTTATTGTTATCTTATTCACCTCTCGATAGTCGATACACAATCTCATACTTCCATATTTCTTTTTAACAAATAGGAAATGTGCTCCCCAAGGTGACGCAATTGGTCATATTTGTTTCTTGTCCAATGACTCTTGTAGTTTGTCCTTGTGTTCGTTGAGCTCCGCTGGTGCCATCCACTATGGTGCCTTTGAAACAGGTGCTGCTCTAGGTGTCAAGTTGATCTCAAATTCAATTTCTCGATCCGGAGTTTCTCCAGGAAACTCGTCAGGAAACACATCTAAGAATTCTCGAAATACTGAGATGCCCTCCAATCTGACTTCGGTTTCCTTCTTAACTTCACTGATCATCACAAGGTATACCTCTTCTCCTCCCTTCAAAGATTTCCATGCTTGCAAAGTAGAGAAGTGTATTATGCTCCTTCCTTTTACCATGAAATAAAAGTTTCTCTTTGCTTGGAGCTTTGAGAGTTACTGTCTTTGTAGTGATCCTGCATGGTATCACCTACTAACTGACAACTAATAGCATGCATTAAACTTAATACAGCAAAATAACTTAACAGAGTAAAACATGCGAAAACAAAACCATAAAATACATATCAGCTTAGTAATAAAATTCAGGCTTAAATCTGTAGTGATACAACCAAATCGAAAACTTAAACAGTAAACATTATACAGCTATATCGAATCATGTTGTATAATGAAATCCTCAAGGCTCCTGCTCCTTAGTCCTGCCTTGAACTACCAGCTCCGTCCATCCTGCGACCTCTAGGCTAGTTCAAATATAGTAGGATCCTAGGTTCCAAGCCTTCGTTCATAGTTAGCCCTTTGGAGTCGCTAGTCCCGGATGACTATAACCACACCTTGGTTATTCCAGAACCTCTATTATAACCGATAGGGCCCTCAAGTGTATATCTCACACTATATAACTGAAGAGAGAAACTCGGGAATTCGTATTTAGAAATGAATCTGGGAAGCCCTATTTATAGGCAAAATTCCCGGCCAGGATCGGAACTTCCGATTTCAGGATCGGAGCTTCCGATCCAGCTCATTGCATGCATGTGTGACACGTTGGGATCGGAACTTCTGATCGGGCGATCGGAGCTTCCGATCTGCTCTACGTTCAACACTTGTCAAAATTCGTGGCTGAGTCATCGAGCATTGCTGGCAGCTGGAGATCGGAACTTCCGTTCCAGGATCGGAGCTTCTGATCTCTGTGCTTCCGATGAGGTTCCGAAGTGGCTGGGATCGGAGCTTCCGATCTGGCCCAAAGTCAAAAGCCCATATTCTCTTCCGAAGTCCAATAACACTCCGAAATTGATTAATTACCAACCCTTAATCATGTTTATCATATTATTATCTTAAAATAAAATCTGGGTTACTACAGTCTTCCCATGACAGTCCACCATGGCATGGTTTTTTCTAACCAATCCATTCCAAAAATTACTTCGAATTCTACCATGTTCAGTTGAATTAGGTCTGTCTTAAACTCGTGAGTTTCAGTACTGACCTTGACATCTTGATACAAAGTACTAGTTTCTAGTGTTCGATTGGTAGGAGTTGCTACTCTATATGACTCTTCTATATTATCAGACTTAACTCCTGATTTATTAGCATATCGTTTATCCAAAAATGAATGTGTAGCACCACAATCAAACAACACAGAAACAGACATCTTATTGATTAGAATGATACCTGCTACCACATCATTGGAGTTGTCAGCCTCCTCTTGAGTCAACGCATAGACTCATGCATTAGCTAGGCTTGTTCTCCTTTGGCTTAATTGCTTCGAGTTGTGCCTTCTGGACCAATCCTTGGATCAGGGAGAGAACACTGAGCAATGCAGTGATCTAGCTTCCCACAATGGAAACAGGCTCCAGTGTGTTTGCGACATTCACCCAAGTAATTGAATCCACAATTTGGACCCTTCGGTCTATCTTTACTTGGCTGTGAGGACTGGGTGCCCTTGGTTTGGTTGCTGGTTGTCGGGTAGCTTGAGTACTTGGGATTTTTGAACTGTTTCCCTTGTGGTTATTGTGGTCTAGGAACGAGATGCTTGAGCTTATTCTCACTCTTACGTCTTTTTATGTCATTTTTCGCCCTGATGGTAGCTCCCAGCAATTCATCCAAGCTTTTGGGTTCAATAATAGCAAGAGAATATTGGATCCGATTGTTCAATCCTTTATTGAAGCGATTTATTTTTAACGCTTCATCAGCCATCATAGTTGGAGAATAAGTTCCCAAGTCATGGAACTTGGATGAGTACTCCATCACTGAAATGTTTGGTGTTTGGACCAAACCTTCAAACTCGGACAGTTTCTGTACGTGAACAGCTATCAAAAAATATTGCTTCAAAAATGCTTCACGGAACATTTGCCAAGTGATAGTTCTCATTTCTAACATAGATGGTGAGACTCCTTCCCACCATTTTGCTGATTTATCCACCAAGAAATGTGTAATGACTTCCACCTTGAACTTTGTGGAACTTCGAGCAGTCGGAGATGTTTTCTATCTCCTACATCCAGTTTTGTGCAATCTCTGGATCAGGACTCCTATGGGAGTTCGAAACTCTTGCCCTATGCAGGGAATCATAGTGTTGCTTATTCCCATTGTTTTGTGTCAGAGGTGATGGCGGCGACTGGTTGAAATTGGATTTTATTAACCATTGCAGTGTAGTAGACATAACAGTCTCAATGGCCACAATTTCCTCTTGGAAAACTCTACCATGTGGTGGTGGTGCATCTCCACTGTCGCGGCCACAGTTGCGATTGTAGTGTAGGTTACAATTATTCCTTGGTGGTAAATTTACCATTTCATACAAAGGGACAAGTTTGCTAAAGGTATGGTTTGATATATTAAAGCTTTGGAAACAAAATATCAAGTAATTTTTCACAATTCAAATATGAAACCAATGAATAACAAACAAATTCTTTATTGATTTCAAACAAAGTGCAATTACAATTGAATTTTAGAAATGTGCAAGGAAACATATAGTTGTAAATTATATTTAAAGACCACTACTAGTCCAAATCTAGTTTATGAATTTGCCTAGTCCTAGGTCCATGGGGTCCTCCTCGCATTGTACTTCCTCCGGGTCTTCTTCTTGTTCCATCATAGCTGGAACTAAGGGTTTCAAGTGATCGACCATTGCTTGCAAGTGTTCAGCGTGCCCTTCCAGTATCTCGTTTTAGGCAGCCAGTGCCCCAATTGAAAGTTGAAGATCAAGCAATCGTTCGTCCATTTGTTCCTTCTCGGCTTTCAGTGCCTTTAGCTCAGCTTTGGTCTCCTGGTGTTTCTGTTCCTCCTCGTGTAGGTAGTAATTTCATAGTTCAACATCTATTTTTGAGTGTTCCTCTCGCTCATGCAGTCTTTGGTTGCTGAGTTGTAAATTTGCATTGAAACTCCTAAGCTGTTGAACTATTCGTTCCGACTCCTTGATTTAGGCAGTCTTGTTGGCCATTTCCTATCCTCAAGAAAGAAAAGGAAATAATTCATTTTACATGTACAAACTTGATTTGAATGAATCATAAAAAATTACTCAACTGTATTATCAAATCAAATGAAGTGGAGTACTATGTACAAATGATAGAAGTAAACTAGACTAATCAATAAGGTTTATCAAAACGAGCAAAAATCAACTATGTAATTTCCACATTAGAAGGACTTGAAATTTTTTTCTAAAAATTCTTGTACATATGAGTCTGGAGTGTTCCAAATTTCGTGTAAAAATATCAAGAGGTGTGAAAATGAAAAATCCTCAAAGTTTGGGAAAAATGAGAACATTTCACGAAATCGATGATATCTCTATCTAAACAATTAAATTTCGGGTCCGTTTGTTGTGCTTATATGATGAAATGGTAGTTGGTTGATGCATATCTATAAGGTCCAAAAAGTCCACTAGCTTAATCACGATTAATTGGTTAAATTATATGATTTAATGCATGTTATTTAGAATGTTGAATTGCTATGTTTAATTATGTGATTAAATTAAATGCCTGAAATTTTATGCAATATGTATGATTTTAAAGTTTTCATGTTGGAATTATGTCGCAGGAACGAGTTTAGCCTTGAAGCGAGTAAGAAAATATTTTTTTTAATTAAGTTTAAAGGTATGCAGTATATTTTTATTGGGAGAGTACACATTTTAAAGGATTTTAAATATAACTAATGGGCCGTGTTGGAGCCCATTAGTCACAAAAGAAATAAGCGTTCAGATTTCTTTTCTTTTGAACTTTCATTTTTGAACGCTCTCTTTTCTTTCAAATTTCTCTCACTCGAACGCTGCATCAAATCTAGGGTTCTTTGACTTCTCAAGGCTAGATCGTTACGCCGTCCAGGTTAATCCCAATCAGACGATTCAGGCAAGTTTTTACTGTTTTTAAACCCATTCAAGAATATATGTATTTTTTAGGTAAAACCCTAGGTGTTTGATTGATGATCTATGCATGTTTCTTAAAAATTTTATAAGTATGTTGCTTGATTGTGATACGTGAAGCATTCCTGATGTGTTCGGTTCATGTTTATTGAGTTTTGAAATATTTGAATGCATTATATCAGATTTTGGATAAAAGTAGTTATGAAGGTTTTTGACTCAAAATCTTTGAATGTTTGATGTATTGGTACAAGTTATTTTGAAATTTTGATGTTGTTGAATGGTATTTTTGATGAAAAATCGTCCCTAAGCAAGGTGGTTTTGAAAAAATGCAGAAAAGATCAATTTTCGGAAAAAGGAGTCGCGACGGTGCGCCCTCGCTGCCAAGCAGCGCGCCCGTACCTGAGTCGCGCAGGTCTGCGAACAGGAGGCGCGCGTGCGCTGCCAAACAGCGCGCCCGCACTTTTGCGAGCGGGCGGCGCGCCCGCGCTGGTTGTGCGCACGGCCGCGCTGGTGGCAGCGCCGAGATGGCGCGACCGCGCTACAGGGGTAGCGCGGCCGCGCCACAGGCTCGAACTTCCCACCCCATTTTATGAGTTTTTGAGTCCTAAAAAATCATGATTTTGATATTTTAAGGTATTTTAATTATTTTTAAGAATGTTTATGAAGAATGTTAAAGTTTTCAGGGTCCGAAACGGACGGAATGCCTCACGTGGATCGGTCAAGTTATGTATTGCATGATTATGTGATTTTCTCATGAAAGCTAATTTCTCATGAAATGTTTCGAAGGAATTTAAACATGTAGCATCACGAGAAATTTTATGAGCATGTTACGAGGTTTATGAAAATGATATGATATGATTTGATAAGATGAATGATATGATACATGAAAAATATTTTGATGAATTATGCGTCTTGTGGTGATTATATGGGGTATGCACTTCAGGATGAGCTCCGGAGCGGCTATCCAAACATGGCTCACGGGATGGTTATATGGGATATGCACTTCGGGATGAGTGCCGAAGCGGCTATCCAAAGAATGAAAGTTTACGGGCGTAATGCCATATGCTTGTTGATCAACTGGAAACCATGAATGGCTCGTTATGACGGTTACCACACTACTCATACTTCATCAGCTCAAATATTTTTATGTTATGGCTACATCAAAGTTATGTTTATTGCATGAAAGTTTAAGTTAATGTTTTTCTTTTAAAGTAGAAAATCCTTTTTCTGCTTGTTCTTGCTGAGTCTTTCGACTCACTATACTTGAATGGTGCAGGTAATGATAATGTGGATGCTTACATTGACGATTATGTGACCAGGCATGAAGAAGAGGCCGGGGTCGGTCCAACGGGTAATGCATGCATGTGAACGATTTAGATTGGGAGATGTTTTAAAAACATTTGTTTTATTTTTTTTATTTGATAAGAGGCAAACAAGTTTAATTTTCTTTAGTTGTTGGCCATGTTTGGCAAAGATTTTTAGATACTATTTTATTATGTGAAATTTTTATATGCTCCTTTTAATAAAGAAGGTTAAGCTTCCGCAAAATTTTTATTTTTACCAAATTTAAGTATGTATGTTTGAGTAACGTTTCGATCGTGAAATTGGGACGTTACAGCTTGGTATCAGAGCAGTTCGCTCTGGGTTTATCGCACACATGCATTCTCGCCACGACCCTATTCTTCGTCCTCATGTCTGTAAGTTTTATGTTATGGATTGTTTAAGATGCATGATAATGTTTTTGATTTATAGTGTATGCCTATTGAGTAGGATGTTATTTTTAAATAACGTAATTAAGCATGTGGACTGTATGGACATCAGGATCATGGCTAACTGTAGGAATCCGAACAATGAGGACAATCAGAACAACTAGTTTTTGGTTGGGTTGGCGACTCTGTTGCAAGAGCAGAGTAGAGCCCAAGGGGAACAGATTCAACAGTTAATCCAAGCACAAGAGGGAGGACAAAACAACAATCAGCCGCTATTAACTAATCCGATCTTTAAACAGTTTAAGGATCTAGGGCCACAAGAGTTCAAAGGAGGGGCTGATCCCCTTGTAGTTGAGGAATGGGTGCAGTCAGTGGAGACTATTTTTGACTACATGCAGCTCACTGATGCAGACCGTGTAAGGTGTGCCATCTTTATGTTCCGTGATGATGCACGGGTTTGGTGGCAGGGAGCCCGTTCTGCTGTGGATATGACTACGTTGACTTGGAATGGATTCAAAGATGTGTTCTATGGGAAATCTTTCACTATCAGCACCAGGACTAGACTTGCTAGAGAATTTCTGGAGCTCCGCCAAGGGAGCATGTCCATTGCCGAGTATGTGAAGAAGTTTGAGAGAGGGAGGTACTTTGTGCCCATGATTTCGGGCAATGCTGCAGAGGAGTTGAAGCATTTCACAGAGGGACTGAATGCCACTATTCGACGAGATGTCAGATTGAGTGGGGCACAAACGTACCGAGTAGCAGTGGATAAGGCTATGTTGTCAGAAAAAGATGGGAATGATATTATCAAATAATCGCAAGCGAAGAGGATTAGTTACCAAAGGAGAGAGCAGCAAGGGCTAGTCAGAAGAGGCCATATCAAGCTCCAGCTCAAAGGAGACCGCAACAGCAGCAGCGCCAAAACCCAAATCAGGCGCGACCTCAGGGACAGAATCAACCGAACGCCAACGCTCCAAGGCCGGCGAATGCACCTATCTGTCAAAAGTGTGGGAAGTCACACTTCGGTCAATGCATGCTTGAGACCAATACTTGTTTTCTCTGCAAGAGGCCAGGGCATTTTGCCAAAGACTGCCCGCAGTCAAAGGAGCCTGTCAAGGGAAGAGTGTTTGCTATGACTCACGATCAAGTTGACCCAGATTCTGCAATTGTCTCAGGTATGATTCGTATTGCTGATTTACCTGCATTCGTGTTGATAGATACAGGAGCTACACACTCTTTTATGTCTGTTAGTTTTATGATGAAATTGAGGGTCTTGCCGGATGAATCTATTTCGGAATTTTGTATGTCGTTACCCTCAGGAGAAGAACTGAAAAGTAGTAGTGTGGTAAGAAATTGCAAGGTTCAGATGTAGAGTCTAGTTTTGTGTGCAGATTTTATTGTTTTGAAAATGGTGGATTTTGATGCAATTCTTGGGATGGACTGGTTGACTCGGCATGAGGCTATTATTGACTGCAAATGGAAAACTGTCTTTGTGATAGATCAGAACGAGAAATCGTTGGTGTTCCGCACTACATCTAAGAAGAGTGCACCAGGTATGATTTCTGCAGGAACAGCCTGACAATTATTGAGTAATGGGTGTACAGGATTTCTTGCGAGTCTAATTGGTGATCTGGAGGTACAGCGACCGAAACTTGGGGAAGTGGAGGTAGTGAAAGACTTTTCGGAAGTCTTTCCCGATGATTTTGCGGGATTGCATCTAGTCAGGGAAGTCGAATTTGAGATAGAATTGTTGCCTGAAACTAAGCCAGCTTCTAAGGCACCGTACAGATTGGCACCGACCGAGATGAAAGAATTAAAGGATCAGTTGCAAGAGTTGCTAGATAAGGGGTTCATCAGACCGAATGTATCGCCTTGGGGTGCACCGGCGTTGTTCGTCAAGAAGAAAGATGGGTCAATGAGATTGTGCATTGACTTCAGAGAGCTGAACCGAGTTACAGTGAAGAACAGATATCCCTTGCCCAGAATAGACGACTTATTCGACCAATTGCAAGGGGCAGAGGTGTTCTCAAAAATCGATCTACGATCAGGTTACTATCAACTGAAGGTAAAAGATGCAGATGTGCAGAAGATAGCATTCAGGACTCGCTATGACCACTACGAGTTCTTGGTAATGCCGTTTGGGTTGACCAATGCACCCGCTGTGTTCATGGATTTGATGAACAGGGTGTTTCAACCTTTCTTAGATCAGTTTGTCACAGTCTTCATAGATGACATATTGATCTATTCTCGCAGTAGAGAGAAACATCGTCAGCACTTGACTACAGTGTTGCAGATTTTGAAAGAAAAACAGATGTATGCTAAATTCAGTAAGTATGAATTTTGGCTGGAGCAGATTTCATTTTTGGGTCATATAGTTTCAGTTAAAGGGATTGAGGTCGATCCGTCTAAGGTGGAAGCGGTTTGGAATTGGGTTGCTCCGAAGAATGCTACAGAAATACGAAGTTTCTTGGGTTTAGCAGGCTACTACAGGAGATTTATTCAAGACTTCTCTAAGATAGCTCTACCACTGACTTCCTTAACTCGAAAAGGTGTGAAGTTTGTGTGGTCAGATCAATGTGAGAAGAGCTTTGCCGAATTGAAAGAAAGACTGATGTCAGCGCCAGTGCCAGCAATTCCCGAAGGCACAGGTCGTTTTGTGGTTTATACCAATGCTTCTAAGAGTGGATTAGGAGCTGTTTTGATGCAGAATAATAAAGTAATAGCACATGAATCTCGACAGCTGAAGGTTCATGAGAGGAACTACCCGACTCATGATCTTGAATTGGCGGCAGTGGTTTTTGCTTTGAAGATTTGGAGACACTACTTGTACGGCAAAAGGTGTCAGATTTTCACTGATCACAAAAGCCTAAAATATTTCTTCACTCAGAAGGAGTTGAATATGAGGCAGAGGCGATGGCTGGAATTGGTGAAGGACTACGACTGTGACATTAGCTATCATCCAGGTAAGGCTAATGTTGTAGCAGATGTATTGAGTCGCAAGTCTGCGACATTGAACCAATTGACAGTCCAGCAAGAATTGATTGCTGAAATTGAACGGATGAGGTTGGAGGTATTCGAACCAATGGAGGTATGCACTTTAGCAACCTTAACAGTAGTACCTAGTTTGCTTGAGAGAATTCGTGCAAGCCAAGCTTCTGATGAACAGTTGACGTTGTGGAGGAATAGAGATGAAGCTAAGGATGGTACATTGTACACTGTCAAAGATGGAATTTTTCATCACCAAGGTAGAATGTGGGTGCCAGTAGTAGACTCACTGAGAGTTGAAGTGATGACTGAAGCCCATACTGTTCCGTATTCCAATCATCCAGGAAGTACGAAAATGTATAAGGATCTGCAATCCTTATATTGGTGGCCAGGAATGAAGAGGGATGTTGTTAAATTTGTGAATGAATGTTTGACTTGCCATCACGTGAAGATCGAGCATCAGAGACCGGCAGGACTCCTGAAACCATTGCCAATACCCACATGGAAGTGGGAAGATGTCACCATGTATTTCGTGGTAGGATTTCCAGTTTCAAGGCGAAGGATGAACTCGATTTGGGTGATAGTTGACAGGTTAACGAAGTCAGCTCAATTTATTCCAGTCAGGAATAACTTCTCGATGAATCATGCAGAGCTGTACATTCGAGAAATTGTCAGATTGCATGGAGTACCAGCTAGGATAGTATCTGACAGAGACCCTAAATTCACTTCAAACTTTTGGGGAAGTTTACATAGAGGATTGGAAACGAAGCTAGCTTTCAGTACAGCTTTCCACCCTCAGACAGATGGTCAGTCAGAACGAGTGATCCAAATACTTGAAGACATGTTGAGAGCTTGTATGATCGACTTTGGAGGTAATTGGGAATCGAAATTGCCTTTAGTGTAGTTTACTTACAAAAATAGTTATCAAGCAACTACTGGCATGACTCCTTATGAGGCGTTGTATGGGAGAAGGTATAGAACTCCCCTACACTCGGATGAAGTTGGAGAAAGAGCTGTTTTGGAACCGGAAATAGTGACCCAAACAGTAGATGTGATAGCCAAGATCAGAGACAGAATGTTGACAGCTCAAAGTCGACAGAAAAGTTACGCCGACCAGCGACGTAGAGATTTGGAGTTTGAAGTAGGTGACCATGTATTTTTAAAGGTGTCACCATGGAAAGGTATTATGAGATTCGGGAAAAATGGTAAATTGAGTCCAAGATATATAGGACCTTTTGAGATCCTAGAAAAGTTTGGGGCTCGAGCTTACCGAGTGGCACTACCACCCAACTTGGAGGGTGTTCACAATGTCTTCCATATCTCAATGCTAAGGAAGTATGTGGCAAATCCCTCTCATGTTATCCGCCATGAGCCAGTGGATTGGACGCCAGACTTGTCCTACGAGGAGATGCCTGTTCAAATCTTAGACAGACAAGTTCGTAGGTTGAGAAACAGAGAGGTTCCAATGGTGAAAGTCTTATGGCGCAACCAGTTGGTTGAGGAAGCTACCTGGGAAACCGAGCAGGATATGCGAGCACGCTATCCTGAACTGTTTGGTAAGTCGAATTTCGAGGACGAAATTCTTTTAAGGAGGGTAGAGTTGTAAGGTCCAAAAAGTCCACTAGCTTAATCACGGTTAATTGGTTAAATTATATGATTTAATGCATGTTATTTATAATGTTTAATTGCTATGTTTAATTATGTGATTAAATTAAATGCCTAAAATTTTATGCAATATGTATGATTTTAAAGTTTTCATGTTGGAATTAATCTTGGGTCGCAGGAACGAGTTTAGCCTTGAAGCGAGTAAGAAAATATTTTTTTTAATTAAGTTTAAAGGTATGCAGTGTATTTTTATTGGGAGAGTACAAATTTTAAAGGATTTTAAATGTAACTAATGGGCCGTGTTGGAGCCCATTAGTCACAAAAGAAATAAACTTTCAGATTTCTTTTCTTCTGAACTCTCATTTTTGAACGCTCTCTTTTCTTTCAAATCTCTCTCACTCGAACGCTGCATCAAAGCTAGGGTTCTTCGACTTCTCAAGGCTAGATCGTTCCGCCGTCCAGGTTAATCCCAATCAGACGATTCAGACAAGTTTTTACTGTTTTTAAACCCATTCAAGAATATATGTATTTTTTTTAGGTAAAATCCTAGGTATTTGATTGATGATCTATGCATGTTTCTTGAAAATTTTATGAGTATGTTGCTTGATTGTGATACGTGAAGTATTCCTGATGTGTTCGGTTCATGTTTATTGAGTTTTGAAAGATTTGAATGCATTATATCAGATTTTGGGTAAAAGTAGTTATGAAGGTTTTTGACTCAAAATCTTTGAATGTTTGATGTATTGATACAAGTTATTTCGAAATTTTGATGTTGTTGAATGGTATTTTTGATGGAAAATCGTCCCTAAGCAATGTGGTATTGAAAAAGTGCAGAAAAGATCAGTTTTCGGAAAAAGGAGTCACAACGGCGCGCCCGTGCCTGAGTCGCGCAGGTCTGCGCACAGGAGGCGCGCCTGCGCTGCCAAGCAGTGCTCCCGCGCCGAGCGCCCGCACTTTTGCGAGCGGGCGGCGCGCCCGCGCCGGTGGCAGCGCCGAGATGGCGCACCCGCGCTACAGGGGTAGCGCGGCCGCGCCATAGGCTCGAACTTCCCACCCCATTTTACGAGTTTTTGAGTCCTAAAAATCATGATTTTGATATTTTGAGGTATTTTAATTATTTTTAAGAATGTTCATGAAGAATGTTAAAGTTTTCAGGGTCTGAAACGGACGGAATACCTCACGTGGATCGGGCAAATTATGTATTGCATGATTATGTGATTTTCTCATGAAAGCTAATTTCTCATGAAATGTTTTGAAGGAATTTAAACATGTAGCATCACGAGAAATTTTATGAGCATGTTACGAGGTTTATGAAAATGATATGATATGATTTGATAAGATGAATGATATGATACATGAAAAATATTTTGATGAATTATGCGTCTTGTGGTGATTATATGGGGTATACACTTCAGGATAAGCTCCGGAGCGGCTATCCAAACATGGCTCACGGGATGGTTATATGGGGTATGCACTTCGGGATGAGCGCCGAAGCGGCTATCCAAAGAATGAAAGTTTACGGGCATAATGTCATATGCTTGTTGATCAACAGGAAACCATGAATGGCTCGTTATGACGGTTACCACACTACTCATACTTCATCACCTCAAATATTTTTATGTTATGGATACATCAAAGTTATGTTTATTGCATGAAAGTTTAAGTTAATGTTTTTCTTTTAAAGTAGAAAATTCTTTTTCTGCCTATTCTTGCTGAGTCTTTCGACTCACTATACTTGAATGGTGCATGTAACGATGATGTGGATGCTTACATTGATGATTATGTGACCGATCATGAAGAAGAGGCCGGGGTCGGTCTAACGGGCAATGCATGAGTGTGAACGCTTTAGCTTGGGAGATGTTTTAAAAACATTTTTTTTATTTTTTTTATTTGATGAGAGGCAAACAAGTTTAATTTTCTTTAGTTGTTGGCCATGTTTGGCAAAGATTTTTAGATACTATTTTATTATGTGAAATTTTTATATGCTCCTTTTAATAAAGAAGGTGAAGCTTCCGCAAAATTTTTATTTTTACCAAATTTAAGTATGTATGTTTGAGTAACGTTTCGATTGTGAAATTGGGACGTTACAATATCGAAAAGAAGTTTTCGTAGATATATAACAATAGGAAAAATTCCTCCTGAATCAAATGTTATGGTCGTTTAAAGTTTGCGCGACAAACTCCTCTAATTGCATCACATTTAGGTAACTACTTCCTTATTCTCCTAACTACAGAGTACCCAACTGGTCTGCCAGTTTGACTGGTCCAGTTTCCCCAACTTGACTGATTTCTACCAACTCAACTGATTTTTACCAATTCGACTGATCTATTTTCCGAATTGTCCCTACCAGTTCGGATGGTTCGCTTTTTCTACCAGTTCAACTTGTTCATTTCCAACTGCCTCTACCAGTTCGACTGGTTCATTTCCTCTATCAGTTTGACATGTTCATTTTTTTCATATGTTTCTACCGGTTTTTGAAACTTGGCTCCTCTCAGTTTATGAAACCTAGTTTGGCTCTGGTACCACTTCAATGCCACATCCCGTAAATGAACCTGGTTGACATCGGCGCTACTTAACGTTTTTACATTAAACAACAAGCCTAGAAATATAGATTTCAAGAATAACCAGTCTTTTCATTCATAAAATGAGATTACAAAGTTTTTCCATAAACTGGAAATAGAATTTCCTTTACAGTTCAAAATGAAAATTACAGGGTCTAAATGCAACGGCTGAAATAAACATAACTAAAAAACATCAAATTCTTGATCATTCTTCACCAACCTCAAAATTGGTTTTGTTCATCTTCTTCAATCTCCTCTTCGTTTCTATCTGATATGGTTTTGGGTGGTTGAGTGATATCGGTGTCACTCAGAAAATTAGGAAAATATCTCAGCTTTTAAAATAAATTTTTAACAAAAAATTTATACATATACAGTATCAGATCCGAAATGAAATCATATATATTCATCTAATTACAGAATCAAATTATGCAACAGTTTACTCATGATTATCGTGGCTAACTGATATGGAGTGACCCACACCGTGATCATCTACTAATCAGAAACTTAGGAATGCAATTAAACAATAATTAATAATAATCAAAGATATACTGCGGAAACTCAAATAACTAAAATACCAGCATGGTAAAATCTAGTGGATGACCCTGCAATCCTGCCTTGGTCACCACCCAATCTCCAGATCTCTAGAAAACTACCTGCAACTACCCCGTCGAATGAGGTGTCCAGACAACAGAAAATAACTGGATGTGAGCATAAAATTTTCAGGACGCTAGTACGGGTAAACATACGTATATGATGCATGCAATGTAATGACTGGGAAATAATATCTGGGTAGACAAATCAGAATCTGCTCAGACTAGCGCCTAGAACATGAGCTGTAGCCTCGGGGAGCCAGACTGTAACGCCCCATTTTTATCTTAAATGAGTTAATTTGAGTTAATCGGAGATTATAGAGTTCAAGAGCCGACTTGATTTTGATCAGGGTCCTTTTTGCAAATTTTGGAAATTTCAGGGACCAAAACACAAATATTGGATTTTATATATTATCTACACTTAGATTTATGTTGAGAAGCCTTCACTTCATCCCCTCCAAGCCGTCTCCCTCCATTCTCACGCCTCCAAGCTTTTCCAAGCTTTGGGATTTCAGTCCGAGCACGATCCGGCCGTTGAAATTTATTTCTGAAGGCAGTTTAGCTATCACTGCAGCGAGAGCTCCGTTATATCGTAAGTTTTTCTACGATCAGATGCATTCTAGTTTTTGGATGTTGTTAGAATCGTTTGAGATTCGAGTATGTTGTTCTTGACAGAGTTCTGATCGTTTATTATCTGTCGATTTTGAATTAGAGCGACGTTCGGATTTGTTATGATTTTTGGAAGCCATTTTTGAAAATGTGGATTTTGAGATTGATGGGTTTTCTTTGTTATTGTTGTTTTGGGCATTGATATGAGGTTATATCGGTATTGAACTGCTGTCTGCGTTTCCGGTTTGTTCAGTTTATAGCCGTTATGCCGTCGGTTTGAGTTTTGGAGATTTCGAACCATTTTTGTATTGTTGAAGCATTAGCTTGTGAGTGATCGTTGTAGTTGATCATCTCTTATCTTCGTACAGATTCGTTGGAGTTGTCGAGTCCTGTGCTAGCAACATTTGATCATCGAGTTTTGGACGAAGAACGGTAAAGAGATTTCCTTGAACCGTTGTTTGTTATGTAGGTTGTATAGTTGTTGATACAATCTTTTGTTGTAACTTGTCCGGAGTTGGATCTACGACATTGAAAGGTAAAAGCAGTCATCGTAGCGGGATAGCATACTCGGGACAGTTGGTTCTCGAGTTTCCCTTTCAAATCACATATTGCATCTACACTTGTTCTAGCATGAGGAACTTGTGTCTTGTTGATTGATTTTGCTTTTGACTATGTGGCTTATGTTTTATGTTTCTGCTATGCATTCATCTTGAGCCTACGTTGATTTCAGCGGGCAGAACCGCCCTTTTTGTTTGGACATTTGGGAACTATGATTGAGTGGCCTAGGTCGTAATTGTATCGCCTAGTGCTAGCATACTCATTATGGTTGCTCAAAGTCTAGAGGAGTGAGATATGTGGCACCACCTCGATTGGGAGAGTCGGTGAGTCGTCACATGATCTCATCCTCGGGATCCCAAAAGCACAGCAGCAATCCCTCGTTTATCAGATTTGATATCCCGGTTTAAAGACATGCATTTCATTACATTGTTATTGATTTTGTTGTTGTCTTGAAAGAATGTTTATTGTTGTATTACTTGATATGTTGCTTTTATTGGGATTATCATTCTCACCGGTTTATCCGGCTGTTGCTTTGTTTTGTATGTGTGTTTGGCAACAGGAGGGGCAGGATCAAGTTAGCATAGACCTGGTTAGCGTCAAAAGTAAGAGATAGAAGTGAGACTCGTTTAGAAGTCGAATCAGCATGTCAATCTAGTTATGTTTTGTGAACATGTTTAGTCATTCGAACTTCTCGTATTTGTTTTGTAAGCAAGAATCGATGTAGGTACTACCGAATTGAATGTTTCTCTTCCCTAAACCTTTCTTGTATTGTTATTGGCTTGTCAAATACTTTTAATGCAAGTGTTTAGGTTTTGTTGAGTTTATTTCGGTGCCTTAATATTTCTGGGCGAGAGGGCGGCGCGGGCGCGCGGCCTCTTTGCGAGGAAAGGGCACGGGCACTCTTCCTTAGAGCGCGGGCACGCTGGTTTTTTTTGCAAAGCATCGGCGCGGGTGCGCTTCCTTAGAGCGCGGGCGCGCTGGTTTTAGCAAAGCTTCGGCGCGGGCGCGCGAGCCTTCTTTAAAAAAAAAAAAATCATTGGTTGCTTTCTAATCTTGGTTTCTCGTTTACTTCTCGGTTGTTTTGTCCGAGTTTAGTTGATTAGAAACGAGGTCTCACACAGACCACTGGACCCAACCACTCACTCCTAACCGAAAGTGGACCTAGGATGTCCCCCGAAAACACTAGAGATGAAACGACCCGTCTGTCGAGTGACTCCCTGTGCCCCAAAACGTCCTAACAAGGGCTGAGCACCCTATAACACAGGCTTATCTCGAAGGATATCCAAGCTCAATATGAAATGCACATGTAACATAATATCTCAAAGCAGTAAAACATGGATCATGCATCCATAATAATCATGACACATAAATGCAACACATAAGCATGCATACCCGCTGACAATCTCAGTCAGTACTTACGTACCTTAATTCTACCAGGTAGTCCTAGAAGCATCCATCTAGGTTCCAAGCCTACCATACAACACTAGAATTCATAATAACCATGCATCATCTAACATTCTCTAAAAGCCTTAATTAAATTATGGTATACTCCCTATTTTCCATAAGAAGCTAGAGCTATATCTTTCATCCGTCGTCAGCTCGCTCATGTTGAATGCCCCAGAGCTTGGGCACAGCCTTGCTACGACCCCTGGACACCTCGCCAAAGCTCCGCTGCTTGGCCACTACTACGGACAATGTTTGTTATATATAAAAATATACTAGAATCTACTTCAACTCTTTATAAAAGAGTACCAAAGCCCTTCAAATCGAGCCATCATGGGAAAGGATAGGTTTTGAGCGATTTAGAAATGAGCCCCCACGACCCCATTTATAGAGCACGACCAGACACTCTGAACCCCAGATCGGAGGCTCCGATCTGCGTCACGTTCCGATCGGCCCAGATCTGACGCTCCGATCTACACTTCGGACGCTCCGAACTCATGCATGCAGCTACGTGTTCAAACTTCATTGTCACGTGCATGGCACTACGATCGGACGCTCCGATCTCCACTTCGGAGGCTTCGATCGGTTCGGACCATCCGATCCCCCTAAGAATTGAGTTCGGACCCTCCGAACCACCCGATCTCAATTAAGCCCATTAATCATTTTTTCGAACGTTTTGGACCTGATTCCTTGATCCGTTTGATCATATAAAAATCTCTTAATTATGTTTTATTAAATCTAAACATAATTAGCAAATTAATCTTGTAAAATAAAATTGGGCTACTATATGATATCAGCCCCTTATATGGTTATCCTCTAAATGGTGAGGAATCAGAACATAAACAGAAATATAGCAGAATATTCAAAATATATATTACTACCACTAATTCACAAGCATCAGTGCGTCAGAGATCATATTTCGAAATTCATACTTTAAATGCAAAACATATATGTTGAAATCGTTTAAAGCATAATATCATATTTCAAAATAATAAGCCCACTTACGGTAGATTGCTAACATAAATATTTGTTGTTCTTGGGGTGAAACTCGACTGGATGCTCTACTGGACGGTATACTGAATTCTCTCACTCGAATTTCTGTGTATTTGCTCAGAATTTTGTGCAATTCTTAATCAGAATTTTGAGTGCTATTTATAGGTTCAAATTCGGTTGTTACGCACCATTTAATTTCCTTGTTTGACTTGATTTGGAGTGATTACATCGGTTACAAAATCTCAGATGTTCTGCTGTCTGTTACAGATTTGCATCTGGATGCCCCAACTGGACTGGCCAGTTGGACTGGTCTGACTGCTCTTGTTCTTCGACTGGTCTAGTTCAGTTGTTCAACTCAAACTGCTTTTGTGACTGGTCCAGTTCAGATGCTCATCTCAGACTGCTTTTGTATTTCAAATGCTCACTGATTTTTCGTGCTTTCACATAGGGCTGATCAATCTGACGGGCCTATCATTTTTAAAATTATATTAGACGGGTTGGGATGGGTTAATTTGAAATCTACCACAATCCGCCATTTGGTGGAGCACAGCTGATCGGTCCGTCATTTGGATGGGATGAGAAATTATCAATTCAGTCCGCCTATTTAACGAGATGATCGATTCAATGGGCTCAAGACATCTTGATAGCTCTATTAATCATACAGTAATTATAAGAAATCAGATAATGCAAATTCGTGCCCTTAAAATTATTTTCTCTGTTTCTTGAAGCGAACATTTAACTAAAAATCAAATTTTAAGGTTCAATTTCGCGTCAAATAAGTTTATTTGATCTTGAGTTCGATTGAAGTTCGAAAATTTTAATATATAATTTAGTTTCAACCAAGACTCGAAATTGAAGAAACGACAAGATTAAGAGTTTTTTTTATTTAATTAAGTTTAATAATATTTATCATTGTTAATCCCATGTGAATTATAATGGTTCCTTTTGCAACTGCAGATGCCACTCAAGATCGTTCCAACACTTCCTCTTCCACCTTCACCTTGGTCTAACTTGAAGATTAAGACTATATTAATGTTTATTTATTTCAACTCTAATAACTGTGACTAAATTTAATTTTTAACTTTGTAAGTATTTTACGATGTTGGAGTTTCAACAAAGTTGTTGTATCGAGACATTAATCATTATATATATTGAATTTTTTTAGACGTTGAACTTCACTTGCAAAATATTGAATTAATGTTGGCTTTAGTTTATATGCAGTAAAAGAAAATTCCAAGAATTGTTGGCATTTGTTTTATCAGGATTAGGCCGAGGAATAGGTAATTTTGTTGGCATATTGTAGACATAGTGTTTGATTAATAATCAAGCCGAATAATAGGTAGTTTTTTTGGTATATGGTTTGATCAATAATTAAGGTTGAGGAACAAACATTCTGCTATTCTGTATTGCATCTAGATAAGTTTGGTATAAACAACTTATATCGATATACCAAATTTTTTGGTATGAACAAAATAAAATTATGGTATCAATATATTTTTTTCTGCACTAAAATCTTTGGTACGATATATAATTCTCTTGAAAAATATCAGTATACCATACCGCTAGAGTTCAACCTACCTTAAGGGTTTTACCTGAATCATAAATTCAATGCCCCATGATTTGCCACATCAACAGTATCCCATTAATTATGCTCATGTGTAAAAATATTGACCATCGGATACCATACCAAACCACCTCTAGTTAAGATATTAATTTTTAAAGGCTTGACATTATGTATAGTGGTACATTCATAACTTTTAAGTCTTCATCTAACATTCAATGAAGTCATATGGTAAATGGTCGTCGATAATTATGACATATTTATGTTGTCTAGCTTTGTGCATTAAACTATCCTTGTAGTAAATGAAACATAATTACTCCTTCCACCATTGCATTTATACAACTACTCATCTTCCATTGTCTTTAGGTGTTGACCTATCATAAAAATCACTATCAACTTTTTGAAATATATGTATTTAACAAAAGTACGTAGTTGGGTTTGTTAAAAGCAAAATATTACTTTTAAGTAGCTCATATGTGTGTAAAAGTTGTTATAGTAAGTTACGTTCTTCCACCTCATCTCCTAATACTCCTATAATATTTTCGGCTCCAAAAAATACCTCTGGACTACAAGTTTGGTTCGGAAGAAACTGCGACAAGCTTAACGGCTAATTAATTGAAGGGTCGATGCTACGTCATATGATAATGTGGCTAATTAATGGAAGGATCGATGCTACGTCATATGATAATGTGACGTCTTTTCCATGTTCGAATCTATATCTGGATCTTAGCTCTTCTTATGCTAGCTAGCTCATCATTTTTGGTCTGATTGATCTTTGGTTTTTTTTTTTTTTGTTAATTCTGAAGCTTCTTTGATTCGAGACCGGGCTTGTTGCTCAATTGGTCTCATCTATATGTTAATTGGCGGAGACTCGAATTCGAGTCTTTCCTCCCCTTTGTAATAAATTTTTTTAAAAAAACTTCTTTGATTCGAAATCCTTAGACTTAGACTCTTGGATGTATTAATTATTGAGTTGTCCATGTTGTTCTAATACATTTTTGAAATATCATTGCTTCCCTTTAAACTGTGTTGTTCTGATCCTTCTCTGTTTGCACTGATTTCAGAATTGTTTTGTATAACTTTCGAACTTTTCTTTCAGAAAAATTTCTCAGATCACCATGTTCTTAATTTCCATATAGATACATCAAAATGTTAGTTCAAAATAATTAGTGCGCTATCGATATTCAAAACTTCACTTGAGTATCGTACAAAGATTGTATATGTTATCGTGTCACATTTTCTTAACAACTTTGTTGTTTTTCATGTGCTCATTTCACACTATTTTTCAATTGTTTATTCGAAGCCTCCATGCATAAAGGGACAAATTGACATGAAAGGTTGCACCTACTTGGGTATCAACAGGTTGGACTGTTAGGTCCATCAATCCCTGCACATACTTGAGTGTCAATGCGTCCTAGGAAGAGCATGTATTACTGTTATATTGTTTCATATCACTTTAGAAATCAGTTTTATCATCTTCTTGCCAACTTACATTGTCCCAAAAGAAACCAGTCTTTCCCATTAAGATTTGTTGCTCCTCTCTTTTACGGCTCAACTAACCAACAAAATCATATAGTGTGTAGGTGTAGCGTTAGCAGCTTAACACACGAGAGCTTGTCAGGATGTTATGCATCAAAGTTCTTCTTTCACAAATGTACGCTTAATCCAGCAGTTGAAATTCTAGACTCGAATATCATTTTCTGCACACAATAAAGAAGGGGGAACCAAAACTATCTAAGGTCCAGACAATAGGTATAAAAATTATAATTATCTCGAACTTTTAAAATGTTGCTTACTTACATAATTATATTTTTGGACATGAATATTTTTCCGTGAGTTTCGTTCATTTATCTTGTCGAATTTCAATATCATTAGTCATCTTATCTTTCTACAAGTTTTGTTTTTTTTTAGTATGACACACACACACCTATAATCGACATGATGACTCTCAATTGTGCAGTATCACGTAGCATATAGTAAAAAATTTAAAAATGCAAAATTAAAAACCAATTTTAAAAATATTGAGGATAATAATTATAAAGATACTAAACATGCAACATGATAATTACACTTTTCTGTTATAATATTTACTCTCATTAATCATAAAAAAAATTAGGGTGGAATCGGGTAGAGACCTGTCCCATAACATTCTTACCAATTCTCCCGATAAGAATCGAAATTTTTTTTTTCTCTCGATCACGTGCCTGACACATGTCGGGATCTGAATATTCGGGGATCTCGAACATTTCTGTTGAGTAGAGAGAGGATCCCTAATAATTTTTTCATGTTCAAAATTTTGTTCAAAAATCCCAAAAAAATTGTTTTATATATTTTTAAAAAAAATATTATTTTGAAACTTATATGTCTAAATAAAAAATAAATATTAAATTATAAACATATAATATTAAAATGTTAGATATCATGTTTCAACATTTTTTTTGAAAACTAAAAAAAAAATCATAATATTTGTTAATAATTTTTTAAGAATTATTTAAAAACGTATATTTTTAAATTAAAAAAAATTTATTCAACTAGAAGCATATAAATGCAAAACAAAATCATTATATATGTTCGTGATTAAATTTGATCATAAAACTTTAAATATTGTACGCAATAACTAAGATCAGACACATTTGTCACGAAATATGTTCATGTTCATGCACAACAATTTCACATCAAGGGTTGTACTTATTAACAAATGAAATTTATATATTTTTCATCTCAAAAAAAAAAAAATTTATGTATTTTCACATTTTTGTCAAAAAGAACATCAAATGTGCATCGAATAATTATTGATAAAATATTCGGGATACAAATCACATACGAATTACGAATTAACAGATAAATTATGTTAAATAATGAAGAAAAAATTTCATCGCTTATTCTGTATATTTGTTATAACTAAATAATTATAAATATTAATTATATTATTCAAATCAATAATAATTTTAAAAAATATTAAAAAATAAATTTTATTTTGTTATTCTAATATTCGATCATTTGAACCATAAATAATAATGAAAAATAATTCCATAATTAATTTTTGTATGTGATGAAGCCCAATAACTTTTATCCCAATATATTAAAAATATTACTTCGGATTGAATCAGTTCGAAAATTCCGTCGAGAAGAGATTTTATTACCGATCCTTCTCTCAATATCGATTGGGACTTGAAAAATCCCGATAATTGGGTCGAGAAAACGTCGGATCGAGATTTTTTCGGGACGATAATGAGATGAGATTCGGGCAAGGTCCCGATTCTGATAAATTTTCCCTGCCCTTAAACATTAGCTATAATAAATATTTGTTGAATTTACTTTCATGAAAGTTGAAGATAAGTGTTAGCTACCTCTAAAAAAAAGTTTTAACTACTTAATTTTCAATATAATCGACAATTTATAAGTATCATCGGTTCTCAATAATTTTGCTTTATGATTAGAGCCGTCAATTCGGGTTTGGTCTATCAGGTCAACCCGCGCCTCTACTAAAAAAAGACGTGTTGGGTTGTGTTTTGCGGCACATTTGACTTGCCATTTTTTTTTACAAATTTTAAAATTATATTATATTTAAAATTTTTAATTGTTTATGTATGATCGATAATTTTAGAACTATTTATATGATTTAAAATGATTTATACATGACTGATAAACATTAAAATATTTATATGATTTATAATAGTTTACGTATAATTGATTAATTTTGAATTATTTCTAATGAGTTATGTATGATTTATGAATTTTGAAATATGTATATCATATATAGTTGTTTATGTATAAACTTTTTTTATTTTTTTATATGTTTTATTATTATTTTTTTTTTCAAATTTCTTTATTTGACGGATTGCCTCGTACAACCCGCAACCCGAGTAGAGTTATCTCAATCCGTCAAGACGGTGGACCAACCCGTCCCACTCTAATTGATGGAGGGACGGGCCTTGCCACAATTCCTGATTAAGGCCACTCATCTTCATGTTACACAACACAAGTTATTTGCGTTGACTTTTTTTTAAATAAAGTGAAATTGTTGCATAAACACTTTATTATAAATTATATGTTTCAAATAGAATAAAAGCTTTTACGTGGAAAATTCAATTAAATTAAAATCTTTCACATGATATCACTTTATGGTTAAACCCTTTTGCGATTTGCTTACAATTATTTTTATCATATACATATTTTTTTAGGTACATATATTACAATAATTATTTTGGTCACATATCTAAGTCGATAATGTTATTAAATAAAAAAAATTATAAGATATAATTATAAGGAAAAAAATTATAAGATATTATAAGATATAAGAAAATTATAAAAAAAAATTACAAGTTATTTAACACCCAATTCTTTATTAAAAAAATTTGACCATTTAAATGCTTATGTATCATATCAGTAGTACATTCAATTTAAGATCCTTTAATAGTTGTACTTATTAAAACTAATGTTATATTTGGATGGATAGATTCGAAGCCAGATATTTCAAATTTATAATAACAAATTCATTGATTTGTTTGGGAAAATCCACTTGATAATGAATTTCAAATCTCAAAGAGTTAGTTTTAGGTTCATTGTGGTGGATCATTCGATCCAAAAAAAACCTCACGTTCAAAATTTTGATTAAAAAAAATAGAAGCCGGCAAACATAGATCAAGCCATATAAAATACCAAATTTGCACTTCAATACGAAGTTCGAACATTCGAAAATTAATTTGTATATCGCTGTTTTTTTTTTTAAATCCTCCCACGATAATATAGAAGTTAAGTAAAAACTAATGTACAACGGCAAGAAATAAATGACTCCTTTCTTCAATTGCTGAGTGTAAACTTTTATTAATCACATCAAACATTAGTATAAAAATTGAGTCAAAAATTCTTATTTCTTACTTCTTTTGTTCAATATTTCTTGCCCCTTTTCGAGTTTTCCCTTTTTTGGCCCAAATATCCCTCTTATTATCTTCTTATTTTCATTATATAAATTGAAGTATTTGTAAGAATTTGAACCAAATTGTTCAATTTTCGTCTTCAATTCACTGCAGAAATCAAATAAAATGGTTACTGGAAATTCGAACACAATTGTCATTCCTAAGTCCTATAGAGGCCTACAAGTTCTACTCCTTGGAAATTACACAACTTCCTTGAAGTACGTAAAATCGACACTTGAACAATACTCATACAAAGGTAATTTTGATTTATTTCTAAATTTTTCTAATTTTTTATGCATTTTTTTAATATAAATGAAAAAAAATCGAATTATATATTTCGTCATGTTACAAAGATTAAAATTTTCCCTTTAATTTTCACATTTTTTGGTGTATACAAACTGGTCCTTTTCAATTTTAAACCATCATTCCTTTCTTTTTCTATTTTTTTTTTGTGTGTCAAAATAGCATGATATTGATTTTGAATTTTGTTTGTTTTGTTTTGTTCTATTGTATTAGGGACTTTGTCAAGTCCTTTTAACTTCATTCAAATTGCTTCAGGGGGATTTCATTTTTTGCCCCAAATTTTGTATAAGTTGCGCATTTGTTGGTTGTTAAGATATAAACGTTTTTCCCGCTATTATTTTGAATGTATGTTATTTGATATTTCCCCGCGTATTTTTGATTCAACATAGATGTAAATAAATCGTTTATTAATATAAGAAAAACCCATGGGGTAGGACCGAATTTTTCCTTTATTAAATGACAATTATTATTTTGAAACTGGAAAAGGCTTGTTGAATGGGTTGAGTAGTTTCATTTATTAATTTCATTAAACTAATTAATTTCTTGCATCACTAACTAAAACGGTAACTTAAGCGAAGTAGGATTTACAATTCTATTTTTGCACAAAAAGAAAATGTTGGGAATTTAGGGGTTTTTTTCGTTTTAAAAATAATTTAAAATTTAGTGTTTTTGTTTCTTTATTATTATCAAAAAGGTCGAGAATCCCAGTAGCGTGGTTTCGAAGCAATAAATTTTTTATTTTTATTTTTTTGTTTTTCTCAACAATAAATAAATTAATTGTTCATATATATATTTTTAGGTAATTTGAAATTTTCACAATAAATCTTTTCGAAAATAAATATTTACGTATCTATAAAATAAATACTTTCCCATAAAAAATTGTCACAAGAGTAAATGCCGAAATCTCATTCAATGGAAATCGTTAAACATCTACTTTATTAGTATTATTATTATTTTTAAATTAAAATGTCTACATTCTCAGTTCTCCTTTATGTTAGTTTTCATGTTAAGTTGATATAATCTATACGTAATTAATAAGTTGATATAATCAACTAAAATTTCAAAATATAATATTCTACATTATTTCCAACTTTAATTATATTTATTAGTATAACTACAATTTTAATCTGCACGGTTAAAATATATTGATCCGTCCAAAACTTAATGTATATATGTTTGTCTTTTTGTGATGTTTATTCTGCGTCAAAAACTAAATGAACAGGAGACACGCACCACATAAAAAAAAAATCTAAAGTTTATAAGTCGATGTACAATTTTTCTTAGGATATACTGTAAAATTATAATTATCATGTATTGTAAATAATACTTATATTAATTCTTCATTTTGTTTAGTCACATGGGAAGAGTCTCCAGATGTCGCGTTGTCATTGGTGGGAGAAGACGAAGAAGAAAGCAAATACTATGATTTGGTTATAACAGACATGGACATGATGGAATTGGATGACTTCAGATTTTTCAATCACATTATCCTCAACACAGAATTGCCTATCATTTGTGAGCCTCCAAATTTGATTCTCTTTGCTAAAATAATATTCGATTTATTCATTTTGATTAATATTCATATGTTTTTTTTATTATTAAATGTTTTATTCCCATTCATCAATAGGTCTGGAAGTGGTTTTATTTATTTATTTATTTTTTTAAAAAAAAAGTCATGAAGTGGGGGTTTTTTTTAAAAAAAATATTATCATAAAGTTATTGATGACACTTTGTTATATGAGATGCTATACTAAAATAGTAATTCATTCGTCACGTAAATTAGATTGTCATTATTAGCTAATCATGTGACTCCTACGGTCAACCCCACATGAAAAATAATAAGGGTATGTTTGGTACGGATGATGGGATAAATAATATATAGATAAGTAATGTATTGTAATAAAAAATAAATAAGAAATGATAGTGGATAAAATATTTGATTTGATTGATAGATTATAGTTGATTTGATTTGATTGATTAAATTTTATATAAAAATTATAAATTACTATTTTATCCTTTTAAAAAATAAATAAAATATAAATAATATTATTTATAGGGGTAATATAATAATTTAAATTCAATGATTTCATTGATGTATGATAAATAATTAATGATTTGATTGATGTAAAATTATAATTAATAGATGGATAAATAATATGATGAGAAGAACGTAGGATTAGAAAGGATAAACACTTCATTTGTGTAATTCCTTGAAATAGTATGGCAGAATTTTCGTATTTGGACAAAATAAAGAAAAAAAAAAGGGTTTGTTTTTAGCCTCTGAATTCTCTTATTTCAAACGTTTTTTTAAAAGCAAAATACATTGATGAATTGACGGATGAATTTCAAATACATCGATGAAATCCATCATAAGCGAAAAGTGTTTGATGTCATGAATTGCGCAATGAATATTAATCAAATATTTAGTAGAAAATACAAAACCAATATATTAGAAAACTTAAAACATGAATTTTGTTATTATGGGGTTAAATTATTTATATAGTATAATTTAATTTTTCTTGCAGTGATGTGTGGTGATGAAAACAATGATGTATTGAGGAAAGCACTAAATCAAGCTGCGTGCTTCTTGCTCCGAAAGCCCATTAGCCCACAAGCTCTTGCAAATGTGTGGCAACATGTTTTCAGAGTAAGAAGGATCGGACAAGGAAAACAAATACTCCAAGAAAATGACTTTTGGGAAGGTACGAAAAATTTTAGATTCTTATCTTGTAGTTTGCACGTTTTTCATTTTTGATTATGATATCGGTCAGTTCACTGTCTTAGTCTACTCGTGATATGTTTTTCAATTTTAGTCATTTTTCGATGGAGTGTTAACGTGATATCAAACACATCAATAATGACCGATGTAACGTCATCGTTTCCTGTCACAAGACTCACAACATCAGAACTCCAATGAAAAATACTAAATATGAGAGACAGTTTGACCAACAACATTATCAAAAATGGAAAAACATGCCATGCAGTTATACTTCTATAACTATAAATTTCACAAATCATGATGTCAAATTTAGACAAATCCTATGGCGGCTAACGACGGATCCAGCGATATATTTTGAGTGCAACTTTTTAAGAATATTTTTAGGCCTACATCTGAAAGTTTTGAAACTACTCATGAGAGGGGCTAATGCCTCTTAGTTCACCGCGACTGGATCCGTATATGAGAAAAGAGAATCTGAGCGAAATCACGAGGAATTGAACTTACTAGACGAATTTCGTGTGACCAGCAAACAACCTGTGGTGGAGCTGCTGGTTTTTCACATGTATATGTGAGTGTGTGCCTAACTAGTAAGTGTACTTAGATGCTAAAATATGCACATTCATGATACTAGCTTGGTCAGGAACAAAAGGTCTCCATATTGTATATAAATATCGTCATATATTAATGATAAAAGGAAGTATTTCCTCTAATGCAGGAAATGACATTGAGATAAATGGAGAGATCCCTCAAGTTCAGAGTATAGTTCATGCAACCGACGTGCAAAACAGTGTAGTTCATGCAATCGACGTGCAAAACATCAGTAATGTTAATTCACGTCGATCAGTAATGAACCAAGAAAAGGAAGACTGCCTGATGAAAACAGATGAAGAAGACGACGACAAAAATGACATGGAGGACGAAAGGCTGAATAAAAAGCCTAGAATGTCTTGGACACATGAACTTCGACTCAAATTCGAGAAAGCCATAATAATATTGGGAGGAGAAGAAAGTACTGCTATGGCCAACTTTTTCTGATCTTATTTGCTTCCAAACATTTGAAACTCCAAATTCTTTCTTATTTTCTTCCCTTTTACCTTAACCATGTTGTGCATGATCTTTCGTAGTTCTCTGTAGTTCTTGATATATGTTTTGGTCGTATTCCAGAGGCACGTCCGAAGGAGATTTTAAAGCTTATGTGTGCATCCAACTTGACGCTTCGCCATGTTTCTAGCCATTTGCAGGTTTAGTAGAAACTCTAGTAGAAACTCTTCCCCACTCCCCCCTGCATTTGTTACTTTCTGATACCAATTTGATTTCTTCTCCAACAGAAGTATAGAGAGAAAATGAAGCGTGCTGGAATTAACTGTGCTTCTGCTCAACCTCATCCATCCAAGCTGACTAATATGGACAGCGGAATGAAAAGGAAATACCAAAATGGGAAGCCATGGGATCTACATGATATGAACAGCAAGAAATCGCCAGTAGCTGGAACGGTGATTCAACCTATGAGACAACATGTCACACAACAGTACAATACCGAAAGTTCATCAGTTTACTATCAGATTGATATGATCAAGAAACTCCTGGATAAGGCAAATGGCAAAAAAACCAATGACATTAAGGGATACATGAAAGTTGGATGTTACAAGGAACTTACGAAGGAAAGGAGTTCTATGCATGCATCAGATCCGAATGAAGGTGAAACAAATACATTTCGACTTAGAGAAATCAGTGAAAATATCAGTGCTATGATATTAAATCCAGACTGTGCAGCTGCTTCTGACCCTTATTTACCATATATCTATGAAGATTATCTGGCTCCTAATGAGTGTTCTGACTTACTCAATCATTTAAACATGGATATGGGCTTCATTTTAAGTGAACGTAACAGTTCAGGATTGCTTGAAGATATCATATTTTCAAGCCATGGACTAGGGAATTGAATGTAATATTGCTGCAGATGATTAGAAAAGTCCAGAAATTTTTATGCTGCCAAACAGTTTATCAGGGAGATGTATTACTTCGATTGTTCAAACTCTTAGCAAGATCCAGTTGATCCAGTGACGATTTTACTCAAATTGCTGATGCTTTACCAAAATCTTCCGAATCACGCAAATGTTTTTTTCCTGTTGTCCAAGTGCCATGTCATTTCTAGTGTTCATCTTAACATGCCAAACAAGTAGTTTCCATGAATGAGAAAATTAAATTTATGTTATGGATGCAATAAAGATATAAGTAAAATACGCGGCAGTGGATTTTCATTACTTTCCGTGATCCTGGACAAATGGAAAACAAAAATGGAAAGTTATTTAGAATACATCTAACGAGAAGGAAATGCTATACAACTGCATTTAACCCCCGAAAATTCTTTCGAAAATCCACATTTAACGTCTTTTTCTTTCACCTAACCACGGATTTTCTTGCATTGGTAAAAGGCAAATTTTCTGGTGTGGCGATTTATGAGTCTCTTTCCACTTTATCACATATGAATCTGCAGCCATTTTTAGGGCTCCCTAAACATGTTTATAAATGGTTGTATACCTTCTTCATCGACGTATGTGACAGTGAATTATCAAAATGAATTGGGCAACAATCAGTAGAACAAAACCTAATGCTATCCCTACTTTGTTTCGTGATCTTCGAGTTCTACTGGTTGACAATGATCTGGAATCTTTGATAGACATACAATTGGTTCTGCAGTGGCATTCCTACAAAGGTACATAAAGTTTGCATGCAATTCTTTATTATTTATTCATTATTCAAAGGAAATCATTCATGTCTATCCTACAGCTTCGAGGTCCCTAATCCTGATTTCAACCTCTTATGAAACGAAATTTGGTACGCAAACGAGCCGAAAATTCTTGACTCCTATGGGAGATTCAGCATTATAAAAATTGTGTTTTTCCTAACTGTTTCTGTGAACTTTTGTTACTTTGTTTTGTTTCCATTTGGTCCTCTGTATTTTCCGGTACGTTTTAAATATAAATTTAATGTAGATGTATGACTAGATCGAAGGTGTGATGCGTATTAGAAACAACAAATAAAACAGGAAAATGGAGAATAAACTGTATCATAGAGTCCAATTTTATTTCAAATACCTGTATAGAAGTTGTCTCTCGAGGCCGATCCAAACTCCCCACCTTCAAGAAGGTATCATAAAGTTTTTGTGGACTTATGTTGTTTTGTCAAATTCATAAACTGGATTAATGCGGTCTATACGTTATACATGTCGCCTAACACAATTGCAGGTTTACCAAATCGTTACAATGAGTCTCGAACCTTTAGATCAACCAATGAAACCAAAAAAAGCCCTATATAAAACTAGTTTTTCCTCATCTTGGTTTGTTGTTCCAGTTACAACCAATATATCGGCAGCAGTTGCCCTGTGTATTCTCCATGAAAGAAAAGATCGGTTTGATCTTGTCATTGCTGATACTGACATGCCAGATATGAACTGCTTCGAGTTTGTTTCAAACGTGCAGCATATCAAGAACATTCCGATTATTTGTAAGATATGTGTATTGGCTTCCTCACAGGATGGTGTGTTTTCTCATCATTGCAAACAACTTTCATACTTATATTTATGATCATTCCATTTAGTGATGTCTTCGGATCCAAAGAAGGATATGGTGACAAAAGCGATTGCTAAGGGGGTGTGCTTTGTTCTTAGGAAACCAGTTTCTTCGGAGGGACTCAAGAATGTATGGCAACATGTGTACTTGTACAAAAAAAGGCTTCAAAATATAAGAAACAAAAATGAGAACATCAATAGTACAAATGCTGATTTACTAGAAATACGATGCCAAGTTTCTAATCTAAGTAAGGAGAACAAAAGAGTTGAGATTGCGAGGAGAAGCACCCTGATCGAACCGAAGAGCAAACAGGTTCGAGAAAGTGATCATATTCACAATGATATCGAGAAAATGCCTCTGTTAAAGGAAAATGACAAACAAGAACTCAAAAGAAAAAGAACAAGTGAGGCTACCAGCATTTCAGATAAAGAAACTTCAAGCAAAGTAAAGCCTTTTGAAGGTAAAGGAAAGGAAATAAAAACCGAAGAAGGAACCCTTGAAGAGAATTATAATTTGCGGAGATATCCAGATCTTCGACTCAAGTTCGAGGAAGTTATCAATACACCAGACAAGAAAGGTATGTGTTTTAACTTGGGTTGTCTAAGTCTGAACATTTAGACGCTTCTCGAAACTGTGTTAAGATCATGGATTTACGCCTAACTCCACGTCAAAAGCTAACTCAAGGGAGGAGGATTGTCCAAATCCATGTATATAAGTCCTAAGTACTTAATCCAGCCGCCGTGGGACATTTAACAAACTTCACAATCATTTTATAACCGAATCAGCGAATCGCATCTCCCATTATAAATCTGTCTCACTCCTGTGTACACTTTTCAGGACTATGTATTGAGGCTGAAAGACTAGTACATATGACAAGAGCGCCAAAAATTGAGGAAGTAAACGACCAATTTGAAGGGAAACTAATTTCTTTTCAGACTCGAAGTGATGTTGGAAATGAAGCATCTAGAGTGGGAGAAAAATCAGCCAATTGCCACCCAGGCATCCCCTCCATTTCGGAAACTAAGCATAGTCGGCCTGATTCGCATAAACAGCTAGGTCAAAGCCTGGAAAAGGATGCAAACCATGAAGTTACGGATTCAGGCCAGGTCTACATGAAATTGACGAATGGCTTTCAAGAAACAAACATCAAAAAGGAGAAGAACCTTTCCGAAGATTATTCACCAGAGCAGTTCAAGCTTCCGCTAGTACCGACTGGAAAGAAAAAGAAGCCGAATCAGCCCCAGTCGACCAGTGACATGGCAGTAGAAGTGGTCCAGATAAAGAAAGAAAATGTGAAGTTCAATGTTGAACCCACTGCAAGTGATCGTATAGGCAGTTATTCAGGAGGGAACAGCCCTCCAATGGAGAAAGAGTTGAAACTGTGATAAGCAAAATTCTTTTTTAGAAATTTTCACATCCAAATGAAACGACATGGATTTTTGGCTATTCGAACAATTTTCCCAATACGCTTTAATGGATGAGTTGATTTCTTATTCCCGAAAACAACACAATCAAATGCAACAAAAACTTGGGCTTTCTCATTAAAAAAACTCACTATCACACGAAGCCAAATTGAACAAAGAAAAGACTAATTACTGAACAATCTACATTCAAAAAAATCCCAACAAATAAGCAATCATCAGTTCAATACATACATTTCACAAAAGGCGAACATGAACGACATAAAACAGTGGAATCATAGCAAACATGAGAGTAATTCGAAATCACCAGAAGAACACGTACGGCGTATAGAGAGTGTTGGCGATTAAAATTATATTTGTCAAGAAAGATATAACACACTGTTTGGAAGCATGAATCCGGTGGGACTGTTTGCTTTCATGGGATTTAAAAAACAGTGGATTTTGAGGAATTCCAACGGAACTCCTTCAGTCAAAACTCAATTCAACCCGCATATCCAACAATCAGTGGACTCAAAAAATATTGGATTAGGATTTGAGTTTTTTGGGTTTGGGTCGAATCGGTTGACCCGAAAGCTAACCGAAAAAATCAATCGGGTTTGAGTTGGGTTCGGATCAACCCGGGCTAACTTGAGATGACCCGAAATTTTTTTTAATTATTATTTTTATATAAATTAAGAAAGATTTGCTACATTTTTAAACATTATATGTTTGAAAACAAAAATTGTATATTGATATAATAGATTTTTGTCATTTAATGTTTATTTTGTATAATTTTTATTTTTTTAAATAATTTTTTATTTTTTGTAGTGAGTATATTTTAAATTTTCTAAAACTAGACTTTCAAATTTAAATTATATATAATCTTAGATTTTGTTATTATGTGATTAAATTAAATATTACTATTATTATTGTGTGTTTAGATTTTTGATTTAATTATTTTGTTAAAAAAATAAAAAAAAATCGGGTTGGTTCGGGTCAGTCGGGTTAGCCGGGATCGAGTTGGCTATTTTTGGGTGGGTTCGGGTTTGGGTTGAGCAATTCATCCGAATTGACACCCCTACTTCAGGCTACATTTCTGTTTTATGGTTAACTATTTTTTATCGAGAGAATATTTGGCTGAGTTTAAGATCATAAAAATTTTTTCAAACAGCTTAAAAAGAAGAGTTGATCCTGAAGGGGTTTGACAACTTTTAAGTTGTTTTTTAAAAAATAATTGTGATCTTAAAGGGTGTTTGGCTAAACTTATTAAAAATAACTTATAAGTTCTAGGAGCTTATAAGTTGATTTGGAAGCTTATAAGCTGTCATGTCTTATTTTAAAAATAAGTTGTTAAAGTGTTTGGATGAATTTATTTTAAACAACTTAGTCTGCGTTTGGCACAAGTATTATTAATCTCAGTATAACTTATCTTATCCAATTTTACGTTCTTCTTGACATATTATTTATCCAATCTTAATTATTTATTTTATATCAATCAAATTATTAATTAATTATCTTACATCAATCAAATCATTGAATTCAAATTACTATATTACCTCTTATAAATAATATTATTCATATTTTATTTAATGTTAAAAGGACAAAATGGTAATTTATCATTTTTATATAAAATTTAATCAATCAAATCAAAAAATATAATATATCAATCAAATCAAATACTGTATTAACTATCATTTCTTATTTATTATTTATTATGTTATATTACTTGTCTATATATTATCAATCATGTCACTCGAACCAAACCGAGCCTTAAAGATGTTGATGCGTTTGGTATTATAAGATCTTTTTATTGTTGAAATTATCAAAAAGGGTAACATACTATAAAAATAATTTAAATAGTAACATAGATTTAAAAATAGTTTTAAATTTATTATAAATATTAAACATATATTAAAAAAAATAAAACTATTTTTAATTTTAATTTAAAAAAAAATTTGATAAGTTATGTATAAAAAATGGACAGAGGGCGTTGTGAGAATTTAATAAAATATATAAGGATAATATGGTGAAATAAAATATCAAAATAAGATCTTTTTTTAAAAAATTACCCTTCCCCTTATTTTTTTTAAAACCAGTTTATTTTGACAGCTTTTAAGTTGTTTGACAAAAAATTTGTCAAACAAACTTAAAGAGCTTATTTGACAAAAAATTTGTCAAACAAATTTAAAGAGCTTATAAGCACTGAAACATCTTATAAGCTGTTTTCAAGAGCTTATAAGCTCTCCCAAACACCTTCTTACTCTTTTTTTGAAAAAGATCTTATTTTAACATTTTATCTCTCCAAAATATCATTGTATATTTTCATAAATCTCTATCATATCTTCCACTCATTAAATATTAAATATTATTTTAAAAAATTCAAAATAACATAAATTTTTTCTAGACTAAAATATTTTTATTTTTTTATTATAGGTTTATTATAAAACTATTTTCGTATATGTATAAATCTAAACATTGTATTTATAACATTATATTCATTTTGATAATTTTGACAATAAAATGATCTTATAATACTAAACATATCAACACAACAAGAAAAACTCTCATCAACAACACTAAAACGACAACAGTTTTATCCCAAAACTGTTTTTTTTTTACCCTATAACAACATTTTTAATTAAAATTGTTGTCTTCTGGTGTTTTTATAATTTAAAAGACAACATTTTTTAAAAACTACTTGTCATTTAGCGGTATAAGACAACAGTTTTAAAAAAAATGTTGTTTGTGAGCGGATTTTCGAGGATACGACAACAGATTTTACAATAATTTTTTTAAAATTGTTTTCTTTTAATTCTTTATTATTATTTTAAATCAATTTACTATATACTTGTCGAAGAAAAGGCAAGGAAGAGAAAACTTTCCCCAAATCTGATTCTTGCCTCCTCAAAATTCAAACCCTCAATCCACGCTCTTTCCTCACAAAGAGATCTCAGTCAAGGAAGCTGAGAATTTAGGTCTGATCCAGATCGAGGTAGGAAACGAGAATAAATAAGAGGAGGTGAGAGAAGAGGTGGAGGAGGAGGAGGGGCGTGGCCGCAGAGATAAACGGACGAAAACTAAGAGGTTTTGCTACGAAAATTTATGGTGTACCTAGTTCTTTAATAATTGCTCGAATTAATCTGCAATTTTTTTCTTTTTATATGAAATGCTTGTTGTTGTTACCTCAATGCGTTAAGGACACAAGAATAATTCACAGGAAATATTACTATAAACAGTGGATCGAACCTTTCTTTTCCCTTTAAAAAAATGTCAATATATTGGACTTACGGATTAATTAAAAATAAGTAGCCGTAATTTTTTCATTAGGTTTTAAAATTTTGTACATGTGGCTGACAAGGCAAGAACTAAATTGGAAGAACTAAGTACCGCAGGTACTTGATGGTTTCAACCTCAAATATTTTCAAAAAAAATTTGAATTTTTTTTTGTGCTGCTATTTTCTGGTAAATAATTTTTTTCCCAGCACGTATACCAGGCTTGGTATCTGAGTTCGTAACTTAGTAGAGAATGTATCAAGTTCATTGTTTTTTTGAGTTCATTGTTGCTTGGAGTGCTTGTTTAGTCTTCTTGATGGTCTTAAAACTGCTGTAACTGCAATTCTTTATCTGGCACTCACCTATTGACGTTTTTGTAATAGTAATTGTGTTTAGTCTTCCCGTCAAAAAAAATTGTGTTTAGTCTGGACAGTTATATTAAAATTTTGATTTAGTAATTAAATAATCCAAAAAATTATGATCAATATATCAGTGGACTTCATGTTTGTTTCCTTATCTTTTCTCTACGTGAATGAGAAACAAACTTAGGATTCAATTATGGGTTTGTCCTCTTCATTCTTATCTGATAATCGCATGATGAAAATTACAATTTTTTTTGAGGGCATTGAACTCTGCTCGTTAAAGGCGGTCAATATTCAATACCTCCCACCTTTATCGATTTAAGTCTTCATCTCTTAAATGATTTAGTAATTTAAATAGGTAATAGAGCATGGTCAAATATTTTTATTTTATTTTTTTATATATTCATACATAATTCTCGTTATGTATAAACCGCATAATCCTTACAATAATTAGATGTTTTTCTTCATACTGTCAAGTTTCTTTTCAATTGAAAACGTTTAACCCGTTTTCATCATTTATGTCTATTTTCCTCTGCTTCTCTTGAACCCCTGAGGGAAAAATTTGGCTACCAAAGAAGTTGAAGAAAACTTGGATTCTTGTACCATAGTTTAACACTTTCAATTGTTCAGAGGTTAAACTTGAGGGGAGTGCGAGGAATGGAATCTGATTTGATTAAAATTATGAAATCCATAAAGCAATAATATTACACTTGCAAAATGGATTTTGGAGATCAGATTTAATCCTCAGTCTTATGTTTGAGACACATGATGTTTCTAAGATCAGGAAATACAGTATTTTCAGCTTAGAAATCCATTTCATCTCAATCCAAAATGTTATAATTTTATCATCAAGTTCTTGAAAATTTGTTTGTTCATCAGTAACACAAACGCCCACTACCCATTTCCCTTACATTTGCAGGCGCTGTTCTATTTTCTTGCTTCCCAATCTCTGTATTTATACCATACATACTGTTCAGATTTCAAATCAGAAGAAATTACTCAACATGGTGGGGTCTCTATCTCTTCTCTCCATCTCCCTAATTTTTTATTTATTTATTATTTTTCAATGCACTGTGTATCAACTTACTTCATGTATGGAGAATTGATGTTTTCTTTCTTTCTTTTTTGGTTTTTTTTTAATTTTGTTTTGATTGGTTCTTGAATTTTAATTCTTGCAGCTGGATACTTGGGAAGTTCCTCGGTGGATTTTGGCCCTTTTGTCCCATTTGCATGGATTTTACTTCACTTTCTTCAACAACATTGCCTAAATCCAATGTCAGTACTAGCTACTAAATCTCTGCATGCATGCATGGGTTTTTTTGTTTGTTTAGTTATTTAATTTTTTCCTTCTTAATTCTCTTTTATTTGCAGAAGAAGAGAAAAGGGTCAGGGGATGAACCAGGTATGAATCTGGGTCGTCCTTCCGGGGCTCCTAGACTCCGACTGGGAGCCAGAGGAGCAGCAAGAAGGCCAAGTCGACTAATCCTACTCACTTTGTTGCCTGCACTTCACCATATTTGAGTTTTCTGGTTGTCTTTTGTATTTTTGAATTTGATTACATGTACAGAATTGTAGATTTAGATGTGTTTGAATTGTTCAGATTACGAGGTATGTGTATCACAACGTTGCAAGAAGAATAGATGCTTGCTGTTGGGGTCTCAAAGTACAAAGTAGTCGTAGATTGATTGATTCAGCTGAGAGGCTTGATTGAAACTCTTGAGAGGTGCACACTTGTTCTGATTTTCATTTTCCATTTCATGTAATTGTCGCATAATATATGCTTCCGCTGGTTCACTTAGTTCTTACAAAAGTGACTTTGTTTCGTTATTAACTAGTTCACTTTGCGATATTGATGAGAGGAACCTGGATGTGAGAATTCTTGTTTCTATGTCTTTTTCACATTCTTGTAATTGCTTCTTTTCCTTTGAGAAATCAAATGTTGTTTTCTCACCAATGTCTTATATTCGAGATTGTAAATACAACTAATTAGAAAAAATGTTGTGATGCATTCGAGCTACAGCTATGGCGAATGATATATTGTTGATCACAAATGCTGAATGAGTTGAATAAATCCTCCTAAAGTGCCCTCTTTCTCCTCCCCTTTACATTTGCTGGTTTTTTATTTTCTTTTTCCTCATGACAAGTGGGATACATTAGTCTTAAGTTTGATTCATTTTTAAATTGGACCACGATTGTGTTAACTACAATTTTTTAAGGTTGGTTTTTTCTTATAATCTACGTGTGATATTGATGCCTCTCATGTAATTTTTATTCTTGAAGGAAATCACTCTAACAATACACCTTTCTGATATGGAATATATTCATCTTGTATCATATCTCTTTTTAAATTATCACCGTCTGCAGGCACTGATAATTTTCTTCTTGTTTCTGATTCTTTTTATGTTTGCTTTTGTTTTCGTAATTTGGATATAATTTCTAATGTATTTCGGGCATCATAGAGAGTAAATTATGAAGAATGGGTAATTTATGGATGTAATTGTTGATCACGCAATCACAGTTCTATGAAGTTTAAAAAAGAAACATTTTATTCATATTAGTGGCATCTTGGTCTTTTCATATTTGAATTGTGTTTATGGTTTTGTTTCTTATTAATAATTTACAGTTTGGAGATGCAAATTAAAGAAAAATAGATTGTTGCGGCTTTTATGAAAGTCTCGAGTGAAGAAAATGTGTTGTGAAATCAACAGTATTTCGGGATGTTAACATGTGCTGAAGGGAGGATTTCAAGTTTATCAAGATAAATGCATAGTTTTTTTTTCATGGTGTTCATTGCGTTAGAATTCAATTGTTTTTTATATTTGAATTATTTATAATACGACAAGATTGTAAATTAATTTTTTTTTTTCAAAATTTTGAATTTTGAGTGATTTATAACACTAAAAATTTATGTATTAAATTTTCTTTTTTTTTGTTTTTTATTTGAAAAAAGACAACATTTTTTTTCATTTGTGGTAAGAGATTAAAACTGTTGTTGAAGACTATGTTTTAAAAAGTCACGCTCAAAGACAACAGTTAAAAACTGTTGTCTTTGAAGGAAAAGACAACAATTTTACAACAGCGTAAAATTGTTGTTTTTTTCTCAATTTAACTGTTGTCTTTGAGCGTGGCTTTTAACAACATGGCCTTCAACAACAGTTTTAAAACTCCTACGACAACTGAAAAAAAATGTTGTTTTTAGGAGTTTTTCTTGTAGTGCAACATCTTTAAGTTATTTAAAATAAGTTTACTCAAACACTTAAACAACTTATTTTAAAATAAATCCTAATAGCTTATAAGCTCATAAAACATCTTTTAAGCTCTCGGAACTTATAAGCTCTTTTTAATAATATATAACACCTTCCTAATTAAAACTTTATTAAATAAGTGCAAAATCGGAAATACCTTATAAAATTTACTTTCTCAAATACTTTCTTAATCTGTGTGAAAACACACACTTACCTAACACAATGGGACAGATGAAGTATATATATAATTGTTTCTACCAAACCCCTATGTGAAAATATATTTTACTTGTGAAATTTTAACAAGTACTTCACCCTTAACATTTTGTAATAGTTTCATATTTAACTCTCGTCATATTGTGTTATTGAGTACGCGTTGTTACGACACCTAAACAACAATTGTTTTGACTATATGATGTCTATGTTACGAAAATGTCATTTTATTATTGTAGTGTTTGTCATATTTATTCAAATATATGTACTTGTGAAGAAAAATTGTGTATTTTGATGTAGGTGATGTATTTGAGTAGATATGAAAATTATTATAATAGTAATAATAGAAGGATATTTTCGTATCATGGTCATAATATTGTCAAAAAATGGTTACTCAAGCGTAAAAACAGCGCGTGTTCAACAACTCGCTATGATAAAGGTAAAACGTGCAACTATTAGAAAAAGATTAAGGGTTGGGATGTCCATTAAAATTTCACATGTAAGAAGTGTGTTTTTAATATTGCACGGGAGGTTGGTGCAAAAAAACTCTTTTATTTTATTGGTTCAAATCTCGTCATAATGTATTTGATCCTTCGAAAAATTGGATTTGGATTTGAATTTAGAATTGGATTTTAAAATCGATTTGAAATTTCATTTGGTGTTTTTTTAAATTTTAAAAATGATATTTAGAAATCCATTTCTTGTTTGGAAATTTTAAAATTTTACTAAGCTACCATTTAGAAATAATTTTCAAAACCAAATAACCCAAAGAAATGTAGAATTAATAGTGCCTTTCCATTATTTGTGTACGTAAATTCAAAAGTTAACTGGTATTTAAGTACTTGATCATAATGCACATAAAATAAAAAAATTCATCGAACAAATTCAAAATATGAAAATTTACTCCAATTCAACCAACGACATCGAGTATGATGTGGAATCCCCAATAAAAAATCAGTCATAGTTGGATTTGACACAAGAAAACCACTTGCTCCAAAAATGAAATCTTCATCTACTCCATTGAGTTTTGTTAGTTCAGTGTATACATCTTCACAACGGCGCTTGCTTTGTTCGTTGGCATATATCGCCTTGGCCATTTTGTGAGATTGTGTTATTCAAAGTATCAAATCTCTCATTCATTTCATCAAATTTTGACATGTTTTTATTTCCCACTTCAGAAATATTATTTGTGGACGATGAATGAGGAATAGAGGTTGGCTAAAAGTTCTCCTCTTCAAAATCATCCAAAATTTCTAAATATATATGCTTATTGGCTATCAATTGAACAATCAATGTCTTCTATCCTTGAAGATTCTCCACCGCTCGGCTCTTTTCCTTCTCTTGCCCAACGACGTGTCTTCTCCTTTCCAGTTTATGCTCCTTTTCTAGTAGCTCTATTCTTTTCAAATATTTCTCGAAGCACGGAAAAATAAAGAATTCGGACAAGTTTAGCATCATGATATATCTAATTACATTATATTTATTAAGAAGATAACAACTGAAAAAGATACAAACAATCGAACATGAACAAAATAACAATACATACCTTGATTAATACGTCCCAAACCTCATCTGGTGCTTAAATTTGTTTTGTTATATCATTCAGTAAAATCCACTACCGCGTTTGAAAACTTCCAAAGCAATAATCATATTTCTTTTCAAAGCTTTCAATCTATTTTGCACGTTATATTTATTTAATTTCATAGTAAATTGGAGTTAATAGATTTGAATTTTGATAGCAGCATTGTAAGCATCTTGAAAAACAATTATGTATGGTTTTGTCCTTGATTCTTTTGATCTAGTAAAAAAATCAAGCAAAAACTCATCCATATGTTAATTCCAAATTTTGTAGTGGACAACTTCAACAACTCGAGCATGGGTACCTGATCGAGCTTTACTTGCACTATGAATCTCAGAAAATAATTGTATCTCGCAAGCTCGAGATAATCGCAAGTGCACGATGCAAATTATAATATAATATGTAAATATGAGTATCGTCCACAGGGACTAGTGCATAATTTCTACCTAAATACTAATCCTTATTTCACTTTTATGAAAAATGAGTATTGTTTTTATTAACTACTTAATGACAAGAGAATTAATAAACTCAGAAATAAATAAAAATCTAGAATTGAATCAATCTTAGTGAATTAAATTCAAATGATGGAGATAATGTTGAGATTGTATGGTCACCTTCCCCTAGTCGACTCTGAAAATTGCTTTCAACAACCAATTCACGTTTTTGACAAGATTCCCTAATTCATTAGCATACTCTTTCAAGTTATGCTAAACTAATTTGATGCTATGAAATAATCAAATGTCTTCAATTATTTATCATAGATGATTGCATTCACAACTTGTGGAATCCCTTAGCTTTCGACCTACTGGACTATCATTATCAACATGTACCCAATTTCATATGTCTATGTAAATTGTAGATCCATGAATCATGCTATTTGTTCCTATCATGAAATTTTTTTTCGAAATAAAACATGATATAGAAATATTGAGAGAGTTAGCTACGCTCCAACAATGCAAAACAAATCAATAGCATAATTAAACATTCATTATAAGTCAAAAACCAATATTCGTGAGTCGACAACTGGGGTCGGATCCCCTAAATCTCAACACAAGAGGTTTAGCTACAAATAAAACTCATAACTAACATCAAAATGTTTTTTTCCAAACAAAAATAACAGAAAAGAATTTTAGAAGAAGAGGAGAAATTGCTTCACGATTGTTCTTCACTCATCCCGCTCCGTTTCTCCAGTTTCTGATACTTCAGCCGCCAAGAGATGTGCCAAAAAGATCCCCTAAATCTAAAAATCAATCCCTATTTATCTCCAAGAGTCCTTGCTTTGCAATTTTCCTTTTTTTACTCAACGACCTGCGCCATGGCCTAAGAATGTCCCGCTATGGCGCGAAAAGTTCTGCCTACATTCTTCACTTTTTCCCAGTTCACGCTATGGCGCAGGAAACATCACGCCATAGCGTGAAAAGTTCTGTCCTCTTTTTTTCATAATTCCCAGTTCACGCTATGGCGCAGGAAACATCACGCCATAGCGTGAAAAGTTCTGTTCTCTTTTTTTCATAATTCACGGTTTACGCCATGGCGCAGGATATGGCAGGCTATAGCGTGAAAATCTCTGCCTCTAACTTTAACACAGCACTTTTCGAGCTCCGTCTTCCGTCTTTTTCCTACAAAACAACTTAAACGCATGAGTGCATACTATAAAGCTTGAAAACTCGAATTTTAAACGGAAACACGAAACAAACCACAAATCACATGGTCAATGGAACCCAAAATAATCTAACTTAGCATGCATTTTTGGGTTCTATCAACCCCCTCATACTAGCCTTTTGCTCGCCCCGAGCAAAATAGGTTAAAGCCAAAACACAAACTTGCAGTTCAAAAATACATAATTGTTTTCCGAAAAGCCTCAGAGAGTGACAGCGAACATTTTCTTTTTCTTTTCAAATTAAACTCAAGCAATGCATCCCTACAAAGTTCTCACATTACACCCTTGAGAGAGAAGTAGACGTGTGTGTGTGATATTGATCCTAATTCGTGCTAATCCAGTTGCCCCAGATGTCTAAAGTGACATGTCAACACAAGTATAGTTTCCACACGCATCTCTTCAACCGTCACTGACTGAACACAAGTGATTATTTGGCTTGGGGTATGGGATATAAAAGATTGGAAGAATATGCACAATGAAGAGGGTACAACATCCATTATTTAACACAATCAGATTTTTCATCCGATATCCTCTACACCTTACATTCCCACCTTTTTGCCTCGAATTCAATTCCGAATTCATTAATTTCATTAGGCCGCCCCTCACCTTACTTTCTCCATCCTCTATTTCTTTTTGCAAGAAACCATCACTGTACTTCATCGGATATAGATTTGGTTTTGGACAGGAGTAAAAGAGAAAATAGCCAAAGACATTTATCAAATGGAGTTTAATGATTATGCAGGGTACACTCCATTATTTTTCAACTAAGCTAACCAAGAAACTCAAGGATGGCTCTTTTTTATATTTTTTTTTCATGAAAGACTCAGGAGTTTAAACGGCTTCAACACATTTATTTGGCAATATCAGTCAGCTAAGTTCCGAGAATGCATGCTTGATTTCTGCAAGTATCTAATGTCACAAGAGCTTCTCCAGTTTAACAGTTCATCACACTCCACACACTTCATTATTCACAACAATTCGTGCAAAAGGAGGTGCACTCTCTACTCATGGGTTTCATGATTCAAAATTTCAAGGATGCTAGTCTGTCAATTACCAACACTTTCAAAATAAATTCGCATCAACCCAACATCATCACTGGCTTCTCTTTTTTTTTCTCAACTAAACACAAAACAAACTAAGCAACAGAGACAACTAAACAAAATGAACTAAACGCAGAAAAATAAACAACACAAACAACTAACACAAATGCACGATGAGTCCCCCTCATACTAAGATTCTGCAGTGTCCTCACTGCGACTGAACTAAAACACAAGAACGAGAAACCAAAAAATAAAAACAGAAAGAAAATAAAAGCAAAACTCCCCTGGCGGTGGATCAATCCTCCTCCTCTTCTTCGTGTTCTGGTGGTGGGACGCCTTCTTCCTCAGTGTGTGGTGCTCCCAATGCAGATGGGTGAGCAAATGGCGGCGGGTACGGTGGTGGATGCGGGTACCGTGAAGCATCAAAACCAAAGTGGGTGACAATGTCACGCGTCATAGACTCAGTGGATATCATATACTGGGAATTGACCCGATCATATTCATTCTGATATTCCTGATATGCATCCTGACGTGCAATCCATGCACAAATATCATCCACCTTCTCATTGTTCGTCTTCTTCTTCGGAGGTTAAGGTGGCTCGGAACTGGAGCTCGCTCCAGTTCTAAGCTTGGTTCGATTGTCCTTCATCCCCTCATATATCTTCTCGTCGATGGCCTATAGCAGTTGGATCCATTCATCATCCACACCCGTCTCAACATTGGCCAAAGCGCACAACTCTGTAATGATAGTCGGGAAAAATAGCTTCGATTTTGGGTTGTTGGCGCATTGTAGAATCTGGCTTGAGATAATGCGGCCAACATTGATTGGAATTCCCTTCATAATTGCGAACAACAGAACTGCCCGGTCCATATGAACTTCGCTAACATGGGACACGGGCATCAACCGGCGAACCAAAAAAACATACCACAATGACGGCTTAATCTTAAGATACATGGCCTTAAAATTCAAAAATTTGACGGGATCACTCCACATTACCCCATCATGAGCTAAATCCCGCATAATCGCCATATAATCCGGTTCCGCACAAAGTACGTCATACTCAATCGTATCAACTGAGGGCAATCCAAACAACTCGTTAATCTTTGCCTCTCCATAATTCACCCACTTTCCTCTCACAAACACCGTTCGTTCCTTGCCCTCTTTAGCATTGGCATAGAACTCCCGCACCAATGGTATAACTCCCGCTTTTGGTTGAGCACAAAACAAGTTCCAGTTTCTATCTTGTATGATATCATGAATATAACACCCTATCCCAGAATTTGTAGACAAATGAAAGCCCCTCTCGGGCCATAGATTACGATTAATCTTAGAATGATCATACCGGTTCTTGGCCTCTTGGGAAACAAACTTACCCGCGATAACTGATGAAGAAGATGATGAAGAACCCCCAACCTTAGCTCTTTTTGGTCCCATGAAGAAATTGAAGCTTGGAGTCTCGAAATTTGACCTTCCGCACCGTTCTAGACTTCTAGGAGTGAGACGAGGTGTTAGGGAATGACGCTTGGAGCTTCCTCACCGATCGAAACCTGAGAATTTGAGAGATTTGGGCGTGAATTGACGGATTTTTAAGATGGGGAGGGGCTTAGGGTTCGAACAAAAGGGAGAAATTAAGAGAGGGGTGAGTGAAAAATGAAAAGGGGGTCTGCGTTTTTTAATCCGCAGATCTGTCGCGCCGCGGCGTGACGAAGTTCACGCTATAGCGTGACTTAAAAAAAATAGAATCCCGAACTTTTCACGCTATAGCGCAGGAAACATCACGCTATAGCGTGAATGAAAAAAACTCAAACCAGTGAAATTCACGCCCTGGCGGATGAAGTATCCCGCCTAGGCGTGCTCCGGGCCCTTCAAATTTTTTTTTTTTCAAAATAAAAAAAAAACGACATGAAACGGTAATAAAAGGTTCAACTGAAATAACAAACAGGGGATGAAGAGATAGTTATCAATTTATAGTCTAGAGCTTGACTTTCTCAGAATTAGATTTATGCGGTCTCTGACTGGAACACAGTTGTTCCAACTTTCGGCTCAAAGTGCTCGCCCATGTAGTGCTTCAGGCGTTGAGCATTGACAGTGAACTTCTTCTCTTTGGAGTCGGTCAGCATAATTGCTCCGGAAGGGTAGGTTTTTTTAATGACAAATGGTCCAGACCATCGCGATTTTAGCTTGCCTGGAAACAACCTCAACCTTGAGTTAAAAAGCAACACCGCGTCTCCCTCTTTGAATTCTCTTTGCATGATGCGCTTGTCATGACTTCTTTTCGTGCGTTCTTTATAGGATAGCGCCAGATCATATGCTTTATCACGGAATTCTTCCATGGGCCAACTCTAATAGTCTTTTTTCACCTGCAGCTTTGCCGCTGTTTTTGTCGGTCCAAAGTGACCGCCAACCTCTCGATCGTGGCAGTGGCTCAAGATTGGTTGCATCTCTTCTTCTGGCACACATCGCCGTATCATGGAATCTGCACAGATCTTAAACAAAAATGGTTCCTCCCAAAAATAATATTTCACATCAGATAAAAATTTCTTTCGTTGGTGAAATGTCAAATTTGGTGGAAGTGTGCCTGTCACCAGATAATTATCAAAATTCGCATACCATGGGCAATCTTTTAATGAAAACAATTGTTCATCCGGAAACCAATCATCAATATCACCATTTTTTTCCCCCGTGTCCTCACTGACACACTCAAGCCTAGAAAGGTGATCCGCCACTACGTTCTCTACCCCCTTCTTATCTTTTATTTCCAGATCAAATTCTTACAACAGTAATATCCACCTAATCAATCTAGTCTTAGCATCCTTTTTGGCAAGTAAATATTTCAGTGCCGAGTGATCGATGTACACAACAACTTTAGATAAAACAAGGTAGTAGTGAAACTTATCAAACGCGAATACTATAGCGAGTAATTCTTTTTCAGTTGTTGCATAATTCAATTGAGCTTCATCTAAAGTCTTACTCGCATAGTATATATAGTATGGAATACCTTGTTTTTCCTCTGACCCAAAACAGCACCTACCGCCGTATCACTAGCATCGCACATTATCTCGAATGGAAGATCCCAATCAGGAGCTACCAACACAGGAACTGTCACCAGTCGCTCCTTCAAGATCTCAAATGCCTGCACACAATTATAATTAAAGTCAAACGGTACATCTTTCATTAGTAAAGAGGATAGGGGCTTAGCAATTTTAGAAAAATCCTTGATAAAACGCCGGTAGAAACTAGCGTGCCCTAAGAAACTTCTCACTCCCTTAATAGATGTTGGTGGAGGTAGATTTTTTATAACTTCCACTTTTGCTTTATCCACCTCCATTCCCTGTTCAGAAATTTTGTGCCCAAGCACAATGCCTTCCTGTACCATAAAATGACACTTTTCCCAATTCAAAACCAAGTTAGTTTCCTCATATCGTAATAGCACCAAATGCAAATTTTTCAGACAATCATCAAAATAAGATCCAAAAATAGAAAAGTCATCCATAAATATCTCTAGGAAATTCTCTGTCATGTCATGAAAAATAGCAGTCATACATCTTTGAAAAGTGGCAGGTGCATTACACAATCCAAACGGCATCCGCCTATACGCAAAGGTACCATAAGGTCAAGTGAAAGTTGTTTTCTCTTGGTCCTCTGGTGCAATCATGATTTGATTATATCCCGAATACCCATCTAGAAAGAAATAAAATTCATGACCCGACAATCGCTCAAGCATTTGATCAATGAAGGGGAGGGGAAAATGGTCCTTACGGGTGGCGTCATTCAACTTCCTATAATCAATGCACACACGCCAACCCATAACCGTTCTAGTGGGTATCAACTCATTTTTGTCATTTTTTATCACAGTTATACCACCTTTCTTAGGAACACACTGTATAGGACTCACCCATGCGCTGTCAGAAATAGGATAGATGATACCTGCGTCCAAGAGTTTAATGGTTTCAGCTTTTACTACCTCTTGCATTTTCGGGTTCAGCCTCCGCTGAGGTTGAACCACAGAAGAGTACTTATCCTCCATCAAAATTTTGTGCATGCAAATCGATGGATTGATTCCCTTAATGTCAGCCACTTTCCATGCGAAGGCTCTCTTATGCTCCTTTAAGATGTGTACCAACTTTTCCTCCATCACACCTGTAAGACAAGAAGAAATAATAACAGGTAAATTATTATCATCACCCAAATAAACATATTTTAGATGTGAAGGTAAAAGTTTGAGTTCTAGAGTAGGTGGTGCATCTATGCTTGGTTGTTGAAGGACTAAATCCTGCCTATCTCCCAATTTTTCGAGTCTGAATCGCACTTGCTTCTTCAATTGAGGATTAGCAGTAAAATATGCAATGATATTTTTCCTCTCTTCATCAAAGTCATCCTCACATCCATCATTTATAAGTGCAACTTCTAAAGGGTCTTTTAACTCATCCTGCACAAAATTATGAACAAGTGAATCTAATGCATCAATTCTAAAACAATCATTATTGTGCAGTGTGTGCTGTAGTGAATTAAAAACATCAAAAGTGATTTCCTCCTCTCCTACTCTCAATAACAACTTCCCTTTTTGCACGTCAATTAGGGCTTTTCCAATCGCCAAAAAAGGTCTGCCCAAGATCAATGGCATATCCAGGTCCTCCTCCATGTCAAGCACCACAAAATCTACTGGGAAAATAAATTTGTCCACTTTAACCAGCACATCTTCAATTATTCCTCGTGGATACTTTATGGATCTATCTGCCAGTTGCAGAGAAACTCTTGTAGGCTTTGGTTCTCCCATTCCAAGCTTCCTAAACACAGAAAATAGCATCAAGTTAATGCTGGCACCCAAATCACAAAGAGCCTTATGAAAAACCACATCACCAATCATGCAAGGGATAGAAAAACTCCCTGGATCTTTCAACTTCGGTGGAATTTTGTTTTGCACTAATGCAGAACAATTCTCAGTTAAGTTGACCATGGCATGCTCCTCTATTTTTCTCTTGCTTGCTAAGATTTCCTTCAAAAATTTTGCATAACTAGGAATTTGCAACAATGCATCAGCAAAAGGTATATTAATATGTAAATTCTTAAACACCTCAAGAAATTTTGAAAATTGCGAATCAAGTTTTGCTTTCTTCAGTGCTGCAGGAAACGGAGGTGGAATAACAATATTAGATTTTGATGTGGGTGATTGTGTAGAGTCAGATGACTTACCTGTAGATGGCTCTTTCTCACCCTCCTTCTTTTTCTCTTCATGCTCCAACTCCTTGGTTTCCAGTTTCTTCCCACTTCGCAACTCTACGGCCTTTACTTGCTCCTTTGGATTAGTCTCAGTGTCACTTGGCAAAGTTCCTGGCTCTCGATTTGACATCCTCTTTGCCAACTGCCCTATTTGATTTTCCAAACTTCTTATAGTTGCGTCTTGGTTCTGCATTCGAGTCTCAGTGGATGATATAAAATTTTGCATCATTTTCTCTAAACTGGACTTCTCATCTTGAGGTTGCTTCACAGGATTTTGATTCTGATATGTCCTAGACTGATTGTTGTGACCACCCCAAGAAAAATTCGGATGTTTCCTCCACCCCGGATTATATGTATTTGAATACGGGTCAAACCTGGGCCGATTTTGGCTTCCCACGTGATTCACTGGTGCCTCATCCTGCACATAAAAAGGATTACCATCTTGACAATCTTTAGTGAAATGCTCACCTTGGCACCTATCGCAGAACACCTCCTGAATACGAATCGCAGAATTTCCTAGGCTCAATCCATCAATCTTCTTATTCATAGCCTCCAGTTGTGCTGTCATCGAAGTGAATGCGTCCACTTGATGAATTCCTGCTGATTTTCGCATCATGCTCCTCTCAGATTGAGGTTGATAGCTACTAGAGGCCATTTCCTCAAATAGTTCATAACCATCTTCCGGCGATTTCCGCAAAAGATTCCTACCTGCAGCTGCATCCAACATAGTACGATTTGCAGATAGTAAACCATAATAGAAAGTTTGTACCACAAGCCAATCAGGCAACTGATGATGTGGGCATCGCCTTAGCATATCTTTGTAGCGCTCCCATGCTTCATACAACGACTCTTGTTCCCCTTGAGCAAACATAGTGATGTCGGTTCTTAGCTTCATGGACTTCGAGGGAGGAAAGTACTTAGTAAGGAACGCTTTAGCCAAATCTCCCCATGTTATGATAGAACCTGCAGGTAAACTATTCAACCACGATTTAGCTTTGTCTCTTAATGAAAAAGGAAATAAACGTAGACGAATAGCGTCATCAGAAACTCCCTGTTGTTTGAAAGTATCACAGATTTCCAAGAAGTTTTCAATATGAGCATTAGGATCATCAATGGTAGATCCACCGAATTGGACTGTGTTCTGGATCATCTGGATGATTGCCGGCTTTATCTCATACTGATTTGCTATCACTGTTGGTCTAACGATACTCGGTCGAACATCCTCAATATTGGGTATACCATATCCCATCATGGATCTATACACAGGTGGATTATTAGCTTCGCCATCACCGTTATTGATGCGTGGTAGTTCGTTTTCTGCCATCTCAGCTCGTTGTTGTCTTCGTCTCTTTCAAAAGGTTCTCTCAATTTCTGGATCAAAGGGTACAAGTTCTGAGCGCAAGGATGGTAGCATGCACCACTAGAAAATCCTGCAAAGGTAAAATGGATAATTCGTGAGAATATGAAGTGAAATTAAAGAAGATATCTAAGCAGAAAATTGTAAATCAAAAGTCCCCGGCAACGGCGCCAAAAACTTGATCGAGCTTTACTTGCACTATGAATCTCAGAAAATAATTGTATCTCACAAGCTCAAGATAATCGCAAGTGCATGATGCAAATTATAATATAATATGTGAATATGAGTATCGTCCACAGGAACTAGTGCATAATTTCTACCTAAATACTAATCCTTATTTCACTTTTACGAAAAATGAGTATTGTTTTTATTAACTACTTAATGACAAGAGAATTAATAAACTCAGAAATAAATAAAAATCTAGAATTGAATCAATCTTAGTGAATTAAATTCAAATGATGGAGATAATGTTGAGATTGTCAGGTCACCTTCCCCTAGTCGACTCTGAAAATTGCTTCCAACAACCAATTCACGTTTTTGACAAGATTCTCTAATTCATTAACATACTCTTTCAAGTTATGCTAAACTAATTCGATGCTATGAAATAATCAAATGTCTTCAATTATTTATCATAGATGATTGCATTCACAACTTGTGGAATCCCTTAACTTTCGACCTACTGGACTATCACTATCAACATGTACCCAATTTCATTGTCTATGTAAATTGTAGATCCATGAATCATGCTATTTGTTCCTATCATGAAATTTTCTTTCGAAATAAAACATGATATAGAAATATTGAGAGAGTTAGCTACGCTCCAACAATGCAAAACAAATCAATAGCATAATTAAACATTCATTAGAAGTCAAAAACCAATATTCGTGAGTCGACAACTGGGGTCGGATCCCCTAAATCTCAACACAAGAGGTTTAGCTACAAATAAAACTCATAACTAACATCAAAATGTTTTTTTCCAAACAAAAATAACAGAAAATAATTTTAGAAGAAGAGGAAAAATTGCTTCACGATTGTTCTTCACTCATCCCGCTCCATTTCTCCAGTTTCTGATACTTCAGCCGCCAAGAGATGTGCCAAAAAGATCCCCTAAATCTAAAAATCAATCCCTATTTATCTCCAAGAGTCCTTGCTTTGCAATTTTCCTTTTTTTACTCAACGACCTGCGCCATGGCCTAAGAATGTCACTCTATGGCGCGAAAAGTTCTGTCTCCATTCTTCACTTTTTCCCAGTTCACGTTATGGCGCAGGAAACATCACGCCATAGCGTGAAAAGTTCTGTCCTCTTTTTTTCATAATTCCCATTTCACGCTATGGCGCAGGAAACATCACGCCATAGCGAGAAAAGTTCTGTTCTCTTTTTTTCATAATTCGCGGTTTACGCCATGGCGCAGGATATGGCACGCTATACCGTGAAAATCTCTGCCTCCAGCTTTAACACAGCACTTTTCGAGCTCCGTCTTCCGTCTTTTTCCTACAAAACAACTTAAACGCATGAGTGCATACTATAAAGCTTGAAAACTCGAATTTTAAACGGAAACACGAAACAAACCACAAATCACATGGTCAATGGAACCCAAAATAATCTAACTTAGCATGCATTTTTGGGTTCTATCAGTACCCATTTTCTAAGGTGTAATAAACATTATAAAGCTCAAATCATATCAAAAAATAAAATATTAAAATATATAATGATAAGTGAATTAGTTTTTTATGTAAACTAATAAAGAATAAATAATCACAAAAATATAATAAAATAAAACAAGAAATTTTACATGGAAAACAAACAAGCTTAACACTATTAAATTAAACTAAATGACATCCAAAATATTCTAAGAAGGACCACATGCATTCCAACATTTCTTCTGCTATTTTATTTCTTGTCATCATTCCACGCATGATGTGACACCCAGGGTTGATAGGCGGGGAGTGATCGCCGGTGTCAAGAGGTTGCATGGACAATGAACGGCTACTGGCAGGCTTCTAGGCGAAGGAAGACATGAATGAACCGATCCCGTGCCGAAATGAGAGAGATTCTGAGACTGCGTAGGTATGAGACTGGACAGTTGAGAAGAACTTAAAAGATTTTATACATACTACTCATATCATGAAGGTGCGTCTTCTTTTTGGGAGCTCATCACATAAGAACTCCAAAGCTAAGTGTGCTTGAATTGGGGATATTATAGGATGGGTGACTCCCTGGGAAGTTTGGGTGCGTGTGAGTGAGGACATAAGCACGCTGAAAATACTAGTCTTGGTACAGTGGAGACAATCGTCAAATCTGGGAACTCATCTTCTTTTCGAGAGCTCATCACATAAGAACTCCAAAGTTAAGCGTGCTTGACTTGAGTCAATTATATGATAGAATTACAGTTGGTATCAGAGACGACCTCTCTTAGTACGGTATGGTTTGGGGATGAACTAGACGGAAGCTGGTGGGCATGTGATGTCCGGGTCTGATAATAGTACGGGGAATGATCACCGGTGCCAAGAGGTTGCACGGACAATGAGCGACTCCTGGCAGGCTTCTAGGCGAAGGGACTCATGAATGACCGATCCAATTCCGAAATGAGAGGGATTCTGAGACTGTGTAGGTATGGGACTGTACAGTTGATGAGGACTTAAAAGATTTGATAGGTATTACTCATATCACGAAGGTGCATCTTCTTTTCGGGAGCTCATCACATAAGAAATCCTAAGTTAAGCGTGCTTTTTTGGGGCAATTATAGAATGGGTGACCCCCTGGAAAGTTTCTCAGGGTGTGTGTGAGTGAGGACATAAGCACGCTGAAAAGACTCGTCTTGGTACAGTAGAGACAGTCGTCGAATCTGGGGCGTTACACCTGATAATTTCAGAGCTTCCTCGAGAAGCTGTATTTTCTTCATTCACACTATCTTCATTTTGTAAGTTCACTATCGACTTCAACAATTAATCTTTCATCGGGATCCACTCCTATGAGAAAATTATGAAAAATGCACCGTGTTAATATAATTTTTGAATATGTCTCTACATTATAGTTAGACATTTCTCAAATATGCATGTCTGTGACTAAGGCCCCGTTTGGTTTCAAAAGCTAGGCCAAAAAAGCACTTTTTTAAGTGCTTTTCATTTAATAAAGTGTTTGGTTGACCAAAAATGTGCTTAAATAAGCACTTTTTAAAGTCAAAATTAGAGCTTTTTCAAAAGCCAAAAATTATAGCTTAAAAAAGTGCTTTTTTAAAAAAATGTCTACCAAATCCAAACGGGGCCTAAATATATTTTTTTGGGATTCTAGTATATGATTACTATATTCTTTTAGATGATATCGACTTTCTCTAAAACGGGCGATAAAACCATCTTGCATAAATACAACATCGACAAGATAAAATTTACCTAAAAAAATTAATTGAGGAATATATATATATATAGAGTTATTTGCACGAAAAACCCCTGTGAAATATTGAAAATGCACATTTTTTCCCTGCAAAATTTTAATAGGCATCTTCAACCTAACCTTTTAAAAAATTAGCACACTCGCCCCTTTAGATGAGTGATTGTTGCACACGCGCCCCTCATGCAACTGAGAAAATATATTGATATTTTTTTGCACCAAATACCCATGTAAAATATTAAAAATACATATTTGACCCATGTGGAAATAATTTTTAAATCTATTCAACCCATAATACATAATTTTTATTAAAATCTAATTATAAAATATTTAGCAAACACTTTTTGTTTTATTAATTTTATTTTTAATTTTAAATTTATTATGATTATATAATTATTTTCTAAAAAATATTATTATTTTATCTTGTAATCATTATTTTATTAAACTTTCTTCTTGTTTCCAACTTTTCCATTAAACATGCATTCATAAACAATTATTTAAATAATTTCAAGTAGCAAAATATTGAACTAAATCGATAAGTTCAAACATATTGCTTTTTTGATTTAGGACTATATATTATTTAACCAAAATTTACATTTTTCGAGAATATTCATTGCACAATTTGTAATAAATAATAAAAAAATAACATGCTTATATAATTCAAAATCGAAAAAGTAACATTCATGAACTTATTATTTGGTTCAATAATTTGGTATTTTTAGATATTTAAATCCTTATTTATGAATCATGTTTAATGGAGAAATTGAAAACACGAAGTGATTTGATAAAATAATGATAACGAGATAAAATAATAATTTTTTTTAGAAATAAATTAATTAAAAATTATAAATTTAAAATAAAAAATAAAATTAAATAAAATTAAATTTTTGAAAAATATTTTATATTTAGATCTTAATAAATATTGTGTATTATTATTTAATGCAAATTCTGCAATGCATTTTAAAAATTTTAGATTTTGGTTCAAAAATCTATAATCCTAAATTGAAAAGTAATATGCATGAAATTATCATTTTGATTTAATATTTTGGTACTTTTAGGTATTTAAATCTCGTTTATGAATGCATTTTTAACTGAGATGTTGGAAACAAGAAGAAAGTTTAATAAAATAATGATAATAATAGAAAATAATAATATTTTTTAGAAAATAATTATATAATCATAATAAATTTAAAATTAAAAATAAAATTAATAAAACGAAAAGTGTTTGATAAATATTTTATAATTATATTTTAATAAAAATTATGTATTATGGGTTGAATAGATTTAAAAATTATTTTTACAGGGGTCAAATATGCATTTTTAATATTTCACAAGGGTATTTGGTGCAAAACAAAATATCAAAATCTTTGCCTAGTTGCATGAGGAGCGCGTGCGCAACAATCACTCATCTGTAGGGGCGAGTGTGCTAATTTTTTAAAAGGTCAAGGTGGAAGATGCCTATTAAAATTTCACAGGAAAGAAGTGTGCATTTTCAATATTTCATAGGGGTGTTTGGTGCAAATAACTCTATATATATATATACATATATTAGTATATGCAGCCAACACATTTTGTGTGAGAAATTTTTTTCTTCTTATATATCTTGCAACATGTTCTTTAGATAATTAACACAAAAATATGTTATATATATCGATTGGATCGAGGCAATCTTATCGTATGTATCAAAATTAAATTATTTTTTAATTAGATATGACTTAAATCTTCTAATAGAATAGTAATAAAGTTTTATCTATATATTTTTACCTTAAATATGGATAGAGCCTAGGATTATGAAGGATTTTAGGTGGGACCTCATTTTCATTGGGTTGGATCATAAATTGATCTTGAAGAGATACGATTGCCTTCAAGATATTGTAAAAATATGATGGTTTCTTCAGATCGTAAAAATATAAATACCATTGAGCGAGTAATTTCATTTTTCCCAACAATATACAAAAATTTTGCAAATTGTTCTTCTATGCTGCTGTAAATTAAATAGTAACTTTAAGAAAAAAATTTCCCTCGTAATAGTGTAACAAATTTCATAAGATGTTCGACAAATGCTACGAAGAAGCTAAAGGATATTGATGGTGATTCCTCTCCATATTTTTTCTCCATATCATCTGATAAACAAACCGCCGAGGAAGGAGATGATGTGCAGGAAGTGAGAAAAACCATTAGACCGATGAGAAAGAAGGCCTTCAAAAAGTTTATGAGAGAAGGATCGAAAGATACAAAAATTGTTGGATTAATTAAGTTTTGGTATATTAATTAACAAATACTAAGGCGAGAAAGAATGATAATGTAAAAAAAAACATATTTATATGTGGAAGATGATATATGAAATAAATGAGAATATGGTCGGCCTAAGGTTGGATTAATGATTTGTGATAATGACCAAGAAATGAGGAACACAAGTTTCTTTTCAAATTAGAAAATTATTTATAGAGAGCAATGGTGGTAGAATGTAGTGATCCAAGTATTGTTTTATGTGATTAATATTAAGTAAGATTAAAGGTTAGTATTTAAGTAAATCAAGTGATTAAATAAGTTTGGAACCAAATGAACGGAGTACAGAACCTGCGAAGAGTTTGGATCCACCGATGTTGAGTTCGGAAGCACCGAACGAGATCAGATCCTCCGAACATGTATCGGGACGTCCAATCATAAGTTAGGCTATGCAAATTAGTGAGGTGTCTAAAGTGCACATACATGTGGTGGGGATCAGATCTACGGATCGAAGGTTCAAACCGTCAGGACACAGTTGTCCACTTAGGCGTCAAGACGACATTGACAACGTTTATGCATGCATGGGATCGGAATCTGAACTAGGATCAGATCGTTCGATAGTGGTCTATAAATAAGGCTCGATTTCTCATAACATGTGTGTGTTTTAGGTGTGATTTTTAGTCTAGTACTGTTTATATTGAGTGCTTCTAGGCATATTATCGAGGGTCAGACAATAACAAGCTGCTACGGGGCTTGTAACGGAGCTGTTGTGGCCTTTGAAAGCAAAGGGCTAGAGATGGATGCATGTATAATTTTGGACTCTTAGTAACTTTTGAGAGTAACTAGTGATCTAGTTAAGGCTTTCAAATAAGTATAGTGGTGTAGTGTTCACATGACTTGTAAGCCTGGACTTTCCGTTGTTGTACTTCTAGACCATTGATTTGAGATATGTAAGTACAAGCAGAGATAGCCAGCTGAGTATGCATGTTTATGTGATGCATTATTCTCTGTTTAATTATTACCTATCATATGATGTATGTTTTTATTATCATGAATATATATGTGACATTTTCATATCATGTTGAGACTGTTATCCTTTGGAGATAATCATTTATCTAGGGTCTCTCATCCCTAGTCTTACTTGCACTATCGGGTATCGTGTGACACCAACTATATCAACAGGACAACATGTGCGGTTACTCAAGATAGTGATAGTTCAAGATCATAGTCGGTATATTTTGGCACAACTGTATCCTTGAGGAAAGCATGATCATACTGGTAGTACCCACATTCTGAGCATGATTTTCCAGAGTTTAATCCATGTTTACCAGATCATTCATTTTTCATGTTGCATGCATTACATAGACCTGTGCACTAATATTTATATATTGTTCGTTAGTACTCACATCCCTGCTTTTATATTAGAGACCCCATTTGAGAAGCAGTTGCAAGTCGTTTGGGTGTTAAATCAGTGAGCGGTCAGTGACCAAGGCCTGGGACCGAAGGTTACCAGTGACTTAGTTTAATTTTATTGAGTATCGTGTATTTTATTCGATTGGATTGTATAAATTATTTCTATTATTCTAGTTAAGTTTACATTGTATTTTTTTTTTATGATTTTAAGTTTATTGCATGCTCAAGTGCTTTCGTTAGTAGGTGATCCAGATCGGGTCACTACATTTATAGTATCAGAACATGCATAAAAATATTTGAGACATAATTGTTGCATATTTGGGTTAACGTGTGTTATCTCTTTTTAGATGGCCGGTTATGACGATGGCAACAGTCATGTAATTCATTGGCATTGGGGTGGTGATGATCAAGGACATTCATCGTCAAGAGGATGGTAAGTTTGATCTACATATGTTCATCCGGCTAGGACCTAGGTCGTTGGTAGGTAGTGAGACTCCTGATGTAGCTTAAGATTTGTTGGAGAGAATGGAGTGTTTTTTCTGATCTTTCCATTGCTCTGAGGATAAAAATATGGAGGCTACTAATTTTTGTTGGAGGGACGTGAATGCAACTGGTGGATACTATTTTCGAAAAGGTTTGAATCATGGGATTGTTTTTATCGCGTGTTATTTTGCGATAATCCAAATTTCTATGAGGGTTTAATGAATCAGTGTAGGCAAGCCAAGATAATTATTGCAAGGAGGAAATCTTTGCAGGCTAGTAAGACACCTAGTGCTTTGGCACCGAAAGGTCAATAATTCAAGAAGTCAAGATCTTCTTCATCTGTTGGTTCTGGGGAGGCTTATTTCAATGGCAAGAGGAAATTGTACTATGATCACTATGAGAGAGAGCATCCCATTGAGAATTGTTATTCAATTACTGGAGTTTGTTTCATTTGTGAACGTGTGGATACTTCAGAGAGATTTCCCTAAACGGAGTGGACAGGGCGGCAAAAAGCCTGAAGCATCAGTTCAACAGAGGAACCAAGCTTCTCAATTTGGAGGAAGCCAACATTCTTGAGTGCAGGGTTAGTTGTGTGCACGTTAGAAAGAGCATGCAAAGACTGGGATGGAATAAGATGTTATGGATGATTTTGGAACTGATTCGACGTTTAACCTCATATTTGTATTTAGTTTTGTTTCTTGGGATTGTAATAAATCTGGGTAATAGTGGATGCTCATGGTTTAATGATCTCATTATTTGAATTTTAGTTGGTTAGTGTTCAAACTATCGTGACTCTTGGTTTATTTGAGTATCTTTTCAGTTTTTTACCATAGTTATGATTTGGAGGACGAAATCTCTTAAGAGGTAGAGAATATAGTGACCTAAATATCTTTTATGTGATTAAAATCTTAAGAAATATTAAAGCATTGTTATTTAAGTAAATCAAGTGATTAAATAAGTTCGGAACCTCCGAAGAGTTTGGATCCACCAATGTTGAGTTCGGAAGCACCGAACGAGATCGGATCATCCAAACATGAACCAGAACGTCCGATCATAAGTTAGGCCATGCAGATTAATGAGTTATCAAAAGTGCATAGACATGTGGGGGATCAGATCTCGAGGGTTTAGATAGTCCCAAAACAGCTGTCCACTGAGGCGTCAAGACGATGTTGACACGTCCACTCATGCAGGAGATCGAAAATTCGGAATTTGGATCGGATCGTCTGGTCATGGTCTATAAATAGGGCTTAGAGTTCTCATAGTAGGTAAATGTTTTAGGTGTGATTTTTAGTCAACTATTTATATCGAGTGCTTTGAGCCATAGTATTGAGGTTTGGACACTAACGAGGTGCTACAGGGCTTGTAGTGGAGCTTTTGTGGCCTTCGACAGCAAAAGGTTAGCGACGGATGCAAGTATAAGTCAAGACTCCTAGTAGCTTTTGGGAGTAGATAGTGATCTAGTTAAGGCTTTCAAATAAGTATAGTGATGTGGTCTTCACTTGACTTGTAGGCCTAAACTTTAGTCTGTTATACTTCTAAACCAGTGAGTTGATGTACGTAAATACATGCTAAGATACCTAGCTGAGTATGCATGTTTATGTGTGCTGCATTATTATTTGTTGTATTATTACCTATCATATGATGCATGTTTATATTATCATGATTATGTATGAGGTATTTGCATACCGTGTTGAGCCTGTTATCTTTTGGAGATAGCCAGTTGTCTAGGGTCGCTCATCCCTAGTCTTCCTTGCACGATCGAGTAACGTGTGACACAAACTGTATCAACAGGACAACATGTGCGGTTACCCAAGATGGTGGCAGTTCAAGATCGGAGTTAGGTTGGCACCAGCATGATTTTTCAGAGTTCTATCCATATTTAGAAGATAATTCATGTTTCATGTCGCATGCATTGCATAGACATATATACTCATATTTACCTACTGAGCGTTAGTGTTCACGTCCCTGTTTTTATCTCAGACACCCCATTTAGCGTGTAGCTACATGTTTTTCGGGAGTTAAATCAGTGATCGGTCGGTGAACAGATCCTGGAGAGAAGGTTACCGTAGCTTAGTTTTAGTTTATTGAGTATCTTTTATTTTATTCGGTTGGGTTGTATAAATTTATTTCCAGTTTTCCAGTTAAGTTTCCACTATATTTATGGTTTTATGATTTTAAGTTAATTGCATTCTTACGTGCTTTGGTGCGTAGGTGATTCGGATCAAATCGTTACATAAAAAATGTGGAAAACCAAGTGACTTTCAAACAAAAAGAAAATAGAAAAGAATAATACCCAAAGTTTGAACAACTCAATTAAAAGAAGAAGAAGAGGAAGAAGAAGAATACCACATACAAAAACAGGATCAAGTATCAAAAAAAGAATCAACATTAAATTAGATCATGACAAAGAAACATGAACATCATCGTAGGTGATTCGGATAAGATCGCTACATGAAAAATGTGAAAAATCGAGTGACTCTCAAACAAAGAGGAAATAGAAAAGAATAATACCCAAAGTTTGAACAACTCAAGAAGAAGAAGACCACATACAAAAACAGGCTCAAGTATCAAAAAGAAGAATCAACATTAAATCAGATCATGACAAAGAAACATGAACATAAGAGTTTAGAGATTATGAAAGCATTGTTGAAATTAATTGAAGAAAGAAGTATAGAAAATTAAAAACAATTGAATGTGTTGAAAATAAATCAATAAATTAAAGGATTGAACAAATTGTTTGTTGTTTAAAATGATAAATAGACTATGGAACAATATTTTATATTGAATAAGTGAAATAAATTTCATGCCTATATTTATTTGCAAAATTTATGACGATTCATATGAACACACATTCGTCATCTACGTGCAATGCACGTACACACTGCTAGTTAACGAAAATAGCTTAGTACTATCAGATGTGATACCTTAGTTTCTGAAGCAAGTTTTATCTAATGACTTGTCATTGTGATTAATGAAACATATTATTTTGATAAAAGAAGAAGAAGAAGAAAAATATGATGATGATGATGATGATGACGACGACGACGACGATGATGATGGAGATGGTGGTGGTGGTGGACCGGTGGTGGTGGCGGTGGTGGTGATGATGATGATGGCGAAGATGATGATGAGGAGGAGGAGGAGGACGACGACGAAGACGAAGATGATGGCGATGACAAGGACGATGATGACGAGGATAGCGACGATGGTGGCGGCGGTAATTATGGTGATATTTTATACTCCATTTTTGTTGTTTGCACTCCATTTGTGAATAAATTTACACATGAAGTAGAGTGTAGATAACACAAAATAGAGTGTAAATATCAATTTTTTTATAATAATAATAATAAAAATCATGAAATAATAATAATAATAATAAAAATCATGAAATAATAATAATAATAATAATAATAATAATAATAATAATAATAATAATAATATTACAAACTTCATCTAGTGGTCAATTAATTCACCACTATATCCATAAATATTTTCCTTAGGTCAACACTCTTAATGAAGGAGTATAATATTTTAAAATAGAATATATTTTGTATCCTTATAAAGAATATACACCATCATATTTGAAATTGTGGAGGAGTAGAAGATTTTTAACTCTTATCTAGATTTTCTAGGACCAAGAAAAGGTGTCAAAGACTGTAGGTAAATTATCGATCTGCCCTCTGAAAATCACAGTGTATGCGCAGCGGATACATCGATAATTTACCTCTAGTCATTGACATCATTTCTTGGTTCTAGAAAATCAATATACGGGTTTTAACCTTCTACTCCTTCACAAATTCTAATATGATAGCATATATATCCTTATATGCACACTAAAAAAATGTGAACCTCATATTTATTGATAAATATTTAGTTGTTCACCGTTACGTAGCAATGTCTCAAGGATCGCATCTTATTAACTTTAAAACACACTTATATATTTCTAGTGTATTAGGAAGGTGGCACGTGCGTTGCACGTGGAAACACATAGTGATGATGTTAACATAATTGAAGACATGTTGTATGAAATCGGTTGAGCAAAACAATCTAATTGTGTGAGTGCAATGAAACGAAAAAACTTATAGTTAATATATTTCATAAGAAATAAATTAGTCAATTAATGTCTATTTATGTTTTTTTAAAAAAAGAGGTAGTAATGGTAAAAAGCGAAACAAAGTCCTTATAAAAGCAGGTAATCAAGTTTTGATAGAATAATCCGTTAACGTTTTTATTTTTTCCCCCTTTATGAAGTAAGTTTTTTTTGTTACATGCAACACGTGTCTTGATGCGTTTTGTATATTCTTCAAGAAACTCGTCATCTTGTATGTCCATTGCAGTGTGACTTGCTTCACTTTTCACGGGAATGTTTTTCTTTGCAGATGTGGATGCGGATATGTTGATCCTTCGTTGACGGCACACTTTGTCTCCTTTGATCAATGATTTTTTTTTTTTGAATGTGGTTTTTGAATGATCTCAACAATCATCAAAACCTTGTCTTTATAGTTTTTGTCAGTGTGATCTAACTTGACCAAAACCTGTGGTTTTCTTTGTGATAGCTAATTATGTCATTGTTTTTATGCATTATATGTTAGACTTATTATATTAGATCATATAGTTTGAAACAATATGATGAGGAAAATTTTTTTTAATTTCTTAATGATCATATATGTTGATCTTACCTGGTCACAATTCAGTATGTATTTTTCGACCGGAATACTAATGAATAATGTGATAGTTTTACCAAACATAGTTACTCTTGCAACTACAGTTTCATCTTCAATCAAGACATTAAGTTTATACCTGAGAGTGTAGTCAATAAGTACATAATCATTTGTGGGTATAATGATCTGCAAAAGAAAAATTGGAAGTAGAAGTAATAAGAAACCTTGGAACTATCTCGATGGATATATCTGTACAGTTTGGACAAGACATTCCATTAGTTGTTTTGTAGCAGTCGTACAACAATTGTTGTAGGTATCATAAAACAGAGAGACATTGTTAAGAAAAAGATGGCTTTTCCCGGATGAAATGAAAATTGGATACATGTAACAGTTGAAAGATTTCCCATTCCTTTTAAGTTAATTAATGTATTTTTAATTTGTTATTTAACAAAATACATATTAGTTTTATTTATTTATTTATATATGTGTCAGTAAATAAATGCTATTTGACGAAAAATCAGGCTTTTGATAAAAATATACTGTTAATTGATTTTTTTACGAAAAATAGATTGTGTTATAAAATATTTATTTATTTTAAACGTGAATTTTGAAATTTTAAAATTAATGCGGTCAAAATTTTACGAAAAAGTAACCATAAATTTAATGAATATTCATTAAATATAAAAAATGAAGATAAGTGGTTTTGTTTTTAGAAAATCATTTGTTCAAAAAAAATTCAAAAATATTATAAAATATTAAAACGTTTTAAATTATTTGAAAGTAAATTAGGTGTATTTAAAATTTTTCATGTAACAACTATTTAATAGTTTTTTGGGCATTATTCATACATGTGTCAGTAAAATAATGTTGTTGGACGAAAAATAACTTTTGGTAAAAATAAATTGTTAATTATAAAATTTTAAAATTTATATGGTCAGACATGATTATTCATCCATTTGAATTTTTGTATGATGAACCTTGCTTATAAATATTCCATAATATATTTCAAAGTCATGAAGTATCATGTAAGATAAGATTTATAGAATATAGAGTGCTGAGTATTCACTTATATATATAAAATACGAAGAGAAGTGATATATTTTAGAAAATCATATTTTTAGAAACTTATTTCTAAATCGTTAGAAAATATTAAAATATGTTTAATTATTTTAAGTAAATTAGATGTATTCGTAATCTGTTATGTAACAAACTACATATTAGTTTTTTTTAAAAAAAAAAATTATTCATACATGTGCTAGTAAAGGAATGATATTGGACGGAAAGTTAGGTTTTTGATATAATGAATATCGTTAATAGATTACTATTTTTTACGAAAAAATAGAATGTGTTATAAAATATTTTTTGATTTTAAACACATAAATTTTAAAATTTTGAAATCAATGCGGTCAGAATTTGATTATTCAAAGTAATAAATATAAAAGGTATATCGATTTGAATTTTGTTACAACGAAATTTGCTTCTAAATATTCCATAATATCTTTCGAAGGCATGAAGTATTTTATAAGATAAGATAAATAACATATAATTTGCTTTAAATAAATTAAATATATGTTTTAAAAAAATAAAATGAGAAAATATTAAATAGTAGGTTCAAAAAATATAAATGTAGACAATAAATAGTGTTTAAAAAAACATGTATTAGTTTTTTAAGAATAATATTTTAAAAATTATTATATGACACTAAGATTATATATATATATATATATATATATATATATATATATATATATATAATTTTGAATTGCTTTATAACTAAAATATTTTTTAAATATTTGTGATATTTTGAAGACATAAAATTATATTCGTAATTTTTTATGAAACTTTTTTTTAAAAAAAAAAAATTGATTGTAAATGTAATAATGTCTTTGAATAAAAAAATTGGAGTATGATATATAAATTTTTATATGGATAAGATAGAGTGAACCATATATTATTTTTCGCAATGATGAAATGAAAAATAAAGTTTGAGCTTAGAAATATAGAGGACGCACAATTCATAGTTTGAAAATCATATTTGTCCACATATATTTGGTTGGAAATGAATTTAAAAAAATAAGATAATATATCAATTCAAATTACTTTAGGCCTACTATTATTTTAGAAATGTCATTGTATCTTTTGAAGTTAAAAAATTAAATTGATAATCTATCTTATTGAAAAAGTAGCAATATATGCTCAAGCTATTAGCAGTCAAATTAATAAACAAAAAAGAAATAGATAACTTTGAAATATTTTCGACAACATTATTTTTAAATTTTCATCATATATTTTGAAGATAAAAGTAACCATGAGTTTTTTTTTTTTTTTTTGAAATAAAAGTAACCATGAGTTTTATGAGTACTATCCATTAATGGATATTCAATAGCGTATAAAAGATGAAGATAAGTGGCTTTTTAATGGTGTTGGACGAAAAGTAAGGCTATTGATTAAAATAGTGTTATTAGGATGCACTCCGAATTCTGAAAACTTTTACAGCAACAGCAACAACAGCAACAACAAAGATGAACAAAGTTGAGACGAGAGAAACTCTCTATCCGCAAATCGAAATTGCCCATTAACAGTGCTTAAACGCTGGCGGTAATTGTCTCTAAGATACAACGACTATACAATCGAGATATAGCAGCACAACAAATATCTCGATCTTCGTCGAACTAAAATATGTATTAACTTTTTCTTTTGTGAGAGAGAGGGAAGAATTCACAAAGAAATCTGATGTATTACGTTATCAGATGTTTCAGATTATACCTCTGCATTATAACAGTCATATATATATACTATGACTTCAAAAAACACGTTTTATGGCGTAAGGATGCAATCCATGACAGAAAAAGCCCAAAAAGAGACGCAAATTTTCGGACTGTAGAAGGTGCACTCGGTCGGTAATTTTTGACCGATCGAGCGCCCTACTTTTGACAAACTTTCTGTCTCGCTCAAATAAGGGTGCGCTCGGTCGGTAGTTTTTTACCGATCGGTCGGCCAATTTTTCTGAAGGCCACTGTCTCGCAAGTTGATCATAAGACCTCGCCTCGCCACGCCGAGCCGGTCGGCCGCGCGCGCGTGTTTGTTGAATCGATTAGCGTCTTGTCCCTTTACAAAACATCCGGTGCCCTAAGGGCCGAATTCCATAATCCAAAGTTGGATTATATAAGGTGAGCAACAAATTAAAGTTTTACCAATGTGCATGAGACAACCAATTCCCCATTTCCCTCCAATTTATTTCACCAAATTCAAATTATTTGTAACACTTGGGACAAACTTTTCAAGCCATTTGGGACAAGCTTTTCAAGCCCATTTCTTCCACAATTCATTCAATAACAATTTCCAACAAATAGTTCGTTAATTAATTATTATTTTTTAAAAAAATGTAGTGTGTTATAAATATTCATTTATTTAAACTTATATGAATCTTAACATTTTAAAATTTATACGATCAGACTACGATTTTTCATCAATTTGAATTTTTTTACGACTAACCTTGCTTTTAAATATTCCATAATATATTTCGAAGTCATGATACGTACACTATCTTGTAAGATTAGATTAATAGAATATAGTGTGCTGAGTATTCACCCATACATATAAAAGATGAAGAGAAGTGGTATATTTTTTAAAAAAAATCACATTTTTAGAAATTTATTACTAAAACATTAGAAAATATATATTAAATTATTTTAAGTTAATTAGACGTATTCGTAATTTGTTGTTTAACAAACTACATATAAGTTTTTTTTAATTGTTCATATATGATCAGTAAATGAATGCGATTTGACGAAAAGTCAGGCTTTTGATAAAAATATATTGTTAATTGATTATTTTTTACGAAAAAATAAAATGTGTTATAAAATATTTATTTATTTTAAACTTATGAATCTTAAAATATTAAAATTAATGCGGTCAAAATTTTACGAAAAAGTAACCACAAGTTTAATGAATATTCATTAAATATAAAAAATGAAGATAATTGGTTTTGTCTTTAGAAAATCATTTGTTCAGAAATTTATTTCAAAAATATTATAATATATTAAAACATTTTAAATTATTTTAAGTAAATTAGATGTATTTATAATTTGTTATGTAACAAACTATTTAATAGTTTTTTGGACATTGTTCATGCATGCGATAGTAAAGTAATGTTGTTGGAAGAAAAAATAACTTTTGATAAAATAGATCGTTAATTAATTATCTCTTTTTAAGAAAAAATTTAATGTGTTATAAAATATATTTAATTTTAAACTTATGAATCTAAAAATTTTTACATTAATATGATCAGACTATGATTATTCAAAGTAATAAACAAATTTTTTTTATCGATTTGTTTGTTTGTTTTTTTTTTTAACAACGAAACTTGCTTATAAATATTCCATGATACATTTCGAAGTCATGAGTTGTAAGATAATATTAATAGAATAAAGTGTGTTCATTATACACTAATGGAAGCTCAATAACTTATAAAAGACGGAAAAAGTGGTTTTATTTAGAAAATCATATTTTTAGAATTTTATTTCAAAAAAATTCGAAAATATCAAAACTTTTTAAATTATTTTTAGTAAATTAGATGTATTTGTAATTTGTCATGTAACAAAGTATTTTTGAGTTTTCTTAACATTATTTATACAAGTGTCAGTAAGGTATTGCTGTTGAACGAAAAACAAAACTTTTGATAAAAATAGATAGTTAATTAATTTTTTTTTAAAAGGAAAAATGTATTGTGTTATATAATATTAATGTTTTTTAAAATTTATGAATCTCAAAATTTTTAGATTAATACGGTCAAACTAAGATTATGCAAAGTAATAACAAAAAATATTTATTGATTTTATTTTTTACAACGAAACTTGCTAATAAATATTCTATGAGTAATCGCTGTTTTGAAAAAGTAGGTATAATTTCAAGAAGTATTTATTAATGGATTTCTTGGAATAAAAAGGAATGAATAAATAAATAAAGAAAGAATATTTCATTATAGGAAGGTTGGAAAAAACATATGAAAAAAATTTAAATATCTTAAATATTTTAAGCAACTATGGTGGAATTGAAATTTTAGGTAATAAATTACTTAGTAGTTTTTGTAAAAAGAGAAAGAAACTTTCGTAGCTACTCTAATGAAAACAGCATAATCATATATTGAAGGTGAAATGTCAAACTTGAAAGGATTAAACGAAGCCTTCTTCCAATACTTGTTTATATACCACATTTTTGGTAAGCGAATATCATAATTGTTGCCAACATCAGGTTTAATTAAAAATCTAATAAATTTCATGGAATACCTCCGGACATAGCAACATACAGCTGCCCATGTGAGAAGACAAGATCGGGTAAATTCACACCAATTATCGGGATTGTCTGACCTTGGATTTGTTAATGGTCATTGCAAAATACAACCTGATGGGAAACTGCTTCCGCTTGAATTGAAATGGGTAACCTTCGTTCTCAATCGCAGATAAAGGTATCTGAGGAATTAGAATCTTTTTTCCTGTGTGATGGCTAAGAGCGATTTCAGCGTGGATTATATTATCTAAAAACTCGCTGCCTCATTCAAACACTTAAAATTACTCCTGTCACTTTCTAGTAACCCCTACGTTGTGCAGCATCCTTGAAAGTTAAGCACAATCTTCCGCCGATATTTAACAAATCACAGTAGGACTTAGGGCCTCGAACATGAAGAAGTAATAGACGCAAATAATACCTTTCACCTTCTGCAGGATTTGCTGAGTTAACATATGCCCGATAACCTGTCTTTGTTTCCTTGGTTTCCAGGTTCCAATCGGTTGTTCCCAAACAAAATGCTCAGGGAATTTAAAATACAAAAACTTTGCTTCTTCACTGGATTGCGAAGCTTAAAAAATTCAGTCAACATAGTTACGCAGGATTAATTTGGAAAACCAGTAAGGATATGAAAGAACAAAATAGCCGAAGGGGACAGCTGGTCGGTGAATAATTCCAGCAATGCTGCTGGAGTAACATGCGATGACAACCTAATCTTACCACAAGCGCAACAAAAAGATGGAGGTTCAAAAATAAATCTATGTGCGCCACAAAAACGACACGGAGGCACCAACGGTAAGCCACACATCAGCAAAATGTCTCCTTCATTGTCTGAATTGAAAGTTTGGAATTAAAAAGAAAAAGGGATGCATTTGGGGAATAAAAACAAACATTTGAGGCAGAGTTCCAAGGGAAAAATTTCGAGACAAAGCATCACCTAACACTTACGATTAGGACGACATGTCACAGGAACAAACCGAATTTGTGCTGCAACATTAAAAAATATCATTGGACGAGAGAAAGATAATATGTACGCAAATAAAACAAGGAGCAAAGAACGGTATCTAACAATTGGAAGCGGGGGAAGCATAGGAACCAACGTGCGAAGCCTCAGAAATGGTGCTGCCATATTTAAAAAGCACCTTATAAACCATCCAAAGCCAAAGGAAAATAACGACATGAATTTTGGAAAGAATGACATGAAGAAGAACATGAAGAAAAACACAGGTGGGAGAAAGCATCACAGGCCTTGCGAGAAAGCCCGAGACGACAGCCGAGCTCCTACCCGGTGTCATGAGATTCAGTAGAACGATAGTGGGAAAATAAAAGGAGCAGACCACAAATGCAAAATAATTAAGCACGAAGGCACAAAGAAATGAGAAGGTAAGAAACGGTAGGCAGTAATGGGAGCTTGTATTAATGGGCAATAATGAAATTAAGTGCTATTATTGTTAAGAAAAAAAGAAGAAGAAAAGAATCGGTTTTTGTTAAGAAGAAAAGAAGCGGAAATATGTGGAAAGAGAATACGCGAATATGTAAGAAGAAAATAAGGAAAACTCACAAGGTAGTTGGAAGGATAAATAAGTAATTTCACAATTCAAACTGGCTTATTTAGATGATAGTATTAAGAAAAAAAGAAGAAGAAAAGAATCGGTTTTTGTTAAGAAGAAAAGAAGCGGAAATATGTGGAAAGAGAATACGCGAATATGTAAGAAGAAAATAAGGAAAACTCACAAGGTAGTTGGAAGGATAAATAAGTAATTTCACAATTCAAACTGGCTTATTTAGATGATAGTAGATTACAGTACAGATCAAGATAAATTCTCACAAGTCCCTTAAAGTCAAATCCAATTTGGAAGGAGGGGCAAGGTAGAACATCAAGTGTAAAGTGACGACCCTTGCAAAACTGTGAAAATCTTGTAATCATTGCTAATTATTTTCCTTCTTTAACTCGTATATGCGAATCTTCGTGTGTTTCGTACTCTTACGATCTTTGACTTTAGCGTCGAAGGGATTTTTGGTGGATGTCTTTAATACATATCAGCAGCAATATTAGTAAATAAATGACTGTAGAATGGTCATGTCGAATTTTCGTCCTATAATTTCCCTGTTGAATAATCACGAGTTTCCTACACATGACAGCTTCTTCATCAACTTGAAGATACAGTTGGCATTGAATGTGGAAAAACAAAGTTACTTTGATCTTAGAATCACATGTTTTGTCATCTACATTACAATCCACATCATGTAAACCAAACATGTTTGTAATATTTACCTAAATTGGAAACAAAAACACTGCTAAATAAGCCACTTATTGTGGAATTTACCACAGAAGAACATCAACAGAAACCAAACTATATACAAATCACAGCTGAGACACTTCTTGCACCATCCTTTCTTTAATTTTCCACTCCAATACCTCAGAGCACATCTGCCCCATCCTGCGGTAAAACGAAACCATGTCCGATAATTGCTCGATGGACATTTTCCCAACCATGGCCCTCGTGTTCTTCTCCCTTTCGTCGCTCATCTTCAATCTGTTTATGTAGACCCTCGAGTTCCTCACTGTGGCTCCCATCTGCTTAAGTCTGTTTTCTTGCTGCAGACTCAATGCAGTATTAGCCTACAACATTCAACACATTCCATGCTTAAAATCTAGACATATATAGTAATGAAATATCAAAATTTTCATTGGTAGATAGATAGATGTACCTCAAGAAACTGAGCTCCTTCTTCAAGTTCAGAATCTTGATTTGAATCAGTCTTCCCATTTCCTGCGGTGTACATGTTTCTCGCGATCGAGAAACTACGAATGATCTTCTTCCTTTTCGTCTCCAATTCTTGAGCAAGCTTCATGTTCTTTGCCACACTAGTTGAGTCACTTAGTTTCTTCTGATAAGCTACCACAGCTCTAACAAACTCCTACAAAACAGAGTATTTTCTTGATGAAAAATGATATAAAGTTTTCCCCTAAAACTGATCAAACCATGTATGATCAAGAAGTTAGAAAGTTTTTAACTTGGTATGCAGCAGCACATCCTGGATAGTCGAAAGCATCGGTTTCTTGATTCCGCATCCGTTCGGGATGAAACTGGAGCCCCATTATGAACTTCCCCTCCTCAGGGTTATATGCATCAGGATCATAAAACCCTTCAATCAAACCATCTGGTGAGAAAGCCATTGGCACAAATCTCTGAGCCAATCTCTTCACCCCTTGATGGTGATAACTATTGACTGACACCTCCATTAGCTCCGCGTCTAACGAACCCTGAAACCATCTGTGCAACGGCGTGTTCTCCACGACTTTCACTACGTGCCTGTGCCCGTCATAATCCTCGTAGTTCATGTGAACAACCACCTGATCTTTTTCGCCCTTTTTCGACAGTTCCCTTTCGATATCTTGATAAAGGGTGCCTCCACATGCCACGTTCAGAACCTGTGAACCTCTGCATATGCCTAAGTAGGGTATGTTTCTTTCTAGGCAGAGCTTTGCTAGTCTTAGCTCGATCGAATCCTTCTCGCGATCAATGGCCGTGTCACTCGCGTGTAGTCGCTTGATCTCCTCGAGTTCTTCGTGGGAAAAACCGGATAACTCAGCGTCGTAGAGGGACGGATCTATGTCTTCTCCTTCACAGAGGAGCACACCATGGATTGGCTCGAAGCTGTCCAGCAACATGTGAACTCCATTGACTCGCGGAACGATCACCGGCGCAGCCCCGTAACTCACTATCAGATCTAAATGGTACTCACCTGATTATCAACACACAATATTCTTGATTCAATACTATATTTTAATTATACTATGATTTTAAAAAAAAAACTAATTATATTATATATTCAAGAAATTTCATAATGCAGAACAATGTCAAACTCTAGGCCTACATGAATTCTTTGAATTCACCGTAAATTTCCTAGAAAATATATAGGTTTCCACTCTTAGTCACCATCATGTACATGTGCAGACACAAAATTGTAACATTCTGAAAATCTACAAAACCTCCAAGAATGTCATTTTTATAACATGTACTTAGTAGTATGAAATCTATAGATACTTACAGTTGCAAAAACATAAATATATTTGTCACGAAACAAAACCAAAACACATAAACGTACCCACGAAATCTACGAATTTGTTCTTGCGAACCGTTCGTCGAGAAACGATAAGAACCCTAGGGAGGATCACTGAAAGATCTGGAACCATTATTGATGTACGTTAGATATGCAAACTTTCTCGAGGAGGAGAAATGAAGAAAATAACAAGAATTTTGAAGAGGTCAAACTTTGATCCAAATTTTGTTCAGCTGCTCATCTCAAAGCCACCTATATATAGTAAGATTTGGAAAAAAAAAATTAATTTATAGTAAATGATATTGTCATAAACATAATTAATTATAGTGTTCTTCCAAGAATATTCGCATTTATTTTGTGTGTATCTATCTATTGAAGTATGTGAGTTGTAAGGTAAATGTATTTCAATTACAACTCAATGATATTAAATTACATTCTTATATATATTATTATCATGTTAGGAACGTGGAAAACCACGTATTATCTTACTCTATATTATTAAAATAACATAAAAAAAGGATGTGTTTTTTTTTTAATAAGTAATCGGTAAATAAATGTTAGGATCAAAATTATAAAATTTTAAAATTATATAGAACTTAAAACACATGATAAACTCATGTGAATATGTAAGTTGATATTAAATATTGTCGTAGTGCAATAAATTACTTTTATTTTTGTGAGGGAATACGTCGTAGTGCAATAAATTACTTTTATTTTTGTGAGGAAATACGCGAGTCCGCGACCACTATTTTTTATGTATACTCATACCAATAAAATTTTTTTACGCATATAATATGGTTTTCGATGAAAGAAGATATGGATCAACTGGCATGATCAAAATTGAGTTTTCCCTTGTAAAAACATTTCATTAATTATAATGATGATTGATGGAGGAGGATGGGCAACATAGGTGGGCTTTGAAGATATTGCAAACAAAGTCTATTAGCCGCATATACGCAATAAAAAGAGGAATTATCTTTGGTTGGTTGAGAAGTCAAACTTTGTGATTGCTGATTTGGATGAATGTATCCATACAATATTTTTGGTCTTCATTCATTATGACATCTTTGGATAATCTTATTTATTTGTGAGCTCTTATATTTTTATAATTGAGATTATGTACAACATTATCGGAAAACTACAATTATTTTTGAGATATAAGGAATATATTTACATACATATATATACATGCGTACATATATATATACACACGTATGTATATATATGTGGCTCTCGCAACTTCGCACGTGAGTTCAATGTGTTCGCTAAATTTTATTTTTTCGTAAAAAATAATTTTAAAAAATCATTTATAAGAGAGAAGAAATATTTGTACTTATAGATTAAAAAAATATAAAATTAAAGGAAATATCGAAAAAAAAATTGAAAATTTATACAAAAATGACTAATAAACTCGTATTATTAAAAATTATATAATAACAAATAATGCACGAGTAAAACAGTAAAGGAATTTCTGTATCACATTAATAATAATATAAGATTATTATCGTAATTTCTGTATATCTCTCCAACTTTCCATATATCTATCCAACTTCCATTTTTTGAACCTAAAGTTTATTAGAAGGTGTTTGACTGACTTATAAGTTCTACAAAATAACTTTTAAATTGTTTTAAAGTTTATAAGATGTTAAAATTTATTTGGTAAATTTTTTTCTAAACTTCTATGCTGTCAAAATAAGTTGAAAAAGTAAATGTTATCTTGCGTTTTTTAAAAAATATCTTATTTTAACATTTTCTCTTCAAAATATCATTGCATATTTTTCATAAATTTCCAACATATCCTTCACTCATTAAATGTTCTTTGTAAAAAATTTCCACATTACATAAAATTTTCAAAATTAACTTATTTGACTGACTTATTATTTCTACAAAATAACTTTTAAATTATTTTGAAGTTTATAAGATGTTAAAATTTATTTGGTAAATTTTTTTCTAAACTTATATGATGTCAAAATAAGTTGAAAAAGTAAATGTTATCTTGCGCTTTTTAAAAAAGATCTTATTTTAACATTTTCTCTTCAAAATATCATTGCATATTTTCATAAATTCCCAACATATCCTTCACTTATTAAATGTTCTTTGTAAAAAATTTCCACATTACATAAAATTTTCAAAATTAAAATACAAAATATGTTTATTTTTTCAATATGTTTATTCTAAAACTATCTTCATATATGTATAACTCGTTACATTATTTTCATAGCATTATATCATTTTTGATAATTTTGACAACAAAAAAGATCTTATAATATCAACCATATCAACATCTTTAAGTTGTTTAAAATAAATTTACCAAAAAACTTTAGCAACTTATTTTTAAAAAAATTATGGACAACATATAAAGTTTTTAGGAGCTTATAAGTTATTTTTAATAAGATTAACCAAATACTTTCTTAGTTAATATTATGTCGGACTTCATAAGATCTAAAATATTTTATCATAATTTCAAAAAATATATAAATTGGGAGACATAAAAAACTTGTAGTTAAATAACAAATATTATAGATATGTAAGCTAGAAAAAAAACTCATAGGAGTTTTTACAATAATTCTTACGCAAAACTGCTATGAACGGTCTCCGGTCAATTTTGTAAGATCTATAGATCTTAGACTCAATTCAATCCATGAAAAAATATTATTTTTTATGTCAAAAATATTACTTTTCATTATAGATATGAATAAGGTCGACTCATTCACAAATACATATTCGTGAGACCATGTCATAGAAAACATACTCTATTTTTTAATCAAAATAAAATAACACACTCATTATAATGTTTTAATTAATGTTAGTGTGAGTCTGAAAAATATGCGCGATAACAATTAAATGCATGTGGTATTATTAATTAAGTTTATTGCCTGAACGTCAATCCTTCCTCTTTATATCCCCTTTTTAGGTAGATTTCAACATAGCATATGAGTAATATCTCAATGATAGATATAATGTCCCATGATTTTCCACGTCAACAATATATAATTAATTACGTCTATGTATAAAAATACGAACCGTTGGATGCATGATTTGGGCATTATCTCATCTACCGGTTTTCAATAGAATTCAAAGGGTCTGAGCATTTAATACATCTAAAATTGAAAAAAATATAATAATATTGAAAGGAATAAAAATCTTTCAATTATTTTTTTATTTTTAATTAAAATTCTATTTATTATGTTTTGCCTTTTTTGGAAACTCTATCATGAAACAATCTAATCTTTTTATTTTAAAAAATTGAAATTTGATGGCTGCATACGTTTTGGAGATAAGAGAGCAGAGAAATTTTTTTTTAAGCACACTAAGAAAGAACTCAACGAAGAAGGTGATCGAAAATCATCAACTTAGGCTGAAGAATTATCACCGTTTTATGGTGCTGTTGCGGAAATACTTATACTTGTGCATGAAAAACTTTGTGTAAATGTTTCTTCTTGTATCTTTATTTAATCAAGGGCGGAACTAATTTTTTTTTGAAATGTTTTATATATTAATTTTGAATATTTTTTATTAATATGATATTAACTCAGATAGCTCGATTCAAAAAATTAATTTTTGGCTGCGTATTTATTTGTAACTATTGATATTGTTACTGGCGTTGCCAACATCGTGGGACAACACCATCATTCTAGTTCTTTAATTTACTCTATATGACCTGTCGAGATACTTTCAAATATTATGAAAAATCGAGTCTTCCACATGAATTTTTGGGAGAATTTATTTAATTTTTAAATTAAAATCAATTTGAGTCATCTTGATCATCAATATATTATTATTTTAATGATGATAGAACCCGCAGCGTTTACTCTTTAGTATGCATTGTGTACATGCTCGAATAATTTTTAAATCACAATCAATTTGAGTCATATCGAGTCTCGACCATCAATATATTACTATTTTAATGGCGATAAAACCTGCAATGTTTACCCTTTAGTATGCAATTGGGTACATGCTCGAGCTAATACAATAACATACAAATTATGTTAAGCAGGTAAAATCATTGAGCAAACCTATACTATATAGCCATCCAATCCGAGAATTTCTTTTTTCTTTTTTTTTTAGTGGGTGATGGGTATAAGTATATTTTTAATATATGTAAAATATATAAATATAAAAATAAATAAATTAAGTGGGTCAATTTGCAAAAATCGCATTTTTAAAGGACTAATTCTTAATTTTGGTGGAGTCCTGAAGGACAAATTTGCATTTTTAGACCTTAGCAGGGTTAATTGCCAATTTATGGAGCACTGGAGGCTTAATGTGTAATTTAACTCAATTATGTCTATAAATATCACTCAATCTCTCCATTTAAATTAAGTGACTCTTTAGTTTACAAAAGCTCTTTGTTCTCCTGTTTTGTGTGGTAGTGATCGCTAACTTGAGCGCGGTCACCCGGCGCCTCTAACGTGTGTTCGTGAATCAGGTGAGAACCCAAAAAAAGATCGTACGACTTCTTCAGGTTTCCGAAGGAGTAGGAGATCAGGAGATCGTACGTCCTCTTCAGGTGACCGTGGAAGGAGGAGATCAGAAAAACATACGACTTTCCAATTTACTCGCTGATTAGGGAGGCCATTATTCGCCCGCATCAGATTGGCACCGTCTGTGGTAAACTTCTCCTATCACTGAAGATGCAAACACTATCACATGTCACCCGTAACACTAAAGGTGGTCGGGAGCTCCCGCCTCCTAACCCCCGCAGCAGGAGGAGTTTCTTATCACCCCTAATTCCTTGAAGTCCATGTTGGAGGAGGCTGCCTCGCGTGCTGTGGTTGAGGTCATGACACATTTTTTGGCAACACAACAACATAACCTTGGAAACAATCAAAACTTAAATGGCGAGCTACCTCCATCTCACCACCAAGAAAGAGGACACACACAGGTAGAGAAAGTTGGAACGAATAGGGTGCCACACCCTAATGCAAGAAGGGAAGCAGCGTTCCACGAGGAGGAGGTAAATAGCCACATGCCCATGCGCTCAGGAGTTCGTACTGAAAAGGGAGGAGAAAGTGTTTTGGAAATCCTACCAGCCCATCACAGCCCGTTCACTACTGCAATCTTAGCCAAAGTATTGCCAGCTGGAGTGAAAATAGCAAATCTGCCAGACTACAATGGTTAAAGAGACCCTCAGGATCACCTAGATAGGATTTGTGCAAAAACCGACCTATATGACTTCAGCGATGTCGCGTATTGCAAGATCTTTCGGACTACGCTGACTGATCGTGCACTGACGTGGTTCAATAAACTCCCGGCAGGAACCATTGAAAACTTGGAACAACTCACTCGGCGTTTTATCCATCAATTCTCCATTAACAGAAAATACCCTAAGATTGCGGCTTACTTATTCTCGATAGTCCAGAAAGAGGGCGAGAGCTTGAGGAAGTTCGTGCAGCGTTTCACTCAGGCTGTGCATGAAGTCACCCACGTGAATCATGACCTATTAGCAGGAATAATGCAACAAAACTTATGTCACATGAAATTTAAGGAATCGATAGCAGGAAAGTCTCCAAGAACTTTGAAAAAATTGCTGGAGAGAGCTGGAAAGTACATTCGCATCGAGGAGCTTGTCGATCATTAATACTTGGAAAAAAGAAAGAGAGGGAGCGAGAATCTCGAAGGAAGGGAGGAAGGTGAGAAGCAGACATCTGAGGATCCTCGCCTTCGGTATACTCGTTTAAACGCATCCTTGTCAGATATACTAGTTGTTGCCAAACAGCAGTGATTGCTGAGACATCCACGTCCTATGGAGTATAACTCAAAACGATAATTGTCGGACAAGTATTGTCATTTCCATAAAGACAGGGGCCACGAAACAGAAGATTGTTTCAGTTTAAGATCCAAAATTGGAGAGCTAGTTGAGCAAGGGTACTTGGAGAACTTTGTGAACAAACGCTGCAACTAAAGATGAAGCAGAGATCCGCCACCTAGAACCCCAGTAAATAAATTCTGCTTCGTCTCCAAGTAGACCCGAAGATGAAGTTGTCCAATCATAAACAAGTTCAACGCCTAGAGTGAAAGTCTGGAAAGACATCTATAAATTTTGACCTAAGTTATTTCATGTTTTGCTAAGGTTTTTTTTTTGCTTTAGTTATTTCAGGTTTTACAAATACTTTTGATGTACTCTCCGTTGTTACAAGAGTAATGAAATTTTCAGCCTCCTCTATAAACACATGCATAGCATTATTAACTCACTACTGCGATTCTTAAACTAAAAAGTCATAGACCCGTGAAGTCGGTAAAGGTCATCCTGGCGTAAGAGGCTAGGTCAGCCCTACAGGTAAACTAAACTGCCGACTCTGTAAGAGGTCACAACAATAAAATTAAGTCTCGGGATACCTCACCACCCAAGAGGTGGCTTTAAGACTTCCCATATGACAAAATCTTGGAAGCTTGATCAACACCCAAGTCTCTCCACATTAAGCATCACGAAGTTACTCCTAAATCAATGGGATACACACCAAATCTCAACAATTCATACAAGTCATTCCACGTGAATTCACCAATCCAAGAGAACAAGTCTTTCCATGTAAACACACCACTCCAGGAGGACAAGACAATCCAGGTGAACGTATCTCTCTAGGACAAAAGTCTTTCTGGATGAACGCATTTTTCTAGCAGGACGAGTCAATTCAGGGTGCACACACCGCTCTAAGAAAACAAGTCGATTTGGGTGAACGCGTCCGAACTTGAATGATCTCCTCTTCGGGTGATCCAACAAATCACGAGGTCTAACTGTGGCAATACATGCACAAACAACCATGAGCGACGCCCACTCTCCCCCCACCATGGACTCAGCCATAACCCGCTAAACACCAGTAACTGCGCTGAGCCAGTGCCACCATGGGCTCGACCGTCGCAAGTCCGTCAACCCAACTGCTGCGCGACGCCATCACCAAGATGAGCTACACCCGCTCTTTGCCCACACAACCCAGCAGCACGTTGTTGCCCCTATCGCCACCAGCAACACTCCGCTGCCCGTCACTGCTGAAGCCATCTGCAGCCTCCATCACCTGCCAGCACCCCATACCCAGTCGTCACACCAAACGTACCGGGCCATCGCGCCCATCACCCCGGCAAGCACCCCATCTTTGCGCAGCGCCACCTACCATCGAAGCAAGCCACTGCCACACCGTTATTCCTCCGCAAAACCCACGAGCTCAAGCTCCAGCTCGCCCATCCTCATTACCACAGCAACCACCAACAGCGGCACTCCACTCCAACCACCTAAAGCCTTGCGAAGCTTCACCACCCCGATCGCCCCTCCGCAGCAACCGCCCCCACCACCTTGCAACACGTCGTTGCAACCACCGCCTACACTACCTTGTAGCACGTCGCTGCTCACCTCCGCCCCGCCAAGAAAGGCCCCCGGCCACCATCGTACCCTGCTCCGCCCGTTCCTCGCAGTGGCAGCTCCTCCGAATCTCCACCAGCTCGTCGCGACCGCAACACCATTAACCAGCTTCTGCACCAACTCCCCTTCGTGACCTTACAATAAGCGGAACCATCGCCTAGCTCAAGCAAGTGCCGTTGCCGTATCCCACAATCACCACTGCATCGCAGCCTCGTATTGAGCTTGGCAATCGCAGGCTCACCACTCATCTCCACCACATCACCACCCCTTCACGACCAGCTCCCATCGCGACACCACTATCGTTTCCACACCGAGCAGCCTTCCTCCGGGACACCGCCTCGCCGCCGCACGGACACAGCCACCAAGGCTCAGCCTCGCAAACTCCAGCCTTGCATCACCACAAATCTGTCAAAATTGCACACACCTCCATCAGAGCTCAATCGACGGCTCCTGGTCTTCACCTTCACCTCCAATCACCATTAATCGGCACCTTGGCTAAAAATAAAGGCAAGCAGAGTCCAAAACAAAAACAGGGGAAAATAAACATAGCGAGGAAAAGAGGGGAAGAAGAGGTACATCTGGCAGAAATTTAAAGGATGAATCGTTTTCAGTACCTAAATCCAAAATTAAATTAAGAATCAGTCCCTTGTCAGAAAAAAATTTGTTTGCACTCCCTGGGCCCACATTATTTTACTCGGATAAAATTAAATACAAAACATTGAAAATATGGTACAAATACAAGTTATTTGAGCACTAATTGTTCAAGATCGAATACAAAAAATACAATTTTGAGTATAAAATCTAAACACCTTTATTAACGTGAACTTGTAACATGTGTTTGAGTACTCAAAAATCATATATTTGTACCAAATCTAACACATTGGGTACTCAAAAATCACATATGCATACCATATTTTCAATGTTTTGTACCGATTTTCATCCAAATAAGATAAATGTATTATTAATATCAATATTTTTTAGTACTCAAAAATCATATATTTATATTAGATCTAACACATTTGATACTCAAATATCATGTATTTGTACCATAATTTTCATGTTTTGTACTGAATTTTATCCGAAACAAAACATGTGGGCCCAGGGAGTTTAAACAAAGTTTTTTTCTGACAGGGACTGATCATTAATTTTTGTTTAGATTTGGGGACTGAATTATAATTAACCGAAATTTAAAATACGTATAAATAGCAATAAATGCGTAAAAGATGAGTAAAGATTACATTCATACCTGCCATCTCTGGAAAATTGTGCAAGGATGCAAAATCCTACACAGTAGGGATTAAAGAGCCTATTTATAAATAAAGGCAAAAACCCTAGTAGCGGATTTTTTTGCTTAAATAAGTTAGCAAAATTTCAACCTATCCAGAGCAACATATGGATAATGCGAGTGAAATATGTTGTTAAAAAAATGTACATAATTCTTGGGTAATTGATTATAGTACTCTCAATCATCATCAATAAAATTGTAGTTGCTCGAGAGTAGGTGGGCCTATAATGGATATAAGTATATTTTTAATATATGTAAAATATATAAATAAATTAAGTGTGTTAATTTGCAAGAATCGCATTTTTAAAGTATTAATTCTTAATTTTGGAGTCCTGAAGGACAAATTTGCATTTTTAGACCTTAGCAGGGTTAATTGCCAATTTATGGAGCATTGGAGGCTTAATGTGTAATTTAACTTAATTATGTCTGTAAATATCAGTCAATCTCTCCATTTCAAGTAAGTGACTCTTTAGTTTACAAAAGCTCTCTGCTCTCCTGTTTTCTGTGGAAGTGATCGCTGACTTGAGCGTCGGAGCCCGGCTCCTCTAACGTGTGTTCGTGAATCAGGTGACAGCCCAAAAAGAGATCGTACGACTTTTTCAGGTGTCCGAAGGAGTAGGAGATTAGGAGATCGTTCGCCCTCTTCAGGTGACCGAGAAAGCAAGAGATTAGGAGAACGTACGACTTTTCAATTACGATTATTCGCCCACATCAGTGGGTATAATTTATGTTTTAGAAAAATGAGAATAAAAATGATCAATTGCTATTTCAGTAACCTCGTGGAGTCATACGTTTGTCGTCAAATACTCGACATGAGCTTTTGGTTGTTCTTTGGAGTTAGAACCGTGTGTTAACGAACATGCAACTCCTGCTAGGGATGATAATGGGTCGGGTTTAATTGTTAAACCCGCTACGGACGGGGCAGGTTCAAACCCGATCAAACGAGTTTTGAGGCGGGGCGGGTCCAAGTATATAAAATAATAATATACTATATAAAATAATAATATACTATATATATATATATAATATACTATATAATTATATATATATATACAGTATGTAGTATATATATTTAAAATATCCTTTCAAAAAAAATATATATTTAAAATATATATATATAAGGTAATACACTATATATATATATATATATATATATATATATATACATTTCATATAAAATAAATAAAAATATATAAATGCATGTAAATAGATTTATATATTATAAATAATAATTTAAATTTTTTTAAAAATATAATAGTAACGGGTTCAGGTCCAAACCCAGGTCGGACCCGTCGGGTTTTGAGGCGGGGCGGGTCCGAATCCAGGTCCTATTTTCCTTGGCGGGGTGAGTCTCGGATTTGGCAAAACCCGCCCCGAACCCGTCCGTTGTCATCCTTAAATCCTGCCGACGAATAACCCCACTAAGTAAAACTCGTAGTTTTCTTTCTAAATAAATTGAATATGTTACACTAATTTTTCTCGATATTTTCAAAAATGTTGAACACAAATTATGAATTAAATCTAGATTTTTCAGCAATTAATCAAATACAAATTTTTTTATTTTTTTTTTAAAAAAATGAACAACTACACAAACACCACATTTTAATGATTTTTCATGCATGGACAAATATTGTTCTCCAACAATCCCCTTCCAAGTGCCATTCTTTGCCATCAACGAGAATAAAAACGCAACAACTTAGCTCTGACATCAAATTAAGGATCAAACGTTTCACCAAAACTAATTTTTCTTTGTAATTTGTCTAAAACATAGGTTTTTTTTCTTCACCAACACCAATACATTTTAATTTTTTTTTTTGAGGAGTTAATTACTTTTGACTAAAATTGAATTTCGGAAAGTTAACTCCTCACACCTGTGTAGCTAACTATTTGAAATGGAAAAAACAACCTAAGGAGAGAAATCTCCTATCAATAGTTTCTTTCTTAGTCGACTTCCATGTCAGAAATTGCTTCACTCAAGATCTTTTCCAGTTCTTTCACTCTTTGTCTTGTTAATTTTATGCAATCCTGCAAATAAGCAAAATATCACAGTGCGTCCCACAAAAATAAAAAAGTTAAAAAGACAAAGGTGAAATGTACTTTGATGGCTGATTCATTCGCGAGCCCTGGACCACCCGGTTTATTAAGAGACACGAGCTGAAATGATGAATCCAGTACCACGGTTAGATATGTTTCCATGATGGACTCTTCCTCAGACGTCGGATCAGCCAGAATGTAGTTCTTGTGAATTATGCAGGTCAACGAAAATATCGAAGTACTCAGGCGCAGTTTTCGCTTCTCTTTGTTGATAGGCTCTTTTTCCTTCCTTGATCCAGCATTTTCCTCCGAGACAACAACTATTCTCCCGTTATCATTGAGAGCGACCGCAGGAATTTGCACTGCAAAGAATTGAGGGTGTTGACTCTCCAATTTGTACGATGACCAGCATCCAAGCAGAGTAAAAATCCAGATGTAATGTAGAATAGAGGTAACATACAATGGCTCGGCGTTTATCGTATACAATTTCATTCAACTTATTCATAAATATTGATCCAGTGGAAACGCCTTTCTGGGGTTAGGAGAATCAAGCGTAGATATAAAGTTGACAGCAAGTAAAATATGGGCCTTGTTTCACGATATTTGAAACTGAGAAGTGTCCAGGTTATGAGAGGAACGAGGAAGAACAAGAGGCGAAGCAAAACTAAAATAACATCATATCGATATAGACATTATTGTGAATAGAAAAATGGAGAGCGGACATACAATGTGAGAGAGCCGCCACTGCAGAAAGTAGAGCAGCATCAAAAAGAGCACCATCTGCATCCAAGCAGTATACATCCTGCAAAAGGCATTCTCTGTAGGGTGAAATAAGAAAATGAGAGTCAACTTAGAATGAAGGCTAAGATCCTTTTCCGCTTGTGTGTAACAGAAAAAGCCATATTGAAATACATTACCAGGTAGGCCATCCAAGCAGCTTTACCTTTGACCAAACATAATTCTTTCAAATCAATCATGCCAGAACTGCATCAATTGCAAGTATTAAGTGAACTTAGAAAGCTATTTAACCGAATATGATCCATTCTTTACATTAAACAGAAAGGACAAAAGTAGGTAATGTTTGGAATTGCTTCTAAAAAAAGTGCTTTTGAGCTTTTCTTTCATAGTGCTTCCTAAAAGCAATCTCAAACACTTCCTAAGTATTACAAATTTACAACCATTAGATCCGCCCTCTCTGCACGTGAATTTTCTCAAGTAACAAATTGCAATAATCAATTCTGAAGTTATAAGATACAGAGAACATAAAAAGGATGCATCTCTAACCAATGGATTTCCCAACTATAGTATTCTTAATTGGGCATGTAACAAACTCAACCTTCCGGAACTGCTGAACACTAGCTACTAGAGTATCAAAAAACTAAGATTTATCAGGGGGCAAATGCTAGCCAAGGCAGAGGAGCCAGTTGTTTTGCTTGCTTGCCCTTTCCCTTCAAATTTCAGTGAACCGCACGACAAACTTCTAGCAGAGGAGATTTGCAAAATATCAGCTACTCCATGGCGCCTCTTCACAATAAGAATTCACGAGAAAAAATGCTGAACATATATCTTGCTTTTTATTAAGTTCATTAGTGGTCTTACCCGAAGAGGCATTCGTCATTTTGGTGAATTGATGCAGTATATAAATATTCAATGTAAGATGTCTTATAAATGAAAGTAATAATATCTTCCTGAAAGCCATCGGAACCAAGAGAGTGTCATATATATCTTGCCTCAAAATGTTGTCAGATAATTGTTTTGATAACATTGGAGCTAACTCTGCAGGCCTGCCAGGACGAACCAGAGGAGAACAAATTGGAGGCATATGATAATCAATCGCTGGATAAAAAAAATAAATTATTAATAAACTGCATCTAAAGAAACACAAGGGAGAGAGATGTTTTATCGACTGTGCAAACAAATTTCAACCTATGCATCCCTCGTCTGGTGAATCCATGCTCGGTGTCATGACCTCCAACTTAATGGCAGCCAACATGGTCTATGAATGATAAGAAACTTTAAATCAGATTGTGCAAGGGATACAAAAGATTGTGAAAAGAACAGAAGTCCACCCTTCATGATATTTCAGGGCATAATGATAATTGATCTAAAAAGGAAATAAAGTAAATGAGCTAGCAGAACACAAGATTATCATTCAGTTGACCCAAAACAGCAAATCTATCATTCAGATATTACTCTCAAAATTTACTTCAGGCTTTTCCAAATTGTTTTGTAAAAAACTTCTCTTGGAATTGAAGATGTGATCTGCTTGATATCAAGATTCCAGAATCCAGAATTATTTTGGGAGGTTCCATTCTTCAGACACCATATATACTCCTAGGATTTCAATTTTGCTGCGTTATGCAATACTCCAGTATTTCACAAAAAAATGGCACTGTATTAGAATTGTTTCTTCCAACTTTTACAAAGATGTGACATAATACATATTGTATCTCATTTCCTTTCCTTGAAAGTTTTCCAATTGTTCCAGCATTCAAACTCAGAATTAAAGTCTGTAATTGCTAATTCCTTTTATTTGAGCATCAACACTTAAGAAATCAATAAAATATTAGACACTCAGATCAATTATACTACATCATGACACAACTTATTTATGAGAGAGAAATCAACAATAGATTAAAAGAAAAACTTACAGTGCAACCTATCTTCACCATAGCTGATCCATCCGCAGAGGCAGCAGCTCCTAGATTTTGAACGTTTGACTTGAGCATGGCTCGACTTTTTGACAAAGGGAGGCAACAAAATCAAACAAAAAAGGAACCTTGAATTCACTAACCAAGCACAACTGTCGTGTCTCTAGCTCTTCCAAGAGGCCGTCCATCAGATCTTATAGACTCGAGAAGGTGGCGCTCATGGAAACGTAGAGGAAAGAGGCGTCTAAAAGCATCAAGCTCCATCGCGGATGACAAATCATGTACCCCATCTGTTGCATTCATTTCGAAGCAGTTTATCCTGGCAAAAAAATTGCACATACACCAACAAAAACATTATTTCCTTCATTCACCACAGAGAAACCATCTTCTAATCGCTAAAGAGAAATTTATAACTTAAAAGTTTCAATTATATTCAACAAAATCAGAACTTAATCATTCATTGAATCACTCTCAGATATTCATCATTGCCGTTGCAGATTCTTAATTAAGAACGTGCCACAATAATTTTCAGAAGAGGCAAAGGTGCGTTGGGAAAAAAGAAACAACTCCTAGTATGAAAGTCGACTTCCTAAAAATTCTAGAATGTGTTTGTGAAAGATCTTATCTTGCCACAGCCACCTCGATTGTAAGATGAGTCAAATTTCTTAGAAGGTCTAAAACTCATATTCACTCGTTCAATATTTCATATAACAGGTTTATCCAAAATTCTTGTTCAAGAACAATAGGAGGTTAATTTCTTTAAAATTGTTGAAACCAACTTATTTCTTAGATCAAATTTAAGTTTTCTATTCCCCAATATGTTTTAGTTTTTACTTCTTATTATATAGCAACATGACCTTGCTCCTTTATTCTAGTCCCAGCGTAATAATTTGTACCATATCGATTTGTCATTACGGTCTTCCAAAGTAAAATTGCTCATTATATTTGATTCTAAATTGCTTACATGCTTTTATAAATGAGAATAAACGGAATACGGTAGTGCCATACTAAATGAGATTCAGTAGCAATTCAGTAATTCAAACCACGAGCATGAAACATGAATGCAGTGCCTACTGACTAGAAATTCATCAAATTCTTTTATCAGTACGTTTACACACTACCATCCATGAGCTCGGAAAACACAGGCGCCGCCGATCATTCATTGTCTTGTTTATAAAATCAGTTTTACGGCTTCCAACAAATAGAGCATAGAATCACTCAATAAACATGATAAAAAGTATATAAAAAAACAAGAGAGAGAGAGAGAGAGAGCTAAACCCGAGAACGTGCTTGGCGTAATCTGCTCCACTTCTTCACGTTAACGGCGGCGAATAGTCGATTGCTTGGGTTAACGAAACCACAGAGAGAGCAAGTGGCCGCCGCAATGGACCGCGTAGCACCGCCGAGAGGATGAAGAGAGGGAAAAAGGGTCAAGTAAATTCCAGTGGACTTGGGCTAGGTATAAGAAAAGAAACTGGCCGCCAGGTAAGCGGTTCCATTCTCTTGTTAATATTTTTGCAAATAATTCGGTTGTAAGAAAATTCGTTGATTTGTAATTTATTATTGTGTTAATACAGAATTTATATGTACGAAATATAGGTAGTGTTTGTAATCTCTAAAAATAAAAAATTACGAAAATTCACTTAACAATTGACAGCGCTATCTATTCTCCCTACGACGCTCCATGTCATCGTGGTCACCGTAGCGTTCCATGCTGCCATGACTGCTAGCACCTCCTTCGCGATCAACCATCTCTACAAAATTCACTAGAGATTAAAAACAAATCACAATTCTAAATCCCAAAAATCCTATGTATGATTTGATACCATAATTGTAGTGATCCTTTCATGAATTACCTACTAATTAAAACTTAAGCATTCAATTAACTTAAATAAAACCAAATCACATAATAAACAGCGAAAAATAAAACCATAGTTATACAACCCCATCGAATGACCAAAATAAGAATAAATTTTATACAACCAAATCGAATAACAGTGTAAAAATATTCAAGGTTACCAAGTAAAACCCTCAAGGATCAACTCCTGCTGGCTCCATGTCCACTCCTTCTTGGACCGTCCAATCTGAGATTTGCCCAATTGAATTGGGTGTCCAAGACAAACAAACCGAGGACGTGAGCGATAACAACACTCAATACGAAAGCATAAGCATACAAGACTATGACATGCATGAATGCAAAATGTACAGTATACCAGGTACTGGGTATATAGAAATATTGCTTAGACAAATAACGTCAAGGTATGTAGCACGATGCGCCGTTGCATCAGGAGATGGTTTTCCATACTAATATAAACCATGGATATCATGTTGATCTGACCACCATCGGCCAACAGGGTCCAACCATCCACAAATACAAGAGGGATGAGCATCCTCTCAACAGGCTATCTCAAAAGATAATCAGGCCCAACATGATTATGCAAATGCCGCATAATATAGCATGCATCATATCACAGATAATAATGCAACATGTACACATGCAACACATAGTAATGCATACTCAACAGGATATCTCGGATAGTATTTTCGTACCTCTATAATGCAGATCCTATAGTACTGGGTATAGATCCAAGTATACAATCCAAGTTATACCTTATCACTAAACATCATCTAAAAATCTTAACTAAACTAATAAATACTCCCAAAAACTAATAGGAATATCAGACTATACATGTGTCCGTAGTTAGCCCGTTGATTTCAAACACTCTCCACTAGCGCACTGCTCCGCTATGACTCCAGTAGCTCCCTGCTAGCGCCCAAAACTCAGGAATATGTCTAGAACTCCTGGAAACCACTTAAATGCTCTAGAACACTCGAAATTAGCGAGTAAGAAGTGAGCCTCGTGATCCCTATATATAGACAACGATCAGACGGACCGATCACACTTCGGACGATCCGAACTCGGCACTTTGAATAAACCGATCTAGATTCTAACCTTCCGAACTCTGCTTGTCTGCCATGTATCCATCCAGATGTCCTTCGAACAATCCGATCATACATCGGACCTTTGGATCACTAACATCCTTGCCGACAAAAGCACCATGTCTCCTTCCTAACAGTTTGGATGGTCTGAACTTCTTTCGGATGTTCTGAATTCTTATCGGACACATCACCTGACCTTCCAAACCACTTCAGTGTCTCCAAACATGGTTTGGTCCTTCTGAACCGTTCAATCCTTCCAATGTCTAGTTCGGTGGATCTAATCCTCATAATTTCCTTAATTATAATTTATCTACTAATTACCCAGATTGAAAATCAGGCTACTACAAAGGTCAAGAGGATGATCGCATGTATCTTTGTTTTATGTGACATACCTGCTTTTGTATTGATAGATACTGGTTCATCGCATTAGTTTATTTCTCCCAGCTTTGTTAAGAAATATCAGTTGTCGTATGTACCTTTAGACGTCTTGTTACTTGTGTCTACTCTGATGGTCTGGAGGTTTTGGCTAAGCATATAGTTGTAGGTTGTTCCCTAGAGTTCGAGGGTAACCTGTTGACCGCCAACTTGATGATTTTGGCGATAGAGGACTTTGACTGTATTGTTGAGATAGACCTGTTGACTTCGTTCTGAGCCACAGTGGATTGTTATCAGAGGATGGTATAGTTTCGTCCAATTAGCGGCGACAATTGGTTTATCTATGGAGAAGGAGCGTGACCCCAATGTCAGTGGTATCTGCTCTGAAAGCCTCTCGTGCGGGGAAGGTTATTTCATTTATGTCATCGATACATCTATAGAGGGTGTTGGTATTCAGAGTATCCTAGTAGTCAGAGATTTTCCTGATGTGTTTCCTGATGATATTCCAAGGATGCCTCCAGTAAGAGAAGTTGAGGTCGGGATTCATCTCATGCCGAGGATAGCTCCTATTTTCTACGCACCCTATCATTTTGCTCCATCAGAGATGAGGAAATTGCAGCAGCAGTTGCAAGATTTCTTGAGAAAGGATACATTCACCCGAGTGTTTAACCTCGGGGAGTGCCAATATTGTTTGTTAAGAATAAAGATGGTTCTATGTGTCTCTGTATAGATTACAGACAGTTGAACCGGATGAAGATGAAGAATAAGTATCTTTTGCCTCGTATCGATGATTTATTTGATCAGCTGCAAAGGTCTTATGTTTATTTTAAGATTGATATGAGATCAGGATATCACCAGTTGCGAATGTGCAACAAAGATGTTACGAAGACAGCATTTCGTACCAGGTATGGTCACTATGAGTTTTGGTGATGTCTTTTGGTTTGACGAGCGCACCTATAGTCTTCATGGATTTAATGAATCGAGTCTTTAGTAAGTATCAACATAAGTTTGTTGTGGTATTCATCGACAATATCTTGATCTATTCTCATATTGTTGATGAGTATGCGCAGCATATGAGAATAGTACTGCAGACTCTACGAGAAGAGAGGTTGTATGTCAAGCTGAGTAAGTTCGAATTCTAGATCGATCAAGTGGTATTTCTTGGTAATGTAAATTCCAGTGAAGGCATTCTATTGATCTGAATAAGAAAAATGCAATTCTGAATTGGTCGCGTTCGATGACAGCCTCAGAGATCTGTAGTTTCTTGGGATTGGCAGGATACTATCGATGGTTTATTGAGAATTTCTCATGAATAGCTCGACCATTGACTTAGTTGACGAGGAAAGACGTTCCTTTTCATTGGTCAGCAGAGTGTGAGGAGAGGTTTCTCTAGTTACAACATCGATTGACGACAGCACTGATGCTTGCCTTACCGTCAAGATTGGGTGGTTATATGGTCTTTACTGATGCGTCTTTATAAGGTCTGGGTTGCCTGTTGACGCATAATGAACATGTGATTGTGTATGCTTCCCAAAAGTTAAAACCGCGCGAAGAGAATTACCCAGTGCATGATCTAGAGCTCGCAGCCATTATCTTTGCACTAAAGATTTGGCGACATTATCTGTATGGCGAGAGATTTGAGATCATCATTGACCACAAGAGCATGTAATACCTCTTCACACAGGCTGGGTTGAATATGAGATAGCACTGTTGGATGGACCTGTTAAATGACTACGATTGTGATATTAAATATCATCCAGGTTCTACAAATTTGACAGCTGATGTTTTGAGTCAGAAGGTGAGAGTGAGTTCTTTGTGTACGAGTGCTATTTCTAGTATTGTACAAGAGTATTGTTCTTTGGGATTCACCTTTCAACATAAGAAAGCTGCGACGTCGCGAATGTCTCATTCATATCATGATATGCAAATAATGTAATACATATGCGGAAAAATTCTTTTAATTATTTGCAACATAAATAGGAACTCAAAATTCACATGTAATCGTAATTAAAATTCAAAAACATCGATATAAAATCGTGACCAAATGTTTAACCCTCTCAAAAATTTAAAAATGCAATTCATGACATACTAAGTGCGGTCCCCGGACGACATTCCATGCATCAACCTCTCCCTTCCTCGATCACAGAGGGAGGAAATTTTGCATCTAAAGACATAAAGGCAGAACTGCAACGCAACAATTCAAAACAGGTTGCATTTTTTTAAAAAAACATGGGAATTTTCTTGCAACACTTTATATAAAATCTCCTTTACCTCGAAAGATGGTCGCTAACGTTCTGAGTTAGGAAAACTCCAATCACCGAGTCAACAACCGATCCTTTCCACATGGAGAATCGTATGTCCCCTAGAACGATATACAGTAAAAATAATATTATAACAATATCAATCATAGGTACAACAACATCAAAAGTGAATCAACATAATAGTTAATAAATGATGCATCATATTCTCCTTGTATATTATGCATCCATCTAAGTGTTATATGCAGATATCAGTCTCATCCACATCCTTGCTCTTTTTTTGTATATACATTCAAACTGAGCTTTCAATTTTCCAAGGTTTCTTTTTCCGCGTAGAGAATGTTGTGTTTATAATTATGCTAATATGGATGCTATGGTAACTTTTATTTCTAACTAGTCTAGCAGACTGAGTTATTGATTTAATTTTTATTTTGAAATGACTGATCACCTTTAATGGCCAACATAACATGGTAACAAAGTACACCCAATTTCGGAATATCTTCAAAGATAGATGATTTCATAAAAGAAATGAATATACAAAGTGGCACTTGGATATGTAATCTTATGTACATTTAATTGTCTTTGGCAGTAGAAACTAATTTAAAGGAGTTAAGACTTTGATAGATTTCATTTATTACAAGTTAATGCATCATGTTTTCTTTTTTCTAAACCATTTGTGTCTTTTAAATTAATCAAACCAATAAAATCTGAATTCATTAATCTAATTCTATCTAAACAGGTTTACTTTGAACATATGCTAAAAGTAAAATTGTAAATTATACTAACTTTGAGCTTAAATACTAAATGTTATTGAGTTTGAACCATCACTTGGCGAGGATTAAAAATACTGAAAGTCTTTATGTCATCAGAAGAAGTCATTAAAATAATTTTTATAATTTTGGCCCCGGTCTATTAATCGCACCTTTAATTGTATTATAGAATTCTTTGATAATAACAGTTTGGAAGAAAATAGAAAGAAGATGCTTATACTCATTTCTTATTTAAATGACACTCATTTTATGATAAAGCGATATGGTTTAATTCAAGTGTTTTTTACCCAAAATTGTGAGCTAAAAATATCAACTATTTCTCAATGGAGAGAAAACAATTATTCACTGTCATTCTTATTAAGTATAACACAGAAGTAAAGAAATTCTAGCTAGACTTTGCAGTGTGATTTATAAATAAAATGTAATAACGAGGTCAATGATACCTTGTATAGGACGCATGCAAGAAATAAATGAGTTCATTCGTGCACCAAACATTTCCTTGAAACTATCCCAATTTTTTTTGGTTTCATTATCTCCTCCTCCAATGTGTTCACTCCCATCAGTTTCCATCAACAATTTCCAGACCCTCAATGTCTCAGCATCAAGATCAACTTTTGGCCGTAGTTTCCGTCTCTTTGAAGGATCAAACTTCCCTTCGTAAGGAAAAATTGCATCACTGACTTTTTTATCCCACACCACAAGTTGGTTATTAACTTCTGATATACATAGTCTCTCAAACATCTGGTTAATAAAATCAATCATACCTTGGACTTCATCCGCTGAAAAAAGAACCAAACACATAAACTCAGCTTTTCAATCATTGTAAAGAAAGATGTTAAGCCAAAATAAACATTGTTATTAACCACTTAGGTTCGAAAACATACGTTTTAGGTTAGGATGTTGGCCCACAGAAATTGGAGTCTCAATCAAACGATGTGCATCCAAATATGGAATGTGCTTGACAGAATTCTCTGCACAATCTTCAACATTTTCCTATGCAGTGTCTTGGATTACAACACAAAGGGCTTTTGAAGGAAAAACCATTGGAACCAGACACGACGATGATAAATCATCAGACATATTCGATTTCTTCCTTTTGTATGGACCGACCAAGTTAAAGGAGAAATATATCCTTCTGGTTTTGTATGTTTCACTTCCTCATGCATACCCCAAAATTAAGTCTTTCAACTATGATTACATAATCTCTTTTTCCTAAAATTTGCCATAGGGCACAAGCTCCATACACAGTTAAAAGTCTTGGGATCAGCCATTGCATCCATTAGTTGTCTTTGGCTGGGCTGAATCACCCTAAAATTAAACTCTTTCAATACGAAATTGGACGACAATTCATAGTCCATGACCTTTTTCTGATGCGTCCCATCAGCTAAAGAATCTGCTGATAGAAAGAAATAGTTATTGTAGTTAGATCTTATTTTGGTTATAAATCACCTTAGAATTAGTAGTTTTTAATATTACCTCTTAATGCGCTTTCAGTACAAGCATTCACTGAATATGTGAACCCTTTTACTGCACAATAAGAAGTTTGATCAACTGCATCCCCACGAGTACTTGGGGAATTCGCTGAGTATTGAAATCCATCCACCATTTGGACATGTTCATCTTTTGCAAATGAAGTTTCCATGACTTTGGTATTGGTCGCCCCATCAATCAAACCACAACTATCATGCACATGCTGATCCCTGGCATGGTTTTCAAAATTGAAATTCAGTTCTTGTCTGCAAGATTTTGTATCACTTGCTAAGTTTCCAGAAAAAAAAACTTCCGGTGGATTTTCTTTTCTCGGGCACTTCCTCTTAGTGAGTGGACTTGTTCTAGGAATGCATCGCCTTGGAGTTTTTTGTTTAGGTGTTAAAGGATTGACTGTAACGACCCACTGTATCAAGACGTGTTTTTTCAGCGTGCTTATGTCCTCACTCACACGCACCCTGAGAAACTTCCCAGGGGGTCACTCATCCTATAATTGCCCCAAGTCAAGCACGCTTAACTTTGGAGTTCTTATGTGATGAGCTTCCGAAAAGAAGATGCACCTTCTTGATATGAATAGTACATATGAAAGTAGTCCCATACCTACACATTCTCAGAATCCCTCTCATTTCGGCACGGGATCGGTTCATTCATGTCTCCCTCCGCCTAGAAGCCTACCAGGAGCCGCTCATTGTCCGTGCAACCTCTTGGCACCGACGATCACTCCTCGCCTCCTCAGCCCCGGGCGTCACATTGACAGTCTATGATTCCCTGGGTTTGGTTTCATCAAATACTTTTGGTTGGTGTTTTTTCATCTTTGGTCTCTTTCTTTTACTTGAGCTAACTCCACAATGACCCGATGTATCTGAAGCTTTGGAAATTGTATCTAAATCCTTTGATTAACGTTATAAAAAAATATCTTTATTAAAATAACATGAATTCTCCCACACGACGAAATCAATAACAAATTAAGCAAATATTTTCCACGGTTCTAACTTCTAACACTCACATCTAAACCAAATTGTACCACAATTACCAACTATTTAGCTTCGCCCCTCGGGTCCACATTCTCCATGTAATAGCGGATTTTCTACCAAAAGCTCTCACTATTACCCTATTGAACGACATCACAATTCAATATAAAACTTGAGACAGAAAGTTCATCACTAATCTAGCAGATGAATTACCAAGGTGAGCAAGTGGCATAGTCTCTGACCAATATATATATATATATATATATATATATATATATATATATATATATATATATATATATATGATCTCATGTTCCTTGTTTCTTAATATACAATTTTGCAAAAAATATATATATACGATAAAATTTCAAAGACAAACTTCATGCAACACCTGATATACGACCATTCAAACCCAAAGAAGCATTGCAGCCAGAATTCCCAGAAACACTAGCAAATTAAACATGCATAACTAGCACTTAAATTCCCAGGTATGCGATCACTGTTGTCCTTCTCTTTCCCCCAATCACTAGTGAATATTCCTGTTTCCCGAATCATGAAACAATTAAGGGCTTTGGGTAGGACCCACACGTAATTCAAGCACAAATTCACTTCAAAACCATATCTGCACCGTTTTCGCCAGTGTCACAGGCACGCAATCAGTGGTCATGAGCGAGCTTCAACCACAGGTAGAGTTAGTATTAGTAGAGAACCGAAGGAAACCAAAAAGCATATAGAAAAGATTTGCAAAACTTGCGGAAGATTTCGGTAAACTTTTCGTGATGAAGTTTGGGGAAGAAACCCTCAAACCTGGGGAAAACGAGGAGTAAGGAGCGACTCTGTGCTAATCAAAAAAGGATTGCGAAAAAAGATTTGCAACTGACCCGTAACACGTCACCACAGACCCAACACGAAAAAAGGTTCGGGATGGGAGTCGGATTGGGTTACAGAGTACCTGAAATTTTTTTAAAATTTTAGTTATATTTTTATATATTATATATTTGAACAAAATTTATTATATATTCATCATTTAATATTTATTTTGTACATTTTTTATTTTTTAAACAAATTTTTATTTGATTTAGAAAATATACTTTTAATTTTCTACAATTAAACCTTCAAATTTAAATCGGAGTTTTTGTTATTATGTGTTTAAATTAAAATATTATTATTTTTTTGAATTTTTTCATTAATTTTTTTAAAAAAATTTTAAAAATAAATAAAATTCGGGTTAGACAGGTTAGGCGGGTTGAGTCGAGTTAGACGGTTCGTGTTTGGCTTGGGGGTTTTCGGGTGCTTTGGGTTCGGGTTCGGGCGGGTTGACCCGAAACCCGACCCACCCGACCCGATTGACACCCATAATCCAAACCATCCATTTGACCCGAACGAATCGAGTGACTCGACCCAATGATAAAAAATTAGGCCCAGTGAAAAAATAGATGGAAAACTCGACCCAAACTCCATTAATCCTTCCCAACTCGACCCAGAGACTTAAATTCGACCCAAGTCTACCCAAACTCCACTTAGCTGTATCGATCTAATGATGAAAAATTAGACATTGCTCCACTTAGCGAAAAGAATAGATCTAAACTCAACCCAACGATGAAAAACTATACCCAATGTCGACCTAATTATGAAAACTTCGACCCAAATGTAAAAAATATATACCCAATGATGAAATTTTTTACTCAAATGTAAAAATCTCGACGCAAAAATAAAAACTCGACCCAAAATTCGACCCAAAGTTGGGTCAAACTCGACCCTAAGATATATATTATTTGTTTCATAAGTATTAAATGAAATCTCTCGGTAAGAGTAGAGTTCACATGATTGTACATGGGTTCGAATCTCAACAACTAAAAACATTATCAGTTTTTTTCTCTTGTCAAAAGTAAAATGAAAAAGATCCTGGGTCAACTCCATTTTACCTAATTAGAAAAATTGAACTCCCTCCAATTCAATTAAATTGGCATCTCTTTTTAAAAGTAAAATGAAAAAAAACTAAAATATCTTGGGTCAACTCCCTTTAATTAGAAAAATTGAACTCGCTCCAATTCAATTAAATTGGAGGAGGTCCTAAAAATTTTAATGACCCCAACTTGCCACCAAACCAAAGGAAACCTAAAATTAAAATAAATAAATAAATAAATTGAAGCCCATAATTAGTCTTCAATTAAATTTAAACCATTAAACAAAATCCAATAATCAATAACTTGAACTTGACATCATCTTTAATTTACAAGAATCTTGGCTTGAATATATGTAATTTAATATAAAAAATTTTTAGTATTTTACAAGTTAAAAAAAATTAAAATATGTATTTGTTAGAATATTTCTATTACCCTTAAGTTTTTGTGATTGATAAAATCAAAACATCAAATAACTGTTTTAGGAATCAGCTGCAATTTTTATATAAGTTGGCTTGCAAGTTTTCAACCGCTGAAGAAGTGTTTTCAGCCGGTTGTAGCTCAGTTTCCAACCACAGCTCTTTTAGCACTCTTCAACCGGGTCTCTTTAAATATTTCAATTGCAGCATTAAGGTGATCATTTATTATGTGACATTCTCTGACCGACTCAGGATATTTATTTCAACTGCAAGAAAGTCAACTTGGTTGTGCACCAGTCCCGATAAAGATTTATATATTCTTACTGCCCCAGCCGCTTACTCGAAAAAAGAAGATCTTTATCATACTCTTTAACACTGATAGAACCAGCAGTTGCTTATTATGGAATATTGGACAAAAGTTTTTTCAGAGCAACGGGACGTAAAATTGGTACAAGCAAAACTATCCGACCCATGACCTCGAGCTAGCCGCAGTAGTATTTGCACTAAATATTTGGAGGCACTATCTATATGATGCCAAGTTTGAGGTATTCACCGATCATCAAAGCCTCAAGTATTTATTCACACAAAAATAGTTAAACATGAGGCAGAGACGGTGGACCGAACTGCTGAAAGATTACGACTTGACGATAAGCTATCATCCGGGCAAAGCAAACAAGGTAGCTGACACTTTGAGTCGAAAGAATATGGGTAAAGTGATTCTGGCATCAATTTCAGCACAACCATGCCTTCGAGAGACAATCAAGATAAGTCAAGATAGAGATCCTACTTTGGTGAAACTGAAAGAGCAAGCTAAGGAAGAAAAACACCCGATATTCAAGAAGATGACAAAGGAATCGTGTGGATGAAAGGATGATTGTGCGTACCTGACATTGATAATCTTCGACATGAAGTAATGTCTGAGGCACACAAGTCAAAATTTTCAATCCACCCCGGTAGTACCAAGATGTATAGAGACTTGAAGAAAAATTACTGGTTGAGTGGGATGAAAAAGGACGTGGCAATGTTTGTCTCTAAGTGTCACGTGTGCCAACAAGTCAAAGTCGAGCATCAAAGACCTGGAGGATTACTTCAGCCATTGGAAATTCCGGAATGGAAATGGAAACATATTTCCATGGACATTGTAGTCATAGACTCACAAAATATGCGCACTTCTTACCTGTCCGCATGAACTATATTCTGGACAAGTTAGCCACATTATACATGAATAATATCGTACGATTGCATAGAGTTCCAGCTAGCATACTATCATATCAAGACCCGAGGTTTGTATCTCGTTTTTGGAAGAGCTTTCAACAAGTTATGGGGACAAAAGTCACTCTCAGTTCAGCTTATCATCCACAAACTGATGGCCAAACAGAGAGAACGATTCAAACCTTAGAAGATACGCTGAGAGCGTGTGCTCTAGACTTTAGTGGTAATTGGAGTGAACATCTACCCTTGATTGAGTTCGCTTACAATAACAGTTATCACAGCAGTATAGGAATGGCCCCATACGAAGCTCTGTATGGACGAAAATGTCGGTCACTACTGTATTGGGATGAAGTAAGGGAAAAAGTCAGCACTAGACCCGAACTAATTCAAGAAACCGTGGATAAAATTGCTATAATCAAGGAGAGACTAAAGACTGCACAAGATCGACAGAAAAGTTGGGCTGATTTGAAGAGAAGACATGTGGAATTTGAAGTGGGAGAAAAGGCATATGTGAAAGTGTCACCCATGAAAAGTGTGGTTCGATTCAATAAGGCAGGAAGTTGAATCCTAGATATGTCGGACCATTTGAAATCTTGGAAAAAGTGGGAACACTTGCTTACAGATTAGCACTTCCACCCGATATGTCGAGAATCCATAATGTCTTTCATGTCTTGCAACTAAGAAGGTATATTTCGGATCCAAGTCATATTCTTGAGACTGGACCACTTCTGATCGAAGGAAACTTGAATGAGGAACTGAAATATGAGGAAGTTCCTATCCGAATAGTGGACACAAAAGACCAAGTACTTAGACGACGAACCATTCCATATCTCAAAGTACAATGGTCCAATCATACCGAGAGAGAAGCCACTTGGGAACTTGATGATAAAATGAGAGGACAATACCCTTACCTCTTTGATGCGCAAGAAACACAAGTTTCGAGGACGAAACTTCCAATAAGGAGGGAGGGATGTAAAGACCTGCATTCAACCTTGGTGCAACCTATATAATTCGAAAATGAGCAAGAATTTGCATAGCCACTTCTCTCCAATTAATCACCATTATTTTGAATTGAAGTTGCTAAGTTGTAACGGCCACACTTAAGGACCCATTAAACAACAATTGACCATCATATGTGCTCAAGATTTTCGAAATAATAGGATGAATCTAAACAAGCTCTTGCACAAGGATTTCGAGTTTGAGGAAGAACCCGGACAAGCTGTGTTGGTCAAGTGGTAACAGTTGGTTTAATAGCCATTTACCAGCCTTGAATGGAGTTGAATGAGCAATAACAATAGTCTCTTTACCTCAATTTCATAGCCTATAAATACAACCAAATCCTTGCATGAAAATGCACCGAAAAAATAGCCTCATTATAACAAATTTTCGTGGCCTTCAAGCAGTAGAAATTCCTCCATATTTAGAGCAAGTTTCTGTCATTTTAGCAGCAATATTCGAGCATCATTCCAGTCAATATTCTTGTCCACTTTCGAGCATCATTCTAGTCGTGTATCTGTCCATTTCGACAACAAGTTTCTGTCAATCTCGAAGCACCTACAGCAGCAAAGTTTCTGTCAATTTCGAATCACTCCAGTAGCCGAAATCCTGTCCGAGAACTAGCAAAGTTAAGAGTCTGTTCTATCCCCTGTTGCAACATCGTTTGTAACACGCTTCGACAACAAGGAGAAATCTTTCGTTCGAGCATCCCAACAAGTACTTCTCACGTTTTTATTGAAGATAAGAATCAAGTAAGTGGGATTATATATATGCTTTAAAATGATCATGTTCTTGTTTGCGAAAATTCGGTCGTACACTACTTGTTTCATGTTCTTTGATTCGAATTCGTTTCTTTTCACATGAATCCTTTGATATCCTATGAATGCATGTTAGGATTTGAATTAAAAGTGGTAAGGAAATTTTCGAAATATGATAAGATATGATAATATGATCATGATGCGATGAGTTATAATAATAACCGATATATGGCCTCGTCCCCTTAGAGCAGTAACAATTAGGGACTCATCAGTATACCATGGATAAAATGATCAAATCTAGTTTCTCTAATGAGTTTATGTATTATAATATAGTAAATATAATATAAATGAGTCATTAAAAATCAATGCATTTGTAAATAATGTCTTCCGAGATACATACTATGTGCAACTCTATTATATATCATCTAAAAATATTAAAACTATAAATATACGTTCTGAAAATAAAAATATTCAATATTTATTTTAAATAAACTCATATAACTAAACAATTATTTGTTAAGATAAAATATAATGATTTCAATTATTCATTAAAAATAAAATAATAATTTCAGTTTTTATATCTTCCAAATAATCAAATAAACACTAATTATTTTATAAATAATAACCTATTTTTAATATTCATAATGTTTAGATAATATTTAAACTAAACTTTATATATAGTTTTTTTTGTCAGCTGGACTGGCATTACACCTGCCTCCGTCCTTGATCTTACTAGACGTATCCAGATCTCTTACATTCAAACATTTTCATGAATCTTCCTAAGTCAAATAGTGATGATCACTTATCATACTTTAATATTTAATTTTGTTTAAGATAAGATATTAAATATATTCTGAACATGCAATTTATATAAGTTTTTGAATTTTTGGTAGTTGAACATGATTCCTCCCAACGTTGTAACTCGGGACAAACGTGTCCCATCTCTTTCACCGTGAGGCTTATAAGTTATATGTATCGGTTTGTTTTGAATTTTCAACATTCATACACATCAAATTTGTCATCAAGATTAGGGCTTTGTTTGAGCAGCAACTTAAAATATGCTTATAGTGTTTTACAAGTTATAAAAAATTTAAAACGTGTTTAAATAATATTTTTATAGAACTTCTTCGAAAATTGTTCTTAAAGTATAAATTTTGAAAAAATAATTGAAGGTGCATGTTTTTTGATTTTTTTTTAAAGAAAAAACCCAGGTCAATCAACGGGTCAAAGGGGTAATGGGTCGGATCATCCTGTAAACGGGTCATTTACACACAAATCTTGTTCCCCCAACCCTGACATTTTTCTCTCCTTCGACTCTTTCATTCGAACACGTCTTTTCGTTTGAACCAAAACAATTTTGTTAACTTAAAAATTATGCTTATCAACCAAATTTGTTGTATTATAAAAAAAAAATAAAAAATAAAGATGATCACGATATAGTTTGATCGGATTTTTCATGAAATTGAAGCGTAATTGTTCCAATAAAATTAGATGTGTATTTTTTGGATGGTTATAAAGGTTTTTGAGATTTATATATAAAAGAAATACAAAAATATAACATCTACCGAGCAACAATATTAGATCCTCGATAAAAAAAGATCTTAGTTGAAGATAACACCTCAAAATTAAGCATAATAAAAATATTTAGGACATGTACTCGATGCATGTGGATTGACATGTGCATCTGGGGAAGAAATTATTACTTAATGTAAATATAAAATACAAAAAAAGGTTAACTTGAGCCCAAAAATAAAAATTGGGCCGTGAAGAATATACCAAAAATGATTGTAACTTATTTACTTATTTTTAATTTTATTTGAAATTTTATAAAAAAATTATTACTTCTATTATATCTATATTTCTATACTATTAATTAAGGGAGATGGGTGAATAGTAACTACTAACTAACTTTTGGTGAGGCTTTTTTTAATATGTCAATAATACCCTTAATTAGTTTTTTTTGTTTTCTAAATTTTATTTACTTTTTTTACAAATATTTTTATTTTATAATTTAATTAAAAATATTTAGAAAACCAAAATCAATTAAAAAATAAAATTATGATTGTACGAGCATGCAACGCGTGCTCCGAGACGCTAGTATACTATTAATCAAGGGAGAAGGTGAATAATAACTAACTTTTGATGAGGTTTTTTTAATATGTCAATAATACCCTTAATTAGTTTTTTTTGTTTTCCAAATTTTTATTTACCTTGTTTTTTACAAATCTTTTTATTTTATAATTTAATTACAAATATTTAGAAAACAAAAATAAATTAAAAACAAACTTATGATTGTACGATGCATGCACCTAGATGCTAGTTACTGTAATGCTATATTACTATCTTATAAAGTAGGAACACCTTTTAAAAACTATTGTTTGTATGACACCACCCTTAATTTTTAGTTAATTACTTTAATTAAAAAGTTATTTTCACAAACGGGTTTCCATACACAAAAACCTGAAGAAGTCACGTTCTCTTTTATAAATCATATAAAGAATTTCAATTATTATATATTTAAAATTATTGAAAAATTCTAATTAATTTCACAAAATCTGAGTTCAAATTATTAATCAATGACTTTTAAACCTATTACGTCTATTCCTATATTAGTATGGTCACTTAAAATTATTTATCATCCCTTTTTTTAGTTAATTATAGAACTTACCCAAAAATACAATAATTGCTCACAAAAGTTACAATGCATGCCCACTCCTTTAAATTTAAGCTTATATATATATATATATATATATATATATATATATATATATAAGGGAATTGTTGTATTTAAATATAGTTAATAATAATATCTATATATATGTTACATATAAATTATTGATCCCTTATTTACATGTTTAATTAACAAATAACCATGAAATATTACATAATTATAAATATAAACGTGTAAAATACGCGCCCACGCATTTCTTTTTATTTTAAAAAATTACCTCTACACTATATAATATGATGCAGTTTAAGATTTATTTTTAATTTCAACTTTCTAAATAAATTTAAAAATAGACGCAGTACACTACAATTGAACAGGTGCAGCGGTTATTCAAAATATTTGATCTCCCCTAAAAGTAAAAGAGTAGATGTATAGGGGTGTCAATTCGGATGGGTCGGGTGGGTTCGGGTCGGGTTGACGAAAATAATTCTAAAAATTTCTTCAACCCGAACCCGACCCGAAAATTTTACAAAATAAAAAATTTACAAAATAGAAGAACATATTAAACGAAGAAAATCTATTATATCAATATATAATATATATATTTTTCAAACATACAATTTATAAAAATGTAGTAAATCTATCTTAATTTTATATAAAAATAATAATAATTAAAAGTTTCGGGTCGTTTCGGGTCAACCCGATTTGACCCAAACCCGAAAACTCCCAACCCTAACCTGATATTTTTCGGGTTGGGTCGTGTCGGGTTGGTGGGTTGGGTTGAGTTTTGACACCCCTAGATCTTTAGGTGAGTCAGTCTCACTCGATTTTTCATGACGTGAGAACCTGTAATCGGTAACTTTCGATGCACATGGGATAAATCTCTGAATTAACACAATATCATGCAAACTATGTTTGTCAGGTAAAACGCTCTAGGTAAATCATGTGCGACAAACAAGTTCAAGAAAGTGTTGGTAGGGATAATCAAACTCATGACATCTAGACAAATATTCATCTACTCCACCAACTCGGACACCTCATCAAGAGCTGCATTTGAAAAATATTTATTCTTCCCGTAAAAGTAAAAGAGTACATAAAGATTTAGTTGGCGCAGTCTCAGGAATATAAAACAGTGAGAATCTATTTAATCCGCGATGAAATTAAATGAGTATTTGTAATCACTAAAATTTAAAAAAATGATTGTTAGATTTTGGCTTAAAAATTACTTTTGTGTGTTTTTAAATCCAAATTATAATTTAGCTTATGCTTAACTTAATTGAAATCCAAAAGTTAGTCATTATGATTCTTTAAAAATGATTCTAATAAAAAACTCAATGTTAAAATCATTCTAATCACTTATTTATCAAATTGGATAATGCTAAATGTACAACAAATATTGTGTATAATGATATTTACAACAATTATATCGTGAGATTTGTTATTTTATCGCGAGATTTTGTATTCAATTTATCGTGAGATTTTGATATATTTAATTTTTACATTGTGTTGTAAGATTTGTTGTGCATATATCATTGCTCTTATCAAATTACACTACCCAACTTTGATTTTTAAATTCACACATTTGTTTCCAAACACTACCAACTTTAAATTTTTCTTAACTTTTTTATAATCTATAAATATAAATTTAATCACTTCTACAAAAGCATAATATTTTACAAACACTCTAACATAATTTTATAAACCGCGTTATAGGAATTTATATGAGAAGTTGGATTTTTTATTTCGTTTCTAATCCTTTCCCAAAAGTCAAAACCGTCGAGAAGTTGAATTTTTCTCCATTGCTATCATTACACTGCATATACATACACGCCAAAACACACACAAAAATTTCACAAATTTGACCAAAAACACACACACACACACAAAAACAAATTTCTTAATCTTAAATCACCATGGTCGGAGCACCAATCTCATACTCCGGCTACCATCCCGCCGCCGCCGCCTCCGCGGGTGGTGCCTCTCAACCACACCAGATGTATGCCACGCCAAACGCGCCCATCTCCACACTCTTGCCATACAACGGATTGCAGCCGCCGCCGCCTCACGCCGCCTCCTACCCTCCATCATCAGCTCCGATCAATACTACCTATCTCTATCCTCCAACACCACCGTCTTATCCCACAAATCCGTCCCCGCCGCCACACTTTCCGCCGCCCACCTCCGCTCCGGCGAATCTGTATCCTCCTTCGTATCCCAACTACCCACCAAGCCCAGCACAGAGCCTTCCGCCGTCGGCTCTAACGGGCTACCCTCCGCAGCAGAATCAGTCCCCAATCGGTTACCCTTTTTCAGGTATATATATTACAAACTATCATGTTTTTAGCTTTGGATCATAAAATCTCCATCTCTTTTTCATTAAAAGATCTTCCCCGATCATTCATATTTTTGTTTGTCCAGATCTCACATAAATTTTCATGTTCTATATAGATGATTTGATAATTTCTGGTCTAATATTTTTAGAGTTGTGCGTGATCATTGATTGAGAATTGATTAAGAAACTTTTAGAAAAAAAGTAAATTTCAGAAAGAATATCCGATTTTTTTTATTTAATAAATGTTTTATAAAAAATTTGTTGGAAGCAGTCGAAATATGGTAAATGGTATAAAAAAAAATAGATAAAATCATACTTAAATATAGAAAATATATTGTATATTAAAGACCGAAAAAAAAAATGAAATTCATGTTTAAGACAAAAAAGATCTTGTATATAATAAAGCTCTTCTTTGTCAATGTTTTTGTTTTTATTTTTTTATTTTTTTATTTTTTTTGGAATGAATGTGTCAATTGTCAATTTTGGAGGCTCCTAAAGACCGAAACATGGAAAAATGTGTGTGTATGTATAAGATATCTAGCTGTTTGGCCATTTGGGCCAAAATAAAAGTCGAGGCAGATAACATTTAGCATCTATAAAATTAATGATCTTTTCAAATGGATGATTCGAGGCCGACAGATGGGGATCATCCACAGTGCAATGAATCTGGGTCGTTGAAAAAGAGATCGGGGAAGATCTTTTAATGAAAAAGAGATGAAGATTTTATGATCCAAAGCTAAAAACATGATAGTTTGTAAATACTCCTATGATATAGTCCGAACAACTCTATTTATGAAAATTGTTATATTTTTTTTTGTTAAAATTATTACGTTCAATGCAAAAATGTATCGAGTAGATCCATCTCATAAATATGTATTCCTAAAATAATTTCACATGTCGCATATTCTAAAGTAATTCCCAAATCATGTATCCAATGACTTATATTTTTACACAAATGCAAAATTAATTATATATTGTTGATGTGGCAAATCATGGGACATTAAGTCCATCATTGGGGTAATACCCTTAAGGTAGGTTGAACTAAACCAATTTTATACTTATTTATTTATTCTTTTGAATTTATTTTCCTATCCATATCTACGATATCAGGCTATCTGATTCGACTAAATTTAATTTAAAAATTTTAGTGTTTGTAACTAAAATATAGAGTGCTTCAGGAACTAAGTTCCAGATTTTAGTTTTTGGGTGCTCATGATCCTCTATTTTTATTAGCTTGAATTAATTAGTGAGTGATATTTTTGTGTGCAGTGCAGCCGACCGGAACCTATCCACCCGCTCCGTCTCCCGTCCAATACTATCCGCCGAATAATTCCATGGCCCAACCCTACCCGCCGCAACCTGCGCATCCAGGAGTCTATCCACCACCCCGATATTGATTTTGTAAACCGGATCTCTGTTCCTCGTCATTGTTTTACCTTTTGTTACGTATACACACGCATGCGCGCACACACACACACATATATGTATATATTTGGTATTTGTAAGATGTTGAAATGGGCTATATATGATTGCGCATGGAAACAGCTGAGGTGTATTTGATGTTGCGAGTGATCTTATTTGAAAATTATTTTACGTACGTTCATATGAAAGTGATTCAAGGGAGTGATCTTATTTGAAAATTATTTTAGGTTCATATGAAAGTGATTCAAGGGACATAATGCAATGGGAGATTTTATGTTACAGCGGATAAAATACACCGATGTAGCATTCATCGATCATTTGGCATGGGTCCTACAAAATGTGTGGTGAGGATCCACCGAGTGTGGAGCGTAGCTTCGCCCGAATGCAACCGCCACCTGCTCTCTGCCTCCATCTCTGTCTGGTCTGAACTATATCCTAACCAGTCACCACAATCCATGCATTTCACGTTACATATTCGTCGTGTTGGTCGTGGTCGTTTCATATAAGATATATGATCAGCCCCTTTAAGTTGTGTCACTTTAGTAAGACAAAGCTTGAAATAAAAACAGAGTCAATAAACTTAACTGAGCTAGGTGTGATGAAATACCACTCCTCCATCAGTCCACTATCATGTTCCAGGTACTTACACACCACCTCGTTCCAACGAATGTACAATAGGCTCTCAAGAACCAAATGCTCAACGAATACTATGCATCCATGTGATAATAGTCAGATAAGTGTGTTTGCTTACAGAAGAACTAAAAAACACTATCTTGTTCCAGGTGCTTACATACCACTTTGTTCCAACGAATGTACAAGAGGCTCTCAAGGACCAAATGCTCAACGTAACCTATGCATCCATGGAACAATAGTCGGATAAGTGCGTTTGGTACAGAATAACTAAAAAAAAATCCATGTGACAATAGTCAGATAAGTGCGTTTGGTTACAGAAGAACTAAAAAAAACATGGATTTTTTTTAATGTGATAATAGTCAGATAAGTGCGTTTGGTTACAAAAAAACTAAAAAAAACATTTTTTTAAAAAGTGTTTTTATTAAAAAATGAAGTGTTTGGTTAGAAATACTGTTTTAGAAAAGCACTTAAAAAATTGTTTTTTTAAAAAAACTATAATTTTTGGCTTTTTGGCTTCTACTTCTATGTAAAAATTTAAAAAAAATTATTTTTCGACACTTATCCAAAAGCCAAAAATGTTTCTGTTTTTTTTTTTTAAATTTTAAATAAGCATTAAAAAAGTTGAGCTTATTTAAATCTTTTTGTTAAGTTACTACTTCTATATCGAAACTAAGTATAACACCATAGCATATTCATATCATGTGTTGTCTATTTGTGACATACCTTATGCATGCAACAAGCGACGATGGGGAAGAACGGCCACCACGATGTAGAAATCACTCACAGTAACATGATAATATTCAAACAATCATCAATACTATTTTACTATTTCAAAACGATTCAAAGTCGAATGGAACTGATGGTTGTGTTTTGTTCGCATATTTTAATGTGATTTTGTCAATAGTTTGCATTCATTTATTTGTTTTTGTTCGTGTTTTATTTTAGTTTTGTTTCTATGCATGCATTTGGCTACATAATCTACTCCCGGGTTTAATGTGTAGGAATTATCAAGTTTCATGAAGAAATCAGATTTTCTGCAAAAGTTCATGCGCTCGATCCTATGTATTCACGCGATCGAGCGCGCCTTCTGAAGATTTGAGACAGTGGGAAGGGCATTTTTCATGCGCTCGATCCTGACAACTCATGCGATCGAGCGCGCTAGTCTGTTCGAGAAATATTTTGTAATTTTGGAAACTTTGTTATTTTGGGCTCTAGATTTTATTAGGTGTTTATTCCGATTTTTATAGATTATTATCAGACTTTTACAATCTGATTGGAGGCTAGGTTTTATTCTTACAATTCCCTCTCAAATTTTCTTCTTCTCTTTTGAATTTTTCTTGGGTTTGTGATGAATCGTTGTAGCTAAACTTTTATTCTTGGTTGAGGGAGACGAAACCTTGATATAATTTATTCATGAGATTTGATTTTCAATGTTTAATTCTTATTAAGTATCAATTTCTGATCTGTTTTATTTCATGTTTGTATGTGAATTTCTTAGACTGGCCATCTTAGGATTTTGCTATATAAACTATAGCTAAATTAGAATTCAAATCCGTAATTGTTTGAATCAACTAATTTGCGAAGCAACTACGTTTGATATTTTCTGCTGTTGAATTTATTAAATCGTAGGGTCAATTATTGACTAGCCTAAATACAACCGCTGGTGTTTGTGTTGTCTAGATTCGTCAGTTTTACTCGTTTGAATGCTACCTTAGATTTAAATCTAGATCGCTGGAATCCGGATTAATTTATTGGTAAGGGTTAATCTAGAACGCTGGTGTCTAATTAACTAAAATTATGGTGAAACAGGAATTTGGTTTTCAATGACGAATATTTGATAGGATTAATTATTTTTAGGGAATCGATGATTGAATGAATAAATATCAAGGGTGTAGTCGACTGATATCAAGGCATGTCTCCTATTGATTTCTTCAATTTAATTTCATTCTTGCATTCTAGTGATTTTATCAATTTTTAATTGCTTAAATTTTTAGTAGTTAATCCAAAACTCAAAACCCCCTTTAGTTTACTTAGGACACATTAAATTTACCTTTTCTCGTGGGAACGATCCCTACTCACGCTACTACATTTTTATGGTTATCTGATTGAGTTGGGTAATTTGGGCGCGATATGACTTAGCGCTACCAAATTTTGGCGCCGTTGCCGGGGAACGGTGTTTAATTTATTGTGTTCTATTTCTTTTTGTTTTGTTCTGTTTTATCTCACTCTCTTCTATTTTTTTGTTTCTAGTTTTCTCTCGTTCATGCTTTCAGGTGATTTAGCTGAAGAAGATTTTCTTTACGACCCGAGATTAAAAGGACCTTACACAAGCGAAGGAGAGAACTTCGTAGGCAACAACAAGAGGCAGCTGCTCGAGCTGCTTTTTCAGAAGAAGAGATGGCTGCTAATGCGAACCTGAGTCTTAGACAATTGGGCACTCCTGATCCCAATCAACAACCTTTATGCATTACTTTTCCTACATTAGAAAATAATGCTACTTTTGAGCTTAAGTCTGGGTTGATTCACTTATTACCTACTTTTCATGGTCTTGCAGGTGAGGACCCGAATAAACACTTAATGGAATTCCACGTGGTCTGCACGAGTATGAAACCCCATGGAGTGACAGAAGAGTAGATTCAGCTGAGAGCTTTTCATTTCTCTTTGAAGAGTGCTGCTAAGGACTGGCTATATTACTTGCCCTCTGGTTCTATCACAACTTGGACGGAGATGAAAAGAATCTTTCTGGAGAAATACTTCCCAGCATCTAGAGCCGCGAACATCCGGAAGGAAATCTATGGAATCAAGCAATACTCCGGAGAATCACTGCATGAGTACTGGGAGCGGTTCAAGAAGCTTTGTGCTAGCTGTCCGCAGCACCAGATAAGTGAAAATCAATGAATACAATTTTGCTATGAAGGTTTGTTACCTCATGACAGGAGTATGCTAGACGCAGCCAGTGGAGGTGTTTTTGTGGACAAAACTCCGGTACAAGCGAGGAATCTGATAGAGAATATGGCTGCCAATTCTCAACAATTTGGTACCATCAGGAATGAGCATGTACCAAAGAAAAACACCGAGGTAAATGTCTCTTTCCTTGAGCAACAATTAATTGAATTGACATCTTTTGTGCGTCAGATGGCTGTAGGGAATGGACAACTTGCAAAGGCATGTGAAATTTGTGCTGTAGTGGGACATGCTACTGATATGTGTCTCACACTTCAAGAAGAATTGGAAGAACAAGTCAATGCTACTGGAGGATGTTTTGGACCACCACAAAGGAAATATGATCCTTATTTCAACACATACAATCCTGGTTGGAAGGATCATCCAAATCTGAGATATGGGAATCCTCAAACAAATCAATCGGGCCCTCAAGCACCACCGCACAATCAAGCTTATAGGCCACCGTATCCTCAACAGGAGCAGCGTCCTCAGATTCCCAATCCGGGTGAGTTTCTTGAAAATATTGTTAAGGAGCTTGCTACTAATACTGTAACTTTCCAACAGGAAACCGGAGCAAGTATTCAAAACTTGAATACCCAGATGGGATAGCTCGCCATCGCCATCAATAAGTTAGAAGCACAACATTCTAATGCTCTACCATCTCAAACAATTCCAAATCCAAGAGAGAACGCAAGTGCTATTACTCTACGAAATGGAAAGAAATTGAAAATTAAAGAGAAAGAAATGGAGGCTTCACCCAAGGAGAAGCCACAAGAAGAACCGAAGGCGACTGATGGAGAAGCATCCAAATAAGAAGCGCCAAGAGGTAAGTTTCCTCCGCTTTCTGAATATAAGCCTGTTTCCCCTTTTTTCTTAGCACTTAAGGAGTCTAGAAAAGATGAAGGGATAAAGGATCTTTATGAGACTTTTCGTAGATGTGAGGTGAATATTCCGTTGTTAGACTCTATTAAGCAGGTACCTCGATACGCGAAGTTCTTGAAAGAATTGTGCACATCAAAGAGGAAGCAGACACTGAAGGGTTGTCAAAAAGTGGAACTTGGAGAGAACGTATCTGCTGCGATCCAACAAAAATTGCCCACAAAATGCAAGGATCCATGTATGTTTTTTATCCCATGCACTATAGGAAATGTTAGAATTGAGAAGGCCAAGTTAGATCTAGGAGCATCAATCAACGTTATGCCATATTCTATCTATGCATCCTTGAAACTTGGTCCATTGAGAAAAACTGAAATTGTTATTCAATTAGCTGATAGGTCTAATGCATACCCTAGGGGAATAGTGGAAGACGTGTTAGTGCAAGTAAATGACTTGGTATTTCCAGCAGATTTTTATGTGCTAGACATGGAAAACGATGATCATAATAGTCCTATTTTGTTAGGCAGGCCATTCTTGAAAACTTCCATGACTAAAATTGATGTTCACAGTGGCACACTCACCATGGAATTTGATGGCGAGGTTGTGAAATTTAATATTTATGATGCCATGAAATTTCCTGACAGTGATGATTGTGCGTTTTCTGTTGATATTGTGGATTACTTGGCACAAGATTATTGTGAGCATGCAGGAAAAGATGATCTAGAGGTGGCTCTCGTTGCACCCATTCACCAGGATGATGGAATTGAAGTTAGTGAAGAAGTGAAAGAGATTGAGCGAATTATGAACAATGCCTCTGAGCTACCTCAGTCAGGTAATGTCTCTTATTTATCTTTACCAATCTCTAATAGTAGGCGCCTTCCATCTGTTTTGCAGGCACCAGTGGTCGAACTAAAGACACTTCCAAAACATCTCAAGTATGTTTTCCTTGGATAAGGAGAAACATTACCAGTCATCATCTCCAATAGTTTGGAAGCCGACCAAGAGGAACAATTAGTCAAGGTACTACAAGAGCACAAGACTGCTATCGAATGGACCATAGCAGACATCAAGGGCATTAGCCCTTCTACATGAATGCACGGAATCTTGATGGAGGAAGGAGCGAATCCCTCACGTCAGCCGCAAAGAAAATTGAACCCACCGATGATGGAGGTGGTGAAGGCTGAAATTCTGAAACTCCTTGAAGTTGGAGTCATCTACCCAATTTCTGACAGTCAGTGGGTCAGTCCGGTCCAAGTGGTACCCAAGAAAACCGGGAGAACTGTGGTGAAAAACAAGGATGATGAATTGTTTCACACTCGCATTCAAAACGGGTGGAGGGTTTGTATAAATTACAGGAAGTTAAATGCGGGAACCCAAAAGGATCACTTTCCTTTACCATTTATTGATCAAATGATTGAACGTTTAGCATGTCATCCTTATTATTGTTTTCTTGATGGGTATTCTGGTTATTTTCAGATTGCTATTGCACCGGAAGATCACGAGAAGACGACATTCACTTGCCCGTTTGGCACCTTTGCATATCGACGGATGCCTTTTGGACTTTTCAATGCACCGGCCACTTTTCAATGGTGTATGGTTAGTATATTTTTGGACTTCATTGAGCATATCTTAGAAGTTTTTATGGATGATTTCACTGTCTATGGTGATTCCTTTGAAAAATGTCTGTCTAACCTTGCTCTCGTCCTTAAGAGGTGTGTCGAAACTAACCTAATTTTAAATTTTGAAAAATGTCATTTAATGGTTGGGCAAGGTGTTGTGTTAGGCCATGTTGTTTCATATAAGGGAATAGAGGTGGACAAGGCTAAAATTGATATTATTCAGTCTCTCCCTTATCCCACATGTGTGCGGAAAGTGCGTTCTTTTCTTGGCCATACATGTTTCTACAGGATATACATTCAAGACTTCGCCAAGATCGCATCCCCCATGTGCAAGCTGTTGCAAAAAGATGTCCCGTTTGAGTTTGATGAACCATGCAAAACATCTTTTGATAAACTCAAAGACTCCTTGACATCTGCACCAATAATCCAACCACCGGACTGGAGCCAATTATTCGAGATCATGTGTGATGCCAGCGAATATGCAGTTGGCGCGGTTTTAGGCCAGAAAGTTGGGAAAGCATCGCATGCTATCTACTACGCTTCGCGTATCCTAAACGATGCCCAACGGAACTACTCCACCACTGAAAAGGAGCTCTTAGCTGTTGTTTTTGCATTAGAAAAATTCCGCTCTTATTTACTTGGTGCTAAAGTCATTGTTTATTCTGATCATGCAGCTCTTCGTTTTTTGATGGCGAAGAAGGAGGCAAAACCAAGGCTGATAAGATGGATACTACTTTTGAGCGAATTTGATGTGAAAATCAAGGACAAAAGAGGGACCGAGAATCGAGTTGCTGACCACTTGAGTCGTTTAATTCATGCCGATGAGGAGCTGAATTTGCGAGAAGAATTTCCTGATGAGCAACTATTTTAAGCAAGCACGGAATTACCCTGTTACGCAAATATTGTGAATTATTTAGTTACTAATGGGTTTTCCTCTGAATTTTCGAAGGCGCAAAAGGACAAAGTGAGAAGCGATGCCAAGTACTATGTGTGGGATGATCCATACTTGTGGAAACACTGCGCTGATCAAGTTATACGTCGATGTGTACCCGAAAACGAGGTAATCCCTATCCTTACGTTTTGTCATTCTTATGCATGTGGTGGCCACTTTGGAGCTAAAAGGACCGCAAGAAAGTTGATGGACAGCGGATTTTTCTGGCCATCCTTATTTCGAGACGCTTACATGTTTTGTAAGTCGTGCGCTCAATGCCAAAAGACAGGTAATATCTCCCAGCGTAATGAGATTCCCCAGCAACCCATTCTAGTTTGTGAGATCTTTGATGTTTGGGCATCGACTTCATGGGACCTTTTCCAAGTTCATATGGATTTATTTATGTATTACTTGCTGTGGACTATGTCTCGAAATGGGTGGAAGCAAAGGCCGCCCGTACTGACGATTCTAAAGTTGTTGCAGAGTTTATCAAGCATAACCTTTTTCTCTAGGTTTGGAATTCCGAGAGCCATCATCAGTGATAGAGGAACAAACTTCTGCAACCGAACTGTGGCTACTTTGCTTAAAAAGTACCATGTGACGCACAGGGTCTCCACTGCATACCATCCACAATCCAACGGTCAAGCTGAGGTATCGAACCGAGAGATCAAGTCCATCCTAGAAAAGACCGTGAATCCTACAAGAAAGGACTGGAGCTTGCGTTTGGATGATGCCTTGTGGGCGTATAGAACCGCGTTCAAGATGCCGATTGGAATGTCCCCATATCGGCTAATTTTTGGAAAACCATGTCATCTGCCTGTGGAATTGGAGCATCGAGCCTATTGGGCTATAAAAAACTTCAACATGCAGATGGATGAGAGTGGCGAGTACCGGAAGCTGCAATTTCAAGAATTGGAAGAGATCCGCAATGATGCTTATGCCAGCTCCAAGATTTATAAGGACAAAACAAAGGCCTTCCACGACAAGATGATCTCTAGACGGGAATTCAAAGTCGGTCAGAAAGTTTTGCTCTATCATTCACAACTTTGGTTATTTCCAGGTAAGTTACGTTCACGTTGGAATGGACCATTTATTATAACTAATGTCTTTTCCCATGGTGCAGTCGAAATTCAAAACTTGGACACTTCCAAAACATTCAAGGTCAATGGACACTGGCTTAAACACTACTATGAAGGAGTCCAAGTGAATGTCGGAGGGGACGAGCATGGTATCACTCTAGATGCTCTGCCCAATGTCGACTAAATCGTGGCATGCAGTCGAGCTATAGACTGACTGTAAATTTAGCGCTGACTGGGAGACAACCCAGTGTTTCTTTCCATTTTATTTTTGTTTGATTTATTTTGTTTTAGTTTATTTTGATTTTGTTGGTTTTTCTTTAAAATTTTGAAAAATTGCAAAAATTTCACTGAAGCCATTGTGCGCTCGATCATGCGTACTCACGCGATCGAGCGCACGATTTTACCTCAACTTTCTGCCCTGGATTTTTATTGGGCGCGCTCAATCCTGCGTACTCATGCGATCGAGCGCGCATTTTTACCCCAGTTCTCTGCCCGTGTTTTTTAAGTAGCGCGCTCAATACTGCATACTCACGCGATCGAGCGCGCTCCCTTGTACGCGTTATTTTCTTTTCTTATCTTCTCTTTTCCCCTCATTCTTCCTTTGTTTTTTCTCTCGGCTCCATAGAACCCTAAACCCCAAAAATTTTGTTTCTATCAAATCTCACTTATTGTTCTTCATATTTTGCAGGCATCATTCTCCGGCTTGGAATACTCACTCCTTCTCCCATCTCTACTTCTCAATCACCATATTTTTCTCAAGAACACCGGACATCTGAGTGCACACCACGTGTTCGATAAATTGCCCCTGTCAAGTTTTCGTGAAATTCTCACGACATTATGGCTCCAAAACGCAATCGCGAGGTAGGCGAATCTTCTCGCCAGTGTACCCATGCTTCAAACGCTCCACTCCACCCAGCCGGCCAATTCGTCAACCAAGCGGCTCGGGACCGGTATGATCATGCAAAAATCCATCGTCCCCTATTACTGAGAGGGGTTTTGATATCAAGGCTTACGACAGCGAGGCTACCCAAATCTTGAACCGTGGGTGGGGAAAATTTAGTCAACAACCTTCTCCGGCCATTGTCCCTCTTGTTAGGGAATTTTACGCTAATGTTGCAGAGCGCACGGATAGTAAGGCTTTCGTTCGAGGAATGTTGATTTCTTATGCGCCCAAAGATCTAAATAGTCTGTTGGAGACGCCCGACATTGATGATAGCTTGTACCAGAGCATCGCCCTCAACCCGGATTTGCACGAGGTCCTTCAGCAATTATGCATGGTAGGGGCTGCCTGGCGGGATCCTGTTACTTTCAAATGCTTTAAGGAGAAATACCTACTGATGGATCCGGCCACTTGGTACATTTTCGTTTCCCTCCGTCTGATGCCCATCTCCCACACTAGTGAAGTCCACGTTGAGCGTGTCGTGCTCCTCTACGCTCTCGATCTAAATCTGTCGGTAAATGTGGGTCGAGTGATGATGAGGCATTCCATCACTACCAGGACATCGGGTCTTTTCTTCCCGATGATCATCAAGCAGCTATGCTTGCTTGCCGGTTTGCCACATCGACCCGACGAGGAATGGTTGTCACCAATGCGCCCCATTGACAGATCGACTATCGATGCCAAGTGTGCATATCGGATGAGCCAGTTCATGGTGGATGATCGTTTTGTGCCGGTCCCCGATCCCGTACGACCTATGACTCTTCCCCACCGCACTACTACCATCACTGTTTGAGAATTGGCCCAACATGCTCGGTACCAAAATGAATTCAATGCCGCCACAACTTCCAATTTTCAAGTCCTGGACTCCATTTGTCGTGGCATTTCTGAGCGGCTCGGGATTGACCCTACCACGCTTCCACCGGCTGTCCCATTCCCGCCACCTTTTGCATTTCCCTTTGCCGATCCTGTCCCTCCTCCCGAGCATGAAGAGGAGGACGACGCCGACCGCTAAACCAGGGGAGTCTTATTTATTTTCTTTGCTTTGAATTCTGTTTGCATTTTGTCTTTGGTTTGTTGGTTGTTTTGTTCGTTTAGTTCTTGAGCAGTGAGGACACTGCTTAGTTTAAGTGTGGGGGTGGGGGTGTTTCATGCATTTGTTTCATGCATTTTGTGTGCATCCATGCATTTTTTTTGTTTTGTTGCATTGTTGCATTTCGTTAATGTTAGTATCATATCATTGTCATTGTGTTGCATTTGTATTGAGTTGAGAGAGAAATGGTAGCCTAGCCAATGATGAAGAATTATTTTTTTTGTTGTTGTTTAGTAACTGAATCACATGTCTTTCTAACCAAAAATTTTGAACTGATGGAACCAAGTAGACGGTTGAACTCTTATACACTCGATGAATCATGCTTGAATCTAAAATTTGAAACATACAAACATGGATAGGATTGAGGCATTGTTGGATTATTTGGGCCGAATTTATTCTTGACTTATCCTTAGATGCCATGTTGAGCTTTCACGTATATGTGAGAACATGAGGTGCATATTTCTGAATTTGGTGCAAAAATCATCGTTTACTGTTGATGGTTTCTCTTTTCTGCACTGATTGAAATTTGTATGAATCGACGGTGAATTGAGATATGTCTAGAACAAGTTTGGACACCCCTCTAGGCGCAATATGGGTAAACTGTGACTTAGGAATGATGTAGGCAATTTTTTTTTCTGAATATCATTTGATCTTTTCAAGCCACCCACTGAATTATTTATCCCTAGTACCTTATTTGAGCTTAATTGAAAAACGAGTGGCACGTGTGTAAACGTGTGGTAAACCCCCATTCGGCATTGTTTCAAGGTCCTGCAACTACTACCTATAGCCTAAACACTATTTCCTACCTTTAAAGGAGTAAGTTGAATGTTAAAATTACTTTTATGCTCCTACTTTGTTTTGAGAATATGGAATGGTGTGGTGATAGACATTTGAAAACAAAATATTGTAGTGCAAAAGGGAATGAAAGAAAAAAAATTATGAGAAAGAAAGTGGTGAAGTGAAAAAGAAAAAAAAAATTAGTTGGTGAAAAGCAATAAAAAGTTTGAATATCAATGAAGTGCAAAGAGGTTGAAATCCGAATAAAAAAGAGTGGAATTTAGAAAAAGAGCATAATTTACTCCCTCTTCGAATAATTTTCCTTCATTTGTAGCCATAAGCCAAGCCTAACATTACAAGCTGATTAAGACATATTGACCGAGTCACAGTCGCTCAATATACTAGTGGAGAGGATTTGCGAGAATTTTGCCTATAGACTGTCGAATCACACTGTTGATGAGTATGAATTTTTGATCGAAACATGCACACACTAGAATTCTTTGTATTTGACCGATTGTGAGTGTGTTAATTTGATTATCTATTCATTTTGATTCTGTGAAATCTTGAGAAGTCCTCATGATCTATGAATGTGTGAATTGGATTTGGAAAAGAGTGTTTTGAAATTGAGTTGCAGAGTTTATAAGTTTGTGCGGTGAAATTGGTCCGTGTTTTAAAACTTTTCAAAAGAATGCTCGTGGGTTGGATATGGTTGAAGGTGAAAATTCTGAAAATTGCTGAGGCCGGTGCTCCATAGTATTTCTTGGTTCTTGTTTGTCTTGTTTCATTTGTTCTGCATGACTTGCTCGAGGGCAAGCAAGGATTAAGTGTGGGGGTATTTGATAGTTGTGTTTTGTTCGCATATTTTAATGTGATTTTGTCAATAGTTTGCATTCATTTATTTGTCTTTGTTCGTGTTTTTTTTTTAGTTTTGTTTCTATGCATGCATTTGGCTACATAATCTACTCCCGGGTTTAACGTGTCGGAATTATCAAGTTTCATGAAGAAATCAGATTTTCTGCAAAAGTTCATGTTCTCGATCCTATGTATTCACGCGATCGAGCGCGCCTTCTGAAGATTTGAGACAGTGGGAAGGGAATTTTTCATGCACTCGATCCTGGCAACTCATGCGATCGAGCGCGGCCGAGGAAATTGAAAACAGAAGATTCGTAATTTTCATGTGCTCGATCGGACGTACTCATGCGATCGAGCGCGCTAGTTTGTTCGGGAAATATTTTGTAATTTTGGAAACTTTGTTATTTTGGGCTCTAGCTTTTATTATGTGTTTATTCCGATTTTTAGAGATTATTATCAGACTTTTACAATCTGATTGGAGGCTAGGTTTTGTTCTTACAATTCTTTCTCAAATTTTTTTCTTTTCTTTTGAATTTTTCTTGGGTTTGTGATGAATCGTTGTAGCTAAACTTTTATTCTTGGTTGAGGGAGATGAAACCTTGATATAATTTATTTATGAGATTTGATTTTCAGTGTTTAATTCTGATTAAGTATCAATTTCTGATCTATTTTATTTCATGTTTGTATGTGAATTTCTTAGACTGACCATCTTAGGATTTTGCTATATAAACTATAGCTAAATTAGAATTCAAATCCGTAATTGTTTGAATCAACTAATTTGCGAAGCAACTACGTTTGATATTTTCTGCTGTTGAATTTATTAAATTGTAGGGTCAATTATTGACTATGCTAAATACAACCGCTGGTGTTTGTGTTGTCTAGATTCGTCAGTTTTACTCGTTTGAATGCTACCTTAGATTTAAATCTAGATCGCTGGAATCCGGATTAATTTATTGGTAAGGGTTAATCTAGAACGCTGGTGTCTAATTAACTAAAATTAAGGTGAAACAGAAATTTGGTTTTCAATGACGAATATTTGATAGGATTAATTATTTTTAGGGAATCGATGATTGAATGAATAAATATCAAGGGTATAGTCGACTGATACCAAGGCTTGTCTCCTATTGATTTCTTCAATTTAATTTTCATTCTTGCATGCTAGTGATTTTATCAATTTTTAATTGCTTAAATTTTTAGTAGTTAATCCAAAACTCAAAACCCCCTTTAGTTTACTTAGGACACATTAAATTTACCTTTCCTCGTGGGAACGATCCTTACTCACGCTACTATATTTTTATGGTTATCTTGAGTTGGGTATTTTGGGTGCGATACAACTTAGCGCTACCAAGAACCTTGAAACCGAACTAAGACTCGACATCCCCAAAAATGGAAGTGGATCACCTTTTCCGGGATCCTCCACAGAGGATGCATGCCTTAGAGTAAAACGGTTGTTTTACTCCACAATCCACAAATTTATAATTTTATGATATCTGGGAGCTGGAAGTGAAAATACGCAAGCTGTATCCTTACCTATTTAAAGACCAAGTTAACTCAAGTTTCGAGGATGAAACTTCCAATAAGAACGGAGGAATGCGAAGACCATGATTTCGAAATTCAAAATTACCAAGATTTTGAAATTGATAATACTCATAAACCATGATTTCGAAATTCAACATGGACTATCAAATAACTCATAAACCATAATTTCGAAATTTAACATGGATATCAGATTTCAACAAACACTCCACTCCACTCCATGATCAGTTGTAACCACCAAGTTATTGGCCTTGTGAATGATGATTATTACCATTAAGAGGTGGTAAAGGCATGACTCACACTTCAGCTCCCCTCTACCTATAAATATTGCACCAGTCGAAGGAAAAAATCATACCCAAAAATCTAGAAAGATAGTAAAATTTTCGAGCAAGCAACAATAGCAGTAGCAGTACGCCGACAGGTTTTGGGCTACGTAAGACGATTTTGAGGCCATTTTCCAGTAACAAAAACTAGGCCGAAGTCTTCGATCATCAAGCAGCAATCGAAATTTGCTAAAAAAATTGTAAATGGACTCAACAATTAATGAGAGATGATATGAAAAATAATAGAGAATAAAGAAATAAAATACTCATAAAATCAATTAACCATAGAAAATGGAAAAAAATGACTTATTAACTAAAGATACAGATGATATCAAACCAACCATATAATTAGAGGAGCAATGTATAAAATACGTATAAAACCAACCATACAAAATAAAGAAAAATGATTTTTAAAAAGTAAAATGAAGATTTTTTTACTTTTTTTGATTAATTGATTTCAATTAATTTTTTTTAGAGTAATTGAATTCAATTAATTAAATATGAGAAACACTAGCAGAGGAGGCAAATAAATGTACCCAACATTTAGAATTAAAAGAAGTCATTGGGGAGAATGAGTTTATGCTGGACTTCAATTCTATTTTGGATAAGCGCAATGCTTTGTTTGGAGACCTTCTTCAAGGATTTTGTTATATTCAAACTGTACGTACATGTTCTGCAAACCAATTGTTGGTTGAGAATTTTATTGATTCAACTGTAATAAACAATCTTTATACTCATGCAAGTTGCATAGATCATAAAGACCTTGAATATACTATTATACAATAAATATGAGATTGTACATATGATGACAATCATGAAACACATATTTAAATTACTGTATATTCAAAACAAGTTCTTAGTCAATTGAACCACCTAAAATAAAAATAAAGTTCGCTTGAGTTCGAGACTAGTACATTTGTGATGTAGTGTACCATGTTTCATTGGTAAGGACAAAGATATGTTCAATTAATATACAAGATGGGTGCACATTTGATGAGTTCACTGAACTATATATTTTCCCTAGGACTTTTCAAGTGGTTATCATTTATCGAGTGAATAAGTTTGTGATTATGGTACGTAGTACATCATTATTTCTTATGACCCAGGACAAGATATGTGCTTTAGGGATAATAGTGCGTGGAGTTTCTGGCCAAAGCAAGATATGTGCTTTAGGAAAAAGAGTTTCTCTTTGAACATGCGCGCGATGCCACTATGTATGTATCTTCTGATGTGTTTACATGAATCTCGATCAACCCTCGATGTACCAATGGTTGAATATTCGACCGGGATATATGTGGACCTACAACTAGTTGTATCCATGAAACATTGACGGTCACACAAGTATTGAATTTCTTGTTTCCGTTGAGATAGTCAATTCAAGGAGTTGAAGTTGACCAAAATTATTTGATAAGATCAAATATAATAAAGTTATATAAGAGTTTATAAGTAAATTCTATTTTTGGAATTTTTCAGTGGAAATGATCAAATTAGAAAGTTTCCTAATTTGGATCAGTGATTTCGAAATTTTGGACTTGGTGTCATAATAACGAGTAAGTTAAACTCGTCACATCGGTGATAGTGGATCGTTTATCGGGATTATGATGATATTTTATTTATGAGTTAAAAATATGTGGGCTTAGAGTGTCAAAGCCCATTATAATATAATTAATTCTATTTGGAGTCTTGGACCATAATAAATGGTAGGAAACTCATTAGAGTTCAAAAGATTCTAGTAGGACTAGGATAATCTCTCATTTATAAATATATGGGAGCAGGCAAGTTGAAACTGAATTCACTTGTAGACCAAAATTCGGTGACTCCCATTCCAAGCGTTGGAATTTTTGTGCCGCTCGATTTTTTAATCTCTACGAAAAACATTATTTTGGTTTCATGCGATCAAGAGGAGGAACAAGATAATCAATCGTGGACTTGATTGATTGAAGTTTGGCGTATCCAATTGATCGTTCGTAAGGGTTTACAAGAAGAGCTATATCCGCTTTAAACCCGGAATAGTTGATGTCAAGTATTTATCGCTTAAGGTAATTTATTTCCAAACACCATATGAATGATTTGATTATTAGATTCATATGTCATCCAAGAGATATTTGTATGAAAAATTATTTAATAAAAATTTTAAATTCTGCTGCGTTCTTGAATAAGAGAATCACGAATCCCAACACAAATAACCCAAGTGCATTCCGTGACCTCCAACGGCTTATTGAAATTTCTTTATTTCAGTATAATATAATTAATTAATTAAAGATGCATGAGAAACAATAATAAATCAGGAAAAAATTGAATATATCATCTCTGTGAAATTTTGGATTTGCTGATAACCTTTTATTAAAGTTTTATGAGCTAATAACCTCCTGTGATTTTAGATCTGTAGCATGCATACCCATTCCAGCTAAAAAATCACAAAAAATACCCATACTTAAATAAATAATTAAATTAATTTTGTTTTATAATTATATATTTAATTAAATAAAATAATCAAATTTTAGTTAAATAACTATAAAAAATTGTATAATTATTTTATCTTAATATTTGTTATAAGTAAAATATATTTTAATAGTAAATTGTATTATTACATTAAATTAAGTAATAAGTTAAATTATTTTTAAATAAAATTTAAAATTTAAATTAATTAAAGTGACTGTATAAATAAACTTAATTGAAAATATAAGTTAATGCATTGATGTTTTAATTTAAATTTTCAATAAAGGGTGATAAAAGAGTTCATAAAAATCATTTAAGGTAGTTTGGTCATTTTTTAATAGGAAAGGGTATGTATGCTAAAGATCTTTAATCACAGGGGGCTACTAGCTCAAAAAATTTTCATAAGGAATTATCTACAAGCCTAAAATTTCATAGGGATGATATATGACATTTCTCCTAGATCAGGAGGAAGATACATGTACTAAGTACCCGACACCAAAAATAATTGTGTACTATAAATAATTGCCAAAAGACAAATAAACATCTTTTTAGATCAATGGAATCCGGATATCTCCACAATGGTATGATATTGTCCACTTTGGGTATAAACCCTCATGGTTTTGTTTTTAGGAACCCACCCAAAAGGCCTCATACCAATGGAGATATCATTCCATTTATTAACCCTCATGGTTTTGTTTTTGGAAACCCACCCAAAAGGCCTCATACCAATGGAGATATCATTCCATTTATTAACCCATGATTATTTCCTTGATCTACCAATGTGGGACTTAGGTTGATATCCTAACAATCCTTCCCTCAAACTAAGTCACACCATTATTCACATGGTCCGGGCCTCCCCTCAATCCGTCTCCAATCGAGGCTACTCCACTACACTGCGTTGAGGCACACGTCTTACATGAATTCCCGGGAGCATCACCCCTCGAGAGCTTAACACGGATCTTACCGGGAGCCTTACCTCCTTCGTTTTTAATTCCGAGGATTCCACTCACATTGGTTCGATCAGACCATGGCTCTGATACCACTTGTTAGATCAATAGAATCCGGATATCTCCACAATGGTATGATATTGTCCACTTTGGGTATAAACCCTCATGGTTTTGTTTTTGGGAACCCACCCAAAATGCCTCATACCAATGGAGATATCATTTCATTTATTAACCCATGATTATTTCCTTGATCTATCAATATGGGACTTAGGTTGATATCCCAACACATCTGCCCTTGAAAATATTAAACACATATGATATAGGGATAATTTAATAAATAAATAATAGAAAACTCACACTTTACAATGGAAATAGAAGTAGGCAGTAGATTCGTTTAAACAAAAAATAAATAGATAAAGTTATGTGTAATGATTAGGGGTCGGATCGGGTACCCCTATAAGTGAAAGTTTTTCATTTTTATTTTATAGAATTTAACTTGGCGTTTTATCGTTTCTTAAACGATATTATGCGTCTTTGTTTGTTTGTTTTTTTATGTCGTTTGCAAGAGTTTAAGTAAAAACTTTTTTAGTTGATAAAAATAGGTGAAATCAGATGAAAAATGACAAAGAAAACATGAAAGGTCAAGAATTGTACAAGACCGATATGGGAAAAAAAAAAACAGCAGCACAGGGCTCCCCAGTGCCCGCACAGCATGTTCAAAAAATAAAGTTCGGCGACTGGCGCCCAACACTGATTTTCGAGCACCCCAGAGCCGTTCGCGCGTAAACCTATTTATTTTGGGTTTTTATGCGCCGTTTTCGGCCTGTTAAGAATGAATTATTATTATAAATAAAATACGAGGGTCGAATTTTGGAGACTTTTGAACCACTTTTCATTTTTTCTTCATCTTATTACACTTGAACAGAACCACACAACACTACGCATTCAAATATGTTTGGGACACAAATTTGAGACGTGAGAGCGAATGACAAGGGATAGTTGAATCAAAATTCAGAGAAAATTCATCTAGGGACAGAGAATTGACTTTAATATGTAATTTTTATTATCTGTCTTGATTAATGATGAGATTTTTAGATGTGTCTATGTGTTTGATTATTTCATTATAAACCTATTAGTTGTTTCTAGATATTGACGGATCTTGATTTGATTTTAATGTTTTGAATATGATTTTTCTACTATTATTTGTTCTTAATAATTTATTTGTGTATTCATATTTTGATTGTCTTTCAATTTACTGGTCATATATTGAATGTTAAATTTATTTAAAATCTAACACTAGTAAGAGGAAATTTTGAATAGAATCACATGAAAACACAACCTAAGATTTTTGTAGAGTTCGGGAGACCTACAATTTTCTTTGAGATCATTTAAATAGAACAATAGAACTTGATTAAATTATTTTTATGTTTGATTTCTGATAGGGATATCGAAATTGACATTAGAATAATAAAATTTACTCAGCACTTGGGAGAAACAGTAAATAATAATTAAAGGTTCTTGGCTTATAAATTGGGATAGATGATATTATCAATCGATATGATTTATATGAATGAAAATTAAGTGAAGTTTTGTATCTAAAATCCGTCTCAAATCGTGTATCCAAGGTCGTCCTTGAAATTCTTGTTTGTTTAATTATTTTAGTTTATTAAATTTTAAACTTTGATTGATTCTCTAAATTTAATTACATTATTCAGTGTAAATATAAATTTTCAATCCTTGTTGGAACTATACTCTACTCATATCATATATTAAAACTTGAAATCGTGCACTTGCGAGCAAATCGAAAACCTATTTTTTCTCTCGATTTCCATACCCAACTCATGTCGGGTTCCCGAATGTTCGGGATCTCGTAAGGAGAGAATATCCCGATATTTTTTTTATGTTCAATTTTTTGTCAAAAAAAATTGTTTTATTGTTTTTTTTAAAAAAATATTATTTAGAAATCTGTATGTATAAAGAAAACAATATTCAATTATAAACATATAATATTAAGATATTAGGGATAATGATTCTAGATTTTTTTCAGAAAACTATAAAAAATTGTTACTATTTTATAATAATTTTAAAAAAAATTACAAACCTATATTTCTAAATAAGAACAAAATTTTCAACTAGAAACATATAATATCATTATATATGTTCATGATTAAATGTGATTATCATAAAATTTTAAGTATTGTATGCAATAATTAAAATCATAAAATTTTTACACAAAATGTGTTGTTTATGCACAACCCAATTTCACATCAAAAGTTGTAATTAACATATGAAAATCATGTATTTTCACAATTTTTTCGAAAAAGAACATCAACTATGCACTTGATTATTATTATTGATGAAATGTTCAGGATACAAATTACATTCAAATTACGAATTAACAAATAAAATTTTGTAATAGATTAATGAAAAATTGCATCTCGTATTTTCATATGTGTTATAATTAAATAATTATAAAAATGAAATAATCAAATTATTAATATTTAAAAAAATAAAAAAAATAAAATATTATTTCGTGATTTTAAATCATTTCAATCATCCATAATTATCATGTGACATAAATCCACAATTAATTTCTGTATGCATGGGTTGAAGCACAATAAACCTGTTTGCGTCTCGTAATGACAAAATATTTTTCTTTTAATGATTTGAGACGTGTCTCTTTGAATGAACAACTTTCATGAATAGGCACCGGTAGTGTACAAAATTTACTTCGAGGTACATATGTAAACATAAAAAAGAAGTATGTGCCCACAGGAATATAGACGGGTTGGTAAGACTTGGGGTGACGTGAGAAGAAATTCTCCAGAGTTGCGGGTCCGATTCTCGTGTGGAGCATATTCCTTGCTGAAATATTGTGGGGTATGCTCTGGGGTTGACCATGACGTTGCTCCCTCCCTCAGGTCACTGTCGCTCGTGCATATCCTCGATTTAATTAATCTTCGCATGAGCCAATGAGCCTCTAAATTAATTATGTGGGATGTGGTCTCCTTCGAGGTCAACATGTTTTTAGATAAAAAAATGAAGTATGTAAACAAAATTTCTTAAGATATACCATGTTTGACTAGGGGTTTAAATCAGATGGGGTTGGATCGAATTGACGTAATATACTAGTAAAAAGGTCTAAACATGAACCCGACAAGAACCTGAAAATGGCCAACCCAAAGGGGAACCCGACTAACCCAATTACTATAACACCCGATTTGTTTTTTTTTTTTTCAATTATTATTTTTTAAAAAATAATTAAATAAAAATTCAAAACACACAGTATTAATATTAATAAATTAATTTAAAACTTAATAACAAAATCTCTCTCATATATGATTTAGATTTGAAAGTCTAATTGTAAAAAATTTAAACATATTTACTTCAAAAATAAAATTAAAAAATTCACAACGTTACAAAATAAATATTAAATGATGAAAATATATTATATCGATATATAAGAATTTTTTTTCAAATATAAAATTTATAAAAATGTATTCAATCTTTCTTAATTCTATATAAAAAGAATAATAATACAATTTTCAGGTCATCTCAGATAAAACCGAGTTAACCCGAACATAACCCGAACCAAATTATTTTTTTCGGGTTAGATTCTGGTTCCAACTCGATATGACCCGAATCCAAAAACTCTCAACCCTAACCCAATCATTTTCGGATCGGTTAGCGAGTTGAGTTCAATTTTGACACCCTTAGTTTTATTTTTATTTTTTAAAATGAAAAAGTTTTATATATGTGGGAAATTTGGCTATATAGTGCATTCTTTTGAGATCAACTTTTCTTTTTCTCTTCAAATATGGTGTTGTTCATGTGGTGACTGGTAAATTGTTTAAATTTCCTAAAAATTTTGTCATAATATACCATCATTCATTTATGTTAATTTGACGTGATACATAGTTCATTCCTCAGGGATGATATGAGACTATCAAATACTTTCTTTACTTTATTTCTATTATATTTTTTTAATTATTATTATTATTATTATTATTATTATTATTATTATTATTATTATTATTATTATTATTATTATTATTATTATTATTATTATTATTATAATGTGATAACCTGCAGCCGTTATCTTTCGGTATGTACTGGGTAAACATTCGGACTAATGCAATACCTTGCAAACCACGTTAGCCAGGTAAACCGCATTAAACAAGTCATGCGAAACATGCTAGTCTAAGAAGATTTTGATAAGAGAATCAAACTACTGACCTCTAACCAAATATTCACCTACTCTACCAACTAACTAGGACATCCCTTGAAAGCTTGAATGCCATTATTTACTTTGTTGATTCACCTTAACTAGTATAAATCTAGAAATTAGCATATCAAGGGATATGTTTCTGGTACTTAATAACTTCCGCGTAAAATTCTACTCTTGCCCATAGATTACATCCACCCCTGGGCACCCAATGATACAAAACTGCAACTTTATAGTTAAAATAATCAAAGGAAAATTTTTTGAATCTAATATATCTTAAAAAGTGAGAGTTTAATTGTGTATTGTCTATATTGTCTTAGGTTTATTTATTGCTTTAAATTAGTCTTCGATTTTCATTTGATTTATTGAGTGTGTTATATTTTTATTGAAGTATTTAATTTGTTTTCTCCAAATATATATCTTAAAAAGGGAGAGATTAATTGTGTATTGTCTATATTGTCCTTAGGTTTATTTATTGCTTTAAATTAGTCTTCAATTTTCATTTGATTTATTGTCTGTGTTATATTTTTATTGAAGTGTTTAATTTGTTTTTTCCAAATGGTAAAAATGGATGACATCAACATATTTCGAGGTTCAAGAATGGAGAATTTGTTGGATATTAAAACGTCGATGTATTTGTTATGACTAATCTTTTATTCTCAATATTATGCGTTATATATAACAATTTTCTAATATATCTTACAAAGGAAGAGTTTAATTGTGTATTTCTATATTGTCATTGAGTTTAATTTATTGCCTTAAATTAGTCTTCTAATATATCTTAAAATGAGAGAGTTTAATTGTGTATTGTTACTATTGTCTATATTCTCCTTGGGTTTATTTTATTGCTTTAAATTAGTTTTCGATTTGCATTTGATTTATTGTGTGTGTTAAATTTTTAGGGAATTGATATTTACACTCCATTTTTTGTTATTTGCACTTCATTTGTGAATAAATTTGTACTCTACTTTACATATATAGTGGAGTGTAGGTAACACAAAATGGAGTGTAAATATCAACTCTCAAATTTTTATTTGAGTGTTTAATTTGTTTTCTCCAAATGACGAAAATGGATGAAATCAACATATTTCGAGGTTCAAGAATGGAGAATTTTTTGGACAGTAAAATGTCGACGTATTTGTTATGACTAATTTTTTATTCTCAATAAATGTGTTATATTTAATAATTCTCTAATATATATCTTAAAAAGGAAGAATTTAATTGTGTATTGTCGATATTATCCTTGAGTTTAATTTATTGCCTTAAATTAGTCTTAAATTTGTATTTGATTTATTGTACATGTGTGTTAAATTTTTGTTTAAGTGTTTAATTTGTTTTCTCCAATCTATCTAATTTAATCTAATATCTAATATATTTTAAAAAATGAGAGTTTAATTGTGTATTACCTATATTGTCCTTGAGTTTATTTTATTGCTTTAAATTAGTCTTCAATTTGCATTTGATTTATTGTGTGTGTTAAATTTTTATTTAAGTGTTTAATTTATTTTCTCCAAATGGCGAAAATGGATGACATCAACATATTTTGAGGTTCAAGAATGGAGATTTTGTTGGACAACGAAACGTCGACGTATTTGTTATTACTAATATTTTATTCTCAATATTATGTGCTATATATAATAATTTTAGAATATATCTTAAAAAAGAAAAGTTTAATTGTGTATTGTTTATATTGTCATTGAGTTTAATTTATTTCTTTAAATTAGTTTTTATTTTGCATTTGATTTATTGTGTATGTTAAATTTTTGTTTAAGTGTTTGATTTATTTCTCCATATGATGAAAATGGATGACATCAACATATTTTGAGGTTCAAGAATGGAGAATTGTTGGACAGTAAAACATCGACGTATTTGTTATGACTAATCTTTTATTTTCAATATTATGTGTTATATATAATAATTTTTAATTTGTGTTAAATTAAGTTTTTGTTTTGCTTTTCGTGTCTATGACTGATATTTTCATTTATATTATGTGTTTTTATACTTGTATATTTTTCTTGTCAGCTATAAATCAAGGATCCTGATACTTAGATTTTAATATTTAGAATTTTCAAAGGTAAAATATCTTTTGGTTCCCATATACATACATACATATATATATATATATATATATATTTGAAAAATATATATATTTTATGTTCTTTAACTTCTTATAAACTTTATCTTACAATATTGTATATCACGTGCAACGCACGTTAAACTTACTAGTTAGTCAAAATGTCCAATTCCTATATTTGGCCATCGAATAGTATTTCATTCAAACCAATGCAATTAAAAAAATAAAAATAAATTATTTGATTGATATGAATGCAAGATTATATCACTAAAAATTGAAAACAACATTTTTACAATGATGAAAAATTGAAATTTGAAATCTGAAAGCTAGGGGAACTAAATAACATTACTGATTACTCAATTATGGCCTCACCCTTTAGAGATTATCATATAAGACACTGATATCAGTTAATCTCGAAACTCATAAGCGGATTTGTGCATAATATAACTACTATTATTTCTGAAGAATATGTTATTTTTGTTCTGATTTATGTATATGAGTTTTTCTGTTAAAAACGTTTTTAGCTGGGACGTTAATTATCTTATTTACTAAGTGACGACCATATCACTCACACACCAAACACCATCTCAGATAAGAACGAAGTGGAGATGGAAGAAGATAAGAAAAACCAATTCTAAGGCTAGCGCAGCCGTGAATTCTACTGTTTAGTTTCTGTTTAGTTCTTGTTAAGTTAATCTGCTGCGTAGACATTGCATCAATTTATTTTAAGCATTATAAAGGTAGTGTAATTCCAGTTTTATGAATGACAAGCATTTCGGTTTATAAATAAAAAGATTTGTTTATTTTTTTTTGAATATATACTTTTGAGGCTTGTTGTTTTCGAATGATTAATTTGGGAACAACGCTGGTGTCTATTGCCTCAGGTTTGGGGATTGGCGGTAGTGAATTTGGGTGGACAAGGATGAAAGCCATCAACAAAGACAAAATAGGTCATGACCGGTAAGGAAGATCGTGAATTGCAGACGCCATGAGATATGTTTAGAGAGAATATATAAACCTAAGAAAAATAAAATATTACAAAAGATAAAATAAAACAAATTATACAAAATATACAAAAGATAATGCACAATTTAAACTCAATATAAAATATATTACAATACCTGGGGTCATAAAAACATTACTTTTATGTCAACAATAGAATATTGCGAGATTCCTAATGCGAAGGGGAGTCTGCATCAAGAAAATCATCGGCTGCCACCGGCCCAAAACATGCTAAAGTTGAATGTTGATGCTAGTTTGAATGAGAACCTTAATCAGTTTAGTGTGGGCGGAGTATTGCAAGATCATCAAGGGAGACTTCTATCGGCGTTTGGTAAGAAAATAAATCAACCGTTCTCGGTGGTTCATGGAGAACTCTTAGCTATAATGGAAGGGATTAAACTTGTTTATGAAAAGAATTTCAGAAATATTCAGGTGGCTTCCGATACTTTATTAACAGTGCAAGCAGTCACAGCTGATCAAGAAGATCTGGGATATCCGGGAGCGTGTGCTACAAAAATCAAAGAAAGGTTGCAGGATTTTATAGCTTTTGATATTGTTCATGTTCGTCGTTCGGTGAATTCTGTAGCTCATAATATTGCTGTTTTTTCTTCTTCCACTCATTCATCGTTTGTTTGGATGAATGATGAGTTTCTCTTGTGGTTGGTTGGACTTGTAATGCTTGATTATAATTAATAAAATTAAAAGTTTTGTCTAAAAAAAAAAATCAACTCATTTCAGTGATATAGATCCATGAGATTTTGTACAAAAGATTTACTCATTGAGAAAAAATTAGGACGGTGTATGGATTACAATGGATCGGGTTTAGAACCCGCCTAAGCGAGTTCACAAGCGGGTTCGAGGCAGGTCTCGGGTTTGACCAAACCCGCTCAGACCCGCCCCGCCAGGTATATATATATATAAATTTAAAATATACATGTATATATATTAAATATAAAATATATATATAATATTAATAATATATAATTATATTTTTATACTAAATAATTAATATTTTGTCCATAATTTGAGTGTATAATTTTATTAGATTGAAATGAATTTATTTTATTATGATAGGTTTAGTATAAAAATATATCATTATAATGTTTTTTGGTTAATAATTATTAATTAATCACAAATTGATCAATTTTAAGTTGTGATAATATTTTTTTGTCTTAAATATTATCAATATATATTTGAAATTAAATTTAAATTTTTTTTGTTAATTTAAATTTTTTTTATTTAATAAATTTAAAATTATTTAATTTTTGGCAGGTCCAACGAGTCTAACCCAGATTGGACCCGTCGGGTTCGCAAGGCGGGACGAGGCGGGTTCAAAGGGAGGCTGTGCGAGTCTCGGGTTTATTCAAACCCGCCCCGTTGTCATCCCCTAAGACGGTGGGTTATTAAAATTTCGAAAACCAAACAACACTCCGCTACAAATAAAATTCAACAGTGAATAGATGTCAAAATCTCCTAAGTAAACAAATAAAAATAGTCAATCATACCGGATTAAAGCAATTTAATGAACCCTAAAAAATTCTATAAAACAATTAAAAGTTGGAATACCGATCGAGCTAACAATATGAACTAATTAACATTTAGGCCATTTAATGCATTTTACATTACAAAAATTCGGTTGTATATCATTATCAAATTAAGCAAAAAAAAATATTTTAACCCAATAAAAAATAATTATTTATTATTATTATTATTATTATTATTATTATTATTATTATTATTATTATTATTATTATTATTATTATTATTATTATTATTATTATTATTATTAAAACTCTTAAATATTGGGACCACTCACTTTATTTTTAGTGTCTATAACAATTAATACGAAAATTCTTGTATTATTTGTTATTTTGTTTGCCCGAAATTTATTTGGTTTCACATAAAGCAAGGAATCATAATTCAATTTCCCTGAGTATATATTAAATCATTAAGAAAGAACTATGTATACATTAATTTTTCATTAGATTTATGTTTACATTTTAGCTACATGAATGCATTAATTAATTATTTTTGGAAAACAGATATTATTATTATTATTATTATTATTATTATTATTATTATTATTATTATTATTATTATTATTATTATTATTATTATTATTGCATTTAACTTATTTCTAGATCTTGTCTGTATAAAAATCTAGCAATTAGAATATTTTCTTAATCACAATTAATTAATAACATTACATGACTTTGGGATTGGATCGGCCCCACAGCCAAATTTCCTTTTGTTTTTTGTTTTCTTTTTAAAATATTTAATTATTTATTTTTATTTATATTTTTGGGTTTTTTTTTGCTAAAATTTTTGGGTTTTTCTCTTTTTTTTTTATTTTTTTATTTACTTTTAGGCCTTTTTTATTAGACATTTTATTTTTTTTAAAAAAAATCTCATTTTATTCTTATTATTTTCATGTATCAATTTTTTCCTATAATTTATATTCCAATACTATATAATAATACACCAACTAATTAATGTTAATATGAAAACACACATAAATAATTTAAATGTTTTGTTGTTTCATTTCAACTAACATCTTTATACTTTCAAAAAGAAAGACAGTTGATTAAGAATGTTTAATAGATATATTACTATTGAAATTAATGATGTCAAGATAATTATGGATGAATATTGTATCGGTTAAACCGAATTAACCCACCGAATGAATTCGAAAATTGATCAGTTCGGTTAATTCAGAAATTCAATTTTAGTTCTAGAAATTTTCGATTAATTTAACTCGGTTATTGGTTTTCGTTAAAAAAATCAGTTAACTGAATTAACAGATTATAAATAATTTATATTTTGATTTTTTTTAGAATTTACATATAATTTATTATATTTTAAAATATTTATATATTTAATATTTTTCTGATTTTTAATTTGTTCAACTATAATGTGTTTTATTATGATAAAAACTTAATAATAAATTATTAATTTTATGAATTTAATTTTTAATGTTTAGAAAACAAATCGATTAATTTTATTTTTTTACTTTACATATAATTTATGATATTTTTAAATTTTTATATATTTAATATTGTACTTAATTTTTATTATTTTTTTCAAGCATAATGTGTTAAATGATATAAGAAAATAAAAATATACAAAAATGATTGTTTTTTATAAAAATTAAAATGTATAATAAAAAAAAAAATTAGAGAAAAAAAATTTAGCAAAAAAAACCCAAAAATTTGAATAAAAATAAATAATATAATTAAATATTAAAAAAAAGAAATTTGGCTGTCCGTTTACCCCCACAACATCCCCTATAGTGGCTAAGCCACAATAGGGGATCGAATTCCCTAGACTTTTAAAATTAAATGTCAAGCTTAACTTTTAAAATAAAATAAACTGCACAAATAATATTTGAAACTTTAAAATAAAAATTTGTACGTAAAACACGCTTACCTTAAAAAATTTTAAACTTTGTTCGTAGGCTAGTCTCAACTCTCTTGGTCATCGAAATTAACACATACTTGAAAAACATTAAAACTAATATTTTTGCATAAATCTCAAAATCTAACATTTAACCAAAAATTCTTAATGTTATTTAAATAATTGCTCGTGACTTCGTGAGTGAATTTTTGTATTTTTGGACATTACATTTATAATTGATTCAACGAATGAAACAAAACTGAAAATCACACCTTAACATAGATGAGTAAGTAATAAAATCGACATTCTCTTGAAAATTATATATTTCTGACTTGCGCGATGAATACAACACTTGAAATCCATGGACGTCCAATAAAGAGTAATTAGCTTGCTTTTAGGAGAATATTAAATATAGTTTCAATCGACATGTTTTTCTTAGTGTAGATGATGATAGTACGACGTTCATTGGTGGAAAAATGACATTTTGACTTCCTATTATATTTGTCTCGAGACTTCTTATTATATATTAGTAAAACTAACCTATTCAAACCGTAGCTAACCAAACATTAAAATATCATCGAAATAATAATATTTAAATTTTTCTTTTTATTATTTTTTTTATAAAAGAAATATGTCACCGTTTCTGGAAAAAGTGTCGGCCGTGGTGAAATTCTTGTGAAGGCCCATCTGAGGGTTACTCAAACGGACCAGTCAAAGTATTCCGGTTCGGGTTGACCGGTATGAAAATTTCAACTATACGTAAATGTTAATATGAAGTACGCGAGATATATAATCATAAACTTAAAATTTTAGGGGTTACAATACATTTTCAATAATTTTATTATATTTACTCGTTTTTTTTAGTTTTAAATTAATTGATTTATAATAAAATATATATCTATAATTTATGAGAATATATGAAGTTTGTTTTTTGATTTATAATGATTTGATTTTATTAATGTGAAATGCTATCGTTCAATGTGAACCGAAAAAATTAATTCGTAATGATTCCACTTTTATACTTTTCCTTGCAATGTAGTGATATGGAATGTGAACGTACATTATCTTATCTTATGTTTTTTTTTTCTTTATTTAAGAATTAATGTATTTGATTTTCGATTATCATTGCGTTGCTATTTCGTTTGGTACTTTAACGCTCAAATACTAATGACTTTCACTATATTTCATTAAATATATCATTATTGTTCTAACAAATACTAATGAATTATTGTTAAAAAGGTGTATTCCGAATTCTGAAGAACTTGTACAACAACAGCAACTAGTCGAGGCGAGAAAATCTCTCTATCCGCAAGACAAAATTGCCCGTTAACAGTGCTCAACGTTGGCGGCAATCGTCTCTAAGATACAACGACTAACGATCGTGATATAGCAGCACTACAAATATCATGAACTTCAGTGAACGAAAATAAGTTTCAACTTTTGTTTTGAGAAAGTGAGGGAGAGATTTTGCAGAAATCTGATGTATACGTTATCAGATGTTTCTATATCTCATTATACGTTATAACTAATCATATATATAGCCTAAGACTTCAAACAATACGTCTTATGGCCTAAGGATGCAACCCATTACAGAAAAAGCCCAGAAAAAGATGCAACTTTTCGGACTGTAGAGGGCGCGCTCGGTCGGTTATTTTTGACCGATCGAGCGCCCCACTTTTGACAAACTTTCTGTCTCGCTCAAATAAGGGTACGCTCGGTCGGTATAATTTGGCCGACCGAGCGCCCAACTTTTATGGAACTTTTTGTCTCGGCAGACGACGGCTACGCTCGGTCGGTAGTTTTTACCGATCGAGCGCACTAAAATTTTTTTTTTTCTCTTTTCTGAATTAAATTTTATCCAAAAAGAATAATTAATCATAAGACCTCGCCTCGCCACGCCTCGCCGCGCCGATCCGATCGCGCGCGTGTGTTTGTTGCATCGATTAGCGTCTTGCCCCTTTACAAAACATCGGTGCCCTAAGGGCCCAATCCCATAAACCAAATTTGGGTTATTTAAGGAGTCAAACACATTGGAATTGTTCCAATGTGGGACAAACTAAAACAAGTTTTTCCTCCAATTTATTCACCAAATTTGAATTTATTCAACACATTGGGACAATCCTTTCAAGCCCTTTCAAGCATCCTTTCAAGCCCTTTCAAGTCCATTTATTCCAACAATCACAATTCTTTCAATATTTTCAACAATCCCCCACATGAATGAATTTCACGTATATTAGCATTCTCACTAGAAAGTCATTTTGAGTTATTGGTACATCAGGATAGGTAGCTTGTGGCTTTAAACCTACCTTAGTAAAATACTATAGGATTTACTAGTTGCATAGTGACGCGATGTCTTGAACTAGTCAACCGTTTGTGTAAACCAAGTCAATAGTATTTACATAACAATACTCTAACATATTTTTTTCTCACGTTGTGTCCATTTTGGCCCTGGACCGTATCTTAGATTCATAAGTGTTGCAATCAAAGCGGCCAATACTTTGCACTTATATAGGTGATCTCCTATCAAGAGTATCCTGCGTTACTCTACCTCATAGGTATAGGAATCATTAAAAGAAAACTTAACCTCACCACATTTTGTAGATCATTTATACTTGGATATTTCAGGAATGAGCAAGTAACAATTCCAAGCACTCAAACTAATATTTATAACTTAGTTGTCCCATTGAACCAAGGTTTTGGGATCTCCAATTCTCAAGGTTGGGTTACCGCTATAAATATTTTAATTTGTGGATTTTAAACTCATTCCTCCAAGTAGTTTGTACATTTGATCTCTATTTATACTTTTGTAAGCGGATCCGCAAGGTTTTTTTTTGACTTCACATAGTCAACCGAAATAACCCCATTCGAGATCAATTGTCTTATGGTATTATGTCTCCGACGAATATGTCGAGATTTACCATTGTACATACTACTTTGTGCTCTTCCTATTGCTGACTGACTGTCACAATGAATCATAATGGAAGACACCGGTTTATTCCAACATGGAATATCTTCGAGAAAGTTTCAAAGCCACTCGGCTTCTTCTCCAGCTTTATCTAGAGCAGTGAACTCGGACTCCATAGTCGACCGAGCTATACAAGTTTGTTTAGAGGATCTCCATGACACCGCTCCTCCACCGAATGTGAACACATATCCACTCTTAGACTTGGAGTCTTTTGTGTCAGAAATTCAATTTGCGTCACAATATCCTTCTAGGACTGCAGGATATTTTGTATACACTATTCCATAACTAGAAGTGTATTTAAAATATCCAAGCACTCTCATTAGTGCTTTTCAATGATCCTCACTTGGATTACTTGTGAACCGACTAAGTTTGTTTACAGTATATGCAAGATTAAGACGGGTACAGTTAGTTAAGTATATTAAACTTCCTATCACCCTTGCATATTCCACTTGTGAAACATGTTCTCTTCTATTTTTTGGCTAAATATGTACCCAACTCCATAGGTGTTCTAGCCGAAGGACGATTTGTGGCATTAAATCGTTCAAAAACCTTTTCTACATAATGAGTTTGGGATAATATAATTCCAGCATGAAGTCTAGAGACTTTAATCCCTAGAATTATATCACACAATCCCAAATCCTTCATATCAAAATGTTGTCTCAACATCTTCTTGATTTTCACAATCAATTCATGGTTGCTTCCCATGATTAACATGTCATCTACATAAAGGCAAACAATTACATATGCATTTGTAGTACCTTTAATATAGACACATTTGTCACATTTATTTATTGTGAAACCATTTGACAACATTGCAGTGTCAAACTTTTGATGCCACTGTTTAGGTGCTTGTTTGAGTCCATACAACGACTTGACAAGTTTACACACCTTTCCTTCTTTTTCGGGTACAATAAACCCTTCTGGTTGTTTATATATATTTCTTCGTCCAACTCTCCATTCAAAAACGTTGTTTTAACATCCATTTGATGTATCTCAAGATCGTGAAATGCTGCAATAGCTATGAAAACACGAATGGATGTTATTCTAGAAACCGGAGAGTAGGTATCGAAGAAATCATATCCCTCCTTTTGTCTAAAACCTTGAACCACTAGTCGAGCTTTATATTTATCTATAGACCCATCTTCTTTGTGTTTCCTTTTAAGAATCCACTTGGATCCTAAAGATTTACATCCCGGAGGGAGATCAACCAACTCCCACGTATGATTGTGCATGATGTAATCTATTTCATTTTGTTTGGCTTCTTTTCAAAAAGGAGCCTCAGGATTTGATAAAGCCTCCTGAAGAGTTCTTGGTTCATTATCTAACATGTATGTTAGAAAATTAGGACCAAACGACTTTTCAACTCGTGCACGCTTGCTGCATCTTGGTTCTTCTTTGGTTTGTGGAATTTCAATTGTATTTTCATAAGTTCTCTTGTTTGAACTTATTTATTTCCTTCATTTACAAGGAAAAATATTTTCAAAGAATACAACATTCCTTGATTCCATGATTGTGCCTTCATTTACATCAGGAATTGTTGACTTATGCACTAAGAATCGATATGCACTACTATTGTACGCATAGCCAATAAATATGCACTCAACCGTTTTAGGCCCAATTTTTATTTGTTTTGGCTTAGGTACTTCTACTTTAGCCAAACACTTTGAGGTATTGGTAAGAAGGTTTACGACCTTTTCACTGTTCATACGTTGTTTCATCTTTTCCTTTGATTGGAATCTTTTTTAGAATATGAGTTGCTGAGAGAATCGCTTCACCCCACATATTTTGAGGTAAGCCAGAATTTATTAACAACGCGTTCATCATTTCCTTTAATGTTCGATTCTTGCGTTCTGCAATGCCATTAGATTGAGGTGAGTAAGGGGCTGTCGTTTGATGAATGATGCCCAAAGTTGAGCAAAATTCTTCAAAAGGAGCCACATACTCTCTACCTCGATCACTTCGAATCATTTTAATCTTTGAACTTCGTTGATTTTCAATCTCAGTTTTATATTTCTTGAAAGCTTCAATTGCTTGATCTTTGCTTTTCAATAAATATACATAACAAAATCTGGTACAATCATCAATGAATGTTATAAAGTACTTATTTCCACCTCGTGTTTGTACCATTTTTAAATCACATGCATCAGTATGTATTAATTCAAGCGGCGTAGTACTTCTCGTGACATTATGAAATGGAGCTTTAACCATTTTTGCTTCAACACAAATCTCACACTTGTTTTGTGGATTTTTTTTAAACGTGTATTACATTTAAATTTGCAAGTCGTTGCAACGTATTGAAGTTAACATGTCCTAATCGTTCATGCCATAATTCATAGCTTTCAAGCAAGTAAGCAAAACCAACAACTTTATTCTTCGCCTCAGGGCGGATAACATTCATTACATTCAATTTAAAGAGACCACTATCTTGGTACCCACCAACAAATACACCGGATTTTGTCAATATAAATTTATCAGACTCAAACACCATTCTAAAGTCTGCCTTGCTCAAGAGAGAACCCGAAACTAAGTTCTTCCAAATTTCTGGCACATGCAGCACATTCTTGAGCGTCACCTCTTTGCCCGAGGTCATCTTCAACACCACGTTTCCTACTCCAACAACTTCAGATGTTGCGGAGTTTTCCATGAACAACTTTCGATCTCCAACGGTGGCATAGGTGGAATACATATCTTTATCGGCACAAATGTGGCTCGTAGAGCCGATATCAATCCACCATCCTCTCGGATCATCCACCATGTTGGTCTCACTAATAACGACACTTAAATCAATATCAGAAATTGCTAAAGGTACATACCTTTGTTCAACCAAGTTTGATTGATTTCGTTTCTGATTTGTGTTATTTTTCTTTGGAATTCGGCAATCCCTTGTCATATGATTCGGTTTGCCACAGTTGTAGAAACTTCCTTGGAATTTCTTCGCTTTCCCCTTTTGCTTTCCATCATGGGGGCGCTTCCTCTTTTGATTCGTACTAGACTCCGCCAGATTTGCTTTGGCCTCGGTTTCCATCTTTTTATGTGACTTGGCCTCGGTATTTCTGTTGTCCTCCTCAATGCAAAGTCTCACGATCAGATCTTCAAGTTTCAACTCCTTACGTTTGTGCTTAAGGTAGTTTTTGAAGTCCTTCCACATCGGAGGCAACTTCTCAATAATAGACGCGACTTGGAATGGTTCATTGATTTCCATCCCTTCGGCCTATAAGTCATGCAAGATGATTTGTATCTCTTGCACTTGACTCATCACAGTTTTTGAGTCTATCATCTTGAAGTCCAAAAATTTGCCAACCAAGAACTTCTTTATTCCTGTGTCTTTAGTTTTGTATTTCTTTTCCAAGGAATCCCAGAGTTCCTTGGCCGTCTTGACAGAGGAGTAGACACTATAGAGAGTGTCATCAATGCCATTCCATATGTAGTTTCTGCATAGAAAATTGTTGTGGTTCCATGCATCAACTGCGGTCCTCCTTTGGATGTCAGAGTCGCCTTCAACGACGACAGGGGGATCCTCCTTTAGGAATCTAGACAGATTGAGTGTTGTCAGATAGAACAACATCTTCTGCTGCCAACATTTGAAGTCGGCACTAGAAAACTTTGGCGGATTTTCTCCATGTGCAGGGGCGGAAGCGAGAGGAGTGAATGAAACGGTAGACATCTTCAGAATCCGAGAAAAACAAAATTTCTTCTTGCGATTGTTAAAAGGGTGTATTCCGAATTCTGAAGAACTTATACAACAACAGCAACAATAGCAGCAACTAGTCGAGGCGAGAGAATCTCTCTATTCGCAAGACGAAATTGCCCGTTAACAGTGCTCAACGTTGGCGGTAATCATCCCTAAGATACAAGTGATATAGCAGCACTACAAATATCACGAACTTCAGTAAACGAAAATAAGTTTCAACTTTTGTTTTGAGAAAGTGAGGGAGAGATTTTGCAGAAATCTGATGTATACATTATCAGATGTTTCTATATCTCATTATACGTTATAACTGATATATATATAGCCTAAGGCTTCAAACAATACGTCTTATGACCTAAGGATGCAACCCATGACAGAAAAAGCCCAGAAACAGATGCAACTTTTCGGACTGTGGAGGGCGCGCTCGGTCGGTTATTTTTGATCGATCGAGCGCCCCACTTTTGACAGACTTTCCATCTCGCTCAAATAAGGGTGCGCTCGGTCGGTATAATTTGGCCGACCGAGTGCCCATCTTTTATGGAACTTTCTGTCTCGGCATACGAGGGTTGCGCTCGGTCGGTAGTTATTTTATCCAAAAAGAATAATTGATCATAAGACCTCGCCTCACCAGCCGGCCGCGCGCGCGTGTGTCTGTTGCATCGATTAGCGTCTTGCCCCTTTACAAAACATCGGTGCCCTAAGGGCCCAATCCCATAAACCAAATTTGGGTTATTTAAGGAGTCAAACATATTGGAATTGTTCCAATGTGGGACAAACCAAAACAAGTTTTTCCTCCAATTTATTCACCAAATTTGAATTTATTCAACACATTGAGACAATCCTTTCAAGCCCTTTCAGGCATCCTTTCAAGCCCTTTGAAGCCCATTTCTTCCAACAATCACAATTCATTCAATATTTTCAACAATTATCACAATGAATTATGTAAGCCAATGTCTTTTAGTGTTTTCAATTTGAAATAATTTCCCTCTAAATTTAAGTGAGTGTTTTTATTTATAACAAATAGAAAGTAACTCGCATTGTTGTGTTTTCAATTAATTTCTCTTGTGTAATCTTTCAATATTTATGCTTTTCTCTCTTGTCCTCCTTTTTCTTCTAATTTCCTTTTATTTGTGTAGGAACTATAAATGTTGAGTAGGTTTTATGTGAGATGATATCACATATCTATATTTATAAAATGGATCAATTCAATTTATATCTATAATAAAAGCAACATTTTTAACATAAAAAATAATATTTTTTCATGATCGAGCCAAATAAGATATTTGTCTCATAAAATTAACTTGTCAAGAGATCGTTTCATAGGAGTTTTGTGATACATGTTTTAATATTTTTGCTATGATGATCATACTTAAATGAGTAAGAATATTACAAATATTTTTCTCCTTAAAAAGCGGGAGACATGGACGGAGGCATGTAATTTTATTCTTATTTTATTTATCCACGCAAAATAGTAATATAATTTAAATTTTTTAGCTAATTTTACAAAATTGAATAGTAATACACATTGAATTTTGAACTAATCTCATAAAACTGAGAAACATAATATGTCGAGTACCGAATTCAATTTTTTTCAAGTAATACCTCTTCCCATTCATCTTTCCTTTGGGATGGTATGTGCTCATTTATGTTTTTTTTTTTCCCAATATTTTGAATTATAATCCACTTTTAAATTTTGTGAGACATTTTTTTATAAAAAAAAACATTGCTATTAATGTTCTATTCTGAGATTTCTAAATAACTTTCTTTGTTTCTTTTATTTCTATTATGTACTTGACAGGATTCTTAATCTTTTGAAAATTTATTGATTTCTTTTTTTTAAAATTTTTTTAACCCTATTATGAATATTGTCAAAACTACACTTTTTTATATGATGAAGGATGAATTTCTTAATTAATGATAGTTTGTTAGTGTATATTGAGAAACAAATTTTGAAAAAGTGTAGTATAAATTCACTTGCAGATGATTTTCGCGATATGCAAAAAAGAAATTTTTAATTATAATAGATCAGGAAGTAATGATGTTTTTTTGTATTTTTTTATGATGAATATTGATATATTATCTGATGAAAATATAATATACCCATATTTAAATGTTATTTTTATATATAATAAATATTTTATTTTCTTAGGTTTGCTACTGGACCCCCCAACATGTAGCTAGTCCTGGCTCGCCAATTTTTTCAATGGTTTGTAGTTTTGTACAATTCCTTTCTTTTTCACTAATTACTACTATTCCAAATACTTCGTTGGAATGAAATCATTTGGACTACAAAATCAAAAAAAATCCCAGAGTAAAATTTCATAAGTAATAGTCAACATGTTGGAATTCATTTATCGACATATTTTTTCTTCCATTTGAAATTAATTTAATAACTCATGTAGTTACTTTAATAAGTTAAATTGTTATAGCTCGTCAATAATAAATCTTTAAAACAATATGAAAAAAATACTGATGTAATTCTCATGTTTATAGTGTTTTCAATCTCAAAAAATTTTCCTTTACGTGAGTGTAAAAAAAAATAAAAATAGAGAAAGTAACTCTCATGTGGTGATTTCAATTTTCAAGTAATTTCTCTATGTAATCCCTTAATATTTACACTTCTCTCTCTTGCCCTTCTTTTTTTCTTCTAATTTCTCAAACTACTGATCCCATTATACACACCAATGAACAAAATCTGTGTCATGATGGCATTTTTCTTATGAATATCTTCATCACGGACCTCAACTGATGATACCTAGATCTCAAGTCAATCTTGGAATATATCAAGGCTCCCTGAATTTGATCGAACAAGTAATCAATACAAGACAACATATATTTGTTCGTGATTGTGACTCAATTCAATTGCCGGTAATTTATGCAGATCTACATAGAACCATTCTTCTTCTTGAAAAATGAAACTAGAGCTCCTTATGAGAAAACACTCGGATGGATATAACCTTTGTCGAAAAAATCTTACAACTATTGGTTCAACTCATGCATCTTTAATGGAGTCAGAAGATACGGTGACTTTGAGATAGGTGCAGTTCCTGGCACTAACTGAATCCCGAATTTTATTTCTCGTGATGGAGGAAAACAAAGAATCTCGTAGGGAAACATATCTGAGAATTAATTTACAACTGGAAGATCCCAAATACCAACACCTTTAATGGACTTGTCATTCGCATAGATGAGGTAGCCTCCTCAGCCCGACTTTAAGGCATGATAGGCTTTCATAGGTATACCACTGGAATCGGAGGTCATGCTCCCTCGCCATAAAAGAACCAACTATCCACCCCTTCCGAAAGAAACTATACGAATCTCTGATAATAGTTCACATTGGCTCAGTATGTAGTCAACAAATCTATTCCCACAATCCAGTAAAAGTATATCATGGATAAAAACATTAGATTTTAGGTCAAACTTCTACCTTCAATCTCTAGTAAACAACCCATCACTTGAATCTTAGCCAAAATAGACTAACCCATTGAGGTAGAGACAAATAACAGAACGTCTAATGAAATATATGGTTGTTTATAATGCTTAACGAAACATACAGATATAAAAAAATGTGATATACTGGTATCAATAAGAGCATATGCATATATACCAAATAAAACAAATGTACATGCAATGATCCTTTCATTCTCTTCCTTGGCCTGCATCTGATTCAAAGGGGACACATGTACTTGGGCTTGAGATCTCAGATTAGAACCGCCCACTGATTGTCTCTGACCTGGTGGACTCTACTTCACGGAAGCATGTGAACCAAAACTAGAACCAGATCCACCCAACTACAGACAATATTTCTTCATGTGGCCCCAGCGTGTCTATGAAATTTCTCCGATGTAAGATTCTTCCCACAGTGCTCGCACTAGTCTTTCATCTTTCCAAAACAGAAACTACCACCATAAGAAGAATAAGAAGAATAAGAAAAAAAAAGACTTCTTGAAATATTAGGGTCACGATCCTAGAGCACTGGAAGGATGAGGGGACTGAAGATATCTACCTCTCATTAAATTGATCACTTCCTGTTGACAATGGTTCACCAGAACCACTTCATAAATCTGATCATCACAAACAATAACAAGATCAAAAATCTCCTGGTTAAGGCCTTGAAAGAAATTATCGTACTTGACCTCAAAAGTGGAATTAATGTATGGATAGCATGGACGGATGAGGGGACTGAAGAGATCTACCTATCATTAAATTGATCTTTGCCTGTCAACAATGGTTCAAAAAAAACCTCGTAATAAGTCTGATCATCACAAATAGTATCAAGCTCGAAAATCTCCTGGTTAAGGCCTTGAAAGAAACTATCTTACTTGACCTCAGAACTGGAATTAAAAAATCAAAGAACTTCTGCTGATATTTGTCAATAGACATTCTACCATGTTTCAAAAATAGGAACTTGATAGACTTGTCCTGATGGAGAGCTGAGGGAAATTTTAGAGTCAATAAAGCCGTATTGAAGTCAGCCCAATAAACCCTACCATGCTCCTGCAACAATGGAGCGGATGCGGATGCGGACGAGGAATTGCACCACTTGCGAGCGCGCACCTGCAGTAAAAAACCAAAAACCTCCATCTTCTGCTCCTTCATGCAATAGAAATTTGGAAACAACTATCTATGCGCTCCAACCAGTCCTCCGTGATATCAGTTCGCCTCCATCCAGCGATTTATGCCCCATTTGAACAAACGTGTGGAGATTGAAACAACGCTGATCATCATTACGATGATGTTCTCAGGGATGTTTTCGGGAATCCTCAATATCTCCCCAAAATCTTACACAACGGTTACCATCATCGTGAAGCACCATCTGAAAGAATAAAAGAACATTAAACCAAAGAGCCAGATCTAAGTCTCAAAATCTTATGGATGCTCTGATACTATAAATGTGATGACCCAACCCAAATCATCTATTAAACAAAACTTACGGCATGAAATTAACTTAATTCAAGAATAAACGGATAACATCATAAAATTAAAAAATTCTTAACAGTAATATAACCCCATCGAAAACATAATTGTAAATTCCAAGTTATACAAACAATCAAACCGCAGTATTTAAACTCAAAACATAAACAAGGAAAATATAGCTAATTCTTTTTGTTGTGCATGCAACCACAAGCTCAGTGCTTTCTTCCACCGGGTCTCTCCAACATAAGAATTGTTTCATGGAATGGGGTGTCCAAGAAAAAAATCCGAGTAAATGAGGGATAAATCACCTTGTACGAAATTATGAGTAAGTAGTTCTATATGATGCATGTATGCACACATACATGGTACTAGAGATCAAACGAGATCAACATGCTCAGTCTAGAAGCTCCATGATGTGTATAATACTACGCCGTTTCATCAGGAGGTGGCTCCCACACCAGCTCGATATCATTGACAACCTTAGTCGAAGAAAACAACTCCCGGTGTCCAACATCCAAAGAAAGAGGGCTGGTGATCCCATAAATCGGTTAATCACAAAGGATGCAGGTTCTACATGATATTCATGCAACATAAAAATTGTGACATAATATATACACATAAAATATGCTGAATAATATGTAGCAAATAGAAATGAATATTCCATTCTGGATATTTCGGACAATACGTATTTACCTCTAACAATTGGTCTAGGAGTATAGGGGTCTAAAGTCCAAGCCTACATATCAAGTAATACTATATTACTGTATCTCATCTAAAAGGCTTAACTAGTTCAATAGTTACTCTCAATAACTACTAGGAATTCAATTCTATAGTTTCTTCCGTTGTTAGCCAGATGATGTCAAAAGCCCAAAACTTGAGCACGCCTTTGCTACGATCCCAGTAGCCCTTTGGTAGTACCCAACCATCGATATTATGGTTAAAAATACTGAATATAGACTGAATAGACCGATAAATAATTGCATCCAAAAATAAGGGATTTTACCCCTATTTATAGACCAGAGTTTGGAAGATCTAATATATGCATGATTTCCATGTGTTAACAACATTTTGACACCTGGATTCGGAAGATCCGAATTGGTATATGTCATAGTGACATCGATGTGTCATGAACCTCCGTGGATCTCTAGGTTATAAAGATCCAAACCCAGATTGGAAGATCCGATTTTGTTCGTTTTTTGTGAACCAATTCCGCTAGTTCTAAACTTTTCGGGCTTTTCGGACCTTTATGAGCTTTTTGGCGCTTATTTTTGACATAAATGCTTAATTAATGACCTTTAAGCATGTTTTATCATTTGAACTTGTAAAATAGGACTCGGGTCACTACATCAAATCTCTAACACTTTCAAAAATATCAAGCGGACTAATAAATCTCGAAGATAAAAACTTACCCTTGAGAACGAATCTCAGAATTCTGTGAAACGACCATACCTTCATGAAAACTCTCTCATGGCTGAAATTGTAGGGGTCTACACTTGATGTTCACATAAATAGCTTTGCTTGTCCTGTGCAGTCTTTATACGATTCTTGATCTGGTTGACTTTATCAATATCTTGCTGCACTAACTCTAGTACCTTTACATGTATTCTCCAACTTCCGCCCAAAAACATGGAGTGCCACATCATCGTTCATACATCGTCTCAAACGGTGCCATACCAATATTGTGGTGATAGTTGTTGTTGTACGCAAACTCACTAACGATAGATTGTCTTGCCAAGCTAGATCAAAATCCATATCACAAGCTCACAACATTTCTTCAAGAGTACGAATCATCCTCTTAGACTGGCCACCAGTCTCTGGATGACAAGAAGAACTCAAACTTAAAGTAGTGCCCAAAGTTCAATGGAAACTTCCTAAAATCTTGAAGTAAGCCATGGATCCATATCATCGAATATTCTCACCAGCACGCCATGAAATCTTACAATCTCCTAGATGTACATGCGATTTATATGATCAAAAGTGAAATCCTAGTTGTATGGAAGAAAATGAGTTGAATTGGTGAATATGTCCACTACTACCCAGATAGCATCAAAGTTCCTCGAAGAAAATTGCAAATGATTCATGAAGTGTATCAAGATATTCTCCCACTTCCACTCAGTAATCAACAAAATTCTATAAAAACCCTCGTTTTCATTCATACTCTGCTTTCATTTGCTGAAAAATCAATCACTTGGAGAAATATTGATAGAAACTGTTCTTAATGACCTTTCCACTAGAAACAAGTCTTCAAGTCTCTGTACATATTGTTACCTTTTGATTGCACATTTAACTTGATTCTATGAGCCTAATATAGAATCTCATCTCTCAAATTGTCATCCTCTGGTATCAAAATTCGACAAGACAAACATAGAAAATCACCAGATTGATAGAGAAACTGTTGTGAAAAATACTCGCAAGCGTACGAGTGTCAAGTTTTAATATAGTGATAAAATCAAGTATCGATCCCACATGAAGTAAAATGAAAATAATCAGTACTTGTAATTAAAATAGTCCAAACTTTATCTAGAAAATCAATATTTCAGAATTTTGCAGAAAAAAATAAAATAGCAATGAAGTTTTGATAAGCACGCACACAACTTTCAGAAATAATCAATCAGAGAAAAATGGTTTAGAGGCTTAGATTTCACCTGGTTTCAACAACAATCAATCCTAATTAATTAATGTTCATGAATTTCAATCAATTAATAGCCAAGAACACTTAAGTTTATTATTTTCCTCTCCCGAGCAACAAATAATTTTTATCAACTACAATTCAATTCCAATATCCCTATTAAGAATCTACTTGCATTGATCTATCACAAAATATTGTTTTTTTTAAAGCTCTGTTAAAATTATACACTCTCCCGAGCTATATAAATAATTAACAGTGTATTCTTCTTCTTTTCTTTTCTTTTATTTTTTTCTCCATTTCCAAATAAATTCAATAATCTCCTACAACCACAAAAACAACATAACAACCACATAAATCTGCTCAAAACAAACAATTAACCATTAAAATCATATATAAATTAAGTGTATAAAATACACTTATCAAATACCCCCAAACTTAGAATTTTGCTAGTCCCGAGCAAAACAATTCAAAACAATAATCTTCCAAAAACTCAAATCACCAAAAACAACAAGAATAGCCAAGAAATATTATGGAGCAATGGCTTCAGCAATAATTTCAAAAAATTCAAATCCAATCTCATCCAACCTACTAACACTTGAAAGTTTTAATCATAACAAAATAACCCAAAAAACTTACAATTTCCGCAACTCACGTTCAAAACACCCTTATCCAAGTTCAATTCACACATTCATAGATCATGAGGACTTTTCAAGGTAGCATGAGATCAAATACTAGAATATCAAATCAAAAACACTCACAATTAGGTAAATTCAAAGAATAATAGTGTGTGTGTGTTTCGATCAAAATTTATAATCATTAAAAGTATCAATCAACAGTCCATAGGCTAAATTATCGCAACTCTTCTCCACTAGTATATTGGGCAACTGAGACTCGTTCAATAGGACTTAATCAGCTTTTAATGTAAGATCTGGCTTATGGCTACAAACGAAGGATAAGAATTCAAAAATAAGGAGTTATTTATATTTATGCTCTAATTACGACTCCTTTTCATTTACAATTTCACATTTTTTTTCCACTTCAATGAATTTTCAACTTTCATCTTTTCAACTTCTTTCACAACTAATTTCATAACTCTTTTCACAACTCTTTTCAACTCTTTTTTTTTCAACTCTTTTCTACTACTACCTCTTTCTTAATTTTTTCTTTTCAAATCTTCCACTACACCATTCCATTTTTCACAAATAAAAACTAGGAGAATATAACATTTTAGCATTCAAATTACTCCCTTAAAGGTAGGAATTAGTGTATAGGCAATTCAGGTAGTCAATGTAGGACCTTGAAATAATGACGAATGAGGGTTTATCACACGTTACACGCATGTCATTCGATTTTCAATAAGCTCAAACAAGATACTAGGGATAAAATAAATAATGGGTAGCTTGAAAGGCTCAAACGAATTCAGAAAAATTGCCTAAATCATCCCTAATCACAGTTTTGCCCGTATTTCGCCTCAAAGAGTGTTCGAACTAGTTCTAGACAAGTCTCAATCCACAATCAAATCATACAAATTTCAATCAGTGCAGAAAAGATTAATCATCAGCAGTAAACGATGATTTTTTCAACAAATTTTTCAGATTTTTCTGTACCTCAAAGTACTCATAAACGTGTAGGCTCAAATGGCAACTAAAGATAAATAAATGCAATGAAAATTAGGCCCAAAAATTCCAAACAATGCCTCAATCATATCTATGTCTGTATGTCTCAAAAATCAGATTCAAGTATTAATCACAGAGTATATAGGAAATTGTTCATCTAATTGGTTCCATTTTTTCTCAAAAATATTTGTCAGATAGGTAGACAATCATGGATTTCAGTTATAGTACAAAAAAAAAACTTTTCATCAGCCATGCATCCATTTATTTCTCGATTTCTTTTCAACTCAAAACTAACACAACAAATAACTAAACTCAACAAATTTTTTAATCAATGAAGCACACAGTAAAACTCAACTACTTAACTATCAACCAACCAACTAATTCAACTAAACAACAAGATCAGACACCGATTCACCCCCCCAAACTTAGTGTAATCATTGTTCCTAATGATTAAAAACAATAAAAATAACAAGGGACGCATACCTTCGACACCGAGCATCAGTACTCGGTGTTATCAAAATTTTCAGTAAAATAACTCGCAACCGCAGACCATTTGAGAGGTGATAAGAACAACATGAACGTCCAAATTAACCTGAAAAAAAAATACATGCACACGTATAAAACACAAAAATTGAAATCATAACAAGCAAGATAGCCAGCCAAATCATAGCCTGGAAGTGCACTAGCTCAAGGTGAGCGCCCTTCAAGAGTGCCTTTTCGCATGATGAGGCGCATTAGCGCTTAGAGTAGGGCTGTTGGGGAGCGCCTTTGCGCATGAGGAGGTGCAGAAAGAGAGTGCGTTAGCACTATGAGTAGCGCTAATGGTGGCTAGTCGCGCGGATGAGAAGCGCATTAGCGCGAAGGCGGCGCGGTTAAATGGCGCTATCGCGCTAAGGTGAGGCGTAGATTGGTGAGCGCGATAGCTCTTATTTGTGCGCTGATGGGCTGCGCGATAGCGCATGGTATTGCGCTGTTCTTGCAAAAGTGAAGCGAAACGTGTGCGCGGGGGCTCAAGAGGAGTGGTGCGGGCGCGCCTCTTGTTCGCAATTTTCTTCAGGGTATGGCGCGGGCGCTCCGATTAATGGGGAGGGCGCGCCGTCTCCTCGAATTGAGATTTCTGGAGCCTGAAATTTTTTTGAAAATTAAGAAAAATGAAGCTCAAAAATTAAAAAATAACAAAAATTAAAAAATCTAAATAACAAAAATTAAATAAACTGAAAAAAAGTAAATAAAATAAAAGAAAATGCTTGGGTTGCCTCCCAAGTAGCGCTTGGTTTTAAGTCATCAGCCCGACTTTCACCGGTGTTAGATCTTCCCTTTCCCTTTTATTCGCCAAATAAATTCCACAAACCGCCTTTTAAATTTTGCTTTCTTTTTCTTCATGGTTTTCTTCGTCGATAAATTTGGCGCTTTACTCTTGGATTCAACCTCAAAATTGGCTCTTGGAAAGCTCTCCAACTTCACAACCGGTTCAATTAAGCACAATTCTTCTATGGGTGGATTGGGTGCTTTCGTGAATAAATTAAAAATCACTCTCTCACCTTCCACACCCATAGATAATTCACCCTTCTTGACTTCGATCTTGGTATCCGCAGTGACCAGGAATGGTCTCCCCAATATCAGTGGCATATTTGTATCCTCCACCATATCTAGCACAACAAAATCCGCAAAAAAATAAATTTATCTATTTTTACCAGAACATCTTCAATAATTCCAAACGGATATGTAATCGATCTATCAGCCAACTGCAAAGAGATCATTGTGGGCTTCACCTCACCAAGTCCTAAGCTCCTGAAAATAGACAAAGGCATTAAATTAATGCTAGCTCCTAAATTGCAAAGTGCATTATTAAAATAAGATGAACCAATAGTGCAAGGAATAGTAAAACTCCCTGGATCCTTAAGTTTCTGTGGCATCTTCTTTTGTAGCACCGCACTGCACTCTTCCGTTAAATTCACCATCTCGTTCTCTAGCAGCCTCCTCTTCTTGGACATCACCTCCTTAATGAACTTCGCATAGTTCGGCATTTGCTCCAAAGCTTCAGCAAAGGGGATGTTGATGTGAATTTTCTTGAAAATCTCCAAGAATTTGGAGAACTGCTCATCCAACGCCTTCTTCTTGAACCTTTGCGGGTAGGGGAGTGGAGGCTTGTACATTGGTTTTGGCTTAGTTTTAATCTCCTTTTCTTCGACTTTCTTCTCAAATTTCTCCTCTTCAATATCAGGTTCTTGGACTCCAACTTCTTTTCCACTCCTCAACTCTATGGCATTGCACTGCTCCTTGGGATTTACCTCAGTGTTGCTCGGAAACTGGCCTTGGTTATTATCCTTCAGTGCGTTCGCCAACTGCCCTATGCTAGTTTCCATGGATTGTAGTACAGCAACCATGTTGGCCATGTGCGTCTCTAAGCTGTCAAGGCTAGACTCAGTTCTCGCCATCCTCTTACCTGATTCCTGCACAAAGGTACTAACAACATCCTCCAAAGACTGCTTACCCTCATCCTTGTTTCCATTGAACCCCGGAGGATTCAACACATTTCTATTGTTAGCATACGAAAAATTTTCATGATTACGCAAGCTAGGATGATAAGTATTTGGGATAGGGTTACCTCGATAGCCTCCATAACCTCTCTGATTTATGTACTGGGCTTGTTCATGATAGTGAGATTCATCCACTGCACCCGGAACATCTGCTGGTTCTGTAACACTCACTTTATTCAATTCAGCTACCTGTGTAGTCAGTGCAGATAATTGAGCAGTGATGGATGTGAGAGGATCCACTGCATACACTCCAGCTAGCTTCTTTACTCCCATATGCTCAGATGGCCATTGAAAACTGTTGATCATCATCTGTTCCAGCATATCATAGGCCTGTACATGGTCCTTTGCAAATATAGTACCTCCAGCCGCAGAATCCACATTCATCCTCGTAGGCGCATTCAGTCCGTTGTAAAACTACTCGATCTGTTCCCAATCTGCAAAATTGTGGTTAGGACAACTTCTAAGTAATTCTTTGTACCTTTCCCACGCCTCGTATAGCTGTTCGGTGTCCATCTGCCGGAAAGTGATGATCTCTATCTTCAGTTGGGTGGTTTTGGCAGGAGGAAAATATTTCGCAAGAAATTTTTCTGCCATGCCCTCCCAAGTAGTGACGCTTCCAAGCGACAGTGACTGTAACCAAATCCTTACTTGACCCCTGAGAGAAAAAGGAAACAAGCGTAAGCGTATAATATCCTCAGACACACCATTAATTTTTACCGTATCGGTTATCTCCAAAAATGTGCGTAGGTGTAGGTGAGGATCAGCAGTGGAGCTCCCATTAAATTGGTTCTGTTAAACCATGTTGATCAACGCCGGCTTCAGCTCAAAATTGTTGGCGTTGATAGTTCCTCGAGCGATTCCAGAATAGTGAGCCTGGATCGTTGGCCTGAAGTGATCTCTGGTTGGCATCAAGAGAGCTTGTTGTGCTTCTTCTTCAGCCATTCTTTCAATTTCTTCTCTTCTAGCTCTTCTTAAAGCACGTGCAGTTCGTTCGATCTCCGGATCAAAAAGTAGAGAATTCGCACTTTGAGATCGTCGCATAGACTACAATTAAAAATAAGAAGAAATTAATTAGTAACTTAAAAATAAAATAAAAAAAAACTCTAAATTAAAATCTAGACTAATTGGTAACAAGACCAAAAAATAATCAAAATTTACTCCCCGGCAACGGCGCCAAAAACTTGTTGTGAAAAATACTCGCAAGCGTACGAGTGTCAAGTTTTAATATAGTGATAAAATCAAGTATCGATCCCACAGGGATTAAAATAAAAATAATCAGTACTTGTAATTAAAATAGTCCAAACTTTATCTAGAAAATCAATATTTCAGAATTTTGCAGAAAAAATAAAATAGCAATGAAGTTTTGATACGCACACACACAACTTTCAGAAATAATCAATCAGAGAAAAATGGTCTAGAGGCTTAGATTTCACCTGGTTTCATTAACAATCAATCCTAATTAATTAATGTTCATGAATTTCAATCAATTAATAGTCATGAACACTTAAGTTTATTATTTCTCTCTCCCGAGCAACAAATAATTTTTATCAACTATAATTCAATTCCAATATCCCTATTAAGAATCTACTTCCAGTGATCTATCACAAAACAATGTTCTTTTTTTAAAGCTATGTTAAAATTATACACTCTCCCGAGCTATATAAATAATTAACAGTGTATTTTCTATTGGTCCTATTCAAAATCTGCTCTCCCAAGTGCCAGATTTCAAATAAACATAACAAATCAATTATTGATCAGATAATTGAAAAGACAATCAATTCTAGAAAAAAATAATTAATCTAGAAGAAACTCAATTCAATAAAATCAAAAATCATGAAAGTATCTACACCAGGTTCCATCCGACCTCTAGACTCTAAAAAATTAGTTCATAATAAAATTCTGAATAAAACAATAATTCATAAATCCAAACATATTCAGAATAAAATAAATAAAAAGTAAAGGAAACAAATCCGTCGTCGACGCCGTATCCGGTCTATCGATCTCCGTCTTCGTTCTTCAATTAAACTCCAGAATATTCTTCAGAAATCACACGATCAATTCCCAAAGTATTTCTCTGATATGCGTTTATGTGTGTGGCAGCTCCTCTAAATCTTCAGACTCAGATTTCTTTTTATACGATCACAAAAGCCCAATAATAAAGCCCATAAAAATTAATTGCCCGAGATAATAAAATTTCCAAATCACGATCGAAGCGGGCGCTCAGTACACGGCGCGGGCGCGCCTTCATCTCGCAATTCCAATTCTCAGATTTCTTGTGACACAGCGCGATTGCGCTTAATTCTTTCTCTTTAGCGCCAACTAAGCGCTAACAGTCAGTCAAGGCCCACTAAGAAAAGCCCATCTCCTCTCTTGCCTGATCGTTCCTTTTCTTCTTCTTTTCTTTTCTTTTATTTTTTTCTCCATTTCCAAATAAATTCAATAATCTCCTACAACCACAAAAACAACATAACAACCACATAAATCTGCTCAAAACAAACAATTAACCATTAAAATCATATATAAATTAAGTGTATAAAATACACTTATCAAAAACCCACAAGAGTTATATCCATTGGCTAACTGAGGTAGTTTGTGAATATTGGAATCTGAATTCCAAGCATCTGTAATCTAAATATACAATGCTGAATTAGAACAAATGGAAGTAACAAAGATACCTTCAACCCCTTTCTTGTGTCTAAATTAATCCCAGGAAAGAACAATCTCGAATAGTGCTAGACACAACATTGGTATGAAGTGAAGATAATCTAACCTTGCGACTAAGGGCATCGACTGCAAGATTCGTTGATCATATATGGTACTTGATTTCACAATCATAATTCTTTATCAAGTCCATCCAAAGCGTTGTCTCATGTCCAAATCCTTCTGAATGAAAAGGTAATTCAGACTCTTGTGATCAGTATAGATTTCAAACCTCTCTCCATATAGGTAGTGTCACCAAATCATCAAAGCAAAGACAATGGCTACAAACTCGAGATCATGCACTAGATTATTCTCCTCGTGTGATTTTAGTTGTCTCGAAAAATAAATAATCATATGTCCATTCTATGCCAAAATGCATCCTAAGACCTGCAGAGAAGCATTGGTGTATACAACAAAACCTCTAGATCCAAAAGGCCTAACATTGGTGTCGTAATCATATGTCTATGTAGGTCTCGAAAAATTTCTTCGCATTCGATTGACCATTCATACAACACATCCTTTCGATTAAGATGCATCAGGGGTCTAGTGAGCTGGGAGAATTTTAAGATGAAGTGGCGATAGTATCTAGCTGAACCTAGAAAACTACAGATGTAGGTTGTTGTTGTTGGACACGATCAATTCAATATTGCCTCAATATTTCTAGTATCAACGGATACCCCTCTCTTTGATATAACACGGCCAATAAACACAACTTGATTGATCCAAAATTCACACTTACTCATTTTAGCATACAACTGATGATCCTGCAGAGCCTGTATAAGAATCCTCAGATGTTGTGCTTGTTCATCAACACCGTGAGAGTAAATCAAAATTTCATCTTTGAACGCCACAATGAACTCATCCAGGTAGTCTCGAAAAACTCTATTAATAAAATCTATTAAGGTTTCAGTTGCATTCGTTAATCCAAATGGGTAGAAAATCGTAATGCTCATACGTAGTACGGAATGTAGTCTTAGGAATATATGCATCATGGACCCTCAACTGGTGATATCCATATCGTAAATCGATCTTGGAATAAACAGACATCCCTTGAAGCTGATCGCAAAATTCATAAATACGAGGCGACAGATACTTGTTCTTAATCATCAAGTGATTCAATTTTATATAAGCTATGCAAAGTGCATAGAATCATCCTTCTTGACAAAGAGAACTGGCGCTCCCTACGAAGACACATTATGACGAATTTACCCTCTGTCCAAAAGATCCCGCAACTTCCATTTCAACTCTCTTATATTTGATGCAGCCAAACGATATGGTACTTGAGAGATAAGTGCAGTCCCTAACACTAACTCAATCCCGAATTCCATTTCTCACATTAGAGAGATACCGGGAATCTCATCGAGAAACATACCAGAAAACTCATTCACAACCAAAGCAATTTACTTTTTCTCTTCTTTTTCTTTTATAAGAATGAATACCGAGATATCCTCACTACATGGAATGACACCTTTTTCTCATTCATTCCTTCCGCCCGGATCTTTTTCCATAACTTTGGTTACTGAGTCAGTTTTTGCCATAGATGATCAAATTTCGCCCCCTGAATGAAAAAGTATTGGGGACCCCTTTCCCGGGTAATGCCGTCAATGCCCATAACCCCCATTTAATTTTCAATAACGTAGATAAGGTAATATTATCCTCCCAAATCTAAAGCATGATAGACTTTCAGAGTGAGTACCACTGACATCGGGGTTTGCGTTCCCTCGTCATAGAAAAAAAACTCTCGTCCTCTACCGTTTGAAACTGTACAAGTTTCTGGGAACAGTACGCTGTGAATCTGTGGGCATTCAGAATATATATTCCAAAGATGCAGTAAAAATGTTCCATCACTAAGATTGTCAGGTTAGCATTCAGGTACTTGCCCTCAATTCTAGTAAAACAACATAGTACTAAACTCTTACCCAACATAGAATTTCCCATCGGGGTATATAATGATAGCAAGACATCTAGGGAGACTTACGGTAGCTTATGAAGTTTAACAAAACATGTAGATATGAAATAATGAGATGCACTACTATCAATAAGAATATATGTAGGTTTACCACATAAAATAAATGTACCTGCGATGATCCTCTCATTTTGCTCCACTTTTTGAGTCAGATTCAACGCAAATACCTGACTTGAGCATGAGGTCGCAAATTAGATCCACACTGAATATCTCTATGGCCTCTGCTGAACTGAAGCCTACGGACCAAAACCAGAATTGGTTGCAAATCCACCACCTAACTGCAGACAATCTTTCTTCAGGTGGCCAACCTTTCCATAGTTAAAACAAGCCCTGGTGACCCTACGACACTGATAGGATGGATGATTCCCACAATGCTCAAACTGACTTTTGTTTTTCTCAATTTGGAAACTCCACCAGATCTAGAAGACGAAGTATACTTCTTAAAAGACTGAGCCCACGACCCCAAAGCACTAGTGTGATGATAAGACTGAGGAGTCCTACATCGATTCAGGTGGATCTCAGCCTAACAACGTCGGTTCACTAACCAGTCTATGATTTTGGATTGTTACAAATATTCACACAGTCAAAGATCTTCTGATTCAAGCCCTTCAAAAAAGTGATCATACTTGGGCTTGGAACTAGCATTGTTGTGGAGATAGAACAACAACATATCAAATAAATTTTGTCGATACTTATCAACAGTCATGCTGACTTGCTTCAAACTCAAAAAATAACAGTCTTCGCTTGAGGGACTGTTGGAGGAAAATGTAGGGACATGAAAACCCTAAAAATAAACCCAATAAGGCATACCTACTCATGAGACAACAGTTCAAACGTGGATTTCCACGACTTGCGAGCACGTCTCTCGAGCAAAAAACTAGTAGCCTCCATCTTCAGCTCCTCGATACATTGAAAAGACCGGAAGAAAATCTCCATCCTCTTAATCAATCCTCCCCAACATCCCGGGCCCTGCCTCGAACTAAGAGGTCAGGTCCTATCTGGATGCACTTATGTAGATCAAATCGACGACAACCATCCTCTCGATGACGGTGGTGATCTCAAGGATATCTTTTCCCATCCTCTTCATCACTCGAGATTCCCACATTGATATGACTACTACCGGCATCATAACCCATCATTTTAAAGAAAGAACAGACATTAACCCAAAACACATTTCTATGTCCCAAATAATTCTATGCATATTTTGATACCATAAATGTAGAGTCTGAATCGGATCACCTAATTATTAAAACTTAATGGAATGCAATTAAACTTAATTAAATACAAACGAATAAACAATGAAAACATAAACAAATCTTTAATAGTTATACAAATCCCTAAATAGAAAAAAGTAATAAACCAATTGTCATACAACGATATCGAACTACATATCCCAAATAGAAAATAGATCAAAACCCAGATAAAATATTTTTGTTCTTCCTGCAACCATCAGCTCATTTCCTGCTCTCACAGGGACCGTTTAATGTAAGACATATCTCGTGGAATAGAGTGTCCACTAGAAATGAACCGAGGATATGAGCGACAAATTGTTTTGTATGAAAGTGAGTATACAGTTCTATATGATGCATGTATGCAAATGTGTAGGACTAAGAGCTTGCCATTTTACCAAAAGTTATAGCAGGTGGCAATGTTGCAACTCAAAGATTTAAATTATACAACTGTCCAAGCGTTATGGTTCGATCACTTTACCCAACATGGAAATTATTGCACCCCAAGAATCTCCCTCCAAATAATTTTACTCCTTGCAAGAAATGAAATTCGAACACATGATCTTGGCTCTGATACCAATTGTAGGACCGAGCTCTTGTCACTTTATCAAAAGCTATAATTGATGGTAACGGTGCAACTCAAATATTTTAAACCGTACAGCAACACAAGAACCATAATTCGATCGCTCTATCAACAAAGTGTACTAGATACCATAGATCAAAATAGAATCAACATGCTTAGTCTGGAGACACCATGGTATGTAGCACTCTGTGCTGTCACACCAACAAACGGCTCCCACACGAATCAAGATCTTGGACAGTCAATGTCGCTGACAACCATAGTCGACAAAAGTGGCTCCTAGTGCCCAATCATCCTAGAAATAGAGGACTAAATGATCCTTACTACTAGGGATATCTCAATATGTGACAGGATCAACGTGGTATGCATGTAATGTAAAAATCGTGACATAATATATATGCACATAAAATATTCCACGTAAAATGAAAAACATTGAAATGTATACTCGGCCTAGGTATCTCGTAGAGTACTTATGTACTTTTAAAACAATAAATATTGAACTTCTTAGCTCTAGTCCTAAACAAAAACATCAGGCTAACATTAATAACTACTCAAACTAGCAACAAATTCAAACTAAAAATAGGGTTTAAGGACTATATCGGCGTCTGTTGTAAGCCTGCTTATGTCGAAAGTCTTGCAACTAGTGTTTAGCTTTGCTGCAACCTTGCTAGCACTCTATTATTACCTGGCCTTCGATAATATGGCTGAAAAGCCTCAAATATATACTGAATCCCGAGAGAAAACATCATATTTCTTCCCAAATTATGAAATTTTGCAGTCTACTTATAGTAAGAGTTTGAAAGATCCGAAATACACTTAAGAAGATTTTAACTGTACATGACATGACGTGTCATCAAAGTTTTGACACCTAACTGAACACCTGGATTTGGAAAATTCAATCCTAAATTTGGAATATCCGAACTGCTACGCGTCAAGCTCATTTTAACAAGTCAGAGGGTTATGTGTCTCTGGGTTCGGATTGTTTGAACCCGGTTTGGCCGGTCCGATCTCTTTGGGCCTTTCGAACGATCTAATCGATTCTTCCTATCTTTTTCAGGCTGATTTGATTTTTTTTTTTATTGAGTAATAGCCCTGTAAAAATGTTTTAATATTTAAATACATAAAACAGAACTTGAGTCACTATATGTCAAAAACTTTAATCTTGATCATGCATTTGATTCATAGCAAAAAATTCAGCTTGATAAAACATAAAAGGTCTATAACCGTCATTTTGTCCCTTTAAAGTTTTCAGATGATCGTCACTATGTAATACATTTCTATCAATTCCTAAAATCTTTTTTTGTAAAAACGGCCACATTTATTTTAAGCTCTCTCTTACGGTAACTCGTCATCTCCAATAAAAGCATTGCCATATTATGTATTCCAGTGTTACTCCACCAAGTTTATAACCTTGATTTCCAATTCTTCTCGCCAAGATTCTAGCTTAGCATCTATGATCTATGTATATACAATATATCACATTTTAAAAATATTCCTGTTAGTGTTATTAAATTTTAATAGGAAATACACTTCAGTTAAGAACAACTTAAATATATTATTTAATAATTAATTGAGAGAAAAAAAATTCAGTTAAGAACAAAACTTAAATAAATTAGTTAATATTTAATTAAGAGAAAAAATAATTTATGAATGTATATGCTACGTTAATTCTTTTTTTTTTTTTTAAAAAAAAGATCTATAATTTAAATCGTTTTTATCACAATTTTTGAAAATAAGAAATCTATACGTATAGTTATCTAAATTTTTTATCACATTTTTTTTTATTAAAGAAGAGAATAAATATTTTTTTATACGATTTAGTAAAAAATTAGTTCCGCAAGGAAGAAACTTTAATAATACAAGTCACCATGGCACACGCAATGCGTGTCCCGTAAATATATAATTTGGTAAAGACTTCAATTTGATAAAGGTGCATATAGAGGAAATTTGAGTTTGACAGAGAAAAAAATGAAAGAGGAGGAAGGAGGTTAGAGGGAAAACATATTAAAAAATGAGAGAAAATGGGGCATAGAGAGAGTTTTTGTCATTTTGGGGTGTGGGGTATAATGAAAAAATTTTAAAAATGATCATGACACCAAAAACAGTTTTTATAACCCACGCACATTTAATAATATAGTATAGATAATTCTGATTACATTATGAGTTATTCGTGTATAAATTTTTGCATATAATTAATATAATTTGGTATAAAAAAATATATTTTTTAAATGAAAGAAATGATATTAGAACTAACAACTTAATGTCAATTTTTAAATAACTGAATAGAATATTTATTTGTGTAGGATATTTTTATCCTTTTTATTTTTTTTAAGGAACTTTTATCATTTTTTAACTTATGCTAGTTTGTCATATTATTTTTAATGGGAATGGACATGATTATGTCATGAAAAGGCCGAAACATAAATATCAAAAAATTATTAGGAAAGTTTGCTTTAAATTTTCAAACTTAAATATATTTTTGCATTCAGTTTCTATCAGAAAAAAAGTATGTTTGAACTTCATGATCCACACAAAAATGTTTATGCACTCACTGGGTCCACATGTTTTTTACGAGTGAAAATCAGTAAAAAAACATTGAAAATATAGTACTAATATATAATATTTGATTACTAACTGATTTAAATCTGATACAAAAAATAAAATTTTAGATACAAAATTTGAGCAACTTTATTTATATCAACACTTGCAACACATGTTGGATACTCAATAATCATATATTAATATCGGATCTAAAATAATTGATATTCCAATATCATATATTTAGGGCTGACATACCGGATCAAAATATAGAGTTTTCGGCATACCGTACCGAAATTTTTTCGATATACAGACATTTTTTCTGTATACCGAATTTTTTTTCCCAGTATATATACGGTATCAATATGGATTTTTTCCGTACCAAAATTTCAGAATTTTGGTATTGGTATCGCCGTATCGGTATGAATTTTTTTCATACCAATATTTTTGATACGATATATCGAAAAACCACCCTTACATATATTAGTACCATATTTTTAATGTTTTGTACCGTCGTTAAATTAAAAAAAAGACAAATATGAAATTAATATCAATACTTTCATGCATATTTGAGTACTCCTAAATTATATATTAGTACCAAATTTGAAAAAAAAAAAAATTATGCTCAAATATCATGTAAATATACTGTATTTTCAATGTTTTGTACTAACTTTCATCCGATAAAAAACATATGAGTCTAGAGAGTGTAGAAATATCTTACTATGGATCAGGGAGCTCAAACATTTTTTTTATTGACAGAAATTGAATACAAAATTATGTTTGTGTTTGATAATTTAAAGCAAATTTACTCAAATATATATACCCAAAATGGTTGTCTCGATATACTCAAGTGCCAAAGATTATAATAACTATTTTTGATAGACTAAATATTTTTTAAAATAAATATTTTACTTAAATTACATGATGTAATTATTGCCATGCAATAAGATCAAATGAATCACGGAAATTAATATTATAAAACCAATTCAAAACATTTCTTATTTTTAAAAATTCATTTGATTTATGCGATTTAATAATACTAAGTTATTTAATTATATTAATTTTAAAAAAAATAACAATTTCATAAATCGGTTCAATCTGCTAATAGTTTTTTGTGTATAAAGAACATAATAATATTGTTTTATTTGATTTTACAGGGGTTATTTATGTCACATGCTTGTCAAATTATTAAATATTTTTGGGATCAAATAATTTTCTGGTCAAACGAACGTGTTTGACAGAAACGTGAGTTTGATTGTTTGAATAGGCTTAGCAAGCCAAAGTTCGACAAACCTGACAAGACAAAGAGAGAAAATAAAAATTCAAGAAAGTGCAGCTCTCTCTGATTCCTGCTTCCGATTCTTGTTTCCTTTTAGCATGTTTTGTACAGGGATAAGGTGATTTCTTTCTGGTTATTATGGCTGCTGCTTCTCTTTTCTCTGTCTTCTTCTTCTTCGTCCTGTTCAATCTTCTTTTGTTCATCCATCCATGTTCTTCCAGTTGCCCGAAATCCTTCTCATGCGGGAATCTTACTTCCCTGGAGTTTCCTCTGGCTCAGGCTAACAAAACTGGATGCGGGCTATTCACGGTTGATTGTACAGAGCCCTCGACTCCAAGAATCCAGCTCACCGGTGATGGGAGACAGTATGAGATTTTGGAGAAGATTTCTGTAAATAGATTCAAACTTCTGGACCCTGTGATTCAACAAGGCTTGAATGTCTCTCAATCTTGTCTTATTATGAGGAATCTGTCTCTGCCTTTTAGTCCTTCGACATCTTTTACATTCTCCCCCAATCTCACCTTCTTCACATGCGACAACAGAATCAACGAAAACGGGACGAAATGGGATGTGTTCAAAGACTACAGGAACTACACGGGTTGTGGGGGTTTTACTGTGTTTTATTCCAACTCTACGAACCAGTTTCCCCCGGGGAGTAGCGATTTTATTCCGGGCTGCACTACTGTACAAATGCCTGTTAAGTCCAATCAAGATTCTGGTAATCTGTTTGATATGCTGACGGCTGAATTTGTATTGGACTGGAATGTTTCTGACGATTGTAAAGCTTGCCACGGTCGAGGAGGGCAGTGTCTTGCTGATAATCTGAACCAGTTCGAGTGCAAAGAAGGTAACTTTCTCACGAGTAAGGTTTCAGCTTATTCGGGACTCTGTCTCAGTGGGTTTCCGCTTTCTTGATCTCAACTCGTGTCAGGATTCATGTTCGAGTTCGAGTTTGAGCTTGGCTCGAACATTTTTTTAAGTTGGAAAAAATGGCATTTCACATGGTTGTATTAAGTGCTAGTTTCTTGTCTCTGCCACTAATTTAGTTCTGTTACTTTGGTTGCAGATTCAACTAGTTCCGCGGTGGTGGTGGCCGCAGGTAAATGTCTTAAAACCGGATACATTACATCATATTGTTTCGTGATTTTCTTCTTCACTTAATAACAATTCTAGTTTATGATATTCAGCAATATCCGGAGGCTCGGTCATCATTGTGGCATGCCTGTTTGCGTGTTTCATAGTATACAACCGCAAGAAACGGATGGATGCTTCAAGAAATGCTACTAGGCATCCCTCGAAATCGGACGTTACTGGGGGGAGCTTCAAGTATGGCATAGTCGTCTTCTCTTACCCAGAACTCGTGAAGGCCACCAGCAATTTCGCTGCTTCCAATCAACTTGGAGACGGAGGCTTCGGAATTGTGTACTATGGTAAGAAAAAACTCTTGTTTATGAACTTGTAATATGTATTGATAAAATTGGACCTAATTATGCATTTGGGAAGCTAAGAAAGTATTTAAGGCTTACCTGATATGTGAACCTATGTTTATGTTGACAAGGTAAACTCAAGGATGGAAGAGACGTCGCGATAAAACGCTTGTACGATCACAACTACAGAAGAGTAGAACAATTTATGAATGAAATCAAGATTCTTACTAGTCTGAGGCACCCGAATCTTGTTTCGCTATACGGCTGCACGTCTAGGAGAAGCCGTGAACTGCTACTTGTATATGAATATGTCCCTAGAGGCACGTTGGCTGATAATCTCCATGGTGATTCTGCCAAAGAAGCGCCGCTTACTTGGAATCTCCGTATGAAAATTGCCATAGAAACAGCGAACGCCTTAGCTTACCTTCACAAATCCGACATAATACACCGTGATATCAAGTCGACAAACATACTCTTAGACAGTAGCTTGTGTGTCAAAGTTGCGGATTTTGGGATATCGAGACCCTTTCCCACAGATGCGACTCATATCTCAACTCTCCCACAAGGAACTCCGGGATATGTTGATCCCGCATACTATCAATGCTACCAACTCACGAACAAGAGCGACGTCTACAGTTTTGGAGTCGTTCTGATCGAGCTCATCACTTCAATGCCGGCAGTGGATATAGGCAGAAACACACAAGAAATCAACTTGTCTAACCTAGCCATGATCAAGATCCAGAGCGGTGCGTTTGATGAGTTGATCGACCCGTGTCTCGGATACAAGACTGATGCTGAAGTGACAAGAATGACCACTTCTGTCGCGGAGTTGGCTTTCCGATGTCTGCAGAACGAAAAGGAGCTGAGGCCTTCGATGGATGAGGTGTTGCAGTTCTTGAAGGGCATTCAGGCTGGAGGCGACGGAAACATCCCCCATTCCCCTGAAACCGATGATGCTCTGTTGTTGAACAACAAGTATCGTGAGCAGCGCTCACCTATAGCTGTAACTGATCCATGGAGAAGTGACTCTAATGCAAGCTCCACAGGATGATACATACATATATATTGTAGATTCATACATTGATATATTCTTTTTTTAATCGAAAATATATACTCTAAGAATGCATATGGAAGTCTTCATATTGCTTACAAATAGGGTGGGGTTTTGTTTATCACTCGCTCTATTTTGTCGCTAAAAAAGTAAATATCGTTTGGTGCGAATGATACGACATAGATTGATTACTCGTTTTTATTTTATCTAAATACGTTGAATGATATGACATAGATTGATTACTCGTTTTTATTTTATCTAAGTACGTTGATTTATCATCTTTATATTACGTATCATTTATATCTCATCTATGAGTCAAGTGGTGCTTTAAATGTTATCTTGCATAAAATGAAAAGATGTAAAGGTGACTTCCTTGACTAATTGAATATCAAAACAACAGGGGGTTGTGTCCATGTGAATTATTATTTTGAAAATTAACATATCTTATATTCATGTTATAAATGACTCTCGAACATGGAAAGTTGGTTTAAAACTTTTTTTTTAAAGTTGAAAAAATGTTTGTTACAACTGAGTATCGAATCGGGGACTTAATCCTAAACTTGAAATCTTGGTGCTAAATGAGCCGTATACCATTAGCCAAACCAAATTTTAAAGTTTTGTGAAAAATCATTTTGAATTTTTTTTTTATATTTATCATATATTATAGAATGTTGTACATGTTTATCTTGCTTTATAAATAGTATATTTTTATTTCAAATGGGTTTGTTGATGGCTGATATTAAATCATCTATCTTTATTTTTCTGTTGACTTTGTATGATTTATCAGTTATATTGTTAAACTTGGCCTTATTTATTTTACAAGTATGTTCTTTTTAATATTTATTTATTTTTACAATTATGATTTTTTTTTTGTCATGACATCATTGACATGGATATATTGCTAATGTGATGTTATTTCAAAATGGCGTTTCATGGCCAATTAAAAAACTAAAATCGTAAAATAAAATATATGATAGATATATGATTAAAATTAAAGTTTGAAAACAGAATTGATTCAAATCGAAAAAAAAAAACACCAAATTCTAAAATCTTCCTATTTTCAAAAAATAAATTATAATTTTTTCCAAAATAACACTTAACCAAATTTTGGGAAAGGTGATTTACCCAAAAAGTTCACCTACATATGGAAGTTAGTTGGTTATAGCGGCTAGCCTACCCTGTCTTCCCGATCTATAGTTTCTTGTGATACTGTCGTTTCTCGAACCGAAACCTCCTACTTTTTCCAAGTTTTGATTCGTTATAGTATATATATATATATATATATATTTTTTCTGTCTGAGCCCAATTATACCTTTTTTGTGGGAATAAAATTAATGTAGTACACAAAAACAAAAGGAATCCGTTTTGTCCCCATCCCTGTGTTGGAATTCTTATTTTTACGTGCTTTTTTGTTGTTTTTCTTATACTTTTTCTCAACAGGACATCTGGGTTTTTAGATTTTCATGGAATGTCACTAATGTTGTGTTTTTAGGAATTCTTGATTGGAAATGCTGGAGAAGTTCTAATGTCGGGGGGTTTATAAATTTTGGTGTATAGTGAAATTCAGTTTGCTTAAACAGAGTGGTAGATTGGGTTTCAAAATTTTGGTGTATAGTGAAATTCAGTTTTCGGAATTCTTGCTTGGAATCATTGTCATTTGAAATCCATTATTCAAATCATTAATCAAATTATCTCTTCTCCCACATCAAATACTCTCGCCCAAATGCAACCTTGGATATTACAGATTTTTTTTTTTTTTTTTTTTATAATTCCATTTTTGCTTTTTTACTTTCCATTTTTGCTTTTTTACTTTCCCAACTGGAGTACGGATTAAAGAAAAAAAAAAAGAAAAAAAAAATAATTGGAAAAATCTTCCTTGCATTGCCAGAGCATTGGCCAGTCAGACATGAAATTGAAAATATAGACAAGAAAAATCTTCCTCCCAATTGTCTCTTTCAAATGAAATTCTTCCACAAGTGTATTTCCAAGTCTATTATAACGTAATTGACGTGGTTTCTTGACTTGAGTTAATAGTTTCATATTCAAATCATCATTTTCAACTTCATTAGCGTGTTCTTAATAATTATGACTTAAGACATGAATCTAATGGGAACCTGGAAAAAAAAAACACACACACACGTACCAAGAACTGCAAGCTAAGATTTTGGATTTCTCTTTGGTTTAATTTTGTGTTGAACATTTTTATAATTAGTAGATAGATGGTTGTGTATCCTTTAGCAGTTTTCTTTCTTTTGTTTGTGAATTCATTTGCTTCCAAATGCCCGAAATCATTCGCCTGTGGGAATTTATCTTGGTTCCTTGGAGTTTCCACTTGCTGATTCTCATGATAGACCCGAATGCGGGTTGTTCATGGTTGATATGTACAGATCCCGCAAATCCAAGAATCCAGCTTACCGGTGATGGGATACAGTATCATATTTTGCAAAACAATTCTGTAAATAGATTCAAACTCCTGGATCTTGTGATTCAACAAGGCTTGAGTATGCGACAATAAAAGTAATGTAAGCGGGAAAACATGGGATTTGTTCAAAGGCTACAAGAACTACACGGATTGTGGGGGGTTTACGGTGGTGTTTTATTCGAACTCTACGGATCAGTTTCCCCCAGGGAGTAGTGATGTTATTCCAGGTAGACCTGGCCACGGTCCGGGTCCGGGTCGGCATTTAGCCAACCCTTAACCGGCCCGCAAATGGCCGGTTCCGCTCCGGGTCGGTGAACCGGCGGTTCCGCTCCGGGTCCGGTTAACCACCGGTTCAGGGTTCGGGCCAAACCGTGCCATTTTTTTAAAAAAAAAAAAAATATTTGCAGCGCTTAATTCGAAGGTTCAGCGCCCCAGCGCCGCCCCTTCGATTTAAATTTGAAGGTTCAGCGCCCCAGCGCTGCAAATCCGCTGGGGCGCTGCCCCTTCGATTTAAATTCGAAGGTGCTGCGCCCCAGCGCTTAATTTGCAGCGCTGGGGCACTAAACCTTCGAATTAAATTCGAAGGGGCAGCGCCCCAGCGCTGCCAATGCAGTGCTGGGGCACTGCACCTTCGAAATTTAATTTTTTTTAAATTTTTAAACAAATTTTTAATAAGACATATTATTTAAATAATCTCAATCAAATATTTCATATCTCCATAATGAAAATCTATTACATTTATTAAATAAACAATATATTAGAATTTCAACATCTTAATATCTTATGACTTAATATTACAAATCTATTACATTTTATTCTACTTCACTCGCATTTTCTCCCGTCGTAGTTCCGGATGTTCCTTCGATATCATCTTGGTCTTCTTCATCACTTTGAATATGTTGTGTTCGAGTAGCGGCTTTTGACCAATCATTGAGCAAACATTGGGCTTCCAAGTTTTCCGGCCTTAAGCTAGAACGTCCCTCGTCCAATGTATTTCCTCCAATACTAAATGCTTGCTCCACTGCAACTGTTGAAACCGGACAAGCTAGAATTTCTTTTGCCATTATAGCCAAAATTGGATATATTTGTGTTTTTTGCGACCACCATCTCAAAATGTCGAAGTTTCCCTTAATAAAAGTTGTGCATTAGTAAGTTTAGAAGAAACATTACTAGTTGCAGTGGATTGTGTTTCATGTGAAACAATTTGTCCACCATATTTGATGTTATATTCATTATAAATATCAAGTAAATGAGTTTTAATATTAAACAAAATCAATGAGATAGAAGGAATCGTTTCCGCAATAGGCTCCAAAGATTCATAATATAATGTTAACATGTCGCTTAAGCCATCTAATTTAAGTCTAGAATCTAAAACAAAAGCACATAAAAAAATTTCAGGAATGACCAAAAAATATTTTTCCCATTTTGCTTTCATGACGAGAATACTATCATTAGAATTAACATGTTCATGATAAATACAAGCAATGTTGCAACAATGTGTTAAAACTAAATGTGAAGTAGGGTAATAAACACCGGATAATTGGTCACTAGCATCATTAAAAACTTTTAAAATTTCACAAATACTAGTGCATATGTTCCATTGATTTGAAAACAAATAAATATCACGAGCTTGAACAAATTGATGAAAAAATGTACATAATAAATCTTTATATTCAAAAGAGGATAATAACAATTTATATGTTGAATTCCAACGAGTTGGAACATCTCGTGCAAACCGCTTAGGCTTCATACCATTTACTCTACAAAATTTTTCTCATTGCTTCATAACTTGAGGATGCGTCCATAAATAATGAATAGCGTTCCTAATTAGTTGAATATGTATGCCTAAACTTTTTAGTCCATCTTGAACACACAAATTTAAAATATGACATGTGCATCTAATATGAAAAAATTTGCCACCTAGTGATGGTTTACATATTTCAATAAGCTCACTAATATTAGAAGTATTTGCACTAGCATTATCAAAAGACATTAAAAAAACTTTGGTAGTTAGACCATATTCTTCTAAAATAACAAATATAAGTTGCGAAATATTTTGTGCCGTGTGTGATTCGTTGAAACATCTATATGCAAGCAACCTTTTTTGAATGTTCCAATTATTATCAATCCAATGACATGTAATACCCATATATGAACAACTTTGCCAATGATCACTCCAAATATCGGAACAAAAAGAAACTTTATTATTTAAACTATAAAATTCCTTAATTAATTCTTTCTTTTGATCAACGACTAACTTTTTCATTGTGCGTTTGAGACTATTTCTTGAAATACGTCTAATAGAAAGATTTGCACTTGTAGAAAGCCAATTTTTAAAAGATAATTTATCGCTAAAACTAAAAAAAAGTTCAACCGTACAAAATTTAGCCGTTTCTTCTCTAAATCTAGCTTCGTTATATTTAAATAGTTGAGATTCATTACCCGATTGAGAAGAGAATGCCAGAATTTGAGTTTGACCACGATCAATACCAATTTCCACCGGATGATTTTTCTCGATATGCCGCGTCAAAGTTCCATAACTACCTCCTTGTTTAAATTTGTAACATTTTGAACAATATTTGCATTTGGCTTGCAAATCACCGGAGGAAAGCGTCACCTTGTCGAAGTGTTTGGTGAAGATATCGGATGTCGGGCGAGGCACCGCTCGAGTTTGTCTTTGAGAGGCCGCCAGATCGTTCATACTTTCTTGACTTGCATGATGACGTGGTGGTGGTGGTGGTTGTTCAACTTGTTGTCTTTGTTGCGCCTCTTGTCGAATTTCTTGAATTTCATCATCGAAATATTCAAGATCAAATCCATCGACATTGAATTGAGGATACTCGACCTCGGGTGGTATGATGCTCTTTTCCTTTCCTTTTCCTTTGTCACCCCTACGACTTGATCCTGCTCCGGACATTTGTAATTGTATAAATATGAAAATAAATCAACAATTGACAACAAACCAATAATCGAAACTTGATATTTTTGATAATTCAAGAAATTAAAAGAAATTGAGAATAGAGAGAATGAAGAGAGAATTGTGTAAACAAAATAAAAGGAGGTTGGGGGTATTTATAGATAAAATCATAAAAAGTAGGTTTTTTTTTTATAAAAAAAAAAAAAAAATTAGCCGGTTGACCCGGCGGGTCGAGCGGGTCGACAACGGCCACAAGATCGTGGTCGTTGATCTCAACGGCCACTTGCTAGTGGCCGTTGGATCTGGGCGCCCTGATGGGCGCCACGTGTCCAACCCGGCGGGTTGGACCCGCCGGGTTGCCGATTTTCCTAAGGGAAAACCGGCCGGGACCGGACCGCCTAGTGGCCGGTCCGGTCCCGGTTCCGGGTCGGGCCCGTTGACCCGGTTAACCGGCCCGTTGACCACGAGCCGGTTCTGGGCCGGGTCCGGGCCCAACCCGGCCCTTGGCCAGGTCTAATTCCAGGTTGTGCAGCTGTACAAATGCCTGTGAAGTCGAATCACGATTCTGTTGAACTGTTTGATATGCTGACAGCTGAATTTGTATTGGAGTGGAATGTTTCTGACGATTGTCGTGCTTGCAACGATAGGGGAGGGCAGTGTCTTGTTAATAATCTGAATGAGTTTCAGTGCAAAAAAGTAGCATTTCAAGAGTAGATTCTTGGTTACTATAGTTCTATTGAACAAATTCCATGGTCTAGAGATGCTAGAGCTCGACTACAAAATCGAAAATCTAGCTCTTTGGTCTCAAGTGCTAACTAAAACAGGGTTCAAGCTTGGATTATGTCAGAGTCCATGCCTGAGCTTGAATTCTAGCCAGGGGCGGACCCAATTTTTTTTTTTCAGGGGGCACAATTAGTATCGAAGTCATGTGTTGCTCCATCGGGTGGTAGTTTGGGTGACCAGTTTATTTTCTCTATTTTGTATACATTAAATTTAGTTCATTTTGTCATATTTCATTTAAAAATTTTAGAAATAAAAAGATACAAGCTAAACACATTTAAAAAATTGAGATATTATAAAATTTTAATTCAAGTAAAAATAAAAATTTAACTATGTTAAACGATTCAATTCATCATTAAAAAAAATCACAAATGCATAATTTATATCACTAAAAGACAAACAGAAAATTTAAAACATTGTCATCAATTCGTAAAAAATTATTATATAATTATTTTATAAATCCCTAAATATTTATAATTTTCAATATATAACACCAATATGAGTTGAAATTGACATGCATGTACTATATTTTTTTTTATTAAATAAATAATACATATATATATATAATAAAAATATATTTAAAAAAAGGCAACTTGTAGATAACTCCCTAAATCAAACATAAGTTTCAATTTACTCCCTATATTTGTCTTTCCGAAAATGTCCTTGTCTTTATTTTAATCATTATTATTTATTGAATTATCAAATGTGGAATCAGATTCAAAATCTGATTCACTTGACTTGATTCATCAAGATAATAAATATTTTCATCGTCGGATGAAAATTCAATTGTTTCTACTGGATAGAATCCAATAGTATATATTTTTTCAAGAAGTTTAACATTATTTTTCTTTTCGTTTCGTTTTGGACATTCATTTGCATAATGACCTTCTTCATTACACAACCAACATGTGCAGTTCTTTCCTTTATCTTTTGGGCAAGGTGGTTTTTTGTTATCAAACTTTTTATAAAATTTTCTTTTATAAGGTTTTCTGAAGAAATTCCTTCTAGATTTCTTTTTCTTATAGGGAATAAATTTTCTATTAAAAGATTTATAAGGTTTATTTAATTTATTATGTTTCTGTCGTTTTAAATGTTTGTGTGATATGTTTGTTTTACAACCGTATTCTTTTACTGTGAAATCTATTTTGTCACAACAAAGTTTATTGTTTTGTTTGTAAGATTTGGATATTCGTTTTTTTTAATGTTACTTCATGACATTTCTTTGTTATAAGTTTATAACATCTTTAATAAATTTAATAGCTCCTCCTAGTGTTTTGGCATAAGCGCTAATTAAGAATTCATCCTTATTATTTATTGGTATATTAGGTATTTTTTTAAAAATACTTAATTTATAATGTTCCTTTTTATCAGCATCTATTAACTGATAATAGTTTGTTTCATAATCACATATAAATTCTTCTAGATAACATAAATTATATAATTTTATATTATCCAGAATAAAGATTGCTCTATTTTGTTCTATATTTTTGGCTACTAAATTAGCGTCATTATTAGAAACTCCTAAAAATTCTTGGTACAAGGCATCAACAAATAGTTCGAAATATCGATGTCCTGTCATTCCTTGTGGTAGATTAGTAATTACTAGGTTTTCAGCCCAAGTTCTTACTGCTCCTAACAGTGTCTTTTATCATCCCATGAGTTAAAACTTGAATATTCTCACTTTTGTCTAATAATGGTGTTAATTGAATTTGTACTGATAGTTCATGATTTGCCCAATAATCTATTTTTTATTTTCTTTCTTTAGCTGTTGAACAACTAAAATCTAAGATATTCTGTTTCACAAATCCTGATATTTTTTATTCTCTAAGAATATCTCTAATATCTTTATAAGATCCAGAGTATTGGTATCTGTTATATTTAAATTTTTCATCATCTCTTCCACCACTACCTTCTACATTCGTTCGTAGATTTAATCGTGGTCTAGAATCATCTTCAGATTCTGATTCTGAAATATCCATATCTCTGTATTGTTCTGATTCCTGATGTGAATGATATAATTCTTCTGTATTTACTCCTATTTGTTCAAAATCAGATGAGTCTGTTTCACTAAACATCTCCATACTTATGTTTTCCATAACTAAGGGGATTTCTATACCATGATTCAATTTTGAATGGTGGTTCTTCTTCCATTTTCCTTTTTCCTTTATCTATTGGAAGAACTTCTTTAAGATAGTTTAATATTTTATTACCATGTCTTTCCTGTTCAATTATTAATCTAGTCGTTGCTAAATCAATATATTCTTTGAAATTCTTCTCTAATTCTTGTATTGATAGATTAATCTTATTAATATTATTTTCTAAATCTCCAAGATCTTTTTCTAGTTTTATTAAGGACGTCATTGCGACGAGGTTGATTCATTAACAATAACTTGTTTAATTTTAAGAATATTTTGATTCATGGTTCCAATCTTTTCAAGAATATCTTCATCATTTCTAGCAAATGATAATGATCTTCTTGGTACAGACTGTTTTGTGATTTGGAGGTCATATGAACTCCATCTTTTATAGGGATTTATTTCTTCAATAAATGCTTTTCGAGGGTGTTCAATTCTTGTAATATTTTCAAACATTCTTTCAACAGAAATAGTTGGTTTTGTTGAAATTATTCATGTTTGAGAATTATTACTTATTGCTAAACCGACAACATAGTTTATATTGATCGGATGGTTTTCTGTTAACATAAGATTATTTCTATAAAAGTAATAATCTAATGTTAAAACGTCATTTATGTTTTTATCAAAAAGAGATATATTGTATTGTGGATAAATATAAAATTTCATCTTTTTGTAACATAAGTTTCCTTCAATTTTTCCAAGGATAGAATCCTCAAAATTACGTATCCTTTTGTCACGAACTGTGATTTCAATTGGTGTATCTATTCATTCTCGGTAGTGAGCTGATACTATTATTTCGATTCCTCCAATGTGAACATATTTCAGTTCAGATCGTTCTTTTTCACTGGCTTTTGCCATGATGGATTCAATATCTTGAGTTGTTAATAACTTCAGAGTATTAGACCTTGATTCGTTATTTATTTTACAAGATCGTTCTTTTGTACGAATCGAATAATAAATTAAATTTTTTCTGGGATTAATAAAATTTGAAATTTTGCTTAATATTCCTGGTTGGTCTATTAGATTTTTTTTTGAATTAGAAAACCCTGTTTTCTGTATCTTAGCAAACTTATTTTGATTAAATATAATATTCAAATTATACTCTTGGTTTTCTTCAGATTCATCAATCTGACTATTTTGATTTGGAATTGTTACTTCTGTCATTTTAACAGATGATAGAACTTCTTAATTTTTTTAAGGCTATTAAAATCCTTTTTGTTGAATCTATCTGTTCTAATAAATTCTGAAAATCTTCGAAACTATCAATTGAAGATTGACAATTTTTAAGATGTTTCAAATTGTTTTCATATATTTTCCATTTAGTAAAAATTGTTACTTTTATTATTTTGTTTTTGTTGATCGGGTTTCGATAACAAAGTTTATTCTTATTCATAACAGATTGTTATTTCTTCAATTTCTTCATTTTCAGAAATTTGTATTATCATTTTCCAGGTGCTTGAAAAATGTTCCTTTTTATGATTTTTGAAATATAGGGTTTGTAGATCTTTTATTCTATTCCAATATTCATTTATTTGGCTTGAATCTTTTAATAAGATTATTTTATCAAATAAATTTTTAATCTCAATATCTAAAGTTAATTCAGGCATTAATAATCTACTTTAACCGCTCTGATACCAGGTTGCGGAATTCTTATGAATTTCTCATTCATGTTCTATGATGTTTTACAGATCTATGAATTTCTCATTCATGTTTTACAGATCTGATTCATTTATAACAGATAAATTTTTTCCGATTAATTTGGTTCCATTCATAGGTTATTATTACAAATTTTAGTTGATAAATTGATTCAAATATGGTTAAATCAAAAGTATTCAAACGATATTCATGAAATGTATCATATTCATGATCATTTTCTATTTCAAACCAGTTTTTTTATTATTAATCTTCCATTTCTTATAAAGGATGATGACATGATTAATGTATTTTGACTATTTAAATTAAGGGCTGCAGGAGATTTGGGAAGGTTACCTTGATTGAATGAGTCTTGGTTTTGAGCAGAGGCCAAATCCTTGCTTTTCCTTAACGATCACTTGATCAACTTGTACTTGCTTTATGCATTTCCAGGTTTACTCTAACCATAAATATTCAATGGTTGGCTTCCAACCTTATCCTCCTTACGCCCTGCTTGTTTAGTTATTAGTCATAAGGCTTAATTTTGTTTCTGATTTTATGTTTCTTAGTTTCTGATAGTTTTCATACGTCTTGTATGAAACAGATTGAAAGAAACTTAAGAAGAGAGAGATACTCGAACTTCACTTTTTTATTCACAACACAAACATCTCCTTTTATAGGCGTGGAGAAACGCATACAGTAGTAAAAACAAAGGAAGAGGGGGACCATACTACATAATGGAAAACATCTCATTTTACATCTGAGTGGATGCCTTTCACATGTGGTGTGGTCCACGATTTCATTTGTTTTTACATTGTGTCACTTTCTGAATCATTGGTACATTCAGACCATTTCTTTATTGATTTGTCTTCTTTGACAGCTGGTTTGTCCTCTTTGACAGAAGCTTCTTCTGTCTGAATGGGTTGGAAATATCCACATTTGTGAGTGGAAATCATTGTTCTTAGTCTTTGACATAGAATTTGTTGGGTTTCTCGGGTCATGTCAACTCTTGCTTTATAGATTGGAGCTTCGAATTGAGCTAACATGGCTTGTTTTTTCTTTTGGATTGTCTCCTTGTGTCCAGTGGTTAATAAAATTTTACTGGTTGCAAAATTTATTTTAACCTTTGAGTTTCCATCAATCTTTCTTGTCTTTGAGATCATGTCAATCAATGTCTTTATTCTTATCTCAGGAAGTGTTGAGATATCCATTACTGGTTTCTCTTCATTTGATCCTTCAAATAAGAACTTGTCTTTATTTCTTCGACATTGGATGTATATCATCGGTTGATAGAATTTGTCATTTTCCCAATCTGGAAGGGTTGAATGAATACTTAATGTTAACACTGGATCGTTTTTGAAGACTGCTTTCTTGAACTGGATAATACTATTTCTCAGTTGATATGGAAATAGTTCTATCTCTTGATTGTTGGGACTGACTTCTAATCCGCTTAATAACCCATTTGAAAAGAATCTTGCGACTTCATGCGCTGGAGCACCCTGCAGTGTTCTTGCTCTTGATATGCTCTGTGTGTCATAAGTTTGTAGCCAAGATCCTGCAGATGGTTTGGCTATTCTCAAATAGTTTAGTGTTTCAAAGAATTCAGTCTTGAGTTTTTCTGGAAAATTTGTTTTTTCAAAAATTGGTTTCTGTGGTCGCAAATTGACCATCTTTCTTTCTCTTGTTTCAAGGGCTCTTTTAAACGTCCTTTCTTCTTTTTCATTTTTCTTGGTGTTGGTTGTGACCACCGGTTCTTTCTTCTTTTCTTTTTCTTTTCCTTTTTCTTTTTCTTTGTTATCAGTGTTGGCTGTGACCACTGATTGTCTTTCATTCATCTCCATTATTTTGTCAAATGAAGTTGCTAACTTGATTGGTATTCTTGGTGAGGATGATGATGACGAGGTTGTCATCTTTTCTTTTATCCTCTGAATTTTTCCATTTATATTCTTTTTCCTTTGTTGAAGAATCTGAATTTCTTCATCTATGTCAATCAATTGTTCTTTTAATTGATCTAATTGCTCCAACCTGCACAAGAAACATATATATATATATATATATATATATATATATATATATATAAAATGGTTAGAAATTTAACTCTTTATCGTGAGTAATTCGAATAGTTTTATTATGCGTATCATTGAATTTATGAATTCTTTTGCAAGAATTGAACCAATCTTCATGAGATTGATTATTTTACTCATAGAGTAATTCATGTTTCTGAATATAAATCTCATTTCATCAATTTATATTTTCCATGCTTTCTAAGGCATGTTCGGATGACTTGAAGTCATAAAATAATTCATGTTTTTGAATATAAATCTCATTTCATCAATTTATATTCCCCATGTTTTCTAAGGCATGTTCGGATGACTCGCAGTCATTTTCTGGATCACTTAGGATCTCCTTTGTTATCTCGTTACTACGGATAGTATAATTTGGATGAAGTTCTCTGGTTAATGCATCGGGTAATGAATTATCCGTTCCTTTGACATGTTGGATCTCGAACTGATAATGGTTTAGTTCCAATTGCCATCTAATTAGTCTTGCTGCATTTCTCCCTGCATTTCTCGATATTTTCCTTGTCTTGAAATATGTTAAATTCATATTATCTGTTCTTACTAAAAATGGTTTAGAGATAAGATAAATTTCATAAGTCCTAATTATAAATATTAAGGCTAATAATTCCTTTTCATTCGAGTGATAATTTAGTTGTGCGCCTTGAAAAGTTCCTGATGTATAATTACATAATGTTTCATTATTCCTGGTAGCTGTTTTGGTTAGCTCTTCTAAATTTCTTTCTCCTGTATAAGCTTTTAAACATGTTCCCCAGTATTCATCTGAAGCGTCTGTTTAATTATTATTATGTCTTTATTGGAATGAAAATATAACTCAGGAAGATTACTAATTATTTTCTTTTTAATAGTGTTTATATAATTAGTATCTTCTTTAGACCATTTCCACTTATAGTTCTGTTTAAGTTTTGCCTGAAGAGGTTTTCTGATTTCTGCAAGTTTCTTAATATAATTTCCAGAATAAGTTAATAATCCTAAGAATCTTCTTAATTGATCTTTATCCTTGATTTCACTAGAAAAATCGTGAATTTTCTTAAGTATATGCTGTTGTAAACAATGTTTTTCGTCTTCTATTTGTAGTCCTAAATAATTTATTTTTGTTTTAAACAATTGTGCTTTCTTTTCTGAATGTATAATTCCATCTTTATGACAAATATCTAATACAGTCATGAGGTCTTTATAATGTTGATCTAGTGTTTTTGAGTAAATTAATATGTCATCTATGTAAACACAACAAAAATCTACATATGATTTAAAAGATTCATCCATATATCTTTGAAAGATACCTGGTGCTTGTTTAAGTCCGAAAGGTAATACAGTCCATTGATACTGTCCTTTTGGACAACTGAATGATGTAAGTAATTGTGTTTGTGGTTCTAGCTGAATTTTTCAGAATCCTGATTTACAATCTAAACTGGAAAAATATTTCATTCCTCCTATATAAGATAGTAAATCATTCTTGTTTGGGATGTAATATCCATCCATAATTGTTGCATTATTCATTTTTCGATAATCAATTACCATTCTTTTCTTATCAGTGTCTTTCTTACTGACATAAAAGGCTGGTGAAGAGTGTGGACTCTTGCTTGGGATGATTATCTTAAGTTTTAGTAATTCTTGAACCTCTTTTTCGAATATTTTTACATCATCCATGTTGCATCTTCTTGGTGCTTCACGAATTGTGATATTAGGGTCTTTAAGTTTTATTGAAGCAATGAATTGTTTTCTTTTCTTAATTTTGTCCTGAGGATTTTCAGAACAAATATCATGAAATTTCTTCATGATTTCTTTTTCATGATTAATTGTTAAAATATTTTCTATTTTTAGTTCTATTGGATTTGTATTTTGTTTATGAAAATTCTTTGTAAATCCTTCATTTCCTACATGAAATGTTGTTCGTATTTTAGGAATATAAATCATTGATGATCCTTTGTTTAAAGTTATGTGATTTTCAAATTCTGTAAAATGAAGATATTCTCTTAAAAAGTTATTTCCTATTATAATGTCCATTCCTGATTCTATTTGGTATATAATGGGTATTACAAATTTTGTTTTCCCAATTTCTATTTTAATTTTTTCTGCTACTGTATCAAGCATGATTATTGATCCATCTCCTATTCGAACTTTTAATCCTTTATTATATTTCATCCAATAATGATTTGAAAGTATATGTTTGCTTTCTAAACACATACTTGCTCTTGTATCAACATAAGCATGTATATGATATGGTTTATGTTCTTTGATTTTAATTTGAATTTTTATATATATACTATTTGGATTGGTTTTGTTTTTACTATCCATTCTCTCTTTTTTTTTTTTTTGTTTTTTTTTTAAGAATTTTAAGAGATAAGGGTATAATTGGTATTTATAAACAAAAGTTTCTTTCTCCAGGGAGTTGAAAGTAAGTTTTATTTATGTAGAGATTTATAAATAAGTTATAAATTGTTTTAGGGAGTGATTGGAAATTAACCCTTTAAAAAAATTGAGGGGGGACCCGTGCCCCCCCGGACCCATCCGCCCCTGAATTTCTAGCTATTTCCTGGCTTGGCCCTAAGTTTATGGTTCAATCTCGAATATTTTCGGTTGCAAGGAAACTGTGGTAGAAAAATACTGTGTGATAGCTGTTTCTTTTTCGTCATCAGTTATGCATGCGTTGCTAAAATTTTTCGCTGTGTTATTTGGTTGCAGATGCTCTTAATCTGACAGTGGTAAAAGTGCTCGTTTCGTTTATTTTTCTTTGATTGTGCTTGCTGAACTTTAGTTGCCCTATTTGATATTGTTTTTATCACAACATAGTGGTACTAGAGCGTCAGGTTCTTGGTTAGTATCTTGTGGTGGAAATGGAAACTAATACAATTAGAATGGTGAATTTGAAGGGTTCGAATTATCATACATGGAAAGGAAAAACAGAGGACCTTCTGTATCTGAAAAATTATTATATGCCTGTGTTTGAAAACAAAACTGATCCTGAAGGAAATATATTATATCGGCAAGTGTTTCGTTCCATCAGATAGTGGGTAAATGATAATGTGTTGGAACCATGTTAGCGATGAGAAAAATGCACGAACATTGTGGGAAATGACAGGTTGTATATGATCAAACAGATGATCACGAGTTTGAAATACAAAGATGAACCTCTTATGACTGATCACTTGAATACTTTTCAGGGTATTATTAATCAGTTACTTGGAATCTGGGGCGGAATATTATTAAGGAAGGGCAGACGGAGAACCAAAGATCACAAATCTATTACTATTATAATATGTGAGTTTTATTGTGAATTTACATGGTTATCCTTTTATTATTATTATATCTATTATTTATTATCTATTATCTATTATCTATTACTATTATAAATATGTGAGTTTCATTGTGAATTTACAAGGTTACCATTTTATTATTATTATATAAAATTAATGTGTTTTTCTTCATTTATTTATTCGTATACTATGAACTCTTTCAAGTAATAGATAAATATGTGAGTTTCATTGTGAATTTACATGGTTATCCTTTCATTATTATTATATCTATTATCTATTATCTATTTTCTATTACTATTATAAATATGTGAGTTTCATTGTGAATTTACAAGATTACCCTTTCATTATTATTATATAAAATTAATGTGTTTTTTCTTCATTTATTTATTCGTATACTATGAACTCTTTCAAAAAAAAAATACTATTAGTATTTTTAAATATCTATATAAATATGTGAGTTTAACACTTGACTCTTCAATTAAACTATTTATTTAAGCGCGCATTATGCTGTAAACTCTTTCAAATAAATCTATTATCTATTATCTATTATCTATTATCTATTACTATTATAAATATGTGAGTTTCATTGTGAATTTACATGGTTACCCGTTCATTATTATTATATAAGATTAATGTGTTTTTTTCATTTATTTATTCGTATACTATGAACTCTTTAAAAAAAATACTGTTAGTATTTTAAAATATATATATTAATATGTGAGTTTAACACTTGACTCTTCAATTAAACAATTTATTTAAGCATTATATTATAAACTCTTTCAAATAAAAAATTAAAATGCAATTAATATTTTTAAAATATTTTTTTACTATGAATATGTGATTTTCATTGTAATTTACGTGATTACCGTTTTTCTTATTATATATGTGAGTTTAATTGTGAATTTACATGGTTACCTTTTCATTATTATTATATAAGATTAATGTGTTTTTTCTTCATTTATTTATTCGTGAATTTACATGGTTACCCTTTCATTATTATTATATAAGATTAATATGTTTTTTCTTCATTTATTTATTCGTATACTATGAGCTCTTTTAAAAAAAATACTGTTAGTATTTTTAAATATATTCATAGTATACGAATAAATAAATGAAAAAAACACATTAATCTTATATATAATAATAATGAACGGGTAACCATGTAAATTCACAATGACTACCGTTTTTCTTATTACATAATGAATGTTTTTTTTCTCAATTATTTATTCATGTGACTCTTCAATTAAATTATTTGTTTAAAAATTATACTATGTACTCTTTCAAATAAAATTTTTAAAACAATTTTTTACTTTGATTTATAATTTATCGTATTCGATTATTTACTTCACAGATGAACCAACACATGGAATACTAATAATAATAATAAATTTTGGTATCTTACAAGATAGTATATGTATACTTAAATAAAAAAATCCATATCGTACTTTATTTTTTTATATTAATCTATCTTTTATCTATTATATTACTATTATGAGTATAGGAGAATAAGAATTACGATTAACTTAAATATTTTTTTACACACTAATTTTCTGAAGTTCACTTTTATATTTTATACATCTACTATTTATTATTTTTTCATTTTATTATTTGAGTTTTTCTTAAAAAATTTATTTAACTTATTTAATTCACACTATTTTTCTAGATCTTACAAGATATTTTATGAATACTTAAAATAGAAAATTTACATCGTGTAAATTATTTTTTCTATTAATATGTCGATGGTCTATTCTATTACTATTATAAATATATAAATAACAATTATGAATTAACTTAAATATTTTTTTACACGCTATTTTATTTTTTCCACTTTCATATTTTGTGTATATACTATTTATTATTGCTCATTTTCTTATTTAAGTTTTTCTTTCAAACTATATTTAATTTATTTAATCCACACTATTTTTCTATTAATCTTACAAGATAGTATATGAGTACTTAAAATAAATTAATATTACATAGTCCTACAAATATATTTAAATTATTTAATGCAAATTATTTTTCTATTAATCTTACAAGATAATAATAATAATACTAATAATAATAATAATAATATATGCATATATACTTAAAATATAAAAATGTACACAATGTAATTTATTTTTACACATTATTTTTTCTGTTAATATATTAGTTATTATCAATTATATATTAATTACTATTACAAAATATAATCAATTTATATATCCCTTTTTAATCACTGTTTGAGTTCTAATTATGAGTTTAATTAAATATTCTTATTTTTCATACACTATTTTTCTATAAATTTTACAATATATTATATGAATATTTAAATAAAAAATTGTATAATGTACTTCATACTTAAATGTCTATGTTTTTTACACATTTTTTATCTATTAATATTACAAAATAATATATGTATATTAAAAATAAATAAATGAACTAATTCAAACATATATGAAATATAAATATTGTGCTACAAATACAATCAAATAATTTTACTTAAATTTTGTTATTCCACTTTATTTTTCTTGTCAAACTCATCGAATATGAGTTCAAAATATATTAAATTAGCAAACTAATGATGTCACTGATCGAATAAATCGAATTCTTAAATTGTATAATTAGTTTTTGTTTTGATAATTTGTTTCATTTGGAAATTTAACTCACAAGAAACTATTATTAGAACTTAAGGTAGAAAAAAAAATTCAAAACATGATCATACATGACTCAATCACTAACTCATACATAAAAAACAATTATCAACATACTGTATCGAAAACTTTTTAATTAATTAAACACAGATATTAAAATATTCTAATTAATTAATCTAACGTCATTTATAATTATCATATTTTGTCTTTGAACTAACATCATTTATTCTTCAGATTTTTATCATAATTCTATGTCAGCATCTTAATCTTGAATCTTAATTATGATGTATATTTTAGTTTGTAAATAGTTATTAAATTATGATTTAATATATTTATTTTGACGCATAAATATTGATATTTGGAATATAAATTGTAGATGTATATTGTATGCATGCAATACATATATAATCATTAATATAAAAGTTAAAAAAACCCATAAAACGTGAACTAGACAAGGTATATAAAAAAACTACACAATTAAACGAAAAGTAACACAAGTAAAAAATAAATAATTGTCTATTACATATAGCTTACTAATATTGAATTCTCAAAATTGGGGAAAGTGAGAGACTTTTATTTATCTAAAAAAAAATCAAAAACTAACATTTGATTGAGCTACAATGATTCACTACAAAGTTAGTGGATTAAAAGATACAACACAACGTGAACTATTGAAAATATTAAATGGGTTAAGTTGTATAAAACTCAAATATACAAGTATCTCTTTTAGTGTAAATTAAGAGTTCACTCACCTTAAGTGGTCATGTTGCATCACTGCAAAAAATAAAAGTTCATAGACTGTACTTGTGATGTTCGAGACTGACCAGAGGGTGGAGAATAATCGTCGGTGTCAAGAAGTTAAAAGAATTAAGCGGCTCTTGACAGGCTTTTAGGAGAAGAAGAATTTGAATGAACCGATTTTATACCGAAATGAGAGAGGTCTCAGACTACGTAGGTATGTGACTGAACGGTTTGAGCTTGAAAATTTTGATAGGAACTACTCCTATCATCAAGGTGAATATCTTCTTTTTGAGATCTCATCGTATATATGAGAACTCCAAAGTTAAGCATGCTTGACTTGAGACAATTATAGGATGGACGACCCTTGAGAAGTTTCAGAGGATGTGTGCGAGTGAGGACGAACATAAGCAAGCTGGAAAGATCCTTGTTGATATAGTGGGGATATTCGTCGGATCTGGAATGTTATAGTATGTATCATTAATTGCCCAAAAAAATGTATTGAGAGAATAATACATATAATAAAAGACCAAAAAAATGTAATAAAATCCATAATAAGACAAACAAAAGAAAATTATACGATAAAAAAAATTACAAAATTTAATCCATTTTTTAAAAATAATTAAACAAATATATTTATTTCAAAATCGATTTGAGAGTAATTATTTAGCATGAATTGTCAAAATTTTCAATACTACTGTCAAAACAATTTTGTAGAGTAGTCTAATTTTGTTTTGAATTATATTACTCTAACACGTATTTTTCACATGCAACGCACGTGCATTGTTGCTAGTATATATATATATATATATATATATATATATATATATATATATATATATATATATATATATATATACATACACACAAAACAAAATTTAAATATAGTACTCCAATGATGTAAATAATATTGTTAGATTTCAAATTTAACTTACAATATACCCCTACAACTTGATATTTTTTTAAAACTATTAATAACTTCAATCGAAAAACTACAAAATATATATTTTCAGTATAAGTAATTTACAATATTCGTATTAAATTTCACAGCAAAAAAAATTTCTTCATTGTGTTTGTTACGACTGTTAAAATCAAATTCAAACTCACAAGCTTGTAAGCTAACAATTCCTGCTTCAACAATTTGTTTTCAGGTTTAAAAAAACTTAAACTCATTTGTGGTTAGGTTTAAAAACATAGTGTTAGTTTCAATTTTTAAAAAATTATGAGCCACAAATTTTCGAATCACTTGCACACATTAAATAACGAAAAATAACTTAAGATTTTTTCCCCTTTCTTGTATTTTCGTATTTGGTTCATAATCTATATACTCATAAATTATAAATTTATTTTACATGTCAGGGTATTAAAAAAAGAAATTCAAAGGAGGACAGTTGCCCTCCCTTGCCTCTTAATGGAGCCGCCCCTACTTGGAATGAAAATTAAGTTTGATGAATAAGTGTAGGTGTAGAAGCACGGTTCCATTTTACAAGATTAAGTATTTTTAAACATGTTAATAAATGACATATAATTTTAAAAGTGTCAAAACATGTTTAAGGAGTCCTTACTTGGTGAAAATAAGTGGAAATCAGATCCGGAACGTTCAAAAATGGTAGGGTAGGTCCCGAGGGTCCAAAAATGAGTTTGGAAGGACCAAAACAGTTCGGAGCATACGGACTAGTTCGGGCCCTCCGAACCACTTCGAGCCCTCCGAACTCAGCAGAGTCCATGTGTCAAAAGTGGCTCGGACATATGGCAGTTCGGAGCCTCCGAACCCAGTTCGGACCATCCGAACTCCCGCTAGATTGAGGTGTCAAAAATGCACTCTACACGTGGAAATCATGCCCGGTTCGGAGCCTCCGAACCCAGTTCGGACCGTCCGAACCTAGGTCTATAAAAAGGGGTCCGAGGCTCTCATTTTGAATGTCAAATTTCCTCTCATCTCCCGGTAATGGCTCTATTTTAAGGGCTTCGGGACTCTTTCTTTAAGAGTTGGAGTAGGAAATAGTATTTTTATAGCGGACAGTGTCCGCATTAGCAGTCAGGCGGCGAAGCTCTGGCGAGGCATCTAGGGGTCGTAGCTTGGATATGCCCAGGCTCTGGGGCATGCGACATCAACGGGCTGACGACGGACAAAGGTATGGCTTTGGTTCCCTATAGTTAATAGAGAGTAGACTATAGTTTATTTAAGGCTTTTAGAGCCTAGTAGGTGATGTTTGGCATGCTAGGTAATGCATGGTTATTTATGTTGTAGTGTTGCATGGTAGGCTTGTACCTAGATGGGAGCTTCTAGGATTTGCCTTAGTAAGGTACGGAAGTATTATTCGAGATATCCAGATTGAGTATGCATGTATTATGTGTTTGCATGGATTATGTGATTGCATGTTTTATATGCCTTTAAATACATCATGTAACGACTATATGTTGCATACATGATCATATTGAGCCTGTATCCTTGTGATATCCGGTATTGGGATATTTACCTTGTCAGTAGATGTTGGACACATAGGCTCGTGTCAGGTCACCAATATTAGTTGGACACATGAGCTTGTGTCAGGTCACTGATATTTGGTTGGACACATGGACTTGTGTTAGGTCACTATCAGGACATCTAGGTATGTCTGTCACCTCCTGTAGCGATAGCTCAGTGTGGTACATACCAAGGCCCAAGTTATTCTCTATCAGATATTCTTGACCTCGTGTCTTGATACCCAGTTCATTTGCATTCATGCACATATAATAGTGTATAATCATACTCTCGTACTGAGCTTGTTTGGCTCACTTCCGGTTATTTTCTGTTGGCTGGATGCCCTATTCCATGGGGCAGATGCAGGTAGTTCTCCCAAAGACAGGGAGGTTAGGTGGTGACCAAGGCTGGATAGCGGAGTTGACCACTAGGTTTTGCTTAACTGGTATTTGACTTACTTTAATTCCGTAGTTATTCTGATTTAAGATTATTTTATTGATTAATTGCATGCTTAAGTTTTAATTAGTAGGTGATCACGGCGCGGGTCACTACATTTATGGTATCAGAGCATGCAATAGATTATTTGGGACATAATATTAATTTTGGGTTATCCTTTGTAGGATTACAAGTTGGATTCAATAACGATAGCAGTATCAGAAATTGGAATTGCAGGATATCTGGCCTTTTCCAAGATCGTCATTGCCAAGGTTGGCATCAGAAGTTCGTATTATGTGGATCCCATCAGGATGGAGCTGGAAGAGAAGATACAGTTTTCAACGCCAGGTGCTTCGCAGGTTGAACGGAATGTGTGACATGTAGTCATCCATTCTGCGTCGACCAAGGAAGCCACCCCGTTAGATCCTACCAAGAGGATGTCTCAGGAAGCTTTGGACATCTCTAGTTTTATATATCTTTGAGATCTTGCGATGAAGAAGGTCTGCTGACATGAGGAAAACTTCATGTTCAAGATCAGTAGACGGAATGAAAGACTTTCGTAGGAGTTTAATTACTGTATTTTGTTGTAATCAGTATTTCAATTGTAGTCAGATAAAGATTTCAGTATTTGATGTACTAAGATTTTGTTGTATTATACATCTTTCAGTGTAATCTTTTGATTAAGTTATGTATTAAATGGGATTTTGAATGTTTTCAATGAATAGTTCTAGATGTTTTACCTAGAATATTCTAGTAAGCCAAGTGTTTGCCAGAGATGATGTGACTCATCAGGACGCATGAATGTTTGTTCTATACGGATTTCCTTAGAACAATTGGATATTTTGATCTTTTTAGGTTATTACCTAGTGATGATGGATTTTCATTAGGATGACAGACTAAGAAATACCAAGAGTTGTTGTTGCGTGTTTTTCGCTCGCAAGCGCACGATGTCAAGTTATAATATAGGAATTAAGTCCAAGTCGATCCCACGGAGAATGAATAAATGATATTATATCAAATATTTGCAACTAATAAAATCTTAATCCTATGTAGAGCTACGAGAATGATTTGAGTTATATCAAACTAAAATTTGCAATAAATAAAATTAATTAACTACGAGTTCGCAAGACGAAAATTCAATGAGAGACAAATTCTAGAGGTTCGACATCACTTAACCATCCACCAGTTTAATTCATAAAGAAATCTATATCATAAATTCTTCTAGTTTATTAGCCAAAAATCCCTATTATTTTCTACTACCTCTCTCGAGTGTCAAGCAGAAATTCGTATTCAATAGCAAACTCAATATATCTATCTAAGTTCAACTATTAAATCCGGTAAACAGCATAATAATTCTTACAAAGGCTTCAATGGAGTTATAGGCCTCTCGAACTCTATAAACACCAATGATGTATTTTCCTACGGTCCTATTCAAAATTGCCTCTCTCGAGTGCTAGATTTCAAATAAATATAACAATTCAACTAATGATCAGTTAATTGAACGCAATCAATTCAGGAAAACACAAATAAACCGAATGAATAATTCTAATATATCAATCAAAATATCAAAAACATGGTTTCAAGTCAAGCTACGTCGTCCCTCTAGACAAATGAATTAGTTCATAATAAAAATAAAAATCAAACAAAGCATGTTCTTGAACATCATTCAAAAATTAGGAGAAAGAATGAAATAAAAATGAAGGTAGATGATGCTTCTCCGTCTCCGGTAGTCGCTTCGTCCGGCGCCAAGAATGCCTCGTCTCCTTTTTCCTTAGTCTCTAGCCGTCTCTAGCCTTCAAAAACTCTGAATACTCTCTAAACCCTCGTCTCTCTCAAAAATAAGCTATCAAAACCCTTTTAAACTCGATTAAAGACTTTCCATATTTTTGGAGACTGCGCAGCGCTGGAGCGCGGATTCTTCGGCGCTAGGGCGCTCAAGTTTTGTATTTTATTTTTCAATGACGGACGTCTAGAGCTGGAGCGCTTCCAAACTGGCGTTGAAGCGCTTAAGACATGAAATTACAGGCGCTGGAGCGCTGGAAAACTAGAGCTGAGGCGCTGAAATTTCGAATAAAATCCTTTTACTGAGCTACAGAGAAGCGCTGGAGCGCTCCTAATGAGGCGCTGGGGCGCCATTCCTTTTGTCCAACGCGCAGCAATCTTGAAAAAATTATATCTTGAGTTTTTGCCGTCGGATCAAGCTGAAATTTTGACAGCAATTTTAAAACATCCAAAACTTCAATTTATACAGTGGAGATATATCGGATTTGGATGACTGTAGGAGCTCCAGTTACTTTGTAAACTTTGCTGTCTATACTTCGTCTTTCCGCTTCTTCTTGCTACTTGTCTTCAAATCCTTGCAACTCACAAAAACAACAACAAATACGCATAATATCCACTCGATACATCACAAAATCCAAGTCAAATCATATATAAATTAAGTGCATAAAATTCACTTATCAAATCCCCCAAAACTTAGACTTTTGCTAGTCTCGAGCAAAACAGAAATGAGCAATATAGTCGACCTCTGAATTTTTACATTTCAAGATTCAATACACATGCCCGCTAATTTTCTCAAGAGTTATCGTATGTGTGTGATTTGTCAATCTCATCTACCCACCTAACTTTTGGTAAAATCATGCAATTCGTAAGCTTCATAAAATCATTAATTCTGCCCTCAAGTTTCAAAATACTCTCAACCAAGTTCAAATTTTACTCACACGGATCAACATGACTTTTTCGGTTAACATTATGCTCAAGTATAATCAGCAGGAGATAAGCATCCATATGTATATCAATGTAAACAAGGACTCAAGATTCAAAGCAAAGGGTATTGAATATTTTCAATTTGTGCAGGATTATGAGTAGCTAAAATTTTTTTATTTGCATTGCCGGACATTAGTCTTGGCTTTCTTCTACTCCATACATCTCCATCTTTATGACTTGTATTTGGACTAGAATTTCAATCCATTTTTTTTTATTTTCAAGGCCTCCCCTCACCTTACTTTCTCCGCCATTACTTTTCTTTGAACTTTTTAGCTACTCAATTTGTTTTGGATATTTAATGAATATAGAATGGCTAAAAAAAACTCAATAGATTTGAAAAAAAACGCCTAAATCACTTCTGTGATCTTAAAAATCTACCTCAATTTCAAGTAAAAATCACAAGAGTTAAGAATCAAATCCTCTAACTCATATCACAAATTCACATAATTTTTTTCTAATTGCTAGGAGTATCGAAAATCATGGCATTCATGCATAAATGTGAGAACTCAAGATTAAATATAGCTAACATAAACTTTTTCAGCACACAAAATTTATTTTCATCATAGGCCAACACAATTACAACATCATGCATTTAACTCAAACTAACTCATTAAAAAAATTTCACAATTTTTAAACACCCCCCCCAAACTTAAATTGTGCATTGTCCTCAATGTACAGTATTCATTAAAAACAAGGGACACATACCTTAGGCACCAAGCGTCAGTACTCGGCACCATCTTAATCACTCAAAATTCTTCATCAGGGGTGGCTCCTAAACTCTTTCAGCTCCATACTTTTTCACCTACACAATTCAAAATGATTATTGATGTCTAGTTTCCACATGATAAAAATAAAAACAAAAACAACTAAAAGAAAATAAAAAAAAAACGCAAAAAAAAAAAAAAACTAGCTTGGGTTGCCTCCCAAGAAGCGCTTAGTTTATAGTCCATAGCCCGACTGTATTCCAATTCTAGCCCGGTTCCGCTTTGTTGAGGGTCTTTCCTTTTGCTTTCACCCTCCAAATATATTCAACAACCTTTTTAAACTTTGATTTCTTCTTCGTTTTCTTCTTCTTCTTTGGCACCTTCGGATCATTCTTCTTTGAATCTACCTCATGAACAAGTTTGGGATGGCCATCTAGCTTCACAACTCGCTCAATCATGCATAATTCCTCGATGGGTGGATTACTTGATTTCTTGAATATGTTAAAAATAACTCTTTCGCCGTCCACACTCATCGACAACTCACCATTCTTCACCTCAATCTTGGCATCAACAGTGGCCAAGAAAGGTCTCCCCAATATCAGTGGCATATTTGCATCCTCCTCCATATCTAGCACAACAAAATCCGCCGGAAAATAAATTTATCTATTTTTACCAAACATCTTCAATGATTCCAAGAGGATATGTGATAGATCTATCAGCTAGCTGCAATGCGATCATTGTGGGCTTCACCTCGCCAAGTCCTAAGCTCCTGAAAACAGACAAAGGCATCAGATTAATGCTAGCTCCTAGATCGCAAAGTGCATTATTAAAATAAGAAGAACCAATAGTGCAAGGAATAGTAAAACTCCTTAGATCCTTCAGCTTTTGTGGCATCTTCTTTTGGAGCACAACACTACATTGTTCAGTTAAGCTCACCACCTCATTCTCTTGCAGCCTCCTTTTCTTGGACATCACCTCTTTAATAAACTTCGCATAATTTGGCATTTTTTCCAAAGCATCAGCAAAATGGATGTTGATATGTATCTTCTTGAAAATCTCCAAGAATTTTGATAACTGCTCGTCCACTCCCTTCTTCTTGAACGGGGGGGTATGGAAGAGGAGGTTTGTACATCGGTTTCTGCTCAGGTTCAGACTCTTTCTCCTTGAACTTCTTCTCGTCAACTGCAACTTTTTCAGACGTCTTGCTCTCAGATTTGCCCTCTTCATTATCCACCTGCTTCCCACTCCTCAACGTGATAGCATTACACTGCTCCTTGGGATTCACTTCAGTATTACTTGGGAATTGTCCTCTGTTATTATCTTTCAGTGCGTTCGCCAACTACCCAATGCTAGTCTCCATGGATTGCAATACAACACCCATGTTGGCCACATGCGTCTCTAAGCTGTCAAGGCGAGTCTCAGTCCTTGCCATCCGCTTGCTCGATTCCTGCACAAAAGCATTAACAACATCCTCCAAAGGAGGCTTACCCTCACCCTTATTTGTATTGTATCCCGGAGGAGGATTCAACACATTATTATTGTTAGCATAAGAAAAATTTTCATGATTACGCAGACTAGGGTGATATTGATTGGGTACAGGATTACCTCGATAGTTGTTTTAATTTCTGTTGTTCACATATTGAGCTTGCTCCACACTCTCAAATCCATCAGCAGAATTTACGGCAGTTGCCAGTGATGCTGTCTTAATAGAAACTTGATTGCTTTTGGTCAGTGCAGCCAACTGTGTAGAAATAGTAGCCATCTGAGCAGTCAAAGCAGTGAATGCATCAACCTCATGAATTCCAGCAGGTTTTCTTATTACAGATCTCTCACTCGGACACTGATAATTGTTAACAGTCATTTGCTCAAGCATCTCATAAGCCTGTTCAGGAAATTTAGAAAATATTGAGCCTCCACCTGCAGCATCCACAGAAATCCTCGTTGGGACATTCAAACCATTGTATAATAACTCAATCTGTTCCCAATCCGAAAAATTATGGTTTGGACACTTCCTAAGCAAATCCTTGTACCGCTCCCAAGCTTCATAAAGCTGCTCATAATCTTGCTGTTTGAAAGTTGTGATCTCAATTTTTAGTTGGGCAGACTTGGCAGGAGGAAATTACTTAGCCAGAAATTTAGATGACATGTCTTCCCATGTAGTGATGCTCCCTAGAGGTAGTGACTGCAACCAACTGCGAGCATTGTCTCTAAGAGAGAACGAGAACAATCGTAGACTAATGGTGTCCTCAGTAACACCATGAATCTTAACTGTGTTAGCAATCTCCAAAAAAGTACGCAGGTGCAAATTTGGATCTTCAGTAGCTGCACCCTTAAACTGATTCTGCTGCACCATATTAATCAGAGCTGACTTCAACTCAAAATTATTCGCTGTGATGTTCTGCCGAGCTATCCCAGAATAATGATTATTGATCACCGGTCGAAAGTGATCTCTGATTGACAGCAGAGCATTATTGACAGCTCTTTCTCTTTCTTCAGCCATTTGTTGCGACTCTTCTCTTCTAGCTTTTCTCAAAGCTTTAGCAGTTTTCTCGATTTCCGGATCAAAGAGCAATGAGTCGTAACTTTGGCTTTTTCGCATAAACTGCATAGACAGGGAAAATTTTGAAATTAAAACCAACAAAATAAAATAAAATAAAATGCTCTAAATCAAAATTGAGACTAATTAGCACAATTTAATATAAATCAAATAAAATTCACTCCCCGGCAACGGCGCCAAAAACTTGTTGTGTGTTTTTTGCTCGCAAGCGCACGATGTCAAGTTATAATATAGGAATTAAGTCCAATTCGATACCAGGAGAATGAATAAATGATATTATATCAAATATTTGCAACTAATAAAATGTTAATCCTATGTAGAGCTACGAGAATGATTTGAGTTATATCAAACTAAAATTTGCAATAAATAAAATTAATTAACTACGAGTTCGCAAGACGAAAATTCAATGAGAGACAAATTCTAGAGGTTCGACATCACTTAACCATCCACCAATATGAGCAAATCAAAGTATAACACTCAAGACAAAACTTAAAAAATCGACAACAAGAAAATTACGTGGTTTGGCACTTTGATCTGCCTACATCCACGGAGGAGAGAACCAGTCTTATTAATCAAATCCCAAGGTTTGATCGTACACCAATATATCAAATTCTACCAATTACAACTCAAAAGAATGAAAACTATCAAATCTTTATCTCAATTTCTCTTAGCTTTCTCCTTTCTTGATGATCGCCTTTGAATCTTGATTCCAACTGGTAATTCTCAAGATCGCAACTACTGAGAGTGTTGAGTTCGTTCCTCTGATAACCGATCCTTTTGTTTTTATATCACCCAAGAATCTTCAACGGTCATATTTGGCCTTCCATCAGTAATGGGCTATGAGATTAGTTAATGGGCCCTTTCCAATCTTATCTCTTGGCCACATAGTTATTCTTGGTTTTTAGCCCACTAATCTAACTCAACAATCATAAGTCCAATTGGCCAACTTTGAAGACACAAACCCAACAATCTCCACCTTGTCAAAAAAGTTGGTTCCCTTCTCTGTTCCATCCTGGAACTAAATCCTTCTTACCACCCCAACCAAGTCAAGACAGAGTTTAAACTTGGTGTGTGATAATGCTTTAGTTAGTGCATCAGCTGGATTCTCTTCTTTTTTGATCTTTTGTAACTCCACCTCTCCTCTTGCAATAATGTCTCTCACAAAATGGAGTTTCACGTCTATGTGTTTAGACCTCTCATGGAATACTTGATGTTTAGACAAATGGATTGCACTTTGGCTATCACAATGAATAGTCACTCTCTTTTGTAACTCCACCTCTCCTCTTTTATTCTTGCTTGCAATAAGCATATCATCAACATACAGGAGAAGATAGGTCTTAGATTGATCTTTCTCTGTCTTATAATAGACACAGCTATCAAAGCAGCTCCTATTGAAGTTAATTCTTTCCATGAACTCATCGAACTTCTTATACCATTGTCGAGGGCTTTGTTTGAGTCCATATAAAGACCTTTTGAGTAAACACACCTTATTTCCAGCATTTATGTACTGATGGCCTTTTGGAAGTTCCATTAGAATTTTCTCTTCTGAATCACCATGTAAGAATGCTTTTTTGACATCTAGTTGTTCTAATTCCAAATCCATCTGCGTGACTCTGGCCAAGATTAACCTTATAGAGGAATGTTTAACCACTGGGGAGTAAATTTCATTGAAGTCTATCCCTTCAATCTGAGAGTAACCTTTAGCCACAAACCGGTCTTTGTACTTTACTTTCTCTACTGTTTTGGAATCCTCTTTAAGCTTATAAATCCACTTGCATCCTAGTATTCTGTCACCCTACTTTTTATCTGTCAATTTCCAAGTTTTATTCTTTAAGAGTGAGTCTAATTCCTCCTTCATAGCCTTTTGCCACTGATATTTATCCTTACTGGACATAGCAGCTTCATAGGAGGAAGGTTCATGATACTCCACCTTTTCTTCTATGTTTAGTGCATATGATATCATATCTGCTTCATCAAATCTCTGAGGAGGTCTTATCTCTCTTCTATGTCTGTCCCTGGCCAATTTATAAGAGCTAAGGTTGTCATCGTGTAGTGTAGGATTACTTGGAATAGGTTCTTGCTCAATATCATCCCTTCTTTGATCTGTATCAGCAATTTCTATTTCTGATAAGGGCTCCACCTCAACTTGCATTTCTTTATTTTTGTTTGACTCATCAGGTGCATCAATGTTCTTGAGTTTATATGTCATTTTTTATTAATCAAATGTAACATCCCTAGTATTGAAACATCTAGGACTTGTTTTGTCCAAGTTCCAAACCTTGTAACCTTTGACTCCTTCTGGATAACCTATAAAGATGCATCTTGTGGCTTTTTGTTCCAGCTTATCTTTTCTTATATGAGCATAAGCCAAGCATCCAAACACCTTCAATTTTGTGTAATCTTCAGGAACTCCTTTCCATAATTCCATAGGTGTTATTAAATTATAAGCATTTGATGGACACCTATTAATACAGTAAGTTGTTGTAGCCAAGGCTTCACCCCAGAATTGTTTTGGTAGACCTGCATTCAGAATCAAACTCCTCACCCTTTCCAACAAGGTCCTGTTCATTCTCTCGGCTACCCCATTTTGTTGTGGTGTGCCTAGGACCGAGAGATGTCTTGTGATCCCTTTCTGTCTGCATATGTCCTTGAACTCCTTGGATAGAAATTCTAATCCATTATCAGTTCTCAAGAACTTCACCTTCTGGTCTATCTCATTTTTTGTTTTTAGCAACCAATCCTTAAACTTAATTGATGTTTCATCCTTTGTTTTCAGAAGATAAGTCCATAATTTTCTTGAATAATCATCGACTATTGATAAGAAATAACAGCTTCCTCCATGAGTTTGTGTTCTTGAAGGGCCCCAAATATCTGCATATATGTATTCAAGAGGTCTAGTTGAAGTATGTTTTCCTGGACCAAAGGACACTCTCAATGATTTTCCTAAAATACAATATTCACATAACTATGTTCCTCTTATCTTGTCTCCACACAGTAACCCTTTCTTACATAGTTCTTCTAATCCTTTCTGACCAATGTGCCCAAGCCTCATGTTCCATAGTTTGGATTTGTCTTGTTTATCTTGTATTATGGCAGAGCCTCCGATCACTGTTTTAGCTTGCAAAACATAGAGTGAATTCATTCGATTTCCTTTCATTACTACCAGTGATCCCCTTGATACTTTCATTACTTCATTTTCACATTTAAAGGTATATCCACTGGAATCCAGAGTGCCTAAAGATATTAGGTTCCTTTTTAACTCAGGAGCAAATATAACATATTTAAGTATCCTTTCTACTCCATCATGCATAAGTAGTCTGATGTTTCCTACCCCTTTCACCTTGCATGACTTCTTATTTCCCAGTAGTACCACACCCTAATCTAATTCATTTAACTCTTGAAACCAGAATTTAATAGGAAACATGTGAAAAGTTTAGCCCGAGTCCATGATCCATTCATTCTTCATATTATCATCTATCATTACCAAAGCCTCGGCAGATTCATACCCTTCAGATGCAATTGCTACTTCTCCTATTTGATCTTTGTTCCTTTCATGTGATTTGTTTTTCTTAAACTTAGAACAATCTCTCTTGAAATGTCCTTCTTTATGACATAGAAAACATTTAAAATTTGTTTTTCTCTTTGATCTTGATCTATTCCTACTAGAGTTGTAGCTTCTCTTTTCTGTCCTGCCCCTAGCAGTTAACCCTTCACCAAATATCTCTCCAATAGATTGAAGTTTCTTCTGTAACTATTTAGACTGAATTGCAGACTGAACTTCATCCAAAGAAATGGTTTGATTTCTCTCATAGAGCATAACATCTTTAAAATTTTCATATGACTTTGGTAAGGCATTTAGCAGCATAAGTGCCTTGTCATCCTCCTCGAGTTTAACCTACACATTCTCCAAGTCATCCAGAATTTTAACAAACTCATCAATCTGATCCTGAATGCTCTTACCATCTTGTATCTTGAAGGAGTACAATCTTTGATTGAGATACAATCTGTTAGCTAATGACTTAGTCATATAGATACTTTCCAGTTTTGTCCACGTTGCAGCAGTGGATCTCTCTCGACATACCTCTATCAGAGGTTTATCTCCTAGACATAAGATTATAGCACATTGTGATTTATCCAAGATTTCGTCCTTCTGTTTCTCATCCAAAGAACTCGGCATTTCTTCCTTTGTCTTGAAAGCATCAACCCATCCCTGCTGCACTAGGATGGCCCTCATCTTAATCCTCCATAAGGCAAAATCATTCTCGTCCGTAAACTTTTGTATATAGAATTTTATTGACCCCATCGTTTTTGTAATTCCCACGGACGACGCCACTGTTATGAAATCAATCTAATTCTATCGATCAAGTTTACTTCAAACCAAAAATTCCAATTCACGCAATTCAGATTAAACTCAGTATGAGAAAATCAAAATATAACACTTAAGACAAAACTTAAAAAAATCGACAACAAGGAAATTACGTGGTTCGACACTTTGATCTGGCTACATCCACGGAGAAGAGAACCAATATTATTAATCAAATCCCAAGTTCCAATCATACACCAATATATCAAATTATACCGATTACAACTCAAAAGAATGAAAACTATCAGAGCTTTATCTCAATTCCTCTTAGCTTTCTCCTTTCTTGATGATCGCCTTTGAATCTTGATTCCAACTGGTAATTCTTGAGATCGCAACTACTGTGAGTGTTGAGTTCGTTCCTCTGATAACCGATCCTTTGGTTTTTATATCACCCAAGAATCTTCAACTATCATATTTGGCCTTCCATCAGTAATGGGCTATGAGATTAGTTAATGGGCTATTTCCAATCCTATCTCTTGTCCACCGAGTTATTCTTGGTTTTTAGCCCAATCTAACTCAACAATCATAAGTCCAATGGGACAACTTTGAAGACACTAACCCAACAGATATGTTAATGTCGAATGTTACGATTGTGGTATCATGGAACACATAGCGAATCATTGTTGACTACCCAATAAATAAGACAAGAAAGATAAATGAAAACAGAAGATAAATTAAGTCAATAATGGTGACGACTAAGTTTCTTTACTGATGATTTCCTTATCGTTCACGATTATGATTATGTCAATTCTGAATATAATGAGACTAGTTGGGTAGTTGATAGTGGTGCATCTATTCATGCTACATCACATAGATATTTCTTTACATCATATAAATCACGTGATTGTCGAAGTACTACGATAGATGATAATGACTTGTCTAAAGCCATTGGCGTGGTTGATGTATGTTTGGAAACTAGTAATAGTACGATGTTACTTTTAAAAGATTTTAAACATGTACATATCTTCGCTTGAATTTGATTTATGTTGGAAAACCTGTTAACAAGGGATTCGGCGCAGTACCTTATTGAATGGTGATCAGTGGAAATTTACTAAAGGCTCTATGGTTATGGCTAGAGGCGAGAAGAACAATTAATTGTATTTGACGCAAGCAAATTAAGTTATATGATCAATTTATAAATATAGTAGACTGCTGAAAGTGATGTTGAACTGTGGCACACTAGACTTTTTTTTTTAATGAATGAAGAATTCATTAAAAGGTAAATAGAACATGTACAACTACGTCGGGCATTTCAGGGATATTTACATCCGGAAATCAAGCGAAGCTCCAGTGGCTAAACATCAAAAACCAAATACATCAATCATACTTCAAAAACATACAACGCAAAATAAGAATCTTAATACGTCTAACCAATTCTTCAACACATGGTTCTTCATTCTCGAAGTGAGCTCGATTACGCGCATTTCAAACAAAATATACGCAAGCCTCCAACCCCATAAATCTCATGCAAGCCAACTTTCCGGCTCCTTTGTACACTCCCTGGAAAGCCTTCAGTATCTTGGTTGGTGATCTCATGAGTTTCTTCAAACCTAGCCAATCCCGTATACCATCCCAAATCTCGCTCAAAATACGGCATTGGCAGAATAAGTGTTGGATCGATTCATCACCATCCTTACATAATCCACATCTCTTATCCTACACAAAGCCAAGCCTGCCTTTCGTAAGCAACTTCCCATGAGCAAAGAGCCACAAGATAACTCTATGCTTAGGTAAGATACAAGATTTCCAAACGATAGGCTTCCAAGGCCAAACACCTCTAGTACCCAAGAAGAATCCATAAGCTCTCTTCAAGTCACCACCTCCCCTAAACCAAACCTCCAACTCACGGCTCGCAAGCTCAATCGATCCAAGCCTCTCCACCAATAAGCTCTCTGTGGCACATTAGACTTGGTCTCATTAGACTTTGAATAAGTGTTCTCATTGCTTGGCTGGAAAAACAAAGCATAGTCGCCTTCAAGACATCTGCTCCCTCAAGAAAGCTAGGTTTACTTGATTTAATTCATTATGATGTTTGTGTCCCTATGGAAACAAAAAACTCTTGGTGGTTTCTCTCTGTATTGTGATTTTTATAGATGATCATTCAAGGAAGTTACAAGTCTACACGTTGAAGACAAAAAGATCAAGTATTGGATGTGTTTATGCAGTTCAAGTATGAGTATTAAACTTCGGATAAAATTGAAAAAACCGTAAATCGAAATCGAAAAAAACTAAATACCGAACCGAAGCGAATTGAACTGCATTCATTTTTTTTTTTTTTAAATGAAGCCTAGAGCTTGTCCAACAGATTTTTTCAGTCCAACTAGATAAATTGTTTTTTTAAAAAAAAGATTTATAAAATTTTGAGTCCGAGTCAAACGGTCCCGGATTCATGAGAGACTCTGTCAATCCGAGACAACATATCCCGGATTGTAATATATTTATAAAATTTTCAAATTTATTTTATTTTTTATTATTTTAGAAAAAATTCAATGGGCTTTTTTTAAAAAATAATATTAAAAAAATTATAAAAATAAAACAAATTTGAAAACTTTATATTGCAAATTCAGGTTTAGTAAAAGAAATGACATATAGCGTGCGTATATAAGTCATGATTAAGTCTCAATGTCAATATTTCTTTATTATGAGATGATATATGACTATACCACACTGAAAATGAATTAAAACGACCGTCAAAAGAAAAATAATTAAAACAGATTTTCTAAAACAAAATTGGGAAAAAAGCAAAATTCAGGTTAATTATTAATTGTTAATAGCACAACTCAATTCACCATTAAATTCATTCATCCACTGATTCAAGGAGCCACCCGATTCTTTAAAAGAAATACTATACACCCCATATAACATATTTTTCTACCTGTGTTCTAACCTTGTTTTTTGACTTCATTTTCCGAGACTGCCCATGAATGATTTGAGATGCATGTTTAATTAGTAGGCAAAGTTGTTATTTCACAATATAGATATAGATAAATAATCAACTTCAAAAACAACAAAATAAATTATATCGTGCAATCAACCTCACACTCCGATCCTATGTATACAAAATTTTCACGTAGGCAAAATAAATAAGAGAGAATTCACTTCTAACCAGAGCATCATTAAAGTTAAATTGCTCAAAAACTCACCTTGAAATTTCCAGAAGATGTGCAATGCCCGACGAGTTTGGACTTTGGAACACTTCTTGAAATTATATTATATATATGATATATTTAGTTGAATGTCATGAAAAAAGTGGTTGTTTGTATAGCACAATTGACGTGTAGACTTTTGCACCATATTTAAAATTTGGGTTAATTGCATATATCCACACTTGTGAAATCTCGAGATTGCTAAAAACTTCATATGAAATCTTTTTTTTAATTAATTTCCTGTGTTTTCAAATATTAAGCACATGTATCCCATGTTTTCAAAATTTGAGCATTCATTTCAAGAGTGAAGATGAAAGAAAATAGGAAAAACAACAAACAAGAGGGACTAAAATTAAATAGGCCTGGTATTATCTTCAAACATATTGAAGAGAATAATCTAGTTTGAATTTTATTGACACTTTTGTTGGATTATTACTATCCGTTCTGGTTGCGTTTACTTAGTGAGATGAGATTATATGTGATAAATCATCATAGGACTGTTAAAATGATTTTGAAGGATGTGGAATAATGATGGATAAACAATAACATGTTTACTTTGAGTTATTAATTAATTTTGGGATTGAAACAATGATTGGTGGACGAATTACAGTTTTACCCTCCACCTATGTTAAATAATCTTATGTTTAATTTTTTATTCATATATAATTTGGATTTGACTATTTTTTTAATATTGTAAATAATTATTGATTCACAATCGAGTCATTTTCACATATCAAAATTATTGGGTATAAAAATATGTATTGTTTTAAAATAGTTAAAATTGATAAAAATGAGTTATAAAAGGGAGAGGGAGAAATTGGGATGGAAACAAATGAATTAAAATAGGCTAGATTAGGATTTTTGTAGATTTTTTTCCACAATTATTGTTCATGATATGTTATACCATATATAATTAAGGATGAGATATCCTATGAAATAAGATTGAATCACGGGCTTTGAGTTGAATAGAATTGATTTTTTTAAAGTAAACAATGTATGATATTGGATTAAGAAGTTCATCTTATGGTTACCAAGCCAAATAAACACATCCTCAGAATACAGAATACATAATGTATGTATGATGAAATATTAAAATATGTATTATCCGCCAAAATATCTTGACTCTGATGATAATATTGGGCAAAATGATTTTTTGGGTTAATTAACTTGCTCGATTTTTTATTTTTATTTATTAAGTTTTGAAAGTTTGATTTTAATACATTAACCTTTTATTTTTGGCTATTTTGATATAATTGCTGACGTGACATCCAACAAGTTAATATTTTCTGATGTCACATCAATAATTAAACCAAAATACTTAAAAAAATAAAAAAAAAAAAAAAAAGGTTCTGCAAGTTCTTTTTGCTTTGCTAACTTTTTTCAGCTGTTGTGGTTCAATTGCTGGCGTGACACATGACAAGTTAATGAGCCCGTTTTGATTTTGTAAAGATTTTTTAAAAAAGTACTTTTAAAAGCTACAATTTTTGGCTTTTTAAAAAAAAGCTTTAATTTTGATTTAAAAAGTGCTTTGGTCAACCAAGCATCTTGTTAACTGAAAATTACTTAAAAAGTATTTTTTTGGCCTGAATTTTGAAACCAAACGGGGCCAATATTTTTTAGTTTACGTCAGCACCTCGATCAAAATAATAAAAAATTAAATAATTATGAGACTAAAAACCAAATTAAAAAACTTAATAAACCAAAACTAAAATAAAATAAGTCAGTGAAAAAAATAATTTCCCATATTAGTTTCATACACCCACAAATATAAACATCTCTTTACATTCTTTTCCATTGTTTACAAAGTCGACAAATCAAGTCAAGTCAAGTCAAGTGATCAATTTGGCATAGTTCACACACGAATCTTGGAAAAAGAAAATCCATTTATGCATTGTTTTGTGTTTTGTGCGTGAGAAATTTTTTAAGGCGATAGAACAGGTGATGGCTGCTTGCATTCCTTTACTAGTTTTCTTTCTTTTATTCATCCATTCATGTGCTTCCAATTGCCCCAAGTCCTTCTCATGCGGGAATCTTACTTCCCTGGAGTTTCCGCTGGCTCAGGCGAACAAAGCCGAATGCGGGTTATTCGGGGTTGATTTTACAGAGCCCGCGAATCCAAGAATCCAGCTTGCCGGTGATGGGAGACAGTATCAGATTTTGGAGAAGATTTCTGTAAATAGATTCAAACTTCTGGATCCTGTGATTCAACAAGGCTTGAATGTCTCACAATCTTTTGGCCAACCTACTGTTTCGCAGAGCTGCGCTGGGTCCGTAGTTTTTTACTGATCGGGCGCACTAACAAAAATAATAAAATATTATTTTTTGAACCAAATTTTATAAAAAAAATATAATTGAATCAAATTTTATCCAAACACCAAACTAAACTGAATCGCATTCGGTTTTTTTTTTAAAAAAAATTAGTTTAGAGCTTGATCCTACCGATTTTGGTCCAACTAGATAATTTTTTTTAAAAAAATATTTATAAAAGTTTGAATCCGAGACAAACATTGTGATACCCATGATCGTTTTTTCGATACATTAAATAAGCTATATTTTTATAATATTTATTTTATCATATTAGCTAAACAAAATTAAGATTGCATTATTTTAGATTTAAAACTAGCACTTTGCTTAAATATATATATATATATATATATAGTTTACGTTTTTGATAATTTTATTATAAGTATAATTATTTTCTTAAATAATATACTTATTGATTGGATAGCTAATTAGATATTATATCTCAATTAATCATAATGACCTTTTAAAACCCCCAACTTCTCTACCCATACCACACATTCTATTAGTAAATTTTATCAATTGCACTATATATAATTAAAAAAATTATTTCCCATTTATTTTGATTATTTATTAGTAATCAAATCAACAATCCATAATATTCATAAAAAGTGAGAGAGAGAGAGAGAGAGAGAGAGAGAGAGAGAGAGAGAGAGAGAGAGAGAGAGAGAGAGAGAGAGAGAGAGAGAGAGAGAGAGAGAGAGAGAGAGAGAGAGAGAGAGAGAGAGAGAAAAATTATATGGAAGGCATGTATATTTCCTTCAAACACTCATATTATAGTATCAAAGAGTTAAGTTCTTGTGATATCAAAGAGTTGAGCTCTTATAACAAAGAGTAGATGGAGATTTTAGAAGAATTTTACATCAGTTCTCGATTCAACAAGATTTTTCAGGTAAGTGGACTTATATATATGTTTTAAAATAATGATGTTCTTGATTTCAAAAACTCGATCGTAAATTACTCGTTTCATTTCCTTGATTTCGTTTCATGTTTCGTTCTACACGATTCCTTGTTATGCACTGTTATGATTCAACTTAAGAAATGGTAAGAAAATTTCGAAAACATGATATGATATAAGGCCCTGATGCGGTGGGTTATAATAACCGTTTAAGGCCTCGCCCCCTTAGAGGAGTAACAATTAGAGACTGATCAGTAGCCGGGATTAACGAGATGAATAACAGTGCTATGTTTAAGTTTATGCTTCAGTTATGATATGTCTTGATGCTAAGTTTCGAGTTTGCCTCTTGTCTTGATTTTTGTTGTGACATGTGCTGGAACATACTCCCTTTTGAATTTCTGTCATGTATATATATTCGATATTTGAGTGTACGATCGGTCCCCACTTGCTGAGTGTTTTCCAAAATACTCACCCTTTACTTCCATCTCCAGATAAAAAGGAAGAAGAACTTGAAGATGAATAACATAGCTAATATTGGACTGGTGAAAAGGAGAAATTTAGAAGTGCTGCTATTATTTGAGTTTCTTTATCTATGTGATGATAAGTTTTAGCTTCCGCTGATGTATTTGGTTTATGATTTTCTTTATGGGATGTAAGAACAAATTTTGTCATGAAATAATATACTGGTTTATGGTTAAAGTCTGTACTATGAGGCTTGTTATTTTTGAATGTTATTTGAAAATAACGCCGATGTCGACCAACCCCCGGTTTCGGGGCTTGACATAAGTGGTATCATAGCAAAAACAGGTTCATGATCTTGATGGAAAATTAAGATTTAGAATGCGAATGAATCAATTGGGAACTAAAAATTAAGATATAGAATGAGAACGAATCACTTGGAGACTAGTAATTAAGATTGAGAATATGAAAGAGTCACTTGGGAACTAGTAAAATTTTTTAATGGCTAGTAGAAATTTTGAGAATGATTACGTAGACTTAAGTTGGACTCACTTTGGGACTATTTTTTAAGTACATGGTCGATAGAAATATTTAAGTTTGATTTTGGATTTATAATGAATTATTTGCATTAGGAGCTAGTGTTCATTACATTATAGATAGAAAATCTAAGTCATGATAGTCAAATTTTAAGTTAGTTTGAGAATATTGGGTTATAGATCAACATGATTGAGCTATAGTTTGACTCGCAAGTTTTATTAGTGTTAAATACTTAAAATTTATGTATATATATATCATATGTTCACAACTTTTGTCAAGTCATTGAGGATTCAATCAAGTGATTATATTTATTTCATTTCATTCGCGAACCTTTGTCTAACTTATTAGTAAATAAAATATTTTTTTAAAATATATATATATATATATATGAAAATTGTCTTCATTTTGTCAAATTTTTCGAGTTATTAACGATTTAACCTAATTTGATTTTTTCAATTAATCTTAGACTTTTGTTATCTTATAAAAAATATACATTTAGAGATTCTATTTTCATGTCTTTTAGACCTTCTAAATTTAATTTTACTATATGTATATATTTTAAAAATATATATAGTAATTTTTTTTTGGATCAAAATTAGATGGATCTTGAATATAAAATTTTTAGACAAAAACTCCTATGAGACAGTCTCAAGGGTCATTTTTATGAGACGAATGTCTTATATGGGTTATCCATTAAAAAATATTATATTTTATGTCAAAAGTATTACTTATTATTATAAATATGGGTAGGGTTGACCCGTCTCACGAATGAGATCGTCTCACATGAGTGTTACTCAAATTTTTATTTTCTCATCTACTATCATTTTCGTTACTGGAATAGATTTTTATCATCCCTCTCGATTTGATAACTAGGTAAAATAGATTTTTTTTATTTGAATCAAAGTTTAATATTTTAGAAAAGCAATTAGTTTTTATATCTATCTTTTATTTTTTTACCATAACAAAAATATAATTTCAAGTTTCGAGGACGAAAAATTTTTAAGGAGGGAAGAATGTGATACCCATGATCGATTTTTCGATACATTAAATAAGCTATATTTTTATAATATTTATTTTATCATATTAGCTAAACAAAATTAAGATTGCATTATTTTAGATTTAAAACTAGCACTTTGCTTAAATATATATATAGTTTACGTTTTTGATAATTTTATTATAAGTATAATTATTTTCTTAAATAATATACTTATTGATTGGATAGTTAATTAGATATTATATCTCAATTAATCATAATGACCTTTTAGAACCCCCAACTCCTCTACCCATACCACACATTCTATTAGTAAATTTTATCAATTGCACTATATATAATTAAGAAAATTATTTCCCATTTATTTTGATTATTTATTAGTAATCAAATCAACCATTACATCCTAATTATTATTTGTCATAAAACCACCATGAATTATCAAATTCCTACCCACTAACCCATGTTTTCTCCTCTCAATTTACTACCCACTAAACCAAATTCAATTCATGGGTTTCTCCTCTCAATTTACTACCCACTAAACCAAATTCAATTCCTTAAATTTAATGTGACCTTTGAGTTTCTTAAAAATTTTAGCACAACTCAGGTTAATTAGTAGTTGTTAATAGCACAACTCAATTCACCATTAAATTCATTCATCCACTAATTCAAGGAACCACCCGATTCTTTCCAAAAAGAAATAGAAAATTTATCCAACCCCATATAACATATTTTTCTACCTGTTTTAGCCTTCTTTTTTTGACTTCATTTTCCGAGACTGCCCTTGAATGATGCGAGATGCATTTTAATTAGTTGGCAAAATTGTTATTTCACAATATTGACAGATAAATATCAATTTCAAAAACAACAAAATAAATTATATCATGCAATCAACCTCACACTCCTATGTATACAAAATTTTCACATAGGCAAAAATAAATGAGAGAGAATTCACTTCTAACCAGAGAAGAGGCGGATCCAAGAATTTTATTGAGGGAGAGCAACCGAACAGAAACAAAAATCACAATATATATATATATATATATATATATATATATATATATAATTTGACATTTTCTATTTCTGAAAATAATTAAGAATAACTTCATTCGACAAACTACAATATTTTTCAGTATAAATAATTAATATTCGATTTTCAAAGCAAAAATTTTCTAAAGTCACAAACTTGTAAGAAAATGAGTATGCCACATCTTTTCTTTCTTCAATAATTTGTTTTTAGGTTTAAAATACTTAAAATTCATTTGTGTTTAGGTTAAAAACTTAGTGTTTGGGCTTCAATTTTTTTAAGACCATGCCCACAAATTTTTAAGTCATTTGTACATATTAAAAAATAAAGATTAACTTAAATTTTTTGGATTTTCTCTTGTATTTTGGTGTTTGGTTCTTAATTTATGTTCATAAATTATTATTTTTAAATATAGAGTATATTAGTAATTTTATAAAAAAAAAATAAAAAATTAAGGGGGGGCAATTACCCCCCTTGACAATCCCTTAGTGGAGCCGCCACTGAACCTCAGAGCATCATTAAAATTAAATTGCTCAAAAACTCACCTTGAAATTTCCAGAAGATGTCCAATGCCCGACGAGTTTGGACTTTGGAGCACTTCTTGAAATTTTATATATATATTATTTAGTTGAATGCCAGGAAAAAAGTGGTTGCTTGTATAGCACAATTGACGTGTAAATTTTTGCACCATATTTATAATTTGGGTTAATTGCGTATATCACATTTGTGAACTCTTGAGATTGTTAAAAACTTTATATAAAAAAGAATAATTTATTAATTTATTGTGTTTTTAAATCTTGAGCACATGCTCCCATGTTTTTAATTTTGAGCATTCATCCCAAAAGTGAAGATGAAAGAAAATAGGAAAAACAACAAACAAGAGGATGGAAAGTTAAATGGGCCGGGTATTATCTTCAAACATATTGAAGGGAATAATCTACATTGAATTTTATTGACACTTTTGCTGGATTATTATTACTATCTACTCAGAATACAGAATACATAACATATGTATGATGAAATATTAAAATATGTATTAATGGCCGAAATATCTTGACTATGATGATAATATGGACGAAATGATTTTTTTTATTAATTAACTTGTTCGATTTTAAATTTTTATTTAGGGAAAATTGCAAATTTAGTCCTGTATGTTTGTCACTTTGCGATTTTGGTCCTTTATGTTTTCACATTTCAGTTTTAGTCCTGTATGTTTCGATTTTTGGCAATTTCGGTCCTTTTTCTTCGAAAATGCTGACGTGGCACTGTACACGTCAGCTCCACATCAGCATTGAATTGGTGCCACGTCAGCGCCACATCGGAAAAAGGACTAAAATTGCCAAAAAAATAAAGATAGCGGACTAAAACTGCAATCTGTAAATATAAAGGACCAAAATCGCAAAGTGACAAACATACAGGACCAAAAAAGCAATTTTCCCTTTTATTTATTAAGTTTTTTAAGTTTGGTTTTGGTACATTAGCCCTTTCATTTCGATTATTTTGATACAATTATTGACGTGATTATTGACGTGATATATGACAAGTCAGCATTTTCCGATGCCACATCATTAATTAGACAAAATAGCTAAAAATAGACAAAATAGCTAAAAAAGTAAAAAAAAAAAAAAAGGAGTATGAAAGTTTGTTTTTGCTTTGCTGACTTTTTTTTTAAGCTGTGTTAATTCAATTGCTGACGTGATAAATGACAATTGACAAGTTAGTATTTTCTAGTTCACGTCAGCAACTCAACCAAAATAGTCAAAAATTAAATAATTATTAGACTAAAAACCAAATTTTAAAACTTAATAAAGTGAATTTTTTTTCGCATATTAGTTTTATACTCCCACAAATATAAACATCTCTTTATATTCTTTTCCATTTGTTTACAAAGTCGACAAATCAAGTCAAGTCAAGTGATCAATTTGTTTCCTCAAAAAAAATAAAAAAAATAAAAAAAGTGATCAATTTGGCATAGTTCATAGTTCACAATAGCAGAAAGAAAATCCATTTATGCATTGTTTTGTGTTTTGTGCGTGAGAAATTTTTTAAGGCGATAGAATAAGTGATGGCTGCTTGTATTCCTTTACTAGTTTTCTTTCTTTTATTCATCCATTCATGTGCTTCCAATTGCCCCAAGTCCTTCTCATGCGGGAATCTTACTTCCCTGGAGTTTCCGCTGGCTCAGGCGAACAAAGCCGAATGCGGGTTATTCGGGGTTGATTGTACAGAGCCCGCGAATCCAAGAATCCAGCTTGCCGGTGATGGGAGACAGTATCAGATTTTGGAGAAGATTTCTGTAAATACATTCAAACTCTTGGACCCTGTGATTCAACAAGGCTTGAATGTCTCACAATCTTGTCTTATCCTGAGGAATCTGTCTCTGCCTTTTAGTCCTTCGACCTCTTTTACATTCTCCCCCAATCTCACCTTCTTCACATGCGACAATAGAATCAACGAAAACGGGACGAAATGGGATGGGTTCAAAGACTACAGGAACTACACGGGTTGTGGGGGTTTTACGGTGTTTTATTCCAACTCTACAAACCAGTTTCCCTCGGGGGGTAGTGATTTTATTCCGGGTTGTACTACTGTACAAATGCCTGTTAAGTCCAATCAAGATTCTGGCCATCTGTTTGATATGTTGACAGCTGAATTTGTATTGGAGTGGAATGTTTCTGAGGATTGTAGTGCTTGCCACGGTCGGGGAGGGGAGTGTGTCACCGATCATCTTAATCAATTCCAGTGCAGAGAAGGTAAAATTTTTAGAGTGGAAAATGCTAGATTCATGCTTGAGCTTGAACTCGAACTCTTTCATGCATACTTATATATATCTCAAATTAAATTTTCCCAGAAAAATTTTGAGAAAAGTTTCCTTTTTCTTCATCATGTATGCAAGCCTTACTAAAGTTTTTATGCTATGTTTATTTACTTGCAGAGAAACCTAATGTGACGGTGCAAATAATAGCAGGTAAATTTCTGGAAATCAGATGTTTAAATCCTTTTCTCATTACAGTGTTTCAGTAGGATCTGATTCTCATTATAGTGTTAACTTTCTTGGGGTGCAATCCATGGCCCCGAGAGAGATCGATCGAAACCTTGATGCTTATGCCACTACACTGTTTAAATGATTAGAAACACACATGGTTTCACACATAAGACCGAATAGTGCTAATACATATTTTATTAAGAAGAGAGACTGGAATTTGAAATGAAATCCAATTGTGTTTTCCAGAAACTGAAAAACAGGTAGCATTGGCTTGTTTCCCTGAATATGATTGTGTTTCGTTGTTATAGGTGTTCTGAGCATGATCACAGTATCTTTCATAGCCTTGGTTATGATCTTTTACTACAGGATGAAGCATGTGCAGCTTGAATCTCTTTGGTTCCACAAGGATTATATGAAAAACGAAAAAGACATTGAACTCTTCCTAAAGAACCATGAAAATTTTGCACCGAAAAGGTACAAATACTTTGAGCTCAAGAGAATCACCAATTCATTCAACGAGAAGTTAGGGAAAGGAGGATATGGCAGTGTTTACAAGGGGAAATTACACGATGGTCGTCTCGTGGCTGTGAAAATATTGGACGAAACAAAAGAAAACGTCAATGAGTTCATGAATGAAGTCATGAGTATCAGCAGAACATCTCATGTCAACATTGTCACACTTCTTGGATTTTGCTTTGAACGTTCGAAAAGAGCTCTGGTTTATGAGTTCATGCCAAATGGCTCCCTTGACAAGTTCATAACTGATTCCGTTTCTTTGTCAGAAGACTGGTTGGGATGGGAAAAATTCTTTGAAATAGCAGTCGGTATAGCTCGAGGGCTTGAATACTTGCATCGAGGATGCAACATGAGAATCTTACACTTTGATATAAAGCCACATAACATTCTTCTTGATAAGGACTTAAATCCCAAGATCTCAGATTTTGGACTCGCTAAGCTATGCCCGAATAGATCAAGCATAGTGTCAATGTTAGTGGCTAGAGGAACAATAGGATACATTGCCCCAGAAGTATTTTGCAGGAACTTTGGAGAAGTTTCTCATAAATCAGATGTCTACAGCTATGGGATGATGGTTATTGAAATAGTTGCAGGTAAGCATGATCCTGATACTCAAATCGGGGTGGATCCTTCCACTGAAATGTACTTTCCGGATTATGTATACAAGTTACTTGAAATCAATTCTGGAAACAGCTATAATCTTAAAGAGATTACACACGAGAATGGATGGAAAGTTTCGAAGAGAAAACTGATAATAGTTGGATTGTGGTGCATACAGACTGATCCAAAGAACCGGCCATCGATGAATAGAGTGCTGGAAATGTTGGAAGGGAATCCCGAATCCCTGCAAATTCCTCCTAAACCTCATTTCTCTTCACCTCAAAGAGAATCACCAAGTATTTTAATTTCTGAATCTACTTCAACTTATTAAGAGACAATAATAGTTATTGTTTAGCTTATCAATGAACAAATTGTTGAGATATTTTTATACAAACATATGATGCGAGAGATTCAAGTAACTGTGACACTGTTATAAATTCATAGCTTTCTTTGGTGTAAAAGCTTTGCAACTAACCTTCATCATATTTTCAAAGTACATGGGAGAGCAAAGGAACTCGATAAAAGTAGCCATATCAACACCCAAGGTAGTATGCATAAAATCAAGCAAGGCTGCAAGCAGCAGTATTCCCACTGTGATAGTGTAGTACTGAACTTTACATCGCTTGATCCGAAATGTTTCGAATATCCTACCAAATTAGGGCATAAAATGGTTTGCAAGGGATTACAGTGGACTCATACAACAACTTAGGTTAACCAATTTTGTAAAATAAAGACGGATATGAAGTAATTACTGTAAGAGACCATTATACAGTCGAGCAGGCGCAACAAAGCCTTTAGCACATTTGATCTTTTTTAATATATAAAAGATGATCGTAATATAATATCCTCTTCTAATTTTCATTAAAAAAACACACACACACACGCGTTTGTTTATACTTTTCCATATGAATGCACCTCTTTTTTCCCATAGTTTTAAGATTATTTATATGAATGTACTTATACTATTTAATAATTTAAATTTTGGATCTATTTCAATGGATTGTTTTTACTCCCATTGATATAAACATCTTTGTTTATACTTTTCCATTGTTGATGAAACCGAAAAGTCAAGTCAAGTTTGGCATGGTGCACCATGATATTATTGACTTGTGTTCTTTTACGCAGCACTTTTTGCAAATTATACTTGACTCCATCAGAAATACATCATTGATACACACAAAAACACACACCAACAAACTACAAGTTTTATTGTTTCTCTATATGTTATTTGGTATGTGAAAGGTTTTTAGGCGATGGCTGCCACTATTTCTTTAGTAGTTTTCTTTGTTTTATTATTCATCAAGCCATCAGTTTCCAAGTGCCCAAAAACCTTCACCTGTGGGAATCTTACTTCTCTGGAGTTTCCACTTGCTGCTTCCGATAAACCCGAATGCGGGTTATTCACGGTTGATTGTACAGAACCCGTGAATCCTAGAATCCAGCTAACTGGTGGAGGGAAACAGTATCAGATTCTGGAAAAGATCTCTGCAAATAAACTGAAACTACTGGACCCTGTGCTCGAAAATGACTTGAATATTTCGCGGTCGTGTCTGATTCTACGTGATCTACAAATTCCTTTTAATCCCATGGCTTCTCTTACGTACTCCCCCAACATCACCGTGTTCACATGCGATGCTAAAAGCGATGCAAGCGGGAAAGCATGGGATTTGTTCAAAGGTTACAGGAACTTCACGGGTTGCGGGGGGTTCACAGTGTTCTATTCGAACTCTTCAGACAGGATTCCTAGCAGTAGTGGTGAATTTCAAGGTTGTGCCATCGTACAAGTGCCGGTCAAGTCGAATCAAGATTCCGAGGAACTGTTTGATATGGTGACAGGTGAATTTGAACTGGAGTGGAATGTCTCTGAAGATTGTCTTGCTTGCCATAACAGAGGAGGGCAATGCCTTGCTGATAATCTGAATCATTTCCAATGCATAAAAGGTAGCATTTTTCAGGGAAGATTCCAAATTACTATAGTTTCTTTGGCATAAATTCCTTGGTTTGAAGATGCTAGAGTTCGACTCCAAGATCGAAAAACTAGGTCTTTGGGGCCAAGTGCAGCCTAGCCTAAGCCAGGGTTCAAGCTCGAGTTTGGATCGTGCCAGGATTCATGCTTGAGCTGAACTCGAGCTCTAATTTCATGTCTTGCCTCGAGTTCATTGTCTGATTTCACCCCTACCACCCCGTTTTTTTTTTTAAACGCAAAATGTATAAATTTAGAATTTGAGGCAGTAGAGTACAAAATCATGAGATCACCAATACACGGTGTCTCCAACCAAACAAAAGGACTAACATAAAAACGAGAATGTCTAGCTAACACATGGACAATCTCATTTGCTTGTCTACGGACGAAGTGAACCGAGAGTCTTGAATTTAATGCTAAAATATCTCTACACTGACCAATGATGCCTCCAAACTCAGTAAGATCAGTATGTTTTGCCTTCACAGCATGATAGACTTGCTGTGCATCACCTCAAATATGATGTTTGGAACCCATATAATAGCTGTTTCTTTCTTTCCATAAGTAAATGCATGCTCTAAAGGTTTTTACTATGTTAACTTTGCTGCAGATTCACCCAATGTGACGGTGCAAATAATCTCAGGTAAATTTCTGGAAATAGGATCTTCACATTTCTTCGTATCACATTCTAAATTATAAATGTTTTCTTATTCCTGAACTTATACTCCAAAGAGGAAACTGAAACATGTTGCTAGTTTTAATAACCGAAAAACCCGAATTAGTTCAGTAAATTGTTACCGTCATTACTAGCAGTGGCACATTTTACTGGGAAAAGAGACTAGAATTTCAATAAAAATTCAAAAACAGCCAACTTGCTAGATTTTGAATAGTAATATGTTGCACGAAAAGAAAAAAAAAATGAGGCCTAATTTAGCATCTCATAATCAGGCTCAACTCATGCTATTTCAGAAACTGGAAAACAGGGTCGCATTTACTTGTTCCCCAGAATATGATTATGTTTTCATGTTATAGGTGTTCTGAGCATGATTGTGGTGTCTTTCATAGCCACGACTATGATATTGTATAACCGGATGAAGCATACTCGGCTTGAATCACTACGATTCATTAAGGATTTTATGAAAAACGAAAAGGACATTGAACTGTTTTTAAAGAACAACGAAAATTTTGCACCAAGAAGATACAAATACTTTGAGCTCAAGAGAATCACCAATTCATTCAATGAAAAGCTAGGAAAAGGAGGATATGGTAGTGTTTATAAGGGGAAATCAAGCGATGGTCGTCTTGTGGCTGTGAAAATCTTGGACGAAACCAAAGACAACGTCAATGAGTTCATGAATGAAGTAATGAGTATCAGCAAAACTTCTCATGTAAACATTGTCGCTCTTCTTGGATTCTGCTTTGAACGTTCGAAAAGAGCCCTCGTTTATGAGTTCATGCCAAATGGCTCCCTTGACAAGTTTGTAAGTGATATCAATTCTTCCTCAGCTGACCGATTGGGATGGGAAAAGTTTTTTGAAATAGCAGTTGGTATAGCTCGAGGGCTCGAATACTTGCATCGAGGATGCAGCACGAGAATCTTACATTTTGACATAAAGCCGCATAACATTCTTCTTGACAAGGACTTGAATCCCAAGATCTCAGATTTTGGACTGGCTAAGCTATGCCCGAATAGATCAAGCATAGTGTCGATGCTAGTGGCTAGAGGAACAATAGGATACATTGCCCCAGAAGTATTTTGCAGGAACTTTGGAGAAGTTTCTCATAAATCAGATGTCTACAGCTATGGGATGATGGTTATTGAAATAGTTGCAGGTAAGCATGATCCTGATACTCAAATCGGGGTGGATCCTTCCACTGAAATGTACTTTCCGGATTATGTATACAAGTTACTTGAAATCAATTCTGGAAACAGCTATAATCTTAAAGAGATTACACACGAGAATGGATGGAAAGTTTCGAAGAGAAAACTGATAATAGTTGGATTGTGGTGCATACAGACTGATCCAAAGAACCGACCATCGATGAATAGAGTGCTGGAAATGTTGGAAGGGAATCTCGAATCCCTGCAAATTCCTCCTAAACCTCATTTCTCTTCACCTCAAAGAGAATCACCAAGTATTTTAATTTCTGAATCTACTTCAACTTATTAAGAGACAATAATAGTTATTGTTTAGCTTATCAATGAACAAATTGTTGAGATATTTTTATACAAACATATGATGCGAGATTCAAGTAACTGTGACACTGTTATAAATTCATAGCTTTCTTTGGCGTAAAAGCTTTGCAACTAACCTTCATCATATTTTCAAAGTACTTGGGAGAGCAAAGGGTATCTAAAAACTCGATAAAAGTAGCCATATCAACACCCAAGGTAGTATGCATAAAATCAAGCAAGGCTGCAAGCAGCAGTATTCCCACTGTGATAGTGTAGTACTGAACTTTACATCGCTTGATCCGACATGTTTCGAATATCCTACCAAATTAGGGCATAAAATGTTCTTTCACGCAGCACTTTCTGCAAATTATACTTGACTCCATCAGTAATACATCATTGATACACACAAAAACACACACCAACAAACTACAAGTTTTATTGTTTCTCTATATGTTATTTGGTATGTGAAAGGTTTTTAGGTGATGGCTGCCACTATTTCTTTAGTAGTTTTCTTTGTTTTATTATTCATCAAGCCATTAGTTTCCAAGTGCCCAAAAACCTTCACCTGTGGGAATCTTACTTCTCTGGAGTTTCCACTTGCTGCTTCCAATAAACCCGAATGCGGGTTATTCACGGTTGATTGTACAGAACCCGTGAATCCTAGAATCCAGCTAACCGGTGGAGGGAAACAGTATCAAATTCTGGGAAAGATCTCTGCAACTATACTGAAACTACTGGACCCTGTGCTCGAAAATGACTTGAGAATTTCTCGGTCGTGTCTGATTCTACGTGATCTACCTATTCCTTTTAATCCCATGGCTTCTCTTACGTACTTCCCCAACATCACCTTGTTCACATGCGATGCTAAAAGCGATGCAAGCGGGAAAACATGGGATTTGTTCAAAGGTTACAGGAACTTCACAGGTTGCGGGTGGGGGGGGGGGGGGGGGGTGGGGGTTCACGGTGTTGTATTCGAACTCTTCAGACAGGATTCCTATCAGTTGTGGTGAATTTCAAGGTTGTGCGATCACGCAAGTGCCCGTCAAGTCGAATCAAGATATGGGGGAACTGTTTGATATGGTGACAGCTGAATTTGAACTGGAGTGGAATGTGTCTGAAGATTGTCTTGCTTGCCATAACAAAGGAGGGCAGTGCCTTGCTGATATTCTGAATAATTTTCAGTGTATAAAAGGTAGCATTTTTCAGGGAAGATTCCAAGTTACTATAGTTTCTTTGGCATAAATTCCTTGGTTTTAAGATGCTAGAGTTCGACTCCAAGATTGAAAACTAGTTCTTTGGGGCCTAGTGCAGCCTAAGCCAGGGTTCAAGCTCGAGTTTGGATCGTGCCAGGATTCATGCTTGAGCTGAACTCGAGCTCTAATTTCATGTCTTGTCTCGAGTTCATTGTCTGATTTCACATTAAATTGAAACCATTTTTTTTTTTGAAACGCAAAATGTATAAATTCAGAATTAGAGGTAGTAGAGTACAAACTCATGAGATCACCAATACACGTTGGTGTCTCCAACCAAACAAAAGGACTAGCATAAAAACGAAAGTGCCTAGCTAACACATGGGCAATCTCATTTGCTTGTCTACGGACAAAGTGAACCGAGAGGCTTGATTTTAATGCTAAAATATCTCTACACTGACCAATGATGCCTCCAAACTCGGTAAGATCAGTATGTTTTGCCTTCACGACATGATAGACTTGCTGTGCATCCACCTCGAATATGATGTTTGGAACCCATATAATAGTTGTTTCTTTCTTTCCATAAGTTAATGCATTCTCTAAAGTTTTTTACTATGTTAAATTTGCTGCAGATTCACCCAAGGTGACGGTGGAAATAATCTCAGGTAAATTTCTGGAAATAGGATCTTCACATTCTTCATATCACATTCTAAATTATAATTGTTTCCTTATTCCTAAACTTATAGTCTAAAGAGGAAACTGAAACATGTGCTAGTTTTAATAACCGAAAAACCCGAATTAGTTAAGTAAATCGTTACCGTCATTACTGGCAGCAGCACATTTTCCTGGGAAAAGAGACCAGAATTTCAATAAAAATTTCAAAAATAGCCAACTTGCTAGATTTTGAATAGTAATAATATATTGCACGAAAGGAAAAAAAAATTGAGGCCTAATTTAGCATCTCATAATCAGGCTCAACTCATGCTATATCAGAAACTGGAAAACAGGGTAGCATTTACTTGTTCCCCAGAATATGATTGTGTTTTCTTGTTATAGGTGTTCTGAGCATGATTGTGGTGTCTTTCATAGCCACGACTATGATCTTGTATAACCGGATGAAGCATACTCGGCTTGAATCACTACGATTCATTAAGGATTTTATGAAAAACGAAAAGGACATTGAACTGTTTTTAAAGAACAACGAAAATTTTGCACCAAGAAGATACAAATACTTTGAACTCAAGAGAATCACCAATTCATTCAATGAAAAGCTAGGAAAAGGAGGATATGGTAGTGTTTATAAGGGGAAATCAAGCGATGGTCGTCTCGAGCGAAATATACTTCCCGGATTATTTATACAAACAGCTTGAAACCAATGCTGGAAATGGTGATCATGAAGTGGTTGCGAATGAAAACGAATTGCAAGATTTGAAGAGAAAGATGATCACAATCGGATTGTGGTGCACGCAGACTGGTCCGAAGAACAGGCCATCAATGAGCAGAGTGCTGGAAATGTTGGAAGGGAATCTTGAATCCTTGCAAATTCCTCCTAATCCTTACTTTTCCTCACCTTCAAGATCAGCGCCAAATAGTTTAGTTTCCGAATCTACTTCTAGTTATTAAAGACAGACCAATTATCTACTTCTTTTGTCTTGTTATCTGCAGCTTTTTTATTTTTGTCCTCGCCTCCAAGATCAGCGCCAACTTTACCTCGCTTGATCCGACATTTTCGAATATCCTACCAAATTAGAGCATAAATGGTTTACTAGGGATTACAGTGGACTCATACAACAACTTAGGTTGGGCAGCATGAATTTTCACGTTGGATCAAATGCAATGTTGACACAGCAGTGTCCCTCAACCATTGTCGTATTGGTTTTGGGTGTCTTCTTCGCGACTCTCAAGGTTCAATTTTAACAGCAGTGCATGGCAACTTACCGGGATTCTATGAACCAACAGTTGCTGAAGCATTGGGGAAACGGTAGTCTCTTAGTTGGCTTAAAAACTCGCAGTTCCCGAATATCATTGTCGATTCTGACGCTCTTTTGGTGATTGATGCTCTAAATTCTCCAGAATTCGATTTCTTGCTTTGGATTTACATAATTGTAAATTTGTTTTTGCTGGGATATCACCGAATCAAGTTGCTCACGCATTAGCTAAGAAAGCCGTTTCTATGTCTGGTCTAGACGGCTGGGTTATTCCTTTGTTTTCTTTAACTTATGATGTAATCCTCCCTGACTTGGATTAATATAATTTTCGTGTTTATTTCAAAGGAAAAAAAAAAAAAAAAAGTTTACATATATGAATGCACTAAGTATATAATAATTTAAATTTTGGATCTATTTCAATAAATTATTTTTATTCCCACTGATATGAACATCTTTGTTTATACTTTTCCATTGTTGATAAAACCGAAAAGTCAAGTCAGTTTTGGCATGGTGCAGATGATATCATTGACTTGTGTTCTTTCACGCAGCACTTTCTGGAAATTATACACGACTCCATTAGAAGTATAGCATTGATACACACAAAAACACAACCAACAAACTACAATTTTTATTATTTCTCAATTATTTGGTATGTTACAAAGTTTATAGGCGATGACTGCTACTATTTCTTTAGTAGTTTTCTTTCTTTTATTCATCAAGCCATCAGTTTCCAAGTGCCCAAAATCCTTCACCTGTGGGAATCTCACTTCTCTGGAGTTTCCACTTGCTGCTTCCGATAAACCCGAATGCGGGCTATTCACGGTTGATTGTACAGAACCCGCGAATCCAAGAATCCAGCTAACCGGTGGAGGGAAACAGTATCAGATTCTGGGAAAGATCTCTGCAAATATACTGAAACTACTGGACCCTGTGCTAGAAAATGACTTGAGAATTTCGCGGTCGTGTCTGATTCTACGTGATCTACCTATTCCTTTTAATCCCACGGCTTCTCTTACGTACTTCCCCAACATCACCGTGTTCACATGCGATGCTAAAAGCGATGCAAGCGGGAAAACATGGGATGTGTTCAAAGGTTACTGGAACTTCACGGGTTGCGGGGGGTTCATGGTGTTCTATTCGAACTCTTCAGACAGGATTCCAAGCAGTAGTGGTGAATTTCAAGGTTGTGCGATCACGCAAGTGCCCGTCAAGTCGAATCAAGATATGGGGGAACTGTTTGATATGGTGACAGCTGAATTTGAACTGGAGTGGAATGTGTCTGAAGATTGTCTTGCTTGCCATAACAGAGGAGGGCAGTGCCTTGCTGATAATCTTAATCATTTTCAATGCAAAAAAGGTAACATTTTTCAGGGAAGATTCCAAGTTACTACAATAGTTTCTTTGTCATAAATTCCTTGGTTTTAAGGTGCTAGAGTTCGACTCCAAGATCGAAAAACTAGCTCTTTCGGACAAAGTGCAGCCTAAGCCAGGGTTCAAGAATAAAGCTCGAGCTTGGGTCGTACTAGAATTCATGCTTGAGCTGAACTCGAGCTCTTTTCATGCCTTGATCTAACATTAAATTGAAACCATATAATAGCTGTTTCTTTCTTTCCATCAGTTAATGCATGCTCTAAAGTTTTTTACTATGTTAACTTTGCTGCAGATTCACCCAATGTGACGGTGGAAATAATCTCAGGTGAATCTCTGGAAATACGATCTTCACATTCTAAATTATTATTGTTTTCTTATTCCTAAGCTTTTACTCGTAAGGGGAACTGAAACATGCTGCTACTTATACCCCAATATCTGTTTATGGCCACTGGAAACTTCAGCTGTTTTATTTTGAAAAACTTGAGTCTAGTAACCTGAAAACCCGAATTATTTCAGTAGATCGGTTCGGTCATTTACTAGTTGCAGCACATTTTCTTAGGATGAGAGACTGGACTTTCAATAAAAATTCAAAAACAGCCAACTTTCAAGCTTTTGAATAATTTATCACACTAAAGAAACAAATTATTAGAAACTGGAAAACAGGGTAGCATGTACTTGTTCCACATAATATGATCGTGTTTTCATGTTATAGGTGTTCTGAGCATGATTGTGGTGTCTTTCATAGCCACGACTATGATCTTGTATAACCGGATGAAGCATACTCGGCTTGAATCACTACGATTCATTAAGGATTTTATGAAAAACGAAAAGGACATTGAACTGTTTCTAAAGAACAACGAAAATTTTGCACCAAGAAGATACAAATACTTTGAGCTCAAGAGAATCACCACTTCATTCAATGAAAAGCTAGGAAAAGGAGGATATGGTAGTGTTTACAAGGGGAAATTAAGCGATGGTCGTCTGGTGGCTGTGAAAATCTTGGATGAAACAAAAGACAACGTCAATGAGTTCATGAATGAAGTAATGAGTATCAGCAAAACTTCTCATGTAAACATTGTCGCTCTTCTTGGATTCTGCTTTGAACGTTCGAAAAGAGCCCTCGTTTATGAGTTCATGCCAAACGGCTCGCTTGACAAGTTTGTGAGAGATATCAGTTCTTCCTCAGCCGATGGATTGGGATGGGAAAAGTTCTTTGAAATAGCAGTTGGTATAGCTCGAGGGCTCGAATACTTGCATCGAGGATGCAGCACCAGAATCTTACACTTTGACATAAAGCCGCATAACATTCTTCTTGACAAGGACTTGAATCCAAAGATCTCAGATTTTGGACTGGCTAAGCTATGCCCGAATAGATCAAGCATAGTGTCGATGCAAGTGGCTAGAGGAACAATAGGATACATCGCCCCGGAAGTATTTTGCAGGAACTTTGGAGAAGTTTCTCATAAATCAGATGTCTACAGCTATGGGATGATGGTTATTGAAATAGTTGGAGGGAGGCAAAAGCTTAATGCCCAGTTTGAGAATGATCATTCGAGCGAAATATACTTCCCGGATTATTTATACAAACAACTTGAAACCAATGGTGATCATGAAATGGTTGAGCATGAAAACGAATGGCAAGATTTGAAGAGAAAAATGATTACAATCGGATTGTGGTGCACACAGACTGATCCCAAGAACAGGCCATCAATGAGCAGAGTGCTGGAAATGTTGGAAGGGAATCTTGAATCCTTGCAAATTCCTCCAAATACTTACTTTTCCTCACCTGCAAGATCAGCGCCAAGTAGTTTAGTTTCCGAATCTACTTCTAGTGATTAAAGATAGACCAATTATCTACTTCTTTTGTCTTGTTAACGTAAGTTTTTTCGTGTTTGGTTCAACGATGAATTTGTATTTTTAATCTTGTAAATTTGTAAATTTTTTTTTTGTTATGTTAAAGTGAATATTCAATATTCTATCGTGTAACTTGCAAGTGATAGACTACGGTTTAAAGAAGATTAAAAATAATAATAATAATAGGAAAAATTGCTTTTTTTGTCTTTGTCACTTTGCGATTTCAGTCCTTTATATTTTCAGATTTCAGTTTTAGTCCGCTATCTTTATTTTTTTGGCAATTTTAGTCCTTTTTCTGATGTGGCGCTAACGTGGAGCTGACGTGGACAGTGCCACATAAGCATTTTCGAATAAAAAGACCGAAATTGCCAAAAATCGAAACATACAGGACTAAAACTGAAATATGAAAACATAGAGGACCAAAATCGTAAAGTGACAAATATAAAGGACCAATTTTGCACTTTTCCCATAATAATAACATGCAAGTTAAAAGAACAAAAATGAAAACAATATATAAGTTCTAGGAATACAAATGAAAATTCACTGCAACAAGACCAAAATGGGAAAAAAAAAAACTTGTATAATACATGACTAAAAATATAAACTTGCAGTTACAAGACTAAAAATGTCATTTTTCAAATAATAATAGAACCAAAAAATATAGTTCTCCCATGAATAAATTGTGGTGACATTTTTATCCAAACATTTAATGCGAGATCAGAGCAGGTAAAACATTGTATGATGTATCTCTAGATTGAGGCGTAAATATGAAGAGAATTTTAAGTTGTAAATTAGGCTAATTTAGATATATTCAAGCTCGAACTCTTCATAAGCTCGAATATTTAGAATTTTTTTACTTGAATTCGGCCTGAGAGATTAGTTATATGAAAATTAAAGCTGCTACAACTCAAGATCATCGAGAGTTCTTCTTCCTGCTGCATAGAGATCGAGTTGATTGAGTGTTCCTTTTAATTGTTTCTGTTCATGTATGATATAGAGGGTGATATCATTGTAAGCAATGGTGTTCTTGATATAGCTCAGCTTGTAAACTCTTTACGATTCAAGATAATTATCGAGCCTTGGGCGGCAAGGTGGATATATGATATTTTGATTCGAACCACTATAATTCTTGGTGTTCTTTGTTTGATTCGTTTTTCATTCAAGATTACGTTCTTGCTTGAGTGATCTTAAACAATTAGTGGTTTAATACAAATCCAAACAAAAATATTGTGATAAAATAGATAAATTTATTTAATTGATATAGTTTCAATTAATTCAACGTGTCTCGTGTGAGATTTCCTGCATGCAGATAACATGAATATAATGTCAATTACAAGCCTTGTGCTTACTTTACATGTGTCATGTTCTCGTTGTATAGAGGCTTCTTCCCTTCGCAAGTGCATTGTAACTTCCCCGACTTTTCTTGCATTTATAGCTACTTTGCATATTTGTCAATCATCAAAACCAAAACAACAACAACAATAGAGATAGAGATTTAACTTGCAACCTAAATGGAATGACGCGTGATCCGCCAACGACAAGAAATTATAAATTAAATATATATTTTTTTGTTGGAATCTATGAAGAAATAGTAGAATATGAATCAAATTTACAACGATAAAATCCAAAGCTCAAAACAGAAATATCATATTATATATTTCAAAATCCCTAATTTTTAAGGGTCGAAAAAAATAAGAAAGGAAAGCAACGTCCTTTTTGAAGAAGTTACAAAAATGAAAAATGTTATAGGTACAACGAGGCTTACAAATTAGGGTACAAATTGCATTTAAAATTACAAAATTACTACAAAAATATTGATTAATCTTTCCACCAATAAATAAATAAGTTATTTGCATCAAACACCCCTGTGCAATATAAAAAATGCACACTTCTTCCCTGTGAAATTTTAATAGACATCTTCAACTCTAACCATTTAAAAAATTAGCACACTCACCCCTTCGGATGAGTGATTGTTGCGCACGCGTCCCTCATGCGACTGAGCAAATATTTTGATATTTTTTTGCACCAAATACCCCTGTGAAATATTAAAAATGCATATTTGACCCCTATGAAAATACTTTTTAAATCTATTCAATCCATAATACACAATTTTTATTAAAATCTAATTATAAAATATTTAGCAAAAACTTTTTGTTTTATTAATTTTATTTTTAATTTTAAATTTATTATGATTATATAATTATTTTCTAAAAAATATTATTATTTTATCTTATTATCATTATTTTATTAAATTTTCTTTTTGTTTCCAACTTTTTCTTTAAACATGCATTCATAAACAAGTATTTAAATAATTTCAAGTACCAAAATATTGAACTAAACCGATAAGTTTAAACATATTTCTTTTTCGATTTAGGACTATATATTATTGAACCAGAATTTAAATTTTTTGATAATATGCATTGCACAATTTGTAATAAATAATAAAAAATAACATGCTTATATAATTTTAAATAAAAAAAATAACATTCATGAACTTATCATTTGGTTCAATATTTGGTAATTTTAGATATTTAAATCATTATTTATGAATCATGTTTAATGGAAAAGTTGAAAACACGAATTGATTTGATAAAATAATGATAACGAGATAAATTAATAATTTTTTTAGAAATAAATTAATTAAAAATTATAAATTTAAATTAAAAATTAAAAATAAATAAAATTAAAAATGTTTGAAAAATATTTTATAATTAGATCTTAATAAATATTGTGTATTATTATTTAATGCAAATACTGCAATGCATTTTAAAAAATTTAGATTTTGGTTCAAAAATCTATAATCCTAAATTGAAAAGTAATATGCATAAAATTATCATTTTGATTTAATATTTTGGTACTTTTAGGTATTTAAATCTCGTTTATGAATGCATTTTTAATTGAAAAATTGGAAACAAGAAGAAAGTTTAATAAAATAATGATAAAAAGATAAAATAATAATATTTTTTAAAAAATAATATATAATCATAATAAATTAAAAATTAAAAAGAAAATTAATAAAAATAAAAGTGTTTGCTAAATATTTTATAATTAGATTTTAATAAAAATTGTGTATTATGGGTTGAATAGATTAAAAATTATTTTCACAGGGGTCAAATATGCATTTTTAATATTTCACAAGGGTATTTGGTGCAAAAAAGTATCAAAATATTTGCTCAATCGCATGAGGGATGCGTGCGCAACAATCACTCATCTGAAAGGGCGAGTGTGCTAATTTTTTAAAAGGTCGGGGTTGAAGATGCCTATTAAAATTTCACAGAGGAGAAGTGTGCATTTTCAATATTTCACAAGGGTGTTTTGTGCAAATAACTCATAAATAAATCATCAGACATCATGGTCTTAAGTATGAACAAAAGACGTTCCACACATAGTTTTAAGTAACAATCTCCTCTCCAACTTAAAAAATAAATATATTATTTTTTTAATATGTATCATTTAATGGCTTTCCCAACTAGAGTGACTAGTCCGTTAGGTTTGAAAAGTTGTCATTTAATTTTTAGAAAAAGGGTTGACCCCAAAGAGAACTCCATTCCACATGAGTCAGATGCTCATTGGCTCATGCGGAGATTAAATCGAGGATGTGCACGAGCGGCAGAGACTTGAAGTAAGGAGCAATATGGCCAACCACAGAGCATAAGTTGTCCTTTAATTTGTTTCAACTCCTTCCGAATAATTCAATTCAATTCAATTCAACTTTGGCATACCTGACATAAATAATACCATTGACTTGAGTAGTGTTTTCAAAATAACACCGAGAAACTGCATGTTAGGAATCAATCCGAAAATTTGGTATTCCGAGAAAGTTAACAAGCAACACGCACAAGAACAATAATCTCAGATAAGAACACACAACTCAGATCACACACCAACTCACGCGAAAGCAAAATAAACGACACAAGTATTTACGCGGTTCAGCAAGGAATTTGCCTCGTCCACGGGAGAGCTACACAATCACTTTATTAATCACCAACAAAACAAACCAAGCTCAATCAACAGAGCTTATTACAGAGATAGACCAAAAAACTCTTAATGCTAGATACAGACACGATTCAAGCTATTGATACTTGAATCTTCCCGTCACAATCTACGCCCAAGTTTTCTCCTCCGAAATCTCTCCTTCTTCTCTCTCAATATATTCTGAAGAATTTGATTTTCTGTTATGTTCGTTGCGGCCATCTTCCATCTGCTTATATAGAGAATTACACCGACTTTCATCTTGGGCTTTAGGTCAACAGTAACTTACGGGGCAATTATAAAGTCAACATGGTCCAACCTGATAAGCCTTCATTCATCAGTCTGATCTGCTCTTGTACTTCGATCTGCATCGATCTGCCTGCAAGCTTCCAGCTTTACGGAAACTCCATCTGACTTCTAACCAAGTCACAATACTCGAGCAATCTATCTGCATGAACTCATCCGAAGACTCATCTGACCATCACATCGATCTGATCCCAGTATTCTATCTGGACCATGAACTCATCTGAACACCGAGCTCATCTGATCTGTACTATTCTATCCGATCTCTTCTCTATTCCCATTCAATCTGATAGAAGCATACTTCAACAATCTCCACCTTGATTCTTTCAGGTTGAATGCTGCTCTCCATCCTAGCCGCATTGGCTAATTTTCAATCACCGCATTAACTAAGTCCAAACATTTCTTGAACTTAGCATACGGCAGTGACTTTTTCATAACATCTGCAGGATTTTCTTCTGATGCTATATTCACAAGGATCACATCTCTTTTTTCAATTACATCTCTGACGAAATGCATCTTCACATCTATGTGTTTCGATCTTTCATGATAGACTTGGTGTTTCGTCAAGTGTATTGCACTTTGATTGTCACAGTGTACTACTACTTGATCTTGTTTTACACCCAACTCCATTATCATTTCTTTTAACCACAATCATTCTTTTATGGCCTCGGTGACAGCTATGAATTCTGCCTCAGTGGTAGAAAGGGCAACCACTGACTGTAAATTTGACTTCCAGGTGATCGCTGTGCCATAAAAAGTGAACACATATCCAGTAAACGACTTTCTCGTGTCTAAGTTCCCAGCAAAATCTGAATCCACATATCCAACTATCGGATTAATCCCAGCTTGCTATTTTTCAAACTTCAACCCCAGCCCAGTTGTGTTTATGAGATATCGGAGAATCCACTTCAGAGCTTCCTAATGATATGTACCCGGATTAGCCATAAATCTTGACACAACACTGATTGCGTATGCCAGATCAGGCCTACTACACACCATTCCATATATGAGACTCCCCACTCCACTAGCATATGGAATACCAGTCATCTTCATCTTGTCTTCCTTACTTTCAGGTGATTGACTCGCAGATAGCTTCAAATGCTGTCCCAGAGGGGTCAAGATAGATTTTTCTTGATTCATGTTATATCGCAAAATAACCTTCTTCAAATAGTTCTTCTGACTCAGATGAATCTCCTGCCTTTTCCTGTTTCTCACTATGTCCATGCCCAAAATTCTCTTCGCTTCACCCAGATCTTTCATCTCAAACTCTGAGTTGAGCTGTTGTTTCAAGGATGATATCTCTGTCCTACTTTTACTTGCGATCAAGATATCATCAACGTAAATCAGTAGGTACAAGATAACCTGCCCATCATCCTTCTTTAGATAGACACATCTGTCATATTGGCTTCTCACAAAACCAATACCAATCATGAACTCATCAAACCTCTTGTTCCACTGCCTCGGACTCTGCTTCAGCTCATACAATGATTTTCTCAATAAGAAGACTTTGTTCTGGGTTTTATGATGTATGAAACCCTTTGGTTGTTCCATATAAATGGTTTCTTCCAGGTCACCGTGTAGAAACGCAGTTTTCACATCCATCAGCTCAAGCTCCAAGTTGAGCTGGTTCACCAGTGCTAACATAATCCGGATGGAACAATGTTTGACTACTGGAGAATAGACCTCATTAAAATCTATCCCTTTTACTTGAACAAAACCCTTTGAAACCAATCTTCCTTTATACTTGATCTGATCTGTACCAGGAGTTCCTTCCTTCTGTTTATAGATCCACTTGCATCCCAATGTCTTTTGATGCTTCGATCTGTCTACTAACGTCCAGGTTTGATTCTTATCGAGTGAATTCATCTCTTCATTCATAGCTTAAATCCACTTGTTTTTATGTTTACTCGCCATAGCTTCATCATATGTATTCGGCTCTGAATACTCCACCTCCTCAGCTACTGTAAGTGCATACCAAGCTAGATCAGCTTCACCAAACCTCTTAGGAGCTCGGATCTCCCTTCTGGTTCTGTGCCTTGCAAGATTATAGGTACTCAAGTTCTCTTTTGGATCACTAGCTGTCATATCATCATCTTGCATCTCATCTGACTCTTCATCTGGAACAGAAGACTCCACCTCAATCGGTAGTTTATCATTCACATTGAGCTGACTGTCCTTTCCATCTGTATTCATTTTATATCCCAGTTTGGATTCATCAAACTTCACATCCCTGGTGTTGAAGCACTTTGGACCTCTTAACTCCAGGTTCCAAACTTTATAACCCTTCACATCATCCAGATACCCAATGAATATACATCTGACTGCCCTTGCTTCCAACTTGTCCTGTTTCAGATGAGCATATGCAAGACATCTGAATACCCTCAAGTTTGAGTAGTCTGCAGGTGTTCCACTCCACTTCTTCATTGGTGTCTTGAAACCAATCGCACTGGATGGACACCTATTGACCAAATAGCACGCAGTAGATAATGCTTCTCCCTAGAAGGACTTAGGAAGAGAAGCATTGATTAACATACATCTGACCCTTTCCAGAAGAGTTCTGTTCATTCTCTCTGCCAGACCATTTTGCTGTGGCGTTCTTGCCACCGTTCTGTGTCTGGTAATGTCTTTCTCCTTACATAGCTTGACAAACTTATATGATAAGTATTCCAGCCAATTATCTGTTCTCAGGTGTTTAACTCTTTTATCACTCTTGTTCTCAACTGCTAGCAGCCATTCTCTGAACTTGTCATATGCTTCATCCTTAGTCTTTAAGATGAATATTCATACTCTCCTTGAGTAATCATCTATCAAAGACATGAAGTATCTGCCTTCACCATGAGTTTTTGTTTGAGAAGGACCCTATATATCTGAATGAATGTAGGACAATGGTTGCTCAGTTGTGTGACTTCCTTGACCAAACGATACTCTTTTAGATTTCCCAAGAGCACTGTAGTGACCCAACCCGGATCCACTACCTAATCAGAGTTTAAGAGCATAATTAAGCATGCATTAAATAAATCGCTGCGGAAGACTTAAATAAAAGCAGACCGGCAGAATACAATCGGTTAAACAAATTTGATTATACAACCCAATCGAATAAATAAGCCTAAAGGCCAAAACCTACAGCTAATTATGCTGTCTTCACTCGTCACTGGCTACTCCAAGCTCCTGGTGCTCAATCCTACACCTACACCTGCCCCGTCGAATGGGGTGTCCAGGTACACAGAAAAGATTGGACGTGAGCTCTAATCTCAATACGAAAACATGGGTAAAACATACAAATATGATGCATTCAAATGACAGGGTATCCATATCTGGGATAACTGTATAAAACTGCTCAGTAATGCGCCTAGAACATGAGTGGTACAACCCAGGGAGCAAACCATGCGTACACTGCTTATTCCTAATGAACGTAGACCGTGTCTTCCAGATGCCAGTGCCGGTTAACCTGTCGATCGCGGGGCGCTTGAAATCTACCGTTCGAACAGGGCTGAGCAGCCCTATATGGCTCATCTCAAAAGATGGACAGACACAATATGATATGCACATGCTGCATAATAATATGACACACAAATGCAACATATAAGCATGCAAAACCCGCTGGCAATCTCAGTCAGTACTTACGTACCTTATTACAGGCAGTCCTAGTAGTCCCACTCTAGGTTCCAAGCCTATCATCAACTCTACAATGCAATTACTCATGCATCATTAATTAAGCTCTAAAAGCCTTAACTAAGCTATTGCATACTTCTAAATATGTTTAGGAAGCCAAAGCTATACTTGCGTCCGTCGTTACCCCTTTGCTGTCGTTTGCCTCAAAACTAGGCCACAGCTCTGCTACGACGCCTGGATCGCTATGCCACTTCTGGATTCTCCATAGGACGCCTAGATCTCCCTAGATCTGAGTTCGAATGCCCAGGAATTGAGAGAGAAGAGAGGAGAGAGGCGCAATAAATGAGATCTCTGACCCTCTATTTATAGACACGGAACGGAACGTCCGTTCTCCATCATTGCGTCCGTTCTGCCTGACAAACGTTGCGTTCGTTCCTCTTTGTTGCTTCCAATATGTCACGCCCCAAAACCGGGCTTAGTTGACATCGGCATTGTTTAACAATTTAACATTGAAACAACAAGCCTCATAGTACAAGTCTTGCCAAAAACCAGTCTATTTCATAAACAATAACTGTTTTTACAGAGAACAAAACACAAGTGCAACAATGCGAAAGCGAAACTGAAATTTAAAGTAAAAATATTTCTTCAACTTGAACTGATCCATCCTCACCAACCTCAGAACTTATTATGTTCTTCGTCATCTAACTCATCTTCATTCTTATCTGTGGAGCAAAGTAAGGGGGTGAGTGTTTTGGGAAACACTCAGCAAGTGGAGGCCGATCGAGCATGATAAACACCAAAATATATTTACATGTACTCATGTATATTTTATAATCTCGAAACAAAATAAGCATGCTGAATTCGAACAAATACGAAGCAAATATTGCACTGTTAATTATCTCATTTTCCGTGGTTCTACTGATTAGTCCCCTATATGTTACTCCTCTAAGGGGCGAGGCCAAAGGAACGGTTATTATAACCCATCGCATCAGGGCCATATCAAATCAAATCAAATCAAATCGTCGGAAATTTCTTAACCATTTTTAAATCGACTCTTAACAGTGCATCTCAAATATTTCCAAATAATTCTAACATGCTTCAAATAATATCACGAATAGCCAACAAATAATATATATCAAAGTGAAACGAATATTATCATGCCGATCGAATTTTCAAAAGTATAAGTATTTATTTTATAAAACTTAACTCACACACAAAAATAAATATAAGTGTAGAAACTTATATTACACAAAAGAAAGGTAGAAGCCCACTTACACGGAAAATCTTGTTGAATCGATAACTGATATAAAATTCTTCTAAAAGCTTCATCTACTCTTTGCCAAGCCCAACTCTTTGATGTCACAAGAACTTAACTCTTAGAAGAAATATGCATGTCTTCCATATAATTTATCTCTCTTTTTTTTTATGAATATTATGGATTGAAATGAGAATGTGACTAGTGTAGTATATTTATACTAAAATTTCAAGCAACTCAAAGGGTCACATTAAATGTAAGGAATTGAATTTGGTTTAGTGGGTAGTAAATTGAGAGGGAAAACATGGGTTAGTGGGTAGGAATTTGATAAGTCATGGTGGTTTATGACAAATAGTAAGTATGATATAATGGTTGATTTAAAGACTAGTCAATAATTTTTAACACATGACAAATAAATTATCTATATTGACAATTTGGACACAAAAATGGATTTTATGAACTTTATAATGGATAAAGATATATACTTGAACGTGTGTTTTCATGGTTGAGAATTTTAAAAGACAATCAATTGAGGCATTAAGCCTAATTAATAATGAAATAATAATTATATAAAATAATTAGATATAATGTCACTCTTAAAATTTTAAACATTAATAATTCCACCTCAACATGACAATTAAGATAAATCATTATTTTGAAAATAATACTAGTCAATAAAAATAATAAGTTTTCTTTACATGTAAAATAATAAGTATAATATGAGAACCGAGATTTAGCCAAAACAATTGAAATTAGAAATCTTAGTTTTTATTTCACTAGTAGGTACAAAAATATATTTAAATATATTTTCTTTATTATATCATGAATTTGGTCACGGGTATCACACAATGTCCCATCAAGTGCGTAAGAAATGACGTCATCTTGCTGACGTCATGGATGACATCAGCTGCCGGAACGTTGCTTCCTTTATGAACGTTGCTTCCGTTCCTGGTCACCCTTTGGCCATTTCCGATCATTCTGAATCCATTTCCGAAGTTCGTTAATCCAACAAAAACTTCCTTAATCATGTATTAATAATTCAAAATATGATCACATGATTAATATAGTCATTAATCGTTAATTACGGATACGGGTTACTACAAGAACAGCTATCACACAACTCCAATGATTCTATCTTATCTCCACCTAACAGACCCTGTTTAGACAGCTCATGTAATCCCTTCTCACTTACATGTCCAAGCATCAGATGCCATAGCTTGGTTCTGTCTTGCTGTTTCTGAATACTTGTTGTACTTCCAATAATCGTTTCACCTTGTAGTACATTAAGAGGTTTCTTTTGACAGCCTTCATAACAACCAGAGATCCTTTTGACACTGAGATACTTCATGCTCCTGATTTGAATGAATATCCTTGAGCATCAAGTGTTCCCAATGATATCAAGTTTCTCTTCAACTCGTGCACATACCTCACCTTGGTGAGTACTCTGTCGATCCCATAATGCATCCTTATTCTGATGTTTCCAGAGCCCTTTATCCTGCATGATTGATTATTCCCTAACAGTACCATGCCCTGATCTGATTCCTCCAATTTTTCAAACCAAGATCTTATAGGACATATGTGAAAGGAGCATCCTGAATCCAATATCCATTTGTGGTTTTGATCACCTTTAGAAATCACCAATACTTCTGCTGAGTCATATCCATCTAAAACTATGGCAAGAGTACCATCTTCCTTGGGTTTTTCATGTTGCTTTCCTTTTCTTTCCGGACAATCTCTTCTTAGATGTCCAACCTTCTGACAAGAATAACACTTCATATTACCCAAATTTCTGTTCTGGTATCTTCCTTGACTCTTCGATCTGAACTTTGGCCTGTATTTCCCACTGAATGTCCTCTTGTCACTTCTGCCCCTCGCCGTAAGGCCTTCTCCATGTGATTCAGTGTTTGTGTTTGACTTTCTCTAAAGTTCCTTGGATTGAATAGCAGACATAACTTCTTCCAATGTTATCGTCTGTTCTCTTCCATATAACAAAACATCTCTGAAATTTTCATATGCTTTTGGAAGAGCATTCAGAAGTATCAAAGCCTGATCTTCATCCTCAAGCTTTACTTCAATATTCTCCAAGTCATCCAATATCTTGGTGAATTCTTCGATCTGGTCTTCAAGGTTCTTCTCGTCCTTAATCACAAAGAAATACAACCTATGTTTCATGTACAGACGATTATCCAGGGATCTCATCATGTATAGATTCTCAAGTTTAAGCCACACAGCCGCTGCAGATTCTTCTCTGGCCACCTCCCGAAGAGGTCTATCATCCAGACAGAGAATAATTGCACTGTGTGCTTTCTCGAGTAATTCATCCTTGTTCTTTATCTCATCATACATCTCCTTTTTTTTCTTAAGAGCTTCCACCAATCCTTGTTGTATCAGGATTGCCTGCATCTTAATTCTCCAGATCGAGAAATCGTTCTTGCCCGTAAACTTCTCAATATAAAACTTCATTGATCCCATCATCTTTGCTTAATTTCCCACGGACGGCGCCACTTGTTAGGAATCAATCCAAAAATTTGGTATTCCGAGAAAGTTAACAAGCAACACGCACAAGAACAATAATCCCAGATAAGAACACACAACTCAGATCACACACCAACTCACGCGAAAGCAAAATAAACCACGCAAGTTTTTACGTGGTTCGGCAAGGAATTTGCCTACGTCCACGGGAAAGCAACACAATCACTTTATTAATAATCAACAGAACAAACCAAGCTCAATCAACAGAGCTTATTACAGAGATAGACCAGAAAACTCTTAATGCTAGATACAGACACGATTCAAGCTATTGATACTTGAATCTTCCCGTCACAATCTACGCCCAAGTTTTCTCCTCCGAAATCTCTCCTTCTTCTCTCTCAATATATTCTGAAGAATTTGATTTTCTGTTATGTTCGTTGCGGCCATCTTCCATCTGCTTTTATAGAGAATTACACCGACTTTCATCTTGGGCTTTAGGTCAACAGTAACTTAAGGCCCAATTATAAAGTGAACATGGTCCAACCCGATAAGCCTTCATTCATCAGTCTGATATGCTCTTGTACTTCGATCTGCATCGATCTGCCTACAAGCTTCCAGCTTTACGCAAACTCCATCTAACTTCTAACCTAGTCACAATACTCGAGCAATATATCTGCATGAACTCATCCGAAGACTTATCTGACCATCACATAGATCTGATGTCAGTATTCAATCTGGACCATGAACTCATCTGAACACCGAGCTCATCTGATATGTACTATTCGATCCGATCTCTTCTCTATTCCCATTCAATCTGATAGAAGCATATTTCAACACTGCAAAATCTTGGATTTCTCCATTGTTTTGAACACTGAAAATTTTCAGTAATTTTTATGGCTGCAGTTTCTATTTCTTTGCTAGTTTTGTTTTTTCTATTCATCAATCCATCCGTTTCCAAATGTCTGAAATCCTTCCCATGCGGGATTCTGAATTCCCTGGAGTTCCCCCTCGCCGAGTCTGATAAGCCCGAATGCGGGTTATTCACTGTTGATTGCGCTAATCTAAGAATCCAGTTAACCAGTGGTGGAAAATGGTATCAGATTTTGCAAATAAATTCATGATCCTAGACAACGGGATCGAAAGTGACTCGAGTTTTATAAAATGGTGCCCTACAAGTACTCTAAAGAATATATCTCTGTCTTTTACTCCATCAGCTTCTGTTACCTTCTCCCACACCATCACCCACTTCGTATGCAACCTTGATAGCAACACTCTCGTTGTAACATAGACTATAAAGATAACCCATACAGGGTCAAGCTTAAATTGTGTCCAAGTTAAGCTCGAGCTTAAATTTAAGCTCTCTCGTGCATTGGCTTCGAGTTTAGTTAGACGTCGAATCCTTCCAATTTACAAGGAAACTTACATGGAAGTGTATAACTGTTGTTTCTTTTCTGGGAAAACAGCAAAGTTGGCATCTTTGGTACTTTTAGTTTTTCCTTTTTCATCGTAGTGCTAACGTGGAGTGGTCGGTATTTGGCCAAAAAGACAAAAACCTAAAAGTACTGCAAAAGAAACTAAGTTATCGTACTAAAATCTATTTCTGACACATGACATAGATTCACCTTCTTGTTTTGTCATCAGTTGTGCATGCTTTACAAAAGTTTTTTGCGATGTTACTTTGGTTTCAGATGCGTTTAGTGTGACAGTGAAAATAATATCAGGTAAACTTTTGAGCATCAGATGTTCACATTCTTCATATCACACTGTTTCATTAGATTCTGATTCTCTACTCAATTGGTTCCCCTGAATATGATTGTGTTTACTTTCTTGTTATAGGTGTTTTGAGCATGATTGTGATATCTTTCATAGCCATGGTTATGATCTTTTATAACCGGATGAGGCATACTCGGCATAGGGCTTATATGAAAAACAAAAAAAACATGGAACTCTTAGTAAAGAACAATGAAAATTTTGCTCCAAGAAGATACAAATACTCTGAGCTGAAGAGAATAACCAAGTCATTCAATCAGAAATTAGGGAAGGGAGGATATGGTAGCGTTTATAAGGGGAGATTACGCGATGGATGTCTTGTGGCTGTGAAAATCTTGGAGAAACGAAAGACAATGTGAATGAGTTCATGAATGAAGTGTTGAGTATCAGCAAAACATCTCATGTCAACATTGTCACTCTTCTTGGATTCTGCTTTGAGGGCCCAAGAAGAACTCTCGTTTACGAGTTCATGCCGAATGGCTCACTTGACATGTTTGTAAATGATACCTTTTCTTCATCAAAATATCAGTTTGGATGGGGAAAAATCTTTGAAATAGCAGTTGGTATAGCTCGAGGGCTCGAATAATTGCATCGAGGATGCAACACGAGAATCCTACTCTTTGACATCAAACCACATAATATTCTTCTTGATAAGCAGTTGAATCCCAAGATCTCGGATTTCGGACTTGCTAAACTTTGCCCAAATAGATCTAGTATAGTGTCAATGTTAGTGGCTAGAGGTACTATAGGATACATTTCTCCAGAAGTAGTTTGCAAAAACTTTGGAGAAGTTTCTCATAAATCAGATGTCTACAGCTATGGAATGATGGTTCTTGAAATAGTTGGAGCGAAGCAAAGACCTGATACCCCAGTCGAGGCGGAGCGCTCCAGTGAAATGTATTTTCCAGATTATATATACAAGCAACTTGAAATGGATATTGCTAGAAATGATTATAATCTTGCAGGAATAGTGAATGAGAATGGATGGGAAATTTTAAGGAGAAAAATGACGATAATTGGATTGTGGTGTGTACAGACTGATCCGAAAAACAGGCCATCAATGAGCAGAGTGCTGGAAATATTGGAAACCAATCTTGAATCCTTGGAAATTCCTCCTAAGCCTCAAGTCTCATCACCTCCAAGATCAGCACCAAGTGCTTCAATTTCCGAATTTACTACTACTTATTAATCGAAAATTCTTTATCAGTGGAACACAAAAATTTATTTTGTAGTCATTATTTGGATTCCTCATGGACAAATTGTAGAGATATTTTATTCCCAACATTTTGCATGTGTGAGATTAAGTAATCAATATATGAACAAGATCATATATCTTGTGTATAAATTTGCCTCTAAACCTCATTTTATGGTGTAACTTGTAAGTAGAGAGCATATACATGGTACTGCCTACAATCTCGAGAAACTATTTTTTATTGTTTCCGGCGGAAGTTCAGAAGTTAGAGAAATATACTCAATTATAAATGATAAATGACTATTTTTATCAACTAGCTCGTTATATTTTGGCTTTTGTCTACTAAATATTTGAATTTTGATGATTTTGATGCAACCATTTTGGTTTTGGTTTTGGTTTTGGTTTTTAGTATTATTTCACGAGGCAACGAAAATCTCTAGCATAATTAGCACAAGATCAATAGTTGGATTAAAATAGCTCAAAATTAAAATATAATGCACCAAAACTAAAATTTGACAAATTAATAGACATGTTATTGAAGTTAATGAATTGATAAACACAAAAAGCGTTATCGTTTTGCACTACATTTCACGTCAATTTTTGTTCTGATCTGACTTGTGTGCATCCTGTTTTTACATCTATTCATTGAATTATTATTTGTTGTGTAGTTCGACAAAATAAAATCATTTAATTTTAAATTTTCAGAAACCGATCAAGTTTAAAATAATTGAATGTTGACTTTTCAAAATTAGAGAACAATGATAATATCTTTTGATTAAATTAAAATTATGTATTAACTATCTGCCTCATTTTTTTTTATTATAATATAGTGTTTTACTTTACACATTAACATTTTATTACAATTTAAAATTTTACATTAATTATTTGCATCTTGTTTCATTATAATAAATTTGAAATGTGTCATCTGATCCGCTAGTTTTCAAAAAAACAATTAATATTAATATATTTGCAAGTTGGAAGGGCAACTATGGAAAATGATGAATCAAAATATTAAATTAATATTATCTATTAATATATTTTCAAGTTGGAAGGGCGACGACGGAAAATGATGAATTAAAATATCAAATTAATATTACTTTTTTTTTTTTTTCAGAAATCTTGAAATCTATTACCTATTATAAAAGTGTTGACTAAAGTCAAAGTTTTTCATTATGAATTGTCAAATACATTCTTACTGTGTACCGAGAAAAAAATTTAACGAAGTTGAATAGGTAAATTCGACCATAATTTTAAGGTCAAAATTGACCACTTATATGCTTATGATGACCAAAGATACAGTTTGATCAAAATACTAAAACAATTGAGCTCAAAAAAATAATAATAAAACACTTTAAATTTATTATTTATATCATTAAAATACTTAATTTTATCACAACTATTTTCTCTTCCCACTGCCTCTCTACCCGTCAAAATTCCGAGACAGTCTAAACCCCAGCCGCCACTTCTTTCCATCGCTTTGTCTCCACTTGTTGCAAAGTACCGAAAAACCTCGAAGATTTTAATTTGATCCTTGTTCTCCTCATAAGCTTTTTATTGATACCGATAATGAGGGGTATTTTGCACTTTTGTCGTCCACCCTTGTTCTCCTATCGTTCCTTGCCGTTGTCCGTCGCATCAGAACTCCGTTGTTGCTACGATCTTTGCGTCGATTTGAGTTCGATTTGAGCGCATCAGGCCTCCGTTGCTACGACCTTTGCATCGATTTGAGTTCGATTTGAGTTATCAGTTGAAATTAAATTTAGTCCCTGCTGGTAGAAATTGACAATTTCTCATGGGCAAAAAATCTTCGTCCTCAAATTCAAAGAGGTATTGATAAAAGGCTATATTTAAATTCTTTGCATCTTTGATAATATATTAAAAGTTAGTCTCATGAATTGTGTTTCTATTGATACATAGAAAGCTTATGAGGAGAGCATTTCGAATATATATTTAGTGTCAAGGTATATATTCGAAAAGCTCTCCTCATAAGCTTTCTATTGATACCGATAATGAGGGGTATTTTGCACTTTTGTCGTCGACCCTTGTTCTCCTATCGTTCCTTGCCGTTGTCCGTCGCATCAGAACTCTGTTGTTGCTACGATCTTTGCGTCGATTTGAGTTCGATTTGAGCGTATCAGGCCTCCGTTGCTACGACCTTTGCATCGATTTGAGTTCGATTTGAGTTATCAGTTGAAATTAAATTTAGTCCCTGCTTGTAGAAATTGACAATTTCTCATGGGCAGAAAATCTTCGTCCTCAAATTCAAAGAGGTATTGATAAAAGGCTATATTTAAATTCCTTGCATCTTTGATAATATATTAAAAGTTAGTCTCATGAATTGTGTTTCTATTGATACATAGAAAGCTTATGAGGAGAGCTTTTCGAATATATATTTAGTGTCAAGGTATATATTCGAAAAGCTCTCCTCATAAGCTTTTTATTGATACCGATAATGAGGGGTATTTTGTACTTTTGTCATCGACCCTTGTTCTCCTATCGTTCCTTGCCGTTGTCCGTAGCATCAGAACTCCATTGTTGCTACGATCTTTGCGTCGATTTGAGTTCGATTTGAGTGCATCAGGCCTCCGTTGCTACGACCTTTGCATCGATTTGAGTTCGATTTGAGTTATCAGTTGAAATTAAATTTAGTCCCTGCTTGTAGAAATTGACAATTTCTCATGGGCAAAAAATCTTCGTCCTCAAATTCAAAGAGGTATTGATAAAAGGCTATATTTAAATTCCTTGCATCTTTGATAATATATTAAAAGTTAGTCTCATGAATTGTGTTTCTATTGATACATAGAAAGCTTATGAGGAGAGCTTTTCGAATATATATTTAGTGTCAAGGTATATATTCGAAAAGCTCTCCTCATAAGCTTTCTATTGATACCGATAATGAGGGGTATTTTGTACTTTTGTCGTCGACCCTTGTTCTCCTATCGTTCCTTGTCGTTGTCCGTCGCATCATAACTCTGTTGTTGCTACGATCTTTGCGTCGATTTGAGTTCGATTTGAGCGCATCAGGCCTCTGTTGCTACGACCTTTGCATCGATTTGAGTTATCAGTTGAAATTAAATTTAGTCCCTGCTGGTAGAAATTGACAATTTCTCATGGGCAAAAAATCTTCGTCCTCAAATTCAAAGAGGTATTGATAAAAGGCTATATTTAAATTCCTTGCATCTTTGATAATATATTAAAAGTTAGTCTCATAAATTGTGTTTCTATTGATACATAGAAAGCTTATGAGGAGAGCTTTTCGAATATATATTTAGTGTCAAGGTATATATTCAAAAAGCTCTCCTCATAAGCTTTCTATTGATACCGATAATGAGGGGTATTTTGCACTTTTGTCGTCGACCATTGTTCTCCTATCGTTCCTTGCCGTTGTCCGTCGCATCAGAACTCCGTTGTTGCAACGATCTTTGCGTCGATTTGAGTTCGATTTGAGCGCATCAGGCCTTCGTTGCTACGACCTTTGCATCGATTTGATTTATCAGTTGAAATTTAAATTTAGTCCCTGCTGGTAGAAATTGACAATTTCTCATGGGCAGAAAATCTTCGTCCTCAAATTCAAAGAGGTATTGATAAAAGGCTATATTTAAATTCCTTGCATCTTTGATAATATATTAAAAGTTAGTCTCATGAATTGTGTTTCTATTGATACATAGAAAGCTTATGAGGAGAGCTTTTCGAATATATATTTAGTGTCAAGGTATATATTCGAAAAGCTCTCCTCATAAGCTTTCTATTGATACCGATAATGAGGGGTATTTTGCACTTTTGTTGTCGACCATTGTTCTCCTATCGTTCCTTGCCGTTGTCCGTCGCATCATAACTCCGTTGTTGCAACGATCTTTGCGTCGATTTGAGTTCGATTTGAGCGCATCAGGACTTCGTTGCTACGACCTTTGCATCGATTTGAGTTCGATTTGAGTTATCAGTTGAAATTAAATTTAGTCCCTGCTGGTAGAAATTGACAATTTCTCATGGGCAAAAAATCTTCGTCCACAAATTCAAAGAGGTATTGATAAAAGGCTATATTTAAATTCCTTGCATCTTTGATAATATATTAAAAGTTAGTCTCATGAATTGTGTTTCTATTGATACATATAAAGCTTATGAGAAGAGCTTTTCGAATATATATTTAGTGTCAAGGTATATATTCGAAAAGCTCTCCTCATAAGCTTTCTATTGATACCGATAATGAGGGGTATTTTGCACTTTTGTCGTCGACCCTTGTTCTCCTATCGTTCCTTGCCGTTGTCGTCGTATCAGAACTCCGTTGTTGCTACGATCTTTGCATCGATTTGAGTTCGATTTGAGCGCATCAGGCCTCCGTTGCTACGACCTTTGCATCGATTTGAGTTCGATTTGAGTTATCAGTTGAAATTAAATTTAGTCCCTGTTGGTAGAAATTGACAATTTCTCATGGGCAGAAAATCTTCGTCCTCAAATTCAAAGAGGTATTGATAAAAGGCTATATTTAAATTCCTTGCATCTTTGATAATATATTAAAAGTTAGTCTCATGAATTCCGATGAGGCTGGTTTAGGACTGGGTACGGTACGGTATACCGTATCAAAATACGATACCGTATATCGTACCGTACCATACCGATATGAATAATTTTATATCGGTACTATACCATATACCGAATTTTCGGTATGGAGAATTTCTATACCGAATACCATACCGGATATTAAAAAAATTCAGTATACCGAAAAAAAATTCGGTATACCGATTTTTTTCGGTATACCGTGAAAAATTTTTTAAAAAAATTAATTCGGTATATTCGGTATACCGAAATAAAAAAATTTATATACCGTTACCGATACCGAAAATTTCAATATGGTATTTGCTCATCACATTCATTTTATTATTTAACTCATTATTTTAATCCCAAAAATACATTCATTCGGTACGCCGTACCGAATTTTTTGGTATACCGATTTTTTGGTATATTCGGTAAATTTTTCGGTATGGTATGACGGTATTTTGGGCATTTCGGTATTTTTTCCCAGTCCTAGGCTGGTTCATCTCATTTCAGTTGTATTTTTGGGATTAAAATAATGAGTTAAATAATAAAATGAATGTGATGAGCAATGCTGATATCGATGAAGACTGAGACTATTAATGCAGGTTATGAACAGAAATCCTTACGCTCAATTATTACGCAGAATAAATGATTGATCGCCCTTGAGGAAATTAGGCTTCATATTTGTAAAAATGTTGTTTTGGGTCAACGATGTTACAATACACCTACAGCTAATCAAGTTGCTGTTATTTGGATTGAAGGCAATAGTCCTAATATACCATATGATAGAGCCATAGTAATTCATGGATGCAATGGTCAAAGTCATATAATCAAACATTTTTTTTGTTGTTATGATCCTTTATAATATCCGCTTCTTTTTCCGAATGGAGAGAATGGTTGACATCAAAATATTTCCAAATACAAGTCTATGGAAGCTAACGATCAAATTGAAGATAATATTTTGTTCCAATTGAACTTTTCTTCTATTGAAAATATCCTTCAAGATGAACATGGTACGTGTTTCTGTCTTCTTTTCTTTTCAATTTATGCATTTTTAAAGAAAAAATATTTCATTATTTTTATAAATTTTTCACTTGCATGATTGTTGAAATAATTGAATCCATATAATTGCTGGTACGGGTGCCCTTGAACGTGGCTCCGCCACTAACACTAATACTCATAATTGTATTCAACAAACACACGTTAATTTTCTCCATAAGTTAGCACAAACGTGTTTCTAAATACATCGCATCGGAGAAGGCTGAGGAATATTTGGAAACGTACAACCAGCACATATCATTCAAAGTTGAAAATATTTGAATCAAATTTTACGGGTATACTTTAATGTTTCTGGGTTCCATTAACGATATTTGTGTTGAATAGAATCAACAAAATCGAATGGCAGATAAGGAGTTCCTATGTATTTTAATTTTTATTATCGTCTAATATATTTATTATCAAAAAATTTTGAGTCATAAAGAGTAAAAAATCATACAGATCGAATGGATACCTTGCACGTATATCCTATCAACTCCCTGCAACCGAGACAAAACGATGCTTCCATAAAGGTCAAAGTGGTACGACAAGGAAGTCAAAAACCAGCCAAATCAAATTTGAAGCCTATTAGAAAACTGATCCTCATCGACGAAGAGGTAATTTCTTTTACCCATATTGATGCATATTTAAAATTTTAGAAGTGTTGTATAATATATAAAACTCATCTTCCGTTTTAATTGAAGGGTACAAAAATACATGGAATAATGTTCTCAAACATAGTAGATTTTTTTCAAGATCAGATGAAGATAAACAAAACTTACATAATCTCCAATCCGATTATTCAAGAAGTCAACATCAATTATCTGAATGTCAACAAATGGATAGAATTGGTTTTTCAAACAAAGACCACGATTGACGAACTACAAGATCAATTCACTTGTTCCAATGTGACTTCTGGATTTACAATGTTCGATGATGCGATGAGAGAATCACATGCCGCTGAAGATATAGGTAACAATTTATGTGAACAATAATAAAAAATTCTAAATTTATGTAATGAAATTCTCAAATCTTGTAAAATTTTTGCATATATAATTGGTGTCGTGAAGGAGGTCCGACAACTAATTAGATTTCAGAAAAAGATACAAACATCACCTCATATAGAAGAGAGATTGTCCTTATAAATCCTTCGTGAGTATTATTCTATCTATATGCATGTCTTTAAAGAAAGCAAACTAATATTTTTCAAAGCCTTATTTTAATATTAAATATTATTGAATAAATATAGTGTTGGGAAATTTAGTTTTGGTGTTTAACAAATTACAAAGTCTAAAAGAAGGCTAAACTAATCAAAAAACTCCAAAGCGCTAAAACTGATATATGGAGCTAAACTACTTCACGCTCAATCACCACACTCAACTAGTCAAAGATGCTAAACTGATTTCATTAGTTTACACTCGCTAAACCGACTTAATCAGTCTACCGCTCACCAATCTACTACCGTGCCTTTTATGGATAAGTTCTTCCATACCCTAACATACTCTGTAGAAGGTAGTGCCGCGATGCAAAGGGCAATGTCAGCTCCAGAATTTTTTGTTGATAGTGACAAATCCAACGAGAATAATTCAAACTCTATCTGAAGATTCAATTTGAATTTATGATCGTTAACAATCCAAGGGTATAAATAGAGATCTTGATCGATCAAAGGAGCGGTCTCACGATCTGCGATTTTTTCCATTTTACAAGAATATTCAAAGTTCTATACGCTCAAGATTTGATCAAGGAAATTAAAGCACAAACGCTGAAGTATTATTCTGATCATTGAAGGATCATTTTTGTGCTAAGGATTTCAAGTTGTATTCATCTGTATTCTATCATCAGTCTAGGACTGAAACTGAAGTGTTGTACTAGGAGTTTTTGTTTGGGCGATGGATAAGTCCTAAACCGAATTTTGTTTGTACAAATTACTTGTAAAATTCAAAGTCTTCTAGTGATATCCTTTCGAGAAAGAAGAAGGGGTGACTTAGGAGTATTTGAAATCTCCGAACATCCATAAACATTTGCTTGTGTTATTTCAGTTTACCCTACATCTTTGCATAACCTAAACTAATAACATTTAAGTGTTCAAATATGTAATTTGACATATTTCCGCACATACTTTTGTTTGTCAAATTACATCAGACATCAAGATAAGTCTAGAACTCAGTCCCTAAACCGATCGAGTTCAACTATTTTTATACTAAACTTCTTGAAAGTCTATTCACCCCTCTATACTTTCAATCGATCTTATCATATAGTTTTACTAATTTCTAACTATTTTTTTTTCTCTTTTTTAACTATTGTTTTCTCTTCTTAAAGGCTTGAAACCATAGCAATTATTCTGTGGGATGATCTTGCGATTAACGAATGCCTATTTTTAAAAGAGATAGAGATGGATAAACCGATAATAGCTTTTTGAAATTTGAAAAGACATAACTTTGAAGGTAAATCTTTTTGAAATCTTATAATAAATCTTCACAAAATTTATTCATTAGCATTAATCAATACTTCTTCTCATGAAGTAGGAAAGATTCAGCTCAAATCAACACCAACAACAACAATATTCACAAATCCATCTTGCATAGAAAAAGAAACAATAAACATATGGTAAGCTTATCTTCGTCTTTTTTTTTGTTTTTATGTAAATATATAAGATCGATAGTATTTGTTTTAATTATTAAAGTTTGTAAATATCTGTATGTTAAACATTATCTACATGTTAGGTAACAACTTCAAATAAAGAATTCTAGAGAAATTATGGATGACACATCAAATTGCACATGCTGAAGAAATTAAATTGAGGAAAATTATCACTCAGATTAATATTATACCAAAGGTACATATAATTTATTACACATTTTATTTTTATTACTTCATTAGAAAATTTTTACAAATTTAATAAATCGGGCAAATAATTTATAAATCACATTTAAAATACATGATATGGAAACTATAAATCCATATTTTATTCGATTTAACGTATCTCATTTATTAACAAATACATAACAAATTTTATTGGTTCAAGGCATACATACATGAGATAGAGAACAAGGCGAATCCGTGGTACGAAACATGCAGTAATTGCTCAAAATCAGTTATCAAAGCAATGGAAAACATGAGATGTAATAACTGCGTAGGCTTTGATGTCAATATTGTGCCAAGGTAAATTTAACTTCAAATATTTTTCTACAAATTCACATGAGTTGCTAATAATGTATTATCTTTAATTTAATTGTTAATATAGATATAGAATAACGATGACCGTAAATGATGGCACTGAAACTGCAAGAGTTACATTGTTTGGAAACGTTGGAAATATTTTTATTGGATGCTGCGTTGAAGATTATATCTCTTCCATCACTAAGGTATGCAAATAATTTCTTTCTTACAAAGATAGTATATATTATTACAAATTAGTAATTAAACTTTCTTTATATACAGGACGGCAATACTTCGATATACTAAAAGTTTTTAGAGACACCAAATAGTGAAAAATATACATTTCTTATCAAAATGGACAATTCGGTTGAAATAAAAGTTGGAAAATTATCATTTGTGATTAAAGGCCAGCATTCAAAATCCAAGCCCAAATTCCAACATACAAAGTACTATGAGAAAAAAGGGATCAATAGATTTCGAGCAAAAAAAGATTCAAAGGAAGAGAGGACGTCCAATGAAGGTGTCTATCATTGACAATATTGACATACAAGAGAAAGAAGAAGAAAACAACACAAGAATCAGTATTGGAGACGAAGAAGATATTGCTACTCTTGCAAGTAATGATTCTCATCATAAACAAAATCAACGAAAGAGAGTGTGAATTGGATATCCTAATCACTCATATTGACCTGGAAACCACCGTGTATAACATGCTGAATTGACTACCACAATGCATGAGGATGCATGGAAAGGTATCGAGATGTTGCTGTATAGAATCACAAGTGGTCCATAACTGACGTGGTAGTTCCAACTACCGGGGTGATCAATCTCAAGATAATATATATATATATATATATATATATATATATATATATATATATATATGAGAGCAACAGAAAATATATACAAGTGTGTGGCCAAATTCTGCAGAGAAGAAAAATATCCAATTTCCTTGAGAGCTTATATAGATCGTGTGGTGTATATTCTTGATAGAATATAGATCGATATTGAGAAAGATTTGTAAACATTTCGCAAGACGATTTCTTGTTCTAGTGGATTCCTTTGTGTTTGGGCCTCCAGTGGATATAAGATTGATTAATCCGAACCACTCTAAATCTCTTGTTTTTTATCTTAATTCTTACTTGTCCTGTTTTGATCATATAGATTCGAGAGTTCTTGTTTGTATCACGAAACAAGAATTGATTTGCTCAATTGTCATTGATCGAGAGTTTTGATATCAACAAACTGGTATCAAAGCAACAGGTTCGAGATGGGCATTACTCGCTTTGATATCGAAAAATTTACAGGTAAGAACGATTTTGGTCTGTGGAGATTAAAGATGAGAGCATTCCTTGTTCAAAACGGAGTTGAGGATGCGCTGCTCGGAGATAAGAATTTGCCCGAGAAAGTTAAGGGAATAGACAAGAAAGATATTCTTGCGAAGGCTCATAGTGCCTTGATATTGAGTCTTGGCGATAAGGTCCTACATGAAGTTTCAAAAGAGACGTCTGCGGCAGCAATCTGGTTGAAACTTGAGCACCTGTATATGACCAAATCTTTAGCGAACAGGCTCTTTCTTAAACAAAGGTTATATTCCTTCAAGATGCAGTCTGGAAGATCGATTGAAGATCACATAGATGACTTCAACAAGATCGTATTGGATATTGAAAACATCGAGATTAAAGTTGAGGATGAAGATCAGGCTTTATTGTTATTGAGATCACTCCCTGACGTATACGATAATCTCAGGGATACAATGATCTATGGCAAGGAATCCTTAACTTTAGAAGAGGTGCACGCTACGTTGATGTCAAAAGAATTAAACAAGAAACTTGGAGTAGCTGCCGAAGATCAAGGCCAGGGACTCTTTGTAAATGAAGGCCTCACAAAAGGGACTATAGATCAAGAGGTAAATCAATATCTAAGTCCAGAACCAAGTTCAAAAGGAAATGTTACTTGTGTCAAAAGGAGGGCCACTTCAGAAGAGATTGCCCTGACAGAAACAAGAAACACAATGGCAAGGAGCAGACCTCAGGAGATGTGGAAGTGGCTGAGGATGGCTATGAGAGCGCAGATGTGTTGCTCGTGACCATTGAGAAGACTGAGAGTAATTGGATTCTAGATTCGGGTTGTTCCTACCACATGAGTCCACACAAGCATTGGTTCAATGGTTTCACAAAAATTGATGGAGGAAAAGTGTTGAAGGGGAATAATATAGCCTGTCAAATAGAAGGGATTGGAGATATCAAAATCAGATTGAATAATGGCAGTCTCAAAACCTTGACAGAAGTGAGATTTGTACCAGGGCTAAAAAGGAATTTGATATCACTTGGAGTACTCAATCATCTGGGATATGAAATTAAAGCTAGAGCTGGAATTCTTACTGTAACCAAGGGTGCAATGATAGTTATGAAGGGTTTGAAACAAAATGGCCCATACGTGTTGGAAGGACAAACTTGCACTGATAAAGTTGCCTTAAATGCTGATGTTCAGCCTGATAAAACAGCATTATGGCATGCTAGGCTTGGCCATATAAGCCAAAAAGGAATGTCTGAACTGAGCAAGCAAGGAGTTTTTGGCAAGGATGAAATAAGCAAGTTGGATTTTTGAGAGCATTGTGCTTTGGGTAAGCAAACCAGAGTGAGATTCAAGAAAGGTGAGCACAGAACCAGGGACACATTAGATTACATACACTCAGATGTATGGGGCCCTGCAAAAACACAAACACACGGTGGCTCGAGATATTTTGTGACCTTCATAGACGATTACTCAAGAAAGGTGTGGTTATACACCATGAAGCATAAGAATGAAGCACTACAAAAATTCAAAGATTGGAAAACATTGGTGGAAAACCAATCAGGAAAGAAAATCAAAAGACTAAGAACCGACAATGGCTTGGAATATCTAAACAAGGAATTTACTGATTTGTGTACAACAAGTGGAATAGCAAGACATCTTACTGTAAGACACACACCTCAGCAGAATGGACTTGCTGAGAGGATGGATAGAACCATACTCAAGAAAGTAAGATGCATGCTATCAAACGCAAAACTTCCATCAACTTTCTGGGGAGAGGCAGCTGCTACAGCATGCTATATCATAAATAGATGTCCATCAGTGGACTTGAACTTTAAGACTCCTACTGAAGTATGGTCGGGAAAATGTGCAGATTATAAATCAATGAGGATTTTTGGATGCACTGCTTATATGCATGTGAATGAAGGCAAGCTACAACCAAGAGCCAAGAAGTGTATATTTCTTGGGTATCCAGAAGGGACTAAGGGATACAGAGTTTGGATCTCGGAAAATGGAATTGGAAAACTTGTGATAAGTAGGGACGTTACTTTCAATGAAGCTGAGATGTTGAAGAACTCACCCACTAATGTCATGACAGAATCAGAAAAATCATCGGGTAAAAATGAGCACATTGTGATGGAATCACAAGTAGACGATTCTCATTTGCATTCTGATCATGTTGATGACAAGAGCAGCAGTAGTCATGGACATGAAACTGACCTAAATGACTATGGACTTGCCAGGGACAGAGTGAGGAGACAGATAAAACCACCTGAGAGATATGGTTATGCAGATTTGATAGCTTACGCCTTGAATGTATCTGAAAATCTAAATGAAGATGAGCCAACTACATACAAGGAGGCCATGAATTGTCAACATAAGAACAAGTGGAAAGAAGCCATGTTGGAAGAAATCAATTCATTAAAAAGGAATAAAACCTGGAAACTGGTGGAGCTTCCCAAGAATAGAAAGGTAGTGGGAAGCAAGTGGGTATTCAAGATAAAACAAGGAATTCCAGGAATAGAGAACACCAGATTTAAGGCCAGGCTAGTGGCCAAGGGATTCACCCAAAAGGAAGGGGTTGACTTCACCGAAGTATTCTCTCCAGTTGTCAAACATACTTCCATCAGAATATTGCTGGCATTGGCAGTAAGTTTGGATCTTGAATTGGAACAGATGGATGTGAGAACTACCTTCTTGCATGGAAACCTAAATGAGACGATATACATGAAGCAGCCTGAAGGTTTTGAGATTCATGGTCAGGAATCTAAAGTATGCTTGCTTGAGAAATCAATATATGGTTTGAAACAATCATCAAGGCAATGGTACAAAATATTCGATAGCTTCATGATACAAAACCAGTTCAAAAGGAGTGCATTTGATAGCTGTGTGTACTTCAAGATGGAACCTGGACGTCCTGCTGTCTACCTTCTACTTTATGTTGATGATATGCTCATGGCATGTGAGAACATGTCTGAAATCATCAAGCTAAAGGATAAGCTCAAATCAGAATTTGAAATGAAGGATCTTGGCTCAGCTAGGAGGATACTTGGTATGAATATTGTAAGGGATAGAAGCAAAAGACTTCTATGTGTGACACAGTCAGATTACTTCAACAAAGTTGTAACAAAGTTTGGGATGCAGAAATCAAAGGAAGTTACAACACCGTTGGCAAATCATTTTAGGTTATCCACTGATCAGTGCCCAAAGGAATGTGAGGAGCAGTCTTACATGGAACAAATTCCCTACTCCAATGCCACTGGGAGCTTAATGTATGCCATGGTCTGTACCAGACCTGATATTGCATACGTTGTTAGCTTGGTTAGCAGGTTTATGTCTAAACCAGGCAAGGCTCATTGGGATGCTGTAAAATGGATTTTAAGGTACTTGAATGGAAGTAAAAGTATCGGTTTAAAATATGGATATGCTGATTATGCAGGGGATCTTGACAAAATAAGATCCATTACAGGCTACACTTTCACCTACAATGGAAATGTGATTAGTTGGAAAGCAACCTTGCAAGCTGTAGTGGCTTTATCCACTACAGAGGCCGAGTACGTTGCTATTACAGAAGCGGCAAAAGAAGGGATATGGCTAAAGGGGATTCTGTCAGAGTTGTTGGGACAAAATACAGAAGTGGTGATTAATACCGATAGCCAAAGTGCTTTTCATCTTACTAAGAATCCCATGCACCACGAGAGAACTAAACATATAGATATAAGGTTGCATTTTATAAGGGATTTCGTGGAGTAGGGAGACGTAAAAGTACAGAAGATATCCACATAAGATAACCCTGCAGATATGCTTACAAAGCCTTTGGGAAAGTCCAAATTCCAACACTGTTTGCACAGAATAAATGTTGGTGAAACGGAAGGAACGCCGTAACTACTGTTATTCGAGGCCCGAAGTTCTTAGGAAATCCAAGGTGGAGATTTGTGAATTGGATATCCTAATCACTCATATTGACCTGGCAACCATCGTGTATAGCATGCTGAATTGACTACCACAATGCATGAGGATGCATGGAAAGGTATCGAGATGTTGCTGTATAGAATCACAAGTGGTCCATAACTGATGTGCTAGTTCCAACTACCGGGGTGATTAATCTCAAGATAATATATATATATATATATATATATATATATATATAAGATATACAAGTGTGTGGCCAAATTCTGCAGAGAAGAAAAATATCCAATTTCCTTGAGAGCTTATATAGATCGTGTGGTATATATTCTTGATAGAATATAGATCGATATTGAGAAAGATTTGTCAACATTTCGCAAGACGATTTCTTGTTCTAGTGGATTCCTTTGTGTTTGGGCCTCAAGTGGGATGTAGGATTGATTAATCCGAACCACTCTAAATCTCCTGTTTTTGATCTTAATTCTTACTTGTCCTGTTTTGATCATATAGATTCGAGAGTGCTTGTTTGTATCACGAAACAATAATTGATTTGCTGCGTCAATTGTCATTGATCGAGAGTTTTTGATATCAACAGAGAGGTCGTCCAAAAAAGATTCATCAAAGAGTCAAAATATGGAATTGCAAATTATTAATGGAGACAACACAAAAATAGTTGATATTGAAGATGATGAAAATATTTCTTCTCTCGTGAAGAATAAAAAGCGGACGACAAAGGGTAAGTCTTTCAAAGAAAAACAAGTCAACAATATAAAGCAAGAAAAGATATGACTCACTCATTTGATTTAAAGTTTACAATTCATTATTTTTATTATGTCTTTAGTTTTTTTTATCGAATGTTATCTTTTTAGTTTTGATAACTATCTTCTCTTCATACTTTATGAAAGAAAATTCTGAATTAGTTATAAATTTATCTCTTCTCAACAAATTTTTTAAACATTGTTCATCTACAATATAATTGTGTACCCACGTGCACCGCACGTTTACTTTACTAGTATTATTAAAAGTGTGAAATATGGTTTAATACAAGATTTACTAACCAAAAAGAAAATTCTCAGATTCCCAAATACAAAGGGAGGAGGAAGAAAGAGCAAATAACGCAAGTTCATGAGCAATTACATTCGCCGATCGTGAGACATAGATTAGTTTTAGTCTCGAAAGACCATCCAGACGACATCGAATAGTCATTGCAATATCTCCAGTATAGCTAACATCATCTTTTGGGTTGACGAATGCTTGCACCGCCAGAAGAGAATCAGTCGTGATTTCGTTAATATCCATGCCTCGATCTTGCACCAAGCAGATTCCTTCATTAACAACAACTAAATCTCCATAGACAATGGACGAAGGTTTTGAGATTCTAGTAGCAAATGCTTACAATGCTTGCCCTTCATAATTTCTCACTATCCCACCAACAGAATAATCACCAAAAAGCTCATTAATCAACGCAGCCACATCTAGTTTCAATTTGTTAAGACCTGGTTTGCTCCATCTTACTCGTGGAACTCTCGACTTTTGTACATCACCCAGAGTTAAAGTTGCTCTTGCCTCACGGAAATCACTGAGAAAAACATCACTCCATTCAATATCAAACCGATCAGGTAGCTTATTTTTACCATGGAGAATTCTGAGTCTTTCTTGCCACACTGCTCACGTACGCATCACAAAGATTTTGAGATCTGATTTAATTAAAGCAATCTTCATCCACAGAAAAATATCAAGAATGTCCGAAGAAGTGGCCTGCTTCAGAACCGGGTGGAACAAGGAATTTTTCCAGCATTTTTTAAACATAGGACATAAAAAAGAGCATGAGAAGTTGAATCAAGACCATAATGGCATAAAGGGAAAAAACCAATTACTGGGACATGATGCTTCATCAAGTTAGCTTGCGTCGAAATAATATTCCATATTGCTTGCTACCAAAATATACGGACTTTTGGAGGCACCGACATAGAAAATAAGAACTTCCACCAACCTTTCGAACGCGAATTTGAGATATTTTTGTTAGAATCATAAAATCCAATTTCAAGTTTATACCAATCCTTAACCGAGTAATGTCCCTTGGGATAAAAAAAACCAGAATCTCAAGTCCTCATTCAACGACAAAGAGATGGGGATTTTCAATATATTCTGAACAATATAATTAGGCAAGATAGTATTTAATAGATTAACATTCCAATATCCATCTAAGATAAGTGATTTTACAGTTGCAAAGTGTAGCTAGATACCTTGGGGCTGCCGCAAAGAATGGACGCCCGGGATCCAATGATCCTGAAATGTTGCAATTTTCTCCCCATTATAGACTCGCCATCTAAGCCCTTTCTTCAAAAGTTTTCTTCTCCACATCAAGGAACGCCAAATATACGATGGATTGGTACCCAACGAAGCTTGCATGATATATTGATTTTTGAAATATCTTGCCTTAAAATCCCGAGAGACAAAAAATATTTCGAAAATTTTATTTAGATTGGCTTTTGTTGGTATTTAAACAATTCATAAAGCCAATAATGAAAGGTAATTTTTGTTTCAAGAAAAACCAAGAGGCAAGAACCACCATTATTTCATCACTATATCAAGACATAATGGCCATAATGCTAGGATTGAATGACTCTTCAAGCTTCTATACTTCACCTATAAATATAGGTCAGCTGAAGGGAGAAATCACACCCAAAAACATAGATATACCTCTCCCGAAATTCGAACATCAACTCCTAAATTTTGAGCATTTCAGCAGCAAGTAGAAGGTCATCTTCTAGAACCTATTATCGCCAATACAAAGGTCATAATCTGATCTTCACCGTTCAAAATGTACCTTCATATGTTATTCATATTGTTATTCAATCCAATCCAATAGTTATATTTGTGCAAAATGCCATCTTGAAATTACTGCATAGATTTTGTGCGAGAAGAGAACAACTTCTGTTTATCGTACATAAACCAATCCAAATGAAATCGAAAGTCAATCTTCATCATTCAGAATACTTTTCAGTCCTTCATGAACGTCATGCCAAAATTTATTTGCGATCCAATGGTTCAACATGTCATAAATGCTTCTGCAAGGTGACTGATTATCAAGCATATGAAAATACGAAAATTTATTTTGCTCCCTTATTTTTAGGCAAGAAGCGCAGCAGATTTCTTGCCCTTTTCTGATCAATTTCAAAGTCAACCAAGGGCTGAGGTTCAGTCCAAGAATCAAAAAAGGAGCTTCTGCCCAAGGCCAATTAGATACTACAAATTCGAAGCACCAGATTCTGCACAAGATCGAGGATTCAAAAGCCGTTGTTCGATCATTTCATCAAGTCTTATTCACTTTTTTAATCCAATAAAGCAAGGTAAGTGGGCTTTTGATTTTAAATTTAATATTATGTTTTAAATTATGTTCCAACATGTATATCTGTTTTCAAAGTATGAATGTCTGAAATATATGATTTTGATGCACGGATTCTTGTGAACTGGTAGTAGGATATTCTAAATACTCTGCTTGTTTTTGTTCTGTTCTTATTCCTCATCCTTTAGAGGATAAATATATAAGGGGTAAATCGGTTAGCCACGAAATTCATAAGTAAATTGGTGCATAACTTGATTATGAATTATGTTAAGTATATGAATGTTCCGTTCTGTTTCTATATATATGAGTATGTAAGTTTTTATGAAAATGATTTAAAATTTGATATATTTCTCTCATTTACTGAGTGACACCCACATCACTCACCCACCAAACAACCTCTCAGATAAGAATGAATAAGAGATGGAGAATGACGAGCAAAACCAGCTCTATGGCTGGTGAAAACTTATCACGATCCTGACATTTAGTTATATTTAAAATAAGCCGCTGCATTAGACTTTGATATTTCAGTTTAGTTTATTATTTGATCAAGCATTGTAACATATGATGTATTTTCATTTTATGAATGAAAAGACTGGTTAGTCTTAAAATCTGTATTACGAGGCTTGTTGTTTAATGTGAAAACGTTAAATAACACTGATATCAATTAGGTCCAGCTGTGAGGCGCCCGTGAAAAAGTGAAACTAAGATTCTATGTTACTAATACTGTGAAGTAAAAAATCACACTAACTTCGAAAACGTACTACATGCTTTTCCTCATATTCATTTATTTTTAACTCTCAAATAGTAGTCAATTAATTGACCAGTTCTTTAGGATGGAGTTTTCGGCACATTCTTATTAAACTATTAATTTTAATATAAATGTCATCTGAATCATGAATTCAGCTACTCCAGCGACCAAACAATGGAAAATTACATATATTACACTGGTGAAATCTTGAGTTTTTTTATAATTTTTGTGAAAGATTTTTGAGCTAATAACTCTTTATGATTCCAGATTTTTAGCACACGCACTCCATCTCAGAATTTAGTCATATAAAAAATAAGAATGACAATTGCCCCTACTTAAATAAATAATTAAATTGATTTTTTAATACTTCTATATAAAATAATCAAATTTTAATTAAATAACTATGAACGTTATATAAAATTATTTTACTTAATATTAGTTTAATACACAAGGATAGTTTAGACATTTCTTAGACCTAATTAACAGTCATTAAAACAGTTAATTGAGGGTATTTTAGACATTTTTTACCGAAGAAAATTTGGATATTCGCACCATATAACGTGTGAAGTACAAAACACGGTGAGAAGGGTGCGTATGCAACAAATCTGGAATCATCGGCTGTTATTAACTCAAAAAAAATTCATATGAGATTATCAGCAAACTTAGGATTTCACAGGGATGATATATGCAATTTACTCGACAAAACAATCGACAATAATTTCAAAAGTCGAGGAATAACTTTGTTGTACACTAACTTATGAAGTTTTGGGTTTTGATCCATTAAGTTTTCAAAGAATGATTTTAGTATACTAACTTTGATTTTCAGTTATTTTGATCTAAATACTATGTGTCATCAAATTTATGTAATCATATTTTGGTTTTACATCAACACTATGATAAAATAGGACTGAAATCCAAAAAAAATTGAGTAATGGTATATCAAAATCAAACTTTAAAAGTTAATAGATAAAAACCTAAAATATAAAATGTTAGTGAACAAAAAAAGTTTACTTTCTCTTTAGACGCTCGAAAAAAACAGTCTATTGACCCCTGTACACCTTTGTCTTATCAATTCGGGGTCACGAACATAACGGATATATAATTCAAACAATATACTTCTAAAATGGAAATTTAGCTTCATTGATAAATAATGCAATTGAAAGCTGGAAATTATATATTTTTCCTTTCACAAAAGTGAAAAGCTTAGCTTAGATATCCATATATACAATACAAGAGGGGCTTAAAGTAATTAATTTGGGGTCATGATATAATTTTTTATAAACGTAAAATATTCTTGTAAAAGTACAAAAACTCATCTTAATTTTATAAAAAAAATCTCATAAAAACCTATTTTGGCCTATTTTTTTTATTTATCTATAACTATCATATATAACAAAATATTCTTTCATCGTTATCTACACCTTTGAATTTTTAAATGCTTAAATCTTATTTAACATAAAAAAATATTTAAAAATTTATTTTTTTCTATTTGATATCATATCTAGGAGTTGAAGTTCTACAAAAATATAATGTTTTAGGATTTTTAATCTTTAATATTTAACATCATTTATATGAAAATACGTTAAAAATATAAATACATTATGTTTATGTCATATATAATATCTATATATTATGTCACACATGTAACGTATGTGTCTCAACTACTAGTATATATAAACATATAAAAACTAATTCGACCAATGAAAACACATTACATAATCCTTGAAATGGAGTAGATACTAATGTCAATCATTGAACCCAAACAGCTTTGGGGCAATCCTAAGCAAAGGTTGCAAAGTACTAGGATGAAACTTTCTTGCAAAAAGGAAACAAACATTGCTCATTTCACCATTATATGTGCAATTCGACCCATATCTTGTGCGTTCAAGAAACCCTTCCGTAACATCGACTCTATTAAACGTCAAGGGGTGCGAACCGCCTCTCGACCAATCCGTCCACGTAACGCCCCGATTCGAAGTTAAGTTCATACAGATTATATTAACCAGAGTAGGAAAATAATGTTCATCCACATAACATGGTGGCATGCAATGGTTCCGAAAAATAGGGTAATATGTGACATCCGATATGATATTTATCGCTAGTTTTCGGCTGGCTTCGAACCATTGAGACCCTTTTCGCCAGTCGGGTAACTTGATTGCGGGTGACATTCTAGGGTTGTAGCGGCCTCGACCGATGGTTCGCGGGTCGTCGAACGAGTTGAGGAAGCTATGGTTGGAGTTGATTAAGTAGTTGTAGATTGTGGTGAAGTTGAATAAAGGGATGCATGTTTCCGACAAGAGGACGAATCTTTCGTTCGAGAAGTCGAGTAGGGCATTCGCTAGAAGACGTCTCTCGGCGTCGATCATGGTTATGTCTCCCCATTGAACTTTCTGCGAGTAGAAAATTTATAGAAAAAATTATTAATTTTATAGAGAGGAAATAATAGGGGAAAAATATAAAATATTATGTATAATATTTATAAAAATAAAAAGGGAAAATTGCTTTTTTGGTCCTGTATGTTTGTCATTTTGCGATTTTGGTCCTTTATATTTTCAGATTGCAGTTTTAGTCCGCTATCTTTATTTTTTTGGCAATTTTAGTCCTTTTTCCGATGTGGCGCTGACGTGGCACAAATTCAATGCTGATGTGGAGCTGACGTGTACAGTGCCACGTCAGCATTTTCGAAGAAAAAGGACCGAAATTGCCAAAAATCGAAACATACAGGACTAAAACTGAAATGTGAAAACATAAAGGACCAAAATCGCAAAGTGACAAACATACAGGACTAAATTTGCAATTTTCCCAAATAAAAATTTAGGGCTCAAAACAATATATAAATTTAAACTCTTTGCGAAGAACATCAAATAACTCCACGACCCAAATTTTAAGTCTGCACATAAATTATAAATATATGTTTCGTTAGTATGAGATGTATATTGCCAAAAGTTCGATACATGCATAGTTTATTTAACTCTATATAGATATGGAAATGTGTGGTCAAAGTATTAAGGGAAAATTGCTTTTTTGGTCCTGTATGTTTGTCACTTTGCGATTTTGGTCCTTTATATTTTTAGATTGCAGTTTTAGTCCGCTATCTTTATTTTTTTGGCAATTTTAGTCCTTTTTCCGATGTGGCGCTGACGTGGCACCAATTCAATGCTGATGTGGAGCTGACGTGTACAGTGCCACGTCAGCATTTTCGAAGAAAAAGGACCGAAATTGCCAAAAATCGAAACATACAGGACTAAAACTGAAATGTGAAAACATAAAGGACCAAAATCGCAAAGTAACAAACATACAGGACTAAATTTGCAATTTTCCCAAGTATTAATAAGTTCAAGTAAGACTAATTAATTTAAGTCTCCCTAGATGTTGTAACTTAATTTATTTTGTTAATTAATTGTGTTCATGTTTTATCTTTGATTTTTTTTTTAAAAAAAGATTAACAAAATAAAATGGTTCTATATTTATTATCACCTCAAAATTTTATTTCAAAGTTTATTTATAATTTTTTTGAATATATATGTAAATAGTTTCTCTCTAAAAAAATAGAGATAATTTTTTTTTCGTCCAATAATTTATCGTTTTTTTGGTTTTGGTCTGCTAACTTTTGAACTTTTGGTCTTGGTGCAATAACTTCTAAATTTCGGCTATTTTCGTCATTCTACCATCTAAAATTTTCAGCGTTTTCCGAATTTAAAAAAAAAAAACAAGAAGAAGAACATTCCGGTGTTAGATAAGCCAAACTAGCGAAATCCAAAAGTTAATGTACTCAGACCAAAAAATTGAAAATTTAACTAATTAAAAAAAACAGACAAATTGCTGGTCCAGAAAAAATTATTTTTTCCAAAAAAATATACCATATGGCCATATCTAGCTAGCTACTAATTTTGATCTCCCACTTCAAATTAAACTTGTACCTTGGAAGGTATTCTTCGCTTGTAAAAGACCGATGACTCCGGCGGCTCGTGAGCGGAATCCGGTGAAGAATGGAGATAGATTGTGAAAAGACCTTCATGCCCTTTAAAGAACATCTCCCAAAGGGAACCCAAGGGTAATCTCCCCTTAGTTAAAAACATGAAAGCAACCTTTGGTACCCTATGAAAAGGGTACTCAACCAAATGTGGAACCATCGATGCTCGCCACATTAATTCTTGATCACTCATGGAATGCCAAATATCCTTAGGAGAAAGCCGTTCTAGTCGCAAGCCGTTCGTCATGTTCGAACCATTAAATCGGGGCGGGTTCGAGGAAAAGCAATTATGGTTCGAATTCAATTTCGATATATTAGACATGTAGAAGGGAAGGAATGCATTGAGAGGGGAGTTTTGTAGGTTTTCATATAGAATGAACTTCTTGAAATGATCATTTATGATCATAACAAGAACAAGGACAAGAAAGGTTAGGAATACGCCGAACATTATCGCCGTACCGACTTGGTATCTTCCATCTTTGATGTGTCTTCGCAATCTTTTAGAGAGTTCTTTATGATCGAACATTTCTTATTGGTTTTTACGATGTTTTTGGTGTAATGGGGTGATTTTTTAAAAATTTTATTATGAGGTGATTCTTATAGTAAAATTTAGGAAGTTGATTGATTTGTGGAACAAGATTTTGAACTGCGTGGAATGGAAGGGTGCCTTTGGCATTAATCGTGCGCATGGAAAGTATGTAAATGATATTCTTAATTTCCAATTCTTTATATTTTAATCTTTATTTATATATGAGCTAGAGGAAATTAAATTGAGTTCCTTTTTATTTTTTCCGGCTATAAATGCAAGGGATGGGGATGTATAAAAAAATCGATTATTAAAAGTTATGGTGTGATTAATAATAATACTCCTCTAGAAATATTAATAATAATACTCCTCTAGAAAATGAAAATAATAAAAATATGATAATTTGTATGGAAAATATGGAAAATTAGTATGAAAAATATAGCATGCTAGTTATGGGAGTTAATAATTAATTATGAGAAACCATAAATATACATATAATTGATTGAGAAGATTTGGGGTTAAAAAGTGAAAGAGAGTATTTGCTTTGTCATGTGTTTGAACTTGAAAATACTATGAAATACATGTTTGATTGGGAAGTCTCACGATTATTTACCCACCAAAGAAAAATAGAAAACCAAAAAAAAAAGTACTAAAAAGTTTTCAAATTTTTAAAAAAAAATTAAGAAAAATAAATATGGTTTTGGAGATACCTGATCCAATAATTTTAATCAGAAGAATTTAATTTTTTTGATTGCAAATCCAGATGTCGAGCAATTGATGCAAAAATCAGTGTTTTACAGAAACTTGATCCACATGACATGCGATAAAAAATAAGTACAAATTTCTCAAAAATCCCTAATGCAAATATGTTTTGCTCTGCACTCTATTTTTTTGTACCATAATTTTTGTTAATTTGTATCACATCTTATATGGTTTTGTACCACATGTTGTATTATTTTGTATCACATTTTATGACTAGGGACCCCAAAGCAAAATATGTTTGCATTTGGGGATTTTTGAGCAAATTGTGCAATAAATAATTCAACAAGAAATTGTTCCAATAATGAGTGTTTGTGCTAAAGATAATTTTTGGCCTCCATATGATAAAGCCCCTTACATTTTAACGAGAAACCCAATATGCTAACTAAATTTTGGCCAACACTGATAAGTGATTTTATTTTTGCTAGCCAAAATGTACATATATTTTTAAGGGAAAATTGCATATATTAGTCTTGTGAAATCTCGGGTTTACTGATAACCTCTTATAAAATTTTTTTAAGCTAATAACCCCTGAGATTTTAGATATGTAGCAAGCAAACCTTGAAATCTAAAAAATGACGAAAATACCCTACTTAAAAAAATGATTAAATTAATTTTTTTATAATTTTATATTTAATTGAATAAAATAATCAAATTTTAGTTAAATAACTATGAAACTTACATATAATTATTTTATATTAATATTTTTATTTTTTTAAGAGGGGTATTTTCGTCATTTTTTCATTATTTTTACTGAAAAAGGTTTGCATGATACATATCTAGAATCACAGAGGGTTATTAGCTTAAAAAACTTTCATAGGAAGTTATCCGCAAACGTGAGATTAAACAGGGGTAATATATGCAATTTTCCCCATTTTTAAAATAAAGTTAATTCGATTGTTTAATATTGATCACATTAAAATATTAAAAAAATAAAATTAAAAGAACACGATAAACATCTTGAATTGTGCCTTGAATTTTATTGATCATGAACTTCATGATCATAAAGAAGACGAATTTTTTGAAGTTGGATGAATTTGAAGAAATAACACGATGCACGTCTTGAACTTGGCCAATATTCTTGAATTTGATAAGCTTGAGTTGAGAGAAATTAAGCCTTGAAATTCTTTTTTTCCTCTCTCTATGTTGCCTGTCTTCTTTCGTAGTGCAATTTTCCGACCCATAATATTTTTCCAAGTTATTCAACTACTAATAAATCGATAGAACATAAAATCCAACAAAACAATTAATATCACGCACGAATTCATTATGTGATTTAAAATAATATATAGCTCAAAATATTGTACGTTAATCTTGATTTAAAATATAAATAAACACAAAATGAAAACAAATATATATATCTAATGAGGATTGAGGAATTATTACATAATAGTAATTGTACCTGAATGAATATATATATTCTGATTCTCTCATCGAATTCTTGTTCCATCCACATAAACTGAGACATGCATTATGAGAAATCTCATTGATTTTCTTCTTAAAGCATTCTGAAAGGAATATTTTATTTCTTAAAATCATCCTATTTTGAAAAAGATTTTATTAATTATCTTTTGCCTTTCTTGGACATGAAGTTATTTAATTCCTTGAATAACTTGATTTAGTTAAAGTTATCAGAATATTATGTTATCTAATATCTATTGATTTAATTCTTTATTGTGTAGATTTGCCTTGATCAAGATCTAGAGTCCTTCACCTACAAGAAAACATTCTAAAGAAGGACTCTTGCCCTATTTATTGATGACTACGCCTACAAGGAAGGTATCGATCATTTTGAGATACCGGGAGTTTTAACAAGTATATAGAATACTTCATAGAACTGCTGAAGCTTGACGGTTGAACATAGTCTTGAAGCCGTGAAGAACAATTCGGAGATTGTTGATCGAAGAAGTGTGCTACTCACGTGTTTTGGCTTCAAGAGTTTTTCTCCTTATTTTGTTTTTTTATTTTATTTCATATAGAATGCTTTTTAGGAGAAACTTTATTATTTATTTTCTCACTTGTCTTGAGGAATTGATTTTTACAATAGTCACTAGTATTAGGGTTTGTAACACTCTTTAATTAGTTTTCTAGTGAAGTTTTGCCCTGAGGCGCTGCAAGAGTATTTATACTCTTGCTTAATTCAATTGAGTCTATTTACTTGGTTGCTTATTTATTTTATACACGCTTAACTTATATTCCGCTGCAAATTACTCAAGGTGTTATAGTAGGTGTTGTCAACACCTTGTGACAACACCTTAAACTGTTTATGTGCAACTATTATTTTCTTACAAGTGGTATCAGAGCCATCTTCTTGATACACTAAGAACTGATCTTGGTTGCTTATTTTATTACAGGGGAAATAAGATGGACTCATCATCTGTTTCGAATTCGTTTCTCAAACCTCCAATTCTTGATGGAGCTAATTACGCACTTTGGAAGCATAGAATGAGATATACTATTAAAGCTATGGATGTTCGTGCTTGGCAAAGTATTCTGACTGGTTGGACTCCTCCAACAACGCAAGATAACGACGGAGACTATATCATCAAGAGAGAAGAAAATTGGACTACCGAGGAAACACTAAGCTCAAGCTACAATGCTAAGGCACTCAATGCAATCCTTGAAACTGTGGATATGAGGATGTATGGAATCATATCTGACTGCACTATTGCTAAGGATGCATGGGATGCTCTTCAAGAACACTGTGAAGGGACTGATAGTGTGAGAAGAACAAGACTGAGATTGTTAAACGCTAAATTTGAGAGAATCAGGATGGATGAGAATGAGACTATTGCTGAGTATGATAAAAAAAACTTAGGGAGATAGCTACTGAGGCTCACGCTCTCGGAGGACCTATTGCGAGTGAAGCTATGGTGAACAAGGTTCTTCGATCCTTGCCTAAAAGATTTAATGGGAAGATATGGGCACTTGAAGAAGTAAAGGACACTTCAAAGATGAAGATGACTGAATTGATTAGCATTCTTCAAGTCTTTGAGATGAATAATTCAGACCAAGAGAAGGATAAAGGAAAATCAATAGCTTTTCAAGCTTCAAAGCCATCATATGAGGAATATGTTCAACTTCATCAAGAGGTTCATCAATCTGATTTAGGAGAAGATTCGATCTCTCTCATGACTAAGAAGTTCAATGATTATCTGAAGAGGATGAAAGAGTCAAGAAAGACGGATCAAAAATTCAAGACTCCAATGTTCTCCAACAAGCCTTTGAGGATCACTGGACCAGAACAATCACCAAAGAAACCTACTGATATTTCTAAGCCTCGGATGATGGTTGATGAAAAGAAGAAGTTTGTCTCAAAGAAGCTGGACAAGGTTCAACGTCATGCTTGTCAAGGTTTTGGACACTATGCAAATGAGTGTGCCAACACAATTAGGAAAGGGATGAACACGTCTTTGGGTGATGAAGAGTCTGAAGAAGAAGAAGAACATGAAGATGAAGAGAGTCATACTGCCCTATCTGCCTTACTGGAAAGCAAGAAGAATTTTCAAGTCAATCCTTTAGGTGTTGCTGCAGGTGTTGCCACACCTGGCCGTAACACCTCCCAAAGGTCAGTCTGTTTGAATTCCTCCATTACTGATAATATGTGTGATAATGATACAGGTGAAGAGACAATGTCTATAGAAGAAGCTCGGATGATGTTTGAAGAATTACATATTGATTGGATTGAAAGGAACAAAGTGAATACTATCCTTTCAAAGGAAAATTCTGATCTAAAGGCTGATGTGTCAAGACTGGAAATCATACTGAGTAAGAAAGACATTGAATTAAGCCAAGTGAAGGAAGAACTCGGAAAGGCAAATGCTACATTGGCTAAGTTTAATTCAAGCACCTCCAAGCTTGATTCTCTACTCATGATGGGAAGAGATGGTACTGCTGGTTTGGGATTTGAAAATAACATTTTTGAGATTGGTGAAAGTTCGAAAGGCCCTGTGTTTGTCAAGAAAAGTAACAGTTCAGAAAACTCAAGTAAAAATGCCTCACCAATTGTACCTCCAAAACCAAATCCACAATCTGCCGCTCCTTCAATGGCTAAAAGGAAACGTAAGTACATCTGTCACTATTGTCATAGACCTGGTCATATCAAACCATATTGTTTTAAGCTACAGGAAGATTACAGGTATAGATCTGCATCGAAGGTGTTGCCTAAGGTGTTGCCAACACCTCCTCACAACATCCCTAGAAACAGATCTTATGTAAGAAAGATTTGGGTACCAAAAGCTGATATTCAATGTCATATGATTTATACTGCCTTGAGGACTAATGTTTCAGGTGCATGGTACTTTGATAGCGGTAGCTCTCATCACATGACAGGATCCAAAAAGTTTCTCACTAATTATGTCGAACAAAAAAATGGAAAAGTAACCTATGGAGGAGGTTCAAAGGGAAACATTGTTGGAAAGGGAACTCTGAATGTTGCTGGACTGCCCAAGCTTCGAAATGTGCTTCATGTTGAAGGATTAACCGCGAATCTAATAAGCATAAACCAACTTTGTGATGATAATTTGCATGTGCAATTTGATAAAAAGTTATGTAAAGTTTTTGATGAATCAAATCTGTGTGTTATGTCAGGTACAAGGTCGTCCGACAACTGTTATCAACTCGGAGAAGAAATGGCCTGTAGGCACACAAAAGTGAATGAATGTGATCTATGGCATCAAAAATTGGGTCATGCAAATTTCAAAACATTAAAGAACTTGAGTAAGTTAGATGCTGTAAGAGGTATGCCTAACTTAAAATCTGGTATTCCATTTGTGTGTGAAGCATTCCAGAAAGAGAAGCAGACTAGGGTGTCACACGAGGTGTTGCCAACATCTGTGACAACACGCTGCCAAGAGCTTTTGCATATGGACTTGATGGGTCCAGTGGATGTTGAAAGCTTCGGTGGCAAGAAATACTCTTTTGTTTGTGTGGATGATTTTTCAAGATACACATGGGTAAACTTTCTGAGAGAAAAATCAGACACATTTGATGCATTCAAGAAATTGCTCACCAAAATTTTGAACCTATACAATCTGAAGGTAATCAAAATACGTTCTGATCATGGTAAGGAGTTCGAAAACTCTTCGTTTGCTAGCTTGTGTGATAAGAAAGGTATTTCTCATGAATATTCTGCCCCTAAAACTCCACAACAAAATGGGATAGCCGAGAGAAAAAATAGGACTTTGCAAGAAATGGCAAGAGTGATGCTTAGTTCTAAAAATATTTCAAAACGGTTTTGGGCTGAATCTTTGAATACTGCATGTCATATTTCAAATAGAGTCTATTTGAGGAATGGTACTACTGTGACATCCTATGAACTTCTCATGGGAAAGAGGCCAAACCTTAAATATTTCACGTTTTTGGATGTGTTTGTCACGTTTTGAATGATAGAGATCATCTTGCTAAATTTGATGCAAAGAGTGATAAGTGTATGTTCTTAGGATATTCATCAAATAGCCGAGCCTATAGAATGTATAACTTGAGAACAAGAACTATTGTTAAATCAATTAATGTTTTTTTTGATGACTTTGCAGATCTAAAGAAGAAAACAGCTGAGGATGATATTAATGATCTGCTGGACAATTCTGGAAATATAGATGTTGTCAAAGGAGTGTTGCCAACACCTCCTACAGAAAATCCAGATTCAAAAGTTGAAAAGCCTACTTATGAGAATACTGATGAAAGCAGTGAGGTAAATGAAGCTGGAAAGAATATTTCAAGCAGAATTCAGAAGAATCACCCAACCTAACAGGTAATTGGAGATGTATATGGAGACTTGCAAACTCGAAGGAAAGAAAAATTTGATTATCGAAAGATGGCAGGTCTACTGTGCATGAGTTCTACATATTCTCAGGTAAGATTATCTTGTTTCGTGTCAAACATTGAACCAAAAAGGGTTGAAGAAGCTTTAAAAGATGATTTTTGGGTCAATGCTATGCATGAAGAGTTAGAACAATTTGTGAGGAATGATGTTTGGTACTTGGTACCGTGTCCTGCTCATGGTAATGTCATAGGAACTAAATGGATTTTCAAGAATAAAACTGATGAGTCGGGAAACATCATTAGAAATAAAGCTAGGTTGGTAGCTCAAGGGTATACACAGGTTGAAGGGGTGGATTTTGATGAAACCTTTGCTCCTGTAGCCCGCATTGAGTCTGTCCGACTTTTGCTTGCTATTTCATGTAACATGAGTATGAAACTTTTTCAAATGGATGTAAAAAGTGCCTTTTTGAATGTGATCCTGAATGAAGAAGTCTATGTGAAACAACCTAAAGGGTTTGAGGATCCAAATCATCTTGATTATGTGTATAAGTTGAAAAATGCATTGTATGGATTGAAGAAAGCACCACGTGCTGGTATGGGAGACTCACCGAGTACTTGCTGAATATTGGGTTCAAAAGAGGTGAATTGGATAAGACTTTATTTGTGCAAAAGTCTCAATGTAACATCTTAATTTGCCAAATTTATGTGGATGACATAATTTTTTGTGCTTCAAATGATAAACTTGTTGATGATTTTGTGAAGTGCATGTGCTCTACATTCGAGATGAGCATGGTTGGTGAGTTAACTTACTTTTTGGGATTACAAGTAAAACAAATGCATGATGGTATATTCTTGAGTCAAAGCAAGTATGCTAAAAATCTGGTGAAAAAGTTTCTGAATAATAACACTAAACACATGCGCACACCTATGGGGTCAAATGAAAAGCTGTCAAGAGAGGATGTTGCCGAAGGTGTTGACAACACCCTCTACAGAAGCATGATTGGTAGTCTTTTATATTTAAGTGCTACTAGACCTGATATCATGTATAGTATTTGTCTATGTGCTAGATACCAGTCTAACCCAAAAATTACTCACCTAAAGGCCGTTAAACGTATATTGAAATATGTGGCAGGAACCATGAATTTGGGTTTGTGGTACACTAAAGAAACCAATTCGAATTTGGTAGGATTTAGTGATGCTGATTGGGCTGGGGATTTAGATGAGAGAAAGAGCACTTCGGGAGGATGTTTTTATTTGGGAAATAATTTAGTGTCATGGTACAGCAAGAAACAAAATTGTGTCTCTTTGTCTACTGCCGAGTCTGAATACGTTGCTGTAGGTAGCTGTTGCTCTCAACTCCTATGGATGAATCAAATGTTAAATGATTATGGTGTTAAGAGTGATACTCCTATTGTGTACTATGATAATTCTAGTGCCATTGATATATCCAAAAATCCAGTACAACACTCTCGAACCAAACACATTGACATTAGACATCACTTCATTCGAGATTTGGTCGAGAAAAGCATGATCTTAATTGAGTTTGTTGGAACTAATAACCAATTAGCTGATATTTTCACAAAAGCTTTGGATTTTGAGAGATTTTCCAGCCTAAGAAAATCTCTCAGTATGTGTGCATTATAAACAGGATCGAGATGTTGTCAGAGGTGTTGCCAACACCATGTGACAACACCTTTTCATGCATGTGCATTTTTAGAATCTTAGGCATCTCTGCATTCATGCATTCACTCTGTTTTATGAAGTGTTTGATACTTTGTAATCATTGAACAGTTTTCGCTCAGGATTCTTTGCAAATTGTTTTACAGTTTAATGAGAATTAATTGATAAAGAGTTCTGACTAAATCACAAAGTAATGGAGGGATGTTCGTGTATTCCATGATCTTGTCCCAAGTGAAAAGTGATTTCGCAAATTCAGAAACTCAAAATAACAAAATGGTTAAATGAAATAATTCAATCATCAAATTTGATTGATAGTCAGAAGCAAATGGAAAAAGCTACCTAGAGGGGTCCATTTGAAGATCGTTCCTTTAGTGTGCAGGCTACCATTTCTGCATTAATAATGTTATAGGAAATTAAAATTTTCTGAATCCTGAAGTGTTGCTGGGAGATGTTGCCAACATCGTGGATAACACCTCATTTGTCAACATATATTTGCGCATCTAAGTGCATTTTAATTTTATGTCACATTCTGTTTTAGACATAATTAGGACATTCATATTTTATTTTGTGAATATCTTTGGCTGAAAGGTTACTAATTCCGATCTAACAAAAATTTTGAATTGTGCCCTATCCTCTGAATTTTTGAATTTAAAAGTGATTGGATTTTGTTTCAGTGGTGTTAAAATCTGATGAGGAGTTAAAATTGGAAATATTTGGTGAAATATTTGGCCAAGATTATCGGAGAAAATCAATGGGATTTATTGCCTAATTTAAAAGAGATTTGTTACCGTTTCTCACTTTGTTACCGTTAGGGTCATTGTTACCGTTGGGGCCTACTCAGAATCCAAGTTAGAATAGGAAAGGTTTGAGGGTTTATTTATCTGGGATTTTATCTTATTTTGGGAACACTTTTTCTCTCTATTTTCATCTCGCATTCCCTCATCTTCTCTGTATTGTTGTGTCCTATTTTTTTTCCTATCCTCACGTAATTTCATGGCAGGAAAGGGTTTTGATCCCCAAGATATTCGTTCTGAAATGGGTTACAATAAAGATGCTGCGGAAGGTGTCACAGCACCTACATCACCACACCCCGTGGTTGAACAAGCTATTGTTCCGGTTGCTGAGGAACCAGTGCCTCTGGTCTCCATCGCTCCAGGAGAGCCTGGTAATATCATCGACGTGGAAAATATGCCGGACTTAAGTGTGCTGAACAGAGTGTTTCCATCGAAACCCCTGACCCGACGATCGAAGAGACAAGCTGGGTATAATCCAGATTACACAGCCTCAAAGCGTTTCCATGGAAAGGGTCAATCATCAAGGCCTTCTATGCTAGATACAGAGTTTTCTTCAGGAGATGCAAGTGATGATGAAGATTGCAAACTGGTGCATCGAAAGAGGGGAAAAGCAAGCGCAATGGAACCCTCAGTTCAAACCATCCCCGTCCCATTTGAATCTGAAGAAAAATCTAAAGGAAGTTCATCCTCTGACAGTGAATCCACTGAATCAGATACTCCATCTGTTTCTGTTGAACACGTAGCTCCTGCTTCTATTCAAGGTTCTGAAGGACCATCTTCTACTGCTCCTCTTGTGCCATCTGATGATGAGGAGATTTCCATAGCCCAGTTCATGGCTAAGATGAAGAAGGCCCACGCCAAAAAGCCTATATCCTCTCCTACTGTCCCTGTTCAGGAATCGGATGATAAACCTGATGAAGAGATGATTCAGGAGTTTGCTGACAATCGTCCTAAACCTTCTGAGAGTTCCAGCTCTACTTCTAGTGAGGATTCAGATGTTGAGGATGAGTTGGAAGACGAGTCAGATTCTGGTGACTCTGAAGAAGAAGAAACAGATGGTGCTGAGAAAGGTGTTGCTGACACCCTGGACAACACCTTAGGAGAAGAGTACCGGGTAAATTCCTCCTATTCCTCTGCTTTTATTCCAAGAAGATTGCTGACTGCTGGGATCAGTACTCTGATCGTGAATTCCTGGAGGAGCGAAACATTGATGTCGAGAGCTATGAAGCTCAAAACTTGGTCAGATTCTTTGAAGTGAGAAATCTACTGGCCACTGTCTCTACTGCTGGTCCATATTGCAAGGAAATTGTTCGAGAATTCAACTGCAATCTCACTGAAGCCGTAAAGGATCCAAGATTTGTCAAGTATGGAAAGGTGTATGTGCGAGGACAGATTTTTGCATTTAGTCCTGCTATAATAAATGGTTTCCTTCATACTCTGACTGTTGATGATGCTGCACTTCCTTCTCTGGATGAGATGACCTCGGTCATTACAGGTGGTCAAGTCACTATTTTTCCCTCCCATCCTAAGAAGTTGCAGGCTGCCAAGCTCACATCTTTCTACTCTGTTCTCCACAAGACTGCTGTGAAGACATGGACTCCCTCAACCAAGGTTCTGCAGCCATAACTTCACAAACTGGTCTTCTTGAATACACCGCTTCGATACATCCTCCAAGAACCCCTCAACCATTTTCGAAGATTCTTGCAGCGTTTCCAGTTCATCCTCGAAGCCCAGAACGACTCCGATCTCTTCTGCAGCAATGGCAATCAGCTTCTCCAACAGAAGTTGAACAGAAACTTCGATCACTTTTTCAGCTGCCATCTCTGTGTTAATTAATTTGTTGTTAAATACAGATTTGATCTTTAGGAGCCGCAATGCCATAATGTAGCAAGCGTGTAACGTTTTGTTGATGCTTGGATCCATTCCGTTACTTCTACGTCACTAAATGGATGCATGGTACGTACAGGCGCATCACGAGTTCACATTATTTAATATCCGTGTAAAAGAAGAAATTTTAGACTTCATGTTGCTTATTTATTTTTTAGTTTCAATAAAAATGTTGCTTATTGATTTAATATATATATATATATAAACAAGTAAGAAGTTAATTATTTTATTCGTAGTAAATTTAAAAAAATTTCAATATGAACGAGACGTTATTTTTTATCAAATTAAAAAAATTCTCCCAAAAAGAATTTATTAAATCGATCATTTGTTTATAATATGGTTTGTGATAATATTTATAAAATATATATATATATATTATATTTCATAAACATGTGATTCCTTGTTCCCGAAAATTCTGAGGGAGTATGACTTTCGAAATTTTTTTGATATAAATTTGATGAAGGTATATTATTTTGGGAAATTTTTGTGATATAAATTTGATGAAGGTATATTATTTTGGGATAATGTTATGTGTATATTAAATGTTACATAGAGTGTTATACTTACACGTTACTATTAAATTACGAAACTATACCATAACTCTTTTTAAAATTTTTTCTTTTCAATCTACATTTGTTTGTCTTGGTAAAAAAAAATTAATGAAAAAATTATTTTTTAATTTATTATTTATTATAAGCAGTTTTAGGGGAGTACAAGATTGAATCCGACCCGAGTCGACCATAAAAATATCTGATTAGGATTGAGGTTTTTGGATTTGGACCAGATCGGGTTGGACCCGAAAAAATTAATCGGGTTGGGTTGAATAAATTATATATATATATATATATATATATATATATATATAATTAATAAATATTGACTATATTTTTATATATTGTATGTTTGAAAGAAAATTATTGTATATTGTATCATATATTTTCATCTTGTAATCATTATTTTGTGAAATTTTAAGTTTTTTAAAAATAATTTTTTATTTTGTCTAGTGTGTATATTTTATTTTGTACAATTAAATTTTCACATTTGATTATATATATGCGAGATTTTGTTATTATTTATTTAAACCAAAATATATTGATTATTATTATGTGTATTTATTTATTTTGTTAAAAAAATCAAATCGGATTGGTTTAGGTTCATCCGGTTAGTCGGGTTCAGGTTTAAGTTGGTTACTTTTAGATATTTTCAGGTACTGGTTGATAAATTTTTAGCAATATCTTGCCTTTAACCCAACCCAAATCCGACCTACCTGAATCGACACCCTATTCAGTTTAACACGATTTACGTTGAGATAATTATACGAGAGAAATTTTTATTTTTTGAATAATATTTATGGTTTCAGTTTAATATTTTTTCCTCAAATTTTTTTCATACTTGGCCAAGAGTTATTTAAAATAGTGGAATTCATTTTTTTTTTAAAAATAAAATGATATATACGATTGTATGCAATCACTAAGTTATCACAATATTCTCATCAAATATTTTGTAAAAATAAAATTTACTGTTTTTAAATAACTCAACTTGATTGACCAAGTACAGAAAATAAGTTTGAGGGAAAAATATTAAACTAGAATCATAATATTATTGAAAATTGAAATTTTATAGCATTTAATTAAAACTCTCAATGTGAATCTTGTAAAACTGTACAATAAATATTAAAAATTTTATAAAAAATTATTTTTTCATTAAAGTATTATTTAACAAGAAAAACAATTATAGTTTGAAAAAAAACAATTTTTCGGTAATTCCTAATCTAATAGAGCATATAACGTCCCTCTATGTAACACTATTGGAAATGCTTTTTGTTTTTGAAATGTAGCAAACCATTTTATATACTAATTAAATGGTATGAAATCAGACGCAAAGTTTTTTTAGAAGAAAAAAAAAATTAATCAGCCGCAAAATTATTTCATTCGTTTTAAAGAGTAAATAAAAATAAATTTTTACCACATGAAAGATCCCTAAATAAATCACATTGCATGTAGATTTTTTTGAATAATACTAAAGATACCTCTAATATATTATATATATTGATATTTGCATCTATTATATCATGAGAATTTGCTATTAATTCTATAACGAGATTTTGTATTCAATATATCCTGAAATTTTGACAAATTGAATTTCGAATTTTGACCCGAAAAAATTAATCGGGTTGGGTAAGATAAATATTTGTTGTCTTATTTTTTTTATATAGAATGAAGGAATGTTGACAATTTTTATATATTGTATGTTTGAAAGAAAATTATTGTATATTATACCATAGATTTTCAACTTGTAATACTTATTTTGTAAAATTTTGAGTTTTAAAAATAAATTGTTATTTTTGTGTAGTGTGTATATTTTAAATTTTATACAATTAAACTTTTAAATTTGATTATATATAACCGAGATTTGTTATTGTTTATTTAAATCAAAATATATTCACTATTTGTTATGTGTATTTATTTATTTTGTTAACAAATCGGGGTTTATCGGGTTAGTCGGGTTCATGTTTAAGTTGGTTACTTTCATATTTATTCGGGTATAGGTTGATAAATTTTTAGCAATACCTTGCCTTCAACTCAACCCGAACGCAGCCAACCCACCTGAATTGACACTCTTATTCAGTTTAACAAGATTTACGTTGAGATAATTGTACAAGAGAAATTTTTACTTTTGAATAATATTTATGATTTCGGTTTAATATTTTCCCTTGAATTTTATTTGGCCAATCAAGTTGAGTTATTTAAAAACAGTAGAATTAAATTTTGTTTGTTTTTTTTTAAAAAAATGATATGTACCGTTGTATGCAATCACTAAGAGATTGCAATATTTCTCGTCAAATATTTTGGAAATTTAAAATTTACTGTTTTCATATAACTCAACTTGATTGACCAAGAACAAAAAATAAAGTTCGAGGGAAAAATATAAGACTAGAATCATAATTTTATTGAAAATTGAAAATTTATAGAATATAATTAAGACTCTCAATGTGAATCTTGTAAAACTGTACAATAAATAATAAAAAGATAAAAAAAATCATTACATTATTTTTTAGCAAGAAAAACAATTACAGCTTGAAAAGAAACAATTTTTAAAAGAGTTTTGAGATAATTACTAATCTAATAGAGCGTGTATGTAATTAACCCTCTATGTAATGATATATATAGCGCTGGTGGTGATTGAAGAGCTATTAAAATCTTTATCGTTATAATATATCATTAACAATAATAATAATAATTATTATTATTATGATATATATATATATATATATATATATACATATATATATATGTGAAGCATAACATCACCTTGATAAAAAAACTGAGGCGCAGAGTTTGATGAAGAATCGACAAAGAACCGATGCAAATGTAGAGGTTGGGTGAAAATGGATCAGGGAGAGGAGATAGATAATTTCTGGGAATGCGCAGAGGTTTTATTTTGCCGATAGATTATTTATATATAGGAAGTGAAGTAATCGCATATATTCTTTCTTTTTCTTGACCACTTTTTCTCAAAATGATTCTTTTATCTATATGGGAAGTCAAGTAGATGAGAAGCTTTTGAGTTAGTGCATATATTCTTTCCTTTTCTTGACAACTTCTCAAAATGATGATTCTTCTTCTTCTTCTTCTTGTCTCTAGATTTCGTCCTTAAAATTTCTTAAATACATTAATTTTCGTCTCTATCACCAATTGTCCAATTGTATGTTAGTTTTTAACGAATTAATACTTATCTATACTATTCTATAAAGGCTGTCTTATAGCAATTACTTTTGACACACCAAAAATCATATTCCAATTCTACCATTTTTTGTCCACATTTTTCTCAACTTCTTTTTCTCGCCAACATCTTCCATCTTTTTTTCAACCAATTTGTATCATTCTTGCTTATATTATCATATTAAAATTATATTATCTTCTCAATAATTAATTTTTAACTACTAAATAATACATTATTTCATAAACATAAATATTCATGTATTAGTTGCGTGTGCTTTTGTCGTTTGTATTTAAGAAATTTGAAGGATGGATTTGGTGGACTAAATAGAAGAGGGGCCATTATGGGAAAAGTGCATGGTAAGGGTTTTTTTATATATTTAATTTTAAAAATTTAATTGCAAAAATAAGTTGAGACAGGAACAATTGCAAATATACTGCAAAACGCCCTTGGAAAGAGCGGACGCTTGAATTTTAAATTCCTTCCGGCAATCTTAATTTTTTTTTTGGTTTGTTTGTTTTTTTAATTAATTATATAATTAATAATATTTTTTAAAATTATTATTTATTTAGTATTAGTATGATAATTTGTTAGATTTTTTATTTTAATTTTCGAATTTGATGATCGGGTTAAAAAAATTTTAAGCAAACGAAACAAAAAATTTACAGTTAAAAAAATTAGATTGATTAAATAAATTTATTTGATCAGATATATTTATAAAAATATTAGTTAACCTAAATAACATATTTTTATTAAATTTAATTTATATTATATTTTTTTAATATAAATTCAATTTTTAAGTCCTCGGTTCTGTGGATAAACCTAGGAGAGCTAATTCAGATCCATTCGGACCGAATTGATGCAAAAATGCTATTAGAAAATTTCTCAACCGAACCTGAACCGAAACGAAATCATCTCGAAAATTGTGAATTCGAACCGACCCGAATATATCTGAATAAATTAAGTCAAATAAGAACTCTTGTGCTATCAAGAGCAATTTGTAGCGATCTACTTGTTTCAGTGATATATTCGAATTGATAACACTCATAAGAATTCTTATTTTACTTCTTATGTTAATCTGAACTTAAACATTAAACTTGGTAAATTTTTCGAAGAAAAGAAAGAATATATTATAAATTGAAACCATTATTTTATAAAAAAAGATCAGCTTTTACAATTATACACTTCTAAATATTCCGGAGATGAAAAGTTGGAAACCAATCTGGCAGAGCTTCTATTCCAAATTCATTCACACTTAATTCAACGAGTGACGTGAGATGCTGCAGCTGATCTGGGAGAGACTCCCAATTCCGATTTCCATGTAAATATAATCTACGGAGTAATTGATGTGGGCCTGTAACACATGCACGTATAAAATACACACACAAAGAAATACCTGTAAGGACACATCTTTAAACAAATCATTTCGTTCCTTTTAAAAAAAAAAAAAAAATTAATGCAACACATGGCCACTCACACACGGCCAACACAAAAATATTTATAAATAATATTATAAATTATTTTTTCGACTCGATAGTATCATAATAGCTTCGAAACATGTAGATCTCAATCTTATATAGCACAAAAAAAAATATAGGAACATATTTGCTCTCTTATCTTTGATACGCCAAAAAAACGGAATCCCAAAATATCACTTTTTTTTTTATAATACTCGCTTTTAAATCACGTGTTTTGCGTATCTCATACATATACATCTAAATCATCAAAAATACATCTTCTATCAACCAAATCGCAACACACTTTGAAAAATATACGACTTTACTGATGAGTCAAAAAAACGGATTAAAACATGTCTTATCAGGATCGAAAATCAGGAGTCGCTTCGAAAATCGGAGCGTGCGCGGAACGCGATCTGGATCACTTTTCTCTGGCCCTAGCGGTCTCCCTCCTTCACGTTCTCTCCTCTTTTCTCACGCTACTGACTGATTCTTCTCTCCTTTTTTTTCTTACCTTTTCTCTTTTTTTTTATTTAATTTCTTTAATCACTAATTAAACTCTTTAATTAGTTACCAATTATAATTATTTAATAACCATTCTATCTATAACTATGCGTGATATATACTAGTAAACATGGCACACGACGAAAAATTTTCAGTTACGATCATTTTATTATTTTATTTTTTTGATTTTTTTTGTACTTTTGCTTAACATGTTATTGGGAAAAAAAATCAGATGAAAAAAGAAATGTAGAAGCCAAATTAAAAATATGATGAAAATTAAAAAAGTCGTGAGATGAATGAAGTTAAGGTATTATAAAAAAAAAAAGTTTTTTTATTTTATGTGAAAATGGAGTTAGTGGGAGGTTTTTTAGTGGGGATTATGGGTAGAAAGGGTAATTATTATGGAATTATGAAATAATATAAAAAGGGAAGGAGGGGCAAAAATGGAACAAAAGATGGTGTCCACATGAACGGTTTCTCTAGGTGCCTCAAGTATTATAATATAGTATAGATACATATACGCGTGTTTACCAAAATTTAAATTAATTTACTAATAAGACTCCTTAAATAATATGAGTAACACTCGTGTGAGACGGTCTCATTCGTGAGACGGGTCAATCTTACCCATATTTATAATAATAAATAATACTTTTGGCATAAATTGTAATACTTTTTAATGAATAACCCATATAAGATACCCGTCTCATAAAAATGACCCTTAGGACCGTGTCATATGTTAGAATTATATATATTACAATTCTGTATATAAATCTATACGTGACATATAAATATATAATTATCTATAAATCTCCAACTATCTAATTCAAATATTTTATTAACTAGTAAAATACTCTACCCGGTTTAAAATTCATAAACTAATCTTACTACTTAAATTTTATTTAAAAAAAGTTAACGTCTGGTTAAATAAACCATGATAATTAAATCTCAAAATTCACTAAATACTAGCTTTTATCTTAAATCGTGTCCGGGTACCTCAAACCTCAAACCTCCAACCATCGTCTACTAAACTCAAAAATCTCAAAAATACGTCAATCGTTAGAAATAAAAAATAATTTACTTGTAACACATAAAAATAACTCAAATAATCATAAACATCACACTTAATATTATATATGCGGTCAGTTCAATCAATTATAATTTCTCATTCTTCGGAAATAAATAAAATTTAACAATTAAAAATATTTATAATCTAATATGCATAAAATTACAACTTTTAAAATCAAATAAATGAAATTCATGCGAGATGATCGATCGTTTAAATTTTGGGGACGTTACATGAAACCAGCTGCTCTCGCTAACCCGTTACCTTACAACTGCCAACAGCAACTTTTCCAACAACCTTTAGTGGGCCTGAACTAACAAAGTTCATTAACCATCTCACGGACCGGGACCGGGTCCAGTCATGAAGAGACAAAGATCAGAAAAGCCGATATTCATACTGAAAATTGGATACACACATACATGATATCAAAGTTCAAGAACATAAAATCCATCAAAACAATAAGTAATAATCATGAATTCATTACGTGATTCAAAAATATAGTAATACAACATTTAATTTTAATCTTGATTTAAATTTAAATAAATCAATTTGTAGTTTTAAATATCTCACTCATTCTATTTTTGGAACATTTTTAAAACAAAGGACAAAGCCGAAAATTAAAATGAAACCACATCTATCAAATGTAAAAAAAAAAAAAAAAAAATCGAATAATAATAGCTCTGGAAAGAAAGTAACACGACCGAAAAAATAAAATAAAACAGGCCCATTTTTCCAAGTTATTCAACTACTAATAAATCGAAAGGAAATCCGACAAAACAATAAATATCAACCCTGAATTTATTATGTGATTTTTAAAAAAAATCATGAATTCATGATGAAATAATAGCTCAAAGTATTTTTTTAATCTTGATTTAAAATACAAATAAACACAAAATTGAAAGCAAATATATATATATATATATATATATATATATATATATATAAATAATATATCTAATGTGTAAAAGAAGTGTACGAGGATCGAAGAACTAAATAATAATAATAATAATTGTAGCAGAGTACCTGACTACTTGAGTCTCTTCGGAGTTTTGTTAAATTCAGGTAAATGTTGGGAATATGAGAAATCACGGGGTTGCTCTTATATAATTTCTCCTCATTTATTCTACTACACCACTTAAAATTTAACAATCTCAACTTGGTGAGGTGTCGCAAGCAACTGAAATCCCTTAGCTTCACACAATCACACACAATTAATACTTCCAAAGATGAAAAGTTGGAAAACCATTCAGGCAGAGCTTCTATTCCAAATGTATTCACTTGTAAATAAACGAGTGACGTGCAATGCTGCAGCTGATCTGGGAGAGACTCCCAATTGCTATTTCCATATAATGTTAATTGCCGAAGTTGATGTGGGCCTTTGAGACTTTGATTCAATGTTTCTTCTGACAAGGGACCGATGGATAATACACTCAACTTGTTCAGGTAATCCATTCCATTCGGTATGCTCCTCAGTTTTGGACATCGTGAAATTTTCAATACCTCGAGCGACTTGCTTGACTCTTGCATTTCACCCTGCAACTCCCTCAACTTCCAGCAGTCACTAATTTCCATGCGTTGAAGAGCAGAGAGGCCGTTCAAAATTTGAATTGAGGCTAGATTACTGCAATACGATATTTCTAATCTACTAAGAGACTTGAGGGTACCCGGGACTCGGAGTTGTGTTAGGTTGTCACAGTTTGATATCTCGACTATTTGGAGATGTTGATTGTTTTGCAAAAGCATCTCAACAAGGTCGGAGGTGACATCTGAATTCGTGATGATGTTCAGTTCCGTGAGGGAGCTTACTTTCTTGCATATACTTGCTAATTGTACTTCCATGCTGCGTACAATATACAATCTTTTTAGACATGGAAAATCGTGACTCAGAGCTGTCTTCATGGATGGGCAATCCTCAATTTTCAGATATTCAAGCCTGGGGAAGGCTGTTGCCTCCGTATTTGGTGCTTCAACCCAATCACTCAGAGACTCCATGTTCTCTAGTGTTAAATGCTCAAGTGATCGAAAAGGCACACCATTTCTGCTCGATTCTTCCTCCCAGTAAAACGAAGGACCTATCGATCTCACGTTGCCATGTCCCTTCACTAGTAAGGTCTTGAGAAGTGGTAGATGACCCAGTGTTGGGATTTCTTGGCAACTTTTGCAATCTATCAACACAATGTTGATGAGTTTGTCGAGAATATTGCCATGTTCGACAGTCATCCTCATGGTCCATGATGGAAAGTGATCTCCACGGAAATTTTTAATGGTTAAACCCTTTAAATTTGGATGAGGTTGGAGGCCTTCCAGCACTTCACAATCATTGTTGTTTCCTTCCCTCCTGTATGATTCACTCCACACAAAGTGCAAAACTTCTAGATTTTTCTTCTCTGATAAACGTGCTCTCTCCGATTCTTCTTTATCACCCACTTTTTCAAGTTTCCATATCTTTAGTTTTCCCTCTAGATTCTTTAGACATCCCAGCTCATCAATTCCACATCCCTTCTTGTCACTCACTATAAAAATGCTCAGTGTTCGAAGAGAAGTTAGGTTCCCCATTTTAGGTGGCATCCCATGTACCAAGCCAGAAAAAACCAAGTGTCTCAGCCCAACTAAAAACTTTAGCTGATCTGGAAGCTTCCTCAGCAAGTAGCAATCAAGGAGCCTTAAAGTTTGCAAATTGAAAAGTTTACAAATAGAATTTGGTAAACTTCTTATGTTAGTGTCAGACAAGTCAAGAAATTTCAAATGTATCAATTTGACGATTGAACTTGTCAATTCATCAATCTCTGTACTTCGTAGATCAAGAACACGTAAGTATTCGCAATCGAGGAACATACTGTAAATGAATTTGACCCCAAAGAGTTTGTGAGGAACAAAGTTGGCAGACAACTTTTCTGCTCCTTGATATTGCGCTCGAAGTAGTCCACCGGTAAATATCTTAATCGAAAAGTAACATCTTCTGAATTACGAGCTTTTGCCTTCTTGACCAAACATGATAGGTCATGAACAAAATCATGCATCTTGCTATACTTGATTCTGCCATACTTATCCATTACTGGCTCGTGTAGGAAAAAGTTTTGCAACAGAATATTATAAAACTTATTCCCTAGAATCTCCATTTTGTCACAACTTTCATCATTATTTCCAAAGAGCAGATCTTCTGCCATCCAAAGTTGGATCAATCTCTCTCTTCCTAGCTCTTCTCCCTTGCTAAAAATGGAACAATATGCAAAACATTTTTTAAGTACTGAAGATGGTAAGCGATCATAGCTGATCTTCAATACTTGGATCACAAAATCGTCAATGGGATTGGACATGGAAAGATCACTCTCATTTAAAAACGATATCCAATCACCCATTGCCTTCCCTCGTAAACTTCCCCCAACCACGTTGGCTGCCAATGGAAGGCCTCGACATATACAAGCAATTTTCCTCCCAATAGCTTCAAAATCTTCAGGAACTGGTTGACTAGGAAAAGATCTTGCCTTAATTATTGACCAACATTCATTGACCGATAAGAAATCCAAAGAAGGAACAGTCTGTGTTGTCACATTTGATGCCACGTCTTGATTTCGAGTGGTAACAATTATGAAATTTCCCCTCTTTGGACTGATTCCCTTCATACAATTCATGAAGTAGTCCCATTCATGTGTTTTGGCACTCAGATAATCGTCAAGTACGAGCAAATATCTTGCATCTTTCAGCTTGGATTGAAGCTTTTTCAAGACACTTTCCTCCTTCAGAGATGGATGAACAACTTCTTTGGACAAGAGTCCTAATATTTGCACGAGCAAATCTTTGTTGTCAATCTTTTTTGACACACTGACCCAAATCCGTTCATTGAAATGCTTCTCTACGCTTTGATTATTGAAAATATTCCGAGCTAGAGTCGTCTTTCCCAAGCCTCCCATCCCAACAATGGGAACCACTGAGACCACCATATCTAAGTTGGACTGGATCATATCATCAACGATCCTGGACATGACATCTTCTCTGCCAATAAAAACCGGATCAACTGCAAAGGAGTTGGTTTCCATCACAACAGGAACAAAAACAGGCGAATCGGCTAATATGTGCTGCAAACCATAGCTGCTGGCTTCTTCGTTGATTCTTTTCAACCTCGCATTCACATACTTCATTGTATGCCCCATTTTACAACGAAAAGCCACAGAACCAGAGAAGGAGAGAGAGCAGCATACCTTCCGCTGAACCTTACTACGAATGAACTCGTAATTGACCTCGTTCAGCAAGTTGTCGATTTTGAATGCGACATCCTCCAGATTCTGCAGCCACTGCTTCACGACCTGATCTTCTTGAATACTCCGCTTGGATGCATCATCCAAGAAACCCTGAACCATTTTCGATGATTTTTTCAGCGTTTCCAGTTCATCCCTAAAGCCCAGAACGACTACGACCTCTTCTGTAACAATAGCAATCAGCTTCTCCAACAGAAGTTGAACAGAAACTTCGATCACTTTTTCAGCAGCCATCTCTATCTCTGTGTTAATTAATTCTCATTATTGATTTTAAATATATATATAAACAAGGATGAAGTTAATTATTTTATTCGTAGTAATTTTAAAAAAATCAATATGAACGAGACGTTATTTTTTTTTATCGAATTAAAAAAATTTTCCCGAAAAAAATTAATTAAATCGATCGTTTGTTTATAGTATGGTTTGTGATAATATTTATAAAATATATATATTATATTTCATAAACATGTGATTCCTTGTTCCCGAAAATTCCGAGGAAGTATGACTTTCGAAATTTTTGTGTTATAAATTTGATGAAGGTATATTATTTTGTGATACTGTTATTATCTGTATATTTTGTGTTACATAGAAGGTTACACTTACACGTTACTATTAAATTACGAAACTATACCAAAACTCTATTGAAAATTCTTTTTTTTTTTTTAATCTACATTTGTTTGTCTTGGTCAAAAGAATTTTAATGAAAAAATTAATTTTTATATTTATTATGCAGTTTTAGGGGAGTGCAAAATTGAATCCGACCCGAGTCGACCAAAAAAATATCTGATTAGGATTGAGGTTTTTAGGTTCGGACCAGATCGGGATGGACCCAAAAATTGACCCCAAAAAATTAATCGGATTGGGTTGAATAAATTATATATATATATATAGAATTAAGAAATATTGACTATATATATATATATAAATATAATTATGAAATATTGAATATATTTTTATATATTGTATGTTTGAAAGAAAATTATTGTATATTACATCATAGATGTTCATCTTGTAATCATTATTTTGTGAAATTTTAAGTTTTAAAAATAATTTTTTATTTTTTCTAGTGTGCATATTTTAAATTTTGTACAATTAAATTTTCACATTTGATTATATATATGCGAGATTTTGTTATTATTTATTTAAATCAAAATATATTGATTATTATTATGTGTATTTATTTATTTTGTTAAAAAAATCAAATCGGATTGGTTTAGGTTCATCTGATTAGTCGGGTTGATAAATTTTTAGCAATACTTTGCCTTTAACCCGACCCGAGCCCGAGCCTGACCCCGACCCACCTGAATCGACGCCCAATTCAGTTTAACAAGATTTACGTTGAGATAATTATAAGAGATAAATTTTTAATTTTTGAATAATATTTATAGTTTCAGTTTAATATTTTTCCTTCGAGTTTTTTTTTTCGTGCTCGGCCAATCAAGTTGAGTTATTTAGAATAGTGGAATTCAATTTTTTTTTTAAATAGTGGAATTCAACTTTTTTAAAAAAAAATGATATATACAATTGTATGCAATCACTAAGAGATCACAATATTTCTTATCAAATATTTTGGAAAAATAAAATTTACTGTTTTTAAATAACTCAACTTAATTGACCAAGTACAGAAAATAATGTTCAAGGGAAAAATATTAAACTACAATCATATTGAAGATTGAAATTTTATTGCATATAATTAAGACCTTTAACGTGAATCTTGTAAAACGGTACAATAAATATTAAAAATTTTATTAAAAAAATTAGGTTTTCATTAAAGTATTATTTCAAGAAAAACAATTATAGTTTGAAAAAAAACAATTTTTAGAACAGTTTTCCGGTAATTCCTAATTTAATAGAGCTTATAACGTCCCTCTATGTAACACTCTTGGAGTTGCTGTTTGTTTTTTAAATGTAGCAAAACATTTTATAGACTAATTAAATGGTATAAATCAGACGCAAAGTTTTTTTTTTAAAAAAAATTAATCAGCCGTAAAGTTATTTCATTCCTTTTAAGTACTTGGCCAATCAAGTTGAGTTATTTGAAAACAGTTGAATTAAATTTTGTTTTTTTTAAAAAAAAAAAAAAATGATATGTACCATTGTATGCAAGCACTAAGAGATTGCAATATTTCTCGTCAAATATTTTGGAAATTCAAAATTTACTGTTTTCAAATAATTCAACTTGATTGACAAATTACAAAAAATAAAGTTCGATGGAAAATATAAAACTAGAATCATAATTTTATTGAAAATTTAAAATTTATAGCATATAATTAAGACTCAACGTGAATCTTGTAAAACTGTACAATAAATAATAAAAAGATAAAAAACAAAATTCATTACATTATTTTTTAACAAGAAAAACAATTACATCTTGAAAAGAAACAATTTTTAGAAGAGTTTTGAGATAATTACTAATCTAATAGAACGTGTAATTAACCCTCTATGTAACACTATATGTACAAATAACATTTTCTTTTATTATGTACTGATGGAGTTGCTTTTTCTTTTCTAAATGTAGCAAACCATTTTAAAAACTAATTAAATTGTATGAAATCAGCCTCAAAGTTATTTCATTCGCTTTTAGGAGTAAATAAAAATAAATTTTTACTAGATGAAAGATTCTTAAATAAATCATACTACATATCGTTTTGAATAATGCTAAAGATACCTATAATATATTGTAAATTATATTTGCATCTATTATATCATGAGAATTTGTTATTATATAACGAGATTTTTTATTCAATGTATAATCAGATTTTGACAAATTAAATTTTTTTGTTATATAAAAATTGATGTATAAATATTGATGATGTACAGGTAACATCACTGTAACGTTTTACCTTCTTTCAAAGAGATATATAGTGCTAGTGGTGATTGAAGAGCTATTAAAATTTTTATCGTATAATATATCATTAACAATATATAATAATAATGATTATGATATATATATGTGAAGCAGAACATCACCTTGATCAAAAAGCTGAGGCGTGGAGTTTGAATGCCTAATCCGATGAAGAATCGACAAAGAACCGATGTAGATGTAGAGGCTGATGCGTAGAGGTTGGGTGAAAATGGAAGAGGAGATAGATAATTTTTGGGAATGCGCAGAGGTTTTATTTTGCCGATAGGTTATCTACGTACATATATAGAAACTGAAGTAATCGCATATATTCTTTCTTTTTCTTGACCACTTTTCTCAAAATGATTCTTTTATCTATATGAGAAGTGAAGTAGATGAGAAGTTTTTGAGTTATTGAAAAAGGGTTGATCCTGAAGGGGAGTCCATTCCACATGAGTCAGAGGTCCATTGGCTCATGCGGAGGTTAAATCGAGGGATGTGCACGAGCGGCAGGGACATGAAGGAGGGAGCAACATGGCCAACCTCCAGAGCATATCCCACAATATTTCAGCAGGGAATATGCTCCACACGAGGATCAAACACGCGACACTGGGGAATCTCTTCCCACGTCACCTCAGGTCTTACCAACGCTGAAGAATTTTTTGAGTTATTGCATATACTATTTCCTTTTCTTGACGACTTTTCTCAAAATGATTCTTTTATCTATATGGGAAGTGAAGTAGATGAGAAGCTTTTGAGTTATTGCATATATTCTTTTCTTTTCTTGACCACTTTTCTCAAAATGATTCTTCTTCTTGTCTCTAGATTTCGTCCTTCAAATTTCTTAAATACATTAATTTTCGTCTCTGTCATCAATTATATGTTAGTTTTTAACGAGTTAATACTTATCTATACTATCTATACTATTACATAAATGTTGAGTGTTCTATAGTAACTACTTTTTGGTGTGTCATGACACACCAAAAATCATATTTCAATTCTACCTTTTTTTGTCCACCTTTTTCTCAACTTCTGTTTCCCACCAACATCTTTAATCTATTTTCAACCAATTTGTATCATTTTTGCTTATATGATTATATAATTTCAAAGGTATATATCTCAAATATCAATTTGATTATATTATCTTTTCAATAATTAATTTTCAGCTACTAAATAATACATTATTTCATAAATAAAAACTCATAAAATATTCATGTATTATATCGCACACGCAACCGCGGATGCTTCTGTCGCTTGTATTTTAAAAAATTCAAGGATGGATTTGGTGGACTAAATAAAAGATGGGCCATTATGGGAAAAGTGAATGGTAAGGATTTTTTATATTTAATTTTTTTAAAAAAAATTAATTGCAAAGATAAATTTAGACAGAGACAATTGCAAATATACTGCAAAACGCCCCAGGAAAAAGCGGACACTTGAATTTTAAATTTTTGTCAGCAATCTTATTTTTTTTTTGGTTTTTTTGTATTTTATAATTAATTATATAATTAATAATATTTTGTAAAATTATTATTTATTTAGTATTAGTTTGATAATTTTTTATATTTTTTATTTTAATTTTCAAATTTGATGACCGGGTTAAAAAAATTTAAGAAAACAAAACAAAACATTTATGTTTAAAAAAATTAGATTGATTAAATAAATGTATTTTGATCAGATATATTTATAAAAATATTAGTTAACCTAAATAAACTATTTTAATTAAATTTATTTTATATTATATTTTTTAAATATAAATTCTACATTTAAGTCCTCGGTTCTGTGGATAAACCTAGAAGAGTTAATTCAGATCTATTCGGGCCGAATTGATGCAAAAATGTTATTAGAAAATTTCTCAACCGAACTCGAGCTGAAAAGAAATCAACTCGAAAATTGTGAATTCGAACCGACCCGAATAAATCCGAATAGATTAAGTCAAATAAGAACCCTTGTGCTATCAAGAGCAAGTGGTAGCGATGTACTTGTTTCAGTGATATATTCGAATTGATAACACTAGTCATGGATAGCACAAGGGTTCTTATTTAATTTACTTCTCATGTTAATAGAAACATAGACATTAAACTTGGTAAATTTTTCGAAGAGACGAAAGAAATATATCATAAATTGAAACCATTATTTTATAAATAATGATATATTTTAATTCAGATATTAAATAAATTCTTTTCGGCACAAGTTCAGTTGAAAAATTTTCTAATAGAATTTTCGCATCAATTCGGCCCGAATAGATCTGAATTAACTTTTTTAGGTTTATCCACAAAACCGAAAAACCTCCGCAAATCCAAACGAATTAAAATAAATATATGACTCTGTTAACTAAAATTCAAGTTAAAAATAGAATTTATATATAAAAAAATAATGTAAAATAAATTTAATGAAAATATGTTATTTAGGTTAACTAATATTTTTATAAATATATCTGATCAAAATAAATTTATTTAATCAATCTAATTCTTAAAAAAATTTCAACACGGTCATCAAATTTGAAAATTAGAATTAAAATTTAGATTTTTGAGAAAAAATTATCATACTAATATAATACTAAATAAATAATAATTTTAAAAAATATTATTAATAATATAATTAATTAAAAAACAAACCAAAAAAAAGAAGCCAAAAATAAATAAATAAAGATTGCACATGGGGACCTGCAAATTGAAAATCTCCGAGTGGCGTTTTTTAAACGACCTAAAACTACTACTAATTTTTTTTAAACATGCTATACCCTCTAATTTATTTCTTTACTTTAAATTAATACTTACACACACACACACACACACACACACACATATATATATATATATATATATATATATATATATATATATATATATATATATATATATATATCATAGTTAAAATAATTTTGCATACTTTAATATACACTATATAAATATATTACATGCAAATAAATGCATAAAATTAATCACTAAATCATAATAAAAATCTCATGCATAAAAATCCCACAATTAGATAATTAAATAATATTATTTCTACAATCCCATGCATCTTGAACATAAATACGTAAATCTAAAATCTCTGCATACTCTAAAAATTCAAAATAATAAAACATGTGCGGAATATTTATTTTGACTCTCAACACATAAATATCATAAATAGAGCTATGGTCACGGGTACTAGCTGTCTGGATACTCATACGCCTTCACCACCAGTCGAGAACACATTCTCTTCGTTAATAGCTTGCTCACCTGCACCATTTAAATCTAGTGAGCCTAGAGGCTCAGCACGTTCTATCCTTATATAACAACATGAAACCACACACAAGCACACATCATATAAAATACGTGAACATACTTATACATGCATGATCAAATATATGCATATGAACTTGTATAAATTAATCATAAACATCATCATCATACTATATCATAACATCATACTCAATAAATTTCATAAATTTGCATGTCTTAATTTCTTAGTTCTCAACAGGTCGTATCCATGTCGGTGGTCTCATACATAACGATCGATCAATCATAAAAACTAACATATGTGGCGATGGGGTTTCCACCTCTGTGCTGCCACTTCACCAACACTCAATGCTGCATCCATAAGCTCATCATAACATAAACATTAACAGGAAGGTCACCGGGCCCAGGTATCCCGGCCTTCAACCACATCACTTTCCACCTTCACTTCAACTTCCATAAAAATTTATTTTTCTTAACATGCCTTTAAACTTAACATAAAAATTTCTTACATGATGCATGAACTTAAAAATTTTCATTATTTATTTATCTTATGAAAATTCGCCCGTAAATATATATTTAATTTATTTTCTTAAAAATCATATACTTATATCTATATATATAATAAAAATATACACGCATGAATTAAATATATAATTATGGACCTTATATTTTCCCAATGGCTTGTTCGAGCTGCTGACCACTTAACTAAACGCATACCTTTCTAGATAGGCCCAATAATAATTTAGCCAATTAAATTACTAAACCCGACATGACTTGACCCAATAATTCTCATGGATCACACGACCCATGACAAATTAGTCGGCTCACTTCATTAATTAACTAAGCCCATACTTAAAATTAAATTAGTTTAATTATTTATTTAAAACCCAACCCATTAACCCATAAATAAAGGTTAAGGTTTGGCCCTCATTCTCCCTCCCCACACTCACGTTAATTCCCTCAGACGCAATCAGCATATCTTCATCACATTCCCTCATCATAGCACACACATCTCACGATTTTTCTGAATATTTAAGGAAGTTTTCGAAGGTCATTTGTTCCGGTGAGCCGATACGCATCGATATCGACTTTTTGATCAAATTTTCAACAAGGAACGTTTGATTCCATTCTTGAACACCATTTAAATCATATAAACTATTTTTAAGCAGGAATGATCTATTAATCCATGCGTTTTTCAGATAGAATGAGATTTTCATTTGTTCATGCATGTTTCACGTTTTTGAGTAAGATGACTCAAGTTTGATGAGATTTTTGTTCCTGGATTGATCGAGTATGCTGCCAATTTGTTCTTGGGTCTAGTAGAGTAGGGTCCCTTAGGGTCGTTTTGGTATGATGGTTCAGGCCTATGAGTGGCTGGTCATGGCTAGAACCCTGCTGGTGCCTGGGTGACGGGCTGCACAAAATTTGGAGGAAGAAGGGATCGGGTTCTGCCATAGGGGGTTTTGGCTGAGCCAAGCCTAGTCCTATGGTTTCTTCTGGACCTTGGGGTGGTCCAGGTGTCAAAGCTCCGGCCGGTATTGGCCGGAGCTGGTCGAAAAAGGGAAGGAATGTGGCCTGCACATCAAAGCAAGGAAGGATGGGTCGGTTGGGTCCTTGGTTGGTTTGAGGCTGGGTTAGGGCTGGTCTAAGGTGATCGGCAGGACCCTTGGGGGTCCTTCCGGTGGCGCTTTGGCCAGGGGTGGCCAAAGCTAGGTGGCCGAACGACCAAGGTTGGGGTTGTGGGCTTTTGAAAGTCTATTAAAAATCCTTGAAATGACTCATTTTAGTGAAAATCGAGCTTATATACATACATATATTTAAAACTCGTATTTTATGAAAATAAAATCTCAAAATAATAATTTCTGGCTCTTAAAAACCCCTCGTAAAAATTTTGGATAAAAAATGTTGGAACACGTTCTCGAATCAGTTAGATGTGATACCCGGAGCAGCGGAAGTTTAAAAATTTTATTTTTCTGATCTGGAACGATTCCAGATCATGGGTATCAAATCCTAATGATTAAAACAAATAAGTAAAATAAAACACGATTAAATTTTACTTCTCAAGTCTCAACTTGAGGTTATGGACTCCAACAGAAAATTCTGATCTTCTTGTATATCCCAGGAACTGATGACTCGATCGATCAACTCATGAATCAGGTCCACGAACAGAATTCTAAATCCCTCTGATAGACTGCACTAGAAAGTCTATCAGAAGTTTTTACGAAGAGAATTAACAGATCTGATCTGTTAAACCAGACTGCAATTTTCGAAAATTGCAGACTGGATTTTCGAACACAGAGGGGAGAGGGGCAGCCGAAAACCTAGGGAGAGAGAGCTCTCTAGGTTTTGAAATTTATGAGCTGTCCTTTTTTAATTTCTGTACTGCAATAACTTATTTATAATGTGGGCTACTAACAGCTTAAGGCCCATTAGTCATAAGTTCAAGCCTGACAAGCAAAGCCCGCATGTTCAGAAATTAATATAAAATTCATCGTGACTCAAATTGATAAACCAATTTCACCAATGTGTACAGAAACCTTTTCTGCATATTTAAAGTAAAGATAAATTTTCTGAATCCGAATTCAGTGGTTTCCAAAAATGGCATCCCTATGTCATTTTAGGAAATCTCACTCCCTCTACTCTTCAATAAGAAGTCCTACTTCTCACTTGCTAAATTTAACTCATTAAATTTAATTATCTCAACGGGGATTAGAAATATATTATTTGTGTAACCCTCAATGGTTCAGGGATACAGCTAGCCGTGGGCCCACAACTCCTTGTAACTCGAAACAACAATTTTCGACTTACCCATCGAATCATGGTAAGAGCGCCTAGCAACATCGCCCCATGATTCCCTAGATATCACTGATAGTGTCTGCAAGAACCAGTAGGTTTTGGTTAGCATACAGTACGGTCCCTTCATCCATATATCCCGATCGAATCAATAACCATTGGTATATTGAGAGTCGTTCGAGATTCGATAACTATGAAATACATCTTGAAGATCAAATATTGACATCGCATGTGCAACTAGGAAACCAAGTAACCTAAAGCACATCATGTACTCTGGCCAGAGATTTGTCATATTAATATCTCCTCAGATCGCATAGGATATCCACACTCGCAAGCGTGTGGTGAATCCTTGACAACAAAACATTGAATCCTATATGTGTCATAACTGTACCCAATCTCGACACTTGATGACCCTCATAGAGTCGGTAAATGATTTAAAGTACAGTACTAGCATATAGAGTCTCCATGATGTTTCAAGTAGTAAAGACTAATGGTGTACAACCAAAAACCGCGGACTTATCCACTCAATTAGTGAAAACCACTTGGAAAGTCCGAATAGGGTAGTTCGATCATCCATCAAATGAATATCCATTTGCATGCTTCGAACATCTCTATGTTCCATACCAATGAAACGTGATACTTGGCATTGCAAATTCTAGTCTCAATCTCGAGCGATCCTTATCCTTATTTGCGGACGGCTCAATTGACTAGGAACTGTTTAGAACATACAGTGCTTACATGATGTGTTTCATGATAGTCATCCAAATCTACTATCACATCTTGCATGCACTCTAGTATATTCAAGGTCTTTATCTAAACATAGTTACGTCACAACATAATAATATGATAAAAGATAAAGTAAATGCCAATATAAAGTGTAAAGTATATTAAACAAAGATTGTTTACAAATAGAGTCATAAAGGCCCTTAGCCACAAGTTGGCTAAAAGGGCACCCACTCTTTCAATCTCCCACTTGCCCTAAAGCCAACTAGTCATACTATGTAGTCCCATTGCTTCGCAATGTTTTTCAAATAATGGTCCTGGCAAGGGCTTAGTAACTGGATCAGCGATATTGTCTGCAGAGGCTACTCTCTCGACAGTGATGTCTCCTCTTTCCACGATCTCCTGGATGATGTGGTATTTCCTCAGTATGTGTTTGGATCTTTGATGAGACCTTGGTTCCTTTGCCTGAGCAACGACATCAGTGTTGTCACAGTACACCGGGACTGGACCAACAGCTTCAGGAATGACCCCCAACTCTTGGACGAAATTCCTCATCCAAACGGCCTCTTTAGCAGCAGTTGATGCTGCAATGTATTCTGCCTCAGTGGTGGAATTCGCTGTGGTGTCCTGCTTGGAACTCTTCCAAGAGACAGCACCTCCATTGAGCATGAATACAAATACAGAGGTTGATTTCGAGTCATCCACGTCGCTTTTGAAGCTAGAGTCGGTATAGCCTTCCAATTTCAATTCTCTTCCTCCATAAACCATGAATATATTCTTAGTCCTTCTCAAGTACTTAAGAATATCCTTCACAACTTTCCAATGAATTTGACCGGGGTTGGCCTGATATCTGCTCGTGACACTCAGAGCAAAGGCTACATCCGGTCTGGTAGATATCATCTCATATATGATACTACCTATGGCTGATGTATATGGTACGTGTGTCATTTTCTCTATTTCTTTGTCAGTCTTTGGAGACATTGACTTGGATAGAGAAACTTCATGGCACATAGGTAGATGTCCTCTCTTGGACTCATCCATAGAAAACCTTTTCAATATGGTGTTGATGTAGGTTGCTTGAGTGAGTCCTATCATTCTCTTAGATCTATCTCTATAGATCTGTATTCTTAGAATATAGGACGCCTCACCCAAGTCCTTCATCGAGAATCTACCTGACAACCATATCTTTGTTGACTGCAACATCCCTACATCATTCCCAATGAGTAGGATGTCATCAACATAAAGCACTAAGAATGTCACAGCATCCTTAACCACTTTCTTGTACACGCATGGTTCCTCCGGGTTCTTGATGAAACCAAAGTCCTTTATTGTTTCATCAAATTTCTGGTTCCAACTTCTTGATGCCTGTTTGAGACCATAAATTGATTTCTGAAGCTTGCATACCTTATGCTCGCTTCCCATGGATGTGAATCCCTCGGGCTGCATCATATAGATCTCTTCCTTAATTTTTCCATTAAGAAATGCAGTCTTCACATCCATTTGCCATATCTCATAGTCATACCATGCTGCTATGGCAATTAAGATTCTTATGAACTTGAACATTGCAACTGGTGAAAAGGTTTCATCATAGTCAACACCTTGTCTTTGTGTATAACCTTTTGCAACCAATCGTGCCTTGTAGGTCAGCACCTTACCATCAGGCCCAAGTTTTCTCTTGTAGATCCATTTAAACCTTATAGGAACAATTCCATCGGGAGGATCTACTAAAGACCAAATTTGGTTTGCATGCATGGATTCTATTTCAGACTGCATGGCTTCAAGCCATAAATTCGAATCGTCATCAGAAATTGCCTCCTTGAAGTTTCTTGGATCACATCCAACGATGGGCTCACTTTGATCCCCTTCAAGTAGGAGATTAAGTCGATCAGGAGGTCTAGAAGTCCTTTCGGATCTTCTAAGAGGTGGCGTGTCAATTATTGGTTCCTGAGGTGTGAGGTTGCTATTTTGTATCTTGGGTTCTTCTCGAACTTCTTCGAGTTCCATCATTTTGCCTTTTTTATCAAGTAAGAATTCCTTCTCAAGGAAGATGGCATTCCTAGAAACAAACACTTTTGTTTCAGTAGGATGATAGAAATAATATCCGATCAAATTCTTCGGATACCCTACAAAATAACATAAAGTGGATCGATTATCCAACTTATCTCCCACTGTCTGCTTCACGTAAGCAGGACATCCCCAAATACTCAAGTACGAATACTTAGGAGTTTTGCCAGTCCATAATTCATATGGTGTTTTGTTCACTGCTTTAGTGTGGACATTGTTCAACAACAATACCGCCGTTTCAAGTGCATAGCCCCAAAACGAGGGTGAGAGCTCAGTGAAGCTCATCATAGATCAAACCATGTCCAACAGAGTTCGATTACGACGCTCCGAAACACTGTTAAGTTGAGGTGTGGCAGGAGGAGTCCACTGAGAGAGAATCTCATTGTAACGCCCGGAATTATTTAATTTTAATCCGAGAATATTTAATTTAGGAATATTGGGAGTTTTGATTTAAATTCTAATATTATTAAATTATTTAGGATTGAAATTGAATGAAATGATAAGTTGAGGACCAAATTGCAATTATTGAAAACTTGAGGGTCCAAAGTGCAAATATTGGAAATTTTGTTGGACACTTGTTATTATTCTGGTTATTCACGTGTAGGACATGATTTTCATCAGAAAAGTTGGAGGAAGAACCGAGAGGGAGAATCAAGAACTCCAAGTTTCTTTATCATCTTCCAATTGCCGTATCTTGAGTTTCGGTTATCCAAATTCGATTCCGAAAAGTGTTTTGGAATCCTTGCGACGAGGCCTTTGAATTGATATAAGTTTTCTTTAGATTCTTTATGGTTTGAGAATTCGAAAACGGTAGAGATCAGATTTGTGTATGAATTGGTGTTCTTGAGATTACATGTTTTGTATATTCAAAGGCGGATTGAAGATTGAATGCCGTTTGAAATTAATGTTACTTTTCAGCAAGTGTTCGAAAATTATGCCATCTGATTTGCTGGTTTATTGATGGTATTCTTGCTGGTATATATATTGTTATGAAGTTGTGTTGAATGATTGAGTTGATAGGATTGATTTTCTGTTGCCGAATTTATACCGTTACGCCGTCAGATTGTGAATTGAGGCTGTTTTGCTATCTTGTATTGAGCTGTGATTTTGGTGAGCCCTAGATGATGTTTGTAAGCTTTCTAAACTTCATTTCAGATTGTGTTTGAATACCATCGAGCTCGAGAACGTCACCTTCGAACCGATAGAGATTGAAGCAAGGTTTGAAGTTATTCTACAATGGAGTTTGAATGGTTTTAAGTGCAGATTTTGAGACAAGTCTTGTGGTTGTTTATTGTACAGATTTGGACAGCTAGAAGACACCATAAACCTCACAATCGAAAGGTAAAAGTGGACTACTATTTGAATGGGATTAAAACTCGAGATGGTTTGTATCGAGTTCCCTAAATCACATACTTAATTGATTACTTGCTTTTGTATGACTTGTGGAATGATTTTATGATATTAATGGATTCTATATTGATGTTATATGTTGCATTCATATTGAGAAACCAATTCCTTGATTTTGAAACGAACGAAAACGTTCAATTAGAAGATTTGAGGGATTATATATGTATGGGCTGGGTGGTTGACTTAGACTAGCGTCTGAATTGCATATATAGTGGCTTCAAAGTCTAGAAAAGCAAGATAAGTAGCCCCACCTCGATCGGGAGAGTCGGTGGTTTAGTTACGATATCTTTTTCTTGGGATCCCAACCGATGAAATGATAGAATTTTTTAGCGAACCCTGTTTTAAAGCATGCATTGTATTTTATTTTATATCATGAGTTTGATATATATAATTTGATATGCATGTTCGTTGCTTTTACTGGGAAAATATGTTTCTCACCGGGGTTATCCGGCTATTGTTGTGTTGTATGTGTCATGGCAATAGGCGAGAGTGGAACAGGGCAGAAGCGAACTTGAAGAACAGAGAATGAGGGATTAGCGTGGTGATCCGGTATAGATGTTGAGTTGCTGTCACTTGTTTGATAAGATCAAGAGTTATGTTGTATAGTTGTTAGACTTGAATCTTGTCTACTTTACAATATAAGTTGATCCTATGTTAGAGTTGGAGTTGTTTAGTTTTGAGACTTGAACTTGTATCTAGAAGGGATACTATCCTTGTTTGTATAACACTTGATCTTGATGTATTTCCTTTGCAATGACATGTTGTATTTTATGTTATTGCCTTGTTAATACCTCTTGGAACTTGCTTGATGGTTATTACACTTAGTAGAGCTGATATAATGGACCTTGAATAGCCTTGACAGCAGCTGTGTGTGTGTGCAGTTTTTTTTTCTGCCCGTTTGGCCTGCGCACGGGCGAGCCCTTGCTCGCGCGCGCACAGGCCAAGCCAAGGGGGTCACTGCCCCCTTGAACTGTGCACGCGCGAGGGGCGAGCCCGCGCGCGCGCAGGCCATTTATAAAAAATAAAAATTTCTTTTCTTTGTTTGGTTTAGGCTTTTGATACTTAGCCTTGACTATTGAATGTTGTTGTATTAATTGAGATTAAGAACCGGGTCGTCACACTCATTCTCTTTTAGATAGTCCAAAAACTCGGTACTTGAGTATTCTCCACCTCGATCCGATCGAAGTGCTTTAATACTCTTACCTAGCTTGTTTTCTACTTCAGCCTTGAATTCTTTGAACCTTTCAAATGATTCAGACATATATTTCATCAAATATAAATACCCATATCTAGAATAATCATCAGTAAAGATAATGAAGTAGGTGTGACCAAATTTAGTACCAATACTAAATGGGCCGCAAACATCTGTATGGATCATATCCAATAGATTTTGACTATGCTCAGGTTTTTCCTTGAATGGAGTTTCAGTCATTTTTCATTTCAGACAGGACTCACAAGTAGGTAGAGAGTTTATATCTGACGAATCAAATATTCACTCTCCCACTAGCTTGTTCATCCTTCGTGAGGAAATATGACCTAGCCTAGCATGCCAAAGGTTTGCCGGGTTTTGACTATCGTTTTTCCTTTTAATTGTTGTTGCCGATTTATCAACATAATTAACTGGTATGTCTTTCAATTTTAAGTTATATAGATCGTTTCAAGTTATCCAGTTCCAATCAAACATTAATTCTTGTAAATATTGCAAATTCCATTCACAAAATTGCAATAAAAACCATCTCTATCAAGCATAGAAATAATGTTTTTAATCAAATCTAGCACAAATAAAACATCTCTCAAAAATAGCTTAAAATTGTTTTGCAAAATTAAACAAACGTTTCCCATAGCTTTGGCTTCAACTCTGGAACCATTCCCGAGCCTTAATTGGGTCTTACCCATCCTTAGCCTACGACTTCTTGTCATCATCTGTAACTCATTGCAAATGTGAGAACCACATCTGGTATCCAATACCCAAGAAGTAGTATTAAGTAAAATATTTATTTCAATATAAAATATATCCTTTGCAGTTCGTAACTGTTCGATATATTCTTTGTTGTTGCGCTTCCAGTGGGTTTCTTGCAGTGATGGAAAACTTCTTTAGACTTGTCCAGCTTTGCATGTAACATTTGACCTTGAGATCATGGTCCCACCATTTCTCTAGTTTGGCCAACCTTTCCGAAGTTACATCAGTCGGGGCTGTTTTCGGAGGAGCCTTTTCTAGCACGTAGAAAATCTTCTCCGAACTCAGGACAATTTTAACTTACGGAACCAATCCGTATAGTTTGCGCCAGTCATTTTATTTTGTTTGAGAATTGAAACATGTGGATTGCGCGAATTCATCATAATGAAATACTGAAAAGAAACAGACAATAATCGGTCATTGTTTAATTAATTTACTAAGACATAAAATAAGGCGAGATTAATTTTATGAATTACACTCCCACTATTTTAACGATTTCACCACCCTCTAGTGAAAACAAGAAACGGGTTTCCTTAGTGGGAACATGGAGTCCAATTGACAAATCATAGTCCCGAATAATATCAGCCAACCATAATTTTTCAAAAGGTAGAGCCCAATTGCTTCCAAAACAACCCCCATGTTTTTACCTCATGTCCAATAAGAGCCCAATAATATGACGCCGTTTATTGTGACATGTCAAGATGACCCACCAATATTAAGTTGTGATGGACGGTCGCCGTATGGATCCCCCAATAATATGAGCCAATCCCACGGGAGTTCCACCCAACTTACAACATGTGTCGATCCAATGTACAGCTTTCCGATGAACGGGCCCCCCCAATAATATGAGACGGACCATGCGCGTGGGTAGCATCTCATACATTGATCGTTGATGGAAGGTAGGAACATTTAAACAATATTTAAATTTCCTTTTGTTAATCTTGATATCAATTTTAAATCATATTTAAAATAAGGGATTTTAATTTTGAAAAATTTGTCTCATCATTTAAAAATTTGTATGCTTGCGGGATTCATGCAATTTAGTCTAAACATGCATACAACAATAATATCAAATATTATATAAAAAGGATGATCGATGCCTAGATCTACTCGACCCGTGGTTGCCAATCACGAGTCTAAGTCCAATACTAGGGGATATGCAAGTATGCAATGCAATCCTATTACATTGAGCTTCAAATTTACATTTCTTCAGTCTTTATTGTCTGTTGGGCCCACCATTGTCTTCAAATATTTATCTCCCACTAAGTCTAATAAATTTACAATAAATTTCGATGACAAATAGGGGATACATATTTAAGGGTGGGAACGGGTCATTAACCAGGCCCACTTTTATTAAAAATGACAAATCAAATTGGGTCATAAACCAAGCTCATTAATAAAACCCAACAGTAATAATAAAAACCAAATGTAAACAACCTAACATACACCTAAAAACTTGGTCATGACAATCGATCATCCTTTTATCCAATTATTTAATTTAATTAAATGATTGGGAAACATGCAATTCAAAGTGGCAATAATTGTAAATAGATAAAATCATATTTCATACATAAAATCTTATTTTATATATAAAATCATATTTTATCTAGTTCATCCATAAAATCATATTTTATATATAAAATCTAATTTCATATATAAAATCATATTTTATAATCAATTGTACCAAAATAATTAATGTTAAAAATTTTAATTTATTGGATTAAATTTATAAATTTCCAAAATTCAAAATTTATCCAAAAATTAATTTTCTTAAAATTTTGGGCTCAAACAATTTTGACCCATTGCCTCGTGGACCAACTAAAACAATTTTCAATCGGGCCAAAAATTGGACCCGATAACAATTAACGGGCCGAAATTCAAAATTTCAAAAAATAAAATTTTTTAATTTTTCTGGGATGCCCGGGACGATCCCGGCAGCCCCCCCGACTGTCGGGCTGGGAGCCCAGCCCCGTCGCTGGGCCATCGAGCGCGGCCCAGCTGCGCGCCAGGCTAGGGCAACTTTTGCCCTAGCCCAGCACGCTGGGCTGCTGGGCCGCGCGTTTGATCCGAAAGCAACCTGGCTCTGATATCATTGTTGGAACACGTTCTCGGATCAGTCAGATGTGATACCCGGAGCAGCGGAAGTTTAAAAATTTTATTTTTATGATCTGGAACGATTCCAGATAATGGGTATCAAATCCTAATGATTAAAACAAATAAGTAAAATAAAACGCGATTAAATTTTACCTCTCAAGTCTCAACTTGAGGTTATGGACTCCAACAGAAAATTCTGCTCTTCTTGTATATCCCAGGAACTGATGACTCGGTCTGAAACGCCTACTACTAATAAATGCGGAATTTTATTTTTTTTTAAAAATAATACTATTATACATACATGCCCATACACATATGTATATAAAAATAAAATGCTAAATATTAAATAATCTAAAAAAAATATTAAATAAATAAATTCTTAAAAATATTTCATGCATCATTTTAAAATAATAAATAACTCTACTGAAAAATATCATATGCGGAATAATAATAAAATAAAACATGTTTTCAAAATTAAATCATAATAAACTAAAAACTGCGACGGTCACGGGGTCCACTGCTCCGTGATCTCATACGTCCTCACCACCGGTAGGAACTACATCAAATTCATCATGCTCACCTGCACCATATAAGCGTAGTGAGCCTAGGGGCTCAACATGTCTAATCCTTTATAACAAGGTTAAAAATAATGCATCACATAAATACTAATACATATACCTGTACATGAGCATGCATGGAAATATTTTTATAACATAAATGCTGAATCATAAATCTTACATATATCATAACTTCCTTCATCATATATAACATAATTGAGCAATACATTTAAAAACCTGTAGATGGTCCTATCCATAAGTGTGACGCTCATGTGTCGACTGATCAGTCTCATAAACCAACGTACGATGGCGGTGATAAATCACCTCCTATGGTAGTAAACTACCGAATCATATGGTGGATAACCACCCCTATGGTAGTAAAACTACCGAATCATATGGTGGAAAATCACCCCTATGTCACACATACTTCAATTTCCACAAAATATTTTATTGCTCATCATTTACATAATAATATTCATAATAAATTTCATGGATGCATGCACTGAAAATTTGTCCGTAATATATATTTAATTTATTTTTCATAATAAATATACTCATACTAAAAATATGAATTTCATGCATAAAATAATTAAATATATATTCCGAACTTATTTATTTTTCATGGGTTGGTCCAGACTGCTGATCACTCATCTAGGCCCATTAATCTTACATTTAAGCCCAAATATTTCATTCAACTTAAATGGGCCTAAAGAAAATATCTAAGCCCATTAACTTAAACAAGCCCAATAAAACTCTAGCCTGGCCCAAAAATTCCCTGACTGGCCCAAAAATTCCTATGGGCCCACGAGCCCATAAAATTATTGGGTTAACTTAAAAATAATTTAAAAACCCAAATAAAATTATTTGGAGGCCCAAATAATTTTCTAATTAATTTTAAAAGCCCAAAATCAATTAATCTCTTAATTAATTAAAAATTTAAAATACCCGAGCCCGGTCCACCTAACCCAGACCCGGACCACCTGACCCGACCCTAGACCTACCAGACCCGACCCGGACCCCCAAGACCCGGCCCAGATCCAGCCCCGACTCACATCCCGATTCCCCTTCCCTTACTCTCTCCGCTGCGCGAGCAGCAGGCTTTGCAGCCTGTTTCTGGACATCTCCGGCCACCCAATGTCCGGAGATCCACCACCACTGGCTAGCACACTTCGAGACCTTTCCAAAAAGCTAAGAATCAGCCCAATCCATCGACTATGGAGTGAGAACGAAGCTCTGCAACCCAGCCCTTCTGCACTAGCGCGCAGACGCGAGCAGCTGCGGAAAAACAGTTTGTTCTCGAAGCTCCGACCACAAAAGACCATGAAACCTCTTGCAAAACCTTAGAAAACTTCAAGACGTTTCCATAAAGCCAAAAACCAGCCAAAACGGAATCCTAACGAAGGAGAACGAACCGCTGCAAGTTCGCCTATCCTGGGCTCGCGCGCAGACCTGAGCAGCGCCGGGACTTTCGATCGTGCCACTTTCTCCGACCATCAATCACTGTGAAATAAATTCCTAGACTTAGTAAACACGTAGGGGTTTCTAACACAACAAACCTCACATCAAACCGTGGCCCGAGTGAAGAGAACGAACTCTTTTTCCCGGAACTCTAAATCTGCGCAATCTGTGCACCAGATCTTGAATGCCACGGTTATATCCCATTCCAGCCCCATAACCCGACCATGGCTGGCTTCCTAGGACCCTAGCCCACCACTGACTCGAGCCCTAGCCTCTGGACCGAACCATGCAAGGCACAAAAACGAGTTATGATCATGAATTCACCAAAACATGCAACAATTCATTCATACTTGCAATAAATTCGAACCATGGCTATTAAATTCTGAAACAAAAAATCTCATTCATGCATAATAGCTTATATGGTGTTAAAGAAAGGAGTTAAACATGACTTTGATTTTTAAAACAAAGCTAGACCGCGTGAACGACTCCGGGACGACGGACCTACGAAGAACTCGAATTTTTCCTTGAATAAATCGGCTATGGAGGCTTGAGTTGCTGCTGTGGGAACGTGAGAAAATAAGGAATAGAGGAAGATGATTGATGGTGTCGGCTGAAGGAGACTCACGTAGGGTAGGAGTTTATTTTTTTTTTTTAAAGTTTAATACTAGGTTAATAATTAAAATAATAAGCATCTAGATAATATACCTAAAAATATAATTAAAACTCTCTAATAATAATAATAATCTGATAAGATATCTCCAAATCCCGAAATTATTAAATAGGCTAATTTTAAAAATTAATAAAAGTCAATAAGGAGACTAATTTTGGCTAAAAATAAACCCTTAAATAAATATATAATTAAATACTAAAATTTTCTTGACAAATATCCAAAAATAATATTTTAAGGCTCGTAAAACTCATAAAATATTTTTGGCTCAAAATTTGGTATCTCGTCCGTCCACGGTCCCGTCTACGCGATCAATTAAATAAAATCCTAAAAAAAATCTATAAATTCTAAAATAGCGGGTTAAATGCTAAAATAAATTAAATCATGCATATAAATCACATAAATGTCATTTAACCCAAAAATTAAATTTTAAATAATTATTTTCCTTAATTATGCATGCGAATTTACGTATTAAAATTTTCCGGGTGTTACAATTCTCCCCCCCTTAAATTGAATTTCGTCCTCGAAATTAAAGTACTTACCCGAACAACTCCGGGTAGTGAGTCCTCCTGTCTGCCTCGGTCTCCCAAGTGGCTTCCTCCTCGGAGTGATTCAACCACTGGACTTTGACCATCGGTATGACCCGCGTCCTCAATCTACGCTCCTCCCTAGCCAAGATCCGTATAGGCCTCTCCTCAAATGCTAGATCGGGTGGCAACTGTAAAGGCTCGTAGTCCAACACATGCGACGGATTAGAGAAGTATCTCCGAAGCATGGATACATGGAATACGTTGTGCACTGCTGCAAGCCCTGGCGGTAGTGTTAAACGGTATGCCAAAGTGCCAACTCTCTCCAAGATCTCAAATGGCCCAATATATCTCGGATTAAACTTGCCTCTGCGACCAAATCTCATCACCCCTTTTCATAGATGATATCTTCAGAAACACATGATCCTCAACATCAAATTCAAGATCTCGTCGTCGAGTATCAACATAACTCTTCTGACGACTCTGAGCATTCCTCATACGATCCCGAATCTGAATCACATTGTCTGCAGTCTGCTGTACAATCTCGGGACCAAATAAAATCCTCTCGCCAACCTCATCCCAATGCACTGATGATCTACATCTTCTCCCGTAGAGAGCTGCATAAGGAGCCATACCTATAGACGACTGAAAACTGTTGTTATAGGTAAACTCCACTAATGGCAGTCTAGTCTCCCAAGAGCCCTGAAAATCAATGACACAAGCTCTCAGTAGATCCTCAAGAATCTGGATCACCCTCTCCGACTGACCATCTGTCTGGGGATGGAACGTTGTACTGAATAATAGCCAAATCCCCAAAGCTGTGTGCAAACTCTTCCAGAATGCAGACGTAAATCTCGGATCTCTGTCCGATACTATCGACACTGGTATGCCATGCAGTCTAACAATCTCCTTAATGTAAAGCTCTGCATACTGCGTCAATGAGTAAGTAGTCCTCACCGGCAAGAAATGAGCTGACTTGGTGAGTCTATCCACGATCACCCAAATAGCTATACATCCTCTAGTACTCCTCGGAAGGCCAACTACAAAGTCCATCGTGATGTTCTCCCACTTTCACTCCGGAATGGGTAGAGGCTTAAGTAACCCTGTAGGACGCTGATACTCTGCCTTGACCTGCTGACAAGTCAAGCACTCTGATACAAATCGGCCAATATCTCTCTTCATGCCGGGCCACCAATACAATGACTGCAAATCTCTATACATCTTCGTACTTCCGGGGTGAATGGAATACGGAGATGAGCCTCTGTCAAGATCTCAATCCTCAACTGATGATAGCCAGATCACAAATCGATCTTGGAGAAAACCGAAGCTCCCTGCAACTGATCGAACAAATCTTCAATCCTCGGAAGTGGATACTTGTTCTTCACAGTGACCCTGTTGAGCTCTCGGTAATCGATACAAAGTCTCATGCTACCATCCTTTTTCTTCACAAACAACATTGGAGCTCTCCAAAGAGAAAAGCTAGGACGAATAAAGCCCTTCTCCAACAACTCTTGAATCTGCTCTTTCAACTCTTTCATCTCAGTAGGAGCAAGTCGATACGGTGCCTTAGAGATAGGCACAGTACCTGGTAACAGATCAATACTGAACTCCACCTCTCTAGCTGGTGGGACTCCCGAAACGTTCTTCGGAAAGACATCTGAAAAGTCACAAGCCACCTCTATATCTGACAATGATCTGCTAGGTGGTTCTGATGAAGTGACTACACTGGCGAGAAACCCCTGGCAACCATGTCTCAATAACTTCCTCGCACGTGTAAAAGAGATAACAGGCGAGGTCTCACTGCTCGGAGATGCATAGAACACAAAATGGTCGCCTACCACTGGTTTCACTGCCACTGTCCTCTGCCGAAAATCAATCACTGCTCCGTTGACTGACAACCAATCCATACCCAAAATCAGATTGAATCCAGTCAACGGTAAAACCACAAAATCTGCTATGATAGTATGTCCCTGTAACTCCATCTCCAAATCTCTACAGACGCTAGTGGTAGTAAGAATCTGACCAGACGGCATAGTGACATCGTAACCTGTAACAGCAACCTCAGGCTTGATGCCTACCCGCCTGATATACCCTAGGGAAATAAACGAATGCGTGGCTCCTGAATCTAGCAACGCAAACGTGGAATTTCCTCCCACTAGAATTCTCCCTGGACGCAGAAAATCCCAATAATCGCATACTAAACTTACTTTTCTCCCAATGCAAGTTACAAAATTATTTCTCTTAATAAAACACGAATAAAATGAGCATCCTACTCTAACCAAACAAATAGATAATTCATGCAATTTAAAATCATGAAGTAAATTCCCAAAAAAAATTTCTTAAAAGAAGAAGTTTAGGAAATACCGGTGATTAAGGAGGTATCTGAGTCTGGCTCCTCAGCCTGCATGACGAACACCCGCCCAGTGGTGTTCTTCCTCTTCGGGCAGTTATATGAAACATGCCCTGGCTCCTTGCAAACATAGCATACATTGGACCCCACTAGACACTTCCCGGTGTGCGGCTTCTGACACTGTGGGCAGATCGGAACTCCTCCAGTATTAGGGGCCCCGCCCCTCTGCTGCTGCTGTAGCTGACGCCCTTGAGGCCTCTGCTGCTGTCCCTGCTGATTCGGGCCCTTAGACGGCCCAGTATACGGCTTCTTCGCAAGAGGCTGCGAAGTCGCCCTCTGATACCCTGGCTGAAACTGCCTCTTACTCTGCTGCTCTCGCTGCATCTCTCGCCTCCCTTCCTCAGAACGTAATGCTCTGCTAACTGCCGCCTCATAAGTAGTGACATCCAACATGCGAACGTCATGTTTGATGTCAGCCCGCAAACCATCCACAAATTGCCTCAACTTATCCGGCGCACTGTCAGCAATAAGAGGCACGAAACGACACCCTCTCTCGAATTGGGTGATGTAATCCACCACAGACTTGTCTCCCTGGCGGAGACTCATAAACTCCCGGATCATGCGACTGCGCACATCCTCAGTGAAATACTTGGCATAGAACATGCGTCTGAACTCTATCCAAGTCAATGTAGGTAGATTCACACCTCGAACCGCACCTTCCCACCAAGAGGCTGCATCACCTCTCATCATATACACTGCACACTTCACCCTGTCAGCATCAGTGATCCCCATGTAGTCAAATATGGACTCCAGTGATCGAATCCACCCCTCAGCAATGAGTGGATCAGTGGTGCCGACAAACTCCTTAAGTCCCTTCTTCTGGAACCGCTCGGCAACATCCTCATCATGGGTGAGCCTAGGACGTGCCGCCTGCTGCTCCAACAGAGCAGTAATCCCAGCCATCATATTCGCATTGGCCTGCTCCAATGCTGCAAGCGGATTCTGCGGAGGTGGAGGTGGAGGTGGAGGTCCCCCTCGCCTATTCATCTGTCTCGGAGGCATTCTGCACCACCATATATTTCTTTACGTAAATCGCAATGCATAACTTAAGGGTTCTAAAACTTTTCTAACATGAAAATCTTAAATCATTACATATGCTCCTCATAAATCATAAGAAAAACAATTTAAAACTTACAGACCGGTAGTAGGATTTCTGAGCTTCACGTGGCAGTAGGACACCCTCCAAGGACCGCGCTCTGATACCAAATGAAACGCCTACTACTAATAAATGCGGAATTTTATTTTTTTTTAAAAATAATACTATTATACATACATGCCCATACACATATGTATATAAAAATAAAATGCTAAATATTAAATAATCTAAAAAAAATATTAAATAAATAAATTCTTAAAAATATTTCATGCATCATTTTAAAATAATAAATAACTCTACTGAAAAATATCATATGCGGAATAATAATAAAATAAAACATGTTTTCAAAATTAAATCATAATAAACTAAAAACTGCGACGGTCACGGGGTCCACTGCTCCGTGATCTCATACGTCCTCACCACCGGTAGGAACTACATCAAATTCATCATGCTCACCTGCACCATATAAGCGTAGTGAGCCTAGGGGCTCAACATGTCTAATCCTTTATAACAAGGTTAAAAATAATGCATCACATAAATACTAATACATATACCTGTACATGAGCATGCATGGAAATATTTTTATAACATAAATGCTGAATCATAAATCTTACATATATCATAACTTCCTTCATCATATATAACATAATTGAGCAATACATTTAAAAACCTGTAGATGGTCCTATCCATAAGTGTGACGCTCATGTGTCGACTGACCAGTCTCATAAACCAACGTACGATGGCGGTGATAAATCACCTCCTATGGTAGTAAACTACCGAATCATATGGTGGATAACCACCCCTATGGTAGTAAAACTACCGAATCATATGGTGGAAAATCACCCCTATGTCACACATACTTCAATTTCCACAAAATATTTTATTGCTCATCATTTACATAATAATATTCATAATAAATTTCATGGATGCATGCACTGAAAATTTGTCCGTAATATATATTTAATTTATTTTTCATAATAAATATACTCATACTAAAAATATGAATTTCATGCATAAAATAATTAAATATATATTCCGAACTTATTTATTTTTCATGGGTTGGTCCAGACTGCTGATCACTCATCTAGGCCCATTAATCTTACATTTAAGCCCAAATATTTCATTCAACTTAAATGGGCCTAAAGAAAATATCTAAGCCCATTAACTTAAACAAGCCCAATAAAACTCTAGCCTGGCCCAAAAATTCCCTGACTGGCCCAAAAATTCCTATGGGCCCACGAGCCCATAAAATTATTGGGTTAACTTAAAAATAATTTAAAAACCCAAATAAAATTATTTGGAGGCCCAAATAATTTTCTAATTAATTTTAAAAGCCCAAAATCAATTAATCTCTTAATTAATTAAAAATTTAAAATACCCGAGCCCGGTCCACCTAACCCAGACCCGGACCACCTGACCCGACCCTAGACCTACCAGACCCGACCCGGACCCCCAAGACCCGGCCCAGATCCAGCCCCGACTCACATCCCGATTCCCCTTCCCTTACTCTCTCCGCTGCGCGAGCAGCAGGCTTTGCAGCCTGTTTCTGGACATCTCCGGCCACCCAATGTCCGGAGATCCACCACCACTGGCTAGCACACTTCGAGACCTTTCCAAAAAGCTAAGAATCAGCCCAATCCATCGACTATGGAGTGAGAACGAAGCTCTGCAACCCAGCCCTTCTGCACTAGCGCGCAGACGCGAGCAGCTGCGGAAAAACAGTTTGTTCTCGAAGCTCCGACCACAAAAGACCATGAAACCTCTTGCAAAACCTTAGAAAACTTCAAGAAGTTTCCATAAAGCCAAAAACCAGCCAAAACGGAATCCTAACGAAGGAGAACGAACCGCTGCAAGTTCGCCTATCCTGGGCTCGCGCGCAGACCTGAGCAGCGCCGGGACTTTCGATCGTGCCACTTTCTCCGACCATCAATCACTGTGAAATAAATTCCTAGACTTAGTAAACACGTAGGGGTTTCTAACACAACAAACCTCACATCAAACCGTGGCCCGAGTGAAGAGAACGAACTCTTTTTCCCGGAACTCTAAATCTGCGCAATCTGTGCACCAGATCTTGAATGCCACGGTTATATCCCATTCCAGCCCCATAACCCGACCATGGCTGGCTTCCTAGGACCCTAGCCCACCACTGACTCGAGCCCTAGCCTCTGGACCGAACCATGCAAGGCACAAAAACGAGTTATGATCATGAATTCACCAAAACATGCAACAATTCATTCATACTTGCAATAAATTCGAACCATGGCTATTAAATTCTGAAACAAAAAATCTCATTCATGCATAATAGCTTATATGGTGTTAAAGAAAGGAGTTAAACATGCCTTTGATTTTTAAAACAAAGCTAGACCGCGTGAACGACTCCGGGACGACGGACCTACGAAGAACTCGAATTTTTCCTTGAATAAATCGGCTATGGAGGCTTGAGTTGCTGCTGTGGGAACGTGAGAAAATAAGGAATAGAGGAAGATGATTGATGGTGTCGGCTGAAGGAGACTCACGTAGGGTAGGAGTTTATTTTTTTTTTTTTAAGTTTAATACTAGGTTAATAATTAAAATAATAAGCATCTAGATAATATACCTAAAAATATAATTAAAACTCTCTAATAATAATAATAATCTGATAAGATATCTCCAAATCCCGAAATTATTAAATAGGCTAATTTTAAAAATTAATAAAAGTCAATAAGGAGACTAATTTTGGCTAAAAATAAACCCTTAAATAAATATATAATTAAATACTAAAATTTTCTTGACAAATATCCAAAAATAATATTTTAAGGCTCGTAAAACTCATAAAATATTTTTGGCTCAAAATTTGGTATCTCGTCCGTCCACGGTCCCGTCTACGCGATCAATTAAATAAAATCCTAAAAAAAATCTATAAATTCTAAAATAGCGGGTTAAATGCTAAAATAAATTAAATCATGCATATAAATCACATAAATGTCATTTAACCCAAAAATTAAATTTTAAATAATTATTTTCCTTAATTATGCATGCGAATTTACGTATTAAAATTTTCCGGGTGTTACACGGTCGATCAACTCCTGAATCAGGTCCACGAACAGAATTCTAAATCCCTCTGATAGACTGCACTAGAAAGCCTATCAAAAGTTTCTACGAAGAGAATTAACAGATCTGATCTGTTAAATCAGACTGCAATTTTTGAAAATTGCAGACTGGATTTTCGAACACAGAGGGGAGAGGGGCGGCCGAAACCCTAGGGAGAGAGAGCTCTCTAGGTTTTGAAATTTATGAGTTGTTCTTTTTTAATTTCTGTACTGCAATAACTTATTTATAATGTGGGCTACTAACAGCTTAGGGCCCATTAGTCATAAGTTCAAGCCTGACAAACAAAGCCCGCATGTTCAAAAATTAATATAAAATTCATCGTGACTCAAATTGATAAACCAATTTCACCAATGTGTACAAAAACCTTTTCTGCATATTTTAAAGTAAAGATAAATTTTTTGAATCCGAATTCAGTCGTTTCCAAAAATGGCATCCCTATGTCATTTTAGAAAATCTCACTCCCTCTACTCTTTAATAAGAAGTCCTACTTCTCATTTGCTAAATTTAACTCATTAAATTTAGTTATCTCAATGGGGATTAGAAATCTATTACTTGTGTAACACTCAATGGTTCAGGGATACAGCTAGCCGTGGGCCCACAACTCCTTGTGACTCGGAACAACAATTTTCGACTTACCCATCGAATCATGGTAAGAGCGCCTAGCAACATCGCCCCATGATTTCCTAGGTATCACTGATAGTACCTGCAAGAACCAATAAGTTTTGGTTAGCGTACATTACGGTCCCTTCATCCATATATCCCGATCGAATCAACAACCACTAGTATATTGAGAGCCGTTCGAGATTCGATAACTATGCAATAGATCTTGAAGATCAAATAGTGACATCGCATGTGCAACTAGGAAACCAAGTAACCTAAAGCACATCATGTACTCTGGCCAGAGATTTGTCATACTAATATCTCCTCAGATCGCATAGGATATCCACACTCGCAAGCGTGTGGTGAATCCTTGACAACAAAGCATTGACTCCTATATGTGTCGTAACTGTACCCAATCTCGACACCTGATGACCCTCATAGAGTCGGTAAACGAGTCAAAGTACAGTACTAGCATATAGAGTCTCCATGATGTTTCAAGTAGTAAGGACTAATATTGGTGTACAACCAAAAACCTCGGACTTATCCACTCAATTAGTGAAAACCACTTGGAAAGTCCGAATAGGGTAGTTCGATCATCCATTAAATGAATATCCATTTGCATGCTTCGAACATCTCTATGTTCCATACCAATGAAACGTGATACTTGGCATCGCAAATGCTAGTCTCAATCTCGAGCGATCCTTATCCTTATTTGTAAACGGCTCAATTGACTAGGAACTGTTTAGAACATACAGTGCTTACATGATGTGTTTCATGATAGTCATCCAAATCTACTATCACATCTTGCATGCACTCTAGTATATTCAAGGTCTTTATCTAAGCATCGTATAGTACGTCACAACATAATAATATGATAAAAGATAAAGTAAATGCCAATATAAAGTGTAAAGTACATTAAACAAAGATTGTTTACAAATAGAGTAATAAATGCCCTTAGCCATAAGTTGGCTAAAAGGGCACCCACTCTTTCAAAAAAATCTCTATCTCGTTCGTCCACAGTCCCGTCTACGCGATCGCAAAATAATCTTTATCATGATGAAAGACATGGTTTAGTCTTGGATGTTTGAGATCTTTTTAAGTTTCATCTATAATTGGTCGATAAGTGCAATTTTTGCACTTCTATTTCATGTGTTTAATTTGATTTTATGTTATTTTCGAGTGATTAATTGTTTTTTGTTGTTTTTTTGTCGATTACAAGGTTTTGGGAAACAACCATTAATTTCTGACGTGAAAAGACTGAGAATCAAGCTTGAGGAAGGAAAAGAGCGAAAATTTCGAAACCAATAGTGCACATGCGCTGCTTAAAAAAATATATTTTTGAGACATACAGACAGGCACATTTTTTTTATTCATCTAACATAAATTTAATCACATAAAAAGTCAGTTTTTTGTCACCAATACTTGCATCATATATGTATGTGTATACATAATTTTTTTTTTATTAAATTTATGTTAGCTAAATAAAAAAATACTTTTTAAAATAATAATTATTAATTTATCGGCGGGGGCTGGTGGGAAGCGGCTGGCGGCGGCGACTGAAACCAAGAAGGCTGTCGGGAAATTGGAACGATGGTAGTGAATTGAGTGGGGATATATTGGAGGGAAGCTGAAATTTCCTCTATTATATATGTCATATAATATATATGTATGTATGTATGTATATATATATATATATATATCATAAATAATAATTAATTAAAAATTTGTTAAAATTAAATGTTAGCAGATTGGCAGGTCCAACCTGGGGTCCAGTTTTGAGACGAGATAGGGCAAGTCTAAAAAGAAGTGAGTGATTTTTATTTTTCCAAGCGGGACGGGTCTCGAGTTTGGCAAAACCCGTTCCGATGTCATCCTTAATAGAACTACATGTGAGCTAAAATTCAAATAAAACTCAGTACCGGGTTTTAGTTGTCAGGTACGAGTTGGACATCATTGATTGGGTAGCTGAAAATTTCTATATATATATATATATATATATACTTCAGCCAATAGAAGGATTAATTTGAGATTGAACTATATGATATATAAATAAATTTAAATAATCTATCATCCGAAAGAATTTTTGCAATTTAATAATTTAACGTATATTAAAACGGTATATTAATAAACATATCAAAACTAAAAAATTTACTAGTAAGGATGTATGTTTCAGGTCAGTTATCAATTACTTGAAATGATCAAAACCCGTTCGGATAGGGTATTTTATAAACAATCTCCAAGATTTATTTACGAGTTGGTCCTTGGGAAGATTTTTTACCATCAAAAAATTATGTAGGGTACATGACTATATTTTAAATATAATTTTGAGATGTATGTTTTCAATTTTACTTTGTCATAAAACAAAAATGATTTTGAGTGTCTTGAAGTGGGTATCCGACTTGGTCGAATAGATAAATTTTCGACAACTAGTTTTCGATTTACCTTGCTAATATTTTTTTGAGCATTTACTATGTTACATGAGACCTTATTTATCGTAGTTTGGAGTCTATCACGAAAAATTAAATAATAATGATAATAATAATAATAATAAACAACTCTAGTTAGGGAAATGTGCAGAGCCGAGGCAGGCCTGTTGGTCCCAGCTCTGGTCATGGCCGTGAGGAGGGTCAGAATGGCGATACCGCGGCGTAGGAAGGTTCTCCGCCGTCGCCTTGTAGGTTTGAATACTATTTGGAGGATGAGGGAGTTGAGTCCGTGCTCGGGAGCGGGTCAGGGACTGAGGTTCTCCAGGACTAGGTTGATGACTCTGAAGAGGATACTTAGATAGTGTTTGTAAGAGCTTTTAGGAAGCACTTCTCAGCTTTTTCTTAACAAAATTTTGAAATTTTGTAAAATTTTATTAAGAAAAAGGTGAGAAATGCTTCCTAAAAGATCTCTCAAACAATATCTTAGTATGAAAAGATGGCGGAGCTGCCATGGACGTACGGTGGCGGCGGGGCCACGGCCACCTGCGTGGACCTTGAGTGCGGGGAGTTAACTCGGGAGTCGAATCATGCGCGGGCACCAAATGGAAGATGAATCCATTGCAGATTCTCCATGCCTTATTTTTTTTTTTTTTGTAATTTTTTGAGTGACTGGACAAAAATATGAAATTGTAAAGACGAGGAAAGATAGGAAATTATTATCATTACATATAATGTTTGATTAATATTGGAAATGTTGTGACATGTGAATGATGTGATGCACATCCACGAAATATAAAAATAAATTCAACAAAGTTAAGGAAAATGATTTGCAAAAGATAAAATTAATCGAAAATAATAATTTTATGTAAAAAAAGTTCGGTTAAGGGCTTTAGAAACACTAGCCCACATAAAATTTTATTTTTGGACAAAAAATTGCAAATTTTCGAAATAATTAAAAAACGCAAATTAAAAGTGCCCTAAAAGCCCTTAAAATGACCCATTTAGATGAAAAATGGGCTTTTAAAATATTTATATACAAAAAAACCTAAATTTTTCTATAAAATAATCCTAAAATAATTATTTTAGACTCTTAAAAATTCTAGACATAAATTGTTGATAAAATTTTTATCTCAATCGACCGTCGTTCCGCCTACGCGCTCAAAATTAACATTTTTCTTCAAAAATTCATAACACTCAAAATACTCAGGTTAAATGTCAGAAATAAATTTAAACACATAAACATGACACATAGAAGTCATTTAACCCCTTATTTTATTTTGTTTAAATATTAAATTTTCTAATTATGCATACGTTTTAACGTAACGAATTTCTAGGCATTACAAGAAGATTGTATATTAAATTTTATTTTATAAATTTTTGAATTTTGAGTGATTTATAATATTAAAAATTTGTGAATTAAATTTTTTTTTGTTTTTTATTTGAAAAAAGACAACGTTTTTTAAATGTTGTCGTATGAGATTTAAAGCGTTGTTAAAACCAGTGTTGTAAAAAAGTCCGCTCAACGACAACACTTTTTCAGTGTTGTCTATTTTATAAATAACAACGCGGAAAAAGCGTTGTCGTTGAGAGGATTTTTTTACAACACTGACGTTAACAACGCTTTTTCAGCCACATAGACAACGCGGATTGACCTTTTTTTTGGTAGAGATTCTCAAAAAATTTCCACAAGTTCAATAATTTATAGTACATCAATTGAGATTCATTATACTCAGGGTAAGGATTTATATTAATTTGGCTCCAATGGTTGGTATAATGAGATACATAAAAAATGTCGAATGGGGGTCTAAATATATGTCTAAATATATTCAAAGCACATTGCATTTTTTTCTTTAAGCTGATCAATGGGGACACTAAAGAATTTATATATCACCAGGTAAGTTCAATAAGGCACAAAAGTTAAAGAAAATTTACCTAGATCATTTTCATGTCACCAGTTTACGCTTCAAAGAATGTGCTCTCAAGTTCTACAAGTATCTAATATCACATAAGTTTCAAGAAACCAACTTAACCTTCATCACATTCATGCAATATGATATTCACACGTTCATCCAAAAATTTTGTGTTCAACAAAAAAAACGTCCTAAACTAGTGAAAGTGACAAAAATCAATAGGCATGCTTTTCATCAATTCAAAATCATCATTGGTCATGTGACACCGCAATGTCTTCCCAAACTAATTTTTTTAACATGAATAACTTCGATGCAAGATGCTGATTTTTTTTTGGCGTCTACTACTCGACTCAATATAATACATAAAAACATAATTAAAATGAGATGCACTACTCCCCCTTCCCACACTAAAAATTTGCATTGTCTTCAATTCAACAAACCAAAAGAAAACACATGTATAACTCAGCAAAATTTAAAACAAGATTAAACAGAGGCTTGAAGAACGAGAGGACTCCCATGGTTGATCGTAAGGTGGTGGGCTATAGGATTGCATATGGACACCCATATTTTTCTGTTGCAATGAATTGCTTAGGCCTCAATCTTCCAATATATGCACCTCGTAAGAAAATTTAAGATATTAAACATGATCAACTCAATAAGAAACAAAAGCAAAATGAAAGAAATAAAATTAACTCAAACAAATTATAAAACGAAAATAAAACTCTTGGACCTCCAAAGTAGCCATCAATACCGCAAAGAACCTTATGTCCAGCATGTCCATGGAATTTATGCATTTTATCTATGTTACACATATTTTGTTTGATTCACAACATTTTACTACATTAATTTAAGATTGGATCTATAGAGATTTCAAGTTTTCATGAATTTAGGAAGTTTTTGCAAGTCCATTTATATTATTAACATTTTATTTGAATTCACATTTTAATACATTAGTTTTAGGATTTAATATTCTATGGTTTCAAGTTTTGCATGCATAAAGAATTTTTGCATTCTCATATGAGAATCGTGTGATAGTCGAATTTTGATATCGTTAGTTTGAAATTTGATTTACGTTTCCTCAAGTAATTTTCTGATTAAGTTAATAGTTTAAGTTATTTGCATGCTTAAGTTCTATCTAAAAAGATAGCCCGCAAAAAATAGCATACACCTAGAAGGCTTATACTCAGGGGTGGACCTAAGAATTTTGTTCAGTGTAGGCGATGATAGTCTAAAATTAATAAAGCAAAATAAATATAAAATCTTATAATCATAAAACATCAAAATAATTACCTTACAATTGTTCTTTTTGGAGTCTTCATATTTTGAAAATTTGTACAATAGTTTCATTATCAATGGTTAGAAATACATCTTTTTCTACATAGACAATGAGACTATCATTCATTCAATCATCATTTATTTGATTGCGCAACTTGTCTTAACAATTTTCATGGCAGAAAACACTCTCTCTACAGTTGCAGTCGCAACTGGTAGAATTAATGTCAATGTCAAAAGCTTATAAACCAACGGGTAAACCATAATTTTTTTTGACATGATCATTAACTTCTCCGAAAATTCACCAAGTCCTTTCAATCCTTGAAATGCTTTGCTAGAATGCATATCACATATGTAAGTTTCAAGTATGAGGAGATCAAATCTTAAAAATATTTTCAGAGTGTTTGGATGCCTAAAAAATAGAATTTGGAATTGGTATTGAAATTGGAATTGAATTTTAAATACATGGAATTGGAATTTCATTTTAGTGTTTGGCAAAAAGTTAAAATATACTTTGAAATTTGATAGTATAAATTTTATATAAATGATATTTTGTAAAATATTTTTGAAGAAAACTTAAAATTTATAATTAATTTACCGTACATTTATTATTAAAAATAATTTAATTATTTTTATAAACCAAAATCTCATGAAATCCGACCAATTTTATAAGGATTTCACTTAGTTAAATGAAATCCCATGAAATACCAATCCCGTTTTGCCAAACACTAAAATGATATTTTCAATTCCAAATTCCATGTATCCGGGATTCCAAACACAGTTTTTGGATAAAACTCTACTAGTTGCATCAATTTTTTCTTGTCAAAAGCCAAAAAAGAGTTTTGTGGACACAAACAAGCTACACAAAGGAGTAATTCAATACCTGCCTCAGAGAAACAATCATTTAACTCTTGAAGTTAAATATCAATAAAACCATATAATAAATCCACACGATAGTGATGCAAATTTTTCACTTCGGGTGGATTACAATGAGGATGACCACGTGATGCCCAACGTGTGAACATATCATCCATTTGGAGAACATCAATGTAATGCTGCTCAGAAAACCGGTGAACCTTTTCTAAAAATGAATCCCAACCATCATCTCTCATCCTTTGGAGTCGGTGTTTGCATACTTGTACCAAATCCATTGTGAATATCCATTGCATTCACAATATCCTGATCTTTTTTTTGGCAATGCTGTTGACAATTCACTCAAAATTCCTAAGAAATGTTTCATCAAGTGTACATTGAATGCAAAACCAAATGAAAGTATTGACTCTAATAAATTAAATGCCTCAGTTTTTTGATCAGGAAAACTAGAATCATCTTTCGAAATTATTTCAAGCACATCACTGACAGCAGAGAACATAGAAATCAAGCAGATCAAAGAATTGTAATGTGACCCCCAACGTGTATCCCTAGCACGTTGAAGGTTAGTTTCTTGATTAAGGCCCCGATCACTTGAAATCTCACCCCTTTCCAATACATCAACAATAAAATCTGAATGTTTATCTCAAAGATGATCTGACCGTTTGCAAGATACTCCAACTACATTTACCACATCACCAACAATACAAAAGAAATTAGAAATTGGAATATTTTTCATGTCGATGACCGTTTGCAAGATGCTCCAACAACATTTACCACATCACCAAAAACACAAAAGAAATTAGAAATCGGAATATTCTTCTTAGCCACAACTATAAGAGCTAGTTGTAGTAGATGATCAAAACAATGTATGTAAAATGCACATGAGTTCTCCTTTAAAATGAGTGCTTTTAGACCATTAAATTTACCTTGCATATTACTTGCTCCATCAAATCCTTGTCCTCGCAACTTAGATATGATCAAATTATATCTAGAAAACGTTTTATCAATTGAGGCCTTAAGTGAGAGTGCAATGGTACTAGTAACATGTTCAATCCCAATAAAACGTTCACTTACATGTCCACTACTATCCACATAACGGATGACAACTGACATTTTCTCCTTTTTTGAAACATCACGAGATTCATCAACTAAAATAGAGAACAATGAATTACCAACATCTCTGATAATAACATTAATCATTTCAGTGGCACAAACACTCATATTTCCTTCTGAATATCAGGGAATGTTAACTAGAAATTTTTAGGAGCATTTTTCATCACATCATTAATCTCTTTATAATTATGAGCACCTAAAAATTCCAGTTGGATAAGAAAGTTACCTGGATTAAGAGAATTTTCAGTTTCGTCATGACCCCGAAAGTAAAGCCCTTGTCGCAACAAAACTCTAACACAATCAATCGAAGCATTAAAATGGATACGATAATCATTCCACATTTTATTTGAACTTTTGTGAAAAACTTATTGAATTTGCTCTCTTGATTCATCAAAGCTTCAAAATTCATTCGAGCTTTATGATTTTCACTTTCATGATGGCCAACATGACTATTTAACGTATTTTTACTGTTCCAATTTAGGAATCCTTCACTAACAAAAGCTTCTCCTCCTGCTTGTTTTTTCTTAGTTGTCTTGGAGTGATAACAATAAAAACAATACACGACATCTTTTTCTATGCTATATTCCAACCAATCACCAAATTCCTTAAACCATGAAGGATTGAACTGTCTCCATTGGCTTATTCCAAATTTTTGTTTTGGGAATTCATAGCCTGATGGTTGATATGGACCTTTTTGTAAATATGTCCTTCGAACTTGATCCCTAATGTTGGTATTATAAGAACAAATTGGAGCCATTAATCCAATATCTGCCGGTAGTTGTGATAAATCAAATTCATCAACCACTCTAACATCTACAATGCTCTGTACTTCTGGTTTTGGACCTTTTTTTTATAAAATATATGCATCGTAGACATATTGATTTTCTAACGAAATAAAAAATTATAATATGTTTACATTGAACCCATACTTATCCATTACCTACCAAAGAGAAATAGAAAACAACAAAAATACTAAAAAATTTTAAAAAAAAATTTAAAAAAAATTAAGAAAGATAAATATGGTTTTGGAGATACCTGATCCAATAATTTTAATCAGAAGAATTTAATTTATTGATTGCAAACCCAGATGTCGAGTAATTGATGCAAACTCAGTGTTTTACAGAAAAAAATATTTGTTCAATTAACATTAAGCTTGATCCACATGACATGCATTCGAGTTAATAAATAATTCAACAGGAAATTGTTCCAACTTCCAATAATGATCAGTTTTTGTGCTAAAGATAAATTTTGGCCTCCATATGATAAAGCCCCTTACATTTTAACGAGAAGCCCAATATGCTCATTAAATTTTGGCCAACACTGATAAGTGATTTTGCTAGCCAAAAATTAGTGCATATATTTTAATAACGTTAATTCGATGGTTTAACCTTGATATCAATGCACGATGAACGTTTTGAATTGTGCCTTGATTTTTTTTTTATCATGAACTTGATCATAAAGAACACGATGAACATTTTGAATTGCGTCTTGAATTTTGTTGATCATGAACTTGATTATAAAGAATACGATTTTCTTGAACTTAGATGAATTTGAAGAAGAACACGATGAACATCTTGAACTTTCGATAATATTCTTGAATTTGATGAACTTGAGTTGAGAGAATTTAATTCTTGAAAAAAAAATTTCCCTCTCTTTGGTCCGTGTCTTCTTTCGTAGTTCAATGTCATCTATTTATAGTTGAAAAATGCAGATTCCATACCATCTACTCATATGTCTTCCATGAAATCTCTCCGGTAAACAACCTGCATGAGGTCAATTTTTTAGTATAATAAAATACTCCCTCCGTCCCATATATATTGTCCTATTTGGATTTTCACATAGATTAAGAAAAATGTATTGGAAAAATAAATTTTATATAAACTTCCTATTTTATCCCTATTTAATGTATTAAAAAATGATTGCACAATTTTCAAGGTGTAGTTAATAGGGATATATTAGTAAAGAAGTGTAAAAAAATATTACTAAATATGGTATATGACTATATATTTGGGACAAACAAAAAAGAAAACGTGGACAATATAATTGGGACGGAAGGAGTAATATATAAGAAACACGAGTCGTTCAATTCATTTACAAATAAAAGAAAATTCATTTGCCATTTTCGACTTCCATGACTAAACCCATTTTCCAAGTTCTGACTTCTGAGTACCAAATAATAAGTCAGTCATGAGGCACAATAATTTGCCAAATTTGGTTCCCATCAGTAAACCCATTTTTCCAAGTTAATCCACTACTAATTAATCGATAAAACATAAAATCCGCCCCCAATGGGGTATCCAAGTTGGTGGAGTAGGTGAACTCTTGACCATAGGTCAGGAGTTCGATTCTCCTTGCCAACACCTTCTTGGATTAGCCTGTCACACAGGGCTTTCCTAGTATGGTTTACCTGACTGACATAGTTTGCAGGCTATTTTGGTCCAAATGTTGATGTGACACCGAAAAATATTGACGTGACGTCGAGAAAATATAACGTGGTACCGAAAAATGCTGACTTGTCAAGCTGCCACGTCAGCAATTGGACCAAAATCACCGAAAATTTAAAGTTAGTGTGCCAAAACCCAAAAATGGACAAATTAATGGACCAAAATTTTTTTATTATATATTTTTTAAAGGAATGCTATCAGTTTGGTCTATTTTAATCTAATTTATTTGCGATCTTTAACTCAATTGTTAGCCTTGTTTTTATATCTATCACATTAACCAATTTTTTCTATAGACACATATCAATCTCATGTATCATTACGTGTTAATTAATATATCATGCTTAATTTTGAATGAACTATATAAATTAGTTAAGAACTTATGTTATTAGGAAAAATACACTTGATCTATTATTGCTGCTCAAAATATTTTTTGAACAACCCAAATCGAATCGCATTGTATCTAAATTTGCAATTTATTTAAGAAAATAGCGATTAAAAAATAAATCTTAGACTGGATCGCATTATATCATGATGTGGTGCCAATTTTTTTTATAAAACTACATCGCCTGCACCGTTTATTTAATTACTATTTTATATCTTATGATTATTAAATATATAAATAAGAGATTGCTAATTTACTAACTATATATATTTTTTTAAAAAATAATACAATAGTTTGGCCTATTTTAACCAATTTATTTATGATCTTTAAAAAAATTGTTAGACCTTCTATATATATATATATATAGAGTAATTTTCAGCTGCCCAACCATTCCTGCCCAACTCGTTCCCGACCATTAAAACCTACTACCGGGTTTTAGTTGTTTTTTTTTAAAAAAAATTCGTATCACTAAAACCCACTACCGGGTTTTAGTTGTCGGGGAAGAGTTGGACATCATTGGTTGGGCAGCTGAAAATTTCTATATATATATATATATATATATATATATATATATATATATATACACACACACACACATTAAATATTTTTATAATTCTTAATTTTGAATGCATTATTTAAAATTAAGATCTCAAATAAAAATTTGACACAATAATTCAAAGACGTACAAATCACAATGTGGATACAATTAATTAGTTAACACACAAATTTGTGAAGAAAATCTCCATAATCACTTATTTTTAGAGGTTGCAAACACTACCTTATATCTATTTAGTATTTCATGCGATATTTATATTTATTAATTACTAAATATATAAATAAGATATTGATAATTTACTAATTATATTAATTTTTTTTAAAAAAATAATACTATCAGTTTGGTCTATTTTAACTCAATTTATTTATGATCTTTAACTCAATCGTTAGCCATTATATTTTATATATCTATCATATTAAGCAATTTCTTCCATAGACACACATGAATTTCATGTTTCATTGCCTGATTATTTTTATCATGCTTAATTTTGAATGAATTATCTAAAATTAAGATCTCAAACACAAATTTGACACAATAATTTAAATACATACAAATCACAAATGGATACAATTAATCATTTAACACACAAAAAGATAAATAAAACACCGATTTAAGTTATTTATTTAACATAATAAATGAAAAAGATAATAAGACAACACAAACTTAACACAATTACACATGTATACACAGAAAATGAACATTAATATAAGGACACAATTATAAGAGAACAACACAAATTTAACACAATTACAATATGGATATAAGGGTAAAATGGACATAATTACAACACACATTTAATTTATTTATTTAACACAATAAATGAAGAAGATAATTTAACACAATTACAAAATATAGATATAAGGGCAAAATGGACATTACACAATTTAACTCATCCTTTTTAATAGGTATATAAGATAAGATAAGATAAGATAAGAGGTAAAATGGACATAATTACAACACATATTTAATTTATTTATTTAACACAATAAATGAAGAAGATAAAAGGACAATACAAACTTAACATAGATATAAGGGCAAAATGGACATTATTATTACACAATTCAACTCATCCTTTTTAATAGAATATAAGATAAGATAAGATAATTAAGATTAAATATTTGTTTAAATTCAGACGTTGCGATGCATCAAAAGGCTCTTTGAGGACTTAAAAAATCTATCACTCTCTGAAAATCTCATGAATCAGACTGCTGAAATTCAAGCACTTCTACTCTATTGAAATCTGCCCACGAAGCACACACATAAAGTCTACGGGACACGGAAGATCATTTGTGTTGATGCTTACACAACAATCTTTGTATTTCACATTTATTAGTAGAAATGTGACTAGTTATAATATGTGGAAAGATTATTCCCCAGAACCTATGTATTTACAGTTTATGATCAATTGTGATACTAGGAGTTTTAGTAAGCAATGTTAAGATCCACGAAATTGCATTTGTGCAAGTGTTGTACTGGTGTTGCGTTCATATTTTCAAAAAAAAAATATTGATCTAAATATATGATATGATTCTTCCAAATAAACTAAATTACCAGCACAAAACTCCGCAAGTGCACGAATGTCAAGCTTAGTATATAATCTAGAGTCCGGTCCACAGGGAAATATGAATTTTCAATGTTTAAACAAGTTCTAACGCAATGAATTTAATGCAAATGAATTTAAGCAACAGATTGCAACAAGATCGTTAAAAACACACACACACACACACACTCTTTGTTGATTTGAAAATTTTAATGCAGGTGTTAGGGTTTTGAGTTAATCTCTCATATTGATCATAAAATATGGATCATCATAAATGTGGAGTGGTAATTCAATAAGGTGGAAGAAATTATCAAGCTATCAAATCCACTCTGATCACGGTATTTTGATGTCTAATTTAACACTTAGGGTGATCAAATTTCTTTTAAAACCTATTGTTGTTAAACCCACAAATTAATTATTACATGAATTTCGTAATCCTTCAATCAATCAAGATCAATAGAATATGTCACAATGTATATGATCTTATAGCATTATAGTCATCACATCCACAGTTCTATTTGATTCGTCCACTCATTGATAAGAGTCTCTCGATCTAAAATCAACAAGATAGGATGGAAATAAAAGGTTAGGCTGTTAGCTACTCCTTTAACGTAAAACAATCAAAGAACTCAAATTAAATCACCAAAATTTGATATAGATCCACAAAATATAAAAAATAATGGAAATTCAACTAACCCTAACACTAGAAGAAATTAGTTCATGTCTAGATCCAAAAATAAACCAAAGATGAATTGTACGTTCTCTCAAACAAACATGTTAATTTGAAAATCAGAACTGTGAGAAATGAGAATGATATATAGAAACTGAGGTAGCTTGTAGTTATCTAAGTTTTGTTTTATAATAATAGAAAGTTAAACATATTTAAAGGGTCGTTAATTAAGAAAATCAGATCAAATCAACCCCAGATAGATAGATCGGATGTCACGCCTCGAAACCGGGCCTAGTTGACATCGGCGTTATTTTCAAATAACATTAAAAAATAACAAACCTCATAGTACAGACTTTAACCACAAACCAGTATATTATTTCATGACAAAATTTATTCTTACATCCCATATAGAAAATCATAAACCAAAAAATCAGTGGAAGCTAAAACTTATAATCATAGGGACAAAGAACTCAAATAACATCAGCACGTCTAAATGTCTTCTTTTTCATCAGCCCAAAGATTATGTAAGCTATTCTTCTTCGAGTTCCTCTTCATTCTTATCTGGGGAGGGAGAGTAAGGGGGTGTAGTAACCCGTATCCAAAATTAGCGATTAATGAGTATATTAATTGTGTAATCATATTTAGATTAAGTAAAACATGATTAAGGAAATTCCAGAAGGATTAATGGAGTTCATAAATGGATTCAGGACACTCGAAAATGGCTTAGAAGGCCCCAAGACTCGAGTGGGATCGGAACCACCGATCCAGGATCGGAGCTTCCGATCTTGGTGACATCGGAACCAAATCGGAACCACATCGGAAGCAAGGAGATCGGATCCTCCGATCAGCGATCGGAGCTTCTGATCGACTATCGGTGACAGGTGTGTGGTTGCATGTGGTTGAGATTGACACGTGGCATCGGAGCTTCCGATCGGAGGAACGGAGCTTCCGATCTGCACGTTCGGAGCTTCCGATCAGGAACGGAGCTTCCGATCGTTGTCTATAAATATAGGTGCGAGGGCTTCATTTCAAAGCGCACCGAATTCCTCTCCTTCGCCCTCGTGGCTCTATTTTAGGGCTTTGGGTACTCTTATTTTAGAGTTGGAGTAAGGAACATATTTTAGTATAGTCGGACAGTGTCTGACATAGTAGCGGAGCAGTGCTCGTGTAGCGGAATAGTGCTCGAGGCTGTGGAGCTGCAGCAGGGGTGTACCCCTAGTTGCGGGATAGTCGCCATCAGTGGGCTGACGACAAACGCAGGTATAGCTATGGTCTCCTTAAATTATTTAGGAGTATGCAATAGCTTAGTTAAGGGTTTTAGAGCTTAATTATTGATGCATGAGTATTTGCATTGTAGAGCTGATATAGGCTTGGAACCTAGAGTGGGACTGCTAGGAACTGCCTATAGCAAGGTACGTAAGTACAAACTGAGATAGTTAGCGGGTTTGCATGCTTATATGTTGCATTTATGTGTCATATTATTATGCAGCATGTGCATATCATATTGTGTCTGTCCATCTTGTGAGATGAGCCATATAGGGCCGCTCAGCCCTATTTGGACGGTTGATGTCTAGGGCCTATTGACTGATGGGTCATGGGTGGCTAGCATCGGGGGACATGGTCCACGTCCTGTAGGAATGAGCAGTGTACGCAGGGTTTGCTCCCCAGGTTGTACCCCTCATGTCCTAGGAGCCATTAATGAGCAGTTATATACATTTATCCCAGATATGGATACCCTATCATTTGTATGCATCATATTAGTATGTTTTACCCAGTGCTTTCGTATTGAGCTTAGAGCTCACGTCCAGTCTTTTTGTGTATCTGGACACCCCATTCGACGGGGCAGATGTAGGTGCAGGGTGGAGCACCAGGAGCTTGGAGTAGTCAGTGATCAGTGAAGACAACAGGATTAGCTGTAGGTTTTGCCTTTAGGCTATTTATTCGATTTGGTTGTATAAATCGAATTTATTTAACCGGTTGTATTCTGCCTGTCTGTTTTTATTTAAGTCTTCCGCAGCGATTTATTTAATGCATGTTTAATTATGCTCTTAACTCTGATTAGGTAGAGGATCCGGGTAGGGTCGCTACATTTATTGGTATCAGAGCATATGCATGCAAGAGACTTGAGATATAGTAATAAGACTTTGGGTTATCCTTATAGGATGGATGAGACCTTGGAAGAAGTGATGATGCGGCAATTAGTTTGCCCAGATATTATCATCATCGGCAGGATTTCTAAAGATTTGACTTATGTGATTCCAGCAAGTGCGGACAGGAGTGATGAATCGTGTCCGAATTTTCAAGATTTTTACTCATATGGATCCTAGTTTTGGATCAAGTACCGTATTCCAGAGGCAGTGGCAGAGCATTGGATGGGACGCACTTGATGCTTGCATCTGTATCGTCCATACCATGATGACACTACTCTGAAGATTCTCCACTAGTAGTTGGAGAGATTGTCAGATAGACCTTCACCAGAGAATGCCTCGAGTGCCTAAAGCATGACAGGTTTCGAGAATGAGGTCTTTAACCTCATGCAGAACATGGTTTTACCGGTATGCTGATATCGATACATTCGATAGGAACATGGGAAACTTCATGTTCAAAATCATGATATGAATACAAGAAGAACGCTGATGGTAGATCGTGAGCAGGAGGGGTCGACTGACATGCACTGACGCAGAGCATAGCTGATTAGCTATCACAAGCCATTTCTCCGGAGTTCTTCGTAGGAGGACATGTAGAGAGACTTGGTCGGGAGTATGCTTGTATCGATGCGTGTGTCGATTAGAAGCTTCATGCTCAAGAAACGAAGACTAGTACGATGATTTAAATACTGTATTGATGTAGTTGTAAATAGTATTTCCGTTGTAATGAATCATCATACTTTGGTTGTATCATTTCAAGTTTGATTGTACATTTCATTGTATTTTGAATACTGTATGTATTACATGAGATTGTAATAAAGAGAAATGGTACATAACTTGAAATAATTGATACATGTTTTATTTATCTAGCAATTCATGGATGGTTGCATGATTTTGCTGAGGTTGGCTTGATTCTAGTTGATTAGTGTTTAACTGCTATAGCTCATGGGATTGGAGTGGGCCGACTGTGACTGTTTGACTTGTGGTTAGTCTAGGCGTTTTCCTAGGATTGACCTAGTTGGTCGGTGGACTATGTTAGTGCCAGCAATGAGTGGACTCATCTAGAGGCATTAAGGGTATTGTTCGGTTTAGAACATTTGGGCTTTGTTCTAGGTTGTTTCTTGAAACAGTAGGCTATCTGACCTTTGCTAGGTTGAGGCTTGTGATGATGGGTTTTCATCAGGGATACCAGGTCCAGTATATGCCGAGAGTTGTGGACTATGACCATGACCAGATGTGATGGGGCGGGACCCTATGCCAGTGTTACTCTGGGAGTCCTTGTACTTCAGAGATTATCTGGGAGCCTTGGTGCTTCAGGATTGGCGGTGGGAAGGCTACTCAGTCTAGGGATTTGGTGACAGACACGACAGGGTATGACCTTGGATTAGATATCAGGTTTGACATCGATGGTTCGATATCGTCTGGTGTGCCAGAGATATTGTTTATGTTCTGCTGTAGGAACCAGTCATGGAGGGATTTTCTTGACAAACGTGTACTCTGAGCAGATAGGTATTAACCTTTGGGTTACTGCTAGACGTGTGGATCTAGTAGGTGGACGGATTTCTACCAGCGATGACTAGGGGTTGTCATCAGAGTTGTGGTTAGAATTTTCTTGTGATAGGAATTATCCAAGATACTGGATGGAATGCTATTTTAAGACTTAGACTCGAATACGAGGACTACCCCATGATGATTGACTTCATCTGTGATAGATTATGTCAGACGCTAAGGATTGTACAGAGCTATCTGAGATATGAGGGAAGCGTGGCCTATACCCGTGAAGCCTTGGTGGTTGTCTAGGTGGGTTAACACGGTAAGCTACCTTAGTCTTAAATTGTTGCACAATCTTAGCGAGGGATATAATCAAGATTGTGTCCAAAGATTGTGGAAATCTTTGGGATACTTTAGTTATTCTTCTTGGACTTAAACGAGCCGTGATGTTCATTCTGAATGAACAAGGCAAGGACAGTGAGTCCAGTGGTTGCGCTAAGTACTGTCTCATATTTTAAGAGGTTGAGCGTAGGATTTTCCATGGGATGGAAATGGGCTTAGTCTATCTTGATGTTTGCCTTGGGTGAACAAGACAACGATTAGTAGTGCTAAGGTGGCACGGGATCTGTGCTAGTGACTACTAGTGGTTATTGGGTAACTCTGTCAGAGTTAGGATGATTAAGTTCAGAATACGAAGCAGCGGTTAGTAGTGCTGAAAAGGCGCAGGACTTGTGCCAAGTAAACTACTTATGTACTGTGATCTGATACCGTTTGGAAATGGTTCTTTGTGGCAGCCGAGTCATAGTTATTGACCGATCCATACAGGTTGAATGATCAATGGTCGTCTGACCAGATGTGTGCGAGCTTAAGTAGATCGGCGAGTTTGATTGGTTGAGCTAATCAGGGTTGATCAGGATGTAACAATTAAGAAATACTTGGGATAGTATTTTGTCAAGTAATGCTTATGGGAAGAGTACTGAATACCATCTCAGAGAAATCAGAGATTTGAGTTATTTGGTCTCAATGATCGTCAGAGATGAATCTTCTGGGATTGCTGTAATCGGGAACGATTGCAAGTAGACTTGTATAATCAAGTTAGGTGCTAACTTGACAGTGGAGACAAACAATGGAGTTGGTAGTTTCCAGTATAGTGCATTCTTGTTAAGAAGAAAGCTGATATTGATTCAATCAATTGATTAGTGATAGCAATAGGTCAGGAAAGGATCATGTCATTGTTTCATGTGAGAGTTTTCGGTTTAGTGAGGGCATCTATGTACACCGTTGTGGTTGATCCGACGAGTAGTGGACATTAGCAAGGAAACATTAGTTGTCTGATCTGTGTGACATTAGCTAGGATTTGATTCTCGAGATCTAGCAGGTTATGTCACTAATATTCCAGCTAGTGATGTGCGATGTGTGACTGAGATAGTTAAGGATCGACTTAATAGCCAACGAGGTTTGCCTTTGGGATAGAAGATTTTGCAAGATCGTGACGGATCAAAAATTGTTCTTTCGAATCAGTGAGTCACATCTATGCGGATTGTTTTGTCAAGAATATTACGCGTTAGTAACAAATGACAATCAGAGACGCATTGTGTGGCAATTTGCTTCGAGCACAAGTGTTTCCCAGGATTGACTAGGGAATCGACGAGTTAGATCGTTTAGTGCTGAGACTGATGCGTTCGGCAAGGGAACGATTTGACTATTGAGAATCTGTTGGGATTTAGTTCCAGGATCAGTATGTTCAAACCTTGGGAGACTGGTTTGAGCTGATGGTATTATCAGAGACTCTGAGTTGAGTTATACCAGGTGCAATGACTGTCGAATTTCGAGACGGAATAGGAAGCGTTTCCATATGGCTGTGCACTGTGGAATGTCCCAGTCGAACATATTGGTGGGAGCTTGCCTTAGTCTTGATGTGTGTACAGTGATTGCGAGTATGTATAACTTACCAGAGGATGTTCATCGATTAAATTCATGAGGTGAATAACCTATGATCGAGATGATGTAAATCATCAGAGGCATAATGATTTCTATTGCAATGTCTGCGTGACTTCGTAGGCCAATGGCTAGGAGATGATGTAGCGTCATGAAGTTCAAGTGATTATAGTTATCATCAGGGCACAGTGTTGAGGTTATACTAATAAACGTGGACAACATAATGTACTAGACATGATGGTTTAAGTTCCCAGTATTCCTTGGAAAGCCGATTGTGTTTCAAGGAGAGTGGGGAGGATAACCAGTCTAGGGAACATAACGAGGAGTTACGTTGAAGTATACACTTGAACAACTAGATTCTCTTCAGGGGAATTTGGGCTTTGTTGTGTCGGCACAGTGTTGGAAATAGTGTTTTCTGACTAGAGGTGTTGAGCACCGAGAACTTTTGGAACCATTAGATGGTTAGAATTGATTAGCAATTCGACGATTGTCGTAAACCAGTCAAGTTATGACTTGGTCTTCGTCAGTATAAGATTTTTTTTGAGACGATAATCTTGATCAAATGGGTGTTTGCATCCTTCGTGATCAGTGAGATCGTGGTTACGACAGAGTACGTATCAGTGCTGTGATACGTTAGTGTCAAGGAATATTGGTTGTCATCAAGTAGCGCAGAAATTTTCAGATGGGAAAATGTTAATGCAGTTCAGCATTAATGAAGCTTGCAGAGAATTCGACGAGAGTCTGAGTATGTCAGAGAATATTTCGACCAGACACTCGAGCAAGGGTTTCTTGTACGTTCTCGAGGTTTTACCCTAGATTTCGAGGACAAAATCTTTTAAGGGGGGGAGAATGTAGTAACCCGTATCCAGAATTAGCGATTAATGAGTATATTAATCGTGTAATCATGTTTAGATTAAGTAAAACATGATTAAGGAAATTCCAGAAGGGTTAACAGAGTTCATAAATGGATCAAGGACACTCGAAAATGGCTTAGAAGGCCCCAAGACTCGAGTGGGATCGGAACCACCGATCCCGGATCGGAGCTTCCGATCTTGGTGACATCGGAACCACATCGGAAGCAAGGAGATCGGATCTTCCGATCAGCGATCGGAGCTTCCGATCGACTGTCGGTGACAGGTGTGTGGTTGCATGTGGTTGAGATTGACACGTGGCATCGGAGCTTCCGATCGGAGGAACGGAGCTTCCGATCTGCACGTTCGGAGATTCCGATCAGAAACGGAGCTTCCGATCGTTGTCTATAAATATAGGTGCGAGGGCTTCATTTCAAAGCGCACCGAATTCCTCTCCTTCGCCCTCGTGGCTCTATTTTAGGGCTTTGGGTACTCTTATTTTAGAGTTGGAGTAAGGAACATATTTTAGTATAGTCGGACAGTGTCTGACATAGTAGCGGAGCAGTGCTCGTGTAGCGGAACAGTGCTCGAGGCTGTGGAGCTGCAGCAGGGGTGTACCCCTAGTTGCGGGATAGTCGCCATCAGTGGGCTGACGACAAACGCAGGTATAGCTATGGTCTCCTTAAATTATTTAGGAGTATGCAATAGCTTAGTTAAGGGTTTTAGAGCTTAATTATTGATGCATGAGTATTTGCATTGTAGAGCTGATATAGGCTTGGAACCTAGAGTGGGACTGCTAGGAACTGCCTATAGCAAGGTACGTAAGTACAGACTGAGATAGTCAGCGGGTTTGCATGCTTATATGTTGCATTTATGTGTCATATTATTATGCAGCATGTGCATATCATATTGTGTCTGTCCATCTTGTGAGATGAGCCATATAGGGCCGCTCAGCCCTGTTTGGATGGTTGATGTCTAGGGCCTATTGACTGACGGGTCATGGGTGGCTAGCATCGGGGGACACGGTCCACGTCCTGTAGGAATGAGCAGTGTACGCAGGGTTTGCTCCCCGGGTTGTACCACTCATGTCCTAGGCGCCATTACTGAGCAGTTATATATAGTTATCCCAGATATGGATACCCTATCATTTGCATGCATCATATTAGTATGTTTTACCCAGTGCTTTCGTATTGAGCTTAGAGCTCACGTCAAGTCTTTTTGTGTATCTGGACACCCCATTCGATGGGGCAGATGTAGGTGCAGGGTAGAGCACCAGGAGCTTGGAGTAGCCAGTGATCAGTGAAGACAGCAGGATTAGCTGTAGGTTTTTCCTTTAGGCTATTTATTCGATTTGGTTGTATAAATCGAATTTATTTAACCGGTTGTATTCTGCCGGTCTGTTTTTATTTAAGTCTTCCGCAGCGATTTATTTAATGCATGTTTAATTATGCTCTTAACTCTAATTAGGTAGCGGATCCGGGTAGGGTCGCTACAGGGGGTGAGTGTTTTGAGACACACTCAGCTTGTGAGGGCCAATCGTACACCATAATATCGAAATAAATATATAACAAGAGTTCAAAGGTGACATGTCTCAAAGAATGTCGCAACATGGGTCACGACAATGAACAAACAGAATCCGAAACAAGGCATAAAAACATATCATAAACTGAGCATAAACGTATACAAAGTACTGTTATTCATATATTATCATAATGACCATGGGCTTTTACTGGTTTTGGGCTCCCTCTGGGGCCTTTTCCCACGCATGGGCTCCCTCTGGGCTTTTTCCCGTAGACAGGCTCCCTCTGGGGCCTTTTCCCTCACAGAATTTTTCCAATGCGCTGTTATTCAAATCAGAATCATCACAAACGAACATATCACATGGGTATCAATTGGAACGAAAAGGACAGAATGAATCTGAACAAAGGCTTAGCAAAGGAATGCATAACGAATCATAAGGTACTTCAAAAATGAAGCATAACAAGGGATTCATGTGGAACGAAACATATACGGAATCAAATGACATGAAACAAACCGTGTACGATCAAAACTTGAAACGGATACTTGGTGATTTCAAACAAGAATAAGCCCAAACAAAGATTTCGATAGTTTCTTAGAATAATGCTTATAGAATCAAAATAAACAAAAAGAGTCCAATAGAAACAAGACTCAATGATTTCCATCGAATTGAAACAAAGATGGCTTAAAAAAACAAAAAACCACTTACCGATTTGTTGCATGCGAAAATCAATATCACAAATAATCGAAGCTTGGAGCAAAAATGTTAGAAGTAAATCTCGAAAATTCACCCTCTTGTTTTCCCAAAATTGGCAGATCAATGGATTTTTCTTTAACCACCTTTCTTTCCAAATTCCTAGGCTTGATTCTCGAGCCAATTCCTTAGCCAATTATCTTCCCTAACTGCAACCTTAATTTCGAAAATATATGTAGAAAAATGAACGAAAGTTTTGGTGATTTTATAGGGCAAACAATATTAAATAATATTAAAAACGTAAATTAGTGGGTAGAGGAAAAGTTAGGAAAATTTAATGACTATTTAGGATATAATTAAATTATGACTTGAAGACTAACTAATAATTCTAATAAATGTGAATTTAACTATATATACAAATAGGCTAATAATATATATATATATATATATATATGTATGTATATATTCCCACAAGTTAATGTATTTTCTTGTAAATAAAAATAAATAAATCTATAGAATAGAAGCATGAGGTTTCTACTTTATTTTGTGCAAGAATTTATACCCAAGACAAACATAAAAGCTTTCAATTAAAAATAAGAAATTAATATCATAATGAACATGAATTTACAGAACCGGTTACAAATTTTAAACACTAATAACTCCACATTAATATGACGATTAAGATGAATCATTATTTTTAAAATAATACTACTTAAAAAAATAATAAGTTTCTTTAAATGCAAAATTTATTTGAAAAGCCTTAATATAAGTATAATATGAGAACCGAGATTTAGCAAAACATTGGAATTAAAAATATTTATTTTTTTATTTTTTTAGTAGGTACAAGAAATTTATAAGTATATTTTTCTTATTATATCGTGAATTTGGTCACGAGTATCACATCGGAAAGAACGAACAGATTTCGGAAGGCCCCAAGAGTTTCGTAAATATCCGCTGCTCATGAGTTCGGGTTATTTCCGTTATGTATCATAAAGTTTACTCGACTGAACATGTTAAATTAAAAATAGTTACATCGTTTGCTAACCCACCCACGAAATATCATTGAGGGAATTAAAAATCGATCCTAACAGTCATCAACAAGAACACATAAAAAAAACATGAGATATGTTTAATCGATATTTTAAATTTTTATAGTTAACAATCACCACTCATCATATATGATCTATTTCATTCATAAAGATCACAATTTTGGGATTTAATTCAGGAACCATGGAAGTTATGAATTAAAGCTTCATCCCTTCCCTTTTACTCACGCCCCCAAATAATGACAAATTACCAACAAAAAAACACCTTCAATCTCAACAACCAAAAGTGCATGCATGAACTAGTGATAGTCTGATAGAGGTGTGTTTAATTTATACCATTAACTTTGCGATACAATAGCCATCATATATATTGTCTAAAAAAACCTCAAAATTCACATTTAAGAAACACCCAATATTTGAGCTCGTTTTAATTAAATATATATATTTAAGCAAACGAGAAGGAAAAAAGAAATTGCGTATGAAAAAACATGAGAATAATGGGTTGGGTTTTCGGTATACCATATCAAAAATATTGATATGAAAAAAATTCATACCGTTAATGATATCGAAATTCTGAAATTTTGATATGGAAAAAATTCATACTGATACCATATAGATACCAAAAAAATGTCTATATATCAAAAAAATTTCGTTACCGTATCCCAAAAAATCGGTATTTTGGTTCGATATCTCAGCCACAGAATTGAGATAGAAATAATGTGCTTGTAGGCAGGGGCGTAGCTAGGAATTTGAAACAAGGGGGCTCGAAAATTAAAATTTTAAGCTATAAATCACTACAATATTTTCAACATAACATAAAATCGAAGTGCAAACAACAAGTTTCTCTTCATAAAATCATCAAAATCTGGATAAATATTAGCCAAAAGTTCAAACGTTAATAATGATAGTGTATGCATAAACGAAAAAAATACAATTTATGCCAAAAGAGATGTAACTTAAATAAAATATTACTTTAGTTGCAACCTTCGATTTTTCAAGAGATCAAAAAAATTAAGCTAGGGATCTATTTATTTCCCAGCTCATCAATTTATTTCACCTATAAACATACTATTAATGGAACAAAAAAATTCACAAGGATTTAATAAAAGATGCATTTATAAATTCTAAATTATGAAGCAATGTCTACTGCTATAAAAAAATTAAAATTTCAAATCTTACATATGAAAATTATAAAAAAAAAAGCTATGTAAATTTTAATCACAACCAAAATATGCAATATCAACGATCAAATAACTACAATTAACAATAAAAACAAATAAACTAGTGCATTCAACTATATATCTATTGTCAATTTTTTTCAAAAAAATAAAAATACCTTTTGTGATTTGTCACTTGATTTAATATGAAAGAGGAAGGACTTAATGCAGACTGCAAAGATGAGTGGAGATGAATCAACTCATGAGTCACAAAGTGGGCGATGAATTGTTTTTACCGAGATAAACTTGAAGAGAAGGGAATCTGATTAATTTTTTTAACGCAGAAAATTAAAGTGTTAAAATAGGGTTAGGTAGGATAAAATAATTGGGTGGGCTTTGGTAAAATTGTGGACTATACACCTATATATATATAAAAATTTGTGGGTCAAGCCCAGCCAAGCCCATACATACCATACGCCACTGCTTGTAGGGGCTGTTGGTTTATCAAATATATTTCAACTCCTAATCATTTTAGAAACTTTAATGTTCCCCTTTTTTTTCCAGCAGCCCAACATAAACACAATCACTCTTTTGGAAGAGAAGAAGTGCAGTTGCCCGATAGAATGAAAGAAACATTAACTACCATAATAAAATTCATATAAAACATAATAATGCCAATAGGAGAAAATAAATTAAAAAAACCAACGACTGTATTGTACAGAAGTCTCTATAATAATAAATTTTAAAATGTGCATATATAGATTTATTGGGCTTGAGAAAATAAGTGGGGGATGGATTGGGCTTCATCACCCACCCCTGATACGAATATTTTACTATTCTAGAATCAGTTTGATATATTGGTTTTAGATGGTATTCAGCTAAAATTATTAAAAGTGGATTATATAAAATCCTAGAACTTATAAACATGACTAATTTTAATAATAAGTTGGTAAAGTATTTGAATAAATTTATTTTAAATAATTTAAAATATTGATGTATTTTGTATTATAAGATATTTTTATTGTTAAATTTATAAAAATACATATATAATACTTTGAATGTAAGGTAAATAATTATATATTTGTGAAAATAATTTTAGAATTTTATAATAAAATTTAAAAAAAATGTATATTTGGTCCATTGATTTGCAGGTGTTTTATATTTTTTCTATCATCGGTTAGTTCGCAGTTCTAACGATACATTATCATTTTCAGGTATCACGTCAGCACTTTCATGAAATAGACTAAAGTAGAGAATTAGATACAAATTACTGGACTTATAAGATCATAAATTGACCAATAAAATGAACAATATCTAACATACATATAAATGGAGAGTGTTATTCTCACTCTTCTCCCATTCCATTACTAATATTTTCTCTTCTTTACTTACAAATTTACCCTCACTTAATTACTCATTTTTTTATTTTACTAAAATGTCATTAATATATTAACTTTCCTATTCTATTTACAAGATTTCAATCATATCATTTCCAATTTTCCCATTTCTCTTTCTACGTCTTCTTTCCTTTAAATTTTTTTTTTTCTAAAGTACACCATCCGATCCATCTTTTCAAAATTAAAAAAAAAAAAATACACCATCCAATATTTGGAAGTTCTTGTTTACTGAAACTTTATTTTATAGTAAAGTAATATATGAAAATATTTACGTAATATTACAATAATCCACTCATATACCTATCAAGATATAAATTTTAAATTAAAAATCAATTTAAATGAGATAAAACGTTCCAAAGAATAATTTTAAAAATAAATATAATTCTTGCTCAAAAATTGGACTAATTCAGAATTTAAAAAAATTAAAACTGGATTAATTCTTTAAAAAAATTTACCATACGAGTATACGAGAAATCTAATTTTAATTTAAGTTTATCACATAATCTCGCACATATCATTAATTAGGTTGAATTTTAAACAAAAATCTCATATACCACCAAAACTTTTGTATAATATTTTTTGAAAAAATCACAATATCTTTTATTATATGAGAAGTGAATCTCATTCCAAGAAATTATATTGAAAGCAAAAATAATAATAAAATGAAAGGCTCAAAGAGAAATATATAATTATCGTTCACAGAAAATTATATAAATCGTAATAATAATTTCCTTCGATATTTTTTTTAAATAATCAATTTAATTATTTGATCTAATTTATTGATAATCTCTAAATTTTGAAGCGGTGATTTTTTCCCACAGTAAAATATAATATACTATATTTTTAAAAAAAAACAAGTGAGAGTAAGTGTGAAGAAATAGAAACCCTGAAACTAAAATCTTGAAACTTGACTAGGAAAAGTTAATGGACATTGTAATTATGATGGTAACTAAGTGGGGAAAATTTGTAAGTCGAGAAATTAAATAATACAAATGGAGTGAGAAAAACAATTTTTGAAGTAGGAATAACACTCTCCCATATAAATATACCACTTTAAATTGTAAATTTTATATTGTACCACTCGTTTTCTTCATATCATGTGTTAATGAAACTCTTCATCTTCTTCTTTGTTAATCCACCATTAATATTATATAAATTTTTTACTCATATTTTTAATGGTTAATTACTCGCATGTAACATGTGCAATTTCTTAGTTAATGAAAAATATGTAAGTTACATAAACAAAATTGTAATTTTACATTAACTTTTCGAGAATGTTGTTGACCAATTTCGAGTTCCAATTTCGAGGCATGACTAAGCCCAATTTATGTCACAAAATAGATTATCGTAATAACTAATATATTTCATGATTAACATCTAAAAATTCATATTTATAAATTATATATAATAGCAATTTTGAATCTTTAAACTAATTAAAATGGAGATGGAGTCAGACGATCATCTACCTACCGTTAAACCGTCAATGGTAAGTGGTGGTAGCCCGACAATGTTTACATAATTTAAGTCCATTCGTTCGTCAGATATCGAAGTTTAAAATCCACATCATTGTTTCTTGGTAAATGAACTCCTGTTATCAGTGCATGCAAGACACTAGTATCTTAAAAAAAAGTTCCAACTCTTGTCTCGGTTATATTAATTTCACTCATCCAGTCATACTGCATATCTTATTTTCCGAAGGATACGCGTAGTGTCCCTGCACTGCTGCACATCTTCCCGACGGAACAGTCTATGCTACCACATGGGCACTGCTCATATGGAGATCCAACGACCTTTTTTTTGTATTTCAGATGGTCATGTGAACATTTGAAATGAAAAATAATAATAATAATAATAAAAAACAACTGTTGGATGTAGCACATTAACAGTGTTCATGTGCTAGCATAGACTCTACCCTCTCCGACACGCATTAGTGGAATTAGTTAGTTGATCAAAACGTTAAACCATCTAAATAAGATCCTCCTAAACAAGAAATTAAACCTATTTGCGCAATTGTATGTTATTCAACTCAACATATTATTGGAGGATCTTGTGGGATTATCAATGTCCATTCTTCGATATATTTTTCACCTTTCCAAGAGAAGTATGTTTTCCTAATGGATTTCCATTGTCTCTTCTTTTCATCTAGATAAGTTGGTATCAATCTCATTATTCTTTTTGGGTGAAATAACAGGCCCCTCAATTGATCTGTAGTCACCCCCTTGTCATATCAAAGTAATAAAACTATGATAACATGTATATTTTATTATATGGAGAAAGTTTTAATGAAGTATTTCTTAAATCCTTGCATACGTCTGGAATGAGAAACACTTATTTCGCATTTAGTCTTGTTAAGTACAATAAATTTGTATTTTTATTCATGTAAGTTTCATTTTTTTTTTATTTTGATTCTGTTACAGTAAATTTTTATTTTTAATTTTGTTACTTTTATATACGTTTTTTTTACCGAAATATATCGTATCTTCCTGAAATATATATATATATATAAATTAATTGAGAACCAAAAAGTGAAATATATATATACACGCACAACAAATGCAAATTCACCGTTAATAAGACTAAAAAGTTAAACAAAATACAAATCTAAAGACCAAAACTATACTATTTATCTGTCACAAATTACAATAATATAAATTCAATTCTACAATCTTGGTCTACTTTTGATACCTATATATATCCTAATTTAATGTTTTTAAAATTTTATTTTACGTAAATGGAAATTTTTACATTGACATAGAATGGAGGATGTGGAAATATGTAGACATATTCAACACCGGAAGGTTTACTTTCGATGTAACTTCCATCAATATAATTAATTTCTGAGATACTCGTATATTTTTAGGACATCCAACAACTGTTACTATTACTATTACTATTACTATTACTATTACTAATTGATTGAGTACGTACGTAATACGTTACAGCTTGTGGGGCATTCTTTAATTCTCTGGATGTTTCAGGAGTCTCCGGATTTTAGCAATTCTCCACTGTCAAAACTTCATTTTAATTTCTCGGCTCAAAATTGCTATTGATCATATAAGTCATTCATATTTTATAAATATTTTGTCACGTTCACGGTTTGTAATATGTCTGTGAATGATTGTCATTGAAATGAAATTGATGGACCCATTATTTCATGCAAAAAATCACAGATATATGTGATCATGTGAAAGATAGATACTCTTGTCTTCCTAGCTAGTCCTAGATATGACTCATATTTGCACTATTAATTCCAGGGAATTAAATCTTTGCCAAAAGAAAACATTTCAAGTTATTTGAAATTTCCATCTTTGATTTTTAATCCACTAGATAATAATTTTTATTATTTTAAAATTCAAAAAATTTCAGGTTAATACTCTGTTTTGTGAATAATTATATTATCGTACATTAAATGAAGCGCGAGTAATATAAATTGGATTGCCATGAATTATAGTGGTCTCTCGGCAATTTGAACAAATTCCAGTACTCCATTGTTATTTCAAATCTTTGTCAATAGACAACATTTCAAATCCATACCCCTTTTATGTCCAAAAAAAATCCATATCCTTTCAAATGGAAAATTCAAAATGCATCCCATATTTGTTGAAATGTCGTCTTCCCTTTGTGGTATACGTGATGTGATGCCCTTGTTCCCATAGTGATTGAAATAGACTAATGTAGCAATTTAGGTTAGTTATCTTCGTAAAATATGGATGAATGAATAGGAGTTCAAATACTTAATTAGTGGACTCCGCCAGGAATACCTCAATTGAATGGTGTGTCAGAACGTTGTAATCGAACATTGATGGACATGAATGGTTCAATCAATGATTGGATTCACTAAATTGCCTCCTTCATTTTGGGGATACACGCTTGAAACCGCGTCAAATAAATATTGTTCATACAAAGGCAGTGGATAAAACACCATATGAGATATGGATGGGAAAACCTCCCAAATACTCTTACTTGACGATATGGAGATGTATTTCTTACGTGAAACAGACAGTGGAAGATAAGTTGAATAGTAGATCCACTTTATGCTATTTTGTGGGATATCCAAAGAATTGTTGGATATTATTTTTATCATCCAAAAGAAACAAAGTTGTTTGTTTCAAGAAATGTCATCTTCTCACTGAAGAAATTTCTATTATATAGAAAAGATGATATGATAGATCTCGAAGAGGTTCGAGAAATGCCCACTACAGTAGAAATAAAACCCGAACCTCAACAACCAGTCGATGAGATACACGCACCAAAGAGGTTTGAGAGAGCTATTAGACCGTCTACTAGATACACTCTGCTTCATGAAGAAGGCCATATGAAACTAACCATGGATGTGGTCCAAGGAATTTCAAGGAAGTAATATCGGATGCAGAATCAACTAAATATCTTGAATCCATGCAGTCTGAGATGGACTCAATTTATTTCAATCAAGTTTGGTCATTATTGGACCCACCTAAGGAAATTGTACCCATAGGATTCAAATGGATCTACAAAATAAAACTTGAAGTGGATGGGAATGTTTTGACCTTCAAAGCAAGATTGGTTGCAAAAGGACACTCAAAGACAAGAAGTTGACTGCGAGAAAACCTTTTCACCAGTCGTTATGTTCGAGTTTATTAGGATACTACTAGTTATAGCAGCATGGTGTGACTATGAAATATAACAAATGGATGTGAAGAAATTGTTCTTTAATGAAGATATTAAGGAAGAGATTTGCATGTCTTAACCTGAAGAATTCACATCAGTGGGAAGCAACCATAATATCTAAGCTTCAAAGATCCATATACGGTCTCAAACAAGGATCGAGGAGTTGGAACCTCATATTTGATAGCACTATCAAAGAGTTTGGTTTTGTGAAAAATCCTGAGGAACCGTGTGTATACAAGAAAGCCGGTAGGAGTGCAGTAACATTTCTAATTCTATATGTTGATAATATCCTCCTCATTGAGAATGATGTAGGATTACTGTAATCAACTAAAGTGTAGTTAACGAGTAAGTTTTTCATGAAAGATATGGGTAAAGCTTCCTATGTACTGGGATTAAAAATCTATAGGGATGGATCAAAGAGGACATTGGGGCTCACCCAAGCTACATATATCGATACCATACTAAAGAGGCTCTCTATGAATGAATCCAAGAGAGGACATCTACCAATGAGTCTTGGTAATACTCTATCCAAATCAGTGTCCTTGACGAAGGAAATAGAGACAATGACACGTGTCCCCTATGCGTCTGCAATTGGTAGCATAATGTATAATATGATATCGACAAGAACTGATGTATCATATGCTCTGAGTGCATGACACAAGTCGCTATTAGGCGAACCCCAGTGATGCGAATCTTGGATGCATGTAAAGCAAACATGATTATAAACGAATCGTATCATCAATTCAATAGCAAAAAGATTCTTTAACGTTGTCTCAATCTTTTAAACAAGTAAGTTTGCAAAAATATACCCCTAGTTTACTTGAAACTAGCAACAGATATTCACGGAATAAACAACTGATCACAACGGGACCTTCAAAAGAAACTGTCTTTGACAACCCACGAAGATAATCAATTGAAAAACGCCACAAAGTAATTAAACTTTGATAAGTTTGATTAGATAAAAACAAAGCAAATCTTTGAAAAAATTCTAGAGAAAATTTTTAAGGATTGATAAAAATCAACAATTCAATAACTTCAATTATCTATTCAATAATGAATGTATATGCTGTATTTATAATACAACTATAAAATAATAAAAGATATCGTAAAATAATATCTAAAGATATCTTCCAAAAGTTTCCTCATAAACTTAAAAGACTCAACATATCACAATATATCAAAATATAAAAAAAAAATACTCAAAATTCCACGCGCACACACTACAAGTCAAAGTGTGTGTGAGAGAAATCAGGCGCGGGCGCGCATGAGTTTCGTAAAACAAACTTCTCAATTTCGGCGACGGCGCGGGCACGCTATGATAGTGGCGCGGGCGGGCTGCAACATCGCATGACACGGCGCGGGCGCACGAATTCGGTGGCACGGGTGTGCCGTTGCTTCGACCTCTTAGCCTTCTTTTTGTATTTTCGTCGATATTTTCTTCAACTTCTTGATCGTTTTGAACTTTATCAACACAATAACACCCTCCAACATGATCTTCAAGAACTCCAACTTGTTTCCCATGAATTCCAAACCCTTCAACTCTCGATTGTAAATCACGGAGCAAATCTTGGAACAATACGAATCTTCGAGCGCCTCCTGATTCATATCAGACTCCCCTTCTTCAAAAAGATTTGTCCTCAAATCTTGCCCCTTATCTACAAAAACCAAGCAAGAATTAGAAACTTTAAAATTAATTTTCACGTGCACTAGTATACATTGCTCACTCAAAATCATATCAAGACTCACGAAATTTCTCATACTTAAACTAAATACCTTATAGCCACTCACATGCATAAACATGATTGAAATTCCGTTAAGCAATACATACACTAAATTCCTCCCCTTCTTAGACCTAGTTAACACCAACACAAAGTTCATAGTTAAGTAAAACCATTGTTTTCTAGGAATAAGAAATACTTCACATGCAATATGTCACTCACAACTCCACTCGGCATATCTCTTCATGTGTAACCATAACAAATATTCATCCATTAGACTCATTCTTTTGGATCTCTCAAAATTACACTTCAATCTCAAGACAAAATATCCTTTCATCAAGCAAATAATGAAACGACGAACATATAAAGAACAACTTATTTTCTCTAAACAAATACTTGCTCACATAAAATTTATCATGAACACTGCACAAGTATTTTTCAAACCATAAGAACCACGTAACCAAAAGAGATAAAAACTCATACCTTTGTGATAGTGTAGTAACTACCACATTTTTTTTACCTCGTTGGTACTTAATCAAATCTTCACTAATAATTCGAAATCCTTGAAGACTCTCATCATCCACAAGTAAAGCAAATTTTCTTTTACACAACACATTATCTTTCAAACTTTCACAAAAACTCTCATCTCTTTGTGTTGAAACCACAAGTATCAAATATTCGACATGCTTATTCAAAGTTTTGACATATACTAAGATATAATCAAAGTATAACACAATAAATTTACCTCTAGATGCATGCAGAATATAACACATCAATCTCATGATGAAAGTATTATGCACATTAGCTAACCCAAAAGTCATTACTAGCCACTCAAGCAAATAGGACTTCTCACCTATGCTATTCATGCAACACTCGCACATATCAACATAAACCAAATCACTCAATCTCATAACATACCACGATTCAAACACCTCGAGATCAAGAATCACAACACATTCCATATATGGCACATTCACAATTCTCCCATCAAAGTATTTAAATCCAAACAATTGAGAATTGAGGTCATACCTTTGAATGTTGGTATTGAATTTGTACCCTTGAATTAAATCTACTTCATACCTCACAAAAGGAACAACCTTCAAACCTACAACCTCACCTTGACATGGATCCAACATGTTAAGCCTTTTAGTGTTGTATCTCCTTTGCTTCTTCATCAAAACATCTCCAAAATCCAGCAAAAAAGAACAAACGCTGCTCGGGATTGAACCGGCTAAATCATGATAATGAGATAAAACCTCTTTGTACAAAAGTATTTTATGAATTTTATTCATTTGCACTAAATTTTCAACCTCATAATTTTGGACCTCAATATTTTCTTTTTTTATTGGACTCTTTCCTCTCTTTTTTTCTCTCAAATGTCATCTCACTCTTTTGCACTCTTTTTATTTCGGCCTCTAAATTTTTTTTTCCTTTTTTTTCCATGGCTATCTCAATTTTTTCATTATTCTTTATTTCAGTCATATCACTCAATTTTTCAAATTTCAATTGATCCTCAAAAAATTCTTTTGGATTAAATTGCAATGAAGTAATAGAACGATTAGACGACTCATCCAACAAATTACTAGTTCCACTATGAACATCAATAGAACTGTCATCTACCACAATAATATTAGATGACTCTTCAACACTTGAAAACTCACCTACCACTTCATATGCTCCAACACTAACATCATCAACCAATGAAATTTTATCCTTATGTTTCTCAACTTCAACTTTTAATTCATTATCAACTACAACATTAGATTCAACATCTACTTGAGAATCCGCCACATTCATCACAACATTCTTTAAACATTGACTCATATTATGCTCATTGTTTTTAGAACACCATAAGCATACAATATCACAAGTACTAGAATTTGAAAGTTTAGATGTACCTTGATAATCATGTTTTGGAACTCCACTTCTCCTCTCATAGTGATTAGGAGCAAAGCGTTTCCTCATCACTCTTTTCAACTCATCCCAGGACTCATTTCACGTCTCTCCCTATTCTCATCCAATCTATCCCACCAAGTGCAGGCATAGTCGGTAAACTCTTTTATGACAAGTTTAACCTTCTTAGCTTCAGATAGATCAAGACTATCAAATATATTCTCTACTTTCTTTTCCCACTCCAAATACATCTCTGGATCCTCATCTCTATAGAACAATGGAATTTTATTTTTCTTACTTCTATTACTAACACACCCATAGAATCTTCTTTTACTCTCCATATACTCATCATCTTCATCAAAAAAATAATTTCTTTAGGACATCGTACCTACAAGAAAAAAGTTAGTAATAAAAATTTACCTCACACAAATTCTCACTAGTCACTTCAAAGAAAATCACTCAAGCACTCTTTTTGTTGTTTCACTCAAATATATGGAATAGCTTATGCTTTGTGATTTTGTGTGTATCAAACTCACAAGTTCAAAACTTGTAAACACTTGTCAATCGACTCACGTAGATTGCATAAAAAACAAGGAATTGACTTTATGAAGATTGAAATAATTTTGTACCTAAAGACTCACAAGACACAAGAACTTTGCCACAAGTTTTTCTTTTCCACCCCATTTTTTTTTCAACAATTTCGGTCTTCACACTTATTTTTTTTTTGACCGATTTCAAATCTCTTTTTTTTTTTGATTTTTTTTTTGATAAACTTGTAGCACAAGACACGAAAATTGGGCAATAATATTGATAAAAATGACACAGAAGTTTGACGAAGAAAAGACTCAACGAAGAACAAAAGAAAAAGGACGAAGAACACGAAGAACGGATTAGAAGGACGAAGAATAGATAAGAAGAACAAATAGAAAGATACGACTTACTTGAATCAATGAAACCTTAAGCTTTGATACCAAATGATGCGAATCTTGGATACATGAAAAGCAAACACGATTATAAACGAATCATACCCTCAATTCAATAGCAAAAAGACTCTTTAATGTTGTCCCAATCTTTTGAACAAGTAAGTTTGCAAAAATCCACCTCTAGTTTACTTGAAACAAGCAACAGATATTCGCGGAATAAACAAATGATCACAACGGGACCTTCAAAGGAACCTGTGACAACCCACGAAGATAATCAATCGAAAAATGCCACAAAGTAATTAAACTTTGATAAGTTTGATTTGATAAAAACAAAGCAAAGCTTTGAAAAAATTCTAGAGAAATTTTTTAAGGATTGATAAAAATCAATAACTCAATAACTTTAATTATCTATTTAATAATGAATGTATATGTTGTATTTATAATACAACTACAAAATAATAAAAGATATTTCAAAATAATATCTAAAGATATCCAAGATATCTTTCAAAAATTTTCTAATAAACTTAAAAGACTCAAAATATCACAATATATCAAAATATATCAAAAATACTCAAAATTCCACGCACACACACTACATGCCAAAGTGTGTGTGAGAGAAAGCAGGCGCGGGCACGCATGAGTTTCATAAAACAAACTTCTCAATTTCGGCGACGGCGCGGGCGCTCTATGCTGCAACATCGCATGACACGGTGCGGGCGCGCGAATTCGGTGGCACGGGCGCGCCGTTGCTTCGACCTCTTAGCCTTCTTTTTGTATTTTCTTCGATATTTTATTCAACTTCTTGATCGTTTTGGACTTCATCAACACCATAACACCCTCCAACATGATCTTCAAGAACTCCAACTTGATTCCCATGAATTCCAAACCCTTCAACTCTCGATTATAAATCACAGAGAAAATCTTGGAACAATATGAATCTTTGAGCGCTTCCTAGATTCATATCACCCAGTCCAATGAATTGGAAAGCCGTGAAAGACATTCTTAAGAGAATAACTAAGAATTTGTTCATGGTTTATGGGGATAGAGAATTAAATTTGGAAGGCTACACTTATTCTAGCTTCCAAAAAGACGTGGATGACTTGAAGTCAACCTCTGGTTTTGTATTCATGCTCAATGATGGTGATGTCTCTTGGAAGAGTTTTAAGCAAGATACCGTAGCCGATTCAACCACTGAATCCGAATACATTGATGCATCGAATTCAACAAAAGAGGCAGTTTGGATGAAGAATTTCGTTCAAGAGTTGGGTGTCATTCCTAGTGGAGTTGATCCAGTCCCGATGTACTGCGACAACACTGGTATCATTGAGCAAGCAAAATATCCAAGGTATCATCAGTTATCCAAACATATACTGAGGAAGTTCCACATCATCCGGGAGATTGTGGCAAGAGGAAATATATTTGTCGATATAGTTAGCTCTGCAGATAACATTGTTGATCCACTAACGAAGCCCCTGCCAGTTCCATTGCCTGAGAAGCATTGCGAGACAATGAGATTAAAGTTTATGGGTAGTTGGCTATAGGGAAAGAGTAATATTGTTAGAGTAGATGCTCTACGAGCCAATTGTTTGCTAGAGATTTTATTGACTCAAGTGTAATAAATAATTTTTAATTTAATATACATTACATTTCATATTTATTCTGGAATTTTTTTTATCTGTATAACCTTGCAAGCTACATAGATAAAGATCTTGAATATATCATAGTACAATAAATATGAGGTTGACATATGATGACAATCATTAAACACATATTTAAGTTACCGTATATTCTAGACAAGTTCCTATTCAATTAAGCCGCCTAAAAAAAGGATAAAGGTCGCTTGCGTTTGATACTAACATATGTGATGTTATGTACCACGTTTCATTGGTAAAGACATGGAAATGTTTAGACATACAATATGGTGCTGACTTGATGAGTTCACTGAACTACCCTCCCTTGGACTTTTCAAGTGGTTATTGTTCATCAAGTGGAGAATTCCGTGATTATGGTAGTACATCATTATTCGTTATGATCCGAGACAACACTTACGATAATATGTTATGGCTGCACTTTGAATAGTTTACCGACTCCATGAGGGTCATCAAGAGGTGAGATTGGGTATAGTTGCGACACGTGTAGGATCCAGTTCATTGTAGTCGGGTACTCAGCGCACGCCTATGGGCGTGGATATCCTATATGATTTGAAGAGATAATAGTGCATGGAGTTTCTGGCCAGAGCAATAATTTGTGCTTTATGAAGAAGAGTTTCTTTAGTTGAACATGCGATGTCACTATGTATCTTCTGATGTGTTTCACATGATTATCGAATCTCGATCAATCCTCGATGTACCAATGTTTGAAGATTCGACCAGAATATGTGAGATGAAGGGACCGTATTGTTTTATAATCATATTCGATTGGTTCTTGCAGGAACTATCAGTGATACCTAGGAAATCATGAGGTGATGGTGTGATGCTACTATGTGCTCTTATCATGATTCGATGCATCCAATCAGAAAAAAAAATTCTGACATTTTGTTCAAAGAGTTGATGCATAGAATGTGGTTAATTAGGGTAAGCCCGCATAAAATACATCTCCTGAATCAGAAGGAGTTGTGAACCCACGGTTAGTCCCTAAACCATTGAGGGTCACACAAGTATTGATTTTCTTGTTTCCGTTGAGATGGTCAATTCAAGGAGTTGAAGTTGGAAAAAATAATATGATAGAATTAAATATAATAAAATTATATAAGATTTTATAAGTAAATTCTATTTTTGGAATTGTTCAGTGGAATCAAATTAGGAAGTCGCTTAATTTGGAATAGTGATTTCAAAATTTTGGACTTTGTGTCATAATAACGAGTAAGTTAAACTCATTACATCGGTGATAGTGGATCTTCGATTGGGATTAAGATGATATTTATTTATGGGATAAACGTGTGTTTCTTAGAGAGTCAAAGCCTATTAGTACATATTTATTTATTATGGTTGGACTATAATACATATTAATGTTTATGTAGGAAGCCAATTATGATTTAAAGACTCCTAGTATGACTATGATAAACTTGTAGACTCCAAGTCTAGAAAGATTTGAGTTCTAGTTGAACACTACAAGTCTTGGAAACTCCTATAAATATGAGAGAGCATAACTTGAAATTCACTCCACTTTAGACCACGGATTTTCGGCCACCTTGATTCCTAGTGTAGGAATTTTTGTGCCGCACGGTTTTTCAATCTTTACGAAAAATATGATTTTGGTTTCTAGTGAGATCAAGAGGAAGAACAAGATAATCAATCGTGGACTTGATTGATTTAAAGAAAGGCATAGCCAGTTGATCGTTCATAAGAATTTACAAGAAAAACTATTTCTGCTTAAATCCGGAATAGTTGGTTCCAAGAGATAAACGTTAAAAGGTAAATTATTATAGAACACCCTATGAATGATTTGATTATTAGATCTATACGACATCCAAGATATATTTTTACGACAAATATTTATTAAATTTTATATTTCGCTTCGTTCTTGGATGCGAGAATCACGAATCACAACAGTCAAACCATGGCAAAACAAAAAAATAACATTACACGCATGATCTCGTCCAAAAAGTATATAAAGAAAAGAGAGTCAATGACGACGGCTAGCCTAAATTTTGATATGCTGCCGCACATTATCAAAATTTCAATTTTGTGAATAGTTTAGTTACAAATATAAAAATTAAATTCTTTATATTGAGAATATTGCATTTTTGGTCATGTATATTTGTTTATTTGTGATTTTAGTTGGACTTTTGATGATTTAAATCATTTTTCATCGGTAGTTCTGATATGACACTATATATATTTCAACGTCATATCAACATCATATTGGTACCACATCAGCACCACACATGAAAAAAAATATAAAATTGTCGAAAAAAATATCGGAGTAAGACTAAATTTTGAAAACATAGAAGATTAAAATTGCAAAAATACAAACATACATGGAAAAAATATACAATTTTTCCATATAAGTCTAAAGTTTCAAGGAATAAAATTTATTTTGGTACAAGAACTATTGATAAAATTTAAAATTGATTCATAAACTATTGAAAAATGATTTAATTGGTACATGATCAAATTATAAAATCAATTTTATCATTTACTTAAATTATTTTATAGTCCAATATTTTTTTTAAATTCAAATAGATACATATTTTAATTTTTCAAAATTATTTTATTGATTACAATTATAAGTATAAATTTATATTTATTTAAACTTTATATTAAAATAAGATAACGTATTTAGGGTGATAATGTAGTAGTTCGACTTCTAATTGATCTAATCTATTGTTTAAACATGATTAAGGGTTACGAATTTGAGATTAAGGAGTTGAAAATCGGATTCAGATTGATCGAAAATGGTTTCTAAGGCTTCAAGTGTTTGAGAAAGTTTGGAAGTTCCGAAGGAGAGATCGAAAGCTCCGAACGTGTTCGGAAGCTAGCATTGCTGATCGGAAGTTTTGAAGAGAGTTCTGAAGTACCGAACTGGTTCGGAAGCCAAGGTTTGTGTTCGGAAGCTACGAGCAGTTCGGAAGTTCCGAACTTGAGATCGGTAGTTTCGATCGTGTAACAGTCAGACAGGGCATGGACTTTGATTAGGTGATTGGACAAGAGGGATTTTGGAAGCTCTGAACTAGGATCGGTAGTTCCGAACTACCTTTGATAGTCGTGTGGTCAAATTGGAGACACGTTGTTGGTGAAGATCGATCGGAAGCACAATCGGAAGCTCCGAAGTGGGATCGGAAGTTTCGATCGCGAGTTCGGTAGTTCCAAATATGGTCAATATATAGAGGGCCGAGAGCTCATTTTCAGATGCACCAATTCCCTTCCTCTCTCTCTCTCTCTCTCTCTCTCTCTCTCTCTCTCTCTCTCTCTCTCTCATTTCTAGGTGCTTTTAGTGAGTTTTTGAGCATTTCCTTGGCGTCGTTTCAAAGATCCGGAAGCGACGGAGTGCTGCCAGAGTCATGGCGGAGTGGTGCCCAGGTTTTGGGGGTATCGTCATCAGTAGGCTAACGACGGTAGCAGATATACTACTAGATTCAGATTAGTTTAAGTGAGTATCTATTAGTCTAGTTAAGGCTTTTAGAGGATAAATAGTGATACAATGATTGTCTGCTTATAGGCTTGGACTAGAGGACTTGTATCGTTAGGTTGCTTACTTTGAGGTACGAACGTACTATCCGAGATACCCTGGTTGAGTATGTATATTCTATGTTTGCATGTTTTATGTGGTATTATTAATATTTGCATTGAATATGTCACGGATATTATGCTACATACATTATCATGTTTCGCCTTTTACCATTGTTATAACATGTAATGGGGTCGCTCAGCCCCATTATATTTTTGTGGATGGATGCTATGATTTTGGATCCGGCTATGTCCACGATTTATGGTATGGGAGTGCCTCCTGATGCGACGACCTAGCGTACTACATACCATGGAGCCTTTGACTGAATAGGAATCTACATTGATAGGTTTCCGGTACCCTTCACTTGCATTTAATATTCATAGCTTATGTATACTCATACATCTATAATGATCATTGTTAGCTCACGTCCACGATTTTTGTTCTGGACACCCCATTCCACGGGACAGGACTTAGGTTGGACGGACCAGGTGGTAGCGGCCGTTGAGCTTTAGCAGGGTGGATTGTAATTTACCAGGTTTTCTATTTGCGGGATTCAGTACTATGTTTTGATTGGTTTGTATAACAGTTACAGTATTTTACTTTGGACTGGTTGTATCCTGCCGGTGGTTGTATTTGTATTATTTAAGTTTCCACTGAATTATTTGATTATCGTGTTTAAGTTATTTTTCATGCTTAAAATCTTTGATTAATTAGTGATTCCGGGACGAGTCACTATATTTATGATATCAGAGCATGCATTGAGATTTGGGATCTAGATAAACAGTCTTGAGGTTTAATTATACTTTTTTCCAGATGACTGGACGTAGAGACGAGAGTATGGGAGTGTTGGTGATCGTTGCGGTGACGACGAGGAGAGAGAGCCACCTCGGAGGAACCATCGCAACGGAGATGACAGGCACCGTTTCGATTTGCGCAGGTTTGTGCAGATGGATCCTAAGCTTTTGGAGGGCGGCGAGACTCCGGAAGTTGCTGAGAATTGGCTGGAAGGGATGGAGAACTGCTTCAAGGTGTACGGTTTCACTGATGAGCAGAAGATGCAGACTGTCAAATTTCTTCTTCAGGGAAGCGCTCGCAAGTGGTGGAGGTCTACTTCCACAACTTTTATATCCGAGCGAGGTTCAGCTACGTGGGAGGAATTCCATACAACATTCCGAGAGCTGTACTTTCCTGAAGCACTCCGACAGGCAAAGATGAATGAACTGATGAATTTGAAGCAAGACAACATGTCTATCAACGAGTACCAACAGAAGTTCTTTGAGCTGCTACCTTACTGCCCGTATATTTCCAACAGCTCAGAAGCCAAGTATGATCTATTCTTGAAAGGCCTTAACCCGGAGATTTATAGGCAAGTAGCTATCAACGACGATCCGACTTTGTACGAAGTTTTGGTAAAATTTTGTCGTTAAGCAGAGAACACTCTCAAGAGGAACATGAACTTCTCTTCTTCTTCTTTTTGAACACGTAACTCTTTGGGGCCTAGGGCCCAGTATTTTAAGAGAGTTGGTGCATCTTATTCTTCAGGATCAGGATCAGGTTTAGGTTTGGGATCCGCTAGAGTTGTGTTCCATTTTAAGAAGAAGAAAGGACAATGTGAGAAGTGTAGAGGACGTCATCCTACAGACAGATGTCGTGGAGCAAATGGTGCTTGTTTTCGTTGTGGAAATATGGGTCACATGAAGATGGATTGTCCGTAGATGGTTGGAAGATCAGCATATGGCTCGGGTTCTCAAGCTTCAGTTCTGCAGAAGCCATTTGGACACTCGGCTTGGAGTACTGATCAGAAACCACGTATTCTAGGACAAGTCTTTGCACTGATCCAAGATCAGGTTCAGAATGAAAATGAGAAGGTTATCGCAGGTACATTTATTTTTGTTCTCATAGATATTGGGGCATCTTATTCATTCATTTCGACATATTTTTTAAAAGACATAGATTGTCGTACATATCCCTAGACATAGTACTATCAGTATCTATCCCGATTGGTCATTCAGCTTTGGCTAAACGTTTAGTCTTGGGTTGTACTTTAGAGTTTGAGGGCTTTGGGTTAGTAGAGAATCTTATTAATCTAGCGATGGAGGATTTTGATTGTATTTTGGGTATCGATGTTTTTACCTCTTATAGAGCTACTACTATGGATTGTTATCAGAAGATTATTCAATTTCGTCCGATTGAGGGTAATAGTTGGTTTTTCTATGGTGAGGGAGCTCAACCCCTTATGCCTCTGGTTTCAACTCTGGGGGCTTGTCAGGCTTTAGAGGCATGTAGGGAAGGCTACCTTATCTATGCGATTGATACATCCATGGTGAGCAGGACTGTAGAGGAGTTACAAGTAGTTTGTGAGTACCCAGATGTTTTTTTGGATGAGATTCCAAGGTTTCTCCCAGTTAAAGAAGTCGAGTTTGAGATTTAACTTGTGCCAGGGACGACACCAATTTTTTGTATGCCTTATCGTCTATCACCAGCAGAGATGAGGGAGTTGCAACAGTAGTTGCAGGATTTGTTGGATAAGGGATATATCCAACCGAGCGTTTCACATTGGGGAGCGCCAGTGCTTTTTGTTAAGAAGAAGGATGGTTCTATGCGTCTATGTATCGATTACAGACAGTAGAATTAAGCGACGGTTAAGAACAAATATCCTTTGTCACGGATTGATGATTTGTTTGACTAGCTTCAGGGTACCTCTATGTATTCCAAAATTGATTTAAGGTCAGGGTATCATCAGTTGCGTGTTTGATATGCGGATATTTCGAATACAACATTTCGTACCAAGTATAGTCATTAAGAGTTTTTAGTAATGTCTTTTGGGTTGACGAACGCACATGCAGTGTTCATAGATTTGATGAATCGAGTTTTTTGAGATTATCTAGACAAGTTTTTCATAGTCTTTATTGATGACATTTTGGTCTACTCTCGTAGTATTGACGAGCATGTGCAGCACTTGAGGCTTGTACTGTAGATTCTCCGTGAGAAGCAGTTATATCACAAGTTTAGTAAGTGCGAGTTTTGCATTGATCGAGTGGTATTCCTTGGCCATTTCATTTCTCGGGAAGGTGTATCGGTGGACCCAAGTAATACTGAAGTTATTTTGAATTGGTCGCGTCCGATTACATCTTCAGAGATTAGCAGTTTTTTGGGTTTAGCAGGATATTATCATCGATTTATTGATAATTTCTCATGAATTGCTAGACCATTGACGTAGCTGACAAGGAAAGATATTCCTTTTGTTTGGTCAAGCGAGTGCGAGCAGAGCTTCGATGAGTTGAGGAGTCGACTGACTATCGTGCCTATTCTCATGTTACCATCTGGATCATGAGGCTATGTGGTGTATACAGATGCATCTCTTCAAGGTTTGGGCTTTGTGCTGACACAGAATAGGCATGTTATTTCTTATGCTTCGAGACAGCTGAATACCCATGAAGGCAATTACCCAGTGCACGATTTAGAACTTGCAGCAATCGTGTTTGAACTAAAGATCTGACTTCATTATCTGTATGACGAGCGATTCGAGATCTTTTTGGATCACAAGAGTTTGAAGTATTTGTTCACTCAGGCAGAGTTGAACATGTGGCAGTGTTGTTGGATGGATCTTCTTAATGACTATGATTGTGAGATTAAGTATCATCCAGGTACTGCGAATCCAGTGGCAGACGCACTGAGCCGTAAAATGAATATTAGTGCTCTCCGCAGTAGTGCAAGAGTTAGTACCATTCAGGAGTGTTGGTCTTTAGACTTTATGTTTCAACATAAAAGAGGACAACAAGGAATCCGAGTGTTTTCAATACTAGCTGAGCCATATTTGTTTACTCGTATTTGAGAAGTGTAGCTTTCTTATCCAAAGAAGCAAAAGTTAGCGAGACTTACTCAGAGAGACAACACATCCGGTTTCCATTTTCAGACAGACAGATTGTTGTTTTTTTACAGTAGATTTGTGGTACCTGATGATTCGACCTTGCGAGACGAGATTCTGTCTCAGGATCATTGTAGTAGATTCATCGCGCACCTACGAAATTCCAAGACGTATAAGAATCTAAATACCAGATTTTGGTGGAAAGGTATGAAGTGTAGCATTTATCAGTTTGTCTCTAGATGTCTTGTTTGTCAGCACGTTTAGACAGAGCATCATCGACCAGGTGATCTGATTCAGAGTTTGGAGATTCCAGAATGGAAATGAGAGCATGTGATGATGGATTTTATCACCCACTTGCCATTGACCTCCAGACAGTGTGATGCTATTCGGGTTATCGTGGACAGGTTGTTCAAGCCTGCTCATTTTCTTCCGTATAACCGCGAGTTCACTTTTGATCACATGGAAATGTTATACATCTAGAAGATCGTACGATTGCATGGAGTTCCTTTGAGCATATTCAGTGACAAAGATCCGAGGTTTACCTCACGGTTTTGGGGTAGCTTTCAGCGAGCTTTGGTTACTACTATAAGTCTGAGTACTGCTTATCACCCAGAGGCAGACGGTCAGTATGAGAGGACTATTTGGACATTAGAGGATATTCTGAGGACTTCAGTGATGGATTTTGGGTTATCCTGACAGGATCACTTGCCATTGATGGGGTTTGCCTACTACAACAACTATCATCGTAGCATTGGCATGACACCATTTGAGGCTCTTTATGGTCGCCATTCTCGTACACCCTTATTTTGGGATAAGGTAGGGGAACGACAGGTCGAAGGACCAGAATTTATCCAACAGATCGTTGAAAAAGTTGAGTTAATCAAGAAGAGAATCAAGACATTAAAGAAAAGCAAGCTAGGTATGCCAATACCAAGTGTAGACCATTGTTTTTGAGGCAGGAGAGTATGTTTTCCTGCGAGTATCGCATTTTCGGAAGGTGATGAGATTCAGTCTGAAGGGAAATTTAGCTCCTAGGTTCATTAAACCATTTGAAATAATGGAAAAGATTGGAGATTTGGCTTACCGTTTGGTGTTACCACCGTATCTCTCCAGTATTCACAATGTGTTCCACGTATTATTACTCCATCAGTATATTGCAGATGAGTTGCACATTCTGCATCTGACAGAGGTTCAGCTCGAGCACAATTTGTCGTATGTGAAGAAACCACTGATGATTCTTGATAGAAAAGACAAGGTACTTCGGAATAAACGTATTCCTCTAGTAATGGTTCAATGGAAGCATCAAGGCACTGAGGAAGCGAATTGGGAGTAAGAGAGTCGTATGCGTTCTGAGAATAGGGAGTTGTTTTGAGTTGTAATTGTAACTGCAGTATTATTGTAATAATAAGGTTGTTCAGTGTTTAATTGTTCTGATTATCCTAGTCTGGATTTCGAGGACGAAATATCTTAAGTTGGGGGGAATGTAGTAGCCCGACTCCTAATTGAGCTAATCTATTGCTTAAACATGATTAATGGATACTAATTTGAGCTTAAAGAGTTGAAAATCAGATTGAAAACGATCAAAAAATAGTTAATAAGTCTTCGAGTGTTTGGGACAGTTCGAAAGTTCCGAAGGAGATATCAGAAGCTCCGAACGTATTCGCAAGCTAGCATTGTTGATCGGAAGGTCCGAGTCGTTCGAAAGTTCTGAAGAGAGTTCAGAAGTACCCAACTTGTTTGGAAGCCAAGGTTGGTGTTTGAAAGCTACGAGTAGTTCGGAAGCTCCGAACGTGAGATCGATAGTTCCGATCATGTGACAGTCGAACAGGACATGAGCTTTGATTGGGTGATTAGAAAATATGGAGTTCGGAAGCTCCGAACTAGGATCGGTAGTTCCAAACTACTGTCGGCATTTGAATGGTGATAGTTGTGTTTGTGTTGCATATTTTAACATCATTCTGTTGTTGTTTTGCATGCATTTGTGTGTTTTAATTTAGTATTTTGTTTGTATTTCATATTTCGTGTCTACAGAACATGCTCCTGTGTTTATTGTGTAGGATATAGAATTTTTGTTGGGAAAAAGTCTCGGAGTGCAAACCAAAAAATCGGCCGCTCGATCCGCAAGGTTCTACCGATCGAGCGGGCACCATATAGAAGAAAAGAAATCGAGACAGAGTTTTGGCCGCTCGATCCGCAAGTTCTACCGATCGAGCGGCCGCATGAAGAATGAAAACAGTAGGGGTCATAAAATCAGCTCGCTCAATCCGCAATGTTTTACCGATCGAGCAAGCGGGGCTGTTCGGGAAAGAATTCTTATTTTTGGAAAATCTTTTATTTTGGACTCTAACCTTTTATTAGTCTTCTATTCCGTTTTGTTGGAGATTATTATCAGACTTTGAAGCTTAGAGACCAAGTATTCCTTGGCGGATAGGTTTTTATTCATAACTTTTCTAAGATTTCTTCTCTTCTTTTGATTTTTCTTTCATTTTTCATGAATCGTTGTGGCTAGTTTCTAGAACTTGATTGAGAAAGACAAGCCCTTGATTTTGTTTATACATGAGATTCAAATTTTTCAGTGTTTAATTATTATTTAGTATCAAAATTTGTTCTAATTTATTTCATGCTTGTATGTGAGATTTTCGGATTGATCACCCTAGGATTTCGCTATACAATCTACTGCTAAATTAGAATTCGAATCCGTAATTGTTTCAATCAACTAATTTGTGAAGCCACTATGATTGATATTTTCCGCTTGTGAATGTATTAAATTTTAGGGACAACAATTTACTAGGCTAAATACATCCGCTTGTGTATGTGTTGTCTAGATTCGTCAGTTTTACTAGTTTGAATGCTATCGTGAATTTAAATCTAATCGCTTGTATTGGGTTAATTCATTGGTAAGAGTTAATTTAGAACGCTTGTGTCTAATTAACTAAGATTAAGGTGAAACACGAATCTAATTTCCAATTATTAATATTCAATGAGAATTAATTATTTTTAGGGAATCGATGATCGAGTGAATAACTTCAAGGATGTAGTCGACCGATATCAAGGCTTTTTTTAATTGATTAATTCATTATAATTTTAATTCTTGCATGCTAGTTGGTAAATTTTATTTTAATTTGCTTTTAAATTTCGGTAGTTAATTTCAAAATCCAAAAATCCCTTTTTAATTATTTTCAGTATTTTAAAGAACACAAATAAATTTCATCTTCCTCGTGAGAATGATCCCTACTCTCACTACTACATGTTTATTTAGTTAATCTGAGTTGGGTTAATTTGGGCGCGACATGACTAAGCTCTATCAAATTTTGGCGCAGTTACCGGGGAACGGTGTTTAATTTATTGTGTTCTTTTTATTTTGTTTAATCTTACTCTTTTTTATTTTCTTTGTTTCTAGTTTTTCTCTATCGTTCATGTTTTCAGGTGATTCTTCTGACGAAGAATTCCCCTACGATCCGAAAATCAAAAGAACTTTACGTAGGCGAAGGAGAGAAAGTCGTAGAAAACAGGAAGAGGACGAGATTCGGACCAATATTCCTGAGCAAGAGATGGCTGACAACGCAAATATGAGTCTGAGACAATTGGGCACTCCTGATCCAAATCAACAGCCTTTATGCATTACTTTTCCTACTCTAGAAAATAATGCTACTTTTGAGCTTAAATCTGGACTAATTCATTTACTGCCCTATTTTCATGGTCTTACAGGTGAGGATCCTCACAAGAATTTGATGGAATTCCATGTGGTCTGCACGAGCATGAAACCTCATGGAGTGACAGATGATCATATCCAATTGAGAGCCTTTCCTTTCTCTTTGAAGAGTGCTGCTAAGGATTGGCTGTATTACTTACCCTCTGGATCCATCATGACCTGGACTGAGATGAAGAGGATCTTCCTGGAAAATATTTCCCAGCTTCTAGAGCAGCAAACATCAGAAAGGAAATATATGAGATCAAGAAATTTACAGGGGAATCACTTCATGAATACTGGGAGCGGTTCAAAAAGCTGTGTGCTAGTTTCCCGCAACATCAGATAAGTGAAAACTTGTTAATTCAATACACCTATGAAGGTTTGTTACCTCATGACAGGAGTATGTTAGATGCGGCCAGTGGAGGAGTTTTTGTGGATAAAACTCCAGTAAAAGCAAGGAATTTTATTGAGAACATGGTTGCCAATTCTCAACAATTTGGCACCAACAGGAATGATCATGCACCAAGGAAAAATAATGAGGTAAATGTCTCTTCCCTTCAGCAACAATTGATTGAACGGACGTCTCTTGTGCGTCAAATGGCTGTAAGTAATGGACAAGCTGCGAAGGCGTGTGGAATTTGTGCTGCAGTGGGACATGCTACTGATATGTGCCCCACACTTCAAGAAGAATCAGTTGAACAGGTGAATGCTAGTGGCAGATTTCTTGGACCACCACAGAGGAAGTATGATCCATATTCCAACACATACAATCCTGGTTGGAAGGATCATCCAAATCTTAGATACGGAAGTCCTCAAGTGAATCAACCTGGGCCTCAGGCACCACCGCACAATCAAGCTTATAGGCCATCATACCCTCAACAACAGCAGCATCCTCAGATTCCAGCACCAGGTGAGTTTCTTTAAAATATAGTTAAGGATCTTGCAACTAATATTCTGACTTTCCAACAGGAAACCCGAGCAAGCATCGAGAACTTGAATAACCAGATGGGACAGCTCACCACCGCAATCAACAAGTTGGAAGCACAGTATTCCAACGCTTTGCCATCCCAAACAATTCCGAATCCAAGATAGAACGCAAGTGCCATCACTCTAAGGAATGGGAAGGAGTTGAAAATCAAGGAGAAAGAAGTAAATGATTCATCCAAGAATGAGTAGAATGAAAAGCCAAAAGTGGATGATGGAGAAGTAATCCATGAAGAAGCGCCAAAAGGTAAGTTTCCTCCTCTTTCTGAATATAAGCTTGTTTCTCCTTTTCCCTTAGCACTTAAAGAGTCTAAAAAAGATGAAGGGATAAAGGAACTTTATGAAACTTTTCGTATATGTGAGGTAAAAATTCCATTGCTAGATGCTATTAAGCAGGTACCTCAATATGTGAAGTTTTTGAAGGAACTGTGCACAGCAAAGAGGAAACAGACATTGAAGGGATGTCAGAAAGTGGAGTTAGGTGAGAATGTATCTGCTGTGATCCAAAGGAAATTTTCTGCCAAATGCAAGGATCCAGGTATGTTTTCTATCCCATGCACTATAGGGAATGTTAGACTGGAAAAGGCCATGTTAGATCTAGGAGCATCGATCAATGTTATGCCATATTCTATTTATGCGTCCTTGAAACTTGGTCTTTTGAATAAAACTGGAATTTTTATACAGTTAGCTGATAGGTCTAATGCATACCCTAGGGGAATATTAGAAGATGTGTTGGTGCAAGTGAATAATTTAGTATTTCATGCGGATTTTTATGTGCTCGACATGGAAAACGGTGATCACAATAGCCCTATTCTGTTAGGCAAACCATTCTTGAAAACATCGATGACTAAAATTGATGTTCACAGTGGCACACTCACTATGGAATTTGATGGAGAGGTTGTGAAGTTCAATATTTATGATGCCATGAAATTTCCTGGAAGTGATGATTGTGTATATTCTGTTGATATTGTGGATTACTTGGCACAAGATTATTGTGATCATGCAGGAAAATATGAGCTAGAGGTGGCTATTACAGCACCCATTCAGCAGGATGAAGATGATGAGATTTGTAGCAATGGAGAGATGAAAGAAATTTTGAACACGTTGAACACTGCACTTGAGCTACCTCAATCAGGTAATCTTGCTTATCTCTCTTTACCAATATCTAATACTCGGCGTCTTCCATCTGTTTTGCAGGCATCAGTTGTTGAACTGAAAACGATTCCCAAACATCTTAAGTATGTTTTCCTTGGAGAAGGAGAAACATTTTCAGTCATCATCTCCAACAGTTTGGATGCCGAACAAGAGGAGCAACTGGTCAAAGTTCTAAAGGAGCACAAAACTGCTATTGGGTGGACCATAGTAGATATCAAGGGAATCGGCCCTTCTACGTACATGCATAGGATTCTAATGGAGGAAGGAGCGAATCCCTCGCGTCAGCCGCAAAGGAAGTTGAACCCACCCATAATGGAGGTGGTGAAAGCTGAAATTATGAAACTCCTTGAAGTTGGAGTCATCTACCCAATTTTTGATAGTCAGTGGGTCAGTCCGATCCAAGTGGTTTCCAAAAAAACCGGGATTACTGTGGTGAAGAATAAGGATGACGAATTGGTTCCCACCCGAATTCAAAATAGGTGGAGGGCTTGTATAGATTATAGAAAATTAACTTCTGGAACCCGAAAGGACCACTTTCCTTTGCCTTTTATTGATCAAATGATTGAAAGGTTAGCATGTCATTCTTACTATTATTTTCTTGATGGGTATTCCGGTTATTTTCATATCGCAATTGCGCCAGAATATCAATAGAAGACGACATTCACTTGCCCGTTTGGCACCTTTGCATATCGACGTATGCCCTTTGGACTCTACAATGCACCGGCCACATTTCAATGGTGTATGGTTAGTATTTTTTTTGACTTTATTGAGCATATCTTAGAAGTGTTTATGGATGATTTTACTGTCTATGGTGATCCATTCGAAAAATGTCTATCTAATCTTGCTCTTGTCCTTAAGAGGTGTGTCGAAAGCAACCTAGTTTTAAACTCTAAAAAGTGTAATTTTATGGTTGGGCAAGGTATAGTTTTGGGTCATGTCGTTTCATTTAAGGGGATTGAAGTAGACAAGGCAAAAATTGATATTATTCAGTCTCTACCTTATCCCACAAGTGTGCGAGAAGTGCGTTTTTTTTTGTCCATGCAGGTTTTTACAGGAGATACATTCAGGACTTCGCCAAGATCGCATCCCCTATGTGCAAACTGTAGCAAAAAGATGTCCCGTTTGAGTTTGATGAGCCATGCAAAACGTCTTTTGACAAACTTAAGGACTCATTGACATCTGCACCAATCATCCAACCACCGGGCTGGAGCAAACCATTTGAGATCATGTGTGATGCCAGCGACTATGCTGTAGGAGCGGTGTTGGGACAGAAAGTTGGGAAAGCATCGCATGCTATTTACTACGCCTCGCGTATTCTGAACGATGCCCAACAGAATTATTCTACCACAGAAAAGGAGCTCTTGACTGTAGTTTTTGATTTAGAAAAATTCCGTTCTTATTTACTTGGTGCTAAAGTTGTTGTTTATTCTGATCATGCAGCTCTTCGTTTTTTGAAGGCGAAGAAGCAGGAAAAACCAAGGTTGATAAGATGGATACTACTCTTGAGCGAATTTGATGTGGAAATCAAGGACAAAAGAGAAACAGAAAATCGGGTAGCTGACCACTTGAGCCCTCTAGTTCACATTGATGAGGAGCTGAGCTTGCGCGGAGAATTTCCTGATGAGCAACTATTTTCAGCGAGCACATCATTACCTTGGTATGCGCATATTGTGAATTATTTAGTTACTAATGGGTTTTCCTCTGAATTTTCCAAGGTGCAGAGAGATAATGTTCGAAGTGATGCTAAGTACTTTGTGTGGGATGACCCATACTTATGGAAACACTGCGCCAATCAAGTCATACGAAGATGTGTCCCTGCAAGCGAGGTAAAACCTATTCTCACATTTTGTCACTCATATGCTTGTGGTGGACACTTTGGTGCGAAAAGAACAGCGAGGAAAGTGTTAGACTGTGGATTTTTCTGGCCATCCATGTTTCGAGATGCTTACGATTTTTGTAAGTCGTGCACTGAATGCCAGAAGATAGGTAATATATCCCAGCGCAAGGAGATGCCTCAACAACCTATTTTAGTTTGTGAAATTTTTTATGTGTGGGACATTGACTTCATGGGACCTTTCCCTAGTTCATATGGATTCATATATATATATATATATATATATATATATATATATATTACTTGTTGTGGATTATGTCTCAAAATGGGTGAAAGCTAAGGCCACCTATACTGACGATTCTAAAGTGGTTGCAAATTTTATCAAACATAATATTTTCTCTAGATTTGGGGTTCCAAGAGTCATCATTAGTGATAGAGGAACACATTTTTGCAACCGAAATGTGGTGAGTTTGCTGAAAAAATATCATGTGACGCACAAGATATTCACTGCATATCATCCACAATCCAATGGCCAAGCTGAAGTTTTGAATCGAGAGGTCAAATCAATTCTAGAGAAGACAGTGAATCCTAAAAGGAAGGACTTGAGCTTGCAATTGGATGACGCTTTGTGGGCCTACAGAACCGCGTTCAAGACGCCGATTGGGATGTCCCCATATCGTCTGATTTTTGGGAAACCATGTCATCTGCCTGTGGAATTGGAGCATAGAGTCTATTGGGCTATCAAGAACTTTAACATGCAGATAGATGAGAGTGGCGAGCATCGAAAGCTGCAGTTGCAGGAATTAGAGGAGATACGCAATGATTCATACGCCAGATCCAAGATCTACAAGGAAAAGACGAAGGTCTTCCATGACAAGATGATTTCAAGAAGGGAGTTTGAAGTCGGTCAAAAAGTTCTGCTCTATCACTCACGACTTCGATTATTCTCAGGTAAATTGCGTTCTAGATGGATTGGCCCGTTTGTTATTACTAATGTGTTTCCTCATGGTGCAGCAGAGATACAGTGCTTGGAGACCTCGAAAATATTCAAGGTCAATGGAAAACGATTGAAACGTTATTATGAAGGGGTCCAAGAAAATGACGGAGAGAACGAGCATGATCTAACACTTGATGCTCCGCCAGATATTGAATAAATTGCAGCATGCAGTAGAGCTATAGACTGACTGTAAATTTAGCGCTGACTGGGAGGCAACCCAATATTCTTCATTTTCTTTCCATTTTTTTTTTATTTTTCTAGTTCTTGTTATTTCCTTGTTATTATTTTGTTTTTCGGAAAATAGAAAAATACAAAAAAAATATTTTTGGTTTTTATAGTTTGCTCGATCGGTCAATCTTTACCGATCGAGCGAGATTTTCTCTGCCTCGGAAATATTTTTGATTTTTATGGCCCGCTCGATTGGTCAATCTTTACCGATCGAGCGAGCATTTATTTGGTAAGGCAAAAGGTTTGCAATTTTGGCTCGCTTGATTAGTAGACTTCTACCGATCGAGCGAGCACTCCTCTGGAAAGGCAGAATGGCTGGTATTTTTGTCTCTCTCGATCGGTCAATATTTACCGATCGAGAGAGACCCTTATATCGCGAATATAATCGCGATTCCCTCTCCCCTCTCTCATTGTCTCCTCTCTATTCTATCTAAATCCCTAACCCCCAAATCCTTGCACTCTCAATTTCTCACCCAATTTCATCTTCAATCGCAGGGAATCAATCGCTAGACACCTCCATCTCGCCCCTGGTTCTCCGATCACCATCTTCGGTAATCTTCTCAGCCGGACACCGCTCCAATATTGTTCTCGCAGAAATCGCCCATTACCACCCTGTTCCGCCGCCGCCCTGATTCTTCTCTCCAGCCATCTCTCACGTCAAACACATACATCTCACCTCTGTTCGTCAGCCGCGCCACCATCTACTATGCCGTAGGTTCACCTTGTTCCAGACGTCACCATATTCGGCCTTCTTCTCTACTTCGCCACCACACTGCTCGCCTTCCGTTGATTTCTCTACTACGTTACCGACGCTTGTGCTCTCACATCATTACAAATTCGTCTGGTATTTGCTCCTTCTACCTTTTATTACTCATGGGACCTAAGAGAATTCGAGTCACCGGTGAATCATCTTCTCAAGGCGCCGCAGCAGCCCGTTCCTCCCAAAACCTCGCCGAAAAATTTGTAAGCCAAGCGGCTCATGATCGATACGATAACGCAAAGGTAAACCGCTCTCCTATTCCCGAGCATGGATTTGAATTAGCTTTTGGTGATAGTGAGGTATATAGTTTAATTCGAGAGCGTAATTGGGAGGTTTTCCGTCAACAACCTCAAGACGATGTCGTCCCGACTGTGCGTGAATTCTATGCAAAAGCTGCGGAGAGGACAGATAGTAAAGCTTTTGTTCGAGGAAAATTGATTTAATTTGAGCCCAATGAGTTGAATTCGTTGCTTGAGACACCGGATGTCGATGATTCACTTTATCAAAGCCTCAAACTCGACCCGGATTTGGATGAAGTAATTGGCCAACTGGCCTACCGTGGAGCTTCGTGGCTTGATCCTGTTTCTTCACTGAATTTTAAGGAGTGTTATTTGCACTTGATTCCGGCCACCTGATATATTTTTTTGACTCGGCGTCTGATGTCGATATTGCATACCAGTGAAGTTAATCTTGAGCGTGCCTTACTTATTTACGCTCTTGATATGGGTTGGGTTAATTTGGGCGCGACACGACTAAGCGCTATCAAGTGGTCAAATCGGAGACATGTGGTTGGTGGATATCGATCGGAAGCACAATTGAAAGCTCTCAAGTGGGATCAAAAGTTCTGATCGCGAGTTCGGTTGTTTCGAACGTGGTCTATATATAGAGGGCTAAGAGCACATTTTCAGATGCACCATTTCCCTTCCTCTCTCTCTCGTTTCTAGGTGTTTTTAGTGAGTTTTTGGGCATTTGTGGCGTCATTTCAAAGATCCGGAAGCGACGGAGCGCTGCTAGAATCATAATGGAGTGGTGCCCTGGTTTTGGGGCTATCGCCATCAGTGAGCTAACGACGAACACAGGTATACTACTAGAATCATATTAGTTCAAGTGAATATCTATTAGTCTAGTTAAGGTTTTTAGAGGATAAATAGTGATACAATGATTGTATGCTTATAAGCTTGGACTAGAGGACTTGTATCGCTAGGTTACTTACTTTGAGGTACGGACGTACTATCGAAGATACCCTGATTGAGTATGCATATTCTATGTTTGCATGTTTTATGTGGCATTATTGATATGTGCATTGATTATGTCATGGATATTATGCTCAATACATTGCCATGTTGAGCTTTTTACCATTTTTATAACCTGTAGAGGGGTGATGGATTCCATGGTTTTGGATCCGGTTATGTCCACGGTTTATGGTATGGGAATGCCTCCTGATGCGACGGCCCAGCGTACTACATACCATGGCGCCTTTGACTGAGTAGGATTTTATATGGATAGGTTTCCAGTGCCTCGATTTTTAGCTCACGTTGCATGTGTATACTCATACATCTGTACTGAGAGCTGTTAGCTCACGTCCTTGATTTTTGTTCTGGACACCCCATTCCATAGGGCAAAACTTAGGTTGGACGGACCAGGTGGTAGCGGTCGTTCAGCTTCAGCATGGTGGATTGTACTGTACCAGGTTTTCTATTTGTGAGATTTAGTACTATGTTCTGATTGGGTTGTATAACAGTTACGTATTTTACTTTGGACCAGTTGTATCCTGCCGATGGTTGTAGTTGTATTATTTAAGTTTCCGCTAGATTATCTGATTATCGTGTTTAAGTTATTTTGCATGCTTAAAAGCTTTGATTAATTAGTGATTCCGGGACGGGTCACTACAGAGAAAAAAATACCAAATTTTTGGTAAACCAAGGCTACCGTACCGATTTTTTTGTATACTGAAGATTTCGATAAGGTAGGGTACGGTAACGATACATAATTTTTCGGTACGATAAAGATATGAAATTTGAAAATTTCGGTATATACCGGTATACCGAAACATTATATAAAAATTTGAAAATATGTTATATTTTTAAAAAATAAATTTAGAAATTTTAAGAAATGTAATGTTTTTTGATATAAAACGGTATATACCGATATCATATTGAAAATTTCGGTATAATCGATATGCTATATGTTTCGGTACGGTATTGGTTTCAAATTTTATTATACCATAATTTTGATACGGTATACGTTTTTTGGTAGGGTATGATACGATATGCCACTCCTAATCTTTTTTATTGTACAAATATTTATAAATTATTAATAAAAACATAAACACATATATATTATATAAAAACTGATAAATTATATATTGAAATATAATATATACTAAAATATCTATAAATATATAACAAAATGATATTTTCTCTTTATATATGTTATAATATTATTATTTATATTAATAAAATTACAATCCATCAATAAAATCAAAATATACAGAATTAAAATATATTTATTTTATTTATAAAAATATTAAAAAATATTTATATTTAAATATTTAACTAAAAATACAATTAAAAAATTTGTCAGAAATGTTCAAATTAAGTACAAAATTTTTTTGGCAATCATAATTGTTAAAATCAAGACAATAAGCAAGATTCACGTGATGTTGTGTTGTTGTTCCGACCGCCATAGGCGACCGATTGTTTTTCCAATGATGTGTGTGTGTGTGGTGTGTGTGTGTTTTTTTTTTCATTTATGATATACAATTTCACGATGAATACTTATAATATAGTGAAATTTGAATCTAGTTGAATTAATAACAATATATGTTGGGATCGATTTTGGGGTTTAGTTAAACTGTTTAGTAAACTGATGTCTCGGACTATTGTAGCAGTTGAGATCCAAAACACTTAGTTTGGTTCAGTTGAGGTTAGTCAACTGAATCTTTTTTTTCTCGTGTGTCGATGTTAATTTGCAAACAAGTTTGTTATGCCGAATAATGCAAACTAACAGATTGAACTTTCAAAGATGGACTCTGTGTGTGAAGGTGGTGATCCGAAAGTAAGATTGCACAGGGATTGTTTATGGATATTCGGAGATTTCAAAGACTCTTACGTCACCCCTTCTTCCACCTCAAAATTAGAAAACTTTGACTATTACAATCGACTTACAACAGTCCACTCCATGACTATGACTTACACTATCGCCTATCTCATAACTCCTAGAAACAACCTTCAAGAACACAATTCTTGTATGCTTCTTGTTAAAATGAGGTTTGCAGCACCTCAAATGATTACGCTTATTTACACAACACTTACATTTCCTTCACTATGCAGATGTGCTCTTTCATGTTCTTTGGCTCTTCAAATATGATATTGAATTATGCTCTCTGTTACTCAACTGATGTGGGTAAACTGAAGGTCTGATAGCTGTAAATGTTATGCGATTATCTTTGATAAGCCGGATGATATGAAGTGTCCCAGAGATGGATATTTATACTTGGTGGGTAATGGCTCATTTGAATTCAAATTAATTTCGTTAACTTGTCTTTTCCGCAGACATTCCTAGACACGAAGTTACAATGTTGTGTCTCTGCTTTCAGCGCTTGGTCTGCACGAAAAATTTTATACACAAGAGTTCCGTTGATTTGAATTGGCTTGCTCAGACTCTTGATCAGTTTAGACATCAGTTGAGTTAAACCAATCGATTCAGTTAGCTCAGTAAACTGAATCGATGTGTCTTCATACTTGTAGTTGAGCTCTGCTCAACTGCTCCAATTGCTGAGTTAAACTGATTCTGCAATGACTGTGTTCTGTTTATCTCTTTGTCTTTGATATGCTAAGGTCAATGGTTAACTCAGTTGATCTCTTCATTTTGGCTTGAGAGTTTTGGTCAGTTTATGCCCTCTGCTTCGCTTCTAGGTGAGAGGTGTTGGTCTCTGAATTTAGCTTAGTTTTGTCAATATCAAAACCGCGTATGTTCCCACAATATAAGAATCAAAAGCAATTTAAATAGAGGGAAAATAATTTCATGTACTAAGTTGACATTTTATCAATAGTTCGTATACCAAATAATTCTTACTCAAAATTCAAGATATCCAATTTAATCAATTAACCATATAAGCGATGTGAAGCTATTCTATTTTTCTCAAAGAACAAAATTCATTTTGGTACACGAACTATTGATAAATATCAAATTAGTACATGAACTATTGATATGACATGACCAACTAAAAAGCCAATTTTATCCTTTAATAAAATCACTTTCAAGTCCAATTAATTTTATTAAATTCAACTAAATGAACATTTTATTTTTAAAAATAATTTTTATTGATTAGAAGAGTAAAAATAAATTTGTATTGATTTAAAAAATTACAAGAAATAAGTTCTTACTATTTTTGTAGTGACCTAACCCGAATCACCTACTAATCAAGACTTAAACATGCAATTAACTTAAACAGAAAACCATAATCAGAGTTATTGAAAAAACTTAATTAAACCAAATGCTAACCCGACAGAATACAACCGGTACAAACAACTGAAAACCCCAAAGTAAAATAATTATACAACCCAATCGAATAAAATATCGAATAAAAGCTTAATCTAGAATCCACCGATGACCCCTGTTACCAAGCCCTGGTCACCGAACAACCAGAGATATCGCTCCTGGACCACTTGCAAACGTGCCCCGTCAAATGGGGTGCCCGAGAGATAAAAAGCACGGATGTTAGCGCTAATAATCCATACAAAAGTATGAGTATATAGTTCTAAATGATTCAAACAACATTAAAAATATGAATGCTCTAGTACACTGGGATCAAGAATTGGAAGCACATGATCAGAACATAGGCGCCTTCAGTATATGCACGTTGCTTCGAAGATCCAGTGGGTGTCACACATACTGAACCCGATCTTGGACTTTCATCGTTCTGGATCAACCGCACACGGTGTCTCGTCGGTCTAGTGGGTGTCATACGGTATCCGATCGTACAAGAAAAATACTAGGGCTGAGAAACCCTAGAAAAATTTGCTATCTTAAAAAGATAACAGACTCAATATGGTGTGCAAATGTCGCATACAAATCATGAACAATAATAGCATTCGTCATATGAAAAATAATAATGCAACACATAATAATACAACACATAAACATGTACACTCAGTCGGTTATCTCAGTCTGTGCTTACATACCTCAACTACTGGTATAGCTGCACAACTTTCTACAGTCGAAGCTTACAAGTCAAGTGAATATCATATCACAATAACTTATCTAAAGTCTTAACTAGACTAATTACTACTCCCAATAGCTACAAGAGTCTAAACTTATACATGTGTTCGTCGTCCACCCGCTGATGTCGAAGACCTTGACCCAGGCATAGCTCCGTGACAAGCCTCGTAGAACTTCGCTATCGCCCGACCATCAAGAAGACGACTACAAACCCTTACAAATATATTGAATATGAAAATCACACACGCAATTCACACTCTAAAATTTGAGTCTCAGTACCTATTTATAGGCATTGGTTTGAAAGCTCATATTCTAGGTTTGGAAGCTCCGATCCAGCATGCATGCCACATCTCTGGACACCTTTCTTCGGGAGCTACGATCTCGAGTTCGGTAGGTTCTAACATCTTTAGAAGGTCTGAATCCTTACTTCAGACGTTCCGATCTTGCATGGATTCCCACGTGTTGATACACTATTGACACTCGATGGTGTGCATGGTCTTATTCTTCGGACGCTTCGATCTCACGTTAGATCATCCGAACTACACCCTTTGGTTCCAAACTCAATTATTTTTTCCAAACAGTTCGGATCCTCTGAACATGCCATGCTTGTAATTCAAATCTTCCAAACTACTCAAGACCTTGGGGTCCTCTTGACCATTTTCGGACATCCTGAAGCTGATTTTTCTACTTATTTTTCCCAAATAAATGACTCTTTAATCATGTTTTAACACTTTAAACATACATAGACATTATAATAACTTAAATTAAAGTTGGGTTACTACAATTTTTATAATATATTTGTATTTTAATCATTAATAAATTATGTATTCAAATATAGTATATGTTTAAAATGTTAATACATATATAATAAAATGATATTTTTCTATATATATTAAATAATTACCGATTTTTTTTAAAAATCATATAAAAATTATATATTAATAAAATTACACTCAATAAATAAACCATATACACGAGTAAAATATATTTAATAATGATAAAAATATAATAAGAATATTTATTTATTATCTTTAAATTCAAGCACGCGTTAAAAAATACAACTTAAGAATTCTTAAATCAAGTGAAAAAATTATAGGTCATTAGAGTCGTGATAGAGACAATGAGTGAGATTTGTTTTTTCATGATCTAATTCTTTAATGTTGAAATTTTTTTGAATTCTCAATGTAGGACTAAGCGTTTGCCTCTTTACCAAAAGCTATAGCTGGTGGCAATGTGCAACTCAAAATTTTTAAACAGCACAGCAGCCCAAGATTCATGGTTCGATCGCTCTACCTAGCATGAACAATTATTACACCGCAACACCCAACATAACAATACCTAGAGGTGTCAAAATTGAACTCAACCCGCCAATCCGACACGAGTCGACCCGAAAAATATCGAGCTAGGGTTGGGGGTTTTTGGGTTTGGGTCGAATCGGTTTGACCCGAAAGCTAACACGACAAAATTAATCGGGTTTTGGGTTGGGTTCGGGTCAACCCGGGTTGACCCAAGATGACCCGAATTTTTTTTAATTATTATTTTATATTAAATTATGAAAGATATTTGCTACATTTTTATGTGTTGTATGCTTGAAAATTTTTTATTGTATATTGATATAATAGATTTTCGTCATTTAATGTTTATTTTACAATTCTGATGTTTTAAAATAATTTTTTATTTTTTGTACTAAGTATAATTTAAATTTTTTTCAACTACACTTTCAAATTTAAATTATATATAAGCTTAGATTTTTTTATTATGTGTTTAATTAAATATTATTATTATTGTGTTTTTTGAATTTTTATTTAATTATTTTTAAAAAAAATAAAAAATTAAAAAATATATCGGGTTGGTTCGGGTTGATTGGGTTAGCCGGGTTCGTGTTCGGGTTGGTCGTTTTCGGGTTGAGTCGGGTTCGGGTTGAGAGATTTTTACAAAATATTTTCTTCAACCTGACCCGAACCCACCCGACCCACCCGAATTGACACCCCTAACAATACCATATCTCAAAAAAAAATGGTGATTATGTTTACTTCAACAGTTTAAAAACAGGATCAACTGCTCCGGTGACATATATTTATTTTATTATATTTTGATCAATATATTAAATTATTTGTTGTTGTATAATTTTAGTTGACCATTATTTATCATGATAAATTTTAAATAAATATGTTATTTTTAAAATTAATCAATAAATAACTTTGAAAATAAAATTATGTATTTAATCAAATTTTATTAATAGTATTGGACTTAATAGCAATTTAAATTAAGAGTAAACTTGAATTTTTTAATTTGATCATGTATCAATTAAATTATTTACAGTAGTTCATTTTTTAATTTGAATTTTATCAATAATTCATGTACCAAAATGAATATTACTTTTTTTCCAAAATATAGACAAATATTTTTGGTGACGTAAGAAAAATTAGGGATTTTTAGGGGGTAATTTAAAAACCGAAAAAAAAAAAAAAAAAAAAATAATAATAATAATAATAATAATAATAATAATAATAATAATAATAATAAGTGCAAAATATTTAAATTTGAATGAGGTGAAAGTTCATGCCTCTTACATCCGCTAGTCAAATCTCACTTGTTTGACAAGAAATCACTTTTCTTTTTTAAATTGATAATGCCCTCGACCTAATCAGTAATCACCATAAATGATTAAGGAAAAAAGGATTGATCATAGAAGTAAATCGGTAAAAATGGGTTAATGATTCAACATAAATATAAATTTTCGAAAAATGACGTTGTTGTTATGAAAAAGTAAAAATATATGGTAAAAAAAGTAAAAACTTCAAAACTCAAAATATATCATACTCTACACTTTATAATATTTTTCTCTCAACTCAATTGTGATTTTCATCACAAATGAAGACATATTTATAGATCCACATTTGAGATTAGTCCAAAAATTAATATATCATCATCTACATCATCACACATTAATTTTCAACATTTTACAAATCAATATTCAACATTCAATATTCAACAATAATAAAATAATATATTTTCAACACTCTCCCTTGTGATGATGATCGTCATATGATGATTGTCTTTATTACGTGTTTTATGTTGCCTCGTTAAAAACCTTACTAGGAAAAATCTAGTGGGATAAAAACCATAGCAAGGAAAAAAGAGTGGAGTCACGTAAACTCCTCCTCATGTTAACACGAGTGATTCTTCACATATTCCGTAGATTGCGAATCCCAATGTTATATATATGCTTTCAGAATATTGCCGTAGGAAGCGCCTTTATGAAGAGGTCTGATGAGTTCTCTCTTGATTGAATGTAACAGATATCAATATCTTTATTCTTCTCAAACTCTTGAGTGTAGGCAAAGAACTTTGGAGGAATATGTTTTGTTCTGTCAGTTTTGATGTATCTTTTTTTCATTTGAGCGATACATGCAGCATTATCTTCATACAACGTCACAGGCTTCTTGTCTACTGTCAATCCACACGATGTTTGAATATGTTTGGTCATTGACTTTAACCATACACATTCACGACTTGTTTCATGTAATGCAATAATCTCGCCGTGATTTGATAAAGTTGTTATGAGTGTTTATTTCTGTGAACGCCAAGAAATTGCGGTGCCTCCACTAGTAAATACATATCCAGTTTGGGAACGTGCCTTATGTGGATCAGATAAATATCCAGCATCAGCATAACCAATGATACTTTGATTGGTGTCTTTTGAGTACAAAAGTCCAAAATCTGTCGTTCCTCATAGATAACGAAATATATGTTTAATTCTGTTCTAGTGCCTCTTTGTTGGATATGAACTAAATCTTCCCAATAAATTTACAGCAAAAGATATATCAGATCTAGTGCAATTTTCAAGATACATAAGGACATCAATGGCACTTTGATATGGTACTTCTGGACCAAGAATAACTTCATCATCTTCACATGGTAATTTTTGACAGCTTGTAGAGACTTTGGGAAAAATGGCATAACTCCTACAAACCACTTTTTGCGTTGCAAACTAGACTCGTAGAGGATTTCAGCGGTATAAAATTTGCAGCCTGGTCATGCGCAAAAAAATGCAGTTTATTCGTTGAAATCAGACCATGCGTGCTGCGGCAGAAACTGGACATGGACAAAAAGTTGGTGTTTTTGTCAAAAAGTTCAAGGATGTTGCACTCTTCAATAGAAGAGACAAAAAAACTCAAATCTCAGTCACACATCATCAAAAAAATTTGGTACACTCGTTTTAATATTTGCTTTTAGAGAGCACTTGAGGTTGATTACATCTTGATATTCTACTTGTGCTAGCATGTCTTGAATGAAGAATTATTTTCTTATTGTGGTAGATGTTGCTCTTTCGGAGTTGAGGAGTAGGTTTGAGCAATTGAATTCTTTCGAAAAGATGTTTGAATTTTTTTTGGATGGAGAACAGCTAATGACATTGGATGAAGATGATTTGAGAAAATATTGTGTGAATCTTGAAACTGGTTTGAAAAAGGATGATCTGTCTGATATCGATGCTCATGATCTGTTTTTAGAACTTTAAATGTTGCAAGAGATGCTACCTTTAGAAGCATATGACACAAATAAATTTTGGACATCAATTAAAATTTTAGAGTTTTCATTGAAAATGGATATTTTTCCTATGATCGTGGTCGCATATCAAATTTTATTGACTATTCTTATGACTGTAGCATCAACTGAGAGAAGTTTTTCAAAGCTAAAATTATTGAAATCTTATTTGAGAACCACAATGAGTCAAGAGAGACTGAATGGTTTGGCGATCCTCTGCATCGAAAAAGACATATTGGAAGATATATCATATGACGACATAATTGATGATTTTGCTTCAAAAAATGCAAGAAGAGCTCATTTTAAATAATATTTATTGTTGATTAAATTATTTTGAGCAATTATGTAAACCTTCTTTCATTGTGTACTTTCTTAATTTATATATTTTTGGTTTATTTTGATTATGTTATTCGGATTTTTTTTCATATACATATATATATATATATATATGTATTTTGGTTAATTTTGATTCTATTATTTGGATTATTTTATATATATATTAGTTTTGATGTTAATATGAAAGGGCCCGAATTGTAAGCTTTGCCCAGGGCCTCGTTTTTCATAGGACCGCCTCTGTACGAGAGACGTGCTTTGAAAGATTAGTTAAGTGACATTCTTAGCACAAAGATATTTAAAGATTGTGTTTGTAGTCTTGGCATAAGAGACGTTAAACATTATGCGGATTGTGAGGTTGAGGCATACAATCGAGAGTTCTAGGAATTCTTGTTTAGGCATTGGATAAGTACTAAATTGGATTGAGTTTGTACAAATGGGTTGTATAAATCAAAATCTTCTAGTGGATCCTTCCGAGGTGAAAGAAGGGGTGACGTAGGAGATTGAGTATTTAATGATCTTACAACCATTGGAGTACTTAATGGATTTGATTTATCCATATTAAAACGTTTAAGGATCTTTTGTGTATAATTTGTCTGGTGAACAAAAATTCCACATTCTTTTTGTTTGATTTGCAAACCCAGACAATACTTGGTTTTTCCAAGATCCTTCATTTCGAATTCTTTCTTCAAGTACATCATAACTTCTTGAATTTCTTTATTCGTTCCAATGATATTTAAATCATCAACATATACAGCAATAATTACACATCCGGATATTGTTTTCTTGATGAAAACACAAGGGCATATTGGATCATTTACATATCCCTTTTTCATCAGGTGCTCACTTAGCCGATTATACCACATTCGGCCGGATTCTTGAACCCATATAATGATCTTTGCAATTTTACAGAATAAAATTCTCTGGGTTTTGAACTTTGTGCTTCAGACATCTTAAATTCTTCAGGGAATTTCATATATATATCATTATCAAGTGATCCGTATAAGTAAGCTGTAACAACATCCATAAGACACATTTTCAAATTTTCAGATATTGTCAAACTAATCAAATATCGAAACGTAATTGCATCCATAACAGGAGAATACGTTTCTTCATAATCAATTCCAAGCCTTTGAGAAAAAATTTGTGCAACAAGTCTAGCTTTATATCTGACTATTTCATTTTTCCCATTTTGCTTTCGAATAAAAACTCATTTGTATCCAACAGGTTTTACACCTTCAGGTGTGAGGACTATAGGTCCAAAAACATTACGTTTATTTAGTAAATCCAATTCAACTTGGATGACATCTTTCCATTTGGCCTAATCATGACGAGTTTTACATTCACCAAAAGATTTTGGTTCATGATCCTCATTTTCATTTATGATGTCACAAACCACATTATAAGAAAATATCTCATCAATATCTTCTATGTCTTTTCGGTTCCATATTTTTCCAATATTAATATAATTGATAAAGATTAAATGATTCTCGTCAGTTTGTGGTTCTGATAGAACATTTTCATCATCAGGTGTTTCTTCTGGATCACCATTTTCTATTTTATGTTCATCGTGTTTCTCTATGCCTTTTCTTTTCCGAGGATTTTTATCCTTGGAACCGACTGGTCTTCCACGCTTCAAGTGTTTTATGACATCATGAGTGTCTTCAATTTGTTTCTTTGAAATTTCAATTCGAGCAGGGGCATTTATAGCATGTATATATGATTTTGTTACCCCTTTTGTGTCTTCAAATGCATCTAGCATTTGATTTGCAATTCTTTGCAAGTGCACAATTTGCTGTTCATCTTTCTCACATTGTTTGGTCCTTGGATCCAAATGTAACAATGATGGTACGTACCATGTGATTTCTTTTTCGATGTGTTTCTTTTCTCCCCCTAACATTGGAAAGATTTCTTCATTAAAATGACAATCAGCAAAACGTGATATAAATACATCACCTGTTTGAGGCTCAAGATATCGAATGATTGATGGGCTATCATAACCGATAAAAATACCAATTTTTCTTTGAAGACCCATTTTTTATCGTTGAGGTGGTGCAATAGGCACATACACCATACATCCAAAAATTCTCAGATGATAAATATTTGTTTCTTTACCAAATGCAAGCTGCAATGGGGAAAATTTATGATATGCACTTGTTCTGATGCAAATTAATGCCGCAGCATGTAAAATTGCATGTTCCCATATAGAAATATGGAGTTTTGTTCTCATAATCATTGGTCTAGCAATCAGTTGTAGACGTTTAATCAATGATTCAGCTAATCTATTCTGTGTATGAACATGAGCAACAGGATGTTCAACAGTAATTCCCATTGACATACAATAGTCATTGAAAGTTTGGGAAGTAAATTCTCCAGCATTATCAAGTCATATTTTCTTGATTGTATAATCGGGAAATTGATTCCGCAATTTTATTATTTGAGTCATTAATCTTGCAAATGCCACATTCCGAGTTGACAATAAGCATACATGTGACCATCAGCTAGAAGCATCTATCAATACCATAAAGTATCGAAATGGTCCACATGATGGATGAATTGACCCACAAATATCACCCTGAATACGTTCAATAAATATGGGTGATTCTGTTTGGATTTTAGCTGGCAATGGTCTTATAATAAGTTTTCCAAGAGAACATGCTTTACATTGAAACTTATTATTCTGAAAGATCTTCTGGTCTTTCAATGGATGACCATGTGTATTTTCAATAATTCTTCGCATTATTATTGAACCAGGATGTCCCAATCGATCATGCCAATTGGTTAATATTGAAGAACTATTAACCACCATATTTGATTCGATTGGCCTTATATGTGTATAATGTAATCCAGTAGGGAGAATTGATAATTTTTCAACTACATATTTCTTTCCTGATTTATATGTGGTAAGACACATATATTTCTTATTTTCATCAGTTATCGTCTCAGTATCATACCCATGAGAGTATATGTCATTAAAACTCAACAAATTTCTTTTTGATTCTGGTGAATATAAAGCATCATTTATAAAAAAATTTGTACCATTAGGTAACAAAAAATGTGATTTTCCACAACCTTCAATCAAGTCTACATGACCTGATATTGTATTCACCATTGTTTTTGTTGGTTTTAATTCCAAAAAATATCTTTTATCTCGGAGAATAGTGTGCGTTGTACCACTATCGGGTATGCAAACTTCCATGAGATTATTTCCTTGTTTAGCTTTGCTCATACCGTTTTCCATTTTGAACTTCCAAAGAAATTATGCAATAAAGAAAATCAAGGATAATATATATATGCAAAATATAGCATGTTTCATAAGAATGCATGAAAAATATAGCATGTTACATTCCAGTCCCACGAATATATTAATCAATGTTCTCGAAATTATTTGAAAAATCGGCAGCATTGAAATAAGTTGAACCATTTAAATGGTTACTGTTTTCAACAAGATTGGTCTCTTTTTCTTTCCCCTTTATCGATACTTTAAAGAGCTTACATAAGTGTTCAGGGGTATGTGACCAATGTCTTGGAGTGCCACATTTATAACAAACACTCTCATATCTTTTTGAGTGATTTTTATTTTCACTCATATTTTCATGATGCCTTTTTGGGTGGTTCGTGACGTTTTTTTGAGATTAGTTATTGAAGTAACTATCTCGATTATTTTCATATCCACGACCGTAACCACGACCGCGATCATTTCTACATCCACGTTCATGACCACATCCTCGACCTCGACCAAAATCTAGTTTATGCCTTTGATTTTGGTTTTTATTTTTACTTACGACATTTGCTTTTGGAAATGCCGTGGATACATTGGGTCGGGATTTATGATTTCTCATTAACAATTCTTTGTTCTTTTCTAGTGATATCGAGAGCAACGAATTTAAGCTTGCCAAATTTGACATGGTGGTACTAAAAAAATAACAATGCATTTTATAAGTTAATTTTCATTAGTATGAAAATACAAAATAATGAAAGAACGAAGATTACAAGGGCGTGTACAAATAGAGAAAAAGTATGTGGTAGAAAATCGCTGGTGAGTACAAGACTCGTGAGCATGATGATCATAGTTGTTATGAAAAATAGCCTTATAAATGTCATCATCTTCATCTTCGAAAAATCGAGGAGAAATTATTTTGAGAGAAAGTGTGAATTTTGGTGTGATTGAAAATGAGTTTGGATGAACATATTTATAGGGCAAAAAAAACTAGCCGTTTTGTTACCGTTTGTCACTATTGGGAGTAAGAAAAAAATCGAGTATGTGTTGAATAAAAATTCGTGATAATCATGTGATGCATATAATGATAATCATAATTAAATAATTATGTATATCATATCACATTATTATAAGTTCGGTGTCATAGACATTCTTTTATATAATAATATGAGATTATACGAATATGATTAGTATATAATACACAATAATATATATCATAACACGTTATTATAAGATCAGTGTCATAGATAACTTTTTATATAATAACATGAAATTATATATTAATACAGTTAATAAATATATATCATATCACGTTATTATAAGATCAGTGTCATAGACAGCCTTTTATATAATAACATTAAATTATATATTAATACAGTTAGTATATATACATAATAAATATATATCATATCACGTTATTATAAGGTCAGTGTCATAGACAGCCTTTATATAATAACATGAAATTATATATTAATATATATATATATATATAATAAATATATATCATATCACGTTATTATAAGGTCGATGTCATAGACAGCTTTTTATATAATAACATGAAATTATATATTAACATATATACATAAAAAAAATATATAAACAATAAAATAAATATACTTACTTGTTGAATATTTTTGTCTTCTCTTTGTGTTTTGGAGCGTCGAAAATATAGAGAACATTCGAGCGATCGTGCTGATAAAGTGTTATGAAAAAGTAAAAATATATGGTAAAAAAAGTAAAAACTCCAAAACTCAAAATATATCAAACTCTACACTTTATAATATTTTTCTCTCAACTCAATTGTGATTTTCATCACAAATGAAGACCTATTTATAGATCCACATTTGAGATTTGTCCAAAAATTAATATATCATCATCTACATCATCACACAGTAATTTTCAACATTTTACAACTCAATATTCAATATTCAATATTCAACAATAATAAAATAATATATTTTCAACAGTTGTTTGTTAAAAAATATTTAAAATATGGTGGGAAATGTGATGTTTTTTTTAGAGTATTCAACAAAAAATTATATTTTAATTTTCTGGCAACTACCACCAAAAGAATATTATCATTTTTATATAATAAATTAAATTTGCGTGAAATAAAAAAATGATAATTTAAAGGATATATCAAATTATAATTTATAAATAAATCATCATGGCGTCGGTTAGCACATATTATATCATTACCATGTCCTTAAATCATTCGAGGCACTAAAAAAATGTCTGAATGATAAAAGATTCCGAGACTTTTCAAAGTTTGATGGCGCACATATTATTGATAAAACCCCACAATTGCATGCATTTTCGGGAAATTTAAATAAAACTAATTAATTAACTATTGCGAAAACAATATATTAATTGGATTCGATTTTTCAAATTCTTTATATTCTTCATCAAATAATTTAATATTTGACCCAAACATCTAATTACATTATGTAGAATGATGTGTGTAGCGCAAAATTATTTATTTCTTGAAATTAAGAAATAGAAAATGGATACAAAGTGAATTTGAGAAATTAAATAAAGATTAGTGGATGCAATCTCTAAGTAATCCCTTGATTTTCCTTTTCAATGACAATTTTTTGAGTAATTAATCTTCCTGAAAGACGATTTGATGTCTTGAGATTTGATTTGATGTCTTGATAAAGTTAATTCGATGGGTTAACACCTTGATATCGAATTAAACTTCAAAATTTGGGAAGAACGCGATGAACTCCTTGAATCGCGCCTTGAAATTTGTTATCTTGAATTTGATGAAGAACACGATCTTCTTGAATTTGATTTATTTGACGAAGAACACAAACTTCTGGAATTTGATGAAGAACACGATCTTCTTGAATTTGATTTATTTGATGAAGAATACGAACTTCTTGAATTTGATGAAGAAGACGATCTTCTTGAATTTGATTTATTTGAAGAAGAGCACGAACTTCTTGAATTTGATGAAGAACACAGTCTTCTTGAATTCGATTTATTTGATGAAGAACACGAACTTCTTGAATTTGATGAAAAACACGATCTTCTTGAATTTGATTTGTTTGATGAAGAACACGAACTTCTTGAATTTGATGAAGAACACGATCTTCTTGAATTTGATTTGTTTGATAAAGAACTCCTTAAATTGTATCTTGAACTTCTTGAATATAACTTGAGAGAAAAACTCTTGAATTCTTCTACTCCTTTGCTTCAACCTTCTGTGTTGTGTTTTCTTCTTGGTCATCTGCCTCCTATTTATAGCTAAAGGATGCAGATTCTTACCATTTCGATTTGATGAGGTGTCACAATTTGATTGGCTCCTCCTGATTTATTTGGTGATTATCTTCCATTAACCACAAGATTTGATTTTAAATACTAAAAATATTAGTATTTCTTTCCATTTGGTTTAAGATTTGATTTTAAATACTAAAATGTTAGTATTTTCTTCCATTTGATACAAGATCCAATCTTGATTTTAAAATCTTGGTTTGATCACAAAATATATTAAAATATCAATTAATTAACTATTTATTTTTTTAGGTATTTATTATCCCAAAAAATAGCTAATTATTTTATTGATATTTAATTATTTTGTACTTGCCATATTTGAAGGTCGACAAATTTAATTATCTACAAATGCCCTCTCGAGACTTATTCATGATTGTTTTGGAAGTGAATAAGTCACGAAAATTTAGTTGCTGAAATTTGATCTCTGAGTTTGCACAAATCCTCAATTCAAAATTTGAATTTCAATATCTTCCAAATTTCTTCCATGTGGATTTTTTTATTGTGTTTAACTTTCACTGAAAATATATTAATATTTCAAGTAAAAAGAAAACAACAAATTCATGACTGTATTAAGAATATATCTAAGTTGCCTATGTATCCAATACAGGGATCAAGTCATAACGTAGTTCAAAATTTTGATTGTTTGAGATGGGGGGTGCTGTGCATAGTTTATAATCATGCGGGCCAGGAGTATCTATTTTTTAACCACCCTAGACTAGGTGTGGATTTAATATTTTAGCCACATAAAATAGCATAAGTGGGAGAAATACAGTTTAACCACATGAATTCAATATTGGTGGGGACATTACAGTTTAACCACATGTAATACATTGGTGGATACCGTTCACAGTTTATACTCTTGTGGGTCAGGAGTCTTGGTAAAATATTCATCCCCTTTCTTGGAAATTTCTGTTTCTCTTGCTCTATGATATTCTTGAGTTGGAGGCCCTTCCGCTCCACTTGTAGTTATGCTCAACTCCATGTCATGGGCTCAAATAGCTAATTCTTCAAATGTCTTTCGCTGGATTCCTTGAAGGATATATCGAAGTCCACAATGCATACATTGGATGCACATCTCAATTGCAGAAGATTCGAACAATCGATCTTTGCAGTTAAGGCTCAAATTTCTCTATCGATTGATAAAGTCAATTACAGTTTTTTCTTTTCTTTGTCGTGAGTTTGTTAGCTCAATCATGCTAACTACTCGTCGAGTACTATAGAAGAGATTGAGAAATTCTTGTTCTAGTTGTTTCCAACTATCAATTGATCATGGCTCCAGATCAGTGTACCAATCAAATGTGTTCCCTTTTAGTGAACGAACAAATTGCTTGACTAGGTAATCTTCGTATGTCCCAGCATTGTTACACGTTTCAATGAAATGAGCCACATGTTGTTTTGGGTTTCCTTTGCCATCAAATTGTTGAAACTTTGGAGGTTGATAGCCATTTGTCATTCTTAAGTTATCAATCCTTTGTGAATATGGCTTGGCATAGGTGAGAGATAGATTGGAGCATCCGTCAAGCTTTTCTTTGATAGTACCCATGATAAACTCTTTTAACTAGTCAACAGGAACTGTACCATCAGATGAAAAATGTAAATCTTTAGTATGTTCCTTTTATTTTTCTTCAATGATGACTCAGTTCCATCATTAGTTTCATCTTATTTTTCCACGTAACTTGCATCAGTATGGTTAATCTTGTCCATCAACTTCATAATTTGGGAGTCTTGTTCTTGAACATGTTTTGCAAGTCCCTCAATGGCCTTCGTCAAGTTTGCTATTTGATCTTTTAGAGTTGTGGCATTTGTCACCATCACGCTTTCTATGTGAGAGTTCGGATGGGTCTCAAGGAAATGGGTTGCCTCCAAAGATACTTGTAATTTCTTGGACATACTTCTCGTGATGACTCCAAGACGTCCAGTAGACTTCATTGCAGAAATCTTCATGCTCAAGATATTTTCATTAGTAGACATGGCGGTTTAAAACTTTTGGTGAGGAGAAAAGATGAAGGGTAGATATGGTCCCACTGGGCGTGCCAAAATTTGTAGCGCAAAATTCTTTATTTTTTGAAATTAAAAAATAGAAAATGGATACAAAGTGAATTTGAGAAATTAAATAAAAATTAGTGGATGCAATCTCTAAATAATCCCTTGATTTTCCTCTTCATTGACAATTTCTTGATGGATTTGAATTTCTCGAGTATTTGATCTTCTTGGAAGACGATTTGATGTCTTGAGATTTGATTTGATGTCTTGATAAAGTTAATTCAATGGGTTAACACCTTGATATCGAATTAAAATTCAAAATTTGGGAAGAACGCGATGAACTCCTTGAATCGCGCCTTGAAATTTGTTATCTTGAATTTGATGAAGAACACGATCTTCTTGAATTTGATTTATTTGACGAAGAACACGAACTTCTTGAATTTGATGAAGAACATGATCTTCTTGAATTTGATTTATTTGATGAAGAACACGAACTTCTTGAATTTGATGAAGAATACGATCTTCTTGAATTTGATTTATTTGAAGAAGAGCATGAACTTCTTGAATTTGATAAAGAACACAGTTTTCTTGAATTCGATTTATTTGATGAAGAACAGGAACTTTTTGAATTTGATGAAGAACGCGATCTTCTTGAATTTGATTTGTTTGCTGGAGAACTCGAACTTCTTGAATTTGATGAAAAACACGATCTTCTTGAATTCGATTTGTTTAAAGAACGTCTTGAATTGCGCCTTGAACTTCTTGAATATGACTTGAGAGAAAAACTCTTGAATTCTTCTACTCTTTTGCTTCAATCTTCTGTGTTGTGTTTTCTTTTTGGCCATCTGCCTCCTATTTATAGCTGAAGGATGCAGATTCTTACCATTTCGATTTGATGAGGTGTCACAATTTGATTGGCTCCTCCTGATTTATTTGGTGATTATCTTCTATTAATCACAAGATTTGATTTTAAATACTAAAAATATTAGTATTTCTTTCCATTTGGTTTAAGATTTGATTTTAAATACTAAAAATGTTAGTATTTTATTCCAATTGATACAAGATCCAATCTTGATTTTAAAATCTTGGTTTGATCACAAAATATATTAAAATATCAATTAATTAACTATTTATTTTTTTAGAAATTTAATCTCCCAAAAAATAGCTAATTGTTTTATTGATATTTAATTATTTTGTATTTGCCATGTTTGAAGGTCGACAAATTTAATTGTCTACAATGTGCTCCTCGCTTTATAAAAAATTATATATAGCTGATTAATAATAATATAATTGAAATCTTTTAAATTTCACAGTAACTCAATCATTATGTTTTGGTCGCTCTTCTAGTGACTATAATTATTTTTTTTCCAACAATCTACTAAAAAAATTTGCATTTCATTGTCAAAAATTAAATTTTTTTTTACGAAACTCAGAACTCCATGAATTTATTAGTCATGAATAGGGGAGTTTACATTTGTCCATACTAATGCTTCTAATAGAACTAGGAATAATATTAGAGATGGATGACCGAACGCTTGTCACTTTATCTAAAAATATAGTATTTGGTAATGGTGTAACTCAAATATTTTTAAACCACACAGCAGCACAAGCGTCATAATCCGATCGCTCTACTAGCAGAAACTTTGCACCCTATCTTTAAGTCGGGTTGGAAAATTATCAACCCAACCCAACTATATTGTATGGCGGGACGGGTCAATCCGACGATTCTAACCCATTTTGACACCTCTATATATATAATGAAAAATAATAATTCTGACACAAAAATTAATGGGTTGGGTCGAATAACAGATTTGTCTCACAAAATTAATTTCTGAGATCATGTCATAAGAATTTTTATGTATATATCTTTTATATAAACTTTTAGACTCAAGTTCACCCACATAAAGCAGATTATCAAATCATACAACGCTAGGTTGCTCAAATATATTTGTCCCACATTATATATGTCCTTTTGTTTTTATGAAAATGTATGTAGCATGTTCCCAAAACAAGCATTTCTTCCTTATAGTGGTCCGATAAATTGTCATATTCATCTACCCCTGCTTTTGTCATCAATGTTGAATTAAAATCCAAGTTTCAAATTTTATTAACTTGGAATAATTCTCGTGACAAGTGTATTAGTGAAGTACATTTTTTTTAGGATTAGTGGATAACATTAATTTTATTCATATACAATATTTTATTGATTTTAGTTGAGCTTGAACTATATTATATTTTGAAATAAGCGTATTTTAGGTTAGAAAAAATCCATAATATAATTTATTTTAGAGTTTAATTACGAACACTAATATTCGGCAAGGAGGACTTAAATTAAAAAGACACGAACAAACCCGTGAGAGATATCTTCCCCTTTTTTTTTTCATTTTAACGACCGTATGAGTATGATTTTACTATTATATAATTATAATACTTTAATATAAATAGAGGGAAAATATATAATTTATTATATATTTATAAATATTTTGAAAATATATTATATTTGAGTATATAATTAGCAATATATATTCTATAATTGTTTTACAAAGAATCAGATAATTATTTATTAGTTTAAAAAATAGATAATTATTTGTTATAATATAAGTTTAAATAAATTTTTATACTTTTATAATAAAATAACTTTAAATAAAATATATAATTCGTTGAATTTACTAAAACGAATTTTACATATTAATGTTAAGAGAATAATTTTTTATGTTAACTTTTGACCCTTTTGTTTCAACTTTCAATAAGAAAAAAAAGGAAATAAATATAATTGCAAAAAATAGCAATGACAAGTCTTTATGATCACACACAGTACCTAGCATGGCCGGAACATTAAACGAAAGGAAGCAAATTTTTTTAAAAATAATTAAAATTTTACAGCTCCCAAAATGACACCGTATTTGGAGCACAACATTCCCTATTGTGGCAAGGGGCACAGTAGGGGATCCATTCCCAAAAGGGCACCAAGCTAGTTGTAAGCGCGATTTATTGGCCTGAGCAGGGGTATGGTCAGAAGTTTTCATCTGATACAAGCTTTTTGTTGAGTTACATCTCTAAAAAAAAAAAAAACTCGTTTCGTGGTTGCTATATAAATAGAAAGGCTAAGAAAAAAAACCAGCAAAATCAAGACACTAATAAAATCAAACCGTGAAATATTGTTAGATCTATATAAAAATGAACATCTTAGCTAGGTATCCGTCGTAAGAGATATTTTGACATGAAATTTCAAGTAAATGATTTCAATTAAATATAATTCAAACTTACACCAAAACTAAATAGTGTTTAATATATATATATATATATATTGAAAGAATTTATGAGAAGCTGTATTTTATTCTTTTACAAATACACAATATATAAGTGCACGATTATGTGCAAAAGAAAGAAAACTAAAAATACAATGAAAAGTGAATTAATCTAGCCAAATTCTTTGATATAGTTTGATTCTAACAGATCTGTTCCTGTAATCTCGGGATCCAATATTGCTTGAGTTGATTTGTCTTCAATAATTTTCTTATCATGCCCCTTCAAGTTGGAGTGGGAATGACAGTGAACTCCCAACTTGCTACGAAGATGAGTGAATGAAGCCTTAGATAAAGGCTTAGTGAATATATCAGTGGGTTGCAAGGATGAAGGAACATAACAGATTACTAAGGTTCCCATAGCTACTTTCTCTCAAACAAAATGGTAGTCAATCTCAATATGTTTTGTTCGAGCATGAAACATTGGGTTGACGGACATGTATAAGGCACTAACATTATCACAAAACAGCTTGGGAGGCCTTGGCAGAGAAATGCCGATATCTCGAAGCAAGAAAGTCACCCAAGTTAATTCAGCTGTAGTTGATGCCATGCAACGATATTCCGCCTCCGTACTAGAACGAGAAACAATCGGCTGCTTTTTGGAACTCCATGAGATGCAGCTAGCTCCAAGAAACACACAAAATCCTGATGTGCTCTGACGGGTGGAAGGGCAACCGGCCCAGTCATCATCACAAAATGCATATAGGGAAAGTGGACTTCTGGCTAAGAAACGAACAACAAAATCTTGTGTGCCTTTAAGATATCGCAAGATATGCTTTACTGCCTTAAAATAAAGCATGGTAGGAGCAGCAAAATGTTGACAGACTTTATTAACAGCATGAATAATGTCTGGTCTTGTGAATGTAAGATATTGCAAAGCACCAACAATACTTCGAAAAGCAGTGGAGTCAACAATGTCATTGTCAGAAGAGTGTGGCTGCTCTTTAAGGCTCATGGGTGTTGCAGTACGTGAGCTATCAAGCATACCGGTGCGAGAGAGCAAGTCACGAGTATGTTTACCTTGTGAAAGAAATACTCCTCCAGAAAAATACTTAATTTCAACTCCAAGAAAGTATTTCAAAGGACCGAGATCTTTAATAGAAAATTATGTGCCCAATATGGTGATTAAATTGCCAATGAAAGAAGCATCATTTCCAGTCAAAAGAACATCATCAACGTAGACTAGAAGTAAAGTGACAATGTTATCACAACAGTAGATAAAGAGAGATGAGTCGGCCTTACTACAGTAGAAACCAAGGTGAAGCAAAAATTGAGAAAGTCGATCAAACCAAGCACGTGCCTGCTTTAGTTCATAGAGAGATTTTTTAAGAAGACAAACATGATTAGGAAAATTCTCATCAATAAAACCCGGAGGTTGCTCCATGTACACAGTTTCTTTCAGCTTCCCGTGTAAAAATGCATTTTTAACATCAAGTTGCTTCATAGACCAACCAAAAGAGATAGAGAGAGATATAACCAGTCTTATGGTTGTTGGTTTAACAACCGGGCTGAAAGTTTCATCATAATCAATTCCCGAGACTTGATTGAAACCACGAGCAACTAAGCGTGCTTTGAATCTTTCAACCGAGCCATCTTCTTTATATTTCACTCGATAGACCCATTTTGAACTCATTATATTGGCAGCAGTCCACCTGGAGTTTTTTAGAGCACTTCTCAATGTTTTCGGTTCAAAAATAGTATCCTCAGTAGTAGCAGCAAGAGCATGTGTCGAATGAAGCTTGCAGACTTCATAGTCTTTCAAATAGGAGGGAAGTCGTCTTGTTATTGGTGGAAGAGGAGCATTTTGAGAAGGAATCAAGCCATCATTGGTGATCCAACGTACATAGGCTGTATTGGAAATTTGTTTTCCGTCTTTCTCTATTTCTACAGCAGGTTTCCATCCATCTTTCTCTAGATGATGAAGTACGCCCATACTACGAGCAAGTGAAAGAATCTGAGATCTCCACATTAGATAATTTGTGGTGCTTAGCTTAACAGAGATAAGACTAGCACCTTGATGAAACGATTGAATACTGAGGTTAGGTTCCTCCATTTTTTATTTTTTATATATTTTTTTTTACGATTTGCAGGTATAAAGCTTTGATACCATGAAAGAATTTATGAGAAACTGTATTTTATTCTTTTACAAATACACAATATATAAGTGCACGATTATGTGCAAAAGAAAGGAAACTAAAAATACAATGGAAAGTGAATTTAATCTAGCCAAATTCTTTGATATGGTTTGATTCTAACAGATCTGTTCCTGTAATCTCGAGATCCAATATTTCTTGAGTTGATTTGTCTTCAATAATTTCCTTATCATATATAATTTTGTGCATTAAATTTGACGTGAAACTTGAATGTAAATTGAACTAGTCGATTGCAGGCATTAAATTCAACGAAAGTGGTCCCATTAAGCGTGGGGTACAACCCTCCAAAACTAAGGGAGCCGGAGACACGTGACAACACGGATTTCTCGTGAGCCTGCACAACATTTGGCATATTCTTGATACACTTGTACCATTACTCATTTCTCTTATATTATACGTAGTTATCCACGTCAAGGCATGACTAATTTCCATAAACATGTCTATATATGTCAGCATGCAATCGTTTGTTTACTTAGGTTTAGATGGTTGAATTCGAAGACATATAAAAATTTCAAATTTCAAATTAACTTACTTGGATGAACAAAATTTAAGTGAATCGGATCCATTTCATATCAAAATATGCAATTTCAATATCAATTTTGGTTGATTTCAAATATATTAAAGATGATTGTCATTTGAAAGAAAAAATTGCAATGTTAATCCTGTAAGTTGCTCTATTTTTGTTATAATCTTATAGCTTTTCAATGTTTAGTCTTAGTCTAATAATTTGGATTTTCTTTTTATTTTAGTCTTTTTTTTTTTTACATCCGAAGTACTAAATCAATTGAATATTACTTATTTATCACCGGTAGTACTCTCTTATATGACTTAGTTAACACAAATTAAACATATGTTACACAAAATTAAAATTCATTACACAAAAATAAAGTGAAAAAAAAAAAAAAACGATACCTTTATTAAAATCGGAAAAAAAACTTGTTTTTTTGTTTTATTATGATTAAATATATTTTAATGCGTGTAATATAATTTTAACCACACAAATCTTGTAGAAGAACATCGACGTCAAATAAATAATAAATAATATTCAATTGTTTTAGTGACTTTCGATGGAAAAAATCAAAATCCAAAAAAAAATTAAAGTTACTAGACTAAAACTAAACTTTAAAAAATTATAATACTAAAACAAAAAACAGAGCAACTTACAAAACTAAAATAACAATTTTTCCTCATTTGAAATTCTTCTCTCAAAACATTCCAAAAATGAATCGTTTCATCCAAGTTAAGTATATCAATGCAAGTGTAACCTCAGTCAATTTCTTAGAACCGACATCTCAATATTGGTTGAGATGCTGAGCATTTTTGGAGATTGGTGAAGAGTACGATTGTACGTGGAGTTTAAATTAAGAACATCCACGAAGATCATGAGAAATTCAATTGTACGTGCATATATGTAAATGAACTTTTTTCAGAGGGAAATTTTTTTTGTTTTTGTTTTGTTTTGTTTTTTTGGTCGGATATGCTTAACTCTTTGTAATTTTAGTTCTCATGTTATAAAATTATAATATTAGTCCTGTATTTTTTTTATTTTTTTTTGCAATTTTAACCGTTTTTCATCGATAGTATTGATGATATGATACTACACATATTAGGGTCACATCAGCACTAATCGATGACATAATAATTAATTACATATCAAAAAAATGAATAAAATTAAGAAAATAATAAATTAAATTGAAATTTGATAACATAAAAAATCAAATCTCATAGTGAAAAATATAAAAAAACTAAAAAACAATATTATATTTTTAAAACGCTATATGATTTTCTTAAGAACAGAAGAGAAAGATCTTTTTATATTTCTCTTAACATCGGATTCTCCAATCGGTAATTCCAATGCCACAACTATCATAACTAGTTATTATCGAGACAAGTTTAGTAATTTTTTTACAAAAACAATTCTCAACATAATATTGTCAAAGAAAAAGTGACGTAAGCATGAGTTGCCTGATTGATTAATTAAAAAAGAAGCTTGAAAAAATAATACGGTCAAAATAGTTGACATTAGTTTCTTTTTAATATAAAACTCTTGCTTCAGACATCTTTTATCAGACCATTCTCCATGCGTAAGAGTGGCTCCCAATAATCAAAATTTGGTGATGGAGAAGTAAATTTAGGAAAAATTATTCTTATTTCGCGATTTTAATCACTTTTATAATTCCATGTTCAGTTTTATCTTGTATTTTTTTATTTTTGATAATTTTAGTCATTTCTCTTTCAAATTTTCTAATGTAACAACGACATGCATCAGTGTCACATCGAATCCACGTATGTAGACATGCTTAACGGACCTATTCGGATCGGAACCAACCCAAAACCTGCCCGATAAACTCGAAACTGGGACTGGTTCGGAAGAACTGGACCGGAACCGGCTTCAATCCATTAAGGAATGGATTGAACCGGTTCTATATTTTGGGAACCAGTTCAGCCGGTTCAGGTTCAAGTTCTGGGACCGGATTTTAATTTTTCAAAAATAATTGATCAGGTTTTTTAATAATTTTTATATTTATATTAAACTAATAATCCACGCATGCGAAAATTTGCGTGCATAAATAATTTATGCACATCTATAAATAATAAGCATTTTTTATATTTTCAAATTGAAAAAGTAAGTTGAAAGTGAGTAGTTATAAGTAATAAGAGGCATTTTTGTCTATCCATTAATTTGACTAAGGTGGTTATTCTAATGAGTTCATGAATTATTATATTGTATAGATATGTGTATGGAACCGGTTTGATCCAAACCGGAACCGGTCTATAACCTATGGTTCCAAGGTAAACATCTTAGAAACGAAACCGGTTCGTACCGATTCTGTCCGGTTCCCGACCCAACCGATCCAAAATAGTCGGAACCGAACTCAGAACCGTGGAACCGATAAGCATGCCTACACATATGTATCACATAGGTTTCATATCAACGCCACATCGAAAAAATGACTAAAATTACAAAAATTACAAAAGATAACTGTCCAACAAAGTAATATTAAAATTTAACAGCATATAGAACAAAAAAATACATAAACATAAATACAAATGACTAATATTACAGTTTTCTCTCAAATTTTAAATTAATAATTTTAAAATAAAAAACATGCATGTGTGTATTATACATACATACATACATACATACATACATACATACACAAATATTTTTTATATATTTTTTCATTTATAACATTGTATTATCACCCTTCCACAATAAACCATACTAAAATATTTAAAAATTATATTAAATTTTGTATAATTAAATATTGTTAGCAAAGCAAATATGAACTTGGTGTAATCTGACGATCCACGAAGAACCTTAAATACTAATATCGTACCTCCGCACCTATGTAATATGTTTGACCAATTTAATTTTAAATTAATTATTAATTAATTAATTAAAAGGGGAGAAATTAGACAAACACGCAAAGCATATCTAATATAAAAATGACCTTTCCACACTTATGAGTTTTATAATACCATAACAAGCCCTCGACTCAGTCTATGCTGGCAGACGAGCAGGGTCCGGATCACCCGGGAGATCACATCATGTGATCTCCCGGGTGATCCGGGCCGTTGCTACCCCACCCGAGCACTGTTCGATTGGGGTAGCATAGACTACTTCCAAACCCTCATGTATACACGCACTTTGCACATGCTACCACGACATACATACATATATATATATATCACAAAAAATTTTTGAGACGGTCTCACGAGTCAATTTTGTGAGATGAATATTCTATTTTGGTTATCCATTTGAAAAAATATTAGTTTTCATCTAAAAAATATTACTTTTAATTGTAAATATGGACAGAGTTGACACATCTCACGGATAATAATTTTTTAGATGAATATTCTATTTTGGTTATCCATTTGAAAAAATATTAATTTTCATCTCAAAAATATTACTTTTAATTGTAAATATGGACAGAGTTGATACATCTCACAGATAATAATTTGTGAGACAGTCTCACAGGAGACCTACTCAATATCTATATTAATAAATTAAATAAATTCACATTTTAATGTTTGAATTTATTTAACAAAGTTTAACTTCAAATCAAGAATCTAGATAAAAGCATACTATTTCTATCCCAAAAATAGCCTATTAATACGTTGGATAAAATAAATATCCCTAATAAAATAAAAAGTATTATACGATTAAAAAAAGGGCAACTTGTAGATAACTCCCTAAATCAAACATAAGTTTCAATTTACTCCCTATATTTGTCTTTCCGAAAATTTCCTTGTCTTTATTTTAATCATTATTATTTCTTGAATTATCAAATGTGGAATCGGATTCAAAATCTGATTCACTTGATTCATCAAGATAATAAATATTTTCATCGTCGGATGAAAATTCAATTATTTCTACTGGATAGAATCTATTAGTATATATTTTTTCAAGAAGTTTAACTTTATTTTTCTTTTCGTTTCGTTTTGGACATTCATTTGCATAATGACCTTCTTCATTGCACAACCAACATGTGCAGTTCTTTTCTTTACCTTTTGGGCAAGGTGGTTTTTTATTATCAAACTTTTTATAAAATTTTCTTTTATAAGGTTTTCTGAAGAAATTCCTTCTAAATTTCTTTTTCTTATAGGGAATAAATTTCCTATTAAAAGATTTATAAGGTTTATTTAATTTATTATGTTTCTGTCGTTTTAAATGTTTGTGTGACATGTTTATTTTACAACCGTATTCTTTTACTATGAATTCCATTTTGTCACAATAAATTTTATTGTTTTGTTTGTAAGATTTGGATATTCTTTTATTTAATGTTAATTCATGACATTTCTTTGTTATAACGTCTTTAATAAATTTAATAGCTCCTCCTAGTGTTTTGGCATAAGCACTAGTTAAGAATTCATCTTTATTATTTATTGGTATATTAGGTATTTTATTAAAAATACTTAATTTATAATGCTCTTTTTTATCAGCATCTATTAACTGATAATAGTTTGTTTCATAATCACATATAATTCTTCTAGATAACATATATTACATAATTTTATATTATCCAGAATAAAATTGCTCTATTTTGTTCTATATTTTTGGCTACTAAATTAGCGTCATTATTAGAAACTCCTAAAAATTCTTGGTACAAGGCATCAACAAATAGTTCGAAATATCGATGTCCTGTCATTCCTTGTGGAAGATTAGTAATTATTAGGTTTTCAGCCCAAGTTCTTACTGCTCCTACCAGTGTCATTTTTATCATCCCATGAGTTAAAACTTGAATTTCTCACTTTTGTCTAATAATGGTGTTAATTGAATTTGTACTGATAGTTCATTTGCCCAATGATCTATCTTTGATTTTCTTTCTTTGGTTGTTGAACAACCTAAATCTAAGATATTCTGTTTCACAAAACCTGATGTTTTTGATTCTCTAAGAATATCTCTAGCATCTTTATAAGATCTAGAGTATTGGTCTCTGTTATATTTAAATTCTTCATCATCTCTTCCACCACTACCTTCTACATTCGTTCGTAGATTTAATCGTGGTCTAGAATCATCTTCGGATTCTGATTCTGAAATATCCATATCTCTGTATTGTTCTGAGTCCTGATGTGAATGATATAATTCTTCTGTATTTACTCCTATTTGTTCAAAATCAGATGAGTCGGTTTCACTAAACATCTCCTTACTTATGTTTGTCATAACTAAGGGGATTTCTATACCATGATTCAATTTTGAATGGTGGTTCTTCTTCCATTTTTCTTTTTCCTTTATCTATTGAAAGAACTTCTTTAAGATAGTTTAATTTTTCATTACTATGTCTTTCCTGTTCAATTATTAATCTAGTCGTTGCTAAATCAATATATTTTTTGAAATTTTTCTCTAATTTTTTTATTGATAGATTGATCTTATTGATATTATTTTCTAAATCTCCTAGATATTTTTCTAATTTTATTAAGGACGTCATTGCAATGAGGTTGATTCATTAACAATAGCTTGTTTAATTTTAAGAATATTTTGATTCATGGTTCCAATCTTTTCAAGAATATCTTCATCATTTTTAGCAAATGATAATGATCTTCTTGGTACAGACTGTTTTGTGATTTGGAGGTCATCTGAACTCCATCTTTTATAGGGATTTATTTCTTCAATAAATGCTTTTCGAGGGTGTTCAATTCTTGTAATATTTTCAAACATTCTTTCAACAGAAATAGTTGGTTTTGTTGAAATTATTCCTGTTTGAGAATTATTACTTATTGCTAAACTGACAACATAGTTTGTATTGATCGGAATGGTTTCCTGTTAACATAAGATTATTTCTATAAAAGTAATAATCTAATGTTAAAACGTCATTTATGTTTTTATCAAAAAGAGATATATTGTATTGTGGATAAATACAAAATCTCATCTTTTTGTAACATAAGTTTTCTTCAATTTTTCCAAGGATAGAATCCTCAAGATTACGTATCCTTTTGTCACGAACTGTGATTTCAATTGGTGTATCTATTCCTTCTCGGTAGTGAGCTGATACTATTATTTCGATTCCTCCAATGTGAACATATTTTAGTTCAGATCGTTCTTTTTCACTAGCTTTTGTCATAATGGTATCAATATCTTGAGTTGTTAATAACTTCAGAGTATTAGACCTTGATTCGTTATTTATTTTACTAGATCGTTCTTTTGTACGAATCGAATAATAAATTAATTTTTTTCTAGGAATAATAAAATTTGAAATCTTGCTTAATATTCCTGGTTGGTCTATTAGATTTGTTTTTGAATTAGAAAATCCTGTTTTTTGTATCTCAGCAAACTTATTCTGATTAAATATAATATTCAAATTATACTCTTGGTTCTCTTCAGATTCATCAATCTGACTATTTTGATTTGGAATTGTTACTTCTGTCATTTTAACAGATGATAGAACTTCTTAATTTTCTTAAGGCTATTAAAAGCCTTTTTGTTGAATCTATCTGTTCTAATAAATTTTGAAAATCTTCGAAACTATCAATTGAAGATTGACAATTTTTGAGATGTTTCAAATTGTTTTCACAATTTTCTATATCAAAATTTATATTTTGAGAATATAAATTAAAGATATTCATTTTTGTATTTTCATACATTTTCCATTTAGTAAAAATTGTTATTTTTATTATTTTATTTTTGTTGATCGGATTTCGATAACAAAGTTTGTTTTTATTCATAAAATATTTTTATGTCTTCAATTTCATCGTTTTCAGAAATTTGAATTATCATTTTCCAGTTGCTTGAAAAATGTTCTTTTTTTATGATTTTTGAAATAAAAGGTTTGGAGATCTTTTATTTTATTCCATAATTGATCTATTTGACGTAAATCTTTTAGTAAGATTATTTTATCAAATAAATTTTTAATCTCAATATCTAAAGTTAATCTAGGCATTAATAATCTGCTTTATTTAACCGCTCTGATATCAGGTTGCGGAATTCTTCAAATTCTTATGAATTTTCTCATTCATGGCTTTACAGATCTGATTCATTTATAACAGATAAATTTTTTCAGATTAGTTTGGTTCCATTCATAGTTTATAATTACAAATTTTAGTTGATAAATTGATTCGAATATGGTTAAATCAGAAGTATTTAAATGATATTTATGAAATGTATCATATTCATGATCATCTTCTATTTCAAACCAGTTTTTTATTATCAATCTTCCATTTCTTATAAAGGAAGATGACATGATTAATGTATTTTGACTATTTCTTTAAATTAAGGGCTGCAGGAGATTTAGGAAGGTTACCTTGTTTGAATGAATCTTGGTTTTCAGCAGAGGCCAAATCCTTGCTTTTCCTTAACGATTACTTGATCAACTGGTACTTGCTCTATGGATCTCCAGGTTTACTCTAACCATGAATCTTCAATGGTTGATTTCCAACCTTATCCTCCTTACGCTCTGCTTGTTTAGTTATTAGTCATAAGACTTATTTTTGTTTCTGATTTTATGTTTCTTAGTTTCTGATAGTTTTCATACGTCTTGTATGAACCAGATTGTAAGAAACTTGAGAAGAGAGAGATACTCAAACTTCACTTATCCATTTACAACACAAACATCTCCTTTTATAGGCGTGGAGAAACGCATACAGTAATAAAAATAAAGGAAGATGGGGACCATACTACATAATGGAAAACAACTCATTTTACATCTGAGTGGATGCCTTTCATATGTGGTGTGGTCCACGATTTCATTTATTTTTACATTGTGTCACTCTCTGAATCACTGGTACATTCGGACCATTTCTTTATTGGTTTGTCTTCTTTGACAGCTGGTTTGTCCTCTTTGACAGATGCTTCTTCTGTCTGAATGGGTTGGCAATGTCCATATTTGTGAGTGGAAATCATTGTTCTTAGTTTTTGACATAACATTTGTTGGGTTTCTTGGGTCATGTCAACTCTTGCTTCATAGATTGGAGCTTCGAATTGAGCTAACATGGCTTGTTCTTTCTTTTGGATTGTCTCCTTGTGTCCAGTGGTTAATAAAATTTTACTGGTTGCAAAATTTATTTTAACCTTTGAGTTTCCATCAATCTTTCCCGTCTTTGAGATCATGTCAATCAATGTCTTTATTCTTATCTCAGGAAGTGTTGAGATATCAATTACTGGTTTTTCTTCATTTGATCCTTCAAATAAAAACTTGTCTTTATTTTTTCGACATTGAATGTATATCATCGGCTGATAGAATTTGTCATTTTTCCAATCTGGAAGGGTTGAATGAATACTTAATGTTAACATTGGTTCGTCCTTTAAGACTGCTTTCTTGAACTGGATAATACTATTTCTCAGTTGATATGGAAATAGTTCTATCTCTTGATTGTTGGGACTGACTTCTAATCCGCTTAATAATCCATTTGAAAAGAATCTTGCGACTTTATGCGCTGGAACACCTTGTAGTGTTCTTGCTCTTGATATGCTCTGTGTGTCACAAGTTTGTAGTCAAGATCCTGCAGATGGTTTGGCTATTCTCAAATAGTTTAGTGTTTCAAAGAATTCAGTTTTGAGTTTTTTTGGAAAATTTGTTTTTTCAAAAATTGGTTTTTGTGGTCGCAGATTGACCATCTTTCTTTCTCTTGTTTCAAGGGCTCTTTTAAACGTCCTTTCTTCTTTTTCATTTTTCTCGGTGTTGGCTGTGACCACCGGTTCTTTCTTCTTTTCTTTTTCTTTTCCTTTTTCTTTTTCTTTGTTATCAGTGTTGGTTGTGACCACTGATTGTTTTTCATTCATCTCTATTATTTTGTCAAATGGAGTTGCTAACTTGATTGGTGTTCTTGGTGAGGATGATGATGACGAGGTTGTCATCTTTTCTTTTATCCTCTGAATTTTTTCATTTATATTCTTTTTCCTTTGTTGAAGAATCTGAATTTCTTCATCTATGTCAATCAATTGTTCTTTTAATTGATCTAATTCGTGAGTAATTCGGATAGTTTTATTATTCGTATCATTGCATTTATGAATTCTTTTGCAAGAATTGAACCAATCTTCATGAGATTGATTATTTTACTCATAGATAAATTCATGTTTCTGAATATAAATCTCATTTCATCAATTTATATTCCCCATGCTTTTTAAGACATATTCGGATGACTTGAAGTCATAAAATAATTCATGTTTTTGAATATAAATCTCATTTCATCAATTTATATTTCCCATGCTTTCTAAGGCATGTTCGGATGACTCAAAGTCATTTTCTGTATCACTTAGGATCTCTTTTGTTATTCTGGTACTACGGATAGTATAATTTGAATGAAGTTCTCTAGTTAATGCGTCGGGTAATGAATTATCCGTTCCTTTGACATGCTGGATCTCGAACTGATAATGGTTCAATTCCAATTGCCATCTAATTAACCTTGTTGCATTTTTCCCTGCATTTCTTAATATTTTTCTTGTCTTGAAATATGTTAAATTCATATTATCCGTTCTTACTGAAAACGGTTTAGAAATAAGATAAATCTCATAATTTCTAATTGTATATATTAAAGCTAATAATTCTTTTTCATTTGAATGATAATTTAGTTGTGCACCTTGAAAAGTTCCTGATGTACTTCATTATTCCTAGTAGCTGTTTTAGTAAGTTCTTCTAAATTTCTTTCTCCTGTATAAGCTTTTAAACATGCTCCCCAGTATTCATCTGAGATGTCTGTTTCAATTATTATTATGTCTTTATTTGAAGGAAAATATAATTCGGGAAGATTACTAATTATCTTCTTTTTAATAGTGTCAATATCATTAGTATCTTCTTTAGACCATTTCCACTTATAGTCTTGTTTAAGTTTTGTCTGAAGAGGTTTTCTGATTTCTGCAAGTTTCTTAATGTAATTTTTAGAATAAGTTAATAATCCTAAAAATCTTTTTAATTGATCTTTATCCTTGATTTCACTAGAAAAATCGTGAATTTTCTTAAGTATATGCTGTTGTAAACAATGTTTTTCATCTTCTATTTGTAATCCTAAATAATTTATTTTTGTTTTAAACAATTTTGCTTTCTTTTCAGAAAGTATAATTCCATCTTTATGACAAATATCTAATACTGTCATGAGGTCTTTATAATGTTGATCTAGTGTTTTTGAATAAATTAATATGTCATCTATATAAACAAAACAAAAATCTACATATGATTTAAAAGATTCATCCATATATCTTTGAAAGATACCTGGTGCTTGTTTAAGTCCGAAAAGTAATACAGTCCATTGATACTGTTCTTTTGGACAACTGAATGATGTAAGTAATTGTGTTTGTGGTTCTAGCTGAATTTTCCAGAATCCTGATTTATAATCTAAACTGGAGAAATATTTCATTCCTCCTATATAAGATAGTAAATCATTCTTGTTTGGGATGTAATATTCATCCATAATTGTTGCATTATTCATTTTTCGATAATCAATTACCATTCTTTTCTTATCAGTGTCTTTCTTACTGACATAAAAGGCTGGTGAAGAGTGTGGACTCTTGCTTGGGATGATTATCTTAAGTTTTAGTAATTCTTGAACCTCTTTTTCGAATATTTTTACATCATCCATGTTGCATCTTCTTGGTGCTTCACAGATTGTAATATTAGGGTCTTTAAGTTTATTGAAGCAATGAATTGTTTTCTTTTCTTAATTTTGTCCTGAGGATTTTCAGAACAAATATCATGAAATTTCTTCATGATTTCTTTTTCATGATTAATTGTTAAAATATTTTCTATTTTTAGTTCTATTGGATTTGTATTTCGTTTATGAAAATTCTTTGTAAATCCTTCATTTCCTACATGAAATGCTGTTCGTATTTTAGGAATATAAATCATTGATGATCCTTTGTTTAAAGTTATGTGATTTTCAAATTGTGTAAAAGGAAGATATTCTCTTAAAAAGTTATTTCCTATTATAATGTCCATTCCTGATTCTAATTGGTATATAATGGGTATTACAAATTTTGTTTCCTCAATTTCTATTTTTAATTTTTCTGCTACTGTATCAAGCATGATTATTGATCCATCTCCTATTCGAACTTTTAATTCTTTATCATATTTCTTCCAATAATGATTTGGAAGTATATGTTTGCTTCCTAAACACATACTTGCTCCTGTATCAACATAAGCATGTATATGATATGGTTTATGTTCTTTGATTTTAATTTGAATTTTTATATATATACTATTTGGATTGGTTTTGTTTTTATTATTATCCATTCTCTCTTTTTTTTTTGTTTTTTTTATGAATTTTAAGAGATAAGGGTATAATTGGTATTTATAAACAAAAGTTTCTCTCTCCAGGGAGTTGAAATTAAGTTTTATTTATGTAGGGATTTATAGATAAGTTAGAAATTGGTGTAGGGAGTGATTGGCAATTAACCCTTAAAAAAATTGGGTACCACTGCATATATATATATATATATATAAAATTTCTTTCAAGTGCCCACCACCATGCCCACCAATGATGTGGCACTATTCTATTGGATGTGATAAAGATGTGATAAATTGTAGGTCCAATAGAATAGTGCCACATCATTAGTGGGCATGGTGGTGGGCATGATAGGTGGGTATTTGAAAGAAACTCACATATATATATATATATATATATATATATATATAAAATTATGATTGTTTGATCTTACAATCGTTAGAGATCAACTTACAAGTTCAATCCTCGTAAAATTGTAAGTGGACGCAATTTCTAAAAGGGTTTGAAGTAAGACCTAAACAAATAGAATCGATCTGAATATTAGGAAAAAAGTTAAAGCTCGAATTAAGTATATTTAAGTTTGAGCTCAATTCGAAACTTGAAAATTTAAACTTTTTGGCTCGATTTCAACTCAAAACATTCGAGTCTATTAACGATGATACCCCGCAAATAGACCCATCACATTCTCGATCGGGTCTAATTAGAGTCCATAGCCATGAAACAAAGCTCGGATCTACTTCTAAGTGGTAAAATCGGCCCATGAGGGTAGGTGGTGGAGGCGAGGTATGTTGAAATTGGAGTTGAAGTAAGAGTTAGAGTTGGAGTTATGCCAATTGAAGCAAATTGAGGTAGCAAATGTGAAAATGAGCTAAGAAGTGGCTAAGAAATTAGGGATGAGTTTGAGAGTTTGGAAGGTGAGGAGGTGCTAAGAATCTAAGGATGAGTGTAGGAGTTGGGGAGTATAGGAGGTGAGGAAGTGGGAATTAGCCAAGGAGTTGAGGATTACGATGAGAGTATCTAGTGCAGAGCCTACACGAGATAGACGAGCCGTTAGCTTCAGCATCGCCTCAAGGGCGAGGTCACACTTTGAACCTCTCTAGAAAGGTGAGTTTTCGTTAAACAAGTGTTTGAATCTCACTCACGTAGTCCCTTACGGAATATGTGTGCTCCCTACATTTTTTCCTATAAATATCAGGTTTTGTCACTTTATTTTTAACTCACTACTTTCATTTTTGAAGGGCGATCAAGCTCTCCTATTAACTTATTTATTTTTCGACCGGGACACCCTCCCGCCTTCTAAGACTTTTTGATTGGTTTTAGGTTCACTTTAAACTTGAATTTTTGGGCTTAGATTGGACTTGGACCTTGGATTAGATCCTTCAATTTTAGTGAGTATCACACGAGCTATTCAAAATATTTCTCGAACATTAAGATTCAAGATTGAAGGTTAGGAAGCTCAAGTGTATATGTATTTAATATAAAATTATATTATATTAATAATATTGATTCTCGTAAACTATCGAACGAAATAATTTGTCCGAGTTTAAATCGAAAAAAGTTTGAAAATTTTCATGTTCAACTTGTCTTTGATAACTTCGAATACGAATCAAATACACATCAAGCAAGCTCTAAAAGTTCACGAACCAGCTCTATTTGTTTACAACCCTATTAAAAATATTATTATCACCAGCTATATTTTGACAAAAATATAAAACACTCGATCTCACAAAATGTTTATTAATTTTGTTTATAATTAATTATATCAAAATTTGCAAAATACAAATGAAAATATCATAAGAAAAATTTTCTAATTAAAAATATTTGGCCACATCTAATCAATAAGTTAGAATATGTAGGATCGAGCGTTTTCCGCTTTATCAAAAGATATAGCCAGTATTAACGATATAACTCAAATATTTTAAACAACATAACAACCCAATCATCACGATTCGACCGTTTTATCTAGTAGGGATAATTATTACATCCAACAAAATAATATTAACATTCTTTAAGCATGCATGTAGTAACCCGACTCCCATTTAAGTAATGAAAACGTCAAAGTATGTTTAAATGGATAAACATGATTGAGGAGACCTTATTTGGTAAAAATAACTAGAAAATCGACTTTAGGGTACCCGGAAATGTTACAAAGGAACCCAGTGACCCGAGTAATTTGGAAGGACCGAACCCCAAGCCAAATGAGTTCGGATGTCAAAGGTGCAATTCAGATGCACCGGAGTAGTTCGGAAGGTCCGAACTCTCTTGGACAACAAGTCATGGGCTTATGATTGGTGATTTGACAGGGACAGTTAGAAAACTCTGAACCCCCAGATTGGAACGTCCGAACTCATCTGCAGTTGACTTGTCCAATCACAGTTACACGTGTATTGCTCGACGAGGATCAGAAGGTTGAGCTTTCGAACACATGCCTATAAATAGGAGCCAAGACTTCTCATAGTGGTGTGTGTCTGGAGGTGATTTGTATGATTCAATGTATAAATCTTAGTGTTTTTAGTCATCTTCTTGAGGGCCGGTGATAGTGAGGTGCTAAAGGGCTTATAGCGGAGCTATGCTTGAGTTAGTGTAAGGCCAGGAAATATTAAATTATTAATTATGGAATTTGAAAATTAAATTCCATATTATGGGCTAATATTGATTTGAGAAGCGAAAGAAATTATAGATTTAATTTCCGAGCCGAAAATATTTAATTTGAGAATTTACGGATTTTGAGAATTAAATTCTGAGAATTCTTAAATTAAAAGAATAAATATTCAAATTGAATATTTATGAAATTTGAGATTAAATTCCATGTTTCGGTAATTAAAGAAGATTAATTTTGAGGATTCAACCCGATCAGGGACTGATTTGCAAATATCGAAGTTTGAAGGGCTAAAGTGCAAAAAGCCAGGATTATTTATATAATCCAAATTTATTTAATTCTAATCCAAGTATATTTAATTTGGGAATATTTAGAGTTTTTATTTAAATTTTAATAATCTTAAATTATTTAGGATTGAAATTGAATTAAAAAGAGGACCGATGACTGAATTGCAATTTACAAAGTTTCAGGGACTAACTTGAAATTTATGCAATACCTATCCGATTTTAATCAGATTATTCAGCATGGATACGTGTTTAACACATGAAGAATCAGAAAATCTGAAGCAGAGAGCCGAGACATTTTCAATTTCTTTGAATTTTGATTCTTTAAATCGCCGTAACTTTTGATCCGATCGTCCGATTTTGATTCCGAAAAGAGTTCTGGAATCCTTGAAATGATGAATTCGATTTGATGTAAGTCTTGATTTATTTCGGCATGTTTCGAAGATTGAAATTTGATAGAGATCAGAATTTGATTGTATGTTCATGTTCTTGACCGTTTCTACCTCGTATATTCGAAACCGAATCGAAGATTGATCATTGAATGAACTTGTTATGATTTCCAGCATGTATATAGAGAGTTATAGCAGCTGATTGTGTTTGATATGCTGGTGTATGAGGTTATAGTGCTGATATATCACACGTTCATGAAGTTAAATAAGTAAGATTCGAATTCGATATTTTGTCGGTTACCGATTTTTAATCGTTACGCCGTCGATTGATGATTTGAAGCCGTTTTGATAGCCTATGACTGAGATGAATGTTCTTTTAGATTTTATCGATGATATATCAATTTTATTTCTCAATTTCAGACTAGTTTGAAGGCTAACGACTCAAGACTCCGAATTCGAACCGAAGGAGAAGAAGTGAGGTTTGAAATAGTTTTGATTGAAGATATATTGATGATTGTGACTCGATTCTGAAATGATTGAATAGAATGAAGTTTGATATTAATGTTTTGATGCTATGTTTTAGATTTGAAGCGTTCAAAACAGAGAAAATACGAAGGTATAAGACAACATCGAGAGTTAGGAATTTTGATACTCAAGAATGACGTTTCTTGAGTTATTCCGCAAAAATCACATACTTGTTATTGTTGTTTTATTTTATGTTGTCGATCCATCTCAGGTAGTGGATCTTTATTGCTTATGATATGATATGATTTGATATTGAATCGATTCTAGTGCCAAGGTCAGATGGACCTTATTTTCGAGTCTGATAAGACGACGATAGATGGATATCCATGTCAAGATCGGATACGAATCTTGATGGAAACGACGATATATGAATCAATTCTTAATCAAGATATGCGTTATTTACTCTATTGTTGAGTCGTTTACAATTAGAGTTGATATGATTTATTTAATGCATTTATATGTCGCTTATACTGAGAATGATTTCTCACCGGAGTTTATCCGGCTGTTTCTTTGTTTTGTATGTGTGCATTGCAACAGATGGGGCAGGAGCTAGTCGGAGATGATGTTGATAGCTCGGGAGCGAGACTTAGCATGTCTGGACTCGGGTTTTAAGCAGAAGAATGGTAGTTAGATAGCATTGAATTTGACATGAAACTTTGTAATTTAGAAGCTCACTTTTGAGACTTAGTGTAGCTTATCGTTTCATGTTTTTACGCTATTTGATTGATGTAATAATCGCATGGATTGATGCTTGAGACTTCATATGTGTATATATGCAAGTTCTAGAATAGAAAAACCATGTTTTGAGTTGGTTTTGCATGATTTTGGGATTGGATTTTTAGCTTTGACAGCAAAATGATTTATGTTGTTTTTCTGGGCAGAGAGGCCGCTAGATCGGTTGAACTTAACCGATCGAGCGAGGCCTGATTTTTCCAAAAGAGAGAAGCTGAAAAATGTGCCCGCTAGATCGGTAAGATCTTACCGATCTAGCCGAGCACTATTCACAAAAAAAAAATTTGTTTGAGTATTCTTTTTTATATATGATTAATGGTTATTAATCATTAATTATCCTAAGATGAGATTAGCAACCCGAGGTCCCCACAGCAGGTGGTATCAGAGCATAAGTTTCTTGGACTGAGATAGAAGCTGAGCGGGGTAGATTGAGTCACATGCATTTATAGTATTTCACGATTGTGCATTACTTGATTTGATGATTCGATGATTTGAAGAATTGCATGTGAACATGATTTACTCTTGAAGTGAAACTACCTGATTTACTGATTTGTAAATTTTTGAATTTCTTATCGATGTTGTTATAAGATTTTCCCTGGGTGATGTAAGCACCCATAATTTAATAGAATAGTGTTCTTTGGGTGACATAAGCACCCCAGATTGACAGAATAGTATGGCCAGACTGAACATAATGGTATAGTCAGACTGAACATAACAGTATTGCTCAGTTGAAAGAAGTATCTCTAATTGAACAGAACAGAATATCAGCAAATGAATAGATGTTATTGCAGGTAGAAGTTGGCCTGAAGAACTTGATCAGTCGTTCAGATACCTGAAAGATACAGATGAATGACGTATCAGATTGACTGTCTACCAACTTCAAAACCTAGCAACCAGCTGATAGATTTTGATGAAGAAATTCTGACAGAATTGGGGTATATTTATTTGTTGGTAAGTGCTCAGAACAGATTTTGATTAATGGTTCTTTGCCACAACAGATAGAAAGGATGAGAAGACAAGATCTGCCAAGAAAGAAGAATAGCCAGAAAACAGAATATACCAATCATAATTAGAGCAATTTGCAGACTGAAGAATATATTCCTATATTTTCAAGCCTACTACTACGATTCTATGAATTATAGATGATGAAGAAGCTCAAGATTGAGTGTTTAATTCATGGCTTTAATTCGAAGATTATGTCTGAATAAATATTGACGCAGAAGGAATGGAATTGTAGATATGTCACAAGGTGTGAGATAATCACAACCTTAACTACAATTTCTATTCCAGAGCAGATATGAAGAAAACGAAATGAAAGTAGTTCTTTAACTCTAGAGGACCGAGACAGATTTATCTGAGTCTGAGTGCAGAGTATGATAGAAATTATTACACTCATTGTAAAGGGAGATATCCTAGAAATCAGTGTAAAGACATTTCAAGCAGATGTGCTAGAATATGTTTGAAGCAAATTAGATTCTGAGAAGATTCGAATGAAAAATAGTTCCAGAAATATACAGAGGATCAGAATGAAATTGCACCTGAGAATGAGAACTACACGTAACCAATTTATTTTGTTTTAACCTGTATATGTTAATGGTGCAAAAGATATATATGATAGCTGACAGCTTTTTCTATTTCCACCTCTGTATTAGGAAGGAGAATTTGTGAATTGAATTGAAGAATTGAACTACTGCTTCAATGAAATGAAACTGAACATGATTTTGTTCGTATTTGAGATATATGTGTATGTTGCATGATGGATGATGATGCACTAATCAAGTACATATTATCAGAAGATTGATGATAAGAAGCGATAAATTAGATCAGCAAGAACATAATGTGCATGTGAATATGATGATATGATATGGGATCTGGAATTTAAGATTCTTTGATTTCGGTTTGATCTATTGTGTTTGATTACAGAGATGTTCCGAAATAAGTATATTTTATGCACTCGATATGTTCATGATCTAAACCAGAATTGATAGATGTGCCAATGGTTAGAAGTTTTCAAATGTATTCCAGTAAGATTCTCGACTTTAGTTTAAGTTGTGAGCTGGAATTTAATCGCGAATTGATGAGTTTATGAATTGAATATTGTTTTTGAGGTTGATAGAATAGATGATGAGATGAAAATCAGTTACAGTTGGGTCTTTTCTTTGATTATGCTGAATCGATTACATCAATTGGAAATATAATTCTTGAAATGATTGAATATTGATTGGCTCTCATGGCACATTGCTTTCGTTTAGAGCCTATGTTGATTCACTCATTCTGAGTTGGGTGATGCAAGTGAGTTGTTTTCACTTTGCAGAGTTTGTTATCCAGAAGATTTGATTTTGGATGACCTTGATTGAGGGATTTTCTCAATCTTGATTTATTTCTTTTGATTTTGAGAATTATTAATCCTTTGATGGATATTTCAGCATATTTTAAGATGGTTGGCTCGTAACTGATAGAAGAATTTGAATATGATCCAGAGTTTGAGTTAAATTACATGAATTGTCAGTATTTTGGAGATAGAAATGAGGAATGAAATAGGCATTCGATAAATTGATTTCATATTTTTGTGTATTCTAGTTCGAGTATTCAGACGAATGCATAACAATCAGGATGAATCTCGATTGGAAATGAGCCAGAACTATTCAGAAGATGAAAAAAACCACAGAAAGTAAATTGAAACGATAAGAATTCAGTAAAGAATGCCAGATTGAGATATGAATTGAAGCCTCAGATCAGAATGGATGAATTTTTTTGTGACTGATTATCTGATTGTGCCTGATATTTTCGAAAAGAGATATCAGAATTTGAAGAATTGCACAACAATGAATTCAATATTCGTTCAATAATTGTTTTATCAGAAGATAAAGCAAACAGATGTATTAGAATTAGTACGTTTTCGAAGTTAAACGTATAGAGAGTTTTTGATGAAGTTGAAAATCGTTGACCAGATGAGTTCAGTGATAGTTTAGAAACTCCAAAAATTGAAACGAGATTATGATTTGAAAGAATATTTTGCGAAACTACCATGATGAAACATTATAGATGAGGTAAACAGGTGGTAGTTATGATCAGATTGATTGAAGTTACTGAATAAGATGATCTGTCTGTACGAATAAATCACTGATCCGTGATCAGAATTGTGCGAGATGTCACAGTAAGCCAAGAATTATTGTTTCAAATTGAGACATTATGTTTACTAGTGAATTGTAATACAGACGATCAGAAGGCTCTGAGTACTTTTTGGATGTGAAAGTACAAGATGTTATTCTTGAATTGAAGAATAGTCAGAGCAGATGAATAGAATTTCGAGAATGAACTATATCTGACATGATACCGATTATCAACAACTCTGAATATTTTAAAACCTGTGAATACAGCCTATTATTTTCTGATTAATAGATAGTCTGAACAGACTAATCAGATTTTCAGAATACGCTGTATAAGATGTGGTACAGATATGAACAGATAACTGTTAAGAAGATAAGGATATGATGAAATTACAGGAATAATTAAAATCTATTGTCATGATTAAGACTTTAGATTTATTCGATAGATGTGGCATCGATTGATTGATGTTTTGGGTATTAGTTATATGTGATTGCATTATACCATTATCCGATTGATGGATTATCTGACTTAATTATCCAAAATTTTTGAGAATATTCTCAGAACTTTAATACCTGATTCGGTATTAATTGAATTGATGTATTGCCACTTGATGATTATAATTCCTATAGCAGCTATCGAATTGATATTGAAGTGGTGTTGTGATAATGTGATCAGAAGAAATCAGATATCTTTGTGTTGAAATGATACTACCGAAGTATACGACATTAGATCATACATGATTTGCCGACATCAGATCAGATTTGATTTGAGGAACACAAAGATGATAAATATGAATCTATATGAAGCGAGGACAATGAAGAAGAATCAGAGTAAGTAATTTAATGATAGATATAAATTTTGAAGCCGAAACTGATTCGTTAAGCGAAAGAGTTATTCTTGAAACATCATTCAATTCAGAATTGAGAAAGAGCAGAGTTGTTTTACAGATTCAGAATATAAATGGGAATACTAATTTTGAAGCGATGAACAGAATGACAGTGTAGACTAGATATATGTTCTATGCAGAGCATGAAATAATATAGAGAAAGAAACAAGTCAACACAAAAAGCTAAAATTCATTGAATGAGATGTCCGACAGAATTAATGATTTGATTGGAAGATTTATTCTTTTCAGCTCGATACAATGGGTCCGAATTGTTCCATGTGAATAAGAGAAGAAAGTATTAGTAGATTCTTCTTATGTACTTTAATCTGATGAGATAGATATTGAAAAGATTCTGAGTTAAGTCGATTATTCGACAGATATTTGACTGAAGAAAAACACAACTCAGAGAGAATTATTTTCAATTAATTAAAATACCAATGAATAGATATCGAATACAAGAGAATAAAAACAGATTCAAAGAAATAATCTGATAAGAGATGAAGAGATGAGATATGAAGATCAGAGTTGGATGATTGAAGTGAGAATCACTTCAGATAATCATTCAGTTCATGAGACTTAATATTTCGATTGAATGTGATTTCGAGGACGAAATCATTTTTTAGAAGGGAGGAATTGTAAGGCCCAGAAATATTAAATTATTAATTATGGGATTTGAGAATTAAATTCCATATTATGGGCTAATATTGATTTGAGAAGCGAAAGAAATAATAGATGTAATTTTCGAGCCGAAAATATTTAATTTAAGAATTTACGAATTTTGAGAATTAAATTCCGAGAATTCTTAAATTAAAAGAATAAATATTCAAATTGAATATTTATGGAATTTGAGATTAAATTTCATGTTTTGGGAATTAAAGAAGATTAATTTTGAGGATTCAACCCGACCAGGGACTGATTTGCAAATATCAAAGTTTGAAGGGCTAAAGTGCAAAAGGCCAGGATTATTTATATAATCCGAATTTATTTAATTCTAATCCAAGTATATTTAATTTGTGAATATTTAGAGTTTTGATTTAAAATCTAATATTCTTAAATTATTTAGGATTGAAATTGAATTAAAAAGAGGACCGAGGACTGAATTGCAATTTACGAAGGTTCAGGGACTAACTTGCAATTTATGCAATACCTATCCGATTTTAATCAGATTATTCAGCATGGATACGTGTTTAACACATGAAGAATCAGAAAATCTGAAGCAGAGAGCCGAGACATTTTCAATTTCTTTGAATTTTGATTCTTTAAATCGCCGTAACTTTTGATCCGATCGTCCGATTTCGATTCCGAAAAAAGTTCTAGAATCCTTGAAATGAGGACTTCGATTTGATGTAATTCTTGATTTATTTCGGCATGTTTCGAAGATTGAAATTTGATAGAGATCAGAATTTGATTGTATGTTCATGTTCTTGACCGTTTCTACCTCGTATATTCGAAACCGAATCGAAGATTGATCATTGAATGAACTTGTTATGATTTCCAGCATGTATATAGAGAGTTATAGCAGCTGATTGTGTTTGATATGCTGGTGTATGAGGTTATAGTGCTGATATATCACACGTTCATGAAGTTAAATAAGTTAGATTCGAATTCGATATTTCGTCGGTTACCGATTTTTAATCGCTTCGCCATCGATTGATGATTTGAAGCCGTTTTGATAGCCTATGACTGAGATGAGATGTTCTTTTAGATGTTATCAATGATATAGCAATTTTATTTCTTAGTTTCAGACTAGTTTGAAGGCTAACGACTCAAGACTCCGAATTCGAACCAAAGGAGAAGAAGTGAGGTTTGAAATAATTTTGATTGAAGATATATTGATGATTGTGACTCGATTCTGAAATGATTGAATAGAATGAAGCTTGATATGAATGATTTAATGCTATGTTTCAGATTTGAAGCGTTCAAAATGGAGGAAATATGAAGGTATAAGACAACATCGAGAGTTAGGAATTTTGATAATCAAGAATGACGTTTCTTGAGTTATTCCGCAAAAATCACATACTTGTTATTGTTGTTTTATTTTATGTTGTCGATCCATCTCAGGTAGTGGATCTTTATTGCTTATGATATGATATGATTTGATATTGAATTGATTCTAGTGCCAAGGTCAGATGGACCTTATTTTCGAGTCTAATGAGACGACGATAGATGGATATCCATGTCAAGATCTGATACGAATCTTGATGGCAACGACGATATATGAATCAATTCTTAATCGAGATATGCGTTATTTACTCTATTGTTGAGTCATTTACAATTAGATTTGATATGATTTATTTAATGCATTTATATGTCGCTTATACTGAGAATGATTTCTCACCGGAGTTTATTCGGCTATTGCTTTGTTTTGTATGTGTGCATTGCAATAGATGGGGCATGAGCTAGTCTAAGATGACGTTGATAGCTCGAGAGCAAGACTTAGCATGTGTGGACTCGGGTTTTAGGCATAAGAATGGTAGTTAGATAGCATTGAATTTGACATGAAACTTTGTAATTTAGAAGTTCACTTTTGAGACTTAGTGTAGCTTATCGTTTCATGTTTTTACGCTATTTGATTGATGTAATAATCACATGGATTGATGCTTGAGACTTCATATGTGTATATATGCAAGTTCTAGAATAGAAAAACCATGTTTTGAGTTGGTTTTGCATGATTTTGGGATTGGATTTTTAGCTTTGACAGCAAAATGATTTATGTTGTTTTTCTGGGCAGAGAGGCCGCTAGATCGGTTGAATTTAACCGAATGAGCGAGGCCTGATTTTTCCAAAACAGAGAAGTTGAAAAATGTGCCCGCTATATCGGTAAGATCTTACCGATCTAGCCGAGCACTATTCGCAAAAAAAAAAATTTTGTTTTAGTATTCTTTTTATATATGATTAATGGTTATTAATCATTAATTGCCCTAAGATGAGATTAGCAACCCGAGGTCCCCACAGTTAGGGCCTTCGACATCAACGGGTTGACGATGGACGCATGTATAAGTCTAGACTTTTAGTAGCTTTTGGGAGTAGCTATTAGTTTAGTTAAGAATTTTTGATAAGTTATAGTGATATGATATTCACTTGACTTGTAGGCTTAGACTATAGATAGTTGTTCATCTAGACCAGTATTTGAGGTACGTAAGTACAGACTGAGTGTAGTAACTCAGAACCCATTTTAAGATAATAATATATTAAACATAATTAAGGGTTAGTAATTAACCAATTTCGGGGCTTAATCAACTAAAAAGATGATTTGACGAACAGAGCTTCCGTTGGCCATCGGACGCAACGAAGGAGGGGCAGAACGGACGCAACGTTCCTCAACGGACGCAACGTTCCTTGAGATACAGGCAGACATGAGGTGGCTTAATGACTAAGCTACAAGTTTTGACAAGTGTCAAACATACAGGAGCGGACGCAACGAACCCGAACGAACGCAACGTTCGTGTCCGGAAATTTTGGCTATAAATAGGGGTCTCCGGAGTTCATTTTCAAATACGAATTCCGAATTTCCTTCCTCGATCAGTTATATAGTGTGAGTTATACACTTGAGGGCCCTATCGGTTATAATAGAGGTTCTGGAATAACCAAGGTGTGGTTATAGTCATTCGGGACTAGCGACTCCAAAGGGCTATCTACGGACGAAGGTATGGTCTGGGAATCTATTTAAGTTTTGGGAGTATTTATTAGCTTAGTTAAGGCTTATAGAACTTGTATAGTGATACGGTGAACTTTTGAATATAAGCTTGGAACCTAGGATCTATTATACTTGAACTAGCCTAGAGGTATGTACACATTGACTGAGATTGCCAGCGAGTATACATGTTTATATGTTGCATTTATTTGGCATTATTATATGGCATGATATATGATTTATCGCTTTCTATACTCATATGTCATGTGCATATACACACTAAGCCTATACCTTGTTATACCTGATTATAGAGCCGCTCAGCTCTATACTCGATAGTCTTTCACTGAGAGTACCGCGACGGCGGGGACATGTATGTCTGACTACTCTGGTGTACTATACAAGTTTGGTTGCACACAGAGGTTGATCCGTGTGGTGGCAGCACTCATGTGGCGCCGGTACTGAGCATGACTTTCGGATGACCCTTTACCAGTCATCATGTTGCATGCATCATATACATATGTTTACTCATGTTTATGTATTTGGTGTTAGTGCTCACGTCCTAGTTGTTATCTTGGATACCCATTCCACGGGGCAGGTCGCAAGATGGACGGTGCCGATAGCTCGAGGCAGGACTAGGGAGCCGGAGCTTTTCAGGGGATTTTATACAGCATGATTTGTTTAGCTATATAAATGTTTTAGACAGTTTATTTTAAGTATTTCAATATGGTTGTATCACTATAGATTTAAATCTGGATATGTTTTACTAAGCTGATATGTAAATTATGGATTATGTTTCCGCACGTTTTTACTCTGTTTAAGAATTTTGCTGTATTAAGTTTAATGCATGCTATTAGTTGCCAGTTAGTAGGTGATTCCATGCAGGGTCACTACATTTTTGGTATCAGAGCATGCATAGATTTTGGGAATTAGTACTTGGGATTTACTCTAGTTTTAAGTAATTATTGAGCATTTGGGATTTTAATGTGCAATTCTTTTTAGGATATGGCTGACGAGAATCACGGTAGTGTTGGCCAGGGAGGTGGTCATCATCATCGTCACCATCGCCATCAGGATGATCGACATCGTCCTCATGAGGGTAGACGTCGCTACACTATCAATAAGTTCATGCAAGTAGCACCGAAACCCTTGTTGGGAGGTGAGAATCCTGAACAGGCAAGAGGTTGGATGTCTAAACTCGAGAGTGCTTTTCGAGCTTTTGAGTGCACTAAGGAGCAGAAGCTGGAAGTTCTAGAATTTGTTCTAGAAGATAGAGCACGCTTATGGTGGGATGCCAAGGCTACTCAGGCACGTACTGAGAAAGGACAGGTGACTTGGGGGGATTTCTGTCAGCAGTTTCAGAAACTATATTTTCCTTCAGCTGTTCGACAGGCATGATCTATGGAGTTGCTGACTCTGAGGCAAGGATCAATGACTATTGATCAATATCAGCAACGATTTCTTGATCTGCTACCTTTCAGTCCTCATATCATTGACAGTGATGCATCGAAGTATGATATCTTTCTGCAAGGCTTGAATCAAGATATCTACTCACAAGTTGTCGTCTGTGATGATCCGACATCTTATGAGACTTTGGTGAACCGTTGCCGTCAAGTGGAGAACAACAATAGGCGGGCACTGTTGATGATGCCAGGACAGCCTAGTGGATCTCTTGGGCCTAGGGCTCAATCTGTTGTGCAATCTGGACCTATGTCTTCTTATACTACTACTAATTCATCTGGTTCTCGTGGTTCACGAGGTAATTTTCGTTTCGAGAAGAAGAAGAAGGAGGAGGAGGAGGAATTTTGCAGCCACTGTGGTGGGAAGCATCCTGCAGCTTCGTGTCAGAAGGCTACTGGTGCTTGTTATATTTGTGGTGAGCAGGGACATCTGCGAAGAGATTGCAGCCACTGTGGTGGGAAGCATCCTGCAGCTTCGTGTCAGAAGGCTACTGGTGCTTGTTATATTTGTGGTGAGCAGGGACATCTGCGAAGAGATTGTCCTCAGCGTATGGGTTCTGCTAGTGGATCGGGATCACAGGTTGGATCTCAGGCTTCTACTTTTCCACGTCAGCAGCCAGCACCACAGAGTTCTTCTGGTTACCATCCACAGACTCAAGGGCAGGTATTTGCTTTGTCACAGGAGCAGGCTACTGAGGGAAGCGATCGCATGTTGGCAGGTACCTTTTTGTTATGTGGTATTCCTGCACTTGTCTTAATTGATACTGGAGCATCGCATTCCTTTATTTCTAGTCGCTTTGTTAAGAGACATAGATTAACTTATGTATCATTAGATATGGATTTAGTTGTATCTACTCCGCTGGAGCAGGAGGTAGTAACTAAGCGTCTAGTGATGGGTTGCCTTCTAGAGTTTGAGGGTAATGTGTTATCGGCTAATCTGATGATATTAGCGATGACAGATTTTGATTGTATTTTGGGAATAGATATGCTGACTTTGTATCACGCTACTGTGGATTGTTATCAGCGTCTGGTACAGTTTCATCCGGATGAGGGTGATAGCTGGTACTTTTATGGTAAGGGTGCGCGACCTTCGATGCCACTTGTATCGGCTCTGAAGGCATGTCATGTCTTAGAGTTAGGTGGAGAGGGCTACCTCATCTATGCAGTTGATATGTCCACGAGTAGTCTGGGTATCGATCAGCTACCGGTTGTCAGCGAGTTTTCTGATGTATTCCCTGATGAGATTCCTGGTTTTCCTCCGGTTTGAGAGGTTGAATTTGGTATTGATCTAGTACCAGGAACTACGCCTATATCCCGAGCACCTTATCGCCTGACACCGTCAGAGATGAGGGAATTGAAACAACAGTTGCAGGATCTGCTTGATAAGGGATATATTCGTCCGAGTGTTTCTCCGTGGGGAGCACCTGTGTTATTTGTCAAGAAGAAGGATGGATCGATGCGATTATGTATTGATTACAGGCAGCTTAATCGTGTCACCTGTTGGAACACGGTCGTTCTCCGAATCGAAAAAAAAAAAAGTGATACCCGGTGCAGCGGAAGTTTTAAAATTTTATATGGAACGATTCCATATGGGTATCAAATTCCTACGATTAAAATTAATAATATAAAATTTAAACAATATAAATTTTACCTTAAAATCTCGAAGCGAGATTATGAACACCAACAGATTAATCTGCTCTTGTTGTATATCCCAGGAACTGATGAACGAACGTTTCTTCAATCAGGTCCACGAACGGAAATTTAATCCCTCTGATAGACTGCACTAGAAAGTCTATCAGAAGTTTCTACGAAGAGAAAATTAACAGATTTGATCCGTTAAACCAGACTGCAAATTCGAAATTCACAGGCTGGATTTTTCGAACAGAGAGAGGAGAGAGGGCGGCCACACCTAGAGAGAAAAACTAGGGTTTTCGAAAATTTTGTGACCAGTTGTGTGTAATTTCTGTACTGCAATAACTTATTTATAATGTGGGCTGCTAACAGCTTAGGGCCCATTAGTCATAAGTTCAAGCCTGACAAGAAAAGCCCGCATGTTCAGAAATTAATATAAAATTCATCGTGACTCAGATTGATAAACCAATTTCACCAATGTGCACAGAAACCATTTCTGCATCTTTTAAAGTCAAGATAAATTTTCTGAATCCGAATTCAGTGGTTTCCAAAAATGTCCATCACTATGTCATTTTAAAAAATCTTACTCCCTCTACTTTTAAATAAGAAGTCCCACTTCTTTATTCACTAAATTTAACTCTTTAAATTTAATTATCTCAACGGGGATTAAAAATCAATTACTTGTGTGACCCTCAATGGTTCAGGGATACAGCTAGCCGTGGGCTCACAACTCCTTGTGACTCGGAACAACAATTTCCGACTTGCCCATCGAATCATGGTAAGAGCGCCTAGCAACATTGCCCCATGATTCCCTAGGTATCACTGATAGTGCCTGCAAGAACCAATAGATTTTTGTTAGCATACAGTACGGTCCCTTCATCCATATATCCCGATCGAATCAACAACCATTGGTAAATCGAGAGTCGTTCGAGATTCGATAACTATGCAATGCATCTTGAAGATCAAATAGTGACATCGCATGTGCTACTAGGAAACCAAGTAACCTAAAACACATCATGTACTCTGGCCAGAGATTCGTCACACTAATATCTCCTCAGATTGCATAGGATATCCACACTCGCTAGTATGTGGTGAATCCTTGACAACAAAGCATCGACTCCTATATGTGTCATAACTGTACCCAATCCCAACACCTGATGACCCCAATAGAGTCGGTAAACGAGTCAAAGTACAGTACTAGCATATAGAGTCTCAATGATGTTTTAAGTAGTAAGGACTAATGGTGTACAACCAAAACCGCGGACTTTATCCACTCGATAAGTGATAACCACTTGAAAAGTCCGGATAGGGTAGTTCGATCATTCATCATATGAATATCCATTTGCATGCTTTGAACATCTCTATGTTCCATACCAATGAAACATGGTACTCGGCATCGCAAATGCTAGTCTCAATCTCGAGCGATCCTTATCCTTATTAACGGACGGCTCAATCGACTAGGAACTATTTAGAATATACAGTGACTATAAGATGTGTTTCATGATAGCCATCCCCATGTGCTACCACATCTTACATACACTATAGTATATTCAAGGTCTTCATCTAAACATCTTATAGTATGTCACAACATAATAATATGATAAAAGATAAAGTAAATGTCATAATAAAAGTGTAAATTATATTAAACAAAAGATTGTTTATACATAAAGTCATAAAAGCCCTTAGCCACAAGTTGGCTAACCGGGCACCCACTCTTTCTCAAGAATAAGTATCCTTTACCACGAATTGATGATCTGTTCGATCAATTACAGGGTACTTCTGTTTACTCTAAAATAGATCTGAGATCGGGATACCACCAAATGCGGATACGAGACTCAGATATTTCTACGACTGCTTTCAGGACCAGATACGGGCATTATGAATTTCTAGTGATGCCATTTGGTTTGACGAATGCACCGGCAGTCTTTATGAATCTGATGAATCAGGTATTTCGAGAATATTTGGATAGATTTGTCATCGTCTTCATTGATGATATTCTTGTCTATTCTCATGACAAGGATGAGCATGCACATCATCTGAGAATTGTGTTACAGACGTTACGAGAGAAGCAGTTGTATGCGAAATTGAGCAATTGTGAATTCTGGCTTGATCGGGTAGTGTTTCTCGGTCATGTGATTTCTAGTTAAGAAATATCTGTTGATCCAAGTAAGATAGAGGCAGTGCTGAACTGGTCTCGTCCGACGACGGTTGCTGATATTCGAAGTTTCTTGGGTCTAGCGGGTTATTACCGTCGGTTCATCGAGAATTTTGCACAGTTGGCCAGGTTTTTGACTCAGATTACTCGGAAAGATGTTACCTTCATATGGTCCTCGGATTGTGAGGAGTCATTTCATGAGCTGCGTAGACGTCTTACTACTGCACCTGTGCTAGCTCTACCTTCTGGATCAGGAGGTTATGTTTTCTATACTGATGCCTCTGGTCAGAGGTTGGGATGTGTTCTGAAACAGCATGGACATGTTATTGCCTATGCTTCTCGACATTTGAAGACGCATGAGAATAATTATCCAGTACATGATCTCGAGTTAGCCGCCATTGTATTTGCACTCAAGATTTGGAGGCATTATCTTTATGGCGAGAAATTTGAGATATTCACGGATCACAAGAGTTTGAAGTATTTATTCACTCATGAGGAGTTGAATATGCGACAGAGACGTTGGATGGATCTTCTGAAGGATTATGATTGTGAAATCAAATATCATCCAGGTTCTGCGAATCTTACTGCTGAGTCGGCAGGTGAGACTTTCTGCACTTCAGACTAGTGAAATATCTCATTTGGTTCAAGAGTGCTGTTCATTGAGTTTTACGCTCAAGCACAAGAAAGGGAGGAATGAGATTCGATTGTATACTATTCTATCTGAGCCAGGATTGTATTCTCGGATCAGAGATTCTTAGATATCTGATGTTAAGACTCAGCGTTTGGCACGTCTAGCCAATGGAGCTAATACCTCTGGATTCCATTATTAGGCAGATGGTTTATTATGCTTATCGAATCGAGTGGTTGTACCTGGTGTTGTGGAGCTCAGGAATGATATTCTTTCTCAAGCTCACATGAGTCGATTGTCTATTCATCCTGGAAGCATGAAAATGTATAAGGACTTGCGAACTAGATTCTGGTGGAAAGGGATGAAGCGAAGTGTATATCAATTTGTTTCGAGATGTTTGGTTTGTCAACAGGTCAAGGCTGAACACCGACGACCAGGTGGATTACTGCAGAATCTTGAGATTTTCGAATGGAAATGGGAGCATGTGACTATGGATTTTGTCACCCAGTTGCCTATGACCACACGTCAGTGTGATGCTATCTGGGTCGTTGTTGACCGTTTGACGAAATCAGCACATTTCATTTCTTACAACCGGAAGTATTCTTATGATCGCATGACACGCTTATATATCCAGGAGATAGTAAGATTACATGGGATTCCAGTGAGCATAGTTAGTGATAGAGACCCGCGATTTACCTCACATTTTTGGGGTAGTTTTCATCAGGCGTTGGGTACCACTCTGAGTTTAAGCACTGCATATCATCGGAGACTGACGGAGAGTCAGATCAGATGATTCGTACATTGGAAGATATTCTACGTTCTTCTGTCATGGACTTTGGCTTATCTTGGCAGGATCAGTTACCTTTGATCGAATTTGCCTACAATAACAGTTATCATCGTAGTATTGATATGGCACCTTTCGAGGCATTGTATGGTCGATGGTGTCGTACTCCGTTATTCTGGGATGAAGTCGGGGAACGACAAGTCGAGGGTCCTGAGTTGGTGCAGCAGATTGTAGACAAGGTAGATTTGATCAAACAAAGGATCAAAATTGCTCAAGATCGGCAAGCCAGTTATGCTAATATTCACCGCAGGCCACTTCAGTTTGAGCCTGGTGAATATGTGTTTCTACGAGTATCACCTTTCAGGAAGGTGATGAGATTCGGTGTGAAAGGCAAGTTATCACCTCGTTTTATTGGGCCTTTCTAGATACTGGAGAAGATTGGAGATGTTGCTTATCGTTTGACGTTACCGCCATCTCTTTCCAGTATACATAATGTTTTTCATGTGTCGTTACTTCGACAGTATATAGCTGATAAATCACATGTGATTCAGTCTACTGATGTTCAGCTAAATCCAGATCTGTCGTATGTTGAACGACCACTCCGTATCCTAGACAGGAAGGAGAAAGTTCTTTGAAACAAGACTATACCACTTATGATGGTACAGTGGCAGCGCCGAGGCATTGAGGAGGCAACTTGGGAAACCGAGAGCCATATGCGAGCAGAATATCCTGAGTTGTTTGCCTTGTACTTTTCATTACCATGTAAAGGTGTAATTATAGTTGTTGTAATAAAACATGATTTGATGTTTCATATTGTTATCTTGATTTGTCTTTAGATTTTATTTCGCGGACGAAATGTCTAAAGGTGGGGAGAATGTAGTAACCCAGAACCCATTTTAAGATAATAATATGTTAAACATGATTAAAGGTTAGTAATTAAACAATTTCGGGGCTTAATCAACTAAAAAGATAATTTGACGAACGGAGCTTCCATTGGCCATCGGACGCAACGATGGAGGGGCAGAACAGACACAACGTTCCTTGAGATACAGGCAGGCATGAGGTGGCTTGATGACTAAACTACGAGTTTTGACAAGTGTCAAACATGCAGGAACGGACGCAATGAACCCGAAAGGACGCAACGTTCGTGTCTGGAAATTTTGGCTATAAATAGGGGTCTCCGGAGTTCATTTTCAAATACGAATTCCGAGTTTCCTTCTTCGATCAGTTATATAGTGTGAGTTATACACTTGAGGGCCTTATCGATTATAATAGAAGTTTTGGAATAACCAAGGTGTGGTTATAGTCATCCGGGACTAGCGACTCCAAAGGGCTATCTACGGACGAATGTATGGTCCGGGAATCTATTTAAGTTTTGGGAGTATTTATTAGCTTAGTTAAGGCTTATAGAACTTGTATAGTGATACGGTGAACTTTTGAATATAGGCTTGGAACCTAGGATCTACTATACTTGAACTAGCCTAGAGGTACATACACATTGACTTAGATTGCCAGCGAGTATACATGTTTATATGTTGCATTTATTTGGCATTATTATATGGCATGATATATGATTGACCGCTTTCTATACTCATATGTCATGTGCATATACACACTGAGCCTATATCTTGTTATACCTGATTATAGAGCCGCTCAGCTCTATACTCGATAGTCTATCACTGAGAGTACCGCGACGGCGGGAACATGTATGTCTGACTACTCTGGTGTACTAGACGAGTATGGTTGCACCCAGAGGTTGATCCGTGCGGTGGCAGCACTCATGTGGAGCCGGTACTGAGCATGACTTTTCAGATGACCCTTTACCAGTCATCATGTTGCATGCATCATATACATATGTTTACTCATGTTTATGTATTGGGCGTTAGCTGTAAGGACCCGATTTTACTCTATTAATTAATTTGTGTGTTAAAAATATGTATTTATAAATATCGGTTTATAGAAGATATTAAAATGCATATTTGATTTATAAATCACACAGGAGTTGAAATAACTCAAACCGGGACAAGTTTTAACCCCGAATGAATAAAAGAAAACACACATTAAACTAATACATATCCATATACAAATATAATATATATAGCATAATCTCTCTCCTCCATCTTTTTCCACCGCCTCCGCCTCGTCTGTTCTTCTCGATTTCTTTTCAAAATTTTCCTATCGCTTCAAATCTCCGTATCTTCTTCGTTTTTGGCCGGATTTCAAAAATAAATATAGTTTCGGAATCCTCTCGACGAGAGCTATCTTTCCGTACCTATATTTCATATTTTTTATTGAGATTCCCGGAAACCCGTCGCACCAGCCGCCGCCGTTAGCCATCGTTCGCCGCCGCCGATCGTCGCCGAAGTTTAGGGGGTTGTGGTTTCGGTTGATTAGACCTCTAATTCGAATATTTGAGGTAGATTTAGAGATTAGTGTTTCAAATTTTGGGAATATTGATTCAATTGACTTCCGATAATTGATATTTGATTTATTATTGGTTGTAGGTACTAAATTGGAGTCGATTGAAGGTATTTGATATTTTTCAGAATTTATTTGGGATTAATTTCGAATTTCCAGATTTTTAATATTGGGGATTTTCGAATTTAAGTGTTGATTAGTCAGTATTTGAGTGTTTAGATGCTCTAGAAAATTTAAATGCACATTTTCGAAATTTTTAGGAATTTTCTGGGAAAATTCGGAATCTGAATATGTTGGTATTTCGACTTTTAGAGTCGTTTATTAGATAGTTGGTCATTGATAGGATGATTTAATATGAAATATGGATAATTGGAAATGTTAGTTTGATTTTTAGATTTAGTTTTAATAATATTCAGATTTGTAAGCGGAAATAGGAATTGATGTGAAATAAATGGTTTTTCACAGGATTGGAGTATTCGAATATTACTTGAGATATTCTGTGGTAAATTAAGTGTTGGTTGAGGTACGTATGAGCTATTTATATTACGACGCCTATAATGGCATGTAATGATATTAAGCATTTTTTTTAACGTGCTTTAGGTGCTTATGTGGATTATATGATTGCATTCACTCATTTATAATTTTTCATAGCACGTTGAGCCTTGAGTCCTTTGATTGCTATTGATATTGATATCTTGAGATGTATGGAGTCATCATGGAGCGAGTGACATTATTTAGTGCACTCCTGAGATAGCATGAGGCACGGACAGGTAGCTCCTGTCGCCCTCCGATGCTATGTACGACACTCCTGATGACAGCATGAGGCTGGACTGGTCGCTCCTGTTACCCTCCGATGCTACGTGTATGGATTATGATGATTCGAGGTCTGCTGCGTTCTTGGAACGGGTGGCCACTGAGATTATTGTGATACGTTTCGTTTGGACTCCATTTGGTATTCCTTATTTTATTGATACCTGTCACGCATTACATTGCATTTCATTGCATTGTACTTGATTTTATTCATGTCAGTTATATTTGTCGTAATTTTTCTAGTTCGTCGTACTGGGGTCCGACCCCTGTTTTCTTTTTATGCTGTGGTTGTTTGTGATTCCATATCAGGTTATCCAGGGGGATTTGACGCATCTGGTGGAGCGTCATCTAGTGGTACCCAGTGAGTCGAGCGTGGTGTCGAGTTCCCAGTTATATGTATATATATCAGTTTAGCGAGTTTTATATTTGTCGGGGTGATGCCCTGTGTACCTGTATCGATAGTTTTGGACTTTGTTTTGGATTTTTATTTGTGTGATCGACCTTGCCGGCTCTACATGTGTTTAGTCCTGGCCAGTGCGGCTATAGGTGTGTAAATTGGTGTTGTGTCTCTATTTTTGAGTATATATTGTTGGTTGTGTTGTACAGGTTTTTGGGATGTCCTATTTACGAATAGGTCATGCTGAATTTTCTGTAGGCCCAAAATGCAAATTTTTAACTCGTTTTCGCTGTTTACATTAATTAATCCTGGTTGTTTGATCATTAAATATTAAATCAGGACACGGGCCCTTTCATTTGGTATCAGAGCGTATACTGGGATATGCTCGAATTAGAGTTTAGGACACTCGAGTTTAGACACTAAAAAAATTGTTGAGTATGTGTGTGACTACTTGTTTTTACGTGACTTGCTTGTTGTGTTTATTATTTGAACTTATCTGATAGAACCAGTAGTTCTTGGCTTTAGAACTTTGTTTATGAATTCGTATTAGAACTCTGAGTTTCTATCATAGTTTTATGTTCGTTAAGATATTTCTGCCTATATTTAAATTCTTGTGTCTTGTAGAATGGCACCGGGAGGAAGAGGTAGAAAAGGAAAGGAAGTTGTAGAAGAGTCTGCAGCAGAGAATATTAGAAATCTTGATGATATTGTCAGGGGAGGACGTGGTCGACCAGCTGTTCAGCCTCCGAAGAATGTGGAATTAGAGGTGGAACAACAGCCACGGGTAAATCCTGACAAGGGAAAAGCGGTTCAGGCTGAGGTTGATCCAGTGGCCCAATTGACTGAGAAAATGGGAGGAATACGATTAATAATTTCTCAATTTCAGGAGTTGCGTCCTCAAAAGTTCTTTGGCAATGAAGGAAGTGAGAAAGCTGCTAGTTGGTTGAAAAGTCTCAACAATATGTTTAATGGACTAGAATATCCTGATGAAATTCGACTGAAGTTAGTTCCTTTTCAACTTAAATACCGTGCGCAACTTTGGTGGGAAAAGACGACAGAAACACTTTCTGATTCTGGTGAAAAGATTACATGGGAAGTCTTTCGTACTCAATTTGCACAGGAATATGCACCACCATCTTATTATTCTGCTAAAGAAGATGAATTTAATCTGTTGGTGCAAGGAAATAAATCTGTTGTTGAATATGCTTCTCAGTTTTCTGCTCTTTTGCCTTATGTTCCGCACGTTGCAAAGAATGATCGGTCAAAGCTTTCACATTTTCTAAAGGGGCTTACACGAACGATCCATACTTTGGTGACTACTGGAACTCCATTGACTTATATGAAAGCAGTAGAAAAGGCAAAGAAGATTGAAGCGGGTCTACTCAGGGGTGAACCACAATCAATCCCAGCATCTGTTTCTCAAGGAGCTGGAAGCAGTTTGCAGACACCAATGAGTTTACCTTCATATCAGCCTATTCAATCTTCTTAGCAAGCGAAAAGGCTTTGGTTTAAAGCTAAGGGAAAGCCATTTAAAAAAAAGCCACAGTCTAGTTCCTCCAGTTCCAGTGGTAGTCATGGTGGAAGTTCAGTTGGATCGTCTGGTAGGGTGTATTGTGACAGATGTGGTGGTAATCATTTGAGTGCACATTGTACAGGATTTCCAGGAACTTGTTATACTTGTGGGCAGGCTGGACATTCGTCTCGAGTATGTCCAAATGCTGGAAGACAGCCATTTCAGCCACAACAGTTTGGCCAGTTTCCTGGAAGACCATCGTTCAGGACATATACTCTTGTACCAAAGTTTGCTCCTACATAGCCTTATGTTCCGGTACAACCACCTCAGCAGCATAGGTACTCATCTCCTCAGAGTCAGCAACGTTTTCCAGGGCCACAACAGGCTCAAGTCCATGCTATGACTCAGGATCAGGCACAAGATGCACCTGGGGGAGTTATTGTAGGTATTTGTTATATTTTTTATTATCCTGCACGTATCTTGATAGACAAAGGAGCATCTCATTCATTTTTATCTGTTACATTTGCTGATGAGCATGAGATTGCTTTTACTCCGTTGTTGGATACTGTGTCTATTGCTACTCCTGCTGGTGTTTTCTTGATGTCTAATGAGATAGTTCTTAATTGTGTGATTAGATTTGAGGATAAGATCATGATAACCAATCTAATCAAACTAGTTATGTCTGATTTTGATTGTATTCTGGGTATGGATACACTGATGAATTATAGAGCTACTGTTGATTGTTTTCATGGAATTGTGAGATTTAGACCGTATTATGGCAATAAGTGGAATTTTTATGGTAATGATTCACAATCTCGCATTCCATTAGTATCGGCAATGGAAATGTTTAGATTATTGTCGATAGGAATGAAGGATTTATGATTTATGCTCTTGATGCGACGAAGGAGGAAAAATTGAAAGTTTCAGATATTCCTATCGTCAAGGATTTTTCTGATGTATTTCCTGATGAGATTCCGGGTTTTCCGCCTCAGAGGGAAATAGATCTTAGTATTGAGTTGATACCAGAGACAAGTCCTATTTTTCGAGCCCCATATCGATTAGCTCCAGCATAATTGAAAGAACTTAAGACACAATTGCAAGATTTGCTGGAAAAAGGTTATATTAGACCAAGTGTGTCGCCTTGGGGTACTCCAGTCTTGTTTGTGAAGAAGAAAGATGGAACGATGAGAATGTGCATCGATTATCGGCAATTGAGTCAGGCTACTGTGAAGAATAAGTATCCTTTGCCACGAATTGATGACTTGTTTGATCAGTTGCAGGGTAAATCTGTATATTCTAAAATTGATCTTCGTTCCGGATATCATCAACTTAGAGTTCGAGAGGAAGATGTTCCCAAAACAGCATTTCGAATACGTTACGGACATTATGAATTTTTAGTTGTGCCTTTTGGGCTGACTAATGCTCCAGCGGTTTTTATGGATATAATGAATCGCGTGTTTCGGGAGTTTATAGATCGATTTGTTATCGTTTTCATTGATGACATTTTGATTTATTCTAAGTCAAGGAAGGAGCATAAAGAACATTTGACATTAGTACTTCAGAAACTCAGAACATCACAATTATATGCTAAATTTTTGAAGTGTGAATTTTGGTTGGACAGAGTATTATTTCTAGGACATGTAATATCAGCTCAAGGGGTATCTGTCGATCCTAGTAAAATTGAATCTGTTCTTAATTGGTCTCGACCAACCAATGTTTCTGAGATTCGTAGCTTTTTGGGTTTGGCTTGCTATTACAGGAATTTCATCAAGGGATTTTCCGAAATAGCTAGGCCTATGACTATATTGACGCAAAAAGATCGACGTTTTGTGTGGACTGAGGAATGTGAAGCTAGTTTCCATACTTTGAAAGAAAAACTGACTACGGCTCCAGTACTAGCATTACCTTCAGGCTCAGGTGGCTTTGTTGTTTGTACAGATGCTTCTTTGAATGGACTGGGTTGTGTTTTGATGCAAAATGGACGCGTGATTGCGTATGCATCTCGTCAATTGAAACCACATGAGACTCGGTATCCAGTTCATGATTTAGAATTGGCTGCCATTGTGCATGCATTGAAAATATGGCATCATTATCTGTACGGTGAACAGTTTGTGATTTATTCCGATCATAAGAGTCTGAAATATTTATTCACACAGTTTGATTTGAATATGAGACAACGTCGATGGTTAGAATTGCTTAAGTATTTTGACTGTGATATTCAATACCAGCCAGGAAATGTGAATCAAGTTGCAGATGCTTTGAGCAGAAAAGTTCATACTAAGATGTTAGCATCTTTAACTATTTCTAAAGTTCATGAGCATTTGGGAACTTCAGGATGGACTTATCGAGCTAAAGGTAATCATTTCATAGTTTCATCTATTCAAGTTGAACCACGAATAATTTCGAAAATCAAAGCAGCACAAAAGACTGATCCATATATTCATCACTTGAAAGAATTAACTCCAGCTGGTCAGTCAGGGAAATTCCTTGTTGCTTCTGATGGATGTTTGCGTTATACTGGTAGACTTGTGGTTCGGAATTTGATAGATTTGAAAGAAGATATACTACGAGAAACTCATTGTAGTCGACATAGTATACATCCTGGAATTCGAAAGATGTATCATATTTTGAAAGCCCATTATTGGTGGGAAGGTATGAAGAAAGATATTTCTGACTTTGTGGCTAAGTGTCTGACGTGTCAACAAGTGAAGGCTGAAAGAATGAGACCAGGTGGTATGTTACTTAGTCTTGAAGTACCACAATGGAATTGGGAACACATTACTATGGATTTCGTGACACACCTACCTCGATCTAATCGTGGTTGTGATGCCATTTGGGTTATTGTGGATAGATTGTCTAAATCTGCCCATTTTATTCCATATGATCGTACTTAGACATATACAAAAATGGAAAAAATGTACATTGATCAGATAGTGCGATTACATGGTGTGCCAGTTACTATAGTATCAGACCGTGATCCCAGATTTACTTCTAAGTTTTGGTCTAGTTTGCAATCAGCTTTGGGTTCTAAATTGGCCATGATTACTGCCTATCATCCACAGACAGATGGTCAATCTGAAAGAACTATTCAGACACTCGAAGATTTATTACGAGCTGTTGTGATGGATTTCAGTGGTGGTTGGCAAGAATCTTTAGCTTTGGTGGAATTCTCTTACAATAATAGTTATCAAGTATCTATCGGGATGACACCATTTGAAGCCTTGTATGACAGAAAATGTAGATCTCTGATATGTTGGGAAGAAGTAGGAGAACGACAGTTGTCAGGACCAGAGTTTATTCAAGAGATGAAAAAAAAAGTTGAACTGATCAGGAAAAGAATGAAAGCAGCCCAGGATCGTCAAGCCAGCTATGCTAATAACAGGCGTAGACCTTTAGAATTTCAGGTTGACGATTTTGTTTTCTTGAAAGTATCATCATTTCGTGGTACTATGAGATTTGGGCGTAAAGGGAAATTAGCTCCTCGTTATATCGGTCCGTACGAGATTGTTGAGAAGATTGGTATTTTGGCGTATCATTTGAACTTGCCGCAGAGTTTGTCTGCGATACATGATGTATTTCACGTATCTATGCTGCGAAAGTATGAACCAGATCCTTCTCATATCTTGAGGGCTGATGATGTGGAGTTGGATAGTTCCCTTAGCTATGTTGAGTACCCAGTGCAGATCCTTGATCGGAAAGAAAAGCAACTTAGGAACAAGAAGATTCCTTTGGTTATGGTGGAATGGAGTAGACATGGGAGAGAAGAAGCTACATGGGAATTGGAGTCTAGAATGCGTCAAGAATGGCCTCATTTGTTTGACAATGTTATGAATTATGCCTTGTACTCTGATTTCCCTATGTACTATCAGTGATAGATGTTTGATCCCTTTGTATATAAGTTTGATGTGTGTTTAATTTCGAGGACGAAATCTTGTTTTTAAAGGGGGAGAAATATAAGGACCCGATTTTACTCTATTAATTAATTTGTGTGTTAAAAATATGTATTTATAAATATCGGTTTATAGACGATATTAAAATGCATATTTGATTTATAAATCACACAGGAGTTGAAATAACTCAAACCGGGTCAAGTTTTAACCCCGAATGAATAAAAGAAAACACACATTAAACTAATACATATCCATATACAAATATAATATATATAGCATAATCTCTCTCCTCCATCTTTTTCCACCGCCTCCGCCTCGTCTGTTCTTCTCGATTTCTTTTCAAAATTTTTCTATCGCTTCAAATCTCCGTATCTTCTTCGTTTTTGGCTGGATTTCAAAAATAAATATAGTTTCAGAATCCTCTCGACGAGAGCTATCTTTCCGTACCTATATTTCATATTTTTTTATTGAGATTCCCGGAAACCCGTTGCACCAGCCGCGGCCATTAGCCATCGTTCGCCGCCGCCGATCGTCGCCGGAGTTTAGGGGGTTGTGGTTTCGGTTGATTAGACCTCTAATTCGAATATTTGAGGTAGATTTCGAGATTAGTGTTTCAAATTTTGGGAATATTGATTCAATTGACTTTCGATAATTGATATTTGATTTATTATTGGTTGTAGGTACTAAATTAGAGTCGATTGAAGGTATTTGATATTTTTCAGAATTTATTTGGGATTAATTTCGAATTTTCAGATTTTTAATATTGGGGATTTTTTAATTTAAGTGTTGATTAGTCAGTATTTGAGTGTTTAGATGCTCTAGAAAATTTAAATGCACATTTTTGAAATTTTTAGGAATTTTCTGGGAAAATTCGAAATCTGAATATGTTGGTATTTTGACTTTTAGAGTCTTTTATTCGATAGTTGGTCATTGATAGGATGATTTAATATGAAATATGAATAATTGGAAATGTTAGTTTGATTTTTAGATTTAGTTTTAATAATATTCAGATTTGTAAACGGAAATAGGAATTGATGTGAAATAAATGGTTTTTCACAGGATTGGAGTATTCGAATATTACTTGAGATATTCTGTGATAAATTAAGTGTTGGTTGAAGTACGTATGAGTTGTTTATATTACGATGCCTATAATGACATGTAATGATATTAAGTATTTTTTTTAACGTGCTTTAGGTGCTTATGTGGATTATATGATTGCATTCACTCATTTATAATTTTTCATAGCACGTTGAGCCTTGACTCCTTTGATTGCTATTGATATTGATATCTTGAGATGTATGGAGTCATCATGGAGCGAGTGACATTGTTTAGTGCACTCCTGAGATAGCATGAGGCACGGACAGGTAGCTCCTGTCGCCCTTCGATGCTACGTACGACACTCCTGATGACAGCATGAGGCTGGACGGGTCGCTCCTGTCACCCTCCGATGCTACGTGTATGGATTAGCAGTGATGATTCGAGGTCTGCTATGTTTCTGGCACGGGTGGCCACTGAGATTATTGTGATACGTTTCGTTTGGACTCCATTTGGTATCCCTTATTTTATTGATACATGTCACGCATTACATTGCATTTCATTGCATTGTACTTGATTTTATTCATGTCAGTTATATTTGTCGTAATTTTTCTAGTTTGTCGTACTGGGGTCCGACCCCTGTTTTCTTTTTATGTTGTGGTTGTTTGTGATTCCATATCAGGTTATCCAGGGGGATTTGACGCATATGGTGGAGCATCATCTAGTGGTACCCAGTGAGTCGAGCGTGGTGTCGAGTTCCCAGATATATGTATATATCAGTTTAGCGAGTTTTATATTTGTCGGGGTGATGCCCTGTGTACCTGTATCGATAGTTTTGGACTTTGTTTTGGATTTTTATTTGTGTGATCGACCTTGCCGGCTCTGCATGTGTTTAGTCCTGGCCAGTGCGGCTATAGGTGTGTAAATTGGTGTTGTATCTCTATTTTCGAGTATATATTGTTGGTTGTGTTGTACAGGTTTTTGGGATGTCCTATTTACGAATAAGTCATGCCGAATTTTCTGTAGGCCCAAAACGCAAATTTTTAATTCGTTTTCGCTGTTTACATTAATTAATCCTGGTTGTTTGATCATTAAATATTAAATCAGGACACGGGCCCTTTCATTAGCGCTCACGTCCTAGTTGTTATCTTGGACACCCATTCCACGGGGCAGGTCGCAGGATGGACGGAGCCGGTAGCTCGAGGCAGGACTAGGGAGCCGGAGCTTTTCAGGAGATTTTATACAGCATGATTTGTTTAGCTGACAGTTTATTTTAAGCATTTCAATATGGTTGTATCACTACAGATTTAAGCCTGGATATGTTTTACTAAGCTGATATGTAAATTATGGATTATGTTTTCGCACGTTTTTACTTTGTTTAAGAATTTTGATGTATTAAGTTTAATGCATGCTATTAGTTGCCAGTTGGTAGGTGATTTTATATAGGGTCACTACACTGAGATAACCAATTGAGTATGTATATTTACGTGTTGCATTATTATGTATTGCATTATTATTTGTTATGTGATGCATGTTACTACTGTGCATGATATTTTATGGGGCATTTTCATACCATGTTGGGCTCGTTATCCGTTCAAGATAGCTTGTTGTTTCTGGAGTCGCTCAACCCTAGTATTTTCTTGTACGATCGGATACCGTGTGACACCCACTGGATCGACGGGGCAGCGTGTGCGGTATATCCAGGACGATGATGGTCCAAGATCGGGTTCACTATGTGTGACACCCACTGGATCTTCGGAGCAGCGTGCGCATATTGGAGGCGCCTACGTTCTTAGCATGATAGTCCAGATCTCGATCTCAGTGTGCCAGATCATTCATATTTTTTCTTGCATGCATCATATGAACATGTATACTCATATTTATGTATTGAACGTTAGCGTTCACGTCTCTACTTTTATCTCGAACACTTCATTCGACGGAGTAGGTTTGCAGTGGACCAGGTGTGAGATCAGATGATTAGTCAAAGGACCAAGGCTTGGTAGCAGAGGTCTCCAATGGTTTCTATAAACATTTATTCGGTATTTATTTGAAATTAGATTTGGCTATATATTTATCTGTTATCTGATTTGGGTTATTTAACGGTTGTATTCTGCGGGGTTGGTATTGGGTTTTAGTTTCCGCATTAACTCTGATTCTTTTTTTGTTTAAGCACAAGTACATCCTTAAGTTTCAAATTAATAAATGATCTATGATGGGTCACTACAAAGCAATTAATTCAAGTTCATCACCAAAAAACCACACCAGTAAGATATAATATATGTAATAAACTTTCTATCTTGTGATCATAAATAATGAATTAAAGTAATTGTTTATAGATTTATATTTAATGTTGATGTTATGGATGTCTTTTTTTTTTTTTCCTCACAGACGTCGCAAGATGTTATTGTCAACGTCGTTGACGCATTTAGAGCAACTCATTTCTCGATGTTTGATAAAATATGCGATGAGATGATTCATGTGATATTTGATCTGATGTGTAACAAAAAATATCCGAAATATATAATAATAATAATAATAATAATAATAATAATAATAATAATAATAATTACAACCACTGCTCTATTTTTCATTCATAATAATAATTATCCCTTCGAAATTTGACATCATAAATAATTTTATTTTATGTTATGAAACATAAAAACACAGACATCGCGTAGTTATGAGTCCAACCACCGCCTCACACACCACCCACGGATCTCCCCTCTTCCCTCACGCGCCACGCACACTCGACCAAGGCCATATCGATCCGATGACGTGGACCATCTGCGCCACGTCACCAACATCGAGTTACCCCAGCCACGTGTCCAACTATAAATTTGCGCCCCATTTATCCATCACCTCCGAATTCCTTTTTTCTTGTTACCCCGAAAGAGAGAGAAATCCCCACGCCTCTCTATTTTGCTCCTCCTCTCAGATTTTGTATGGTATAAATACATGGCCGCACCTGGGATTCAGCACGGCAGCGTCTCGGTGATGGCGGTGGCGCCGGCGGCGGCTCCAGTGGATCAGAACGGGCGCTCGGCGGCGGAGCTGGAGGCTTCGTCGCCGATTCGGATTTTCTTGTTCTTCCACAAGGCGATTCGGGCGGAGCTCGACGGCTTGCACCGAGCTGCGATGGCGCTGGCGACGAACAGGAACGATGGCGACATCGGGCAGCTGGTTGAGAAGTGTCATTTCCTCAGGTCGATTTACAAGCACCATTGCAATGCGGAAGACGAGGTTTGTTCCTACTGGTGTGTTTGGTGTTTGTTTTGTTGTGCTTGAATTAGTTGGTGTTTGCGGTTTATCTTGCTTCGATTAGCTGAATTTTTTTGTCGTAGATGGATAGTGTTAGCTGGTTGTCGCGCTTGATTGAGCTGTGTTTTTAGGATGTTAGGTGAGATTTTCTCTAAGTATTCTAACTATTATTGAAGAGAATTTTAGCATTGAAGTGTAGGTATCATTTTGCTTGTTGCTATCTTAGTATATCTCTAGATAATTGAATCAATAACTTGATGTCTCGTATATGGATTAGTGCAATTCATCTGCATTCAGCTGTGTTCATTACTTTCTCCCCGGCACTGATTGATAACACCAGCTGTAGGATCTATGAGCTGGAAAGTTAAATTTTTACGGAAGTTCAATTCATGATTGCATTACCATAAATATTTCCTTGTAAAAACTCAAAAATGGGAATTTAATGCATACGAGTCTCATTTTGTTGTGGTTCTTCGTTGTGTACTTTATTTCAAGAAGCATGGCGGTTATAAGAGAACACATGAGAAAGCATTCTTGAAGCGAAAGTTTTCATCAATGTATGTATCACGCAACTTCCTTGTTGGAAACTATGTTTTGTGGCTATCGCATGTGCATGAATTACTAATCGGAAGGAATATCTCTTGTTTATAAAAATGCTTAATTGCACATGGAAGTATAATGTTTTCATGCCTTCTCTATCTGCTATTCTCTCATCATTTGTGATGATAATTCAGGATGATTTGCTATCAAGATTCTACTTCAGTTAATATGGGTTACTGAACTTCTGTGAGTTTTGATGACTGTGATTTTTGTTTATCGGCTGCAGCACTTGAATGCTATAGTTTTTAGGTTCTTGAACAATTGTTAATTAGTTAGAAGATTGCCAAAAGCTTAAAGCGAATAAACGAAAATCTCAATTAACAAAATGTCAAAATGTTTGCGTTCTAATTAAGCAATATGAGTCGAGGGTTGATCAAAGAAATGCTGAGTCACTTTTTAACAAACTATTTGTAAGGCATTGTTTGCTAATATTTTGTGCCTAGTCCATCTGTTAAGATTGAAAATTCTAGTTGGCTTATAATTTGTGAACTACGGTCACTTCACAGTTCATATTCATACATACATTAATATTGTCCTCTAGATTTATGTTTATGAGTTCACATTAAAATGGTATTTGCCTCTCCAATTTTCTTCTTCTTGGAAGTACCACAAACGTCTTATTCTACAAGTTGGGCAAGATCTTAGCAATGGATTTTAAAATATAACCATTGTAAACTGACTGCACAGAGTATTGTCTAGCTTTCTTATAATTCATGCATTCATATAATTCATTGGTCGCACAAATTATTATCGCTCTTAATTTTCCTAGTCCCAGGCACAATGTTATGAGTTAGCAGGAACCTTATTGCATTCCTTACGGTAATATTTGCCATGACATATGTTATTGTAAAGTAGCAAGTGTAGTTATTTAATGGCCACAAGGTGCTCGCACGCGTAGGAACAAGGTTTAACGTTCAAGCCTTGGTGCACAACTCTTAATGGAACACACACCATGCACGTGAAGATAAAGTTTGAGACTATCATCAATCACACTTTAAATACCAAATCTGTGAATGCAAAGTATTTTCAATGTCATAGTAATTCATTTTTGCTTAAAAATTAATTAACATTTGTTTTATTATTGGTCTATATTTTATAAAGTAAATAATGGCCGATATGAGTGTATTATTTCTTGAAATTTAAAAGTTAGCTTAACTGTAAAAAGTTCATTTAAATGAATGATGGCAGGTTATCTTTCCTGCACTCGATATCCGTGTGAAGAATGTGGCAAGAACTTATTCCCTTGAGCATGAAGGGGAAAGTGTACTTTTTGATCAGTTGTTCGCTTTGCTGGATAAGGAAACCAGAAACGAAGAAAACTACAAGAGAGAGTTGGCTTCTTGTACTGGAGCTCTTCAGACATCGATTAATCAGCACATGTCCAAGGAAGAGGAACAGGTTTAATTCTGAATTTTTTTGTGTCTTATGCGTACTCATAGTAAACGAGTTTATTCAGAAATCTCAGTAAGCACTAAAAAGATCTATATACGGTTCATCTATGCACCACCACTAGGCTAATCGGCCAGTCGTATACCCACATTATCACTATCTTAAAATCAAGCACGGGTCTTTCATGTTTGCCTTTCTTTATTCTATGCAGGAACACATTTTTTAGTTGGAAATTACTTTGTTTCTTGTGATGTGGCAGGTCTTTCCTTTGCTTAACGCAAAGTTCTCATTCAAAGAGCAGGCATCACTAGTCTGGCAATTTTTATGTAGCATTCCTGTAAATATGATGGCGGAATTTTTGCCATGGCTTTCTTCATCAATTTCACCTGACGAGAGACAGGATATGCGCAGGTGCTTGCACAAAATAATACCTGATGAAAAGTTGCTTCAACAGGTTCGGCACTTTGAAAGGATACACAGGCTTAAAAAGTTTCTGACGCTTCTCTGACTTTCGAATTTTTTCCTTGTGAAGATTATATTTAATTGGATGGATGGGGTAAAGCTTAACAGCAAACGGAAACGCTGTGAAGAAGATCATAGACATTCTATCTCAACTGGTCCTCCAACAGAAGACATGCGCTGCATTTGTAAATCTTCCCAGACTTCTGGAAGAGAGAATCTGCTGTCTGATTCTCTTTATCATCCGATAGATGATATATTGCATTGGCACAGGGCCATCCAAAATGAGTTGGATGACATTGCTGAAGCGGCTAGGAGTATAAAGTTAACTGGAGATTTTTCTGATCCACCTTCCTTCAATAGAAGGCTCCAGTTTATAGCTGAAGTCTGCATTTTCCATAGGTTATCTTCAGTCTTTGTTGCTCACCATTTTTTAAAAAATTCTCTTTTTAGTTGTGGTAAGCAATGGCAATGTTTTTCATTAGCAAACTTTCTTAATTTTATTGCTCTAGGTCACAATCTTCCAGTTAAGCTATTTAGTTTAATGACCTAGAAATTGCATTAATGCTTCTAATTTTTTTGCTTTTTTATTGAAGTTGGCTTTTTCAATCAACTTATAAACCGTGGATGGAGGAATTGAAAACATGTTGATCAAAACTTTGTCTTGCCCTTCCTTCTGATAGGCCATGAATGTATTATATATTTAATTGCTTAACATTGATCTGAATTTTTTTTCCCTTTCCGTGCAGCATTGCTGAGGACAGAGTTATTTTCCCTGCCTTGGATGCAGAACTCTCTTTTGTGCAGGAGCATGCAGAAGAAGAGAGTGAATTCGACAAATTCCGATCCCTAATCGAAAATATTGAAAGTGCAGGAGCCAACTCATCTGCTGAACTTTACTCCAGCCTATGCTTGCAAGCTGATCGTATAATGGAGACAATAAAGAAACATTTTCGCAATGAGGAAACTCAGGTGTGATGAAGCATTTGATGTTCCTGTCCTTGTTCATTTCCATATACTGCATTGTCGTATGTGGACCTTATTTAACCAATCAGCCTCCCATGTTCAAAGAACCGACATCTGGTGTGCTACCGCACCACTTGATTTATTGATCTTTTTAAATGTTCCAACTCAAATCAATGCAATCAAAAGCTGAAATATTTAAATGAAACTTCCTTTGTAGGGTTCTAGATATGTACTCTTCTCATATTGTTGTGTTGTAGGTTCTTCCACTTGCGCGGAAGTATTTCAGCTTTGAAAGGCAACGAGAGTTGTTGTATCAGAGTATGTGTGTAATGCCACTGAGACTGATTGAATGCGTCTTACCGTGGCTGATCAGATCATTGAATGAAGAGGAAGCTCGTTGTTTCCTCTACAACATGCATATGGCAGGTCCAGTGTCAGCTTCCTTCTCCTCTATCTTGTGAATTCTTTATTGGTTAACCATCAGTGTAAGTCAAAAAGTGATTCATAGCCTGACCTAATTGTTATTGCAGCTCCAGCATCAGATGCCGCATTGATTACTTTATTCTCTGGTTGGGCATGTAAAGGTTACCCAACAGGCATCTGCCTTTCTTCCTGTGCATCTGGTTATAATTCAACGAAGATTCCTACAGAAATCGAGGAGGATTTAATCAAATCTTGTTGCCAGTGTGCCTGTTCAAGAATTTGTAATGAAACCACACCTTTTGATCGAGCGAGCAAGTGTGAAAAGACAACAAAGCCTGAAAATGCAATTGCTATGGTTGATAGTAATGGTTGCAATCTTTCAGGAACAAGATCGCAAAATGTCTCTCTTGCCAACCAGTCTTGTTGCGTTCCTGGTCTTGGAGTCAATAGCACTAGTTTAGGAATGAATTCCCTTGCCTCGGCAAAATCTCTGCGCTCTTTATCTATTGGTCCTAGTGCTCCTTCTCTCAACTCCAGTCTTTTCAACTGGGAAACTGAAACTTGTTCCTCCGAAGGAGGTGGGCTTACAACACGGCCTATTGATAACATTTTTAAGTTCCACAAGGCCATTCGGAAAGATTTGGAGTTTTTGGATATGGAATCTGGGAAGCTTAGCAACTGTGATGAAACTTATCTTAGGCAATTTAGTGGTAGGTTTCGTCTTTTATGGGGTTTATACAGAGCTCATAGTAATGCAGAGGATGATATCGTGTTCCCAGCCTTGGAATCAAGAGAAACTTTACATAATGTTAGCCACTCATACACATTGGACCACAAGCAGGAAGAAGAATTGTTTGAGGATATTTCATCTGCGCTAGATGAGCTTTCTCAACTTCATGACCATTTGAATTCTAAAAATTTGGCTGAAGATTTGTGTGAGAGACTCTCTGATTCTTCTTCTCTCGGTGATACCTTAAGAAAATACAACGAGCTGGCAACCAAGATTCAGGGCATGTGCAAATCCATTAGAGTTACTTTAGACCATCATGTCATCCGTGAAGAGGTTGAGCTTTGGCCGTTGTTTGACAAACATTTTTCTGTGGAGGAGCAGGACAAACTTGTTGGGCGGATAATTGGCACTACAGGTGCAGAAGTGCTTCAGTCCATGCTGCCATGGGTAACATCTGCTCTTACTCATGAGGAACAAAATAGGATGATGGATACGTTAAAGCACGCGACCAAAAATACTATGTTTAGCCAGTGGCTTAATGAATGGTGGGAAGGAACTCCAGCTACATCTTCACAGTTATCCACATCAGAGATCAGTAACTCGAAAGGTACTGCAGCTTCATCTTCAACGTTATCCACATCAGAGATTAGTAACTCGAAAGGTAATTGTGCTAAATTTATTAGTCCGCTCTTAAATTTTCATTCTTGGTTTACAGTTTTGTTTGTGCTATTGAGATGCACATTTCAAGTACTTTCAACCATTTTCGGTGTTGTTAGCTCACAAGATTTGAATACCATGTCTCAGAATATGAGATGCATGAATCCGTGGACCACAGTGATAATACTTTTAAGCCTGGGTGGAAAGATATATTCCGGATGAATCAAAATGAGCTTGAATCAGAAATCCGGAAAGTCTCTAAGGATTCATCTCTTGATCCAAGAAGAAAAGACTATCTTATTCAAAATTTAATGACCAGGTTCCAATTTCTTGCGGTTTTGACTTCTGTTTTGTTTTCTTAATACGATAACACGTGTTACTCAAATCACAATAACCTTTTCTAGTCAGTGGATAGCTTCTCAGCAAAAAATTTCGCAATCAAGAAGTAGTGAAGCTGAAGATAATGATGATTCTCTTGGGTGTTCCCCGTCATTTCGTGACCCAGATAAACAGATTTTCGGGTGTGAGCATTACAAAAGAAACTGCAAGCTTCGTGCTGCTTGCTGTGGCAAGTTATTTGCATGCAGATTCTGCCACGACAAAGTCAGTGACCATTCAATGGATAGGTAACTCTTGGAAATTGGTTAAATAACGAGGAAAATATATATTTGTTCATGAACATAGATTGATATATTGTTATCTTTCAGGAAGGCCACATCTGAAATGATGTGTAATAATTGCTTAACAATTCAGCCAGTTGGACCAATCTGCACGACACCATCTTGCCATGGGCTATCCATGGCAAAGTACTACTGCAGTAGCTGCCGGTTTTTTGATGATGAAAGGTTAGTGTTTATAAGAATCTTTTCCTACTTGTGGTGCATTATCGCTGCTTTAGTTTCTTTTCATATGGAAGTTTGTTATGGCTCTATCATGGGTAACTAAATTTTTTTAAGGACACTGCTACTGAGAGGGGGGGTTCCGAATGTAGTAGTTAGAGTGCTAGCTTAATCATCTCAGTATATCTTTGCTCTATAATGTTCTAAGCGTTCGTTAATGCTTTTTGTCCAAAACCTGTATTTTTTTGTCTTTATTTGTCCATATGTGATATCACGAATATAAATATATTTACTGTAGAAATTCAGTGATAATGGCAATGATGCTTAAGTTTTATATTTAACCTGTTATTCTCAAATTCATTCTTTTTGCAGGGATGTTTACCATTGTCCTTCATGCAATTTATGCCGTGTCGGTAAAGGACTTGGTATAGATTTCTTTCATTGCATGACCTGCAATTGTTGCCTTGGCATGAAGCTATTGGAGCACAAGTGTTATGAGAGAAGTCTCGAAACCAACTGTCCAATATGCTGTGATTTTTTGTTCACGTCAAGTGCAACAGTGAGGGACCTTCCCTGTGGTCATTATATGCATTCTGCTTGTTTCCAGGTCTTGCCTTGATCTTCTGTACTTGCTTCTTTGGATTCATTCTTGGCATTTGTATTCCATTATGGTAACACTTTCGCTTGTATTTCACATTCCAGGCATATGCTTGCACACATTACATCTGTCCGATCTGCAGCAAGTCTATGGGAGACATGTCGGTAAGAATGAGTTGTTTCTTCAAAATATACTTTTCAATTGCATTATTGTTGATTTGTTGTATGCTTGTAGTATGAGTGGATACTGTCCGACGATCATGTCATTTTGAATGTTGTCTGTCTCTAGAGGAGTAGTTTTTCTCGCCATGTGATGCATGCGTGAATCGATTCCTCAAACTTTGGTCTTGATGTGGATGTGAGTTGAAATTGGTGGTGTTGATTTTTATTCAACCGCATGCTGGCACTCGAAAGGTTTTGATGATAGGAAGTTGGAATCAACCTCTTATATTTATCGGTTTACAAATTTTATATAGTTAATTTAGTCAAGCGCTATTGCTCAGTCTTTCTCAAGTGTCACAAGTCATGTTGATCGTCTCTTCCTTTTCATATGATTTGTAAGTATTGTGTCATCACAATTCACGCCCCATGTTTTGATCTATTCTGTTTGCACCCCGTTTCAAGTCTCTCTGTGAGATAACTGTTATTTATGCATTCGTTTTGGGTCAAGGGTGTAAATGGATCGATTCGGCTGGTGAGCTTTTCAAGTAGACTCGAAAAATATTTTATTTGGATTCGAAATTATCGAATTCAATTCAAACTCGAACATGTTCAAATTATTTTTCGAGCCAAACTTGAGCACAAATTATTTTATTCAAAAGTTTTCGCCAGTTATCGAACCACTCGAACTGTAATAATTTATTAATATAATATAATATAATATTTATTATTTAATAAATATATTTTGAGCTTTTTGATTATTTTTTTTCGAGCAATGTCTTGAATGGTTCACAAACGAGTTCGATTTTTTCGAGCTAAACTTGAACACGAGCTCTAGTTCGAGTGAAAATTTTAAACTATTTGAGCTCAAACTCGAATATATTTAATTTGAGTTTAATATTTTCTTCATTGTTTTTTTCGATTCAATTCATTTATACCCCTACTTTGGTGAAGCAAACTCACAAGTAAATGTTGTCATTCACTGGTTAATAAATTGCTCTCGTGTTCAGTTGGACATTTGATACTTTCGGAGGTATATAAAGAATTGTTTTACTGAGAGAGCTGTTTCACCTCTGCAGGTCTATTTTGGCATGCTCGATGCTTTAATGGCTTCTGAGGTTCTCCCAGAAGAATACAGGAATCGGTGTCAAGTGAGCGTCAAACTCTACCTAAAAAACTCTGTCAACCCTTTTTTTGATAAACAGTCGAGTAAATCAATTTCCTTGTTGCAGGATATATTATGCAACGATTGCAACAGAAAGGGATCAGCGCCCTTTCATTGGTTGTATCACAAGTGTGGTTTCTGCGGATCTTACAATACAAGGGTGATCAAGGTTGAACGAGCGCCTACTTGTTCATTATAGTTGTCACAGAGACAATTCCTGTGTGTACAAATCTCGGCTGGTGCCATGGTATCATGCTCGTCCATGCAGGTGATCATGCTTCTTAGTGAGTTTTGTTGTCAATTTTCTCTTTTCTCATTCTCAAAGAACAATGTATAGCATACTTCAATATGTTTGAGAGCTCCTGTGTTTAGATTTGTTTTTTTGCCAATATTCCTTCCACGTATAGAGATGAAAGTAAGCCGAGGACTACCATGTAAAATTTCATACCATCAAAGGATTTTTTTGACTTTAATATTGATTGATTTATCAATACAACACAAGTGCACACTATAACTGTACTGTATTTTACCAGGTACTGATTGTTATTTGAGTACCATTTTTTAGATCGTTTCTTTTCACAGAACACTTCGGTTTATACATGTCTGATTCTTTAACCCGGTCCTTTTTCTTAAATGCATGTTTGAATCACGTATTTGTTTACATTTTAATGAATTATATGTGCATTGATGTTATTTCCACAAATGTTTCGAGGACTAGGTATAATAAGGGATCCACATGTTTGGCCGAGAAAATAATCATTTTCGAATTATCTCCATTAGCTTATAGTAAATGAATAGAGTTTAAATCTCATGACGTGCATGTGTGCCACTCGGGCTTGATATATTACGCTGTGTTTAGTTATATGTTTTTCAAATGTTCGATCTATTGGGAATATGGCAGTCCTAAATACATGTTGTCTCACAACCTTTTAAAAAAAAGATGCGCCATCTAACTTGTAATATCTGCTTAATTTTCACCTTAGATTTCCTTCAAGTTATTGATCCATTTTTGTTTTGTTTTTCCTTATACAATGGGGTGGGGAATTCTATCTACCTGAACCCACCGGAGTGGGATCTTGGGCTTAACAATTATCACTAGGTCGATGGATTATTGATATCAATTAGGGATGTCAATTTTCTCCAATGGAGAATTTGATATCCGACCTGAATGTAGAAGAATACGGATGAATTTTTGAGCTCGATTAAATAAATGAGTAATTGAGTATGTGGATGGAGACGAATGTAGTACCATCATATCCGTACTCGACCCGAATATCCGATTAAAATATAAATATACAACACTTTAGTGTGCATGATTTTCGTGAGCGATCATTAAAACTCTTTGTAAAAAAAATGAAACACTAAAACCGTGGGTTTTAGAGAGTTTTAGTGGTGGCTCACGAATATCCTGCACATTAAGGTAGGATGCGTGATATCAAAATTATATATATATATATATATATAGAGTAATTTTCAGCTGCCCAACTAAAATTCACTACCGGATTTTAGTTGTTTTTTTTTAAAAAAAATTGTATCACTAAAACCCACTATCGGGTTTTAGTTGTCGGGGATGAGTTGTGCGTCATTGGTTGGACAACTGAAAATTTATATATATATATATATATATATATATATATATATATATATATATGATGAATGCTCAGCTGCCCAATCATGTTTTCTCACTTGGTCCGCGACCACTAAAACCCGGTAGTGGGTTTTAGTGGTTTTTGTTTTTTTGTTTTTGCATCGTGGACCAAGTGAGAAAACATGGTTGGGTAGTTGAAAATTCCTCATATATATATATTATTTATTTTTTTTAAGAATGGTAGTCAGATGAAACGAATAAATTATTAATATAAATAAAATGTTATTTTTTGTAGGATAATGATATTGAAATAAATTATTTATAATATTTTATTATTTTTTATATGATGTTTAATTTGTTATTTTCTATTTTAATAAGTTTTTTTATTGTTTTTTTAATAATTTGGCACATAAGAATAATTTTATCGAAATAATTGAAATTTGAAAAAAAAAATATAATGGTAGTTGGTAACTGGGTATTTGGATAGAGTATAGATATCGGATCTTCCGACGGACATGAAAATGAAGATGAAAGTTGAATAATCGACGAAGATAATGATGAGTATGGAGTGGATACAATAAATGGAGATGATAACGAAAACATTAAATCTTAGTCATATGAGACCTATTGCCATCCCTAAGAGCTAATTGCATTAATCTCCCCTGTGAAAAGTCTAATAATCATAAAACCCCCTAAGAAATATTAATAGGCTAATGCATCCTCAGTTTTTTAAAATGTAGCACATTTCACCCCTATGTTATACAAACTCAGGCACATTTATACCCTCTTATAGGGGTTTTTATGCTAATTTTTTTAAAACATAGGGTCTAACATGCTATTAATTTTACAAAGGGTGTTTTATGCCTTTTAGACTTTTCACAGGGGGTGTGGATGTGTGTATTTTCAGAAGTGTTCTAAAAATCTTGAGTAAGCCTTGCTTAATTTCGCTTAAGCTTAAAACTTCCCCAAAACGCTTCTCTTCGGCCAAAAGCGGTAAAAAAAACGATTAGACATAGGTTGACCATGTCAAATGTCATTAAATACGTTTAAACGTTAAATTAGTGATTTTATTAGTAATTGATTGTTAGGAATGTTAGAAATGTAAAATATTGGATGGTTAAGTGTAACGATGATGTAAATGGAGTACATATTGATGGATTTTACAGCTAATATTTTAAAGTAGACCAATTAATTTAATTTATGTTCGATGACACATGATATAAAATGAATGATGAAACAAATTGAATTAGAATCACTTGAATTTATTATATTTATTCATTATTTACTCTGTTAATTTGTTTGAGTTAACTAAAATTAAAGTTGAAATTAAAAACACATTTTTACGCTTAAGCTTAAAAAATTGAAGTTTGACTCTCACGCTTTAACACGCTTCTCGCTTTTTAAAACTTTGATTTTAAGAGGTTTTTCCATACTATGTACGAATAGGTATTTCAAATGTTGTTTTTTTTTTTTAATCGTTGTAGTATTTCAAATGTTAAAGACTTAAACCTACGTCTACGAGGGGAAAAGTATCAAGAAACCCGTGTTTTAAGTTAGGACTGGCCGTGAAGGAGAGACTCGTCATTGTCACTTGATAGGTGGCATAAGGCTAACGCCAGACAAAATTATTTAAAGGGGTTTTTTTTTTTTTTTTTTTTTTCTATTTTACTCCTCCAATGTCTTCTTGATTCTCATTTGGTCCCCACTCTCCTATGTTGCCAGTTTCATTATTTGTCTCTTGTATGATTAAAGTTCACTTTAATGATAGAAACCATTTTAACTAGAATTTGGAAAATTTAACGTTCAAACACGTTGAAAAGAAAAACGTGAATCATCCGATTTCCGATACTCGAGATAAGGTAATTATTCATGTTTTGCCACACTATTTAACCCGAACCTGACCCGATACCGAACAATATCGTTCACCTTTACGTACCCAACTAAGGTCTGATCAGATTGAGAGCCACCTTATATCATATCTTCACTTTTTCAAGTTATAAAAATCAGTATTTTAGTTTATCTCTGTCTTTAAATTTATAAAAATGTTATAGTAATTTTGAAATTTTAATTATGATGGATAACTTATAGGTGGAAATATCTATATATGATAATGGTCGTGTGGATCCTTCATGTCAAATTGTTAATTAAGGACATTTTGTCGTTGATTAATTCCAGCTTGAGAAGGTTAGTTTGGCAATCAATGGTAGAAAACACGCAGTATGATAGCAATCGATTAATCTATCTCAACTGATCTCCATATAAATAAATCTATCTCAAGTCTATTTTTCCAAATATAGAGAAATTGAATTATATTCACTCGAAGAAATAGAAAATGTCTCACACCTCGTGACGTAGAAAAAGTGTGAAATTTCTCATTGAGACTAAAGTGCAACACTTTAATTACAAAATGATTTGACTTATTTCACACTACTGCATCTTACAAAGGCTATTAGATAGAATTTAGACATAAATATCAGAAACTTCATACATGTAGCCAACTGCTAGAAAACAAATGGATACAAAATCACATGTATTCCTAGATCGATGGATAGCCCATGTGCTTATCCCCCTTTCTCTAAATTTAACATTTTTGTGTACTATAAAATATTGAGGAAATTTGTTCGAGTTGAATATGTGAGTGAAGGTAATACTCTTTAGCAAGGGATAAATGCAATTTTTGTTTCGTAAGTTAGTTTTTATTGTGTTGTAGTGTTTTAACTTGTCAAGTTCGATTTTCGTTCAGATTATTTGGAATTTTTAAGCCATTAAATATATCCAATATGGATGTTATTTGACACTGATTTTTTTTACGTGACTCATACAATAATTTGAGTTAACCATTTTTCTAAAGTGAGACCGGATACAAAATAATTGTCATAGTGGCACATTGAGTATTCGTGCTTGCTCAAATCACTAGTAGGAACATCGAAAAATAAGTGTTATATATGCAGGGCAATGCTACGTAGGTGAAAATATCTTTTGAAATTGCAGGGCAAAGTGCTACATTACGTGAGTCATCTGTACACCTCTTAAACTTATAGGAGTCATCAATCCTTAGATTCTCAATGTTGGTGGATCGAAGGTAGACACTATGAAGGATGATTACAATACATTTGTTCCACATGAGAAAATTTGAAAAGTGGAAATATGTTTATAAATGATATACAATTCTCATACAACAATTTGGATTTCGTAAAACAAAGAATGATACAAAGTAGTTTATTATAGAGACTCATTATGTGATCGCTTTTGCGTTGGCGTAGGATTGAGACATGACAATAACAGTTCACATATGCTTTTTCTATGATTATCTTACGTATATTGTAACAAACTATGAATCATTGGAATATCAAGATATGAATTATGAAGTGAGTACTTCATAAAATATGATCTGAGTTACATGGTTCAATGGTTATAATGATGCTATTAAATTTTCTTGGTGTAGCATCAAAATCCATATGTAGAGGTAGTTTTGATCTTTTATATTTTAACGACTGCTGTCCTAAAAAAATAAAAACTATTAAAACACATTATCATGTTTTAGCAGTCGCTTATATATTTTTTGAACACTTCACTCACGTATTTTGTGCATACTACGATGTAGGATATCAAAATTACGTGTAAAGGTACCTAAAAATAATGGTAATCTAGAAATTGTAGCGAATGCCCAAGATATTTTGTGAAACTTAAATTTTAGGCAAAATATCATTAGAACTGGAATTTTATTTTATTTTATTTTATTTTATGAAATGTGACAATATCCCCCACGCTCCTCTTAAATTCTCACAAATGCAATAGTTCCCACTAGGGGTGCAATCGAGTCGAGCCGAGTCGAGTATCATGCTACTTGAGCTCGAGCTCGACTCGTATTTGACTACTTGAACTCGAACTCGAGCTCGATCGAGTAATTATTTTTGTACTCGAGCTCGAGCTCGACTATAGTTCGAGTTACTCGAGCTCGAGCTCGAAAAATAAATAAATAAATAATATATGAACTCGAAAAATAAATAAATAAATAAATATAAATAATATATGAATAAATAAATAAATATAATAATATATATTATATTATATTATATTATATTATATTATATTATATTATATTATATTATATATATATACATATATATGATAGAGTAGCTCGCGAGTTATTCGATCATATACATTGAAAGCTCGAGCTAGATGTGTGTTCGAACTACTCGAGCTCGAGCTCGGTCAAACCAAGTTCGAGTCGAGTTTTGACCGAGCTACTCGCGAGCTGTTCACGAGTAGCTCGACTCGTTTGCACCCCTAGTTCCCACGTGAAATTTGCATTTGTCCATCAATTATTTGGTTTCTCACTCCATAGTACATACATAATTAAAATACTAATGATGTTAAAGATGCAACAAATATATTGTACATCTATATTTATAACAATTGTATCGTGAATTTTATCATTATATTATGAGATTTTGTATTGAATTTATTATGATACATGAAATTTTGTGTTGAAAAAATTGTTAAATAAATATCATTGTACACGTAACATGAGTACTCTAAAAATATATTTCCTGGGCATTTATCGGCAAGAAAGGAATATACATAATAGTTCCCTTGAAATTTGCGTACATGTGTGTTCCGTTATCCAATATTGGGAAATTTTAACCTACCCCATGGGTATTACCCTATGGGACATGTGTATGTATTTTATTTGTTCAAATTATGTAAATCTCATATAATTCAGTGAGACCCACATGATTTGAACCAACCAGTGATTGCCACCTATCCCATGAGGTAATACCCATGGAGTAGGATCTATATTGATAATACATTTTTCTCAATGTAGAATTCAAGGAACCATTATTTTCAACATTTTTATGGAATATACCTAATAATATCTTTGATTTTGTGTAGATTGGAGGGGTAAGCATTCTTTGAATTACTCGATTTATTTATTATTCGAATTACTCTTTTCTTTATCCATTCGAGAAAGCTAGTTCGGGATGCTTTGATCCTTTCAAGCAACCGTCAATTTTCAATATTTTTTTTCCATTATAACTTATATATATAGAATAGAAGTATGTTTTCAGTGGCACATGTCACATATTTTTATTTGTAAGATGGATCGATCGACCCATATTTATATTAAAAATTAATAATTTTGACATAAAATATAATATATTTTAATTTATCAGATCGAATAAAAAATTTGTCTCAGACAAATGACCTATGAAAACGTTTCATAGAAATTTTTTTATATAGAATAATACCCTCATTTTATATCGATGTCAAAGTATCACCATTATTAATAAGGTAGTACTTTAAAACTTGAAGTTGCTCATTTGTACAAGATATGTTCTAAAGAATTAACCAAAGTAATATCCCATCCCAATGAAAGATCGGCGGAATTCAATGCAACAAGAAACACTATAAATTCCTTAAAAAATCAATGCATTGGTTACCCTTTTTAAAAAAAATTGAAGTAGCTAGGCATAAAATTATAAATTTTAAATAAAAGTTAGATATATTATGATATTTTATTAACGGAACGAGCCCCAATGATGTATCGTGAAGCCCATGCCTAGATTGCCAGTCTCTTGATTCACAGAACCTAGTTCATGTTAATGCTATATATATATCTTTCCGTGCATTCTTTTTCATTAATTGATTAATTGTTTGGCACACACTTACATGGAATCATGGGATTGATCGATTGCAGGGTATTTTCTTTCTTTCTTTCTTTCTTGTTGCTTTTTTTAATGAAAGAGTAGTATCCCACAAATGAGTATGTTAGCATATAAGTCGGTTCAATCATATATCTATATATATATTTCAAACTTTTCTCAATTCAGTCTTAAATAATTTGACATTCGTGGTTTAGTTTTAATTATTTCAAAAATTTGTCCGAGTTATATTACAATCAATAATTATTAAAATTAACGAGAGAAAAACTCGGTTTCGTCTAAGATGTTGAACTCATTTTTTAATTTGATCTCAAATATTTCGACATTACTTATTAGTACTAAACATTTATAAATTTTGACCTATGTTAGGGGCATGACCGATGCATGTCATGTCTACCTTTAGTTTTAGTTTAACCATTAAATTGATGGAAGGAATAACTCGGCCAAAATCTATGAACGTTTAGGACTAATTTGAAAAATTTGGGACCGAACCTAAAAAGAGTCAAACATTTGGATTGAATCGATGGTCTTTGCCCAATTATTTTTAAGAAATTAAGCTCAAATTCATTTAACTCATTTAGATATGGAGAAATTATAATTTTTAGCACTAAATCTTGCAAATTTTTTCAATTTCTAATCATATATATTACCCGATGAACATCAGCTATGTGGAAGGCCTTTACTTAAACAAACCCTACCACTAGTACTATATAAATACCCACACACACCACCAAACTCTTGACTCTCTCTCACCAAAATTCTTCATTCTTTTTTCTTCCTCTTCTAACATATATATATATATATATATATAACTTGAATGTATAGCATGTCCAAACTCGAGTATCGAAATCCGAAACCACAAAACATTACGAGCAATCCCCCCTTAAAACTATTCGGATTCGACGTGACCGAAGATCATCAAGAAGAAGTGGATTCCACAAGGATTACGACTACATCGAGGTCCCCGGATTCCGGCGGTCTCGCGACATCGTTATCCCGGAAATACGAGTGCCAATACTGCTCCCGCGAGTTCCCAAACTCGCAAGCTTTGGGTGGACACCAGAACGCTCACAAGAAAGAGAGGCAACAGCTGAAGCGAGCACAAATGCAAGCCACTCGAAACGCCGCCGCCTTTTCCTGCATGCGAAACGCGACGTTCCGCCCCTTCGTTCCGCCCGAAAACCTCCTACGTCCCGTCGGATCCTCCGTCTTTCCTCTTCCGGCGGTGGATGCTCGGGGATTTAATGTGTCGCGTGGCTGTGAAGTTATAGCTCCGGCAGATCATGGGCTTCGAGAGCCCGTTAAGGCCCAAAAGGGGTTCGATGGGCCGACTTTCGACTACGCGTTCGGGCTGGATTTGCATCTCAGCCTGGCTCCAGCAGCGCCATAGGCCCATAGAGTCCGGGAATCGATTCGATTTCGGTTTTACTGTTTTTATTGTTTTTTTTTTAACCAGAACGAATTACTGAGGACTTATGGCGAAGCAAATTTTTTTTTTTTTTTGGAACATACTTATGTGAATCATTTTGATATCATGTATTTATAAAATTTAATGACATTTTCGAATCCAAAAAAACATTTAAAACGATGACAAAAAAAAAAAATCGAATCCAACCCTTAATTTTGAAGAAACGAATTTATTGGGTTCAAATCTGAAGAAAAATGATAAAATTAATGACAATATATTTAGACGAAGGGAAATATGTACTGACATATTCATTATTATTTAAAAAAAATTGTGTAATCTATTACTATTAATAAAGTGAGAGGATGTTCTCATAAGTCGTTATGTACTTTAAATGAATTATCAAAATTATCATCCATATAATATATAAAACAAATTTTTAAAATCAAATGTGCATGTTACTAATTTCACTTGATTTTCAGATTTTGAAAGTAACTTTCCTGTCATGTTTTAACTGTTCGAGGTTTTTTTTTTTTTTTTTTTTTTACAAAATAATAATAACAATAACAACTAATACATATGAATTATCTTCTAAAATTATAATATGTGCAAGCGGCTAGTAGAAATAAATTTATCAATACACCTTTTTTTTATTATATATATATATATTATTTATTTTTAAATTTTTGAATCCACCTTTAGTATACAAATGTCACAATACTACATGAATCAAGCCTTTGGTAATATTGTGAAAATTCGTACTCCTCATGTGAACATTTTCTCACTTAGAAAATTAAAAAATTCTATGAATTTTATCATGTATGCAGTATGCGTCACATTAGCACCATACTGAAAAATTACCAAAACTGGTAGGTAAAAAAACATAACGAACTAAAGCTAGGATTTTACAATGCATATGATTAATATCACCAAAATTGAAAATTTTACTAAAGCCTTTGTTTTAATTTTTAAAAATTTTTAAAAATAATAAAAATATTATATCTTGCCGATCGACTATAATTTTTTATTTTTTTTTTGTCTATTCATTTCTAAAATTCTAGTTACGCCTCTAAACAATCATGAGCGCGGTCAAGCCACTCACATGCTTGTCCCTTATATTTACATTTTCTAAATTCATGGCGGCACTAATTTAATATTTTCAAAGGTTAAATAGCTTTATTTTTGAGCAAATTTTGGCATTGACAATGGATCAGATTCCCATTCGTAGGTTGCAAGTACTAGTCTCCATGTGAAGTATTCACTTACATGATCATATACTTTCACGCACACACATAGAAACATAAATTATATGTTATATAATTTTAATTTTAAAACAAAATAGAAACGTGCATAAATTAATTAGTTTATAAATGTAATCACAAAATGACCATACGACCCTTGATTCCCTTGATTCATAAAATTTTTCGGACCACCATAAAATTTAAAAATAACAGAAATATAGTACTTAAAACTTTATTGAAAACTCCAAGTACAAATAAAAGTCACCCTAAAATTTTTAATTTTAATATAATGAAAATTTAATTTTTCATCAAAAATATTATTATGATACAAAAATAAAATAAAAACAATTATTTTACATTGGCAAAACGTGTGAATGCACATCAATATTATAATATAAAGCTACCCTTGTTTCAAGATGAGGCCGCCCCATTATAAAGTTGGACTATTTTTGTCATCGAGTTAAATTTTAGATATTCCATTTGCCAAGATCAAATTACATATCTTAATTTTTGTTTTGAGATGTACGTACACATCATTTTATTAAAAAGTATCTTCATTATTAATATATATATATATAAAAAGTATCTTCATTATTAATATATATATATATATATATATATATTTACTATATTTTTGACACAATGTATTTACTATATTATTATGTTTGATACCTAGAATAACTAACTTTGATTCATAGTCTAGTTTTTACAACCCAGAAATATTCATTTTCTCAAATTACAAAATATTCTATTTTCATTTAAAAAAATTGTCATTAAATCCAATTTTGTAAATTATTTTGCTTCTTATCTTTAACCTATTTCCCAACAAAAAATCTTTCTATATATTTATCAATATTTTGAATTTTTAAGTTAAAATAATCATAAAACTCATAACATAAAAAATATTTAAATTTTAATATAATCTCTCGAATGAAAAATGTTTATTTAACAATTTTTTTTTTATAAAAAATATGATGCATGCGAAACACTAGTATAATTTTATAGTTCAACGACACTTTTGTGGAGACTATAGTTGGATGGACTCGATATACTCTCTCTTGGGTATAATAAAGTATATTTTTATATTGTATATATGTTTTATCAACAAAAAATTGATTTCTAGATACTAAATTACTTAAGATCAGCTTGTAGTCCAATTGATCTCATTGTCTTTTTTTTTTACGGAAACTCGAACTCGAGTCCTCCTCTACCCCTTTATAATAATAATAAATATAGATACTAAATTACTTGTGCTAATGACGAGCAAAGTAGTTGTCAAGCTCTAGACCCAAGTTCGTGCAATTTGCAAACACTACACAATAAGTTTATTAGCAATTACCACGTATTTGTTCTTACTCTACGGAATTGGGTAATCTTACTTACAACAGGGGTCCATTGGCCAATGCCATTGTAAAAATTTTAATTTTCAATTAATATGGGATATGGATATCACAATATTCATTTTCTAGTTACTGGAATCATATATATTTAATTTGGAGTAGAAATACCATGTCTAATATTTTGTAGAATCGAACGCTTGCCACTTTATCAAAAGTTATAACATGTGAAAATATTGGTGCAACTCAAATATTGTAAATCACACAGCAGCCCAAACTCTATAATTTGATCGCTCTACCAACAAGGACAATTATTGTACCTCAACAATCTTTATCCCAATCACTGCATCATTTTGCAATCAATTAAAATTGAACACGTACGTGATCTCGACTTCGATACCAATTGTAAAACCGAACACTTGTTGTTTTACTAAAATTTATAGCTGGTGGTAACCGTGCAACTCAAATTTTGTAAATCGCACAGCAACCAAGAGTTATAGTTCGATTGCTCTATGGACATGCATAATTATTACACCCCAACATATTTGTATTTATGTGTATGTGTGTAGCCTATTGTTTGAATATAGTTGTCGAATATCAATATGAATTTAAAATGAAATGATTTTACTAATTTGAACGTTAGATATTATACAAATTCAACTATCTTTTAGTAATTATATGAAAGTTGAAATTTGGGTAAGATATTGAAAGGGAATTCAAGATATTGGTGTATATATATTTTTTTTATTGCGGTATGATCAATCAAAATCAAATGACTAATTTCCAACGTTTCTTTATATTGTTGGGCCACCATGCATGAGAGCATGTACAAGAGTACTGTGACGAAATTGATGTGATGAAGTGGTAACTTGATCGCATGCTGATGTCAACTTTGATAATTTGATTGTATGTTCTAAAATGGTTAGATGACGTTGAAATATTAATTTTTTATTCAATTTAATAACTTTTTGTCTAAAATAAAAATAGTAAAATTGCACATAATTGAGAAAAATACAATTACACAAAATTAAATAACATAATTGAATTTTAAAGCTTAGAAATATATAATTTTCAAATACATAACATAAGTAAATTAAAAAAAACACATAATTTTTTTGAAAATTAAATACACATAATTAAAAATGACACATGACTAAAAAGTTGATATAACAGTTGGTAATTTTTTATAATTTCTAATAAAAAAATTCATACATGTTGTGAAAAAGTAAAATTTATGGTAAAAAGTAAAAATTTCAAAACTCAAAATATATCAAACTGTAAACTTCACAAATTTTTCTCTCACAATTCAATTGTATTTTTTTTTTATCACAAATGAAGACCTATTTATAGATCTCATTTGGAGATTAATCCAAAAATTAATATATCTTCATCTACATCATCACAGACTAATTTTTCACATTTTACAACTCAATATTCAACATTCAACTTTAATAATAATAATAATAATAATAATAATAATAATAATAATAATAATAATAATAATAATAATATTATTATTATTATTATTATCATATTTTCAACACTCCCCCTTGTGATGATGATCGTGATATGATGACTGTCTTTATTATGTGTTTTATACTGTCTCGTTAAAAATCTTACTAGGAAAAACCTATTGGGATAAAAACCATTGTAAGAAAAAAATAGTGTAGCCACGTACACTCCCCCTCATGTTAATATGAACGATTCTTCACATATTTCGTAGATTGTGCATCCCAATGTTATATATATGATTTCTGAATATCGTCGTGGGAAGTGACTTTGTGAAGATATCTGATGAGTTCTCACTTGATTGAATATATATAACAGATATCAATATCTTTATTCTTCTCAAGCTCTTGAGTGTAGGCAAAGAACTTTGGGGGAATATGTATGTTTGGTTCTGTCACTTTTGATGTATCCTTCTTTCATTTGAGCAACACATGCAACATTATCTTCATATAGTGTCACATGCTTCTTGTCTACTGACAATCCACACGATGTTTGGATATGTTTGGCCATTGACATTAACCATACACATTCACGACTTGGTTCATGTAATGCAATAATCTCGGCGTGATTTGATGAAGTTGTTACGAGTGTTTGTTTATGTGAACGCAAAAAAATTGCAGTGTCTCCACGAGTAAATACATATCCGGTTTGGGAATGTGTCTTATGTGGATCAGATAAATATTCAGCATCAGCATAACCAATGATATTTTGATTGGTATCTTTAGAATACAAAAGTCCCAAATCTGTCGTTACTTGTAGATAACGGAATATATGTTTAATTTCGTTCCAGTGCCTCCAGGGACGGATCCAGGTATTTGGATGGGATAAACTTATAGTAATAAATCGAATCTATGATATATATTACCATGGAGACAATTAACAAAATGATATTCGTCAATATATATATATATTTTTTTAAAAATAACCATCTTAGTTGTATTCAAATCATTTTTGAAACTATTTTTTATTAAATTTTAAATTTACATTTAAAATATATTTTTTTAAATAAGATATTTGATAAAATAGATCGATAGTGTTTTTCTATTAATTTGTTAAAAGATCGTATTATATTTATGATAGCCATACAAATTATATATTTCCAAGATACTCTACGTACTAATAAAAAGATTACAATTTATTTTGGTAATATAAAATATATTTTGGATAAATAATAGTTAGATAAATACGAGGTCACACACTTTGAGGTTTGAAAATATTTGGCACAAAATTGGAGGGTCGTGGGAAGAAACAAAAATTAATTATGAATAACCAAAGTTAAATTTGTCAAGTAAAATAACTATTCTTTCTAAACTAATATAATTAAGACCCAACAATATGTTTTTTCTTGTAAAAGACACAATTGGACTGAGCTTGAAAATTACAATATCCCTACCAATAAAACAAATGGGTTGGGCTACAGCCCTGTATGGGCCAAACATGGATCCGTCCCTGAGTGCCTCTTTATTGGATATGAGATGAATCTTGTCAATAAATTTACAGCAAAAGATATATCAGGTCTAGTACAATTTGCAAGATACATAAGGGCACCAATGACACTTAGATATGGTACTTCTGGACCAAGAATAACTTCATCATCTTCACATGGACGTAATGAATCCTTTTCTACATTTAATGATCTAACAACCATTGGAGTACTTAAAGGATTTTATTTATCCATATTAAAATATTTAAGGAACTTTTCTGCATTATTTTTCTGATGAACAAAAATTTCACATTCTTTTTGTTCGATTTGCAAACCCAGACAATATTTGGTTTTTTCAAGGTCCTTCATTTCGAATTCGTCCTTCAAGTACAACACAACTTCTTGAATTTTTTTATTCGTTCCAATGATGTTTAAATCATCAACATATACAACAATAATTACACATCCGAATGTTGTTTTCTTGATGAAAACACAAGGGCATATTGGATTATTTACATATCTCTTTTTCATCAAGTGCTCACTTAGACGATTATACCACATTTAGCCGGATTGCTTCAAACCATATAATGATCTTTGCAATTTCACAGAATAAAATTCTCTGGGTTTTGAACTTTGTGCTTCAGACATCTTAAATCCTTCAGAGATTTTCATGTATATATCACTAACAAGTGATCCGTATAAGTAAACTGTAACAACATCCATAAGACACATTTTCAAATTTTCAGACACTGCCAAACTAATAAAATATCAAAACGTAATTTCAACCCTAACAGGAAAATACGTTTCTTCATAATCAATTCCAAGCCTTTGAGAAAAATCTTGTGCAACAAGTCTAGATTTATATCTTACTATTTCATTTTTCTCATTTCGATTTCGAATAAAAACTCATTTGTATCCAACAGGTTTTACACCTTCAGGTGTAAGGACTATAGGTTCAAAAACATTATGTTTATTTAACGAATCCAATTCAACCTGGATGTCATCTTTCCATTTTGCCTAATCATGCCGAGTTTTACATTCACCAAAAGATTTTGGTTCATGATCCTCATTCTCATTTATGATGTCACATGCCACATTATAAGAAAATATCTCATCAATATCTTCTATAACTTTTCGGTTCCATATTTTTTCAGTATTAATATAATTGATAGAGATTTCACGATTCTCGTTAATTTGTGGTTCTGACAGAACATTTTCATTATCAAGTGTTTCTTCTGGAACACCATTTTCTATTTTGTGATCATCGTGTTTCTCTATGCATTTTATTTTTCAAGGATTTTTATCCTTGGAACCGATTGGTCTTCCACGCTTCAGGCATTTTATGACATCATGAGTGTCTTCAATTTGTTTCTTTGGAATTTCAATTCGAGCAGAGGCATTTACAGCAGGTATATATGATTTTGTTATCCCTTTTGTGTCTGCAAATGCATCTGGAATTTGATTTTTTATTCTCTGCAAATTCATAATTTGCTGTACATCTTTTTCGCATTGTTTGGTTTTTGGATTCAAATGTAACAATGATGGTACATACCATGTGATTTCTTTTTCGATGTGTTTCTTTTCTTCCCCTAACATTGAGAAGATTTCTTCATTAAAATGACAATCAGCAAAACATGCTGTAAACACATTGCCCATCCGAGGCTAAAGATATCGAATGATTGATGGGCTATCATAACCGATATAAACACCTATCTCTCTTTGAGAACCCATTTTTTATCGTTGAGGTGGTGCAATATGCACATACACCATACATCCAAAAATTCTCAGATGAGAAATGTCTGGTTCTTTATCAAATGCAAGCTGCAATGGAGAATATTTATGATATGCACTTGGACTGATGCGAATCAATGCATCAGCATGTAAAATTGCATGTTCCCATATAGAAATAGGGAGTTTTGTTCTCATAATCATTGGTCTAGCAATCAGTTGTAGACGTTTAATCAATGATTCAGCTAATCCATTTTGTGTATGAACATGAGCTACATGCATGATGTTCAACATTGATTTCCATCGACATACAATAGTCATTGAAAGTATGAGATGTAAATTCTCCAGCATTATCAAGTCTTATTTTTTTGATTGTATAATCGGAAAATTGATTCCGTAATTTTATTATTTGAGCCATTAATCTTGCAAATGCCATATTCCAAGTTGACAATAAGCATACATGTGACCATCTGCTAGAGGCATCGATCAATACCATAAAGTATCGAAATAGTCCACATGGTGGATGAATTGACCCACAAATATCACCCTGAATATGTTCAAGAAATATGGGTGATTCTGTTTGAATTTTAGCTGGCGATGGTCTTATAACAAGTTTCCAAATGAACATGCTTTATATTGAAACTTATTATTCTGAAAGATCTTCTGGCCTTTTAGTGGATGACCATGTGTATTTTCAATAATTCTTCGCATAATTATTGAACCAGGATGTCCCAATCGATCATGTCAACTGGTTAATATTGAAGAACTATTAACCACCATATTTTATTCGATTGAAATTATATGTGTATAATGCAATCCAGTAGGGAGCATTGATAATTTTTCAACCACATATTTCTTTTTTGATTTATATGTGCTAAGAAACATATATTTATGATTTCCATCAGTTATCGTCTCAGTATCATACCAATGAGAATATATGTCATTAAAACTCAACAAATTTATTTTTGATTCTGGTGAATATAAAACATCATTTATAAAAAATTTTGTACCATTAGATAACAAAAAATGTGCTTTTCCACAACCTTCAATCAAGTCTACAGGACCTAATATTGTATTCACCATTGTTTTTGTTGGTTTTAATTCCAAGAAATATCTTTTATCTCGGAGAATAGTATGCGTTATACCACTATCGGGTATGCAAACTTCAATGAGATTATTTTCTTGTTTAGTTTTGCTCATATCGTTTTTCATTTTGAACTTCAAAAGAAAATATGCAATAAAAAAATTAATGACATTATATGAAAAATATAACATGTTTCATAATACAAGAATACATAAAAATATAGCATGTTACATTCTAGTCCCACCAATATATTAATCAATGTTCTCGAAATCATTTAAAAATCAGCAGCATCGAAATGAGTTGAACTACTTAAATAGTTACTATTTTCGACAAAATTGGGCTCTTTTCCTTTTGCCTTTATCGATTCTTTATAAAACTTAGATAGGTGCTCAGAGATAAGTGACCAATGTCTTGGAATGCCACATCTATAACAAGCACTCTCATATCTTTTTGAGTGATTTTTTTATTTCCACTCATATTTTCATGTTGCCTTTTTGGTGGGTAGTTCGTGATGTTCTTTTGAGATGAGTAATTGAAGTAATTATCTCGATTATTTTCATATCCACGGATGCGACCACGACCGCGATCATTTCTACGTCCACGTTCATGCCCACGTCCTCGACCTCGACCAAAATCTAGTTTATGCCTTTGATTTTGGTTTTCATTTTTACTTACGACATTTGCTTCTGGAAATTTGGTATATACAGTGGGTCGGGATTGATGATTTCTCATTAACAATTCGTTGTTCTTTTCTAGTGATATTGAGAGCAAGGAATTCAAAGTTTGTCAAATTTGACATGGTGATACTAGAAAAATAACAATGCATTTTATTAGTTAATTTTCATTAATATGACAATACAAAATAATGAAAGTACAATGAGTACAAGTGTGTGTACAAATAGAGAAAAAGTGCGTGGTGGATAATCATCGATAAATACAAGACTCATGAGCATGGTAACCATAATAGTTATGAAAAATAGCCTTAGAAATGTCATCATCTTATTCTTCGAAAAATCGAGGAGAAAATTTTGGGAGAAAGAATGAATTTTGATGTGATAGAAAATGAGTTTGAGTGATCATATTTATAGGACAAAAACTAGCCGTGTATTACCATTTGTGACCGTTAGGAGTAAAAAAAATTGATTATGTGTTGAATAAAAATTTGTGATAATCATGTGATGCATATAATGATAATGATAATCATAATTAAATAATTATGTATATCATATCACATTATTATTAGAAGGATGTCTATACATAATTAAATAATTATGTATATCATATCACGTTATTATAAGGTCGGTGCCATAGACATCCTTTTATATAATAACATGATATTATATATTATTATAGTTAGTATATATACATAATTAATAAATATGTATCATATCACGTTATTATAAAGTCGGTGTCATAGACATCCTTTTATATAATAACATGAAATTATATATTAATATAGTTAGTGTAACGCCCGGAATTATTTAATTCTAATTCGAGAATATTTAATTTGGGAATATTTGGAGTTTTGATTTAAATTCTAATATTCTTAAATTATTTAGGATTGGAATTGAATTAGATGATTGGCCGAGGACTGAATTGCAAAGAAACAAGAATTGGAGGGCTAAATTGCAAATACTCATTGAAAATCAATCACAAGAAAAAAAAAAAGGAAGAACTCGGTCCTCTGTATTATGCCGATATGCCGTCGAAATTTTGATTTAAAGTTGTTTTGCTTGCTTATATGTGAGCTGCCATTGACATGGATTAGAACTGATATTTCATTGGCAATTATGCTGTGATTTTAGTTTATAAACAGGGGACATCAACTCAGAAATTCCGATTTCGAGACCGGTAGAAGAAAGAAGAAGGTTTGTAGTATTTTGCCTTGAAGTTGGGCTGTAACTTGAGCAAAATTTTAATATAAGATGGTGTGGTTATTTATTCAGATTTGGATAGCTTTGAAGACACCTTGAAACCTCACAATCGAAAGGTAAAAGTGGACTATTATTTGAATGAGATTACAACTCGAGATGGTTTGTATCGAGTTCCTTAAATCCAATACTTATTTGTTTACTTGCTCTTATGTGAATCATTGAATGAATTTATGATGTTAATGGATGCTATATTGATGTTATATGTGCATTCATCTTGTGAGACTTATTTTTTGAATTTTGAAATGAACGAAAACATTCGATTAGACGATTTGAGGAACTATATATGTATGGCCTAGGTGGTTGAGTTAGCCTAGCGTCTGATTTGTATATATAGTGGCTTCAAAGTCTAGAAAAGTAAGGTAAGTAGCGCCACCTCAATCGGGAGAGTCGGTGGTTTAGCTACGATATCTTCTTCTCGGGATCCCAACTGATGAAATGAGAAAATTCTTTAGTGAACCCTGTTTTAAAGCATGCATTGTATTTTATTTTATATCATGAGTTTGATATATATAATTTGATATGCATGTTAGTTGCTTTTACTGGGAAAATATGTTTCTCACCGGAGTTATCCGGCTATTGTTGTGTTGTATATATCATGGCAATAGGCGGGAGTGGAACAGGGCAGAAGCGAGCTTGAGGAACAGAGAATGAGAGATTAGCGTGATGATCCGGTATAGATGTTGAGTTGCTGTCACTTGTTTGATAAGATCAAGAGCTATGTTGTATAGTTAGTAAACTTGAATCTTGTCTACTTTACATTATAAGTTGATCCTATGTTAGATTTGAAATTGTACACTTGATAGACTTGAGTTTATTTCTAGAGTGTTTACTACTTGAATATGGAATTATACTTGATCTTGTAATCACATTGAAACTAGATGTGTTACTTTGGTATTGAGATGTTAATGTATATGTTGTTGCCTTGTTAATGTTTCTTAGAATATGGTGATGTGTTTTTGGACTTGATTCAACATGTCTAGAACTTGATCTTTTATTTTGTGCATGTTTTTGTATCAAAGAATCAAGTTGGGAAGCAATTTTCAGAACAAGAATGAGCTGCAATTCTTGGGCAAGAATCTGCTCAGGGCAGCGCCTGAGCTGCAGAAAACAGCAGCTCGAGCGCACCCCAGGGCAGAGAGTTCTGTTTTGAAACAAACATGGCGCGCCCGAGCGGCGCTTTTCAGCCGCTCGAGCGCGGCCCAAGTTTAAAAAAAAAAAATTTTTTTTGCAGCTTCGGATGCTTGTTGATTGCTTATATTTAATTCATGATCTTGGATGAATTTTGTGATTTGAGAGATTAAGAACTGGGTCGTCACAGTTAGTATATATACATAATAAACATATATCATATCACGTTATTATAAAGTCGGTGTCATAAACATCCTTTTATATAATAACATGAAATTATATATTAATATATATATATACATAATAAAAATATAGAAACAGTAAAATAAATATTCTTATTTGTTGAATATTTTTGCTTTCTCCTTGTGTTTTGGAGCTTCGAAAATTATAAATAACTTTCGAGCGATCATGCTGATAACGTGTTGTGAAAAAAAGTAAAATTTATGGTAAAAAGTAAAAATTTCAAAGCTCAAATATATCAAACTCTACACTTCACAAATTTTTGTCTCACAATTCAATTGTATTTTTCATCACAAATGAAGACCTATTTATAGATCTAATTTGGAGATTAGTCCAAAAATTAATATATCATCATCTACATCATCACACACTAATTTTTCACATTTTACAACTCAATATTCAACATTCAACATTCAAATTTAAATAATAATAATATCATATTTTCAACAATACATTTTTTTCAATTTTTCGATTTTAAAAATTTTTAACAATATTTATCATGATCAAATTAATCTGCGTGCTGATCTTGAATGTTCGACCAAATCTATAAAGCCGTTAACAATATTTTTAAATATATATATAAAAAAAAATTGGTGGACTTCATCGCGTAAAGCCGACCAATATACCACACGCGGAAACTATCTCGCGTGGTTTTATTGCCCCACGAAGTAGGCGAGGGATGAGTGGGCAGAGGTCAGGTGACTTCCACGGCGGCTGTGAATGCTATGAGCATAGAGGATTTCGACCCGACATTATATTTTATTGAAAAGAAAAAAAATCATAAACCAAAAAATTAGTTCAAATTAGAAACTGAATCTAATTTCTCCATTGGCCTTTTTTTTCTTGCTTACAATAAAGAAAAATATCATAAAAATTCAATTTCTACTCCAGTTAGATTTGATTTTTTTAAAATTCTGGATTCAGTCATATATATTTCGAATTATTTCCACCAAAATCCCCTGCAAAATATAAAAAAACACACTTCACTTCATGAGAATTAAATAGTCATATCAAGTATCAACTCTTGACTTTTTATAAAAATTTCATATTTTACATTTTTTATGTTCATGCTAAAAAGCCAAAATTTGAATAATATTATGTTGAGTACAAAAAAATCTTTTATTGATCTATAATATTTTTCAGATCCATATATTACATCCATCGGAATATAATTTTAAAGATCTACGCAACGAGGTTGAGCATGAAAACATGAAATCTTTGAGCAAGATTCCATGGTTTTTTGTATGGAAAATCTCAACTTAATGTTGAGCTTCACATTGGTTTCTTAGTCACATCATAAATACGTATTAGAAAATCACGTTAACAAAGGTAGATTGTGCAATTTATATAAACTTTCAAATGTCTAGATACCTATTAATTTTTATAAGGGTGAAATAGACATTTTCGATATGTTTAGGAGGTTATGGTGCAAATAATTCTACTGCTAATAAATATCAAGAATTATGATTTTAGGAAAATACAGAGGAAATTAGAGCCATAAATAAAGAATTATGATTTTAGGAAAAGACGGGAAATTAGAGCCATAAATAAAAGACATACTTTATGCATGCCAAATTATCTTTTGACAAAATTCATACTAGTTCTGTAATAATTAATGTTCGTACCTTTGCGGCCTTGAAATTGCTCCAGTGTTCAGACCAAAAAAGGGATTATGTAATAATAATTTCCGAAATAGAATGTGTTTTCTTGTGGCATAAAAATTCGTATTTGTTGTGAAAAAGTAAAAATTTACGGTAAAAAGTAAAAACTCAAAAACTCAAAATTTATCAAATTCTACACTTTATAAAATTTTTTTCTCTTCACAATTGTGTTTTTCTACACAAATGGAGAGACCTATTTATAGATCTCAATTGGAGATTAGTCAAAAATTAATACATCATTAATTACATCATCACACACTAATTTTCAATATTTTACAACTCAATTTTCAACTTTCAACCTTCAACATTCAACAATAAATAATAATATATATTTATATATATTTTCAACACTCCCCCTTGTGATGATGATCATGATAGAATGACTATCTCCATTACGTGTTGTATACTGCCTCGTTAAAAACCTTACTAGGAAAAACCCATTGGAACAAAAACCATAGTAAGGAAAAAAGAGTGCAGCCACGTAAACTCCCCCTGATGTCAACATGAATGATTCTTCACATATTTCGTAGATTGCGCATCCCAATATTATAAATGTGTTTTCTGAATATCGCCGTGGGAAGTGCCTTTGTGAAGAGATCGGATGAGTTCTCACTTGATTGAATGTAACAGATATCAATATCTTTATTCTTCTCCAGCTCTTGAGTGTATGCAAAGAATTTAGGAGGAATATGTTTAGTTCTGTCACTTTTGATGTATCCTTCTTTCATTTGGACAACACATGCGGCATTATCTTCATACAGTGTGATTGGATTCTTGTCCACTGATAATCCGCAAGAAGTTTGGATATGCCGAGTCATTGATTTAAGCCAGACACATTCACGGCTTGCTTCATGTAGTGCAATAATCTCGGCATGATTTGATGAAGTTGTAACAAGTGTTTGTTTCTGTGATCGCCAAGAGATTGCAGTGCCTCCACGAGTAAATACATATCCGGTTTGGGAACGTGCCTTATGTGGATCAGATAAGTATCCAGCATCAGCATAACCAATTATTCTCTGATTTGTATCTTTTGGATACAAAAGTCCCAAATCCGTCGTTCCTCGTAAATAACGGAATATATGTTTAATTCCGTTCCAGTGCCTCTTCGTTGGACATGAACTGAATCTTGCCAATAAATTTACTGCAAAAGATATGTCTGGTCTAGTGCAATTTGCAAGATACATAAGGGCACCAATGACACTTAGATATGGTACTTCAGGACCAAGAACAACTTCATCATCTTCACATGGACGAAATGGATCCTTTTCTATATTCAATGATCTGACAACCATTGGAGTACTTAAAGGATTTGATTGATCCATATTGAAACGTTTAAGGACCTTCTCTGTATAATTAGACTGGTGAACAAAAATTCCACATTCTTTTTGTTCAATTTGTAAACCAAGACAATACTTGGTTTTTCCAAGGTCTTTCATTTCAAATTCTTCCTTCAAGTATAACATCACTTCTTGAATTTCTTTATTCGTTCCAATGATGTTTAAATCATCAACATATACAGCAATAATCACGCATCCCGATGTTGTTTTCTTGATGAAAACACAAGGGCATATTGGATCATTTACATATCCCTTTTTCATCAAGTGTTCACTTAGCCGATTATACCACATTCGGCCGGATTGCTTTAATCCATACAATGATCTTTGTAATTTCACAGAATAAAATTCTCTGGGTTCTGAACTTTGTGCTTCTAGCATCTTAAATCCTTCAGGGATTTTCATGTATATATCACTATCAAGTGATCCGTATAAATAAGCTGTAACAACATCCATTAGACGCATGTCCAAGTTTTCAGACACTGCTAAACTGATCAAATACCGAAACGTAATTGCATCCATAACAGGAGAATATGTTTCTTCATAATCAATTCCAGGTCTTTGAGAAAAACCTTGTGCAACAAGTCGAGCTTTATATCTCACTATTTCATTTTTCTCATTTCTCTTTCGAATAAAAACCCATTTGTACCCAACAGGTTTAACACCTTTAGGTGTAAGGACTATAGGTCCAAAAACACTACGTTTATTTAGCGAATTTAATTCAACCTGGATGACATCTTTCCATTTTGACCAATCCTTTCGAGTTTTGCATTCACCAAAAGATTTTGGTTCATTATCTTCATTTACGATGTCACATGCCACATTGTACGAAAATATCTCATCAATATCTTGTACATTCTTTCGGTTCCATATTTTTCCAGTATTAATATAATTGATAGAGATTTCATGATTCTCGTCAGTTTGTGGTTCTGACAAAATATTTTCATCATCGTGTGTTTCTTCTGGAACACCATTTTCTATTTTCTGATCATCATTTTTCTCTATGTATTTTCTTTTCCGAGGATTTTTATCCTTTGAACCGATTGACCTTCCACGCTTCAGGCGTTTTATGACATCATGAATGTCTTCATTTTGTTTCTTTGGAATTTCAACTCGAGCAGGGGCATTTACAGCAGGTATATATGATTTTGTTACCCCTTTTGTGTCTGCAAATGCATCTGGCATTTGATTTGCTATTCTTTGCAAATGCACAATTTGCTGTACATCTTTATCACATTGTTTAGTTCTAGGATCCAAATGTAATAATGATGGTACATACCATGTGATTTCTTTTTCGATGTGTTTCTTTTCTCCCCCTAACATTGGGAAGTTATTTTCATCAAAATGACAATCAGCAAACCGTGCTGTAAACACATCGCCTGTCTGAGCCTCAAGATATCTAATGATTGATGGACTATCATAGCCGATATAAATACCATTCTTTCTTTGAGGTACCATTTTTGTTCTTTGAGGTGGTGCAATAGGCACATACACCATACATCCAAAAATTCTCAAATGAGAAATATCTGGTTCTTTGCCAAATACAAGCTGCAATGGGGAGTGTTTATGATATGCACTTGGCCTGATGCGAATCAATGCAGCAGCATGTAAAATTGCATGTCCCCATATAGAAATAGGGAGTTTCGTTCTCATAATCATTGGTCTAGCAATCAACTGCAGACGTTTAATCAATGATTCAGCTAATCCATTTTGTGTATGAACATGAGCTACAGGATGTTCAACAGTAATTCCCATCGACATACAATAGTCGTTAAAAGTCTGGGAAGTAAATTCTCCAGCATTATCAAGTCTTATTTTCTTGATCGTATATTCGGAAAATTGATTCCACAATTTTATTATTTGAGCCATCAATTTTGCAAATGCCACATTCCGAGTGGACAATAAACATACATGTGACCATCTGCTAGAGGCATCGATCAATACCATAAAGTATCGAAATGGTCCACATGGTGGATGAATTGGCCCACAAATATCACCTTGAATACGTTCAAGAAATATGGGTGATTCCTTTTGGATTTTAGCTGGTGATGGTCTTATAATAAGTTTCCCCAGAGAACATGCCTTACACTGAAACTTATTATTCTGAAAGATCTTCTGGTCTTTCAGTGGATGTCCACTTGTATTTTCTATAATCCTTCGCATCATTATTGAACCAGGATGTCCCAATCGATCATGCCAATTTGTTAGTATTGAAGAATTTCCAATAACCATATTTGATTCGATTGGACTTATATGTGTATAATGCAATCCAGTAGGGAGCATTGATAATTTCTCAACTACATATTTCTTTCCTGATTTATATGTAGTAAGACACATATATTTCTCATTTCCTTCGGTTATTGTTTCCGTATCATAACCATGAGAATATATATCATTAAAACTCTAACAAATTTCTTTGTGATCGTGGTGAATATAAAACACTATTTATCAAAAATTTTGTACCATTAGGTAACAAAAATTGTGCTTTGCCACATCCTTCAATCAAGTCTACAGGACCTGATATTGTATTCACCATTGTTTTTGTTGGTTTTAATTCCAAGAAATATTTTTCATTTCTGAGGATAGTGTGCGTTGTACCACTATCTGGTATGCAAACTTCCAGTGCATTATTTCCATCTTTGATCATAGCATTTTCCATAATGATCTTCAAAAACAATATGCAATAAAATGAATTAAGAAAGATACATGCAAACAATACATGCAAAATATAATATGTTTTATAAAATAAAAATTACATTGTTACATTCTTTTCCCACCAGTATATTTAATCAATATCTTCGAAATCATTCAAAAAGTAGGCAGCATCTAAATTCATTGAACCACTTGCATGGTCAATGTTTTCAGTAAAATTGGTCTCTTTTTCTTTCCCCTTTATTGAATCTTTATAGAGCTTACACAGATGCTCAGGGGCTCGACAAGTTCTTGACCAATGTCCTGGAGTGCCACATCTATAACAAACACTCTCAGTTCTTTTTGGATGATTTTCATTTTCACCCGTATTATCATGCTGCCTCTTTTGTGGGTGGTTCGTGACGTTCCTTTGAGATGAGTTATTGAAATAACTATCTCTTTTATTTTCAAATCCACGGCCTCGACCACGACCGCGATCATTTCTACGCCCACGTCCACGCCCACGTCCTCGTCCACGACCTCGACCAAAATCTTGTCTATATCTTTGATTTTGGTTTTCATTTTTACTTACGACATTTGCTTCAGGAAATGCCGTTGAACCAGTAGGTCTGGACTGATGATTTCTCATGAGCAATTCATTATTCTTTTCCGCCACGAGTAAACATGCGATGAGTTCTGAGTATTTTGAAAATCCACGCACTCTATATTGCTGTTGTAGAGTTATATTTGATGCGTGGAATGTGGAAAATGTCTTTTCAAGCATTTCCATCTCAGTAATATTATGCCCACAAAATTTCAGCTGTGAGACAATTCGATACATCGCAAAATTATAATCACTCACCTTTTTAAAATTTTGGAATCTTAAAGTATTCCATTCATCTCGTGCGGTCGGAAGTATAACTTCCCGTATATGCTCAAAACGTTCTTTTAACCCTTTCCACAAAATCATTGGGTCTTTTTCGGTCAAATATTCACATTTCAACCCCTCATCAAGATGTCTGCGTAAAAATATCATCGCTTTTGCTTTATCTTGTGAGGATGATATGTTATTTTCTTTGATAGTTTCGTTAAGACCCAATGACTCGAGATGCATTTCTACATCGAGGGTCCATGGCATATAATTCTTTCCGGTTATATCAAGTGCAATGAATTCGAGTTTCGCCAAGTTCGACATGGTGGTACTAGAAAATAACAATGCATTTTATTAGTTAATTTCCATAAATATGACAATACAAAATAATGGAAGAACGTAAATTACAAGTGCGTATACAAATAGAGAAAAAATATGTGTTGGAAAATCGCTGGTGAGTAAAAGACTTGTGAGCATGATGATCATAGTCGTTATGAAAAATATCCTTATAAATGTCATCATCTCCATCTTCGAAAAAACCGAGGATAAAATATTTTGAGAGAAAGAATGAATTTGGTGTGATTGAAAATGAGTTTGAGTGAACATATTTATAGGGCAAAAACTAGCCGTTTTGTTACCGTTTGTGACCGTTGGGGGTAAAGAAAAAATTGAGTATGTGTTGAATAAAAATTCGTGATAATCATGTAATGCATATAATGATAATCATAATTAAATAATTATGTATATCATATCACATTATTATAAGGTCAGTGTCGTAGACAGCCTTTTATATAATAACATGAGATTATACAAATATGGTTAGTATATAAATACACAATAATATATATCATATCACGTTATTATAAGGTCAGTGTCATAGACAACCTTTTATATAATAACATGAAATTATATATTAATATAGTTAATATATATACATAATAAATATATATCACGTTATTGTTTAAAAACCTTAGAGGCTTTTATACTTGTCGTATCCCTTACCGGGAGTGTGGGGTGTCGTCTTAACATCCTCCCAGGATTTATAACAAGTTTTGAAAAAAACTTATTTTTTTCATAACATGATATTATATATTAATATATACACAAAAAAATATATAAACAGTAAAATAAAAATTCTTACTTGTTGAATATTTTTGACTTCTTCTTGTATTTTGGAGCGTCGGAAAATATAGAGAACCTTCGAGCGATCGTGCTGATAACGTGTTGTGAAAAAGTAAAAATTTACGGTAAAAAGTAAAAACTCAAAAACTCAAAATTTATCAAATTCTACACTTTATAAAATTTTTCTCTCTTCACAATTGTGTTTTTCTACACAAATGGAGAGACCTATTTATAGATCTCAATTGGAGATTAGTCAAAAATTAATACATCATTAATTACATCATCACATACTAATTTTCAATATTTTACAACTCAATTTTCAACTTTCAACCTTCAACATTCAACAATAAATAATAATATATATTTATATATATTTTCAACAGTATTAAATTCGGGATTTCAATTTTCAAATAGTGTAGGTTTTTAAAATTAGTAAGGCAATATTAATAACCATAAGTAATGGATGCGAAAATATAATATTTAATAATACTAATTACTTTACAAACCTTCCTTCTTCCAAAAATTATCTAATTTTTTTTTGAAACTGTCTAGTTTTTTTAAAAAAATATGTTTACTGATTTTAAATCAATATTTTGTACCTCAAATCAATCAATACATAAACATAAACAATCAATAGTTTGGTCAAGTGAGTTGTAAGTAGAATTCTCCAGCATTGCGGGTTCGATCCTCGTGTGGAGCATATTTCCTGCTGAAATATTGTGGGGTATGATCTGGGGATTGGGCCATGTGCTCCCTTCTTCAGGTTCCTGCCGCTCGTGCACATCCCTCGATTTACCCGCCGCATGAGCCAATGGGCCTCTGACTCATGTGAAATGGGTCCCCTTCGGTGTCAACCCTTCTTTTTTTTTTTTTTTTTTTTGAAGTGAGTTGTAAGTAACCATCCCCTTTCGGCCCAATTTTCTTATAGAAATATCATATAATTATTTGGGCTTTCAATGGGGTTTTTTTTGGGGCTAAACACCTAGTAAGTAAGAAGTGACATTTGTAGACGATCGATTTTTATCCCAGAGCAGAACGTATAAAATTTCATTTTATTCAAATAAAATAAGTTCATTAAAAAAGGTTTATCTCTTCATTAATCAACGACTCAACCAACGACACAACCGTGTCTCCGATGAAGTTTAATTCCATGCAAGTATTTTTGTATTTGGAATTCAATCATTCTACATTTGATTCAATAAAAAATCGTGTGAAAATCCTAGATGTATCCTCTCATATGAAATTTTCAGAACAAACGAGTCTCATAAATTGGAGTGAAAACTAATATAAGATCTCTTAATTATGTTTGAGAATACTTTTACAATGGACTTCACAAACATGTTTGAGATATTTTTAACTTGTATGATTAGTATTTTAATTTACAACTTTATTAGATCTTAAATGCCTTTGGAAAATCTGAATCAATCATGATTGTCAAATTATATAATAGTAAAATATTATTCATATCAAACTTATCATATGCTCATCATGTGGATGAAGATTGTTGTCTAATACGATCTACGTATAATATCACAACGAACTAATTGATGAAATTAAAATAACTAAAAAACGAGACAAACATACCATTGATAAAAATTATGTCTTATTATCTCACTATCATCAAATATACCAAATTAAACCATACATAAACCTATTACCTATATAGGTAATCTGAACAAATCCAACGTGTCCCCTCAAATCATGGACACAAATGATAATCCGAAAGTCCTCTGAAAACTAAAATAAGCAGACCCAAAACATTAATCTAGAAAAATGGATTGTGGCAAAGGTATTTTATGAACCGTCGCCAATTTGTCCGTACGTAATTTGAAATAGCTGTCATATGTATAAAAATCGTCACTAATTTACGTGTTTCTTAGTGAGTCCCAGATTGCAGTCATAATGATACTCCAATTTCACAAAATCTAATGAAAATATGTGAGTTTCCTATTATATATTGATGTTTACGAAGGATCAAACCTAACAACAACTAAAGGAGAAAAATTATAACTTCTAACCTGATATGAACAAACTAAGTAAAATCATAAGCAAAACTTTGATTCTTCTTCACTGAAAAAACATCTCAGAATGACACCATAGTAAAGAAATATCGCACCGAATTTGAAGAACATCCCGAAAATTGAAATTATTTTGCAGAAAATTAGAAGAAACAAAAGCTACAGACTCTGAGCGGAAACCGTGACTAGCATCCAAAAGCTGTAACTTCTCCTTAATTCCTCGAAAGCACCAACACTTCAATCTAGCTAAGACAGCCTACCATAGGAACGGTACATAAAAGTAGAAATAAAAGGAAAATTGAACAAGAAAACAAAATTAGTAATAAGAAAGAGATGGGCAAAACAGAAGCAGAACATGAAAATCAATCAAAATTCTTTTCATTTACTTCATCGTTCACAACATAAATGCCATGAGAGATAGCATAGAATGAAAATCAATCAAAATATATCTTCAATTGTTTCATTACTCACAACAGAAATTCCATCAACTATGGAGCTCTCTACATCAATTCTAATTAACTCAACTTCTGCTCTATTTACATCATCTAACCAATGGCGGAGCCAGGATTTTAGCTCCACCCGGGCTAAATTTTTTTAACGAGAAATTCAAAAATAATGGAAGTTGAAAACATAGATTTTTGCAAAAAAATAAAAAACAATAGAATTTTTGATATGAATTCTTAATGTATGGAAGACAAAGACACGACTATATTAAAATCGTACACTCAATCCAATAACAAAAGAAATCAAGAAATTGTCCAATCTTGAAAACAAGTAAATGTTTTGGATTATTCACCTCTTGTTTACTTGAAACTAGCAACAAACAATCACGAAGAAAAAAAACAATTAATCACAACGAGACCTTCAGAAAACCCGTCTCTGACAACCCACGAGGATAATCAATCGACAAACGCCACAAAGTATGAATTTTGATAAGTTTGATTTTTTTGAACCAATCACAAAACTTCAATAAAAATTCTAGAGAAAATTTTATGTATAAAAAAAGTCTGAAATCTTAATTGTTATTCAAAATAATGAATGTTTGTTGTATTTATAATACAACTACAAAATATTAAAAGATATCACAAAATATATCTAAAGATATGCTAATATCTCCTAAAAAGTTTCCTAACAGGACTAAAAGACTCAAAATAGGCAAAATAATACCAAAATAATAAGGTTCCCGAACACACACACAAACACCTTCGGTGCATGTAAAAGTACGTAGCGCGGGCGCACAGGAACACAGAGCGGGCGCACTAAAGTCACGCATATTCTTTGTCAATTTATCAACCAGTGGCACGGGCGCGCGGCTTGACGCGCGGACGTGCGTTGGGTTCGCAATGGAGAGCGCGGGCGGGCGAGAGTTGAGGCACGGGCGCGCTAAAGCTACGACTTTGGCCTCCATTTTCTTCGCTTTTTTGACCTCCTTTGACCTCAATAAGATTGTAATATCCTCCAAATTGAATGTCAAGTATTCCAATGCCCTCTTGTGAATTTATCATCAATAATTGAAGTGCTTTCTTGAACCTTTTAACTCGGCCTCTCGTAACTGGTCCTTGTGGTATCTTCAACGGATCCTTAGCCACTTGATCAGCATGCAAGCCATCCATGATCGCATCATCCTCCCCTTCTTGAAAAGAATTTGTCCTCAAATATTTATCATTACCTGCATCAAACGGAGACAAATCAGAAATATTGAAAGTAGCAGTGACATTATACTCACTTGGAAAATCTAATTTGTAAGCATTATCATTGATCCTCTCCAAGACTTGAAATGGTCCATCTTCTCTTGGTAACAATTTAGAACACCGCTTCTCCGGAAAACGCTCCTTCCTCAAGTGCAACCAAACCCAATCACCGGGTTCAAACACGACCTTTCTTTTACCTTTGTTTGCTTGCTTTGTGTATTGCAAGTTCTTCTTTTCAATGTTTGCTTTCATCTTTTCATGCAAATTTCTCACAAACTCAGCCTTTTTCTTTCCATCCATGTTAACCCTTCGTGATAGAGCGTCTGCTACCACGTTTTCCTTCCCTTGCTTGTACTTGATAATGTAGGGAAAAGTCTCCACAAATGCCACCCACTTGGCATGTCTCTTGTTCAGCTTTTGTTGTCCTTTGAGATGCTTCAAATACTCATGATCCATATGAATCACAAATTTTTTTGGCCTCAAATAATGCTGTCACGTTTCAAGCACACGAACCAACGCATAGAATTCCTTGTCGTAGGTAGGATAATTCAACGCTGCTCCATTTAGCTTCTCACTGAAGTATGCAATTAGTCATCCTCCTTGAATCAAAACACCTCCAATCCCTACACCTGACGCATCACATTCAATTTCAAATGTATTAGAAAAATCAGGCAATACAAGTAAAGAAGCATTAATTAATTTTTGCTTAATAATATCAAAAGACTTCTCTTGCTCCTCGCCCCAATGGAATGGAACGTTTTTCTTGATCACCGCAGTCATAGGAGCAGCCAAAGTGCTGAAATCGTTCACAAATCTTCTATAGAAACTTGCAAGACCATGAAAACTTTAAACTTGACCAATAGAAGTAGGCGTTGGCCAATCTCGAATTGTACTTACCTTATCCTCATCAACTTTGACACCTTGAGCACTCACAACAAAGCCAAGAAACACAAGATCTTTTGTACAAAACACACACTTTTTCAAATTAGCATACAAATGTTCAGCCTTTAGTGTGATTAGCACAATTCTCAAGTGTTCAACATGCTCATTCAAATTTTTGCTATACACCAAGATATCATCAAAATATACCACAAAAATTTTTCCAATATAAGCACGCAAAACATGATTCATCAATCTCATAAAAGTACTAGGTCCATTAGTTAACCCAAATGACATAACTAACCACTCATACAACCCATACTTAGTTTTAAAAGCAGTTTTTCATTCATCACCTTCTCTCATCCGAATTTGATGGTAACCACTTTTAAGATCAATTTTACTAAAGATGCTAGAATCATACAATTCATCCAACATATCATCAAGTCTAGGAATAGGATGCCTATACTTGATGATAATATTGTTAATGGCTCTACAATCCACATACATCCTCCATGAACTGTCTTTCTTAGGAACCAACAAAATAGGCACATCACAAGGAGACAAAAACTCACGTACAAATCCCTTATCGAGAAGTTCACTTACCTGCCTTTGTAGCTCTTTTGTTTCCTCCGGGTTACTCCTATAAGCTAGACGATTCGGCAATGCACTTTCGGGCATAAGATCAATTTGATGCTCAATTCCCCTCAAAGGTGGTAATCCTTGAGGTAGATCATCCGGAAATAATTCTTCAAATTCCTGCAAGAGAGAAACAATACTGCTAGGAAGATTTTTGACTATATCACTTATGTTAAGAAGAACCTCCTTATAGAAAATCAACACAAGTGGAGTATGCACATGTAAAATCTCTCGCAACTCACTCTTTTGGGCCATATATATTTTTTTACCGGCCTCTTTCCTCTCAATTTTTTTCTCATTTTTTTTTTCTTTCATTCTTTTTTTCTAAGGTCATCTCATTTTTTTGTTCACTCTTTTTTCGGCCTCTTCTCTCTTTTTCTTTTTCAAATGATCATCCAATACTTGCTTTGGAGTCATAGGCAACAATACAACAGACTCTTTTTTCATAGTAAAAAAATAACGATTTTTAAAACATGTGTCACCTTCCTATCAAATTGTCACGGCCTTCCCAACAAGATATGACAAGCTTGCATAGGAACAACTTCATACAACACTTCATCCTCATACATACCAATGGAAAAAGGTACCACAACTTGCCTAGTCACTCTCACCTCCGAACTATCATTAAACCACTTCAATCTATACGAATGAGAATGCTTTAAAGTAGGCAAATCCAATTTTTCAACAAGCTCACTACTCGCCACATTAGTACAATTCCCCCCATCAATAATGACATTGCACACTTTATTTTTCACAAAACATCTAGTATGAAATAAAATTTTTTCTTTGACTTTCTTCCTCTTCTTTTTGTTGCACATTCAAAACTCTTCTAGTCACCAACAACTCTCCAACCACCGCATCATATCCCTCATCATCGGGATCCTCCAACGCAGGCATACCATCATAATTCTCCTCCTCCTCTCCGACTCAAACTCACCACAAGCATTCATAATCATAATTTTTTTATTTGGATACTGACTAGCAATACGACCAACACCCTGACATCTAAAGCATTTGAGATCTCTAAAACGATTAATAGGAGTTTCAGATTTACCTTGCACTCCTTGCTTTGGTGTTTCTTGCTTGGTGTCAATTTTTGGCTTGGACATCGGTTTGACATCCTCTCATTTGCCAACGTTTGGATGCCAAGGAGTAGAAGAACCTCCAACAGTAGAATTTCGACCCATGTCCATTATTTTGAGTTGTTCCACTTTCATGGCAATTTTCACCATCTCCTCAAGATCGATGCAATGTCTAAGCTCCACTTGGTCTTGAATCTCCCTATTAAAATCACATAAGAAACAAGCCATAGTTGCTTCACGATCCTCTTCAATATTAGCCCGGATCATAGTAACTTCCAACTCTTTGAAATAATCTTCAACACTCTTTGGACCTTGCTTCAAATTTTGTAGCCGCCTAAACATGTCACGATAGTAGTAATTCGGCACAAATCTCTTTCGCAAAATTTGCTTCATCTCCTCCCATGTCTCAATAGGACGCTCTCGTTTCCTCCTCCTAGAAATTACAAACTGATCCCACCAAATAAGAGCATAATCCACAAACTCAACAATTGCCAATTTTAATTTTTTCGCATCACTCTAGTTATGGCAATCAAATATGGACTCCACTCTCATCTCCCACTCCAAATAAGCCTCTGGATCAGACTTCCCATGAAACGAAGGAATTTTCATCTTAATTCCACTAATATTCCCATCTTCTCTTCCCACATCAATGTATCTTCCATGACTTGCTTCCCTTCTATTTCTTCCACCCTCTTGATCTCGCCTATTTCTACGCCAATTCTCACCAAAACTCTCATCATCCTCACTACCACCAAATTCAAGTTTACTTATTCTCTCATTGCACTGTCTCCAATTCGGCCCTCATTGCTTCCCTCAACATCTTAGATAAATCATCTATTTGGGTCTTGGAAAACCCTTGACTAGAACTATCCTCTTCTTCTTTATTAGAACTCATTGTACCTGCAAGAAAACGTTAGTAATAAAATTTCTCACCCAATAGCTCACAAGTCACTCCAAAGAAAATTCACTCAACCACACTTTTTTTTTCACTCAAAATTTGTGTAGGCTTTTTGCTGTGTGTGGAAATGAACCAAACTTTCAAGTTCACAACTTGTAGACGCTTGAAGATTAACTCTTGAAGATTGACAAAAACAAGAAGAAGAAAGTTATGGAATTGAATTTTTGACTTGCACCCAAGGATGAACAAGAGCAATGTAATTGACCACAAGTTATCTTGCATCTTCAATATATTTTTTTTGAAGCTTTTTCGGTCCTTCAATATATATTTTTTTTGACCGATTTTTCAACTATATATTTTTAATTTTTTTCGATTTTTCTATTTTTTTTAAATAACTTGGCACAAGACACGAAAACTTGGGCAACAAGATTGACACAGAAACAACTTAGAAATTTGAAATACAATAGACTCAGATGAAGAACGAAAGATGAAGAACAAAGAATACAAAGAACACGATGAACGAAAAGATAGGAAGATAAGATACTTACTTGATTCAAAACCTTGGCTTTGATACCAAATGATATGAATTTTTAATGTATGGAAGACAAACACGACTATATTAAAATCATGCCCTCAATCCAATAACAAAAAAAATCCAAAAATTGCCCAATCTTGAAAACAAGTAAAGCTTTTGGATTATTCACATCTAGTTTACTTGAAACTAGCAACAAACAATCACGAAGAAAAAAAACAATTGATCACAACGGGACCTTCAAAAAACCCGTCTCTGACAACCCATGAGGATAATCAATCGACAAACGCTACAAAGTATGAACTTTGATAAGTTTTATTTTTTTGAACCAAGCACAATGCTTCAATAAAAATTCTAGAGAGAATTTTATGTATAAAAAAAATCTGAATTCTTAATTGTTATTCAAAATAATGAATGTTTGTTGTATTTATAATACAACTACAAAATATTAAAAGATATCACAAAATATATCTAAAGATATGCTAATATCTCCTAAAAAGTTTTATAATAGGACTAAAAGACTCAAAATAGGCAAAATAATACAAAAATAATAAGATTCCCAAACACACACACAAACACCTTTGATGCATGTAAAAGTACGTAGCGCGGGCGCGCTAAAGCCACGCAGGGGTAGCGCGGGCACTCAGTATGAAGGCGCGGGTGCGCTAAAGTCACGCATATTCTTCGTCAATTTATCATTCAGTGGCGCGGGCGTGCGTTGGGTTCGCAATGGACAGCGCGGGCGCGTGAGAGTTGAGGCGCGGGCGCGCTAAAGCTACTACTTTGGCTTTCATTTTTTTCGCTTTCTTGACCTCCTTTCACCTCAATAAGATTGTAATATCCTCCAAATTGAATGTCAAGTATTCCAACGCCCTCTTGTGAATTTATCATCAATAATTGAAGTGCTTCCTTGAACCTTTTAACTTGGCCTCTCGTAACTGGTCCTTGTGGTATATTCAACGGATCCTTAGCCACTTGATCAGCATGCGAGCCATCCATGATCGCATCAATTTTCTATTAAAAAAATCAGAAAAAATTGCCTCAAAATTAATCACTAAAAGATTAAATATTTCACCGTGCATATACAAACTCCATCACTGTTTGGTCGATATTCCTTGTAAAAGTTGGAGCATTATAATATCAAAAAAAATTAGAAAAAAGAGGGTGAAGAATATCACACTAAGACAAGAGCACAATGATTAACAACTCATTTTTTGTTTTTTTTTAACTAATTTTGAGAACTAAAATGTGACTACTTAATTTTTTGCATTGGGCTACCCGGGCTAATATAACATTATCCCCAAAAATAACACTTACATTTTTTTTTAAAAATTAATGTACTATATAATTTTTTTTAAAAAAATTGGGCCACCTGGGCTGAAGCCCGGGTGATCCATTACCTGCCTCCGCCCTTGCATCTAACGGTAATTGCATTCTAGACAAATTATTATGAATAAAGTCCATTTGTATAAAATCATCTTCATTGCCCATATTGTATGTATCTCTTGGTGTGCGATGAATGCTGCAAGACCAATCATCTTCCTTTGAATCATGAACATAATAAATCATTTGAGCCCGTGAAACTAAAACAAAAGGTTCATGCTCTTCACGTTATTCTATATATATTAAGTGTGAAAAGTTCACCATTGCAAATCTTAATGAATCTATTTTCATTCCATTAGCATCAAGTATGAAAAGTTCATCATTGCAAATCATAATGAATCTATTTTCATTCCATTAGCAATATTAACCCAATCACATTGAAAAAAGAAAATTCGTCCACGACCACAATAATCGGCCGTAATAGGTTGATCGTGAACATTATTATCATTTGTAGACTGCACCATGACCTCACTATTTTGGACTTTCTTGTTTTCTTCAAATTCTATTGTGAAACCATTTACGTTTAACCCAATTCCAAACATTACATGATACAGAACACGCAAAAGTGCCCTTAAATCCAAGTCATCTATTCTATCATCTCCTCAATCAACCTGTAATACAAGCATAATTTGTAATAACTATTAGATAAAATCCTAAAAAAAGTAATGATATGTTTACATTTGTTAGCTCGCTTAAGTCTTCAAAATGAATTATCCCATTACTATGGTAACCACTAATTGTACGCGGGTACAATCAACTTCAGATGATTTTTCCATGGGCAACATTTACCACACTTTCTCTCAACATAGCTCCCAACGTACTATGGTTATCTCCGATTTCAATAAGTTTAATTTTACATAAACAAAAGTAATTCAAGTTCAGAGAGTAATCTAAGGTAGTATTTGCGACATCTAAAAATAAGTGATTATGAAATAATCACTTATTTTTAGAGGTTGCAAATACTACCTAAATCATGTTGAAGATTATTATGACATCTCGAAATAAAACCAATTTCACAAACGATACTGGCTAACACACCAAGAAATCAAAACATTCAAATCTGGAATACAAAAGTTCTGTTATAACCTTCCAGGTAATCGACGTTCAACTATCATTTGTTAACTCCACTCAAAGTTAAAAATATAATACAACCTCAAGTATCGATTCCCATAACTATCACTTATCCAGAGAAACTCGAAGATCAAATATATACTGCTATTTGCAACTAACTTATATCATCATTATTGACTAATGTGCCAATCTTTGAATTTTGGAATTAAACATCCGAATACCTCAAATCCTAGCAATTAGAACTAACTCAGATAATAAAATAACAACGAGAATCACTTTTTTGTTTTCTGGATTGAATCCTAACAATCAACAGTTCTTGCATAAAACTAACACAATGCTGATATCAAGTATAGAACCCTCAATTGTAATCACAAACACTGCCTGTGAGATCTGTCTATTCTGGATAGTGCTTCACTTTTAAAACAAAGTGTCTCATAAAATTCAATCAACATCACAACTAATTTGTTGTGGAAAACTAAAACTATCTTTAGTGAATATATGAAAAAAATAAGATCTTACACCATGCAAAGTTCAACATAAAACTATAGGGAAAAACAACATCGGGTAGTACAAAATCATGTGCTAATAGTCTTAATCATAAGGTTCCAATTGTCTTATGATATAGACAATCATGTAACAATTCAGAACTAGTACGCAACCTGAACTTTTCCCAAAGGCATCTATAAATTCATGAAATTCCCAGGCTTTAAACAATTTTACCAATACAACCGAAGAAATCAGGTGTTTGCGAAGTTAGTTGAAACTTCTTTGTTGTCTTGGTTATTGCTCAAATAACAACTTGGTTGGTTCAGTTATGTCAAGGGTCTAGATAACTGAAAAGATAATCACTAAAAATTTGTGATAACAATCCTTCAAGACCCAAAAAACTACTGGTCTTGGTTACTATCGTGGAACAAGACCAATGCAAAACTTTCTCAATCATGCTAGAACCCATTGAAACTACTTCTTGGATATGACATGTGTAAGGGGCACAATCTAGTCAATCCGGTATGCACATTTATTCACCAATAGTACAATTCTAAATTGCCTAACAGTCTATAGAAAATTCTCAAATAATACACTCATCATGAGTAAACTGAAATATATTTGATAAATTCCGTAACAAGTTCATATAGTTAGTCTCAAAACAAATTCTTGAACATATCTAGCTCATATTTCAAAACAAATTGTTGAGATTAATCACCAATGAAAAATTCTTTGAACTTCAGAAACACTCACACAAGAATTCTCACAATGAACTAAAAAAGGAACAAGAAAGAACACTCAAACAATTACGTTGTTCGACTCTCTTGTGAGTCTACATCCACGGGAGGAATGATAATCATTTTATTGATAAAGACAAGTATTTGAATACAAAGCTTTTTGATCCCAAAACAATCACAGAAAAAACCAGAAGAGAACTCAGAAAAATTCCCAGCCTTTGTGATCTCTTCCTTTTAGATTTCCTTCGTATTCTTGCTTCTAATTGCTATATGATGATCTCCCAATGAGCCCCTTATTTGGAGTATTTATATAATCTCTTTACAGATATTCCTCAAAGATTAAAGTCCTCTCAACCAAGATAAGATCCAGCTGAGTTTTAAGCTCAAGAATAATAACCAACTATTAAGTGTTAAAACTATTAACAGCTTTCGGTTATTTATGCTCTTAGTGCTTTCAGCTAAGCCTTCTTGATTGATCCTTATCTAACTTTGAGAGACACACATAACAATTCTCCACCTTGTCTTCATAAGTTGATTAACTTCCTCCACTCCGAGATCTAAGTTATCTCTCCTATGTTAACCAACTCTTGGCAATGCCTAAACCTTGCTTGTGGAAATGACTTGGTTAACATATCCGCGGGATTCTCACTTGTGTGTATCTTCTCCACAATGATTTGTACCTTAATCAAAACATCTCTTACAAAGTGTAACTTGATATCAATGTGCTTACTCCTCTCATGATAGGCTCGATGTTTAGTGAGGTGAATAACACTTTGATTATCACAGTGAACCTTTAGCTGGTTTTGTTCAATTCCAAGAACTGTCAAGATTCCATTAATCCAGGTTGCTTCCTTTATGGATTCTTTTAAAGCAATATACTCAGCTTTAGTAGTGGATAAAGCCACAACCGATTGAAAAGTTTCCTTCCAGCTGACTACTGAACCAAATAGAGTAAAGATGTACCCTGTGAGAGACTTTCTTCTGTCTAGATTTCCTGCGAAATCAGAGTCCACATAGCCTTCAAAGGCTTCTCACAATCATCTTGTCTTCTGAATATCAATCCAGTACCATCAGTTCCATTTAAGTACCTCAAAGTCCACTTTAAAGCATCCCAATGCATTCTTCCAGGATTTGCCATAAATCTTGATATGACGCTTATGGCATAGGCTAAATCTGGACGACTGCATACCATTGCATACATTATGCTTCCAACAGCATTTGCATAAGGAATACCTTTCATGTCTTGAGCCTATGCCACATTATTTGGGGACTGATCTGTATACAGTTTGAAGTGTTGTCCTAATGGTGTACTCACTGTTTTAGATTCATGCATGCGGAATTTGATCAACACTTTTATGATATATGAAGTTTGATTCAAGTACAACAACTTTCTGTCTTTACTTCTCTGAATATCCATTCCTATTATTCTCTTTGCTTCACCCAACTCTTTCATTTCGAACTCAGAATTCAATTTCCTTTTCAACCTCTCAAGATCTTCCCTGTCTAAGCTAGCAATTAGCATATCGTCTACATACAGCTGAAGTATTGTTTTAATCTGATCTCCAGCTCTTTTCACATACACACAGCTGTCAAAGTTACTTTTAAACTGAATGATCGTTATGAATTCATCAAACCTTCGATACCATTGCCTAGGACTCTGTTTGAGGCCATAAAGTGACTTTTTGTTTTCTTCAAAAGACACACTTCACTTTTATGAGCTGAAACCTTATATCCTTCAGGTTGTTCCATGAAAATTGTTTCATCAAGATCTCCATGTAAGAATGTTGTCTTAACGTAGTTGTTCCAGTTCCATATTCCATTGTGTGGCTAAGGCTAGCACAATCCTAATTGAGCAGTGTTTCACAACAAGTGAATATATTTCATGGAAATCTATTCCTTCCACTTGAGAGAACCCTTTTGCAACTAGTCTTGCTTTGTGTTTTACCTTAGTATCCTTACCAGTGACATCCTTTAACTTGAACACCCATTGCATCCTATTATTTTATGATCCTTTGGTTTAGGTACCAATACCCATGTTTTGTTCTTGATGAGTGAATCATATTCTTCTTTCCCAGCTGTAATCCAATGATCCCTATGTTTGCTGGAAATTGCTTCTTGATAATAAGTTGGTTCTGATCTATCCATACCAGTAGATATATTTAGAGCAAAGGAGACTAAATCATCTTGTATATAACGTTTAGGCATTCTGATTTCCCTCCTTGCTTTGTCTCTTGCTAGCATATGTGAGCTTGTATCGTCATCATGCTCTTCCTTCTCTAAACCTGACTCTTCTGTCTCTTTATCATCTTTTCTGTCCTCAATATCCTTTCCCTGCTCCACCTCAACTTTTAATTTGTTAGTTGCTCATTTGATATAGGCCGATTTTCTTTTACTTTGTAGGCCATCTTGTTTTCATCAAATGCTATGTCTCTTGTCACAAAGTATATTGGCCCCGAGGTTTCCAAGTTCCAGACTTTATAGCCCTTTTGTACATCAGGGTAGCCTATGAATATACACCTTAATGCCCTTGGGTCCAGCTTTCCTTGTTTGACATGAGCATAAGCCAAGCAACCAAACACTCTTAGTTGTTTGTAGTCAGCAGGAGACCCTCTCCACCTTTCTATGGGAGTTTTGAAATTTAAAACACTTGAAGGCCACTGATTGATCAGATAACAGGCAGTGGAGAGTGCTTCACCCCAAAATGGCTTTGGAAGTCCAGCACTGAGTAGCAGATACCAGAACTGAGTAGCAGATACCTTACTCTTTCTAATAAGGTTCGATTCATGCGCTCGACTATTCCATTTTGCTGAGGATTTCCAGGTACAGTCCTATGTCTCGATATCCATTTATCTTTACAAAATCTGTTAATTTTCTCAAAGACAAACTCCAAACCATTGTCTGTTCTAAGATGTTTAAGCTTCCTGTTTGTCTTGTTTTCCACTGTGACTAACCAATCTTTGAATTTAAGGAGTGCTTCATCCTTTGTCTTAAGTATGTAAACCCATGTTCTTCTAGAATAATCATCAATGATTGACATGAAGTATCTTCCACCTCCATGAGTTGGTGTTGAATACGGCCCCCAAAGATCAGAATGAACATAATCTAAAAGTCCTTCGTGTTTAGCTGTGTGAAACTGGACTTTCTTAGCTTTGCCTAAGATACAATATTCACATGATTCTATCTCTCGAATCTTATCACCACACAACAGATTTTTTTTAGACAATTCAGCTAATCCTCTTTCACTGACATGACCCAATATTTTGTGCCAAAGCTGAGTCATGTCTACCTCACTCTGTACAACTGCTGATCCTCCAATAACAGTGTTTCCCATAAGGATATATAATGAATTTATCCTTTTGGCTTTCATGATTACAAGTGATCCCTTTAGTATTCTCAGGTTTCCATTTTCTGATTTGAATGAATAGCCCTTCGATTCCAGGGTACCAAGAGAGATTAGTTCCTTTTAAGCTCAGGCACATATCTATGTTCCTGGAGAACCTTGTATTTACCATCATGCACATATCTATGTTCCTGGAGAACCTTGTATTTACCATCATGCATTCTCAGCCTTATTGATCCAATTCCTTTGACCTTGCACGATTTATTATTTCCCAGAATCACCAAGCCTTGCTCTGATTCAATTAGTTCCTCAAACCAAGACTTATTAGGAGTAATATGAAATGAGCATCATGAGTCAAGAATCCATTCATTTGTTGAGCTGTTTTCAATCACTGCTAGAGCTTCTGCAGATTCATATCCACCTGATACTAAAGAAGCTTCTCCATAATTTTCATTTCTATCATGAGACTTCTTCTTCTTTTCAGGACAATTCTTTTTATAGTGTCCCTCCTTGTGATAGTGGAAACATTTAAATTTGGATTGACTCTTGGACCTTGATCTTGTTTTATAAGTCTTTGGAGTTCTCTTCTCAGTTCTCCCACGTATGACCAGATTTTCACCTTGTGGTTGATTATCCAAATGCAACTTTCTTTGGAGTTCCTTTGCTCGTATAGCTGATTGTACTTTATCAAGAGATATGGTCTGTTCTCTGCCATACAACATTGCATCTCTCATATTTTCAATGGTTTTTGGAAGAGCATTTAGCAGAATCAATGCCTTGTCCTCATCTTCCAATTTCACTTCGATGTTCTCCAAATCATCCAGAATTTTTATAAAATCCTCTATTTGTTCTGATAATGACTTGTCTTCTTCAATCTTAAAAGAGTACAATCTCTGTTTCATAAATAAATGATTTGCCAATGATTTGGTCATATAGAGGCTTTCGAGTTTAGACCACATAGCAGCTGGAGACGTCTCTCTTGATACTTCTCTCAGTGGCCTGTCTCCTAAGCACAATATGATTGCGCTTAATGCCTTCTGTAAAACATGAGCCTTCTCCTTAGAGTCTCTAGTCATCAACTCTTCTCCCAAAAGAGCATCAGCAAGCCCTTGATGGATCAAGATGGCCCTCATCTTGACTCTCCAAAGTCCAAAGTCATTTACCCCAGTGAACTTCTCGATGTCAAATGTCATTGCTACCATGTCCGATCAAGAATTCAAAGAATTTGTTCGTTTCCCACGGACGGCTCCAATTGTTGAGATTAATCACCAATGCCAAATTCTTTGAACTTTAGAAACACACACACAAGAATTCTCACAATGAACAGAAAAAGGAACAAGAAAGAACACTCAAACAATTACGTGGTTCGACTCTCTTGTGAGTCTACATCCACGGGAGGAATGATAACCACTTTATTGATCAAGAAAAGTATTTGAATACAAAGCTTTTTGATTTAAAAACAATCACAGAAAAAACCAGAAGAGAACTCAGAAAAATTCTCAGCCTTTGTGATCTCTTCCTTTCAGATTTCCTTCGTATTCTTGCTTCCGATTGCTATCTGATGATCTCCCAACAAACCCCTTCTTTGGAGTATTGATATCATCTCTTTACAGCTATTCCTCCAAGATTAAATTCCTCTCAATCAAGAAAAGATCCAGCTGAATTTTAAGCTCAAGAATAACAACCAACTATTAACTGTTACAACTATTAACATCTTTAGGTTATTTATGCCCTTAGTGCTTCCAGCTAAGCCTTCTTGATTGATACTTATCTAACTTTGAGAGACACACCTAACACAAATGACATTATTGGAACTCATAAAGTTTTACACATAATAGAACACACCTTGAAAATCTGGAACCCACTATTATCTAATGACGATCATATCTAAAATCAATCTTTTAGTACATAGATGTACAATCAAGTCAAATATAAGTTGTATATGCGACAAAGGATACTTACTCTAATTATCACTTGGTTCAACTTTCTGTAGCCAATACAGATACACTTAGAACCATCTTCCAATTCGACAACAAGCACTTGAGTTTCCCCAAGACGAACATTCAGATGAAAATATCTTATATCAAGAAGATCTTAAAACTACTGATTTTCTTTTCTCATTTCTGATGGTGTATGGTATCGCTTAGTCGTGTCGCGTCCAAATTACCCGACTCAACTCAGATAAATAAAATATGAAGTAGTGAGAGTAGGGTCATTCTCACAAGAAAAGTGAAATTTAAGTGTGTTCTTAAAAATACCAAAAATAAATAAAAGGGGGTTTTGGGTTTTGAAATTAACTAATAAAAATTTAAAGAAATTTAAAATTAAATTTTATCACTAGAATGCAAGACTTAAAATTATGTGAAATCAAATGAAAACAAGCCTTGGTATTGCTCGACTACACCCTTGAAATTATTTATTCGATCATCTATTATCTAAAAATAATTAATTCTAATTGAATATTCATAATTGGAAATTTAATTTCCGTTTCACCTTAATCTTAGTTAACTAGACACAAATGTTCTAAATTAACCCTTACCAATGAATTAAACCAATACAAGAGATTATATTTAAATTCAAGGCAACATGCAAACTAGTAAAACTGATGTATCTAGACAACACATACACAAGCGGATGTATTTAATCTAGTCAATTGTTGTTCCTACAATTTAATAAACTCACAAGCGGACGATTATTAATTGCAGTTGCTTCACAAATTAGATGATTCAAATAATTACGGATTTGAATTCTAATTTAGCAGTAGATTGTATGAAAAATCATCAAGTGATCAATCCAATAATCAAACACACAAGCATGACAATCAATTTCAAACAACTCTTGATACTCAATTGGAATTAAACAATAAAAACTGAATCTCACAAATAAATAAATCAAGGGTTTGTCTTCATCAACCAAGTTCTAAGCTTAGCCAACGAAATTCATGAATTCTCTAGAAGATTTCATGAAAGAAAAAGTAAATCTAAGAAAAATTAAGAAAACTGAGAAGAAACCTAGCCGCCAAGCGTTCTTCTTTCAATCTAGCCATCTCCCAACTGATTATGATCCTCCAAAATCGGAATAAAACGTATTAAATAAAGCCTAGAGTCCTCAAAAGACAAGTTTCCTAATTTAAAATATTTTCCCGAACTGCGCAGCTCGCTCGATCGGTTGAATATGGCAGATCGAGCGGATAAAACTCTCTCTATAAATCTTTCTTGTTCCCTGACACCTGCTCGATCAATGAAAGGCAGATCGAGCGGCCAAACTTCTGACTCAATTTTCCAGCCAAAATGCTTCATCTTACACAATAAACCCGGGAGCATGTTATGTAGACACGATGCATGAAATATGAACAAAATACTAAATTAAAACATATAAATGCATGCAAAACAACAACAGAATAATATTAAAATATGCAACACAAACACGACTATCAAATTTTCCCACACTTAATCCTTGCTCGACCTTGAGCAAGTCATGCAAAAACAAAATGAAAACATAACAAAAACATAAGGAAGGACGAATCATGCATAACATAGCCTCAGAGAATTTTTCTCACACAAAACAAGCTTACAAATACTCTCAATTTTCCATGATACACCATCAGTCGAATGTGAACGTCTGTGTGTGTCATGTTACCCCAACTATATGCAACTTCAAAAGACATAGTTTCAAGACTGTTCGCCGATCTATAACAATTCAGTGTAAGTATCACAATCAAGAACTCTCCTCTCAACTTTCCCTCAGCACAACACAACTATCTTGAGATATGATTACGCACCGTCGGATTTTGCACCCGTCAATTTTAAAGTCCTAATAATTACTCGCATACTTAGCTATAACTAGATAGGATTCGAATTTCAATCCCCTCGTCTATAGCCCGGATGGAACTACAATCCCATCAGGTCCGAAAACTTAGCTATGGACTAGTGACTAGAATTTCAATAACTTCCCAAGCCCGAATGGAATTTTTATTTTAAAAAATTTCAAATGTTTAACCCCATTTAATCCACATACTTAGTCAAGAACAAGGTGATTAGGATTTCAATCTTCTTGCTCATAACCCGGATGAAGTTAATTTTATTTTCATAAAATTTCTATAAAATAAGATATTTTAACAGGTGCGCCCAAGATCGTATATGCCATGTCAAAAATATTATCAAAATTCAAGAAACTATCAAGTTCTACAGATGCCTATTGTTGTGCAATGGTCCAACATACATCAACATCATCTAATACATCGATGCAATTCACCGGTTAAACATGTGTGATTAAAAATATTCACTACTCAACCTACGGTTCTCATGTCCAATCAAGAGTAAAAATTTTCACAAAAACAATTTTTTAACAAAACTTCATCATCATAGGTTACAAATCATCCTCTACTTATGCAAACAAAACAAACAATAAACACAAACAAAACAATGCATGAACTAAATGCAAAAATGCAATAAAACAAATGCAAATACAAAATGTCAAACAATAAATGCACCCCCCACACAAAAACACAAACACAACAACACAAATAACAAAAGTACAATGATATGAAAAAGTAAAACAGAACTCTCCAGGTTCAAGTGTTGGCGGTGTCGTCCTCTTCCATGTCTGACGGAATAACAGAAGAATCATATTGAAACTCGGCCTGCGGAGGTGGCGACACTCGGTTCTAAAAACAACAAAAAAAAAACAAAAAAACTAAATGAAAGAAAAGAACACTGAGTTGTCTCCCAGCCAGCGCCTTTGTTTATAGTCTTCGGCCCGACTGCATGCTTCAGTTCCTCATGGTAGTTCATATCTAATTCCCTTGTCCACCTTCACCAACTTGAGAGTTTTTGCAGTTATTTTCAGTCCATGCTGCTTCTCCTTGGATTTCTTGCCGATCCCTGTCTCTTGACGACTTCTTCCTTTTCCCATGGTTATTCCTTTTGATCGATCTGGAGGAAGTTTTGGCTCAGTCTTAGATGCCTGCAAATCAGAGAGAAAAATTCTAGCATTAGAAATTTTAGCAGGTCTTGCCATTACTTCCCTCAAATTACCCTCATTCACAACTTTCCTGTGTTCTTGTGACAAGTAATCATTGATATCAAGATTATTAACAACACTTTCATAACTAGGAAAATTCAGGTTATCAAAAATATTAAACTTGACAATCTCCCCATCGAATTCCATAGTGAGAGTACAATTATTAACATCTATAACAAACTTTGAAGTTTTAAGAAATGGTCTTCCTAGCAAAATTGGGCTCTTCAAATCATTGTTTTTCATGTCTAGCACATAAAAATCAGCAGGAAAAACCAAATTACCAACTTGCACAAGAACATCCTCTATCACACCCCTAGGATAAATAGTAAATCTATCAGCCATCTGGATAACCGTTGTAGTTTCGTTCAAAGGCCTTAGTTTTAAGGAAGCATAAACAGAGTATGGCATGACATTAATCGATGATCCTAAGTATGACATGGCCGTATCAAGCTGAACATATCCCATTTTACAAGGAATAAAAAACATACCTGGATCCTTGCATTTTGTGGGTATCCTTCTCTGAATCACAGCAGAAACTTGTTCTCCCAATTCAAATTTTTGGCATCCTTTCAGTTTGTGTTTTCTTTTCGCAGTACACAATTCTTTTAGAAATTTAGCATAACGAGGTACTTGCTTAATAGCATCTAACAATGGAATATTTACCTCACATATACAAACAGTTTCATACAACCCCTTAATACCTTCATCCTTCCTAGACTCTTTCAATGCAAGAGGAAAATGGGCTACAGGTTTATACTCAGAAAGGGGATGAAACTTACCTCTTGGTGTGTCTTTCTGACTTGGCTCACTCTCCTATACCTTATATTCCTTCACACCTTCATTCTGTACTGGTTCTTTCACCACTTCTTCATGAACCCTCAATTCTCTGCCACTCCTCAAGGTGATTGCACTTACATTTTCTTTTGGATTTAGCACAGTCTGAGATGGTAAACTCTTAGAATGTTCTGCTTCCAACCTGTTAACCGCGGTTGCCAACTGTCCCACCTGAGTGTTCAAGTGTTGGATACTTGCTCTCGTTTCCTATTGAAAAAATTATTAGTTACAAGATCCTTAACAATGGTTTCTAAAACTCACCAGGCGCTGGAATTTGAGGACGTTGCGGTGGAGGATGATACGGTGGCCTGTATGCTTGATTATTCGGTTGCACGTGAGGTGCAGGCTGATTTACCGGAGGGTTTCTGTGAGACCTCGGTTCTAAACAACTAATCTCGGATTATACAACAATTAATCAAACAAGATCCAAGATTAAAAGCCATAAAGTTTTTTTAGTACATGCGATCGAGCGCACCATCCATGCCTCAAGTACTGCCGGAGAAATCTCAAGTGTTGCACTCGATCCTACGAACTCGTGGGATCGAGCGCACCATTTTTGCAGATCTACTGCCTCAACAAACTTAAGGGCCGCGCTCGGTCCTACGAACTCGTGCGATCGAGCGCGCCCTCTGCCCACAAAAACATCAGAAAATAGAACAAGGTTAACCAACTTTCAACAACAATTCAATTAGAGATTACAACATGCAAACATCAATCTATGCAATAAAAGAGTTGATCAAACTGCTCGCAAAAGATAGAACATGCATCGGTTCTAGCTATTACAATCCGAATACAAAATATAACAAGTTCGAATTCTAAACATGCTTCAATATAAACTAGGTTCACATGCTGATTCAACTTCTTAACCGAGTCTCACTTCTATCCCTTGATCCCAAAGCTAACCAAGCCTCTTCTGACTTGATCCTTCCCCACCTGTTGCCAAGTATACATACAAAACAAAGCAACAACCGGATAAACCGGTGAGAATGATATTTCCAGTAAAAACAACAATAACAAGCAATACAAGTAACATCTCAATAACATGCTTCCAAGACAACATAATCAAATCAAAACAAATGATATGCATGTCTTTAAAAATAGGGATATCATTTTTTATAAACAAGAAATTGCTGCTCTGCTTTTGGGATCTTAAGGATGAGATCACGTAACAACTCACCGACTTTTCCAATCGAGGTGGTGCCACGTATCCCACTCCCCTAGACTTTGGTGCAACTATAAGGAGTATGCTGACACTAGGTGAACCTCTACACCCAGGCTACTCACAGTATAGCCCCCAAAACGTTTAAAAAAAAGGGTTGTTCTGCCCGCTGAAATCAAAGGTTTGGCTCAATATGAATGCATAAGAAAACATAAAGCATTAAGCCATATAACAAAACTCAATCAACAACAAAATACAAGTTCCACATGCTAGAACAAGTATTGATGCAAATATGTGATTTTAAGGGAAAACTCGAGAACCAACTGTCCCAAGTATGCTATCCAGCTAACGATGACTGCTTTTACCTTTCAACGCAATTAGCTCCAACTGTGGATACACTACAAAAGAGATTGTATAAAAAATCTATACAACCTAACAACCACAAGTCTCAAGGTAAAATCTTTACCGTTCTTCGTCCAACTCTTTGACGATCCAATGCTGCTAACATAGGGCTCGAAAAACTCCAAAAGAATCTATACAGAGACAAAAGATGATAAACAACGACGATCAAACTCATTAGCCAAAGTTCAACAACTCGAAATGGTTCGAAATCTCTAAAACTCAATCCGGAGGCATAACGGTTATAAACTGAACAAACCAGAAATGCAGACAGCAGTATAACAACGATACTAACTCACAACGATGTTAATACAACAAAAATACTGCAAACCCATCAAATCTCAAACTCCAAATTTTCGAATAAACTTCCAAAAATCATAACAATTCCGAACGACGCTCTAATTCAAAACCGACCGAGAATAAACGATCAGAACTCTGCCAAGAACAACGTACTCGAAACTTAATCGATTCTAACAAAATCCGAAAATAGAATATATCCGATCGGAGAAATACTTACGATATAACAGAGCTCTCGCTGCGGTGATCGCTAAATTGCCTTCAGAAATAAATTCCAACGGACGGATCGAGCTCGGACTGAAATCCCAAAGCTTGAACTCAAAAGGGGCGGCTAAAAATGGTGAAGGAACGAGATGGAGGAGGTGATGAAGTAATGAGAATAGTCAAACCCAAGCTAGATAATATATTAAAATCCATTTTTGCGTTTTAGTCCCTGAAATTTCCAAAATTTTCAAAATAGACCCTGATCAAAATCAAGTCGGCTCTTGAACTCTGGAAACTCTGATTATCTCAAATAAACTCAATTAAGATAAAATCGGGCGTTACAGTTTCCGTATCTATGATTGGGATGATCCTTCCAACTTGGATTGTATATGTTGGAATAACGATCATACTTCTGTTGTGTTGGTCCGGAAATCCTCCAGTGGCATTCACTTGTTCAACCGATTCCTCTTGAAGAGTGGGACACATGTCAGTTGCATGTCCCACTTTAGCACAAATTCCTCATGCTTTTGCAGTCTGTTCATTCCCTACAACCATTTGGCGCACAAGAGATGCCAGTTCAATCAATTGTTGCTCAAGAGAAGAGACATTTACCTCATTATTCCGTCTTGGTTTATGATCACTTCTGTTGGTGCCAAATTGTTGGGAATTGGCAGCCATGTTCTCAATCAAGTGTCTTGCATCTCGTGGAGTTTTATCTACAAAACTCCTCCACAGGCCGCATCTATCATACTCCTGTCATGAGACAACAAACCTTCATAGAAGTATTGTATTAAAATATTTTCACTTATCTGGTGTTGCGGACAGCTAGGACAAAGCTTTTTGAACCGCTCCCAATACTCATGAAGTGACTCCCATGTATACTGTTTGATGCCATATATCTCCTTCCTAATGTTCGCCGCTCTTGAAGCTAGAAAGTAATTCTCTAAGAAGATCATTTTCATCTCTGTCCAAGTAGTGATGGATCCAGGAGGTAAGTAGTATTGCCAATCCTTCGCAGCATTCTTTAAATAAAAAGGAAAGGCTCTCAGCTGGATTTGCTCCTCTATTATTCCATGGGATTTCATGCTCGTGCATACCACATGGAATTTCATCAAGTGCTTGTGGGGATCCTCATCTGCAAGACCATGAAACAAAGGTAATAAGTGAATTAATCCGGATTTTAACTCAAATGTAACATTAGCTTCCAGAGTGGGAAAAGTAATGCATAAAGACTGCTGGTTTAGATCAGGACTGCCAAGCTGTCTCAGGCTTAGATTTGCATTTGCAGCCATCTCTTCTCTAGGTTCTTCGGATGAAACCTCTTCTTCCTCTTCAAATATCCTTCGAGCTTCCTTCTTCTGTCGATGGAGAGTTCTATCTATCTCAGAATCGTAGGGGAATTCTTCTTCAAAAGATTCTCCTGTAAGCATGAACAAACCCGAGAAGCACCGAGGAAAAGAAAATAAACAAAATAATGAAAAAAAAAAATAAAAGAACACAATCAAATTAAACGCCTTCCCTAGAAACAACGCCAAAATTTGGTGTCTCTTAGTCGTGTCGCGTTCAAATTACCCGAATCAACTCAGATAAATAAAATATGCAGTAGTGAGAGTAGGGATCGTTCCCACGAGTAAAGTGAAATTTAAGTGTGTTCTTAAAAATACTAAAAAAATAAATAAAAGAAGGTTTTGAGTTTTGAAATTAACTACTAAAAATTTAAAGCAATTTAAAATTAAATTTTATCACTAGCATGCAAGACTTAAAATTATGAGAAATCAAATGAAAACAAGCCTTGGTATCGGTCGACTACACCTTGAAATTATTCATTCGATCATCTATTATCTAAAAATAATTAATTCTAATTGAATATTAGTAATTGAAAATTTAATTTATGTTTCACCTTAATCTTAGTTAACCAGACATAAAAGTTCTAAATTAACCCTTACCAATGAATTAACCCAATACAAGAGATTAGATTTAAATTCAAGGCAACATAAAAACTAGTAAAACTGATGAATCTAGACAACACATACGCAAGCGGATGTATTTAATCTAGTCAATTGTTGTTCCTACAATTTAATAAACTCACAAGAGGACGATTATTAATTGCAGTTGCTTCACAAATTAGATGATTCAAATAATTATGGATTTGAATTCTAATTTAGCAGTAGATTGTATGAAAAATCATCAAGTGATCAATCCAATAATCAAGCACACAAGCATGACAATCAATTCCAAACAACTCTTGATTCTCAATTGAAATTAAACAATGAAAACTGAATCTCACAAATAAATAAATCAAGGGTTTGTCTTCATCAACCAAGTTCTAAGCTTAGTTAACGAAATTCATGAATTCTCTAGAATATTTCATGAAAGAAAAAGTAAATCTAAGAAAAATTAAGAAAACTGAGAAGAAACCTAGCCGCCAAGCGTTCTTTTTTCAATCTAGTCGTCTCCCAACTGATTATGATCCTCAAAAATCGGAATAAAACGTATTAAATAAAGCCTAGAGTCCTCAAAAGACAAGTTTCTTAATTTAAAATATTTTCCCAAACTGCGCAGCACGCTCGATCGGTTGAAAGTTACCGATCGAGCGAGAATAACTCTGTCTCAAGTCCTGTTTTTCTTCTTCTGGCCGCTCAATCAGTTGAATATGGCAGATCGAACGGGTAAAAATTTGTCTCGAAATTTTTCTTGTTCCATGACGCCCGCTCGATCGGTGAAAGTATGCAGATCGAGCGGCCAAACTTCTGACTCAATTTTCCAGCCAAAATGCTTCATCCTACACAATAAACTCGAGAGCATGTTATGTAGACACGATGCATGAAATATAAACAAAATACTAAATTAAATCATATAAATGCATGCAAAACAATAACAAAATAATATTAAAATATGCAACACAAATATGACTATCAGTGTAAAAGAAAAAGGGTCCTCAAGAAATAAGAATTGTCCCATCAAAACTCAATCCCAAACTCTACTTCTCGAACATGAGGAAGTCCTGAAATCTCATCAAGAAACACATCCAAACAATCTTGGACAACTGGGATCTCGTGAATACCAACACTCTCTGTTGATGTATAAATGACCTAAATAAAGTAGCCTTCCCCACCAGGTTCTAAAGAACAACAGACTTCTAGAACAATTACCATTGACTTCGGGGTAAACTTTCCCTATTACAAAAAACTACATGTCAGCACCTCCCGGAAGAAACCGAACCATCCTCTGGTAACCATCAACAATCACTATGGTCGTAATCAAAATGTCAATAAAATCATCGACACAAGAAATAATGCTTGTTCTTGGTTCTTACTGGAATGATACATCATTGATCAACATACATTGGACTTCGAGTTTCACTCTCATCAAATTCCAAAACAATCTGAACTGAACAATATCTTAAAAACTGTTGTTTATCGAGGATATTTCTTATTCCAAGACAACTTCCATCACATAAATCTCACAACCAAAGGTTTCACAGACACTATCTCTGACGATGTCAGACAATAGATACAGTTAACCATTGGCACTAAACCCAGTACCAAATTGAATCTCACCACTAGATAAAAATATAAAATCTCAAGAGAATCCATTGGAATCTTATTGGATATCTAAATTTTATGTGACTGTGTAATCCATCAAGACTGAGGTAGCCTCCTAGGTACAATCTCTAAAGCACGATAGGCTTCTAAGTAAAACACTGGCATATGACCGCTCTTCCTCTACTGTCAAATCAAATACAATTTTTGTTTCCCAAAAGAATAAAATGCAGTCCACAGTACTAGATATCTTCATGCCTATGATGCAACTAGTCATCCCAGAATACAATCATAAATAACAAATACTTAAGCATCTTTCTCTAAAACATTTCCTAAAATGATAACCTGATAATTACTTAGAATTTAAAAAAAATTCCACATCGACAGATGTGCATATTATTGTTAACTAATATACCAAAATTCTGGAATCAATAATACAAATGGTTCAAATGCTTATACAAGGAAGACCCATTCTTTTACATAAAATTTGTTTATTACAAGATTCAATAATTAAATCCAAATTCTCAAACATACGGAAATCTTACATTCTTTAAACAAAATGTGATAATCCTATTTTAGTCTTCATAGTAAAACTTCTTCCTTCCAAGATCTACCAAATCTTTCCAATATTGAGAGCAATGATATGGTAGAGGGGAAAGATCTTTAGTAAATACTCTCCAACAACATGTGGAGAATCTGTATAGGTTTCTCCTCTAGTCCTTGAATGATCGGAAGCAACACTTCATACATTAAGAACAATCTTGTGCTACATCAAGAGTCGCACTGCCGAACATCAACTTGGTTCTGATTCTGAATAATCCATGCAATTCAAGTCTGCAACAACCCACATCATGACGATGAAGGTGACCACCGGGATGTCCTGGATATTTATCACCCAAAATTTGCATGCTCTGATACCATAAATATAGTGAATCATCCTGGATCACCTACTAATTATAACTTAGGCGTCAATTAGCTTAAACAAATAAGAAATCAGAGATAAATGTGGAACTTAATTAGAAAAAAAATTCGTCATTATACAACCAATAAAACTGAAAAGGTAACAAAATCGATTTATACAACCAATTGAATAAAGTAAAACCACTAAAAATTTTAAACTAAACTACTAGAAATCTCTTCATCAAAGCCTTGGTCACCAACTACACACAAGTCAAACTCCTAAGCAACCTACAACTACCCCGTTGAATGGGTGTCCATGATTATTAAAACACAGACGTGAGCAACACTCGCTCAATACGAAAATACTAGTATACATAATGACATGATGTATTCAAGTGATGTGACGGGGTGATTGTTCAACTATCAAGTCTTTCTCATAATAGGTGCCAAATGAGAGCACCATCTAGGAATCTGACCATGTGATATCTCACCCACTCGTATAGATCACCATCCTCAGTCTCCGTTATCACAGTATCTCCCGGTGTCAAACCAAATACAAGGGTGTAGGGATGAGCGACCCTACTAGAAGGGATATCTCGAAGGAGATACGCCTCAACATGAATATGCACATGCAACATAATATAAAAAGACAGTAAAAATATATCATGACATATAAATGCAACACATAAGCATGCACACTCTCTAGCAATCTCAGTCAGTACTTACGTACCTCAACTACTGGTCAGTGTTACAACTGCCTAAAGTCCATCACTACAAGTCAAGTGGAAAACATATCAGTAATTCTGATCCAAAAGTCTTAACTAAGCTAATAGATAATACCATTAACTATTAGGGATATCAGACTACACCTACGTCTGTCGTCAGCCCACTGATGTCAAAGGTTACAACTTTGGCATAGCTCCGTTACAAGCCTTTAACACCTCGCTACCAAAACCTTGAATTTATGACTGTAAAACTCAAAATATACACATGAATAGGTGGAAAACCTAAAACACATACTGAATTGTGAGAAATACCGGCATATATATAGACGGAGTTTGTAATTTCCAAACTCACATGCTTGTCACGTCTCTGACTGCTACTGATCGGAAGCTCCGATCTATACTTCGGAATCTCTACATACAACTCAAGTTTCCAAAAATATTTACAAGATTTAGTACAAAAAGTGCATGTTTGGAAGAGGTTGGAAGATCAGGGTGTTGAGCTGCAAAACAGGCAGAAATCTGCCCAGGGCAGCGCCTGAGCTGAACTTTTTGGCAGCCCGAGCGCAACCCAATTTTCCCCAACCCGAGAGTTGGGCAACATGGGGCGCCCGAGCGGTAGATTATGACCGCTCGAGTGCAACCCTTGTTAAGAAAATTTTTTGTGATCTTTCATCTCCCTTGTTTAATTAATGATGTTTAATTACTAATTGCCTCAAGAATGAGATTAACAACCCGAGACCCCTCACCCTAGCAGATCACATATCAACAACACTTTGACCTCACAACTCAAGAAGTTCGGAGGTCTTACCGCACCTTCGGATCGTACAAACTCACCACTTGTCAATCTAATTTTGAAAACATCACACAAACGGCTGCTACATATCAGAAGTTCTGAACTGAGTTTGGATGGTCGGAGCCAGACCATTTGCTTCCGAACCACTTTGGGTGGATCTGATTCTATCCGGTCTTTGAACTTCCCGGACCATACTCAGACATCCCAGAGTTGATTTTTCACATGGTTTGAACATAATAAAACTCTTAAACCATATTTTACCATTTAAAAATATTTTAAATATTTTAATAACGTAAAACAAATTTCGGGTTACTATAATTCAATGATCGGATTTTCTATCATTTGTGGTGCTCCATCAATGACAACAACGACATACCACATGTAAGTGTCCTATCCTATAAGGTGCGCTTACATTATAATCTTCTAATCATCAAATGTATCAAAATTTTTTTCCTTTTTGTGAGAACATTGTAGTGACCCGTTCCGAAATCACTAACTAATCATGTTTAAGCATGCAATAAATATCTTAAAGCACAATAATAATTAAAAAAATTTGAAAATTAAATAATACAAATAAAATCACCGGCCTAAAATACAATCGGCACCGGAATCAAGTGTAGAAAATGTTATGCAACCCCATTGAATATCAGTTCTAAAAATCCACTAATAAAAACTGGTTATGGGACAGTTCCAACCCTGATTCAGCTCAATGATCTCTACCTCGACATGGTATATAACAAGTTGGGCCGTCGCATCAGGAGGTGACTCCCATGCCATAAGAAATTACGTGGATATAAGTAACTGGATCCGAATACATGAAATTCATCCAAACAATAACTTGGGGCTGAGCAACCCCACTACTGGTAATATCAAAGTATAGTCTCAACATTATAATGCATGTAGCATAACCATGACATAATAAATACACATGCATGTAGCATAATAACCGTGACATAATAAATACACATAAGTCATTCCATATAAACAATTCAAACTGTTAGGATCGATTATGTGTGAGAGAGAGGGGGGGGGGGATACATACTTAAAATATTTCAAAATACTTTCCAAAACTTTTAGCGAGAAATCTTGATAATGTTAATTATCAATACTCTTTTCGTTATTCTCAAAAATATTTTGGACTACTAAAATAGTCTGGAAGTTCCTTTGTGATATCTATATGTATATAAAGTGAAAATAACTTGTGAATATGAAATAAATAAAACAATATATAAAGGAAGTTCGTGGCAAACTGCTTCTACATATCTCTTGCCACTACATATCTCCTTATTCTACTTAGGAAGGAATTCACTAGAAAATTTTGGTTTATACACTCCTTTGTATACAACCAATTTCATTCGTAGGACTTATCCTTCGCCTAGATCGAAACTCCATGTACACCACACAAAATAAGACACAAAGTCTTAACAACAACGAATGAAACAAATTAGGGTTTGAATAAAACCGTAGATTCAATATGTTGAGCAACTCTTCTTCAGCACTTCGTGAATGAGTAGTTGAGAGTTGTCTGGATTCCCTTGATGATCGTTTGAGATGATTTGATGAATGACTTGTATATGCGGACTTGGTGAGCAATTAAGATCGGTAAATTCAAAGTGCTCGGAGAGATAGCTTTATTATGTTCTTCTTTTTGTATTTCTTCACTAACTCTTTTTTGAAACTTTCTCTATAATATATATAGTCATCTTTGCAACGTTCTTCTTGATAACTTATATTCTCTCTCTTAACTGCCTTGTTATATTTCCAAGGAACTTTATAAATGTCTTCATAAATGTGAGATGAGATTCAAGATGGGTGATAATTAATCCTTGCGGCTTTTAATATGGACAATAAATTCTCTCTTGAAAATCTTCAAATATAACGAAGAGTCTTCTTGATCAGACAAAAACCTTTAAGATTTGAGCAGTTCAGACAGTCGAGCAGTTCAAGCAGTTCAAGCATTTTAAGCTTTTACTTATTTTACAAAACTTGGCAGTTCAATTTGTAATCATCAAAACAATGGGTCCAACAATTTTTCCTTTTTTGGTGATGAAAAACCCTGTGAAATCCTTTAAAAAAATTAAGATATAAAACAATTTAAATAATAACATATGAAAGCAGTTTAAAAACAATATACAAATTAGCGAGCAGTTTATAACATCAAGAAGTTTGTTATCAAAATAACTACTTTCGAAACCATGAAGCTCCGCTTCTTCCAGAGCTACTTTCAGCTTTCTTCTTATATCCTTTATCTTTGTCAGCCTTTTTCTTTGATTATTTCTCTTTCCACTTTTTTGATATCACCCTTCTGTAGATGAAGTACAATTTCATTTAGTTGAGCACCAAAATTTGCTTTCATCTGATTTATTTTGGCCTCAATTCTTTCCTCTGAATGATGAATCTGAGAAGATAAATCAAGTAGTGACAACCGTCTGATGTGCAAGATTTGCAATCTTAAATTTATTGTCAATTTCCATGATCACTCATTTGGATAACTCTCTCTCAATTATGCATCAAAATTTGGCCATAGAATAAGGGTCAGAAGCATTTTTGGTTTCTATATCTTGGACTAAAGTCATATGGTCTCCAATTGAGAGTATAATTCTTGATTTGCGATTGGGATATCTTCAAGTGGAGAGTCAGATTCTGTAAAAACACGGGGAGAAAGCAACTATTTTCCTGTTAATGGAGGTACCTGATCCTGATGTTCTTCTGAACCAAGATTTTCAAATTGATGGGGAGAAGATACCAACTCTTTACCCATAAATTTACATATTTGAACCTGTTTTTCTGATGTCAGTGGATTCTCTGATTGTGGGGACTTAGGAGGAGATGATATTTTTGGAGAAGGATCCCTAGTCACTTCAATTTCTGGAGAGGGATCACTGAAAGATTCAATTATTGGAGATTGAATAATCATTGAATCATCAATCATCTAGGTTGGAATGGATGGAGATATGAGAAGTTCTTACTCTGTATTTGTTTCCGTATTTTCAGAATTCTTCTCATGAAGTTCCAGTTCAAACAGAGATCGAACAACTTCATCAACAGAGGTGATGGAAACTTCTAGAATATGAATTTCAACAATTGATTCACCAACAGTGGAATTGTCAACATTTGGAATTTCATTCTTGGAAGAGATTTCTTTAACAATGGTAGAAAATGAAATATGTTCAAGATCATTAGAAAGTGGAACGGATTGATGTGCAATTGATGATTTGAGAGCATCTTCATTTGTTGGTTGAGACATGTCTAATCAGTTTCTTCAGAGTCGAAAATTCCTTCTTCAAAATCTTTCATCATTTCGGCCTCTATCATTGACAGTATTAATACGTTTAGCAATATTTAATGTCAGTAAATTCAAGTCATTTCTCATCATCTGAATTACCATAGAGAGGTTGTGAACATCCATTTCCAATTGAGATATCACATTTGCATCATCAGCAGCGGTTGGAGTAGTCGAGACAAAATTTTCCATTTTTCTTTGAATTATCATCCGTAACAGACTTTCCTCGAGTTGTTGGTGAATAAATTCTCTTCGAATCATATCCTTATCTATTTTTTGAGTTTCATCACAAGTGAGAATTGTTTCTTCCAGCTTGCTTATTCGACTAGAAGCCTATATTTTTTAATGGTGGAAAACAGAGTATTGTTTCTGTGATCTATCAACTTATCAAAAATAATTATCCTCTTTTCAAAAATCTGATCAACCAATGAGATTGTAAGATCAGTAGATGATTGGATGGCAGAATATTTGGTTGGAGTCTCTTCAACTTTTTCTTTACCTTTTCCTTTGAGTTCTGGACGGCCTGAAGTCATAATAATGATGTTGGATTCAACTATATTAATTCCTGATAAATTTGATCTTTCAGGAATTAGAGCAGGTTGAAGAGGTTCTTGGATTTGCTTGACCAGTTTCAGCCTTTTAGAAGATGACTTCTTGTGTTCTAGTTGAGCACCAGTTGGTTTGGATGAATCAGCAACAGCGGCCTTTGCAAGAACATTAAGAGTTGAAGCAGTTTTGGTAGGAGATCTTTGCTTGTTAAAGACATAAATAAGAGGAGTTTCGTCTGCAATTGTCTCATCATCGGATTCAATGAAAATTAATTTCATTTTAACTAGTCCCTTATGCTTTTTAAGAATTTTGGACTTACTAGTTGAGACTGCAGATTGATTTGAACCCTCTTCAATCCTTACTTGGCGCAGTTCATCACCAGTCACAATGTTTTTCTTAATGAAACTTGGTATGAATGCATTATCCATAACCTTGGAGTGAGGAAGTGGGACATCCATAAACACATTTGCGCCCAATAATTTTAGCAAATAACAAATCTGAATGGCAAAGCCTTGTGATTGATGCTTACCTTGCACCATTTGTGTGAGAATGTGGAAGAGAACGTCCGACCAGTTTTCCTATATCTTTGAAGCTATGAACACCGTTGCTTGAAGTTTTTCAAGAGTAATCTTTTCAAAAGTTTCAGCTTTTTCCAGTAAGCACTTGACGACAATGTTTGTAAGCCATCTGCACTCCATTGTCAAGCCCATCTTGTATCTTGGAGCTTTGAAGGGAGCAACCGTAATGGAGAATTTCTCCGTCCAAATAGCCATGTTTCCATCAATAACATTAGAGAATTTTTTTACAGATAGTTGTCAATTCAAGAGAATCATCGAAAAATATCTGAGAAAAGGAGTAGTTCGTTCCTATAACAGTGCTGCAAACACATCCATGTTGCACATTCGCATTCTTGAAAAACTTAGTAACCACCTCTGTAGAATAGTTTGATTCGCAGGACAGAAAGTGGCGTATCCATGAAGCTTCAAGCATATTCAGAATGCAGTTGATCGAATCATTATTGACATTTCGGATGACCTCAAAATAAAAGGATAGAGCGTTTGAGTGGAAAGCCATTTGAATATGTTCTGCATTTGAAATAAGAAAATGTAAACAAAGTTTTTGATAAAATGACAATTTAGAGAATATAACTGCAAAGAGATTTTTTGAGCATGAGAAATGAGTGAGAATGTGTTTATGTTATATAGGATTTGGTGGGCTACATAGTGACGTGTGCAAATTATTTCAAAATTTTAAAATAGGCCTGTAAAATATTTTTTATTTAAAACATAAAATTGGCCAAAAAAATAAATCCCTTAATGATAACGATAATATTTTATGATTTCTTATTTTGATAAAATAATAACTTTTCCAACAATTTTCATTAAAGAAAGTTATTGTACTTGATGATATAATTGATTATCGGGTAAATCACAATTGTTCTTTAATAATAAAATCATTTTAAAAACATGTTGTAAGACATTCCATTTTTCAAAAAGAAGTTGCTTCTCTTCGTAGCCTTGGACAAAAAGAGAGACATAAAGGAAACTAGACAGTCAAAAGACTATATACATTCCAAAAGTTTTATTATAAATGGTAAAAAATTTCCTAAAGTATCATCTCAAAAACCTTTCTTTGAAAATTTTTCAAAAGATGAATGGTTCAGGTGCTTCTTCGGATGATTTGGTTGAAGCTTTCAATCGAGCAGTCCTGAAAAGAATAAAACCAAAGTATGAATCAATAATATTCAAGAAATTAATGCAAACGTGGTGCAAAGTGAGAAGACTTTAGCAATTTAGGAGTACGCCTTTGCCACTCCTATCTTCTTCTGTCACCAGAAGACTGGTGGCAAGAGAACGAAGGTTCAAAAGATCACTGGGGACCAACAATACTGAAGACATCTACAAATCCAATGGTGTCTTGATCCTGATGCTCTTGAAAGAGCAGAGGGAGCTCGACAAAATTTGTGCCTCCGATGGATATGCCCGGGTTGCTCTAGGTGGTCTCACTACCGGGATGAACCTGTGAAAATGTGATGTGAAGAGGGAAATCTCAAGAATTTCTATTCAAAAAATAAAATTTATTTTTATGTTTTACTGTTAGTGTTATTTATATTATGCAAATAACAAAGACCGACAAATAATATAAGAAGATTTCCCGCTAAATTTATTCAGTTTAAGATATGTGTTCCAACTTGATCTCTTTTTCATAACATGCTCTCGAATGAAATGATGCCTAATATCAATATGTTTTATCCTTGAATGTAACATTGTGAGTAAGTTATAGCAATAACACTATTGTTATCTCCCAAGATTGGAGCTTTTTCCGACTGGATTCCATAGTCTCTTAAATGCTGCTGGATCCAAAAAATTTGAGCACAGCAACTGTACGCTGCAAGATAATCAGCTTCAGCAGTTGATGTTGCAATAGATATTTGTTTCTTTCTAGACCAAGAGATTAATCTATCTCCAATAAATTTACATGAACCACTTATGATTTTACTATCAATTCTACAACTTGCATAGTCTAAATCAGTGTATCCAAATAAATTAAAACTTCCCAAAGACCCACATTAACAGTAACTTTTAAGTATCTTAAAATATGCTTAGCTGCAATATAATGTGACTATTTGGGAGCATCTTGAAAACGGGCACATAGGCCAATGATAAATAAGATGTCTATATGACTAGCAGTCAAATATAATAGAGCCTATTATTCCTCTATACATTGTGATATCAACTGGTGTTCCCCCTTCATATTTGTCTAGTTTAATTGCACTCATTGGTGTACTATCATATGAGCAGTTTTTCATTCCAAAACGTTTGATAAGCTCTTTAGAATATTTGAAATGGTTAATGAATATTCCTTTGTCTAGTTGCTTTACTTGGTCCTAAGAAGAATGCTAATTCTCCTATCATGCTTATTTAAAACTTATCCCGCATGAGTTTGGAAAACGTTTGACATAGTTTGGGGTTAGTTGATCCAAAAATTATGTCATCAATATATATTTGAACCTGTAAATATGATCACCTTTAGTATTTTTTAAAACAGTTTTTATCTATAGTACTGAGAACAAAATCATGATCAAGAAGAAATTGAAGAAGAGTATCATACCAAGATCTAGGAGCTTGCTTTAGTCCATATAAATCTTTATCTAATTGAAAAATAAAGTGAGGATGATTTGGTTTGACAAAACCTGGTGGTTGTTTGACATAAATATCTTCTTGAAGAAGACCACTGAGAAATGCTGACTTGACATCCATTTGATAAAGTTTAAAATATTTGAATGAAGCATAAGCATGGAAGATTCTTATAGCTTCCAGTCTTGCAACTGGTGCAAATGATTCATCAAATTCAATACCTTCCTCTTGTTTATAACATTGAGCTACAAGTCGAGCCTTGTATGTAAGAACCCAACTTTCCAGCTACTTTGAAGAGCTGTAACCGATGGAATTAAGAGCAATTAGGATCAATTTTTTTTTTCAAATTCAAGGCTGATAGTCAAGAGTTGTAACAACCAAGAATAAAGATAAATGATGGCTCTTAAAAGGGGGGTTACTGTCTGTGAAGGAGGGATGCTTTAGCTGCATTGTGCTGCCATAAAGCTGATGGGAAGGTACATTTTCTAGCTCCACAATCCCACATATTCAAGTCCCAGCCATCTGACATTTTGAAGCACCAAAGTTGAGTGAAAATCTGCCCAAATTTGAGTTCGAAGTTTTGCTGATTTTCAAGCAACCTTGTTGCCAGAAATCTCGAAAAAGTCGGCATCGTTTCGAAGGGAATCTTCTGGCCATTGTCAAGAGTTTGAAAAACATTTTTGAGAGCAAGAATTGGTCCATTCTCGAAGCCTCTAAGTATCCTTAATTTGAATCTAAATAAAGACCGTTTGAAGCTCAGAAAATCTACTAATTATCAATCTTCAAAGTTGCCCAAAAAACTCGGAGTGCGGTATCGGTTCGAAGGAAACTTTATGTCCAAAGTTCGAACAGGTTCTGCCCATCTTTGAAGCCATTGAATCTGTCTACGTTTCAAAGCCAATGCCTGCAGCAACCATTGGAGAGTTAGCAACAATCAAGGTCCTAAAATATGTCTGAAGTTGCGCCAAAACGTGATCGAGGAACTGCAATTTTTCTGTCCAAAACCGAGCAGCTCATTTTCCTTAAGACCGAGCAAATTTTGTCTTGAACTTAGTTCAAGATTTGCTCCAGTTCGAGGCTCTCCAACAACGTCTACTCCTACACAATTTTCTTAGAAATCAAATACGGTAAGTGGTCTTCTATCTTTCTTTTGTGTGATATAAGTTTCTACACTTATATTCATTTTTGTGTGTGAGTTAAGCTTCATAAAATAAATTAATTATGATTTTGAAAATTCGATGGGCATGATACGTATATTTGTTTCACTTTGATATGTTATTTGTTGGCTATTCGTGATATTATTTGAAGCATGTTAGAGTTATTTGGAAATATTTGAGATGCACTGTTAAGAATCAATTTAGAAATGGTTAAGGAATTTCCGATAATTTGATTTGATATGGCCCTGATGCGGTAGGTTATAATAACTGTTCCTTTGGCCTCTCCCCTTAGAGGAGTAACAAATAGGGGAATGATCAGTAAACCAGGAAAATGAGATAATTAACAGTGCAATATTTGCTTCATATTTGTATCAGATTCAGCATGCTTAAATTTTTTCGAGATTATAATATATATACATGTGTATATTTTGGTGTTTATTATGTCCGATCGGCCCTATTTGCTGAGTGTTTCCCAAAACACTCACCCCTTACTTCCCTCCCCAGATAATGAAGAAGATCAGCTAGAAGAGGATTATGAACAACACGTATTTTGGGATTGGTGATCAAGTTCAAGATATGAAAATTCAAGAATTTATTTCAGTCTTATTTCTTATTAAGTTATTGCTTCCGCACTTGTGTTTTTCCTTGTAAAAATAGTTATGGTATATGAAATAGACTGGTTTTTGGCAATTTGTTTTACTAAAATGCTTGTTTTTTCAATGTTAAATTGTTAACAACACCGATGTCAACTAGGCCCGGTTTCGGGGCATGACATTTTAGTGGTATCAAAGACCGCCAGGTTCCATAATCCGGATGAGAGGAACTTCTTGCTGAAATTTTTTTTTTCAGTTGTGTAGAAGTAGCCCTAGTTCAGATAGACCAGCTGAGAAAATAGACCAGTGGGAAGAGAAATAATCTGATAAGAAAAAATAGATGTCTTATGGAATAGATTTGTTAAGACTAATCGGATGCTAGAATGAACTTCAGTTTTGTCCTTGAATGTGTTATGGGACAGAATTAGACATGCCTGAAATGCAACATACTAAGCTTTTCACCAAAATGAGGAATTTTATTTCATAGATCTCCCACACAATATCTTGTGTGTTTAGCTAAGGTAAACCAATTAAGGATGATTCTAGTCAAGATAAACTTGGTTAAAGGAATTTAGTTTTGAACTATTCAACTATAAAAAAAAATATGGTTCATGATATATTTAGAGAAGAATTCAACTATTAGAGATTAATCTAATAGGAATGTTGGTAAGTAATCATCATAGGAAAAATTAAGAAAAGTCTGGATAAAAGAAACATGACGAGAGGATGAGTTTTTTTTTTTGGGAACTTGTTAGAACCAAATAAGATAATTAAGTAAATTGGGTTCAACTTGTAGATTTATGCCAATAAGAAAACTTTTTATGGAGATTAATTGTATCAAAATTATTTTTGGGTTTAAATAAGATCAGATACAAAATAATTTATTAGTCTCTAAATATATATATATATATGTATATATATATATATGAGTTCTTTTATGGTGCCCAACACTATATGCCCACTTCATGCCCACCATGTACAAGTCAACTCATCTATTGTACCGGTCAACTCATCTATTGTACATGGTGGGCATGAAGTGGGCATATAGTGTTGGGCACCATAAAAGAACTCTCTCTCTCTCTCTATATATACATCCTTTTGAAGTTATTTTTCCCCACTCAACTAACCTATTAAATTGATTTCTCTTTTCATCTTGCCCAAAGGTTTAGACATTGTATCTGTCTATACCATATTTTGTATACATTTTTCTTGTTCTTTTTTTTTTCGCCTCCAATTATACATTTTGAGTAACACTTGTATTTTGTCAAGCCATCATTCATCATGATCCAATAAGTCTGTTTGACTATATTGTCCTTTTTATTTTTCTTGTTTCAGTCTACATAAATCATTTCAGTTTTACCTCTGATATTCATATCAAAATTTGCTACTTTTCGACTTGCATTTTTAGAATATATCCCTTTTTATCGTTATTATTTTACCCAACCATGTTATCCAATCATATGATAAACCTTATATGATTATCAGTCTCACCTATTTGCTAATATATTTTTTTCACTCATAGTCTAGATAACCCAATATATTTTTTTATATTTATCATCCTAATTTTATTGGTTTGATTGGGTTATTCAGGCATTTTTTTTGAGCTACAAAGTTTTGTAGATCGTTTTAATTAGATTTATCTCCTCACAATTGACTACATTTTTGACGTAGCTGATTCAGCTGTTTAACCGAAATGTTTAATTGTTTTGGATAATTCACTTGTCCGAGATTTTCAGAGTCACTGTCCGTTTACATGATAAAATCCATAACACACTTCTATTATCCAAACCATTTTACTTAGTTTCCATAATCATATTGGTTATACTAAGTTAAATTAATTTTTATTTCTTTTCTATCGTTAATTTGTTTCAGATATCAAAATACTTGGTTTGTGATGAAATAATCATAAATACAATCAATATTCTATTCTTATTATTCCATGATGGAAAATCTATTCAATTCCCTTCCATCATTGTCACTTATGGAAAAAAATAAGATTCGAAAGTTTAGAGTAGAATCCATTAACATTTTAAGTGGATATTAGGAAACTAGGCTACATATTAGAATTATAAGTTGTATGTAATTCAAAATTTACAAAATAGGTAAATCATGTTCATATTTAGTTTAAGTTAAGACCATAGTCTTCCAATAGAAGGAATACTTATAAGGACGAATATAAGTTAAATTAAACAAAGAGCTTGATCGAGATTATGATCCAATAGATGTTAAGTTCCAAACTCGCATCAACGTCAAATCAAGATTTGATATATTACAAATTTTGAAGAGTTTCCAACAAGAGATAGTTTCTATGGTGAAACTTAGCGTTTTATATCAACCACAATTCAAATGGTAAAGACTGGGAAGTTAAACCCGAGATATGTCGGACCATTCGAGATTCTGGACAAAGTGGGGACATTGGCATAAAGACTGGCATTACCACCATATATGTCAAGGATTCACAATGTTTTCCACGTTTCACAACTAAGAATGTATATTCCAAACCCAAGTCATGTCCTTGAAATTGAACCCCTCGTAATAGAAGGGAATCTGAATGAGGAACTTAAGTATGAGGAGGTTCCTATTTGAATTGTGGATACAAAGGACCAAGTGCTGAGGCGACGGACCATTCCCTATGTTAAAGTGCAGTGGTCTAATCATTCTGAAAGAGAAGCCACATGGGAACTTGAAGAGAAGATGCGGAAAAAGTATCATTATCTTTTTGAAAAGCAACTCAACTCAAGTTTCGAGGACGAAACTCTCAATAAGGATTGTGGGATGTGAGAACCCAACTTTCCAGCTACTTTGAAGAGCTGTAACCGATGGAATTAAGAGCAATCATGATCAGTTTTTTGTTTTTAAATTCAAGGCTAATAGTCAAGAGTTGTAACAGCTAAGAATAAAGATAAATGATGGCTATTAAAAGGGGGTTTACTGGCCGTGAATGAGGGATGCTTCAGCTGCAATGTGCTGCCTATAAAGATGATGGGAAGGTACATTTTCTAGCACCACAACCCCACATATTCAAGTCCCAGCAATCTGCCATTTTGAAGAACCAAATTTGAGTGAAAATCTGCCCAAATTTGAGTTCTAAGTTTTGCTGATTTTCGAGCAACCTTGTTGCCAAAAATCTCGGAAAAGTCGGCATCGTTTCAAAGGGAAGATTCTGGCCATTGTCGAGAGTTTGAACAACATTTTTGAGAGCAAGAATTGGTCCATTATCGGAGCCTCTAAGTCTCCTGAATTTTAAGCTCAACAACAACCGTTTGAAACTCAGAAAATCTGCTCATTATCGATCTTCAAAGCTGCCCAGAAAACTCGGAGTGCGGTATCGATTCAAAGGAAACTTTTGAATCTGTATACGTTTCTAAGCCAACGCCTGTAGCAGCCATTGGAGAGTTAGCAACAATCAAGGTCCAGAAATCTGTTCGAAGTTGTGCCAAAACGTGATCGAGGAGCTGCACTTTTTCTATCCAAAACCGAGCAGCTAATTTTCCTTAAGACCGAGCATATTTTTTCTTGAACTTAATTTGAGATTTGATCCAGTTCGAGGCTCTCCAACAACATCTACTCCTACACGATTTTCTTAGAAATCAAATAAGGTAAGTGGGCTTCTATCTTTTTGTGTGATATAAGTTTCTACACTTATATTCATTTTTGTGTGTGAGTTAAAATTCATAAAATAAATTACTTATGCTTTTGAAAATTCAATCGGCATGATACGTATATTGGTTTCACTTTGATATGTTATTTGTTGGATATTCATGATATTATTTGAAGCATGTTAGAGTTATTTGGAAATATTTGAGATGCACTGTTAAGAGTCGATTTATAAATGATTAAGGAATTTCCGATAATTTGATTTGATATGACCCTGATGCGGTGGGTTATAATAACCGTTACATTGGCCTCGCCCTTAGAGAAGTAACATATAGGGGACTGATCAGTAAACCACGGAAAATGAGATAATTAATAGTGCAATATTTGCTTCGTATTTGTATCAGATTCACATGCTTAAATTTTTTCGAGATTATAATATATATAAATGTGTATATTTTGGTGTTTATTATGTCCGATCGGCCCTACTTGCTGAGTGTTTTTGAAAACACTCACCCCTTACTTCTCCCCCCAGATCATGAATAAGATCAGCTAGAAGAGGATTATGAACAACATGCATTTTGGGATTGATGATCAAGTTCAAGATATGAAAATTCAAGAATTTATTTCAGTCTTATTTCTTATTACGTTATTGCTTCCGCCCTTGTGTTTTTCTTGCATCGCATAAATCCAACTTGCATCAACTAATGATTCATCAAATTTCTTAGGTTCATTCTGAGATATAAAATATGCATGAAAAAATTCTTCTATATTCCGTCTTCTTGTTCTAATGGGATCGATTGAATCACTTGTGACCAACTCAGGTGGATGATTCTTGTTTCATCGAAGATTTGGTTCAATAGGGTGGTTAGTTGGAACTTCTTCTTCTTCTTCTTCTTCTTCTTCTTCTTCTTCTTCTATAAGATCTACCAACCTCTGAGTAAACTATAAATATCCCTTCATCTGATTTAGCATAAAAATTGTCATGTGTGTTTTTCCATTATTTTGAATATAACAAGTGCAACCAATATGCAATAATGGTTCGAGCTGCCTCTTCAAGCAGTATTAACTGCTTCAGCCCAAATAATTTGAGATATATTAGAATATGCAATAATGGTTCGAGCTGCCTCTTTAAAAGTTATATTTCTCCTTTCTGCGATACCATTTTGTTGGGGAGTTCGAGCTGCTGAAAATTTATGTCTAATTCCATGATTATCTATATAGGAAGTTAGGGTTTTATTTGTAAATTTAGTATTCCTATCACTTCAAATTCTGTTAATCATAGAATATTTTTCATTTTGCAGTCTATTTAAAAGTTTAATCATCTGAATACATTTTTGGTATTTTAACGGTAGAAAATTTTGAATAATCATCTACTACTACAAGAGTGTACCTCATTCCCCCCTAAACTATTTATAGGAATAGGAACAAAAAGATCCATATGCAAAAATCCTAGACATTGAGTGGAAGAGTTACAACCCTTATTTTTAGAAGTAGATAGTACCTGATTACCTAACTGACAAACAATACAAATATTTTCTTTTAAAATTTTTCCTTCTTGCAATCCTGTTATGTGCAATTTATGCACTTAATTTGCATATGATTTGACTTGGCTTTTGTGATGTATCGAGCGGTTTTATGCGTATTTGTTTGTTGTTTTTGTGATATGAAAAAATTGGAAGCTAAGCACCGAGAATTGGCGCAAAAAGGAATCACAAAGTAGTAATGGTCCAGAAATTATTGTTGACACTAAAATAATCCAAATCCGATCTCCACCATTCAAAATGTAGTATAAGATGTCTTAAAGCTTATGTCAAAATTTCAGTGATGCATGGTATCGTCTAGATTATCCTTTAGAAATTATTGATTGCACGTTTTGGTTGATATCAATATAATGTGTATAGTGAAAATAAAACGGCTCAAACTATGCGATTTTATAGATTGTAAATAGAAAACTAAGGATGCTAGGGACAAGAAATTGATTAGTTAGGTTCAAGAACTTCAAGTTATCTTGCATGTTATTGAGTAAAACTTTTCAAGTGGCAATTATCATTGAAAAACTGCTTCCACCATGAAAATTTTCAAAAATTATTGGAACACAGACACATATGAAAGAAAATGAATGTGTAAGAACTGTTTATTAGTCTTTGCATTTAAAAGACATCAAGGGATCTAAAAAAAACTTTTGAATCTTGATGTGGCAAAAGCCAATGTGGTTGAGCATGGTCAGCACTCGAAGGCCAAGAAAAATACTAGAACATTGGAAGAAATTCTGAGTTGGGGTCACAAAAGAAAAGTTCATGAGAAATTTCCCTAGAAAATGCTACAACTGTGACAGTCCAGTTCACAAATACAAGAAACCAAAGAAAAATTGGATGATAAATATGGTGGAGGACATGTCACAATAGGTCTCTAGTACGAATCTATATGTTGTTGTTTCAGAGGTGAAATTGGTAGGTTGAAACCCATGGGAATGGTAGAATGATACTAGTGCAACTCGCCAAATGTTTTCCGATAAAGAGTTATTTGCAATTCTTGATGAATTTGATAATGGTGAAAAAATGTATATGGGAAACTATTCTATATCTAATATCAAGGGGCAAGGAAAGGTTGTTTGAAAATGATTTTTGAGAAAGAGCTGGATCCTACAGTGTGTTGTATTTTCCTACAATTCTAAAGAATTCGGTGTCCGGTTCGCTTTTGAATAAACACTGCTTCTATTGGTTAATTCGAGTTATACAAAGTTATTTTATCAAAAGGATGAATATTTTTTGGAAAGGGTTATGTTTGTGATGGCATATTTAAGTTCAATGTATAACTATAAAGCCGAAATTAAATAAAGTGAATGCTTATATTTATTTCTCGATTCTTAAAATTTGTGACATGAAATACTAGGACATGTCAATCATGATGCAATTCGTGGATTAGTTAACTTGAAAAAAATGCCCGAATTCTATTTTGATAAAAACCAAAAATGTTAAATTTATGTTAAAGGGAAATTAACAAGATCATCTTTCCAAAATATTGAATGAAATAGTGAACTTCTTGATTTAATTCACTCAGATATATGTGAGTTAGAAGGAGTGCGAAAAATGGTGGAAATAAATATTTCATTACTTTTATTGATGATAACAAACAGTTCTGCTATGTGCATCTTTTTAAAAGTAAAGATGAAGTCATATATAAGTTTATACTTTCAAACGTGAAGTACAAAATCAACTTAGCAAGAAAATTAAGGTGTTAAGAAGTGATTGTGGAGGTGAACATGTATCACCATTTGTCAAGTTTTGTTCTCAACATGAAACTATTCACGAAAGAAATGAACATTATTCTCCTAACCAAATTTTATTGTAAAAATAAATAATTGTTCATTGAAAGAAACGATGAATGCATTATTCTTGAATTCTGGTTAGATAAGATGGTTTGACTGCAAATTTCAATTTAAATAGGGATCCTCACAAGAAAAAAGTTAAAAGTTCATGCGAGTTATGGAAAGGAATAAAACCTTCTTAGCAATAGTTAAGAGTTTTATGGGTGTGTCTTGTTGACGACCCTAACTTGGTAAGCCAAAGCATGGGGGTGCGGAGTTTCATGGTTCTTGGTGCGGGTTGCTAAGGTGATGCAAGCAAGAATGAGTTGGCTATTTGTGGGAAAAAAACACATAGGGTTATGGTCGACAAATTTTTGGAATGTGTTAGCCAAAAATATGTGTGTCACACTCCAAGCCCGTCCCTACATGACTGCACGATGGGTTCCTATAGCAACTACATGTATTCATTCTCTTTTTATGAAAATGATTAACCTAAGTCACTATAGAAGTTTATTGTAGCCCATTATAAACTGATTTTAAATATTTAATTTTTTTCCACGTGGGACATGTGTATCACAATTACCTCTCATTCAGAACACGACGTCCTTGTCGCGGCCTAACCCTATGATCCACCGACACCGGGAATCTAAAGGTGGCTCTACAGGTACAAGAGGTGGTTCCTATTGTGTAGCACTTTACCCCGCAAGTTCAAGAGGTGGCTCCCATGCACATAGCACTTTGCCATGCATAGCATTTATTTCCAGAGGTTCTTGCTGATGACGTCTCTGACAATATTCTCTCACCCCCTGGGCCTAGGCCCGCGACTGCACAATGTGCCCTTATAGCAACTACTTCGAATTCGTCCTCACTTTACGAAAATAATTAACCCAAGTTACTATAAAATTTCATTGTAGCTCATAATAAATTCATTCTATTCTATCATTTTTCTCATGTGGGACAAGAATATCACAATGCGGTTTGGTGTATTAGACAAAATTTTCTTGACAAATGAACCTCAAAGCACCGTAGGAGGGAGAAAATATGTTTCAAAGAAACTATAACTTATTACAGTCCTCGGTTTGGTTTTCTATATCTCTACATGATCTATTGTATTATTTATTTTTTGTAATTGTGATATCATTTTCTTCAAAATTCAAGTATTATTACATACTCTCTCATTTCCCCCAACATAAATGTTGCGTAATTTTATGTCCGCAAGTGCACGGTGTCAAGTTTTAATAAAGAGTAAGTAGAGTGTCGATCCACGAGGAGTAGTATTGAAAATTATTTGGTACTTGTAATTAAAATAGTCCAAACTTTTCAGAAAATTTAATAAAGGATTTTGGTTTTCAAACTTAAATAATTTAGAAATTTTAGCAAAGATAGCAAACAACTTTAGAGAAATATCAATGATAGAAAAATTTCTGGAGGATTTTATTTCACCTGGTTTTAACAACTACTTCTAATAAAATTATTTTCATGAACTCTATTCAATTAATAGCTAAAAACACTTAATTTTTTATTTTCCTCTCCCGAGCAACAGATAAAGTGTATCAAATAAGATTTGATTTCAATATCCATATTAAAAATCTAAGCTTACTGATATGCGTAAAACGATGTTCTTTCAAAGCTCCATTAACGTTATATACTTTCTCGAGCTATATAAACAATTAACAGTATATTTTCTATTGGTCCTATTCAAAATCCTCTCTCCCGAGCAATGATTTCAAATAAATATTACAATTCAATTATTGATCAAGTAATTGAAAAGACAATCAATACTAGAAAAAAAAAAATTAATCTAGGAGAATTCAATCCAATAAGAATCAAAAGTTGTAGAAGTGTCTACACTAGGCTACGTCTACCTCTAGACTAAGAAAACTTAGTTCATGATCAAATTCTGATAAACAAAAATCATGTTTTCAATGCTAAACATCAAATCAATAATAAAAAGTTCAAAAGAAAGATACCAAATCCGAATATTCGATGCTGTGTCCGGTCGATCGATATTCGTCTTTGTCCCTTGATTGTAGCTTCACGTTCCACCCAGATTTCTTCTTCAAAACTCCCGATCAAGCTCTCACGATTATGCTCTGATATTGTGGCGGCTGCTTCTTTTTTTTTTTTTGATCTTCAAATTATTTTTTTTTATATATATATGAAAGCCCATTGATCAAGTCCAAAATAATCTGAAAGTTTCCTTCCGAGAAATTAAAAATTCTGACTTTTGCGATGGTGCGGGCGCACATGAGAATTGGAGCGGGTGCGCATGAGAATCGTAATTCACATCTCCAAATTTCCCACAACAGCGCGGGCACGCTTAAGATGAGGCGCGGGCGCGCATGCTCTTCGTGATTTTATCTTCCAAAGCTTTTTACCTAGCGCTATTGCTCTTCCAACCAAGCGCAATTTCTCTTTAATATAGTGCTATTGTGCATAAATTAAGTATCCAAGGCGCAGCTGCTCTTATATTGGCGCAACAACACCCTCTTCTCATGGTACTGTTCTCATTCCAGCGCGCAATAATTTTCAAAAATTCATATATGCTAAACTAACCGTCGGATCGATCTGAAAGTTTGACATAAGATTTAAAACATCTTAAAATATATTGTGAACGATGGAGATTGGATTTGGATTTCTCTTAAATGCTCGGTATTTTTCTGAAGTTTGCTGTCCGTAATCCATTCATCCGCTTTTTCTCGGTACTTTTCCTCCAATCCTTGCATCTCACAAAAATAACAACAAATATGCATAAAATCCACTTAATACATCATGAAAGCCAAGTCAAATCATATGTAAATTAAGTGCATAAAATACACTTATCAAATCCCTCAAACTTAGACTTTTGCTAGTCCCGAGCAAAACAATAATGTGTAATATAATTGACCTCCGAATTTTATATTCCAAGATTCAATCCAAATGTTGGCTAATTTCTCAAGAGTTCTCATGTATGTGTGATTTGCCAATATTGTCTATATTCCTCACTTTTGATACATTAGTGCAACAAGTTTGTTTCATAGAATCATCAAATCCGCTCTCTAGTTTCGAAACACTCTCTATCAAGTTCAACATCTACTCATTAAGATCAAAAGGACTTTTCAAGGTATATCACAGTTTTTTCATAACGCCGGATTTTGCACCCGGGTTTGTTTTAGCCTCATAAATTACCCGCAAACTTAACTATAACTAAAGATAGGATTCAGATTTCAATTCTCTCCTCTATAGCCCGGATGGAGCCATTTTGTCCGCAAATAAGCATGGATTGGTGATTAGGATTTCAATCCCTTTTCCGGCCTGGATGGAGTTGTTAAATTTTTTTTTTCCTTTTGCTTTTGCAACTTTTTAGCTACTCAATGAATTCAATAAAATTGCCTAAATTATCTCTTTGCTCGTATTAGTCTACCTTGGTCTTGAGTATCCATCACCAAAGTTAAGAATCTAATAATCCAATCCACTCACAAAATCACAAAGATTCTCTATCGCTAGGGTGTCAACAATCAAGGCATTCGTGCATAGTCTACCTCGGTCTTGAGTATCAATCACCAATTAAGAATCTAATAATCCAATCCACTCACAAAATCACAAAGATTCTTTATCGCCAAGGTGTCAACAATCAAGGCATTCGTGCATATGGGTGAGAACTCAAGATTAAATATAGCTAACAGCCTAACACTGACATTTTTAACACAAAAATTATTTTCATCATAGGCCAACACAATTATACATCATTCCTTTAACTCAACCTAACTCATGAAAATTTTCAAATTTGTCAAATTTTCACACACCCCCAAACTTAATATGTGCATTGTCATCAATGTACATTATTAAATGAAAAAAATGACACGTATCTTGGGCACCGAGCATCAGTATTCGGCACCATTTTCTCATTCAAAGCTCTTGTTCAGGGGTAGCTCCTAAACTCTTTCAACTCCACACTTTTCACTTGCAAAACTCAAAATAATTATTGATGTCTAATTTCCTAATGAAAAAATAATAAAATAAAAACAACTAAAATAAAAAACAAATAAAAATACTAGCTTGGGTTACCTCCCAAGAAGCACTTAATTTATAGTACATAGCCCGACTGTACTCCGATTCTAGCCCGGTTCCATTGTTTTGGCAGACTTTCCCTTTTCCTTCACCCTCCAAACATACTCAACAACCCTTTTGAACTTTGATTTCTTTTTCTTCTTCTTCTTGGCCACCAGCGGATCCTTCTCTCTTGGCGAGTCTACCTCATTAACAGCTTTGTGCTTGCAATCCAGCTTCTCGACTTGCTCAATCATGAACAATTCCTCCATGGACGAATTAATTTCCTTCTTGAATATATTAAAAATTACTTTTTCACCTTGTACACCTATCGTAAATTCACCATTCTTGAAATCTATTTTGAAATCAGCAGTAGCCAAAAATGGTCGCCCAAAAATCAATGGAGTGGCATGATCTGCTTCCATATCCAAGATCACAAAATCAGCTGGAAAGCTAAATTTGTCCACCTTGACCAGCACATCTTCAACAATACCACGAGGATACGTGATTCTTCTATCCTCCAACTACAATGTGATCGTGGTCGGTTTCATTTCTCCAAGCTCCAAGGCCCTGTAAATAGACAATGGAATCAAATTAATAGTGGCCTATAAATCACATAAAGCACTACTAATATGAGATCCACCAATAGAACAAGGTATATTAAAACTCCCTAAATCTTTTAAATTTTGTGTCATCTTCTTTTGGAGCACGACATTACACACTTCAGTCAAGTTAACTACCTCGTTCTCACGCAACATTCTTTTCTTGGACATCACCTCCTTTATGAAATTTTCATAGTTTGGCATCTGCTCCAAAGCTTCAGCAAAAGGGATGTTGATGTGTATCTTCTTGAAAATCTCCAAAAATTTTGTGAACTGCTTATCCAATGCCTTCTTTTTGAACATTTTTGGATATGGAATTTGCGTCTTATACATCGATTTCTCCTCAACTCCACTCTTCTTTTTTACTCAATAATTTTCTCATCACACTCATAATCTTCACCTTTCTTTGGCTTTTCACTCTCTTCTTTTCCTCATTCGGCCCCTAATTCTTTTCCACTTCTCAAGGTAATAGCCTTGTAATGTTCTTTTGGATTTACCTCTATATTGCTGGGAAACTGACATCTATTTTGATCCTTCAAAGCAATCGCAAGCTTTCCAATTTGAGTTTCCATGGATTTCATCATGATACCAATATTACACATGTGCATCTCCAAGCTATCAAGACGATTCTCAGTTCTTGACATCTTCTTACCAGATTTAGTGACAAAATACTTACTACATCTTCCAACAAAGGCTTTTCCTCTCCCTTATTTTCATAAGAAAAATTTTCATGGTTACGCAATTCATGATGATAAGAATTTGGGAAATGGGTACTTCGATATCCTCCATAGCTTTTGGTGTTAATGTATCGCGCCTCATCAAGAGCGTGTCTGTGAAATAAAGGCCGCCTTGCCTTCAAAATTTCAGTGCTTATAGTCGCTATCTGTGAAGTCAATGCCGATAATTGAGCAGATATAGACGTGGCAGGATCCACTGCATAGACTTCGACTGATTTCTGTATGCCATCTCGTTCAGTCGGCCACTGAAAAATGTTGATCGTCATTTGTTCTATCATCTCATATGCGTTAGCCAAACCTTCGCAAATATTATACCTCTAGCTGCAAAATCCACATACATTCTTGTTGGAGCATTCAGTCCATTATAAAAATATTCAATCTGCTCCCAATCAGTAAAGTTGTGGTTCGGACACCATCTCAACAAATTCTTATAACGCTCCCATGCCTCGTACAACAGAATCATTTTGCCTGAAAGTGCTAATCCAAATCTTCATTTGGGTGGACTTGGCAGGTGAAAAATATTTTGCCAGAAATTTAACTGCCATGTCCTCCCAAGTAGAGATACTTCCTAGAGGCAGTGATTTCAACTAACTCCTCGCCTGATTCCTGAGAGAAAATGAAAACAAACGTATTCTGATTATATCTTCAGAAACTCCATTAAATTTTACCATGTCAGTTATCTCCAGGAACGTCCTCAAGTGCAGGTGAGGATCGGCAGTTGCACTTCAATTGAATTGGTTCTGCTGAACCATCTTTGTCAAAGCCGGCTTAAGCTCGAAATTGTTCGCATTGATGGTTCCACGAGCTATACCAGAGTAGTGAGCTTGGATCACTGGCCTGAAGTGGTCTCGGATTGGCACCCAAGGAAGTTGATTATTTTCAGCCATTGCTTGCACTTCTTCTCTTAAACTGCAATTCAGAAAAAAAAATCAGTAACTAGAAATAAAATAAGGAAAAATCTAAATTAAAATCTAGACTAATTGGTAACAATACTAATATAAATTTAATAATTTACTACCTGAAAATGGCGCAAAAAACTTATTGCGTAATTTTGTGTCCGAAAGTGCACAGTGTCAAGTTTTAATAAAGAGTAAGTAGAGTGTCGATCCCACGAGGAGTAGTAATGAAAATTATTTAGTATTTGTAATTAAAATAGTCCAAACTTTATTCAAAAAATTTAATAAAGGATATTGGTTTTCAAACTTAAATAATTCAGAAATTTTAGCAAAGCTCGCACGCAACTTTAGAGAATATCAATAATAGAAAGAATGTCTAGAGGATTTGATTTCACCTTGTTTCAACAATAACTAATTCTAATAAAATTATTTTCATGAACTCTATTCAATTAATAGCTAAAAACACTTAATTATTTTATTTCCCTCTTCCGAGCAACAAATAAAGTGTATCAAATAAGATTCAATTTCAATATCCTTATTAAAAATCTAGGCTTACTGATATGTGTGAAACAATGTTCTTTCAAAGCTCCATTAACGTTATATACTCTCTCGAGCTATATAAACAATCAACAGTGCATTTTTTATAGGTCCTATTAAAAATCCCCTCTCCCGAGCAATAATTTCAAATAAATATTACAATTCAATTATTGATCAAGTAATTGGAAAGACAATCAATACTAGAAAAAAACAATTAATCTAGGAGAATTCAATCCAATAAGAATCAAAAGTCTACACCAGGCTACGTCTACCTCTAGACTAAGAAAACTTAGTTCATGATCAAATTTTGATAAACACAAATTATGTTTTCAATTCTAAAAATCAAAAAATAATAAAAAGTTCAAAAGAAATATAAAAAATCCGAATATTCGATGTCGTGTCCAGTCGATCGATCTTCGTCTTTGTCCTTTATTGTAGCTTCACGTTCCTGCCCAGATTTCTCCTTCAAAACTCCCGATCAAGCTCTCACGATTATGCTCTGATATTGTGGCGGCTGCTTCTTTTTTTTTTTTTTTTTTTTTGTGATCATCAAATTCTCTTTTTATATGTAGATGAAAGCCCATTGATCAAGCCCAAAAGAATCTGAAAGTTTTCTTCCCGAGAAATTAAAAATTCTGACTTTCGCGATGGCGCGGGCGCACATGAGAATTGGAGCGGGCGCGCAAGAGCATCATAATTCATTTCTCTAAATTTCCCACAACAGCGCGGGCACGCTTAAGATGAGGCACGGGCGCGCATGCTCTTTGTGATTTTATTTTCCAAAGCTTCTCACCTAGCGCTATTGCGCTTCCAACCAAGCGCAATTGCTCTTTAATATTGCGCTATTGCTCTTAAATTAAGTATCCAAGGCGCAGAAGCTCTTATATTGGGGCAACGGCTCCTTCTTCTCGCGGTACTGTTCTTATTCCAGCGCGCAACATTTTTCAAAAAATCATACTCCAAAACTAATAGTTGGATCGAGCAAAAACTTTTACAGTAGCTTTGAAACATCTTAATATTTATTTTGAACGATGGAGATTGGATTTGTATGTCTCTTAAAGGCTCGGTAATGTTCTGAAGTTTGCTGCCCATACTCCATTCATCCGTTTTTTTTCGGTAATTTTCCTCCAATCCTTGCATCTCACAAAAACAACAAATACACATAAAATCTACTCAATACATCATGAATGCCAAGTCAAATCATATGTAAATTAAGTGCATAAAATGCACTTATCAATAAACTAATTTTTCCTCAATTTTTTGTATAATATATATTATAGATAATTTATTTCTCCTAAAAACCAAAGCTTATAATGCAACCAACACAAAAATTTGTTTTAAATTTTCTAGTGAAAAAGATGAGTCTTGATTGATGATGATGATGATCAGTGATCGAGCAAATACTACCACCACAAATCAACTTATATATATATATATCAATTAGGCTCGAATAAATTCGCAAGTGCACGAGTCAAGTAATAATATAGTGTACAGAGTACCAATATCGTCCCACAGAGATTGATTTATGAGACAAAATTACCTCAAGTATGATTCTTTAATTAATTATAACTAGAGAGAGAATAAATTAATAAACTAAAATAAAAAGAATAAAACAAAAGAGAATAAAGAAAAATAAGTTCAGAAAATAAATAAACGATTGTTAGGATCTTGGTTCACCTGCCCCTTTTCTTCTCTAATGATTGAATTTTAATTCTCAAATCATGCTTTTGACGAAATTCCCTAATCTATCAATATACTCTATCGAGCTATATTAATCTAATTAACGAATTGTAATAACCAAGTCTCCTTGCGTTATTTAACAATTGCAATTGCATTAACGATTTGTGGAATCCTCTAGCTTTTGACCTAGTGGACTATGACTATCAACATGTATCCAACCTCATATCTCTATGCAAGTTGTAGATCCATAGATTATATTACCCTATCATGTCATAAAATCTCCTCTCGATATCAATTACAACACATAAAATCAATTAAGAAGTTGATCAATCTCCAAAATTTCAATAAACACAATAATATAATCAAGAATGATTAAAAACCAAAATTAAATCTTCAAGAAGAAATCAAAACAAAGTTTTGAGGGTAGGATCCCCTAAATCCCAACAAATAGAAAGTAATCTAAGAAGAAAAGTAGGAAATCGCTTCTCTTGGGTTGTTGTTCTTCCTTGAGTTCTTCACGTTCTTCACCCTCTTGATGGCCGCCGTCTCTACGTTTCTGATGTGTTTGGAACCCTTATAACGTCAGAATTTTTCCTATTTATAGTGCCCAAGAGTCCTTTCCTTTTAAAAACACCCAAAATACAATATTTCCAAACTACGCGGGAGCGCTCGGTCTGCAAAATTCTACCGACCAAGCACTGGGAATTCGCCAACTTTCTGCCCATTTTTTCCATTGGGCACTCGGTCTGCAATAAATTGGAGCTCGGGCGCCCCCTGTTTCTTTCAGCGTGCGACATTTTTGAAAAGTTCATAACTTAAGTTCTAACCGTCGGATTGAGCTGAAATTTTGATAGCATCTTTAAAACATCTTGAACTTTATTTTGGACATTGAGATTTGATTTGGAGCTCTCTAAAATTAAATTTTAATTTTTGACCAAGGCTGCTCCGTAATTCATTCTTCAAAAACCATTTTCCTACAAAATTAAACTGAAGAGTGAAATGCACATGCATGAGATTTATTTCAAATAAAACATATAAAAACACACATGAAACCATATGAATGCATGCAAAATAGACATAAAATAATGTACACAAAATGCACTTATCAACACCCCCATACTTAAATATTGCTCGCCCTTGGGCAAGACATGCAAAACAAAATGCAAACATAAACATAATCAAGGATGAATCATAAACGTGCACAAACTCCAAGAAATTCTCACATTCAAAAATTAAAAACTACAAACTTTTGATTGTTCACAATACACTGACAGTTTAACGTAAACGTGTGTGTATGCCATGTTATTCCAGTTTCGTGCAACTTCAAAAGAATCCATCCTAAGAATGTTTAGCGACCTATGAAAATTCAATGCAAGTATTACAATCCAGCACTCCGTCATCTCAACAATCCCAAACAGAAACATGCACTTTCTTGAGATTAATTACGTACCTCCGGATTTTGCACCCGGTATTTTTTTATAAGCCCCAATAATTATCCACAAACTTAGTAATTATAACTAAGATAGGATTCGCATTTCAATCCCCTCGTCTATAGCCAGGATGGAGCATCAATCACATTTAACCCGCAAACTTAGCTATTGAACAATGATTAGGATTTCAATCATTATCCAAGCCCGGATGGAATTGTTATTTTAAAATTTCAAAATTATTAACCCCATGGAACCGCATACTTAGTCAAGAACAAGAGATTATGATTTCAATCCCTTTCTCGTAACCCGGATGGATTTAACTTAATTTTCAACAAAAGTTTTTTATTTTCAAAAATTTTATAGGTACACCCAAGATCACACATGCAATGTCTAACAATCATCAAGAATCCAAAGACACTATCATGATCAACAAGCATCTATTGTCGTGCAATGGTCAAACAAACACGAACTTCATCAATTACTTTGCTACACTACACCAGTCTAAGATGCGTGCTTAATATGATTCACGATTCAACCAACAGCTTCTCATGTTCAATAAAAAAACAACATTTTTTCAAAAACAATTTTTTTTCACAATTATATTATCATCGGCCAACATTCATCATTCTACTTATTTACACAACAAAAACACAAAACATAATGATATGCATGAATACAAACTATATGCAATAATCTAAACCATATGAATGAAAAACGCAAAGATGAACGAAACAAACTAAATAACCCCCCCCCCCCCCCCCATACTTATCCAAACATTGCCCTCAATGCTCTAGAACAATGAACAGAATGAAAAACGAACAAATGCAAAACAAAAATAAACACAATGAAAAAAAATAACACTCCCCTGGTCAATCATCGTGGTGTATATCCATCTGTCGCTGCTGCACCACATTTCTTAGGCCATCATTATTCCCATATATTCACCTTGCAAATCAAAAATTTTGAGGGATAAAACATGATCAACTCAATATAAAGCAACAAATAGATAAAAAACTAACACTAAAAAATAAAGTAAAAATCTTGGGTTGCTCCCAAGTAGCGCATGATTTTCAGTCTTTGGCTCGACCCTCAGACGCACTCATCAAAGAGCGGTTGACACCCAAAGTAAGTGCCATATGACACCACCAATGGGTCTTTGTTCCATGTGCCCTCAAGCTTGGCAAGATGTATGCAGTTTATGCTCATCACCTCAACAACACTCCATAGCAGCTGATAAACATGGGAAGAGAATATTTCTGTGGGCTCTCGGAGAACAAATTCTTGTGAAACTGGTGTTGGCGGTGTATCTACATATATTTTCTCCCTTAGAACTCCTTTCGGTCGAGGTTCAATGGCCACATACTTGTCCACCATATCCTCCAGTGAATGGAAAATCAATTGAAAATAACTTACCTCCTCTTCTTGAAACTCGAATGGTTGGTCTGAAAATTCTAGGTAATGAGCATCTTGTGGGTCTTGTTGGCTCCAAATATGTGGTGTAAGATCCCAATACCTGTGATAGTCAAATTCTGTCATATCCTCTAGTATGTATATCGCACTGTCATCATCTTGTCAAAATAGTGAACAACCAGTTTGCAAAGCTCCATTAATTACCCATCTCCTTGTTACTGCATCCAAACCATTAAGAAAAAATTTAAGAAGAAAATAATTGGAGAAATCATGATACCAGAATGTGTTGGCCAAATTATTGAATCTCTCTCATGCTGCGTAGAATGGCTCTCCATGTTGCTGGGTAAAACTCGTGAATAATTGTCGATGGAACATCTCAAAGTATTACGCCAGATGAATTCCTGCAAAAATAAAATATAAAATGGTAGATCACGCAAGAATAAAATAGAAAAAAGAAATAAAAAATTAACTAAAGATAACAAGAAGTAAAAATTGTCTATTCAATCCCCGCAACGGCGCCAAAAACTTGATCGAGCAAATACTACCACGACAAATCAACTTATATATATATATATATATATATATATATCAATTAGGTTCGAATAAATTTGCAAATGCACAAGTCAAGTAATAATATAGTGTATAGAGTACGAGTATCGTTCCACAGAGATTGATTTATGACAAAATTACCTCAAGTATGATTCTTTAATTTATTATAATGAGAGAGAGAGAGAATAAATTAATAAACTAAAATAAAAAGAATAAAACAAAAAAGAATAAAGAAAATAAGTTCAGAAAATAAATAAACGATTGTTAGGATCTTGGTTCACCTACCCCTTTTCTTCTCTAATGATTGAATTTTAATTCTCAAATCATCCTTTTGACGAAATTCCCTAATCTATCAATATACTCTCTCGAGCTATATTAATCTAATTAACGAATTGTAATAACCAAGTCTTCTTGCGTTATTTAACAATTGCAATTGCATTAATGATTTGTGGAATCCTCTAGCTTTCGACCTGGTGGACTATGACTATCAATATGTATCCAACCTCATATCTCTATGCAAGTTGTAGATCCATAGATTATATTACCCTATCATGTCATAAAATCTCCTCTCGGTATCAATTACAACACATAAAATCAATTAAGAAGTTGACCAATCTCCAAAATTTCAATAAACACAATAATATAATCAAGAATGATTAAAAACCAAAATTAAATCTTCAAGAAGAAATCAAAAAAAAGTTTTGAGGGTAGGATCCCCTAAATCCCAACAAATAAAAAGTAATCTAAGAAGAAAAGAAGGAAATCGCTTCTCTTGGGTTGTTGTTCTTCCTTGAGTTCTTCACGTTCTTCACCCTCTTGATGGCCATCGTCTCTATGTTTCTGATGTGTTTGAAACCCTTATAACGTCATAATTTTGCCTATTTATAGTGCCCAAGAGTCCTTTCCTTTTAAAAACACCCGAAATACAATATTTCCAAACTACGCAGGAGAGCTCGGTTTGCAAAATTCTACCGACCGAGCGCTAGGAATTCGCCAACTTTCTGCCCATTTTTTCCAGTTGGCGCTCGGTCTGCAATAAATTGCAGCTCGGGCGCCCCCTGTTTCTTTCAGCGCGCGACATTTTTGAAAAATTCTAACTTAAGTTCTAATCGTCGGATTGAGCTAAACTTTTGAAAGCATCTTCAAAACATCTTGATCTTTACTTTGGATGGTCGAGATTTGATTTGGAGCTCTCTAAAATTAAATTTAAATTTTTGACCAAGGTTGCTTCGTAATTTATTCTTCAAAAATTATTTTCCTACGAAAATTAAACTGGAGAGTGAAATGCACATGCATGAGATTTATTTCAAATAAAACATATAAAAACACACATGAAACCATATGAATGCATGCCAAATAGACATAAAATAATGCACACAAAATGCACTTATCAATCAGTATCTATTGTAGCACGTATCTGAGTACCGGTTATGGTTGCACTCACCTATTTGATTTATAGGATGTCATCTCAGCCGGTTGTTATACAGGTTCTCACAATGATTGCTTTAATTTGACAATCTATTTAACAAAATTTATTTAATAATTATATCCTAACATTTTATTAATAACAAAACCTTGAAACATTATCCGGAATATTTTAATAATATATGTTTTAAGTTGAATATTTATTTTTATTTATAAATATAAGTTTCTAAATATAGTATATTTAATAAAATAATCACATTTTTTTTTATTTTTTGAACGAAATCTTGTATATGAAAAAAAAAATTCCGGAGTTTCTCTCCCTACCCGACGAAATCCCGAATAGTCGGGTCCCGAAATGTTTCGGGTACGGGATCGGGAGAAAAAAAGTTTCCCAATTCTTTTTGGGACGAGAGTTGAGTAGGATGTTTACGGGACGGGTCCCGACACTCTTCTACGCCTACTATATATATATATATATTTATATATATATATATATATATATATATATTTTCAGTGGTTTTAGCAATTGAAATAGAGTTTTTTGAAGAAGAATTAAGAAAAGAAAATTCTATGACTATCTTATTGTCATTTTATTTTCAAAAAACTTATTTTTTATATAATCATTATTTTAAATTTTTTTACTCATTACAAAATATATATCATTATAAATGATATACATAAATAGTATTTTGTACACACACTATTGAAAAATTGGCAATTGGTACAAAAATGATTGTAAATGACTTAATTCATATATTACCTAATTATACATTCAAGTTTCCCCCAATCTAAAATAATTTTAAGCATTTGTTATTATTAAATTCAATGAGACAATAATTTTTTTTCAAGTTCATTATATTGATTAAAATTTAATATAATAAAGATTATAATATAATAAATAAATTTAATGTTTTTTATAATAATGTTTGAACTCTTAACTAATAAACTATATATTTAGTTTGTGAGAACCCTTTTTTTAAACCTGTGAGACCTTGGTTCTAAACATCTAATCTCGGATTAAACAATAATTAAGCATAAAAGATTCAAGATTAAAAGCAATAAAGAATTTTTTTTTTAAAAATAAACGGTGCCTCGCTCGATCGGTAAGATTCAACCGATCGAGCGAGTAAGGATTTGCAAACTCACTGCCCGAAAGAATCCAGCGCTGCTCGATCGGTAAGATTCAACCGTTCGAGCAGACAACTTTTTTGAAAAACAGAAACATGGCCCAAAGTCAATTGCTCGATCGGTCAAAATCTACCGATCGAGCGATGATAGTACAGGAATTAAAAACAGCAGAATTCTTGCCAAAGCTCAAGTCTAATACATACAAACATAACAAGGTTCATAATACATGCAACGACAACATTCAATCCCTAATATTCGATTAATAGAAACTACAAACATCAACCAAGTTCGAGTTCTAAACATGCTTCAAAATATAAACTAGATTGACATGCTGAATCGACTTCTAAACAGAGTCTCACTTCTATCCCTTGATCTTGAAGCTAACCAAGCCTCCTCTGACTAGTTCCTGCCCCACCTGTTGCCAAGTACACATACAAAACAAAGCAACAGCCGAATGACTCCGGGGAGAATGATATTTCCAATAAAAGCAACATAACATGCAATAACAAGTAATATCTCAATAACATGAAATACAACAACATATTCGATGTTAATACAAATGAATGCATGTCTTTAAAATCGGGATATCAATTCTGATAAACAAGGGATTACTGCTATGCTTTTGGGATCCCGAGGATGAGATCACGTAACGACTCACTGACTCTTCCAATCGAGGTTGTGCCACGTATCCCAATCCCCTAGACTTTGGTGTGACTATAAGGAGTATGCTGACACTAGGTGAACTTTTAAAACCCAGGCCACTCGCAGTATATCCCCCAAAACGTCTAAACAAAAAAGGCCGTTCTGCCCGCTGAAATAAAAGGTTTGGCTCAATATGAATGCATAAGAAAACATAAAGCATTAAGCCATACAACAAAGTTCAAACAACAAAATACATGTTTCACATTCTAGAACAAGTATTGATGCAAGTATGTGATTTTAAGGGAAAACTCAAGAACCAACTGTCTCGAGTATGCTATCTCGCTAAAACGATGACTGCTTGTACCTTTCGATTCGAGTAGCTCCAACTCTGGATAAGCTACAATAAAAGGTTATATCAAAAACTATACAACCTAACAACAACGAACGCTCAAGGTAAACTCTTTACCGCTCTTTGTACAACTCTTCGACGATCGACTTCTGCTCACTTTGGGCTCGAAAAACTTCAAACAAAACTGGACATAGGCAAAAGATGATCAACAACGATGAACAAACCCATTTTCCAAAGTTCTACGATTCAAACAGTTCAAAATCTCAAAACTCAAACCGGCGGCATAACGTCTATAAACTGATTATACCGGATACGCAGACAGAATTACAGCATTGCAAACAACTCAAATCAATGCTAAAACAACAATAACAAATTAAATCCAACACATCTCAAAATCCATTATTTCGAAAATGCTTTCAAAAATCATAACAATTCTGAACGACGCTCTATTTCAAAATCGACTGAGAATAAACGTTAAGAACTCGTTCAAGAACAACATAACCAAAACTCAATCGATTCTAACAACATCCAAAAATAGAAGTGCAACTGATCGGAGAAAAACTTACTATAGAACGAAGCTCTCGCAGCCATGATCGCTAATCTGCCTTCAGAAATAATTTCTACCGGACGGATCGACCGAAAACTGAAATCTGAAAGCTCGAAGAAGCCTTAGGGCATTAACAATGGAGGGAGACGTCTTGTAGGAGGTGGTGGAGGAGAAGGGAGAATTCAAAGAAAGTAATATAATATAACAAACTCCAAATTTGCATTTTAGTCCCTGAAACATCCAAAAATTGCAAAATAGACCCTAATCAAAATCAAGTCGGCTCTTGAACTCTGTAATTTTCGATTATCTCAAATAAACTCAATTAAGATAAATTTGGGGCGTTAAAAAACCCATACAAACTCGGCCCGTAAAAATTTATTTGTTTTAGCCCTAAATTTTCGAAACTTGGCCTTCAAGGTAATTCGAATTAGGCTCAATTTCTCAAACATGGAAGCTGTATTCGTTCCTTTGTTTAGACTCATGATGACCAAAATTATGGACACCCAATCAACCCACATTCTGTAGCACAATCATGTCAAAACTTTGCATATATATATATATTCTTTGCCTTTTGAACGAGATTTAGGCTGATCTCACTCCCAATTTAGGCTGCAATCTGCCTCTCCATCAGCTCTTATTTCACGTTCAAAGGCTGCAGAAGAAACATACCAAAACTCCAGAACCAGAACCTCTGTTCGTCCATTTTTCTGACCTTCAAATTCGATCTCCACCTTTCAGAATATACTAAAATATGTTTTGAGCATTGTGTAAAAATTTCATTCCAATATAACAGTTAGATTTCTGGAAAACGCCTTCATGTTTTGCTATGTATAAGATTCATTCATTCCATATGATCCCTATTCCCTCCATATGTTAATTTTACGATCTTGTAAGTGAGCTTATATATGCTGTAACACCCCAAGTTTATCTTAATTGACTTTATTTGAGATAATAGGAGATTACAGAGTTCAAGAGCCTATTTGATTTTGACCAGGGTCTATTTGAAAATTTTGGATTTTTCAGGGACTAAAATGTAAAATTGGACTTTATTAGATATTTAAGCTTGAATTGACTCTTCCCCTTCACTTCCATCTCCTCCCTCATGCCTCCTCCCCCCATTGAAGGCGCCTCCATGCTTTCCCAAGCTTTGTGATTTCAGTTTTCGGTCGATCCGTCCGTTAGAAATTATTTCTGAAGGCAGATTAGCGATCACAGCAGCGAGAGCTTCGTTCTATAGTAAGTATTTCTCAAATAAATTTTACTTTATTTTCCGGATGTTGTTAGAATCGAATGAGTTTCGGAGATGTTGTTCTTGAGCTAGCTCTTATCGTTTATTCTCTGTCAGATCGGAATTAGAGCGTCGTTCGCATTTGTTATAAATTTTATTGTGATTTTCGAGAATGGGAGTTTTGAGATTTGTTTGTTTTGAGTTGTTTTTGATGATGTGATATTGGTTTGAGTGTATTCGATGTAATTACTGTTGTCTGCGATTTTGGATTGATCATAATATAGCCGTTATGCCGCCAGTTTGAGTTGTGGGCTATAGTTTGGTTGAGTTGATTTGAACCGTTTTCAGTCGAGTTTGAATGTCGATTTTGATCTCGAGCCTTTATTACTTCCTTTTCAGATTCGTTCAAAAGTCATTGAGTTGAGAGTTTGTTGGAGTTGAATCGTTTTGAAGATTGAAGCCGGTATAGTATCGATTTCTTATTATCGATTGAGGAAGATTGAATGAATTTTGAATGAGTAATTGTTGTTTTACAGAGTTGAAGCTTGTGAAGCCACAAAAGAGGTATAAGACAACTTACACTGGAATGGAACGAGTGACTCGAATCCGATTTGATTCGAGTGTTCCGAAGAAATCACATACTTGCATGTTAACTAATTTGCTTGACTTTAGTTGAATGAGTTATGATTTGCATTGCATTTATATTGAGCCAAATGATTTTTTTTCATTTTGAATTAGACGTTCTGAGAATTATAGCACGGTGCATTAGCAGGCGAATTACTGCAATGACCGACTTAACTCTCTATAGTTGCTTCAGAGTCTAGAGGATTGAAGTACACATCATCCTCGAAACGAGAGTTTGGTGTGATTGTTTGTGGTATTTTATCCTCGGGATCCCAATCGAAGAAGAAGAAAATAACAGGAGTACCTTTTGATTATCCAGACTTGATAATCCCGGACTTTAAAGACATGCATTTCATTTTAGATTCCTCTTGAATTGATTTGTTGATAATTGAATATTATGAGTTGATGTATTAATTGATATTGCATGTTTGTTGATTTTACTGGGAATGTTATTCTCACCGGATTATCCGGCTGCTGTTTGTCTTTGTATTTGTGCTTGGCGACAGGTGGGGCAGGACCGAGTCAGAGATCGCATGGCTAGTTGGTCGAGTTGATAGAGTGAGGCCTTGGTGTTTTAGAAGTCGAATAGGTAATCGAACTTAGATTGTATTCGAACTCGTTATGTTTTGTATTGAATAAACTAGACTGAATCATGTTCTACCTTTGAGGATTATATAATCTCCAGAACTACCTTGTATTGTATGAGACTTGATTGTTGTTGGAATTGCATGTTATTGGTTTGAGTTGGCGAGATGATTTCTGTTTTTTTTTATTGTTCTTGTGCAGGGGCGCCCGATCTACAATTTTTAGCACACCGGGTGCACCCCCTTTTCAATAAAACAGCAGGGCTGCTGTTTTGGCCACGCCCGAGCGGTAGTTTCTACCGCTCGAGCGCGGAACCCTTTTAAAAAATTTGTTTTAATGCTTTTAATCTTGGATCTTGTTTGCTCTATTGTTGTTTTATCCGAGATTAGATGTTTAGAACCGAGGTCTCACATTTAGTGGTATCAGAGCGATAAGTTCTTAGTTGAACTAGAAGTGAGCGGGGTAGATCGAGTCCGCTTGAATTGGCTCCTCGCATGTGATTGAGTTATGTATTTGATTATTTAATTCTTATTCGAGCATGATTTATTATTTGAGAAGTATTTGAATTACATGATTATGTTATTTAAATTATAAAGCATGGACTACATGAGATATAACTGTTTTTGTTTATCAACTAATATCCGAAGTTCTGAGAGGTTGAAAGGGCACTGAATTGCAGCGATTAAGATATCTTGTGTCCTAACCTTTGATATTCAGATAGGTCCTCGTCGAGTAATTAACAGAAACCCATCGCCAGTTACTCCTCCGAATGAGCAATCTAGTACCGAAACTGTTCAGATGGATGCCACAGCAACGCCTATGGAAACCTTACTGAAGAGGTTTCAGTCATTTAACCCGCCATTTTTGCAGGGTACAGAGAATCCTGTTGACTGTGAGATATGGTTGGACGACATTGATCAATTGTTTGATTCCCTTGACTATTCTAATGACCGCAGAACTAGGTTGGTTATTCATCAGCTTCGGGGTGTTGCTAAGAATTGGTGGATCACGACAATGAGAGCCATGGAGAATCTAGGTAAAGATATTAATTACTATAATCTTTTCAAATATGAGTTTTATAAGCGATTTTTCCCAGTTTCGTACCGAAAGGACAAGGGAGTCGAGTTTGCCAATCTGAGACAGGGGAATCTGAATATTGAGAAGTATGTAGCTAAGTTTGATAGTTTGCTGAGATTTGCACCGCACATTGCCGACAACAAAGAAGCAAAATCCGATCAGTTTATTAATGGTTTGAACCCTGATATCTTCACGTTGGTAAAAATTTCTAGGCCTGATAATTTTGCGGATGCCATGAATCATGTAAAGGAGCTGAAGCAGGTTTGTGGAGACAGAGAGGAGCTCCAGTTGTGCCTCAGCAGCCTAGTCACTCTCAGAACCAACCACCTCAATACCAAAATCAATCTTTTCAATTTCAGAATCAACCACCGAGTTCTGAGGGTGGTAGCAGTGGAGGTAATAGGAAGGATTACTATCATCTGAAGGGGAAGCAGTTTAAGAAACAAGGAAGCAGTTCTTTGAGCTTTAGTGGCTCGAGGCAGATCGGATCGAGACAGAGTTCGAGTCAGTCAGGCATGTCTTGTGCCAATTGCGGAGGTCGTCACTCCAGTGATTAGTGTAGAGGTATTTTTTGAAGCTTCTATATCTATAACCAGGCGGGGAACTTTGCCAGATCGTGTCCTCAGCGGGGCTCTGAGCAAGAACAGAGTGGAAGTTCTTCGAGACAGATAGCTCAGACTCAGCGGCAAGAATCTACGGTCCACTCATTCCAACCTCAGTAGCAAAATAGACAGGAAGGTAATCAGTATGCGAACCAGCCTCCCAGACAGCAAGCACGAGTTTTTGCTCTGTTTGAGGATCCGCAAACTCAGGCTGCACCCGATAATGACATAACAGGTAAACGTTTGATTTTGGTTTTCCTACTCTTATTGACTGTAGATACTGGTGAGCCTCTTGCCTTCTTATCGAAGAATCTGTTTAATGTTTAACATGTTTCTAAACTTTTGTCGGGTCGTTCGAATTGACGAACACTCCTGTAGTGTTGTTAATTTTTATATTAACCGGATCTTTCGGAAGTATTAGTTGAAGCTAGGAATTCTTATTGATGATTTGCTTGTATTTTTGGAATGAGAGTTGTACTGATCATTCAGAGCTTTTGAGAATCGTATTTCATATTTTGGTGCCGAACAGTTGTATGCTATTCTTCGATGTCTGAATTCTGATTGGATCGAGTTAAAATTTCCTCTATTGTATGATCTGGAGATGGAAATTCTGTTGATCAGCACTTTAGTATTCTTGAATTTGGTACGGATGATCTTTTAGTGCTCATTATTTCTTCTTATCGAGAATTTGGATATACTCTTATTCAGAGGAATCGCGCTCTAGTCTAGACATCGAGGCAGCTGAAGACGCTTGAGACTCAAGGTCTGGATCTGTACTTGAGCTCGCAGCGATCTTATTGATTGGAAGATTTGGCATCGTTTCCTTACGAGGAGATTTCCGCGATCTTTTCTAATCTTAGAAGTCGAAGGATTTGTTCTTATTTTATCTACTATCTGATTTTGATTTTTCGATTGACAAAATCTGCTACCGTATTCTGTACAGAATGAATTTTAGTCAAGACCAGAGGATTGATATTTTTTGTCAGAGGTTGTCAGATGTCATGTTTTGCCGAAGTCTGGCAGTTTAGACAGAGATCCTTGATGCACTCGTTCTTTCGGCATAGACTTTGAAGAGACATTTGTTGTTTGATTACAACGTATTTTATTTCAATATCATCAGAACTACGGATAGTCAGAGCAGATGAGTGTAACTTTATATGAGATGTCGTAGATTTTAGTGCTCGAATTAGCACTAGTTGGCAGAATCCTTGATTCTTGTGGATACTTCGTACAACGTCAACTATTTGATGAATTTTTTAAGGCACTTTTCAAGAGTTGTACGAGAAGAGAGGAAGATCCCCGTTAATTCGAGATGATTTTTCTGTGTCACATGAGTTGGAACCAGAGATGATTCGATTTGTGACTGAGCATAGAAGGATTTTCTGACGAGAATGAGATGACTTTCTTTAGGCGGGCGGAGTATTGCTGAATTAACCAACCAAATTTTATTTTTTTCTTTAATTGTTGAGATGCCGAATTGATTAAGACGAAAGATTCATAGTTTCGACCATAATTAGAAACAACTTCGAGACTAAACGAATTAAGTTTTTGATAGTGCAGTAATGGTGTTTCGGACTTGAAGGAGTAATTGAGAGACAGAGTTCGAATTGGAGAAACATTTCTGGACTTATTTATGGGGAGTGAATTCTTATTGCCGTCTTTTGAGTCTATCTCTTCCTTGTGTTGGAACCTTTTTTGATTTCGAGGACGAAATCTCTTCTTAGAGGGGGAGAATTGTAACGCCCCAAATTTATCTTAACTGACTTTATTTGAGATAATCGGAGATTACAGAGTTCAAGAGTCTACCTTATTTTGATCAGGGTCTATTTTGAAAATTTTGGATTTTTCAGGGACTAAAATGAAAAATTGAACTTTATTAGATATTTAAGCTTGAGTTGACTCTTCTCCTTCGCTTCATCTCCTCCCTCACTCCTCCTCCCCCCATTGAAGGTGTCTCCAAGCTTTTCCAAGCTTTGTGATTTTAGTTTCCGATCGATCCATTCGTTAGAAATTATTTCTATAGGCAGATTAGCGATCACAGCAGTGAGAGCTTCGTTCTATAGTAAGTATTTCTCCGATCAGTTGTACTTTATTTTTCGGATGTTGTTAGAATCGAATGAGTTTCGGAGATGTTGTTCTTGAGCTAGATCTTATCGTTTATTCTCTGTCAGATCGGAATTAGAGCGTCGTTCGGATTTGTTATGAATTTTCTTGTAATTTTAGAGAATTGGAGTTTTGAGATTTGTTTGTTTTGAGTTGTTTTTGATGATGTGATATTGGTTTAAGTATATTCGATATAATTACTACTGTCTGCGATTTCGGATTGATCAGAATATAGCCGTTATGCCGCCGGTTTGAGTTGTGGACTATAGTTTGGTTGAGTTGATTTGAACTATATTCAGTCGAGTTTGAATGTCGATTTTGATCTCGAGCCTTTATTACGTCCTTTTCAGATTCGTTCAAAGGCCGTTGAGTTGAGAGGTTGCATGATTTGAATCGTTTTGAAGATTGAAGCCGGTATAGTATCGATTTCTTATTATCGATTGAGGAAGATTGAATGAGTTTTGAATGAGAAATTGTTGTTTTACAGATTTGAAGCTTGAGAAGCATCAAAAGAGGTATAAGACAACTTACACTAGAATGGAACGAGTGACTCGAATCCGACTTGATTCGAGTGTTCCGAAGACATCACATACTTGCATGTTAACTGATTTTCTTGAATTTAGTTGAATGAATTATGATTTTCATTGCATTCATATTGAGCCAAATGATTTATTTCATTTTGAATTAGACGTTCTGAGAATTATAGCAGGGGGCATTGGCAGGCAAATTACAGCAATGACCGACTTAACTCTATATAGTTGCTTCAGAGTCTAGAGGATTGAAGTACACATCATCCACCTCGAAAGGGGAGTTCGGTGTGATTGTTTGTGGCATTTTATCCTCGAGATCCCAATACAAGAAGAAGAGAATAACCGGAGTACCTTTTGATTATCCAAACTTGATAATCTCGGACTTTAAAGACATGCATTTCATTTTAGATTCCTTTTGAATTGCTTTGTTGATAATTGAATATTATGAGTTGATGTATTAATCGATATTGCATGTTTGTTGCTTTTACTGGGAATATTATTCTCACCGTATTATCCGGTTGTTGTTTTGTCTTTGTATGTGTACTTGGCGACAGGTGGGGCAGGACCGAGTCAGAGATTGCATGTGTGAGACCTCGATTCTAATCATCTAATCTCGCCAAAGAAAACATAAAATTAATCCGGCACAATTGGCGACGCAACAATCGGACATTTGGCGACGCAAAATCACGTCGTGAAACAACAATTTTTTTTTTTAAATTCGAACTTCAGGCGCAGGCGCGCCAGAATTTCGCAAAATGCGAAATTCCAAGCCCAGGGGAGGCGCGAGCGCTCCTCAAGTCGCGAGGGCGTGCTGCCCCTTCGACCTGCACTGAAAAACACTCCCAAAAAGCAAAACTAAAGCTTGGGAAAGTGCAAGACCATAAACCAACTTAATCACAAGCATGCATTGATATACCACACTGTCAAAATACAATACATGAAGTTCTAGAATTGTACAATAATCAATCTAGTAGAACATGCATCACTTCTAAGTTCTACAACTCAAAATGGAATACAAGGGAGTTCGAATACAAGGTATGACTTCTAAAACCAAGTCCTCACTCTATCATTTCCCACTCGATCTAGTCATGCAGCTTCTGACTCGATTCTGCCCCACCTGCCATCAAGTACACATACAAACAAAACGACAGCCGGATAATCTGGTGAGAATATAATTCCCAGTAAAATAGACAAATCAAGAAATTCCAAATAATATATCAAATTGTGTTATATAAAACAACGAGTCAATCAATTCAAAAAGGCATATCAGCACTCAACTCGAAATGCATTAAAATGCAATGCATGACTTCAAAACTCGGGATTATCTAATCGGATAATCGAATATCAATCGGTACTCGGTTGGAATCCCGGGGTCAAGTTTTCACGAACAACTCACCGACACACCCATTCGGGGTGGATGTCGCTCAACTCAAACCCCTAGACTTCAGAGAAACTATAAGAAGTATTCTAGCAATTGGAAAATCTCGAAATCCAAAGCCACTTCAATATAATTATCTAAATCATCTTAGTTCAAAACGAATCAAATCTTCGGCTCAAGATGTATGCAAGTGAAATTAAACTCATTCAAGTTAAAATCAAATAATTCAAATAGCATAAAAGTATGTGATTTCTTTTGGGCACTCGAATTAATTCAAATTCGAGTTCATCGTCCCAGTCATTCAATTGTCGTCTGCTTACCTTTTTCAAGTTCGTCGGGGATTCAAATCTGAAAATGACAACGAACTCAATCAATATCGAATCAAAACAAGTCGAGCCAACTCAAGAAGTTCAATACTATACCGTTCTTCAATTCTCGAATCGATTCAACTTCCAAGTTCGATCCAAACCCAAATCTTTCAACTCAAATCTGAAAATTTGAAATATACGGATCGATATCAATTTACTAATTCAAACCAATCCAGAACTCAAACCGAAACAATATAACCGATAGTTCAAAACACAATTTCGACGGCATAACGGCTATAAACGGTCAAACCAAAAATCGTCGACATCATGAAACAACTCAAACTATCTCATATCATCTTCCAATCCATCAAAAACAACCAAACTCTAACAAAATCCAAAGACCCATTTTCGAATTTAAGCCTAAAAATTCATATAAAATCCAAACTTCGTTCTTTTTCCGAACCGACTTCGAATACACGATCTATGCTAGCTCAATCACGTTATACTCGAAAATTATCAAATTCTAACCACCCAACAAAATTCAAAGTTTGTGGATCGTAGCAAAACTTACGTCAGAATGAAGCCCTCATTCCGGTGATCGTAAATCTCAACTCGAATCTAAAATCTAACGGTCGGATCGTGCGAATCGGACGGGGCAAAAGCTTGAGAAACATTCCATGGCTTCTTTTTCTCGGTCGACGTGAGAGATAGATGGGAGGGAGGAGAGAATAGTGAGTGATGGTGATGTAGATAATAATATTAATAACTCCCCCCAAAGACTAGTCAACTGTCCTATTTGAACTTCGGTCCCTGAACTCCAAATTAAATCGATTCAATCCCGGCTCAACTAATTCCCTTCAATTCAATTCAATTCTAATAATAATAAATTCCACCAATCCCAAAATAATTAATTTCAGGGCCTTACAATTCTCCCCCTCTAAGAATCGATTTCGTCCTCGAAATCAAAGCAGTTCCATCTCAGAAAACAAGATAAAGTTCGACTGCTATAAAATTTCTTTTCGCAAAATAACTCTGAAATCAGGGTTCAAATCAAACTCCGCTTCTTGAACCGTTCCCTCAAATCCGTATCGGTTCAACTGCACAAACTCCTCTGAATCGGTTTCGCTAAGGAGCTGTTACTATGTTCGGTCAACTCTGAATCGATCGTCTCAAACAAAACTGGCGACTCATCAATTCTTGTCTTAACGTCAAAGAAAAATCTGTGAATTTGGTAACAAAAGACGTGAAGTACATCGAGAATACCCGAAGAATACGGAAGAACAAGTAATGGAAAACAAGGAGAACTGAAGGAGTAAAAGTTGGTAGGCGAGATCGCCTACATCCTCCAAAATTTCATAGGAACCTCGTGAGTTCATAGAGACAATTCTCTCTCTATCACATCCGCCACAACCTCTAAACTGAGGAATCTTCTGAATTACTCGGCCTCCCTGAACATAAGTACAGAGGTCTGCGTCGGAATTGGAATACTTCGTACATCCTTCTTCTCAAGTCATCTTCTTCATAGACAGGAATTCTCCATCCGTCTATCAAATCTCGAATCAAATATGATCCCAAATCAGAGAACTCAGAAAAATCATGCCAATTCAATTGGGATTCTCATTTCTTCTCGCACAACTCATTTACAAAATTGATATCAAGATACTCGTCTGATATCTGTTGTACAGAAGCTTCGCAAAAGATGAGAAATCCATCCAGCTAGTGCCAAAATCAAGCACTACAGCTCAGCATATCCTATTAAAGTCTATTTTGCTTATTCTTGGATGTCCGTCGTTCTGAGGACAATGAACTGAGCTCAATTATAATCCAATAGCAAAAGTTTCTCAAAGTCTGAGTTCAAGGTGAGGGTTTACTCAAGACCTCTTTCTGAAAGGACAGTCTTTGGCAAGTCAACTATCTGAAAATCCTCCTGACAACAATTTCAATCATATTGTCGTGTCTGAAATCCATTCTGTACGGAAACAGAAGCAGACTACAGCAATATCTCGATTATAATCAGATAGCACCTCCAATCAAACAGTTCTATACCTTCGTGACCACATGCCGAACACTCCCAATTCTATTCTGCACGGATAAAACTGCGACAGAGCAAGAAAATTTAATATTCTTTCTGACCAAACTCTCAACATCGGGTCGAGTTTGGAATTCATTCTGTGAGGAAAACAGTAGCAGATTTCTGCAATCGGTCTAATAAAGCTCAGATGGCTTCTAATTCCAGACTAATCGATAGCTTCAGAAAGGTATTCGTCGAAAAGTAATCTTCTTTACAATCTGACAATTAACTGTACCACAGACAGTCGTTTCTTTAATCCTCTGAACATCTTTCGGTCGTCTGAAAGAATAATGAATAAGTGCAAAGTGTCAATCTCAAGGTACTCCGTCTCACTCAAAATCTTTGGAATGACAAAACAATTACTTAAAACTGAGGTATCGTCGCTGTCCGAAAACTCAGACTGTGCCCAGTTCTGACTCTTCTCAATAAATTCTCCAATTCAAATCTTTTTTCTGCGCTATCTGCATCTTCTAAAATCAATTCTGGCTCATTTCGGATAAGATAATTCTGATATACTTCCTATCTGTTCCAGACTCTAAATCAAAAGTGCAACATTCATCGGTCGGCAAAGTCAAGGATAGTAGGTAAAATAAGAACACATCCATCGGCTCAAAGAGAAATAAGGGTAGTAGATAAAATAATAATAGATCGTTCTGTTCAAATCCCAGTTGCTGCACCATATTACTTCGGATCATACTGGAATTCACCATCAGATTCTTCATCATATCCAATCTTTTCCTCAATCTCAAATCAGTTCGGTTGTGAAACTCATACTCTGACTTCTCAGTTCAGAAAAGACTTCGAAAATTTCACTGGAGATAGTGATGCCCGATCTTACAAGCAATAAGATTACTGCCAATTCAATATCATGAATCAGATGTTGATCTCGTACTGCTTCAGCTGCTACTATGACTGAGCTAATACAGACTTCCTCTGAATAAGAATACCTCCAGAATCTGGATAAGAAGATGCAATGCACTGAAGATCATCAGTACAGAGGAAATAAAAATTACTGGAGCTCTGGTGGATCTCTTCTTTGCGTCAAAAAAACTGATCTCATAAGATTCGGTTCAGGTATAAGAGCATTCTCTGGAGTTAGATGGGAAATCGGCTCCACGACAATAAGAATCTCTCGAAAATCTGCTATAGAACTCAAAATCTTCAATTCTCAGGTACAAATGTTGGTTTGGCTTCAATTAAAAAAGCTTCGGTCTTGCAATGATCACAGAAATTCCAGCTCTAGAGTTAATAAGATCGAGGAAAAGACATTTCGATAGAATCAAAATTCAGACTTCTATAGCGAAGCATGCAACGTCTCGGCACACAGTTCTGTAAAACCATTCCCCGATACTCGGTATGATCAGTACTATTCTTCGAACAGAACCGAGAAGATCGATAAGAATTTCTAATTTCATCCAAATACCTCTGATAGATTCAATTCAAAAGATCTACAATACTGTAGACGAGTTTCACTACAAACGGTACTACCAAACTCCAAAGCAGTCATACCTCGATCCAAGTTCAGTCTTCAATATTACTTTCCATTAAACTCTCAGCTGATGATGTCTGATATCAAGTCATTGATGAATCTAAACTCGTGACTCAGATGTAATCCAGAAATCTCATCTGGATAATAAAAACAATTCTCTAACCACTGGTTTATCAACCAATACAGGCTATATTTTAGGACATCAGCTGTGAACAAGAGAATTCCTCCACGAAGTTTTGAAATCAGAAGGTCATTTGGCAGATCAACTAACAAAGAATCCTGGAATCGAGAATCCTTATCGCAGGATTTCCGTTTGTCCAATGATTTGGATCGGAATCTGTCAACTTCCTGAAACAATCCACGGTAGTACTGTACTGGATAAAGCAGCTATCAGACAATCAAATCATAATCTGATAACTGAAATACGATACTGCTCAATTACAATCAAATCAAAATCTCAATCAAATCAGAATCTGAAGTACAATACTGTTCGGTTCCCACTCATCCCATCAATCAAAGGATTGCGACTACTGCTAATCAATTTTCAACAGACCGAGATGCATCAATAGTTTTGAATAAGAAGAAGATAAGGTGCGTAACCGATCATATCAGAAAAGAATAGCACCATACTCCATTGATTCCTGCAGTCGTCATCGGTGAAATCTAAATCTGATCCTCGATAAGAGTACAACTGGAATCTGTTGCCTCGAAGATTGGTTCGTCATAAGGTTGAGTTCTCCAAAATTCCGTCATTGCGGCCGAAAGGAACAACTGAAACGGCAAGAATCTCTGTCGGAGTTAAAGACAAAAGGAATTTCCCTTCGGAGATATTTCAATAAAATCAAGATGACGAACTCTGCATAGTGTCCGGGCTGATGACAGGCCTAACAGCATCTTCTGATCTCCAGGCACTGCTTACTGATCTCATAAACTGCTTTATCTTCTATTAAAGATGATTTCTAAGTCCCTCTAACTCTAATCAAACGGTGAAAAGAATCTGTCGAAGAAATTCAGATGAAGGCGGATTCCAAAAAGTGATCGAACCTTGATTCCCTAATGCTCTCTTCTCCAATTTCTATCAACTTTTATCGATCCTCTAAGTTGGTACCTGTGAGACCTCGATTCTAATCATCTATACTCGCCAAAGAAGACATAAAATTAATCTAGTACAATTGGCGACGCAAAAACAGATATTTGGCGACGCAAAATCACGTCGCGAAACAACAATTTTTTTTTTCGAACAACAGGCGCGGGCGCGCCGGAATTTCGCATTTTTGAGAAATTCCAAGCCCAGGGAAGGCGCGGGCGCGCTGCCCCTTCGACCTGCACTGAAAAACACTCCCAAAAAGTAAAACTAAAACATGGGAAAGTGTATAACTATCAACCAACTAAATCATAAGCATGCATAGATATGCGAAACTGTCAAAATGCAATACATGAAGTTCTAGAGTTGTACAATAATCAATCTAGTAGAACAAGCATCACTTCTAAGTTCCAAAATCAAAATACAAACCGAGTTCGAAAACAAAATCAACTCCTACAATAACGAAGCCTCACTCTATCAACTCGACCACCTAGTCATGCAGCTCTTGACTCGATCCTGCCCCACCTGCCGTCAAGTACACATACAAAAAAAACGACAGCCGGATAATCCGGTGAGAATATAATTTTCAGTAAAAGAGACAAATCAAGAAATTTCAAATAATATATCAAATCATGTTATATAAAACAATGAGTCAATCAATTCAGAAAGACATATCAGCACTCAACTCGAAATGCATTAAAATGCAATGCATGACTTAAAAACTCGGGATTATCTAATCAGATAATCGAATATCATTCGGTACTCGGTTGGGATCCCAGGGTCAAGTTTTCATGATCAACTCACCGACACACCCATTCGGGGTGGATGAAGCTCAACTCAGACCCCCAGACTTTAGAGCAACTATAAGAAGTATTCTAGCAATTGGAAAAACTCGAAATCCAAAGCCACTTCAATATAGCTCCCTAAATCGTCTAAGTTCAAAACGAATCGAATCTTCGGCTCAAGATGTATGCAAGTGCAATTAAATTCATTCAAGTTAAAATCAAATAATCCAAAAAAAGCATACAAGTATGTGATTTCTTTTGGGCACTCGAATTAAATCAAATTCGAGTTAATCGTCTCATTCATTCAATCATCGTCTTCCTACCTTTTCAAGTTCATCGGGGATTCAAATCTGAAAATAACAACGAACTCAAATAAACAATCAATCGAATCAAAACAATCGAAACAAAGAAACTCAATCAATATACCATCTTCAATTCTCGATCGATTCAACTTCCAAGTTCGATCCAAACCCGAATCTTTCAACTCAAATCTGAAAATATGAAATACGGATTTGATATAAATCTTCTAACTCAAACAAACCCGAAAATCAAACTGAATAATAATACCGATAATCCAAAACTCGATTTCGACGGCATAACGGCTATAAATGGTCAATCCAAAATCAACAAACATCATCAAACAACTTAAACTATCTCATATCATCCTCCAATCCTTCAAAACACAACAAATCTCAACAATATCCCAAGACCCATTTTCGAAAATATGCTCCAAAAATCATATAAAATTCAAACTTCATTCTTTTTCCAAACCGACTTCGAATACACGATCTATGCTAGCTCAAGCACAACATACTCGAAGATTATCATATTCTAACAACCCAACAAAATTCAATTTTTGTGGATCGTAACAATACTTACGTCAAAATGAAGCCCTCGTTGCGGTGATCGTGAAACTCAACTCGGAATCAAAATCTGACGGTCAGATCGTGCGAATCGGACGAAAGAAAAGCTTGAAGAAATCGGTCATGGCTTCTCGGTTCTGTACGTGCGAAAGGAGAAGGAAAGGAGAGGGAGGAGTGAAGTGATGGAGGAGGCAAGTTGCAAGGATAATAATAATATAAGTCAAGCTTTGACTTGGTCTATTTCACAATTGCAACTCGGTCCCTGAATTATCAATTTAAATCGATTCAATCTCGGCTCAATTAATTCCCATCAATTCAATTCTAATAATTAAATAAATTCCACAAATCCCAAAATAATTAATTTCAGGGCCTTACAATTCTCCCCCTCTAAGAATCGATTTCGTCCTCGAAATCAAAGCAGTTCCACCTCAGAAAACAAGATACAGTTCGAAGACTTCAAAAATAATTATTCTCTCAAAATAACTCTGAAATCGCGGTTCTAATCAACTCCGCTTCTTGAACGTTTTCTTCAAATCCGAATCGTCTCAACTGCATAAACTCAAATTGAATCGGTCTCGCTAAAGAGCTGATACTCAGTTCGGTCAATTCTGAATCGGTCGTCTCAACAAAGTTGGCTACTCATCAATTCTAGTCTCAACCTCAAAGAAAATCTGTGAATTTGACAACAAAAGATGTGAAGCATGTCGAGAAAACCCGAAGAATTCCGAAAAACAAATTAGTGGAAAACAAGGAGAACTGAAGGAGTAAAAGTCGGTAGGCAAGATCGCCTATCCCCTCTAGAATCTCAAAGGAACCCGTGAGTTCATCGAGACAGTTCTCTCTCTTATCATAACTTCCATAGCCTCGAAACTGAGGAATCTTCTGAATTACTCGGCCTCCCTGAACATAAGTACAGAGGTCTGCGTCGGAATTGGAATACTTTGTACATCCTTCTTCTCAAGTCGTCTTCTTCATAGACAGGAATTCTCCATCCGTCTATCAAACCTCGAATCAAATCCGATCCCAAGTTAGAGAACTCAGAAAATCATCCCAATTCAACTGGGATTCTCATTCCTTCTCGTACAACGGATTGGCAAAATTGATATCAAGATATTCGTCTGATAACTGTTGTACAAAAACTTCGCAAAAGATGAGTAAACCATCCAGCTAGTGCCAAAATCAATTACTACATCTCAACATATCCTCTTAAGGTCTATATCGCTTATTCTTGGCTATCCATCGTTCTGAGAATAATAACTAAACTCAATTATAATCCAATAATTAAAGTCTCTTAAAGGCTGAGTTCAAGGTGAGAGTTAACTCAAAATCTCATTCTGAAAGGACAGATTTTGACAAGTCAACTATCTGAAAATTCTCCTGACAACAATCCCAATCATATCATCGTGTCTGGAATCCATTCTGTACGAAAACGGAAGCAGACTACAATTATATCTCGGTTACAATTAGATAGCATCTCCAAATTAGACAGTTCTATACCTTCGACCACAAGCCGAACACTCCCAATTCTATTCCGCACAGGTAAACTGCGACAGAGCAAAACAATCTGATATTCTTTCTGACCAACTTCTCAACATCGAGTCGAGTCTGGAATTCATTTTGTCCGGAAAAATAGTAGCAGATTCTGCAATCGGTCTAATAAAACTCATATAGATTCAAATTTCCAGACTGGTCGATAGCTTCAGAAAGGTATTCGTCGAAAAGTAATCTTCTTTTCAATATGACAATTAACTGTACCACAGATAGTCGGTTCCTTCTCTCTATCAGCTATCAAAATTGGACAGACTAGCAATTGCGAAATCATACTTTGAACCTCGTTCTTCATCTGTTACTATAAAGGTCGATTCCTCAATCCTCTGAATATGTTTCGATCGTCTGAAAGAATAATGAATAAATGTGAAGTGTCAATCTCAAGGTACTCTGTCTCAATCAAAATCTCTGGCACGACAAAGCAATTACTCCAAACTTGAGGTATTGTCGCTGTCCCGATACTCAGACTGTGCCCAGTTCTGACTCTTCTTCATTAAATTCTCCAATTCGATCTGTTTCTGCGCTATCTCCATCATCTAATTAAATTCTGGCTCAGTTCGGATAAGAGAATTCTGATATACTTCCTATCTGTTCCAGACTCTAAATCAGAAATGCAACATTCATCGGTCGGGAAGTCAAGGATAGTAGATAAAATAAGAACAGATTCACCGGCTCAAGAGAATAACGGTAGTAGATAAAATAATAATAGATCATTCTGTTCAAACCTCAGTCGCTGCATCGTATCACTTTGGATCATACTAAAATTCACCATCGGATTCTTCATCATATCCAATTTTCTCCTCAATCTCAAAATCAGTTCGGTTGCGAAACTCATACTCTGACTTCTCAGTTCAGAAAAGACTTCGAAAATTTCACTGGAGATAGAGATGTCCGATCCAACAAACAATAAGATTACTGCCAATTCAATATCATGAATAGGATGTTGAGTCTCATACTGCTTCAGCTGTTACTATGACTGAGCTATCACAGACTTCCTCTGAATAAGAATACCTCCAGAATCTGGATAAAAAGATGCAATGCACTGAAGATTATCAGTACAGAGAAAAATAAGAAAATACTGAAGCTCGGGTCGATCTTTTCTTCAGGCCAAACAAACTGATCTCATAAGATTCGGTTCAGGTACAAGTGCATTCTCTGGAGTTAGATGAGAAATTGGCTCCACGACGATAAGAATCTCTCGAAAATCTGCTATAGAACTCAAAATATTCAATTCTCAGGTACAAATGTCGGTTTGGCTTCAATCAAAAAAGCTTCGGTCTGGCAATGATCACAGAAATTCCAGATCTAAAATTAATATGATCGAGGAAAGGACATCTCGATACAATCAAAATTCAGACTTCAATAGCGTAGCATGCAACGTCTCGGCACGCAATTCTGTAAGACCATCCTCCAATACTCTGTATGATCAGTACTATTCTTCGAACAAAACCGAAAAGATCGATAAGAAATTTTAATTCCATCTAACTAACTCTGATAGATTCAATTCAAAAGATGTACAATACTGTAGACGAGTTTCACTACAAACGGTACGACCAAACTCCAAAGCAGTCATACCTCGATCCAAGTTCAGTCTTCAATACTTCTTTCTATCCAACTCTCAGCTGATGATGTCTGATCTCAAGTCATTGCTGAATCTAACCTCATGACTCAGAGGTAATCCAAAAATCTCATTTGGATGATAACAGCAACTCTCTAACCACTTGTTTATCAACCAATTCAGGCTAGATTCTAGGACATCAGCGGAGGATTTCCGTTCGTCTATTGACTCGGATCTGAATCTGTCAACTTCCTGTAACAATCCATAGTAGTCCTGTACTGAATAAAGCAACTAACAGACAGTCAAATTACAATCAGATAACTGAAGTACGATACTGCTCAGTTACAATCAAATCAAAATCTCAATCAAATCAGAATCTGAACTACAATACTGTTCGGTTCTAACTCATCCCATCAATTCAAAGAATTGCGAATACTGATAATCAAATTTCAACAAACTGGGATGCATCAATAAATATCAATTAGAAGAAAGATAAGGTGCGTAACCAATCATATCAGAAAAGAATAGCAACCATACTCCATTGATTCCTGCAGTCGTCATCGGTGAAATCTAAATCTGATCCTCGATAAGAGTACAACTGAAATCTGTTGCCTCGAAGATTGGTTCGTCATAAGGTTGAGTTCTCCAAAATTCTGTCATTGCGGCCGAAAGGAACAACTGGAATGGCTAGAATCTCTGTCGGAGTTAAAGACACAAGGAATTCCCCTTCGGAGATATTTTGATAAAATCAAGATGACAAACTCTGGCATAGTGTCCGGGCTGATGACAGACCTAAAAGCATCTTCTGATCTCCAGGCACTGCTTACTGATCTCATAAACTGCTTTCTCTTCGATTAAAGATGATTTCTAAGTCCCTCTAACTCTACTCAAATGGTGAAAAGAATCTGTCGAAGAAATTCTGATGAAGGCGGATTTCAAAAAGTGACCGAACCTTGATTCCCTAATGCTCTCTTCTCCAATTTATATCAACTTTTATCGATCCTCTAAGTTGGTACCACACTAACCGAATTCTCCGGTCGTCTGTGTAGTTTGGAGAATCACACAACTGGTCGATCCCTTTTGTTCAACTTCTGCATCCAACAGCATTCTCGGCACTCTTCAAAACGGTAATCTAAACGACTAAAACCTTCTCGGTAGGACTCCCATTGTTGTCAGAGTAACATCAATCAGTGCAGTAGTGGTACGATCTAGATCATTCGAAGGAGTTACTGCTGGTTGTCGTCTGCTAAAATTCTTCAGGAGACAATTCTGATATTCAGGATTAAAAGGATACCAAAACTCCATCTCAAAATTCGGTGTTTCACATCTCTGTCCTAAAAGTTCGTTCTACTACCAATCACTGAATTTCGGATCTCAATTCGAATTCTAATTCTCATCGCAAACAATCTCTGATCTGCTAGCTCAAGCAGATGGTGGAACTCGGATCCGAAATTTAAAAAAATACAGTTTATATTTCATGTAATTCATGCTTTAAAATTTAAATCACATAATCATGTAATTCCAAGTAACTCATAAATAATAAAGCATGCTCTCAATCAAAAGTAATCGTGATTCGAAAATTAAATCACAACTCATGTAATTCAATTAATTCAAGAATTAATAAATCATGCTCGCACGTATTTAAATAATCATTTAAATAAATCAATTACATGCGAGAATTCAATTCATGCGGACTCGATCTATCCCGCTCACTCTAATTCAATTCCAAGAATCTTATCGCTCTGATACCACTTAATGTGAGACATCGATTCTAATCATCTAACCTAGCCAAAGAAGACATAAAATTAATCTAGTACAATTGGCGACGCAAAAATAGACATTTGGCGACGCAAAATCACGTCGCAAAAATGCAAAATTCCAAGCCCAGGGAAGGCGCGTGCACGCCTCAAGTCGCGCGGGCGTGCTGCCCCTTTGACCTGCACTGAAAAACACTCCCAAAAAGTAAAACTAAAACTTGGGAAAGTGTATAACCATCAACCAACTAAATCATAGGCATGCATAGATATGCGAAACTGTCAAAATGCAATACATGAAGTTATAGAGTTGTACAATAATCAATCTAGTAGAACAAGCATCACTTCTAAGTTCCAAAATCAAAATACAAACCGAGTTCGAAAACAAAATCAACTCCTACAATAACGAAGCCTCACTCTATCAACTCGACCACCTAGTCATGCAGCTATTGACTCGATCCTGCCCCACCTGCCGTCAAGTACACATACAAACAAAATGACAGCCGGATAATCCGGTGAGAATATAATTCCCAGTAAAAGAGACAAATCAAGAAATTCCAAATAATATATCAAATCATGTTATATAAAACAACGAGTAAATCAATTCAGAAAGGCATATCATCACTCAACTCGAAATGCATTAAAATGCAATGCATGACTTAAAAACTCGGGATTATCTAATCAGATAATCGAATATCATTCGGTACTCGGTTAGGATCCCAGGGTCAAGTTTTCACGATCAACTCACCGACACACCCATTCGGGGTGGATGACGCTCAACTCAGACCCCCAGACTTTAGAGCAACTATAAGAAGTATTCTAGCAATTGAAAAAACTCGAAATCCAAAGCCACTTCAATATAGCTCCCTAAATCGTCTAAGTTCAAAATGAATCGAATCTTCGGCTCAAGATGTATGAAAGTGCAATTAAATTCATTCAAGTTAAAATCAAATAATCCAAAAAAAGCATACAAGTATGTGATTTCTTTTGGGCACTCGAATTAAATCAAATTCGAGTTAATCGTCTCATTCATTCAATCGTCGTCTTCTTACATTTTCAAGTTCGTCGGGGATTCAAATCTGAAAATAACAACGAACTCAAATAAACAATCAATCGAATCAAAACAATCGAAACAAAGAAACTCAATCAATATACCGTCTTCAATTCTCGATCGATTCAACTTCCAAGTTCGGTCCAAACCCGAATCTTTCAACTCAAATCTGAAAATATGAAATACGGATTTGATATAAATCTTCTAACTCAAAAAAACCCGGAAATCAAACCGAATAATAATACCAATAATCCAAAACTCGATTTCGACGGCATAACGGCTATAAACGATCAATCCAAAAATCAACAAACATCATCAAACAACTCAAACTATCTCATATCATCCTCCAATACTTCAAAACACAACAAATCTCAACAATATCCCAAGACCCATTTTCGAAAATATGCTCCAAAAATCATATAAAATTCAAACTTCGTTCTTTTTCCAAACCGACTTCGAATACACGATCTATGCTAGCTCAAGCACAACATACTCGAAGATTATCAAATTTTAACAACCCAACAAAATTCAATGTTCGTGGATTGTAACAATACTTATGTCAGAATGAAGCCCTCGTTGCGGTGATCGTGAAACTCAACTCGGAATCAAAATCTGACAGTTGGATCGTGCGAATCGGACGGAAGAAAAGCTTGAAGAAGTCGGTCATGGCTTCTTGGTTCTGTACGTGCGAAAGGAGAAGGAAAGGAGAGGGAGGAGTGAAGTGATGGAGGAGGAAAGTTGCAAGGATAATAATAATATAAGTCAAGCTTTGACTTGGTCTATTTCACAATTGCAACTCGGTCCCTGAATTATCAATTTAAATCGATTCAATTTCGGCTCAATTAATTCCCATCAATTCAATTCTAATAATTAAATAAATTCCACAAATCGCAAAATAATTAATTTCAGGGCCTTACATTACCACACTAACCGAATTCTCCGATAGTCTATGTAGTTCGGAGAATCACCGAATTGATCGATCCCTTCTGTTCAACTTTTGCATCCAACAGCATTCTCGGTACTCTTCAAAATCGGTAATCTAAACGACTAAAACCTTCTCGGTAGGACTCCCATCGTTGTCATAGTAACATCTATCAGTGCAGTAGTGGTACGATCTAGATCATTCGAAGGAGTTACTGCTGGTTGTCGTCTACTAAAATTCTTCAGGAGACAATTCTGATATTCAGGATGAAAAGGATACCAAAACTCCATCTCAAAATTCGGTGTTCCACATCTCTGTCCTAAAAGTTCGTTCTACTACCAATCACTGAATTTCAGATCTTAATTCGAATTCTAATTCTCATCGCAAACAATCTCTGATCTGCTAGCTCAAGCAGATGGTGGAACTCGGATCCGAAATTAAAATACAGTTCATATTTCAAGTAATTCATGCTTTAAATCTTAAATCACATAATCATGTAATTCCAAGTAACTCATAAATAATAAAGCATGCTTTCAATCAAATCAAGTAATCGGGATTCAAAAATTAAATCACAACTCATGTAATTCAATTAATTCAAGAATCAATAAATCATGCTCGCACGTATTAAATAATCATTTAAATAAATCAATCACATTCGAGAATTCAATTCATGCGGACCCGATCTACCCCGCTCACTCTAGTTCAATTCCAAGAATCTTATCGCTCTGATACCACTTAATGTGAGACCTCAATTCTAATCATCTAATCTCGCCAAAGAAAACATAAAATTAATCCTGCACAATTGGCGATGCAAAATCACGTCGCGAAAAAACAAATTATTATTATTTTTTTAAAATTCGAACTTCAGGCGCGGGCGTGCCTCTTGGTGTCGCGGGCGCACCGGAATTTTGCAAAATGCAAAATTCTAAGCCCAGGGGAGGCGCGGGAACCCCTCAAGTCACGCGGGCGCGCTGCCCCTTCAACCTGCACTGAAAAACACTCCCAAAAAGTAAAACTAAAGCTTGGGAAAGTGCAAGACCATAAACCAACTTTATCACAAGCATGCATTGATATACCACATTGTCAAAATACAATATATAAAGTTCTAGAATTGTACAATAATCAATCTAGTAGAACATGCATCACTTCTAAGTTCTACAACTCAAAATGGAATACAAGAGAGTTCGAATACAAGGTATGACTTCTAAAACCATGTCCTCACTCTATCATTTCCCACTCGATCTAGTCATGCAGCTTCTGACTCAATCCTGTCCCACCTGCCGTCAAGTACACATACAAACAAAACGACAGCCGGATAATCCGGTGAGAATATAATTCCCATTAAAAGAGTCAAATCAAGCAATTCCAAATAATAAATCAAATCGTGTTATATAAAACAACGAGTCAATCAATTCAAAAAGGCATATCAGCACTCAACTCGAAATGCATTAAAATGTAATGCATGACTTCAAAACTCGGGATTATCTAATCGGATAATCAAATATCAATCGGTACTCGGTTGGGATCCCGGGGTCAAGTTTTCACGAACAACTCACCGACACACCCATTTGGGGTGGATGTCGCTCAACTCAAACCCCTAGACTTCAGAGCAACTATAAGAAGTATTCTAGCAATTGGAAAATCTCGAAATCCAAAGCCACTTCGGTATAATTCTCTAAATCGTCTTAGTTCAAAACGAATCGAATCTTTGGCTCACGATGTATGCAAGTGAAATTAAACTCATTCAAGTTAAAATCAAATAATTCAAATAGCATAAAAGTATGTGATTTATTTTGGGCACTCGAATTAATTCAAATTCGAGTTCATCGTACCAGTCATTCAATTGTCGTCTGCTTACCTTTTTCAAGTTCGTCGGGGATTCAAATCTGAAAATGACAACGAACTCAATCAATATCGAATCAAAACAAGTCGAGCCATCTCAAGAAGTTCAATACTATACCGTTCTTCAATTCTCGAATCGATTCAACTTCCAAGTTCGATCCAAACCCGAATCTTTCAACTCAAATCTGAAAATGTGAAATATACGGATCGATATCAATTTACTAATTCAAACCAATCCGGAACTCAAACCGAAACAATATAACCGATAGTTCAAAACTCGATTTCGACGGCATAACGGCTATAAATGGTCAAACCAAAAATCGTCGACATCATAAAACAACTCAAACTATCTCATATCATCTTCCAATCCATCAAAAACAACCAAAATCCAACAAAATCCAAAGACCCATTTTTGAATTTAAGCCTAAAAATTCATATAAAATCCAAACTTTGTTCTTTTTCCGAACGAACTTCGAATACACGATCTATGCTAGCTCAAGCACGTTATACTCGAAAATTATCAAATTCTAACCACCCAACAAAATTCAAAGTTCGTGGATCGTAGCAAAACTTACGTCATAATGAAGCCCTCATTGCGGTGATCGTAAATCTCAACTCGAATCTGAAATCTAACGGTCGGATCGTGCAAATCGGACGGGGCAAAAGCTTGAGAAACCTTCCATGGCTTCTTCTTCTCGGTCGACGTGAGAGAGAGATGGGAGGGAGGAGAAAATAGTGAGTGATGGTGATGTAGATAATAATAATATTAATAACTCCCCCCAAAGACTAGTCAACCGTCCTATTTGCACTTCGGTCCCTGAACTCCAAATTAAATCGATTCAATCCCGGCTCAACTAATTCCCTTCAATTCAATTTAATTCTAATAATAATAAATTCCACTAATCCCAAAATAATTAATTTCAGGGCCTTACAGCATGGCTAGTTGGTCGAGTTGATAGAGTGAGGTTGTGGTGTTTTAGAAGTCGAATATGTAATCGAACTTAGATTGTATTCGAACTCGTTATGTTTTGTATTGAATAAACTAGACTGAAGCATGTTCTACATTTGAGGAATTATATAATCTCCAGAACTACCTTGTATATTATGAGACTAGATTGTTGTTGGAATTGCATTTGAGTTGGCGAGATGATTTCTGTTTTTTTATTGTTCTGGTGCAGGGGGCTCCCGATCTGCAGTTTTTAGCACACCGAGCGCACCCCCTTTTCTATAAAACAGTAGGGCTGCTGTTTTGGCCGCGCCCGAGCAGTATTTTTCTACTGCCCGAGCGCGGCACCCTTTTAAATTTTTTTTATTGTTTTTAATATTGGATCTTGTTTTCTATATTGTTGTTTTATCTGAGATTAGATGTTTAGAACCGAGGTCTCACACATGATTTAAAAGATTACGTAATTGTTTTAAAATCCATTGTACACCATTTGATTCATGCTTTGCTATGTATAAGATTCATTCATTCCATATGATTCCTTCGTATGTTTTACGATCTTGTAAGTGGGCTTACATAAGTTTTAAAATGTTATGTATTGCATTTAAAATCCATCATACACCATCTTGTTCATGTTTGATATGTATAAATTTGTTCTATCCTATATGACACCTTTCATATGCTTTCAGATTTTGTAAATGTATTTATCTACGCTTTGAAAAATAATCATTCTGTTTTGAAATCCATTGTTCATCAAGTATTTCGAGCCCTCGGATTTTTAAATGTTCAGCCACTCTTTTTATTTATTTTTTATGCTTTAAGAGTTTTGAAACAACACTGTTATGAATTGATTTTGAATTGGAAAGAAATATGATATGTTATGGCCCCGTACGGTGGGTATAAAACCATATCTATGACCCTTGGTGGGTATAACACCGTACCTATGGCCCTCTTTGGTGGGTATAAAACCGAACCCTCGCCCCTTAGAGGAGTAATATATAGGGGACATAAAATGAACCATGAATAATGAAATGAAGTTTAGTGCCTTTTATATGCTTATGAATTGTTATGATGCGATTTAAATGTTCTGATCCGAGTTATGTTTCTGTCTTGTTTTGACTCATGTCATGACACGTCATGAGACATGTCAACTATAAAATCGAATATACATGTATATTGCTATTATAAACAACCAAATGGTTTATAGTATCATATATTTATGTCCTCGTATAGTTTCTGACGTTTTTCCCATGCTCCATTTGAACATTGTTTATCCTATCTTGACTTATGTCGTGACATGCTCTGAGCATGTTACGTCCAGAACCATTTTTTGTATATATGTATTTTGTATTTGGGTATACGAATATCCCCCACTTGCTAAGTGTTTCCCAAAACACTCACCCCTTACTTTCCTCCGTAGATAGGAATGAATAGCAAGTCAATGAGGACGAACAAGCTTTGTTCTGGGGTTGGTGATCAAGTTTTGAGACAAGAAGATTTATGGACTGTTTTTAGTTGGTTTTCTTTATGTTATCGCTTTTGCATTTTGATTTGACTTGTAAAAGATTTTTCGTATATGTTATAGACTAGCTTTATGGTCTTTTGATGTACTACGAGACATATTGTTGCAATATTAAATTGTTTAACAATGTCGGTGCCGAGTCTCGGTCTCGAGGCGTGAGATAGTTATTTTATATTTTATTAATATATAATAAAATTATAATTTTTAGTCGATATTATATTTTATAATTAGATATCAATAAATTAATCCTCACAACTAAATCCAACAACATCGTGCTCTAGCCCTGGACATGACATCGATGTCGCTTTCAAATAAAATTCAAAAACAAAAAGCTACGTAATACAGAATTGGAAAAAAACAATATATTATTTAATATCAAAATCTATTCTTACATCACAAAATAAAACTCATAACCTAAATACATCTATAGAAGCTAAAATTCATCAACATAATGGCAGCTTTAATTCTAATTTCTAATTTTCATCGGTCTTAAAATTATATATGATTTTCCTCTTTGAGTTCCTCTTCATTCTTATCTAATTAAGGATGAATGTAAGAGAGCAAGTATTTGGTAAAACACTCAACAAGTAGCGTCCAATCGTATTCACGAATAATGGAATATACAAATAATACAGTTCAAAATAGACATGTAATGAACGTGTCGCCACATGAGTCAATACATTGAACGGACATAATTAAAAATGAGGCCTTAAAAAATTATCATAAAATGAACATTAACTTATACAATGTACTAAAATTATTTATTTTCATGATATACTTATCATCCCTAATTTTTACTCTTCGAAGTGGGACGAGGCCATATATGGGTTATTATAACCCACAACATCATGGTCATGTCATATTTTATCGTGTTTTGAAACTTTTCTTACCATTTTTAATTTGAATCCTAACAGTAAAATTTCAACTATAAGGAACTGAAATTCATCTCTTTATCTATGGTTTACTGATCAGCACCTAATTGTTACTCATTTAATTAAGAAAGCCAGACCATATATATCGTTTATTATAACTCACTGCATCAGGGTCATATCACATCTTATCATGTTTCGAAATTTTTTTATCCCTATTAATTCGAATCCTAAAAGTGTACGTTCACACTTTTGAAGAATAATATAGGAATCGTGTAGAACGAATGAAGTAATATATATAGGGATCACAAGGCATGAACAAGTAATATACGATCAAAATTTTCAAATGCGGACATAAGTATTTTAAAACATATACAAGCCCACTTACCTCTTCCAATGATCTCAAATTCATTAGTATAAAACTATCATGGATCATCCTCAATCATCAACATTACAACAAAGCTTAAAAATTATATTTCTCAATAATTCTTAAATATCCACAAGAACACATATCCAATATCTCCATGTGATAGACAATTGGACAGGTCAAAACCAACTTGTCTGACTTATCTGATATTCTATTTCTTTCTGTTTTGACATATTTGAACATATGAGAAAGTCTATTGTACTCTATTACCATGTCATTTAGCGCATTGATGAGATTATCATGTGTAAAATCATCAAAGCTAAAATAAAAAAAACTCTTCATCTTCAATGGTTTTCGGTTCAGATTTGGCCATCAAGCATTGAGTTGGTTCTTTGTCCCTTTTACTTGAAGAGGTTTCTGTGTTGGAAATGTCAGTATCTGATTCAGCCCAAGTGCTCTTGTTTTCTTGTACCGTCAATGCTTTTCGTTAATCTTTCTTTCTTCAAAATGATCTTCTTTCTTCTATGGAACCATCTTTTCTCCAAAGATTTCTTGTCATCTTTTTTGGTCTGGTGCAGTCAGCTATGAAGTCCTTTGGTTCTTTTCTATAGGAGCTTTTTTGTTGATCCTTGCAAGTTTTTATGATTTTTTTTCCTCATGACATTTCAAAATTTCTTTACATAATGATATTGCATCATTGATCAACTGTTCTACAGATCTTGATGAAGTTGACTCTTCTGTTGCTATGAGAGCTTTTGTTGTTTCTGGAAAGATTGGTATTCTTCAATTCAAGCTCAACAACTCAAATTCATTAAGACTTTAAGTCAACAAACAGATCATGCAAGTCAATATTGTTGAGATTTTTTGACTCTCTCATGGAAACAATCTTCACAATATCCTACTCTCTTGGTAAAGCTCTCATGACTTTCATAGCAACTTATCTGTTGTTATATCTTTCAGTGCATTTAGACAAAAATTTTAAAGTATTTATTCATCCTCTCTAAGCATATTATGATCCCAACAATGTTTTTGCCACATTATCCAAGTTGTATTTATTTTTGTCCTTGACAATACATTCAGCTCTCAACTTTTCTATCATTTGTGGTGCTTCATCGATGACAACGACGATAGTATTTGAATTCATTATCTTCATGGGACCCTCAATAATCACAAGCCAAACTTCAGCATCCTATCCTACAAGAAGCAAATTCCATTATAATCTTCTAATCATCAAATTCTTGTTTTGAGAACATATGCAAGATTATTGAATGATTTCATTGTAGTATCAATGTTTGGTGAGTAGGATACATGCACCCTCTATGATACAACTAATTAGGATCGTCGAGTGTTTAGAAAGGGGTTGAATGAACACTAAATAAGCTTCCAAACATTATTCTAATTTGTGATCTATTAGAAACAAAAATTTATATTTCAATCATTTTCTTAAGAGGTATTGCTTGTAATTTTATTAACCGGTCGTTGTAATGTTTGGTATTACCAGATTTACCAACAAAAAAAAAAATTCTCATGTTCCCAGAGAATCGGATAGCGTGTTAAATAACAAAATGAGAAATAATATGGGTCACCACGTTTGCCCATCTACAACTATGAAATGGTTGCACAATTCCAAACAGATTCACAAGTTTTCGGACATATTTTGCAACAACACCAACGTAGCAGTAGCGCCCTTACCCGAGACACCACTAAACAAAATAATAATCATGCATAATTAAACTTAACAATTACATCAAATAAATAGCAGAAACACTTAAGTACTTTTACAACCTCAAATGAAAACACAGATGATAATCTCAAAGGGTGTTTGGCTGAGTGTAGTAGACCGATTCAAATTTTACAAGATTTAAATTGTTAATTATGTTTAGAATTAATAAATCATGATTAAAGGATTTTGATATGATCTAACGGACCAAGGAATTGGGTCCAAAACTCCCAAAAATGGTTAATGGGCTTTTTGTGCTCGGGCAGTTCGGAGGGTCTGAACAGGATCGGAGCCATCAATGGTGTTCGGAAGCTACGGGGCAGATCGGAGAGTTTGAACTGAGATCTGAGCATCCGATCGAGGTGTGATGCATGTGTCAACAGAAATTGAACATGTAACTGCATACATTGGATCGGAGCCTCCTAAGTGGGATCAGAGCGTCTAATCTTGGCCGATCGGAACGTGTCACTCATGCAAGGATCGGAGCGTCCGATTGAGGTCTATAAATAGGGCCGAGGGTGACCTTATTTGGATGCAGATCAAACCTCTCTTTTGCCTAGTTTAGCTCGATTTTAAAGGCTTTTGGGTACTCTTATTTAAGAGTTGAAGTAGGTAGTTACTTTTATGAGATAGCGGACAGTGTCCACAATAGTGGCCAAGAAAGGAGCTTTGGCAAGGTGTCCAGAGGTCGTAGAGGAGTTGTGCCCAAGCTCTGGTGTAAGACCCGAATATATTAAGTTCTTAATTACGGAATTTGAGAATTAAATTCCGAATTCGGAAAAATATTAATTGGAGAATTTAGAGAATTAGACTAGATTAGTGGGCTTTAATAATTATTGAGGTGAGTCCACTAATTTTTCATGGGCCGTGTGATCTATGAGAATTAATGGGCCTAATTTAGATTTAAGTAAGCCCATTAGTTTTTCTTGGGCCTGGGGGCCGATGAAAGTTAATGGGCCAAGTCAGGTTGGGCTTAGGGTTTTTGGGCCAATCTAGGAATTTTTGAGTTTAAGTCTAGTGGTCAGCAGCTCGAACAAGTCCATGGAAAATAAAAATGATCCATAAATATATATTTAATTCATGCATGTATTTTATTAGTTATATAAGTATGATTTTTTAGAAAATAAATTAAATATATATTTACGGGAAAATTTTCTAAAATATAGAAATAATGAGAATTTTTAAGTTCATGCATCATGTAAGAATTTTTTTGATAAGTTTAAATGCATGTTAAGAAAAATATATTTTTTTATGGAAGTTGAAGTGAAGGTGGAAAGTGATGTGGTTGGAGGCCGGGATACCTGGGCCCGGTGACCTTCCTAATGATGTTTATGTTATGATGAGCTTATGGATCCAGCTGAGAGGGCTGGTGAAGTGACAACACAGAGGTGGAAACCCCACCACTACGTACGTTGGTTTTAAGATTGATCAATCATTTAGTATGAGGTCATCGACATGGATACGACCTGTTGAGAACTAAGAAATCATGATAAGTCATTTTATGAGATTTATTAAGTATGATGATATATGTTATAACATGATGATTAAGAAGTATAATTTTATTTCATGTTTATATGCGTAATATTTTAAGATCATGCATGTATAATTATTATGCACATATTTTATATGACGTGTGCTTGTATGTGGTTTCATCTTGTTATATAAGGATAGAACGTGCTGAGCCTCTAGGCTCACTAGATTTAAATGGTGCAGGTGAGCAAAATGTCAATGAGGATAATGTGTTCCCGACTGACGGCGAGAGCGTATGAGTATCCAAGCGGCTAGAACCCGTGACCATTGCTCTATGAATATTTATACGTTGAGATTTAGAACACTTATTTCCGCACATGTATTAGTACTTTAGATTTTTAGTATATGCATGGATGTTGGATTTAATTATTTATTTTAATGTTTGCATGGATTTTGGGAAAGAATTATTATTTAAAAATTTCATTATGGAATTTTTATAAAGGAATATTTAGTAATTAATTTTAAGTATCTAATTGCATGCATGTACTTTTATTGTATTTATTGTGTATTTGTATTTTAAATTAAGTAAAGTTATTTTTAAGTACGATATATATATGTATGGACATATATATATTTATATTCATTGTTTTATAGTTAGAGAGTTTATAAAAAAATAAAAAATTCAATAATTGTTTTAGGTCGTTTCAGTTACGCTCACACCGATAGAGATGTTACTAAAACGATTTCAGACGTATCACCCACCAAATATGAAAGGTACAGAAGATGCAAATGATTGTGGAAATTGGTTAGAAGAGCTTGATCAATTGTTAGAGTCCTTGGAATACTCTGATGAACGTAGAATCAGGCTTATCGTATACCAACTTCAAGACGTAGCACGAAGCTGGTGGGTTGTGACGAAACAATGTGAAACGACCCTAACTTCTAATTTTTTTTAAATAAATAAAGAAAATACGGAAAATTTTAAAAACATTTCGGCATGACCTTTTTGTTTGAATAATAACCTACCTGTCTCAAACAGCAGTTTAAAATAAACCTCAACCCGAGGTAAACATCCCACAAGGCATAGATAAACAGTAACTTTTTGACGCCAGACGAAAGGAAAAATATAAAGTGTCTACATGCCAACATAATTGCAGGGAATAACACATCCTGATATAAAAAAGGAAACGACATTCGACAGTGTATATTTATTACAATGACATAATGCGGAAAGAAAAGAGCGGCAACGGTCAGGGCGTGCCACCGAACACCTACAAACCCTGGAAATCCTACCCCGCAACCTTGTCTGCATACTCACCTGCACCAAGCATAGTAGTGATCCTAAAAGCCCAGTAAGATTTAAATAATGAAGCAAGGGTTCAAAATAATGCATAATACTAAAAATAGTACTAAGTACACTTATGAATCTCACACGAAGAGGAAAAATTCATAGCATGCCCGAAGTAAGAACAATAGCAATATGCGATGAAAAACACATTCATGAATCAATTATCCTTTACTTTTACTTTTGAATTTGGATCCTCGATTGTGACTATGATTTTGATCGATCAATGGCTATAGTATACAATGCCGGCAAGGAAACCAAGATTTCTCCGGACCCGACATTGCCTGATATGAATCTAGAAGGAGCTCAAAGATTCATATTGTTCCAAGATTTGCTCCATGATTTACATTCGAGAGTTGAAGGGTTTGGAATTCATGGCAATCAAGTTGGCGTACTTGAAGATCAATTTGGAGGATGTTATAATGCTATTGAAGGCCAAAAAGATCAAGAAAATGAAGGATTTTCACGACAGGACAGCGCTCCAGCACTTCAAATCAGGCGCTCCAGCGCTCAAACATCGTATTTTTCAGAGCCCCAGCGCTAGTCCATCGGAGCTCCAGCTCTGTACAGAGCGCTCCAGCGCTACCGCACTTACACACAGTATGGCGTGTAGTGTGTGTTTTCGGATTTATGAGTATTTATGATATTCTTTTTTATTTTTGAGAGTTTTATTCCTACTAGGAAACTTTTAGGAGATATCTTTGATATCTTTAGCTATATTTTGAATTATTTTGCGATATCTTTTATTATTTTGTAGTTGTATTATAAATACAACAAAACATTCATTATTGAGGATATACAATTAAGATTTTCAGATTATTGATTATTCAATATAAAATTCTCTCTAGAATTTTATCAAAGCTTTTGCTTTACCCAAAATCAAACTTATCAAGGTTCATAGCTTTGTGGCGTTTGTCAGTCGATTTTCAATTGGGTTGTCAAAGACAGGTTCCTTTGAAGGTCTGATTGAATTATTGATTGTTTTCTATCGTGATTCTCTGTTGCTAGTTACGGGTTCAACTAGAGGTGGAGATCCAAATCTGTTACTTGTTTCAAAGTCGGGACAAAAATATTTGAATTCTTTTGTTATCGAATTGAGGTGCGATTCGTTGTAATCGTGTTGCCTTTCATACATAAGATTCACATCATTTGGCATCAAAGCTTAAGGTTTTGATTCAAGTAAGTCGTATCCTTCTTTAATCTATATTCTTTCTTCGTTCTTCGTTCATCTTTCCTTGTTCTTCGTTCTTCATCTCTCTTATCTCAAATTTATGTGCCATTCTTTCAAACTTGTTATCCAAGTCTCGTGTCTTGTGCTACAAGTTATAAATTCAAAAAAAAATAGAAAATTCAAAATTAAAAAAAAAGTGATTTGAAATCGGTAAAAAAAAAAAAAGTAGAGACCGAAATTGTCAAAAAAAAAGGAAGCAAAATAACTTGTGGTCAAAATTTCTTGTGTCTTGTGAGTATTGGGTGCCAAGTCTATTTCAATCTTCATAAAGTCAATTTCTTGTTTTTTGTGCAATCTACTTGAGTCGATTGGCAAGTGTTTACAATTTTTGAACTTTTGAGTTTGATATTTAAAATCACAAAGCATAAGCTATTCCATATATTTGAGTGAAAAAAAAAAAGAGTGATTGAGTGATTTTCTTTGGAGTGACTAGTGAGAATTTGGGTGAGGATATTTTATTACTAACCTTTTTCTTGCAGGTACAATGTTTGAAAGAAAATTCAATGGGTATAGGGAGAGTGAAAGGAGGTTTGATTATGGGAGTAGGAGAGAGAGAAAAATTGATGTGTATAGAGATGATGATGGTTGTCGTGGAGAAAAAGATTTTAATTATTATTTGGATATGTTTAAGAAAAATAAAATTCCGTCATTTGATGGATATTCGGATTTAGAATCGTACTTGAATTGGGAGAAAAGAGTAGATAATATATTTGAAGGTCGTAATTTTTTGAAGCTAGGAAGTTTAAACTTTTTTTATAAGAGTTTACCGACTATGCTTGCACTTGGTGGGATAAAGTGGTGGTGAATAGGAAAAGACATGGAATGAGTCCTATTTCTACATGGGATGAGATGAAGAGAGCTATGCGGACACGTTTTGCTCCTAATGAGAAGAAACGTGGAGTTTCCAAACGTGAACATCAAGGTACATCTAAACTTTCAAATTCTAGTACCTTTGATATTGCATGTTTATGTTGTTGTAGAAAAGATAAGCATGATATGAGCCAATATTTTAAGGAGGCTATGATGAAAGTGTCGGATTCTCGTGTAGAGGTTGAATCTAAATGTGAAGTGGTAGGTGAGTTTTTATGTGTTCAAGAGTCGTCTAATGTTCTTGTAGTAGATGAGAGTCTTTTTTATGTTCATAGTGAGACTAGTAATTTGTTGTTGGATGAGTCTTGTAATCTTTCTATTCAATTGAGTTCAAAAGAACATCTTGATGATCAATTGGAATTCGAAAATTTGACTGATATGGCTGAAAAAAAGAGTGATGAAAAAAGTGAGATAGTCATGAAAAAAGAAAAAGAAAAAGAAAAAGAAGAGGCCGAAAAAATGAGTGTTCAAAAAAGTGAGATGGCCTTTGAAGTAAAAAAAGAGAGGAAAGAAATTGAGTTGAAAGAGACCAAGAAAAAAAGAAATATTATGGTCCAAAATTGTGAGGTTGAAAAATTTGTGCAATTGAATAAGATCTTTACAGTACTTATGTACAAAGAGGTTTTATCTCATTGTGATGAAATAGCCGGTTCAATCCCGAGCAGTATTATTTCTTCTTTGCAGGTTGTGAAAGATGTTGGGATGAGTAAGAAAAGAAGGTTTAATGCTAAAAGCGTAAGCATGATTGATCAATGTAAAGTTGATCACACACAAGGTGGGGTTGGAGGTTAGTAAATTATTCCCTTTGTGAGGTATGGTTTAAATTCAAGTTTAAACTACAAATACAATATCAACTTCCAAAGGTATGAACTCAATTCAATGTTGCATGGATTTAATTACTTTGTTGAAGGATTTGAGAAAGTGTTAGCTATGAATTATGATTTTATTTCAAATCTTGATGTTGAGTCTCTTGAGTTTGTTCATACTACAAGAGTTGGTGATTTGGTTTATGTTGATGTGTGTGAATGTTGCATGAATGGCATAGGTGGAAAGTCATATTTGGTTGAGTGGCTAGTGATGACTTTTGGGCTAGTTAATGTGCGTAATACTTTTATGAGATTGATGGATTATGTTTTGCATGCATCTATGGGTAATTGGAATTCCATCAAGTGCTTGTGAGGATCCTCACATGTCAGACCATGAAAAGAAGGTAGTAAGTGAATTAATCCGGATTTCAATTAAAATGTAGCATTATTTTCTAGAATAGAAAAAAAAGTAATGCATAAAGGCTGTTGATTTAGATCAGAAGTGCCCAGTTGTCTCAGGCTCAAATTTGCGTTGGCAGCCATCTCTTCCTCACGAATTTCAGTCTGAATTTTGTTTTCTTCAAGTCTTCTACGAGCTTCTCTCATTCGTCTATGCAAAGTTCTTTCTATCTTCGGGCCGTATGAAAATTCTTCTTCTGAAGAGTCACCTGAAAGCATGAACGACTGGAAAAGTACTAGAAACAAAGAAAATAAAATAAAATGATATTAAACAAAATAAATAGAACACAATAAATTAAACACCATCCCCGGCAACGGCGCCAAAATTTGGTAGCGCTTAGTCGTGTCGCGTCCAATTTATCCGACTCAACTCAGATAAATAAAATATGCAGTAGTGAGATTAGGGATCGTTCCCACGAGAAAAGTAAAATTTATCGTGTCCTTAAAAATTACTAAAATAAAATAAAAAAGGGGTTTGATTTTTGAAATTAACTACTAAAAATTTAAATAAATTTAAAATTAAATTTTATCACTAGCATGCAAGATTTAAAATTATGAGAAATCAATAAATTAACAAGCCTTGGTATCGGGCGACTACACCCTTGAAATTATTCATTCGATCATCGATTATCTAAAAATAATTAATTCTAATTGAATATTCATCATTGAAAATTTAATTCATGTTTCACCTTAATCTTAGTTAACTAGACACAAGAATTCTAAATTAACCATTACCAATGAATCAACCCAATACAAGCGATTAGATTTAAATTCAAGGCAACATTCAAACTAGTAAAAATGATGAATCTAGACAACAGATAAACGAGTGGATGTATTTAATCTAGTCAATTGTTGTTCCTACAGATTAATAAATTCACAAGCGGAAAATTATTAATTGCAGTTGCTCCACAAATTAGATTATTCAAACAATTACAGATTTGAATTTTAATTTAGCAGTAGATTGTAAAGAGAAATTCTAGGGTGATCAATCCGAAAATCTCACATACAAGCATAAAATAATAAAAAAAAACAACTTTTGATACTCAATAATAATCAAACACTGAAAATTCAAATCTCACAAATAAATAAATTCAAGGGCTTGTCTTCCTCAACCAAGTTTAAAGCCTAGCCACAACGAGTCATGAAATTCGTAAGAAAAAATAAAAAAAAAAAGAGAATAAATCTATGAATATTAGAAAAAAAACCTAGCCGCCAAGCGTTTTTCCTTGCTCTATGCGTCCAAGTATGATAAAAGATAGGTAAAAATTGGATAAAAGTCTTAAATATAGACTAGAGTCCTCAAAAGCAAAGTTTCCTTTTTTTGAAATTATTTCCCGAGCTGCGAGGCCGCTCGATCGGTTGAAACTTACCGATCGAGCGGAAATAATCCTGACCCTCTTTTGTTCTTTCATTTCTTCATGCGATCAATCGGTTGATTTATGCAGATCGAGCGGAAATAAATCTGTCTCGGAATTCAGCACCTTGCTCGCTCGATAGGTTGAAACCGCAGATCGAGTGAAATTAATTCTGTCCATTTTTTCTTCAAAATGCCAAGTCCTACAAAATAAATCCGGGAGCATGTAATGTAGACATGATAAATGAAATACGAACAAAATACTGAATTAAAACAAATGAATGCACTCAAAACAATAACAAAATGATATTAAAATGTGCAACAAAAACACAACTATCAAAGCATGTTATTTCATGGATTATTATGCGGAATTTGCAAACCATATTGTGCCAGTATATTTTTGAGATAAGCCTGTGTATAGGGTTATCAGCCCTTGTTTGGTCGTATTGGGGCACTGAGAGTCACTCGACCAACGGGTCATTCCGTCTCTAGTGTTTCCAAAGGACATTCTAGATCTACGTCCGGTATGGATTGAGTGGTTGGGTCCACTGGTTTGATTCCCCGAGACTACAGCTTATATCCTAGGCGAAAGTTTCTGAGCAGTTTGGGTACAATATATCTCAGATATGGATACCCAGTCATATTTATTTGCATGCATCATGTTTTTATGTTTACCCGTAATAGCGTATTGAGCTTTAGCACTCACGTCCATGTTTCTGTTTATTGGACATCCCATTCGACGGGACAGTTGCAGGTGGTTCAGTAAGAGACTTGGAGGTTAGTAAGGTGACCAGGGCAGACTGTGGAGTTCATTCGGGTATATTTTCCGTTATAAGATTCGATTGTAGTTCATTGGCATTTGTTTACCGGTTGTATTTTGTCGAGATATTTTGATTTAGCTTCCGCAGTTAGTTTCTGATTATTTTATTGTTAATTGCATGCCTAAGTTTTTTATTAGTAGGTGATTTCAGGACGGGTCACTACATTTATGGTATTAGAGCCATGCAATTAGAATCTTTGGAAAATATCATTGACATTTGAGTTATCCTTTTTAGATTACAATTTGGATTCAATGACAATAGAAGTAACAGGAATTGGAATAGCAAAATATTTAGGTTTTTATAAGATCTTCATTGCCAATATTGGCATCAAAAACTAGCTTTATGTGGATCCTAGCAAGATGGAGTTGGAAGAGATTATCTAGGTTTAGACTTCAGGTACTTCTAGGGATCTATTGGAATATGGGAGGAATTAATCGTAAAGATTCCCTGTGATCCATAGATATCCCCAAAGATCCTGCTAAGAGGATTCTTCATGAAGCTTTGGGCATCTCTACTAGGATTAGATCTTGTGAAGAAGAAGAAGTCTGCTGGCATGCTTGCATCGATGCTTTCGTGTGGCAGACAGGAAACTTCATATTCAAGATCTGTAAGGCCCTTTTTTAGTCTAACATTTCCTATAGTGCATGTGATAGAAAACATACCTAGATCCTTGCATTTTGCAGGTAAATTTCTTTGGATCACCACATAAACATTTTCACCCAATTCCACTTTCTGACATCCCTTCAATGTTTGTTTCCTCTTTGCAGTGCACAACTCCTTCAAAAACATTGCATAGCGAGGTACCTGATTAATCGAATCTAGCAACGAAATGTTTACCCCATATCTACGAAAAGTTTCATAAAATTTCTTAATCCATTCATCTTTTCTAGATTTCTTAAGTGCTAAGGAAAAAGGGGCTACAGGTTTATGTTCAGAGAGAGGAGGGAACTTACCTTTTGGCGCATATCCCTAAGTTCTTCTCCATCATCTACCTTAAGCTCTTCATTTTTCTCCTTCTTGGATGAAGCATCAAATTCCTTCTCCTTGACTTTCAATTCCTTCCCATTCCTTAGAGTAATGGCACTTGCGTTCTCCCTTGGGTTTGAATTGTTTGAGAAGGTAAAGCATTGAAATGTTGCGCTTCCAACTTGTTGATTGCAGTGGCGAGCTGTCCCATCTGGTTATTCAAGTTCTATATACTTGCTCGGGTTTCCTGTTGGAAAGTGAGAGTATTAGATGCAAGATCCTTAACTAATAATTTATGATTGAAATTAAATTAAATCTCTTGTTCGGGGACTGAATTGCAAATTGCCAAAAGTTCAGGGACTAAACTGCAAATATTCTTATATTTATCTACTTACCACTTAATTCTAGCCATCACACGTGAAAACATATCAAGATAAAGGCAAAAGATGGTAGAACCTTGAAGACGCCATTTTCAGTCTTTTTAAAGCTCTGATATTTCGTGATTCGGCCATCAGAATTTCGAGTAAATATATATATCTGCGATCATCTCGTCGAGAGCTAAGATTTGGTACAAGTTTCATTCATTTTTATCATACTTGATTTTTAAGTTGAAGATGGAATTTGATTATTATTGATAATATTCAAAGACGGATCGAAGAAAGAACGACGTACGGATTTGTTATGATTTTTTGAAGCTATTTTCGAAATTGAACATTTATGATATTGAGGAATTTTTTGGTTTTATTTCTGATATAATGGTGATATGTGGTATATTTGATTGTTGGATTGATATAAACATAGATTGGATTGCCGGTTTTAGCCCTTACGCCGCCGGTTTCGGAATTGCTACACTTTTGATAGCTAGATATGTTGAGATTGATTTGGAGGGTGATATTCATTGCTTTATACACTTCATTTCAGCTTTGTAATGAAGCATTCGAATTCGCGAATCCGAAATTGAATCGGAAACGAATTGAAGAAGTTTTGAAGCAATTTTCATTTGAAGTTTGCATTGAGAAGTTGAGCAGCATTTTGATATGAAGTTATTGATATATTTTCAAATTTGAAGCACTTCCAACATTGAAATTGAAAGGTGTAAATGACAGCTAATCCAGATGGGATAGAACACTCGAAATAGATATGATTTTCGAGTATTCACTTTTAAATCACATAATTGTTTGCTTATATGCTTTTCTATGTTTTTTATGATTGTTATTACTTGGATTGATTATTTGATTACTTGTTCAAGATGTTTATAGTATTTAATGCATTCAGATTATGTTGCATTCATCTTGAACTCCAACCTGAAAAACATAGAGGGTTTATTGGCCTAGAATGCAGATGACGTTTGGAGGGCTATAGTTGAGTGACACGGAATGTAGATTTACTTCCAGAGCTAGATGACTCACAATAGTTGCACCAAATTCAGGGGAAATAAGATACTTGACGTCACCTCGATTTGTGAGTTGGTGATTGGTTTGAGATTTTATTTGCCGGGATCCCAAGAATCAAGTTTTATTGATATCAGATTTGATAACTAACCTTTGAAACATGCATTGCATTCATGTTTATTATATTTCATGTTTTTTTATTTATACTGGGATTATATTCTCACCGGAGTTATCCGGCTATTTATGTGTTTTGTATGTGTGCATGGTAATAGGTGGGGCAGGATCGAGTCAGCGAAGACCGGGATAGATCGAGATGAAGACTAGCATGTGGTGACTCTGGTTAAGTAGATGGCATGTTGATTAGAATTTGAAAATTGGTTGAACATGTTAGGTACAAGATCTTGTATATGTGTATAGTTGTTAACTACATACTTAAACATAAGTTTCATGTATTTTAGATCATTAGACAAGTATTATGAATGCATGTATATCAGATTGTAGCTTGAGGAAGTTGATATATATATATTTGTTGGTGTTATTTTACATATTTGAAATGCTAAGTTTTGAATTTTTAGTGCAGGGCACGGTCCCCATTCATGCCCTCTGCATGGGTCTGTGTACCATATTTCCTTGGAATAGGTTCGAAATAAAGAAGGCATGGACCCCGCGCCAAGATCCATGCAGGGGTTCGTGTGGTCTGGAATGAAAATAGTACCTTCACAAATTTTTACTCCATAGGCACGGACCTGGGCACAGAAAGTTCACGATGTCCATGTAGAAAACAGATAATTCAAGATTTAGTGTAATTGTTATGCACGGACCCGAGCACGGAGGGGGCTCGGGGTTCATGTACCTTGCATAAAATGTTTTGTGCGTACAGGTTAATGCACGGAACCGAGAACAGACCTGTGCAAAGAGTCCGTGTACCTTTTTTAAAAAATTTATTCTTTAATTATTTTGACTCAAGTTTGGTCCAATCATGTTTAATGATTAAATTTTCCTAAGATAAGATTAGCAACCCGAGGTCCCCACAACAGGTGATATCAGAGCATAGGTTCTGGACTGAGAATGAAGTTAATGAGCGGGATAGATTGAGTCTGTTTGATTTATTTATATTGCATGAGATTGAATGCTATACATGATTATGTGCATTGTATGCGAGCATGCTTTAGTATTGCAAGAATTATATGATTGCATGATTATGTGCTTTCATTGCCACTGCATGCTCTATGTGAAATATTATTCCAGATTATCCTTGATCAGAACCTGAATTCTCATGAGAACGCATGAGAATGATAATCAGAGAAGGATGGAATAAATTGCAGAATATGATATTGTTTATGCACTAATCTGTTTGAAAATCAGATATGCCACCCCGTAAAGCATCGGTGACTAGACAGACAGTGGATATATCTCAGCCAGAATAGCCGAATATACCACAGCCAATGGTAGAACCTCAGAATGCACGGGGTAGTACATCTGCTGATTTGATGTATGTGACTGCTACACCGATGGAGACACTGTTGAAAAGATTTCAGTCGTTCAAACCGCCAACGCTGAAAAGGACAGAGAATTCAGTTGATTGTGAGAATTGTCTAGAGGATATTGAACAACTGTTTGAATCCCTTGACATTCTGATGATCGTCGTATTAGACTGGTAGTACATCAACGTCACGAAGTTGCTAAAAGTTGGTGGATTACTACAAAGAAAGCCCTAGAACATCGAGGTACGACTATCACCTGATTTGTGTTTAAAATTGAATTCTATCAACGTTTCTTTCCAGTCTCCTACAGAAAAGACAAAGGAGCATAATTTGCAAGTTTGAGACAGGTTCAGCTGAACATAGAAAAATATGTGGCCAAATTTTCTAGCCTTTTGAAATTTACCCCACATATAGTAGCAAGTGATGAAGCCATGGCGGACCAGTTTATCAATGGATTGAATCTAGATGTTTTCATTTTGGTGAACAGTGGGCGACCCAATACCTTTGATGATGCATTGAATAGAGCTAAGGGAGCAGAGGCAAGTCTGTTAAGACAGAGAGGATCACCGTTCATTCCACAGCTACCTCAAAAACCAGTACCAGCATCATTGCCACAGAATCCGCCATCACTGCCACAACCACCCTAGAGATTTGAGGGAGGAAGCAGTAGTAATGGCAGAAATGATTCTAGATTCCAGCCAAAAGGTAAACAATTTAATAAATCAAGCAGTAGTTTATCCAGTTCTAGTGGACAAAGACAGTTTGGTTCAGGTCAGAGGTTCAGTGATTCTGGAATTTATTGTGGTAAGTGTGGAGGTAAACATGATACCGATCAGTGCAAAGGAGCATCAGGTAATTTCAATATTTGTCATCAACCAGGTCACTATGCCAAGGTATGTCCTCAAAGAGCAATGGAAAAAACAACTGGTGCAAGTTCATCTAGACCAGTACCTCAGTCATAAAGGCAAACAGTGCATTCATTCCAGCCACAGCAACAGACCAGACCAGGAGGAAGCCAAACTATGACTCAACCTCCTAGGCAACAGGCACGAGTGTTTGCACTTACTGTGGATCAGGCTCAGGCAGCACCTGACGATGTTCTTAGCAGGTAACTGCTCTAATTATGGTTATCCTGCCTATGTTTTGATAGATACGGGTGCATCACATACATTCATATCTGAAAAATTTTCTATGATGCATTATATCGTCTGAGCCATTGCCTGCTGTTGTTTCTATTTCTTTACCTTTGGGTGAAGGCATTGTATCAGTTAGACTGGTTAGAAATTGTGTTTTACAATATGATGGGAATGCGATTGATTTGGATTGCATAGTACTTGGATTATCAGATTTCGATTGCATTCTACGGTAAGGGTTCTAGAGCCAAGATCCCTTTGATATATGTGTTATCTATGACCCATTTATTGCAGAGAGGTGCAGAAGGATTTCTGGTTTATGCAGTAGATGTATTAAAATCCAGTCCAGCATTGACATATATTCCAGTGGTGCATGAATTTGCTGATGTCTTTCCTGATGAAATTCATGGTTTGCCTCCAGTTCGAGAAATAGACTTCAGGATTGAGTTAATGCCAGGTACGCAACCGATATCTAAAGCTCCTTACAGAATGACACCTATTGAATTGAAGGATTTGAAAGATCAACTTGAAGATTTACTTGCTAAAGGGTACATTAGGCTGATCGTTTCACCTTGGGGCGCTCCGGTACTTTTTATACGAAAGAAAGATGGTTCTATGCGGTTGTGTATCTATTATCGTCAACTGAACAAGGTAACAATAAAGAATAAATATCCATTGCCTAGAATAGATGATTTGTTTGATCAGCTGCAGGGTTCAGCTATCTATTCTAAGATTGATTTGAGATCTGGATATCATCATCTGAGGCTACGAGATGAAGATATCCCTAAAACTGCATTCAGAACAAGGTATGGTCATTATGAATTTATTGTCATGCCTTTTTGTTTAACCAATGCTCCTGCAGTATTTATGGGATTGATGAATAGAGTATTTCAGAAACACTTGGATGACTTTGTCATTATCTTTATTGATGATATTTTGATCTATTCCAAGAATGTGCATGATCATGTTGAACATCTCAGAATCGTATTACAGACTTTGAGAACTGAGAAATTATATGCCAAGTTATCGAAATGTGAATTTTGGTTGCAGAAAGTTGTGTTTCTTGGGCATATCATTTCAGGTGATGGCATTTCAGTGGATCCAACAAGGTAGAGGCAGTGATCAACTGGCCTAGACCTACATCAGTGCCAGAGATACGGAGTTTCATGGGATTACCAGGATACTATCGTCGATTTATTCGAGATTTTTCCAGCATTGCCAAGCCTACTACGCAATTGACTCAGAAAAATATGTCGTATGTCTAGACAGAAGCTTCTGAAGCTAGTTTCTTGGAGCTAAAGAAAATACTTACGAGTGCACCTGTCTTGACGATTCCTTCAGGTACGGGTGATTTTGTTGTATATTGTGATGCTTCTCATAGAGGTTTGGGTTGTGTGCTCATGTAGAGAGGTCATGCTATTGCTTATGCCTCAAGATAGTTGAAGCCACACGAGACTCGATATCCTATCCATGATTTGGAGCTTGCCGCTATCATCTTTGAATTGAAGATATGGCGACATTATTTGTACGGTGAGAATTTTGAAATCTATTCTAATCACAAAAGTTTAAAATATCTGTTTTTGCAGTCGGAATTGAATATGAAACAACGAAGATGGCTAGATTTACTGAAAGATTTTGATTGCGAGATTAAATACTACCCAGGAAAATCCAATGCAGCAGCAGATGCCTTGAGTAGAAAGGTATGTTCTTTGTCCTTATCTACTATAGGTGTATCTCAAATGGTAGAAGATTTCTGTATTTCAAGATTAGTATTTGAGACAGATATACAACCTATCAGAGTTTGTGCTATTAAAGCTGAGCCATAACTGTTGATAAGAATTAAAGAAGCACGGAAAGTTGATCAGAATATTAAGAAATCGATTGAGATGGTCAGATCTAGACATCAATCCGAATATCAGGTCAGTACTTATGATGTGTTATTTGTGAATAACAGAATTTTTGTTCCAGATATTTCTGATTTGAAACAACAGATATTGAAAGAGGCCTACAGCAGTAGATTTAGTATTCATCCTGGTGGCAGAAAAATGTATAATGATTTGAAGACACAGTATTGGTGGAAACAAATGAAAGCAGATGTCACAGAATTTGTGTCTAAATGTTTGAATTTCCAGCTGGTGAAAGTTGAAATAAAGAAGTCGGGTGGTCTATTGCAAAGTTTATCTATTCCAGAGAAATGGGATCACATTTCCATGGATTTTGTTACACAGCTACCACGTTCATCTAGAGGTTGCGATGCCATTTGGGTGATTATTGACAGATTGACGAAATCAGCATGCTTTATTCCATATAGAATGACGTATATACATGATCAGATTGTGGAAATCTACGTCAAAGAAGTGGTAAGATTACATGGTGTTCCTAAATCTATCGTTTCAGATCAAGACCCTAGATTTACATCACATTTTTGGCATAGTTTGCAACAAGCTCATGGTACTCAATTGCATCCGAGTATAACATATCATCCTCAAACATACGGACAGTCAGGGCGGACTATCCAGACACTTGAGGATATTCTTAGAGCTGTAGTGCTAGATTTCGGCACTAATTGGCAAGATTCATTACCACTTGCAGAATTTTCTTATAATAACAGCTATCAGATGAGTGTTGAGATGGCTCCATTCGAAGCACTGTACGGAAAGAAATGTAGATCACCGTTGTACTGGGATGATATCTCAGAAGTACCTGATGTTGGACCTGATATGATCCGTGAAATGACAGAAAAAGTAAAACTGATTCAGAAGAAAATGAAAACAGCACAGGACAGGCAAGCTAAATATGCAAATATCAGATGACGACCTCTATCTTTTGATCAGGAAGACAAAGTATTCTTGAAGATTTCTTCGTTTAAAGGTACAGTCAGATTTAGAAAGAGAGTAAAGTTATCTCCACGTTTTATCGGTCCATATGAGATTATCGAGAAGATAGACAATCTTGCTTATCGACTCGCTCTTCCTCCATCTTTGTCTGTTATTCATGATGTATTCCATGTCTCTATTCTTTGGAAGTATCAGCCTGATCCTTTCCATATCCTTCAACCTGATGAAGCTGAACTTGATGAAACTCTCAGTTAATTTGAGCAGCCTATTCAGATTCTTGATCGTAAAGAAAAATAGCTCAGAAACAATACGATTCCGTTAGTCAAGGTGCAGTGGAGTCGGCATGTCACTGAAGAAGAGACATGGGAGCTTGAGTCAGATATGAGACAGAGATTTCTAGAGTTGTTTCTTTGATGTGAGATCTTAATCTGTTTTTTGTTATTTCCTTATCTTATGTGTATACAGACTGCTTATGCAGATTGCATATGATTTCGAAGACGAACTCATGTCTTAGAGGGGGAGAAATGTAAGGCCCGGGATTATTTAATTTTAATCCAAGAATATTTAATTTAGAAATATTTAAAGTTTAAAATTAAATTCTAATATTCTTAAATTATTTAGGATTAAATTGAATTAAATCACTTATCCGGGGATTGAATTGCAAATAGCCAAAAGTTCAAGGACTAAACTAAAAATATGCTTATATTTATCTACTTTTCCACCTTAATTCTATCCATCACACGTGAAAACATATCATAAGAAAGGCAAAAGACGGTAGAACCTTGAAGACGCCATTTTCAGCCTTTTTAAAGCTCCGATCTTTCGCGATCCGGTCGTCATAATTTTGAGATAAATATATATCTGCGATCACCTCGTCGAGATCTACATTTTGGTACAATTTTCAATAATTTTTATCACACTTGATTTTTAAGTTGAATATGGAATTGGATTATTATTGATAATACATGTGATTGAGCTAGCATGAGTTGTATATTCAAAGACGGATCGAAGAAAGAACGACGTACGGATTGTTATGATTTTTTGAAGCTATTTTTGAAATTGACCATTTATGATATGAGGAATTCTTTGGTTTCATTTCTGATATAATGGTGATATGTGGTATATTTGATTGTTGGATTGATATAGACATAGATTGGATCGGAATTGCTACACTTTTGATAGCTAGATATGTTGAGATTGATTTGGAGGCTGATATTCATTGCTTTATACAATTCATTTCAGCTTTGTATTGAAGTATTAGAATTTGGGAATCCGGAATTGAATCGGCAACGAATGGAATAAGGTTTGAAGCAATTTTCATTTGAAGTTTGCATTGAGAAGTTGAGCAGCATTTTGATAAGAAGTTATTGATATATTTTCAGATCTAAAGCACTTCCAACATTGAAATTGAAAGGTATAAATGATAGCTAATCCAGATGGGATAGAAAACTCGAAATAGATATGATTTTTGAGTATTCCCTTTTAAATCACATACTTGTTTGCTTATATTCTTTTCTATGATTTTGATGATTGTTATTCTTGGTTTGATTATTTGATTACTTGTTCAAGATGTTTTATAGTATTTAATACATTCAGATTATGTTGCATTCATCTTGAACTCCAACCTGAGAAACATAGAGGGTTGATTGGCCTAGAATGTAGATGACATTTGGAGGGCTATAGCTGAGTGACACGGGATGTAGATTTACTTTCAGAGCTAGATGACCCACTATATTTGCACCAAAGTCAGGGGAAATAAGATACTTGACGTCATCTCAATTGGTGAGTTGGTGATTGGTTTGAGATTTTATTCACCGGGATCCCAAGAACCAAGATTTTATAGATATAAAATTTGATAAACAACCTTTGAAACATGCATTGCATTCATGTTTATTATATTTCATGTTTTGTTATTTATACTGGGATTATATTCTCACCGGAGTTATCCGGCTATTGCTGTGTTTTATATGTGTGCATGACAATAGGTGGGGCAGGATCGAGTCAGCGAAGATCGAGATAGATCGAGACTAAGACTAGCATGTGGTGACTCTGGTTAAGTAGATGGCATGTTGATTAGACTTTGAAAATTGGTTGAACATGTTAGATACAAGATCTTGTATATGTGTATAGTTGTTCACTACATACTTAAACATAAGTTTCATGTATTCTAGATCATTAGACAAGTATTATGAATGCATGTATATCAGATGGTAGCTTGAGGAAGTTGATATATATATTTGTTGGTGTTATTTTACAGATTTGAAATGCTAAGTTTTGAATTTTTAGTGCAAGGCACGGACCCCGTGCATGCCCTGTGCATGGGTCCGTGTACCCTATTGCCTTGGAATAGGTTCGAAATAAAGAAGGCATAGACCCCGTGCCAAGCTCCGTGCAGGGGTCCGTGTTTTCTGGAATGAAAACAGTACCTTCACAAATTTTTACTCCATAGGCACAGACCTGGGCACAGAAGGTGAACGGGGTCCATGTAAAAAATAGAGAATTCAAGATTTAGTATAATTGTTATGCACGGACCCGATCACGGAGGTGTCACGGGGTCCGTGTACCTTGCATAAAATGTTTTGTGCGTACAGGTTAATGCACGGACCTGAGCACGGACATGTGCACAGAGTCCGTGTACCTTTTTTTAAAAAAAAAATTATGCTTTAATTATTTTGAATCAAGTTTGATCCAATCATGTTTAATGATTAAATCTCCCTAATATAAGATTAGCAACCGAGGTTCCCACAAGATCAGTAGACGAAATGAAAGATTTCCGCATGTAATAGGATTTTAAATATTGTAAGATTTTTGTAAGAAGTAATTGAGTTATAAGCACATGATTAAGATGTATTAATGATTTCAAAATTTTTGATATAACAGTTAATGTCATTGTACATCTTTCATTGTAATTTTTTGGATAAGTTGTTTATTTCATGGGATTGTAATAAAAATTGTATAGAATCTAGATTAGTGGTTCAATTATTATAATTGTAATCTTTGGGATTATCTTGGTTCTATTGTTGTGTTTAGTTGATCAGTTATTCGACTACAATGTATTTGTTTGACATGCGTAAATTGGGATTAAATTATGCATGTGTTTGGTAGAATAGTTCTACATGCATTCTCTAGAATATTTTACCGAGACAGTGTGTTGCCAGGGATGATGGGTTTCATCAGGGGCACGATGATGGTTTATACCAGAGGTTGTAGACTGTGTGGGTTTGATTGAGATGGGTGAGGAAGCGTGACCCTATGCTGGTGTTTTCTGGTAGGGTATCTTTCAGATGGGCTTATAGGGAAGGCTTGAAACGACCCTAACTCTATAATAAATAAATATGCGGAAAAAAAATTTTTTTTTTTTTTTTTTATACTACTAAATAAATATATGTACATATATGCCCATACATATATGCACAGAATAAAATAATTAAAATAAATACACGACTAAATAAATAAATAATTAAATACTTAAGAAAAATGCATTCTTTTAAATAACTATCTGAGTCAAAACAATAATTAAAAATATACTGCATAAATAAAATAATTAACATGTGTGCATGCACTAAAAATATTAAAATGTATCATGACAACATGCACGGTGACTCAGAAGCTGTCACGGTCACGGGGCTACTGCAGCGCTGCTCATACGTCCTCACCACCGGTAGGAGTAACCTGCTCCTCTACGTACTCACCTGCACCATATCAGTGTAGTGAGCCTAGAGGCCCAACATGCATACTAACAAGGGTTCAAAATAATTTAAAACACTTTAATACTAATACATACATATACATGAATGAGCATGCTTAAAAATATCATAACATAACTTACCTAAATAAACATAAATAACATAATACATAACATACATAATTGAGTTGTTGAGCATTTATTTTCTTAACATCGAATGGTCCTATCCGTAAGTGTGACCCATAGTGCGACTGATCAGTCTAAGAAACCATCGTACGAGGCTGGTGGCGAACCACCCATACATAAATGGCAGAAAACTGCCCATACATAAATGGCAGAAACTGCCCATACATAAATGGCAGAAACTGCCCATACATAAATGGCCACACTACTTCAATTTCCACCTAAAATATTTTATTTGCTCAACCATAGAAATTAAATCATAGCATAAAAATTGATTTCATGAATGCATGTACTTAAATAAATTGTGTGTCCTTCATATATATTTAATTTAATTTTCTTACTAACATATAAATATTAAAATAACTTAAATGCATAAAAATAATTAAATATATAATCAGGACACATGCAATTTTCTCATGGATGGTTCTGGACTGCTGGCCCTACACTCAAACCCATTAACTTAAAACTTGGCCCATTAACATAACGAAGCCCATTAAGACTAGCTTAGGCCCAATAACACTATCCCTGGCCCCATGGGCCCAAAAGCCCAATAACAAGCCCAATAACTTTCATGGGCTCCCAAGCCCATAAAAATTTATGGATTCACTTAATTAATTTAATTAAGCCCAAAATAATTAAACTCAACCCAAAATAATTAAATGGAGCCCAAATAAATTTTGAGATTTAATTAGGCCCATTAAACACCTAAACTGACCCATTGGGCCCAAAAACTCGAAGACTGGCCCAATAACTTTTATGGGCCCAAAAGCCCATAAAATTAATGGACTAACTTAATTAAAATTTTAAAAGTCCAAATAAAATTATTTGGGGTTCCAAATAATTTTATTTCAATTTATTTGACTCAAAAACCCATAAATTTGTAAAATACTTTAAAAATAAAAAAAACTCGAGCCCGGCCCACCAAACTCGGACCCGAACTCACTAACCCGACCCACTACCTAACCGACCCGACCCGGACCACTCAGACCCGACCCAGACCCCTAACCCAGCCCAACCCGATGGCCCCCTCTCCCAAATTCCCTCGGCTGCGTGCAGCAGCCCTTCGAGGGCTGCTGCCGCGCCAGTCCGGCCACCCCTGGCCGGACCATCGCCGGCAGGACCCTCCCGAGGTCCTGCCGGACCTAACCTGCTTGGTGGTCCAACCCCATGCAGCCCAGCCACCCGAGCCACCACCTCTTTCTCCCGAACCCTAAACTGCGCCCGTCTCCACCATCTGCCGATAAAGCTCCTGTCCAGCCCTACCTTGGCTCGATCCCCTGACCACAGCCGACTCTAGGGACCCTGAGGCTTACTATGACACTTGAACCAGCAGCTAGAACTCATCATGGCTCAAGAAAAACGATGCAATAAAAAATTAAATTCAACATGAACATGATACAAAACTAAACCCGACTGTTTCTGAAAAATTTAAGAAAAATATTCTGATGCACACGCACACACTCGAATATACACTGATATAGCATGATAAAAGAGAAAGAAACGCATGCCTTTCACCGATAATTGACGAGGAATACGAACGTGGGACGGTTCCGGGACGACGGGACGAAAATACGGGCTTTTGGAGCTTCGAACCTCTTGGCTATGGCTTCTCTGGGACTGCTGGGTCGAGAGGATGAAGACAATGAGTGGGGGTGGCGGCTGAAGTTGAGAGTGACGTGAGGTTTTGGGTGGGGTTGGGTAGATTTAGGTTTTATTTTAATAGAAAATAGGGTAATTAATTCTATAATTAAGGATATAATATATATATAAAATATAACTCAACTAAAACTCTAAAAGAAACCTTTAAAAAAAATCTGAAACATAAAATAAATCTCGAAATATTAATTTAGGGGAATTTTAAAAATACTAAAAAGTCAATATTTTGACTAATTTTGGATAAAAATGACTCCCTAAAATTAAATAAAATTAAATACTTAAAATTTTGGGATAATAAAACTCAAAATAATATTTTAAGGCTCCAAAAAGGCTCATAAAATAATTTGGCTAGAAAGTTGTCATCTCGTCCGTCCACGGTCCCGTCTACGCGATTAAATAATAAAAATACTAAAAATCATAAAAATATTACTAATTATGGGTTAAATGCTTAAAAATAAATTAAATCATGCATAAATAATTCACATAATTATTTAACCCATAAATCATAAATTTAAATAATTAAATATCCTAATTATGCAGGCGGATTTATGTAATTAAAAATACCGGGTGTTACAAGGCTACCTCAGTCTTGATATGTTACACAATTGTAGCCTGGGGTATTATCATCAGGAGGATTTTCAGTGATGAATTATACCAAGTGTTGTGGACTATGAATATATGACTAGATTGAGAGAAAGTGATACCCCATTATCGTATTACTCTTGGAGCCTTTTGTGCTTCAGAAGATATCTAGAAGCTTTTCTTGCATCAGATGGTTATTCAGGTGGAGACTACCTCACTCTGATGTTTTGCAGCAGTCACAGTAGGGGTATAGTTATTTGGATTCTCTTGTAGAGATTTAGTTAATACTAAGATATAGTATCCAAGGAAATTAGTTATCGTTTGACTTCATCAGAGGTACATATGTTGAATTTCTTCTGTCAGGATTAGTTTTGGAAAGTATTTTCCATGACGAGTGATCGTTTTGAGCAGATAAGGTTTGTTATGGATATTGTGATATCACTAGACAATTATATCTAGTTGATGGAATAATTTCTGCCAGTGATTATTTAAATCACCGTCTGAATTCGTCAAATATGCAGTGTCATTTTACTTTGGGACAAGGAAGATACATGCTATTGGATTTGGGAAATCTTCTTTGGGACTATGTTTGTCTTTGTGTTCATCTTGTGTAGACATAAGAATTGGTAGTAGATTCGGATTGGTACGGGATTGGTGCCAGTGAATACTTTTGGTAATAAGAGATGCAGTGTAATTCCAAGTTTTAGGAATTAGCAGACTTATGGTAATAATATCAGAGTTGTTGATCAAGATCTTTCCTGGACAACCTCTGTTACAATGAAATCTCATTTCATATATCGGACATAGTCAACCAAAAATCCAATGATCATTTAATTTGAAATTGCCAGAAGATTAGTCGTACTAGTACCTATGATTTAGATAGAAACAGTTTGAAGATAGATCCAGATTTGGTGCAGGATTTGTGCCAGTAACTACTTTTGGATTATCACCTGATATCGTCAGAGATAAGTTTGGTGAACTCATGGGAATTCTGTTATTCCAAGTATTTTGGGTTCGGATAATTATCGTCGAACATGATCACAAAGATCATGGTTGTTGATAGATAGCGTGAAGTTCAAGAATCAAGACTTAATATACATATTGATCCTTTTGGGCTAAGTATGAGCTACAGTGGAACAAGAATGATTGATGCGGTCGTTAAACCTAAAATCGTATTTATATGTCTTTTGATATCATGTACAGCAAGATGACTTACAATATTATATATTTATGTTCTTATTTCGTTTTTGACATTTTCCCATGCCCCGTTCAAACACTGTCTATGTCCTGTCTTGACTCCTGTTGTGACATGTTCTGAGACATGTTACGTCCAGAACAATTTTTGTGTATATATGTATTCTGTATTTTGGTTATGAATATCCCCCACTTTCTGAGTGTTTCCCGAAACACTCACCCCTTACTTTCATCCCCATATTGAAATGAAGAACAAGTCGACTAGGACGAACAAGATAGTTTTTAAGAAGAAGAAATGTTTTAGGATGCTGATTAGATAGTTTTTAAGATTTTATAATTATTATTCTTATTTTTTTTAAGTTGCAAGACGCTTCCGCAAGTTTATTCCATACTTGGAAATTTTGAGTGGTACATAAGATTTATTTTGGAGTTTATTTATGAAATAGACTGGTTTTATTTAAACTTTGTACTAAGAGGCTGGTTGTTTTCGAATTTTATTAGAAAGCAACGCCGATGTAACCCCGACCCTCAGAGCGGGTCTGGACAAAAATGTTATCAGAGCAAAACCATGTTCATGATCTTGATGGGAAATTAAGATATAGAATGAGAATGAACCACTTGGGAACTTGTGTTTATGTCAAAATTTAATAATGATATTTTGACTATAAGTTAGATTGATTTTTTTATTAGTATTTAAGAACCTACACTGATATTGGGAATTTATAGCTTGGTCTTAGAAAGGATGTCAATAAGTATATTAAACTATGATTTTTGGTATGAACATCAATGCGATTCTAGTTAGTTGATATAGTGACTCGATGACCTTACAAATTAATGGAGCAATAGTTGAATGACAAATAGGAGGCTTTAAGAGACAACTCATATTTTGAGGACGAAACTTTCAATAAGGAGGGAGGGATGTGAGAACTCGAAACTTGGCCTCCAAGTTCTTCAAATTTAGGAAACAAGTCTCTCAACTTAGTATATGCATCTTTTCCTTTTTACTAGAGGAACTAATGGCTGAAACATTGGACACAAATAAACACATATTCAGTGCATATTCTCCTCCCTTAATCCATGAGATCAAGACATATTTCAGTCCCATAATAGGCAGCAAAACCGCCCCCTTCAGCCTCATATTGTACATTCAAAAATCTGCACAGAAGTCTCACAACAAACACACCAAAACTCCAGAAGCATAACCTCCGTTCGTCCCTTATGCTGAACTTAAAATTCGATCTCCACAGTTCATAATGTATCACAATGTGTTTTAAACATAATGTGAAGGTTTCAGCCAAATCCAACGGATATATTTCTGGAAAACACCTTCACCATCAAACTGCACAGATTCCATGTGAGAAACCAGCAGCTTCTATTTTTCATTGTTTTTCTGCTTCCAATGACATCAAAACTAGATATTCACTGTCAAAAATCGATTTCACTCTCTCTTGAACGTTATGACCAAATTTCGTAGCGATCAAATGGTTCAAACGATCTCTGTTGGTTCTGCAAGGTGACTGATTTTCCTACTTATGCAAATCTGGGAAATTCCTTCCACTCTCCTTCTTTCCGGTTTTCTTTTTAGTGACTCAATTAGTAGGAAAAACACTGAATAATATTCTAGACTTTTTGACCTAGGGTTGTCCATTTTCAGGCAAGATCTTTTACCCAAAATTACGTCCCATGTTCAAGCTACTGTTCTTCAACGAGGAACACACGTGAAACACGGAATTTTTGACCATCTAGGAGTCTCCATTGTTTTTATACCAAGAACTGTAAGTGGGATTATATCAACTTGGTAAATTAACAGTCCTAGGATGTACATTCTATAAACCCCTAGACTAACTGATTTGTGATTCTTAGAGTGCTCTGTCAGATTTCTTAAAAAGTTCAGTTCCCTCATATTTTTAAATTCACCAAAACTTTAATTATCAATCACCAATTTATATAATTTATCTATCATTTGGTCAACATATTATTTATTATAATATTCAAAGGAAATTTAGTCAGAATCCATCATAAATTAATTGTAAAATCATGAAATCTTTCATTTACTTTATTTAATTTCACACTCCATTTTTTAAGTAAAAGGAAATTTTAATTGCCCACTTATATCACCAGTTGCTTCTATATATACTAGCACCAGATAGTTCAAAGTCTTGCACCAAAAAATTAAACTCTAAAAATCCTCAAGAGACAATATAAAATGGCGAAATTTATGGTTTCACAGCAAATTCTCATCTTTCTGGTCCTTTTTTTCATAAGTGTGTATTTTTCATCTCTATATTAATATTTACACATAATTTTGATTTTCGTATAAATGATTTGGAGGAATAATGATTTCATTTTTTTATAAAACACTCAAATGCCTCAATAATCACACCAAATAACATAATCTCATATCTTATATTTTTATCCATGAAACTAATAGGTCTATCACATATTCTTCACAGCAAATTCTTGATATTTCTAACATGTGGCTTCATCTTTTTGTTCGTAGGTAATAATCATCTTTATGTACAAGGGTCAGTTACGAAAGAGTTCCACATTGGTCCTTGTGATTTTAAAATTAAGGATCAGCAGCAAAAATGCGACAAATTCTGTCGCGATTCCGGTTTCTTGTACGGGTCATGCGGTGACACAGATCTTGCGCCGATTTATGCACAAATGTGTATTTGCTTTCCCGATTAATCTTTCAACATAAGAAATTTTAGTTTAAATTGTGGGATAAATATAACTGATGAATAATTGATCTTGTATGAAATGAATGCAATGAAATTAGCATTATAATGGATCTCTTGCCAGATGTTATTTCTTCAGAAATCTTCTAAATATATGTGTGTAATAGAATGACTTTTTTTTACGGTAATAACTTGTAATATTATTATGACAAAGATAAATGAGTCATTACAATATTTACCAACCAAATAGAAAACCTTCACTTTCCCAAACAAATTGGGAAGGGTAGAAAATAGCAAAACAAGCAATAGAGTGTGCAATTTCGTTCACCGTTCTTCTTACATGTAAAACCTTTGAGTCATGATAACTATCAAGAAGTTTCCTAACATCTGAAGCAATTGAACCTGTGTAGCTGAATTTCTCTTTTGGGTGAGTGACTGCGTGCAACTCCATGAGAGAATCAATCGTAAATTCATGAACATCTAAATTCCGATCTCACACCAGTTTTTTTCCTTCTCAGATTTATTGGAGTTCTTCATTGTGAGGCCTCAATGTCTAAACATCTAATCTTAGGATAATGCAATAAATTAACGCAATTAAACAATAAGAATTAAAATATTTTTTTTTAAAACAGTGCTCTCTCTATCGGGCCATCTATTCCAAATCTCTGCCGAGACTTAACAAAAGCCCTCCGCTCGATCGGTAAATTCTTACCGATAGAGCGGACACAAATGCCCAAACTTTCTGCCTCAGCTCAGGGGTTCTCGCTCGATCGGTAATAATCAACTGATCGAGCGGCACAGTTATGCATAAAAGAAAACAGAAAATTCTCTCCTCATCATGCAACCCAACACCTCAAATCTCAATATCCAACATGCATAACTCACTCCAATCGACATGCATAATCCAAAAAAAGGTAGTCCTAGAGTTCATACAATCTCAAAATAGTAGAACACGCTTCAGTCTAGCTTATTAAACACATTACAATACAAAACGAGTTCGAATAGAACCTAAGTCCGATTTCATATTCGACTTCTAAAACACCAAGTCCTCACTCTATCTTCACATCCCAACTATCCATGCGATCTCTGACTCGGTCCTACCCCACCTGTTGGCAAGCAAACATACAAAGACAAGACAACAGCTGGATAATCCGGTGATAATAACATTCCCAGTATAAGCAACAAACATGCAATATCATTCAATACATCAACTAATGATATACAATTATCAACAATGCAATTCAAAGAGGAATCTAAAATGAAATGCATGTCTTTAAAATTCTAGATTATCAAGTCTGGATAATCAAAAGGTACTCCGGTTATTCTCTTTCTCTATTGGGATCCCCGAGGATAAAATACCACAACAATCACACCGAACTCCCCTTTCGAGGTGGAAGATGTGTACTTCAATCCTCTAGACTCTGAATCAACTATAGAGGTTAAGTCGGTCATTGCAGTAATTTGCCTGCCAATGCCCCCTGCTATAATTCTCAGAACGTCTAACTCAAAATAAAATAAATAATTTGGCTCAATATGAATGCAATGTAAAACATAACTCATTCCATAAATTCAAGTAAATCAATTAACATGCAAGTATATGATTTCTTCGGAACACTCGAATCAAGTCGGATTCGAGTCACTCGTTCCATTCCAGTCTAAGTCGTCTTGTAACTCTTCTCAAAACGTCGATGCTCCAAACCTGGAAACAACAACGATTCCTCAATCAAGATTCATTCTAACATCTTATATCGATAATAAGAAAGTCGATACTATACTGTCTTCAATCTTCAAAACGATTCAACTCCTGAAACCTCGTAACTCAACAGCCTTCAGACGAATCTGTAAAAGAAGTAATAAAGGCTCGAGATCAATATCGACATTCAAACTTGACTCATAACGGCTCAAACTAATTCAAACCAAATCATAGTCCAAAACTCAAACCGGCGGCATAACGGCTATATTCTGATCAAACCGAAAATCACAAACAGCAGTATACATATCGAATATACTCAAACCAATATCAAAACATCAATAGAACTCAAACCCATCAAATCTCAAAATCCATATTTTCGAAAATCACTAGAAAATTCATAACAAATCCGAACGACGCTCTATTTAAAAACTAACTGAGAATAATCGATAAGAACTATCTCAAGAACATCCTATCCGAAACTTAGTCGATTCTAACAACATCTGGAAAATGAAGTATAACTGATCGGAGAAATACGTACTATAGAACGAAGCAATCGCTGCCGTGATCGCTAATCTGCCTTCAGAATTAAATTCTAACGGACGAATCGATCGAAAACTGAAATATAAATGCTTGAAAGTGAAATGGGGCATCTTCAATGGTGGAGAAGGCGATGGGGGAGAGATGGAGTAAAGGAAAAGAGTCAGCACTTGCTTAAATATCTAACAAAGTCAAAAATTACTTTTTAGTCCCTGAAATTTCCAAAAATTGCAAAATAGTCCCTCACCAAAATCAAATCGGCCCTCGACTTCTATAATCTCTGATTATATCAAATAAAGTCAATTAAGATAAATTTGGGGCATTACAATTCTCCCTCTCTAAGAATGAATTTCGTCCTCGAAATCAATAAGAGTCAATCACATAAGACGAGATAGAATCAGAAGACGGCAAGAAGGATTCACTCTTCATAAATAAGTCCAGAAATTCTGCTCGGTAATTCAGTAATACTCCGTCTGTCTATCCAAAGTCGTCTCATACTCGTCAAAAAATCCTTCTATACTCAGTCACAAATAGAATCATCTCTGGTTCCAACTTATGCGATACAGAAGGTCATCTCTAATAACGGGGATCTTCCTCTGTTCTCGTACAACTCTTGAGAAGGTAGCAGCAGTGGTAAGAAAAGTTTCTTTAAAGGTAAATCAAAACAGTTTAAGCGGTCTAGAGATAGTTCTTCAAGCTCGAGTGAATCCAAACAGTTTAGGGTTGGACAAAAGTCTAGTGGTTCTGAGGTGTACTGTAATACATGTGGAGGTCTTCATGCCAGCGACCAGTGTCAAGGAGTGTTTGGCAGTTGTCATATATGTAATGAGACCGGACATTTTGCAAGAGTCTGTCCACAACGTAATGTTGGAGGTGCACAAGGTGCGGGATCATCAAGATCAATGGCTCAGTCTGAGAGACAGGCATCTTCTGTTCCTTCATTCCAACCACAGACTCAGCAACACGATAGACAAAGAGGAAACCAAACAATGAGTCAACCTCCGAGACAGCAAGCTCGAGTGTTTGCTTTGACTGAGAAGCAGGCACAGGCATCACCTAATGATGTGATATCAGGTACTTGTTTTCTTTGCGGTTATCCTGCTTATGTGCTAGTTGATACATGAGCTTCTCATACCTTTATTTCTGAACAATTTGTGTTATTTCATTCATCACCTGTTGAATCGTTATCTGCTATTGTGTTTATTACATCACCTTTGGGAAAAGGTATTGTGTCGATGAAATCAGTTAGAAATTGTACATCGCAGTATGACGGTGATGAGATTGAAATAGACTATATTGTGCTTGGTTTGTCCTACATTGATTGTATTATCGGCATCGACATGTTAACCAAATACAGGGCTACAGTTGATTGTGTTCAGAAGGTTGTACAGTTTAGACCTGAGATGACTGATAAATGGAGATTTTATGGTAAAGGTTCAAAATCTCGTATTCCTTTGATATATATTCTATCCATGGCACGTTTCTTTCAGAAAGGAGCAGAGAGATTTCTTGTATATGAATTAGATGTGACGAAAACTAGCCCGAAATTGGCTGATTTGCCAGTGGTTAGTGAATTTGCTTATGTATTTCCTAATGAGATTCCAGGATTGCCTCCATTTCAAGAGATAGGTTTCAGCATTGAATTGATGCCAGGTACGCAACCAATTTCAAAAGCACCTTACCGAATAGCACCAGTTGAATTAAAAGAGTTGAAAGAACAGTTGAAAGATTTGTTAGCCAAAGGATACATTAGACCGAGTGTCTCTCCATGGGGCGCACCGGTACTATTTGTACGAAATAAGGACGGATCAATGTGACTGTGCATCGACTACCGCCAACTGAACAAAGTAACGGTAAAGAATCGTTATCCTTTACCTCGAATTGATGATTTGTTTGATCAGTTGCAGGGTTCGTCGGTATATTCGAAAATTGATTTGAGATCCGGCTACCATCAATTGAGAGTAAGGGATGAAGATGTATCAAAAACTGCTTTTCGAACGAGGTATGGTCACTTTGAATTTATTGTAATGCAGTTTGGTTTGACGAATGCTCCAGCGATTTTTATGGGTCAGTGTTTCAGAAATATCTTGATGATTTCGTTATCATATTTATTGATGATATTCTGATCTAATCCAAGAACATATGTGATCATGCTGACCATTTGAGAATAGTTCTGAAGACTTTGAGAGCGGAAATACTTTATTCTAAGCTATCAAAATGTGAATTTTGGTTACGGAAGGTAGTATTTCTTGGTCATATTATATCTGGAGACGGTATTTTTGTTGATCCGAGTAAGGTTGAAGCAGTGATCAATTGGCCTAGACCAACGTCTGTCCTAGAAATACGGAGTTTTATGGGTTTGGCATGGTATTATCGTCGCTTTATCAAAGATTTTTCGAGTATTTCCAAACCTATTGATCTACTCACACAGAAAAATGCACCGTATATCTGAACTGAGGCTTGTGAAGACAGTTTTATTGAATTGAAGAAGAGGCTGACAAGTGCACCAGTCTTGACTATCCTTTCAGGTACTGGTTATTTTACTCTTTATTGTGATGCTTCTCACAGGGGACTAGGATGTGTGCTGATGCAGCGAGATCATGTTTTTGCTTATGCTTCGAGACAGTTGAAGCCACATGAGACGAGATATCCAATTCACGATCTTGAATTGGAAGCCATCGTCTTTGCATTGAAGATATGACGACATTATTTGTACAGTGAGAAGTTCAAAATTTATTCTGATAATAAGAGTCTGAAATATCTGTTTAAGGAATCTGAATTGAATATGAGACAACGAAGATGATTAGATTTGTTGAAGGACTTTGATTGCGAAATCAAATATTATCCAGGGAAATCAAATGCTGCAGATGCCCTAAGTAGGAAGGTATGTGTTTTATCTTTATCTACTGTAGGTGTATCTCATTTGATTGAAGATTGTTGCATTTCTGGATTAACATTTGAGACAAATATGAGGCCTATTCAAGTTTGTGCGATTCGAGCTGAGCCTGAATTTTTGATTCAAATCAAGGATGCACAGAAAGAAGATCAGGGTATTCAAAAATCAGTTGAAATGGTTAAGTCTGGACATCAATCTGAATATAAGGTCAATGCTGATGATATCTTATATGTGAATAACCAAATTGTTGTTCCAAATGTTTTTGATCTGAAACAGCTGATATTGAAAGATGCACATTGCAGTAGATACAATATTCATCTTGGTGGCAGGAAAATGTATAATGATTTGAAGAATCATTAATGGTGGAAACAGATGAAATCAGATGTCACTAAATACGTGTCTAGATGTCTGAATTGTCAACAGATGAAGGCTGAGAGAAAGAAGCATGGTGGTCTGTTACAGAGTTTGTCAATTCTTGAATGGAAAAGGGATCACATTTCTATGGATTTTGTAACGAAGTTGCCACAGTCATCCCGAGGGTGTGATGCAATTTGGGTGATTATTGATAGGTTGACGAAATCAGCATGTTTCATTCCATACCGAATGACATATCGACATGATCATATGGCAGAGATATATGTCAGAGAAGTGGTAAGACTGCATGGAGTTCCAAATTCTATTGTATTTGATAGAGATCCTCGATTCACATCTCATTTTTGGCACAGTTTACAACAAGCTTTAGGTACACGTTTACATTTGAGTACTGCTTATCATCCTCAAACTGACGGATAGTCAGAATGAACGATTCAAACTCTTGAGGATATGCTGAGAGCTGTAGTACTTGATTTGAGTATAAACTGGCAAGATTCATTACCACTCGTGGAGTTCTCAATAACAACAGTTATCAAACTAGTATTGAGATGACTCCATTCAAAGCATTGTATGGTAAGAAGTGCAGATCACCGTTGTACTGGGATGATGTTACAGAGGTACCTGAAATTGGTCCTGATATGATTAGAGAGATGACTGACAAAGTGAAACTCATTCAGAAGCGAATGAAGACAGCTCAAGACAGACAGACAAAGTATGCAAATGTGAGACGTCGACCTTTGAGTTTTGAGCAGAGAGACAGAGTATTCTTGAAGATTTTACCTTTCAGGGGTACTGTTCGATTTGGTAAGCGAGGGAAGTTGTCTCCACGTTTTATTGGACCGTATGAGATTCTGGAAAAATTAGGAGATCAAGCTTATCGACTTGCATTGCCTCCAGCTTTATCTGGTATTCATGATGTGTTTCATGTCTCGATGCTGAGGAAGTATCAGCCTGACTTATCTCATATTATCCAAGTGGATGAAGCTGAACTCGATGAAACTCTTAGCTATTTCGAGAAACCGATTCATATTCTCGATCGAAAAGAAAAGCAACTCAGAAACAAGACTATTCCATTGGTGAAGATTCAATGGAGTCGGCATGGAGTTGAAGAAGCGACATGGGAAACTGAAGACGACATGAGACAGAGATTTCCCTATCTATTTCATTGATGTGAGTTCTTATTCAGTTTCTATTATTTCTTTATCTTATGTGTCTATAAAGACTGCTTATATGGATTGCTTATGAATTCGAGAAAAAACTCATGTCTTAGAGGGGGAGAAATGTAAGGCCCGGGATTATTTGATTTAATCCAAAATTATTTAATTTTGATCAGAGATTATTTAATTTGAGAATATATGGATTTTAGATTTAAATTCTAATATTCTTAAATTATTTAGGATTGAAATTGAATAAAAATATTTGACGAGGACTGAATTGAATTTTGGTGAAGTCTTGAGGGGCCAAAGTGCAAATTATGAATTTGGTTTGGACACCTACAATTTGATTTTATATATACGTGTATAAACATGCTTATTCATCAATATCCATCAGAAACCTTAGCCAAGAACCGAGATCTTCATTTTTGCTTTGGAATTTCATTTTCAAGATTTGATATCTTTTGATCCGGCCAACCGAATTTAATTCCGAAAATATCTGCGATCCTCTCTTAAAGAGCTTTGATTTGGAGTAAGTTTTCTTATATTTTCAGCATGTTTTGAAGGTTGAAAGTTGGGAGAATTCAGAAATGATTATGGATATGTGTTCTTGCAATTATATGAATTGTTTTATCGAAACCGGATTGAGGATTGGATGTCGTATGAATTTGTTATGATTGTGCAGCATGTATTCGACCCTTAAAAATTTTGATATGATGTATATCTATGCTGATATGAGTTGGTTGAAGTATGTTAGATTGGGATCTTGGATTTGATATCGTTTTGGTTGCCGATTTTCCGTCGTTATGCCGTCGGTTTACGATTTGAGGCCTTTTTGATATTTAATTTATTGAGCTGTGTATATATGATTTCTTTGCTGATACAAGTAGCTTGATATGATATATTTTTTCAGAGGGTATTGAAGTTGATCAAACTCGAGAATTCAGCCTTCGAATCGATTAAGACTTGAGCAAGGTTTGAAGTCGTTTTTGTCTTGAAGATTGATGTGTGGTTGAACAGATTTCTATGTGAGTTGAATAGAGTTTGATATATATATGTTCTTGTTGATATATTTCAGATTTGAAGTCTTCAAGAACCGAGACAAAACGAGAAGGTATAAGACAACATCGAGAGTCAGAAATTCAATACTCAAGAACGACGTCTCTTGAGTTATTCCGCAAAAACCACATACTTGTTTATTGTTTGTGTTTATATTATTGATGTTGTCGATCCATTTCAGGTAGTGGATCTTTATTTGATATGATATGATATGAGATATGAATTGATTCTTATGGCAATATCAGATGAACCTTATTTTCGAGTCTGATGAGACGACGATATATGGATATCCATGTCAAGATCGTATACGAATCTTGATGGCAAAGAGTGTGATAGGAATCAAATTTTTATAAATTTTTTTACTCTATTCTGAAAGAGTGGGTGCCCGGTGAGCCAACTTGTGGCTAAGGGCTTTGATGACTCTTTGTATAAACAATCTTTTGTTTAATATAATTTACACTTTTATTAATGGCAATGACTTTATCTTTCTTCATATTGTTATATTGTGATATACTATTGTTGTTTTGATAAAGACCTTGAATATACTATAGTGTATGTAAGATGTGGTAGAACATGGGGATGTCTATCATGAAACACATCTTATAGTCACTGTATATTCTAAACTGTTCCTAGTCGATTGAGCCGTCCGATAATAAGGATAAGGATCGCTCGAGTTTGAGACTAGCATTTGCGATGCAGAGTACCACGTTTCATTGGTAAGGAACATAGAGATGTTCGAAGCATGCAAACGGATATTCATATGATGAATGATCGAACTACCCTATCCGGACTTTCCAAGTGGTTATCACTTATCGAGTGGATAAAGTCCGCGGTTTTGGTTGTACACCATTAGTCCTTACTACTTGAAACATCATTGAGACTCTATATGCTAGTACTGTGCTTTGACTCGTTTACCGACTCTATTGGGGTCATCAGGTATCGGGATTGGGTATAGTTACAACACATATAGGAGTCGATGCTTTGTTGTCAAGGATTCACCATATACTTGCGAGTGTGGATATCCTATGCGATCTGAGGAGATATTAGTGTGACGAATCTCTGGCCAGAGTACATGATGTGTTTTAAGAAATGGTTTCTTAGTAACACATGCGATGTCACTATTTGATCTTCAAGATGTATTGCATAGTTATCGAATCTCGAACGACTCTCGATATACCAATGGTTGTTGATTCGATCGGGATATATGGATGAAGGGACCGTACTGTACGCTAACCAAAATCTATTGGTTCTTGCAGGCACTATCAGTGATACCTAGGGAATCATGGGGCGATGTTGCTAGGCGCTCTTACCATGATTCGATGGGCAAGTCGGAAATTGTTGTTCCGAGTCACAAGGAGTTGTGAGCCCACGGCTAGCTGTATCCCTGAACCATTGAGGGTCACACAGAGTAATGGATTTTTAATCCCCGTTGAGATAGTTAAATTTAAAGAGTTAAATTTAATGAACAAAGAAGTTGGACTTCTTATTTAAGAGTAGAGGAGTAAGATTTCCTAAAATGACATAGGGATGGGCATTTTTGGAAATCACTGAATTCGGATTCAGAAAAATTTATCTTGACTTTAAAAGGTGCATAAATGGTTTCTGTGCACATTGGTGAAATCGGTTTATCAATCGGAGTCATGATGAATTTTATATTAATTTTTGAACATGCGGGCTTTGCTTGTCGGGCTTGAACTTATGACTAATGGGCCCTAAGCTGTTAGCGGCCTACATTATAAATAAGTTATTGCAGTACAGAAATTACATACAACAGGTCACAAATTTTCGAAAAACCCTAGTATTTTTCTCTGAAGTGGCCGCCCCCTTTTCCCCTCTGCTCGGTAAAATCCAGTCTGTGAATTTTGAATTACAGTCTGGTTTAACGGATCAAATTCGTTAATTCTCTTCGTAGAAACTTCTGATAGATTTTCTAGTGCAATCTATCAGAGGGATTAATTATCCGTTCGTGGACCTGATTGAAGAACAGTTCGTCCATCAGTTCCAGGGATATACAACAAGAGCAGAGCAATCTGTTGGTGTCCATAATCTCGATTCGAGATTGGAGGTAAAAATTTATAATTGTTATTTAATTTTTACACACACAATTTAATCGTTAAGTTTTGATACCCATTATGGAATCGTTCCATATAAATTTTTAAACTTCCGCTGCACCGGGTATCAATTCTGATTGATCTGATCGCCGCGTTCTCCAACATATTCTTCAGTCGAAATGTTTAGAGTCGATATGAATTTATTTAACGCATGTATATGTTGATTATACTGAGAATTGTATTCTCACCGGAGTTCATCCGGCTGTTGTCTTGTTTTTGTATGTGTGCATGACGACAGATGGGGCAGGAGCTGGCCAAAGTCGACGAGGGTAGCTCATGAGAGAAGATTAGACGTGGACTCGGGTTGTTTATAGCTGAATCGATGTGTACTTTAGTCCTAGCAAGCATGTTAGAAAACACTTGTGAATATTGTTCATGAGAAGTTGATGAACACTTGCATAGTTTCATGCTTTTGTTGGATTCCAAACTGTTAGTTTGATGTATCAACTAGTTTTAAACATGTGTAGATCTTGTTCTTTGAATTTATACATGTTCTAGACTTGTAAAACATGGTTTGGAATGAGTTGGAAGGATCAAAGTTTGCTGCAGAAAAACAGAGAAGAAAACTGCCCAGATCTGCGCCCGAGCTACAAAAAAATGCAGCCCGGGCGCAGCCCAAAAATCCCCATCCCAAGAGTTGGGTTAGGGGGGGGTGCTCGAGCGGCAGCTTTTGACCACTCGAGCGCACCCCTAAATGAAATAAAAATTAATCTTCTTCCTTATTTGTTTAATTAATGATGTTTAATTACTAATTGCCCTAATAATGAGATTAGCAACCCGAGGCCCCACAGGAAGAATCTCAATATAATGCCCTGTAGCGTCTTTGTCAGTACTAAGATCTAGTCCCAGCTTCAATGTGTCATTGTTAGCCAAGGACTACATTCTCTCCTCTCACTTTTCACTAAGGCACAAAACATCACAGCGCAATTCATAGAATGTCTTTCCAGCATTGGGAGTTTTCACACTGATAAAATTCATTGAAACACTCTTAAATCTTAACGATTTGAAGATGTTTCTAGACTTTTGTAGGTTGGGACTGAGTTTGACACAATTGAGGAGTCCTTAGCAACACTAAAATCCGATTCATCTTCCTAGGAGGCGAAGAGGTTGGCTCTGTTGTACGAAGGACAACGTTTGAAGTCTCGAGTAACTTCCTTGGATGATGACATTAAAACTAGAGGAGACTCTCTGATGACAAAAAACGATGCATATCCTGAATGGATTCAAGAACTGACTTCCACCGAGCCCATCTGCTCCGATTGTGAATTTGAATGGAAATATATTAATGGATAAAACAAACCTCTTCTTGTGTGTAATAGTACGATCACCACTTTTGCTTGCTTGTCTGTTTGATCGTAACTGGTTCCCTAATGATGTTTAGTTTTTGTTTAAATTTCCCTAATCGATGTAGTGAACGCTATCTATATTTTGTACTAAGGATGTTGTTATAAAGTGTTAACAAACCTACTCATATCAATTTATCTATTTACATGAACATTCTAGCCATATTTTGGCATAAATATATTTACAATAACCTATGGCTTAAATAGCCATATCTTACAACTTCCTAGCTAACTATTAATTTCAACTGTTTGGTTCATTCCTTGCTCGAATTCTTCATGCATGTTGGGAAAATACTGTTTCAAACATTTTCCATTAATACATCTTTTTGTGTGGTTCCCCGTCAATGCTGGCAACCAATATGCATTTTGTTCCAATACCCCATGCACTTTGAAGGTCCTTCCTAATTTGGAGACCACTTCCCTAGCTCTCTATCTTGTACGGAATAAGCAATGCGATATAAACCTTGTCACGTAGATCCTATAATTATTGCTTCAAATCTATCATCTCTGACAGTGCCAGGCGATAAGGCGCTCAAGAAATCAATGTTGTCCCTATCATCAACTCAATCCCTAAATCTACCTTGCGAACATGAGTAATCCCGGAATCTCATTAGGAAATACATCCAGAAACTCTCGGACCACTGTTATATCCTGAATATTTGAATCCTCAGATGATATGTCAATGACATAGATAAGGTAGTCTTCCCCGTCAAACTCTATAGCGCGACAGGCTCTCAGAGCAGATACAATCAGCATCGGGGGTCGCGCTTCCTCACCATAAAAGTACTACACATCACCATCCTCTGGACAAAACTGGACAAATCTATAGTAGCAATCCACTGTAGCGAGATAGGCTGCCAAGAGATAAATCCCGATGATGCAATCAAAATCATCCATCGTTAACACCATCATATTAGCACATAGCTAGTGACCCTTGAAATCAAGAGTACAACCTACCACTAGACTCTTAACTACCTAAAACATCCTGACCCATCGGAGTCGATACGACTGAGAGAACGTAGAAGAATATGTATTGTAATCTAAACTTCTTGACAAATCGTGCAGAGATAAATAAATGTGATTCATCAGTGTCAATCAAAATGTAAGCAGGTATAACTGTAGTGACTCATTTCGAAATCACCAACTAATCAAAGCTTAAGGATGAAAAAAATATCTTAAAGCAATCATTAAATAAAATCGGCGAAAACTAAAATGATACAACTAAAAACCCCTGTGGAATACAACCGGTACCGAAATTAAGTTTATCCAAATTTTATACGATCCCATCGAATAACAATACTAAAAAAATCCACTAGTAGAAACCTGGTACAGTACAAATCCAACCCTGCTATAGCTTAACGACCGTTATCTCCTGGTCCGTCCAACCTAAGCCCTGTCTCTTATAATAGGGTGTCCAGAACCAAAACCAAGGATGTGAGCTAACAACGCTCAGTATAAAAGTATGAGTATACACATGTTATGAATGCTAATGCAAATGAAGGGTACCGAAAACATATCGCGGTAAAAACTCTTGCTCAAACAATAGGCGCCATGGTATGTTGCACACTAGGTTGTCGTATCAGAAGGTACTCCTGTACCATAAGAATAAGTGGATATCCGGATACAAATCCGTGGAATCCATCCACATAATAACTTGGGGCTATGCAGCCCCTCTACTGGTAGTATTAAGGTATAGGCTCTACTGATAATGCATGTAGAATAATAACCGTGGCATGCTAAATGCGCATATGTCATGTCATATAAATAAAAAAAACATAGAATATGCATACTCAACTAGGATATCTTGGATAGTACGTCCGTTCCTCTATAAAGCAAATCAAGGAACCTCGCAACACTATCTCTCTAGTCCAAGCCTGTAAACAGATAATCATCATATCACTTACTATTTACTAAAATTCTTAACTAGACTAATAGCTAGCTACGTACTCACAGAAGCTAATCATAGTCTAGACTTATACCTACGTCATCGTTAGCCCTTTTATGCAATGGAATCAAAACCTACACCTTGCAAATATGTTCTAATAATGGACGACCACTCAGCAGAACGTTATAAAATCTAGCTGGAACAAATATGTTCTAAGAATAGACAACAACTCAGAAGAATGCACCACGTGTCTTTGTCATCTTTTCAAAAATAGTACAGATCATTCGGGATGATTGGAATGTAGCTGGATATGAGAATAATGTATTTATTCTCTTTGTCTTTCCTCAAACAACCTAGACCGAACTTGAATATAAAGTGAAAGTTGGTCGGGTGACATAATTGACGTGGTTTGGTAGTCTGAACTGATCTGGTGGTGAAGATTGATCCGAGAAGATTAGAGCAGTTTCTTTTTATCCAAAACTTGATCCAATAAAATTACTAATTTGATAAGAGATTCTTTATCATTTTATTCTTTTTTAATTAGATCAAATACATACAACCGATTATGATATGTTATTGGTTTTGTTCATCGTTTCAAGTGGTCTGCTCGAATTTGTTCGAGCACTATACTTTTAGTGGTTGTTCATCACCAAAATTAAGATATTGCCTTTTCAATATGTACTAATTAGATTTTACTAAAAGGAAAGTGAGAAGGAATTTGACGAAAATCTGAAAAAGCACATAAATAAAAACTATGTCAAATGTATTGAACTTTTTTAAAAATGTAATTTTTTTAAAAAAATATGTAATTTCAAATAGTTTTTCAGTTTTAAAGATAATATGTAACGCGCGTGTTTTTACTTTAATTAATTGAAAGAATAGTTTTTTTTTGTGAAATTAGTATATAACTTGTTTGTAATTTATCAAATTTCACACTGCCATCATTTTCTTGCTTGTGATGCTATTAAAATTTAAATCCCCATCTTCCCATCAAAATTTTGTTACTATGAAAATCCCTACTCTGGTAGTAATCTTCCATCTCCTCCTCCTCATTCCACCACCATTCCGCAGGAATATCATCGCGTACGCCGCCCCCGGGAGATGGGACTTTCTCCTTCCGAACATCGGCATACCCGCCATGCACATGCAGCTCCTCCACACCGATCGAGTCTTGATCTACGATCGGACGGACTTCGGCAGGTCCAACATCTCCTTACCCGCCGGAAAATGCCGCAACGTCACCACAACGTGGCGTGACTGCACCGCGCATTCGGTTGAATACGACGTCTCTACCAACTCCGTCCGCCCGCTCATGGTCTTCACGGACGTGTGGTGCTCATCGGCGGCCGTTACGGCGGACGGGACAGTGGTCCAGACCGGTGGATTCCAGCTCGGAGATCATGTCGTTAGGATCTATAAACCTTGTGTCGACAGTTCTTGCGATTGGAATGAAGTTCCGAACGGGCTTGCGCAGACAAGATGGTATGCTACCAATCATATCTTGCCGGACGGCGGGGTGATCATTATCGGAGGACGCCGGCAGTTTAACTACGAATACTACCCGAAAAGACCCGGCGAGAGCTCGTATAATTTACCATTCCTCGTACAGACAAATGATCCGAGGATTGAGAATAATCTGTACCCCTTTGTCTTCCTTAATGTGGACGGGAATTTATTCATTTTCGCCAACAATCGAGCCATACTATTCGATATCACGAAAAGATTCGTCGTAAAAAGCTACCCGACGATCCCGGGCGGCGATCCGAGGAACTATCCGAGCACGGGTTCGGCCGTCTTGCTGCCACTGAAGCACAACACTGCAGCCGAAGTTTTGCTCTGTGGTGGTGCTCCAAAAGGAGCTTATATAAGTGCAAGATATAATGGTACTTTCGTTGGTGCGCTTAACACGTGCGGGAGGATCCGAATAAATGACCCGAATCCTCAATGGGTTATGGAGACAATGCCAATGGGTCGGACCATGGGGGATATGGTTTTGTTACCCAATGGTAACGTGTTGATCATAAACGGAGCGGGTTCGGGTACCGCGGGGTGGGGGTTGGGTCGAAATCCGGTTCTGACCCCGGTTATTTATAGGCCTTACAGTCCACTCGGGTCAAGATTCGAGGTGCAAAACCCCAGCACGAGACCTAGGATGTATCACTCATCCGCTCTCTTGTTACGTGACGGTCGGATACTAGTTGGTGGCAATGATCCTCAAAAATATCATAAATTCTTCGGGGTATTATTTCCCACGGACCTATCATTAGAAGCCTTTTCTCCTTCGTATCTGGACCCGCAATGGGCTAACTCGCGTCCCAAAATCTTCTCACCCGTATCGCAATCCGTAATCGGATACGCAAAGCTTTTGAGTATCCAGTTCTTCATTCCTCAGGGCATTGTAGGTGGAGCTCCCATTGTGGTAACCATGGTGGCTCCATCATTTAGCACACATTCATTTTCCATGAATCAGAGGCTACTGGTTCTTAGTGGCGGGAATGTCGTTGCAGTCGGAAACAACACCTTCCGGGTTCGGGTTTTTACACCATTTTCGAGTAATCTCGCTCCCGCGGGATACTATCTTCTCTTCGTAGTTCATGGAGAGATTCCTAGTCAGGGAATTTGGATCCAAATCAAGTGAAATGCAAATCCCATTCTTTTCTTTTCTTTTCTTTTATGACTACTAGTTATAACTTGGATTGTGCATGGGAACAAATAATTTCGATGTCAACAAACTTAAATTATATTTTCATGAATAGATATCGTTCTTAATAAAGGGGAATATTTTTTTTTATTCCCCACAGGCAAAGCTTTTGAATTGTATAAATCTTGTGTATGTGTTTATGTTGCATTACTTTTGGTTTTTTTTTTTTTTTTTGTGTTTGTTTTTAAAAAAATAAAACTGCAATTTTGGTTCTATATATTTGTCACTTTGCAATTCAGTCATCTAATTTTCATATTTCAGTTTTAGTCATGTATGTAATTTTGATTTTTGGTAATTTGTCTTTTTTTTCTTCGAAAATGCTTAGCTGACACTATACATATCAGCTTCACATCAACATTGCATTGATGTCACATCAGCGCCACATCGAAAAAATGACTAAAATTGCCAATAAATAAAGATAGCGGACTAAACTGAAATCTTAAAATATAGAGGACTGAAATCGTAAATTGACAAATAAACATGACCAAAAAAAAACAATTTTCCCTGAAAAAAATAACTAGGGCTCTAATTTATTTATTTATTTATCATTTTTTTTCAATCCTAGGATACTAACCAAAAACCGAGATTTGAGTTTCGGATTCTAATTTGTTGAATTTTCAAATAATAAAGTTAATTAGAGTCCGAGTTTTAAACCTCATATTATAACTTTTATTGATACTCAATTAAAGACCAAACAAAATGTAGCACAATTGATTTACCTGTTGAGAAAATGACCAATAAATCTCAGGTACAGAAACTGAATAAATAAATTCATTTTCCCTCTTTGTGCAATTAAATAAGCAAATCAAATTAAACCAACCAAATAATTTAACAATAATAAATCACATGAATAACGAAAATTATTGACACATATATTAGCATGGAATCGAAAGAAATACCATGAGACCTATATCTCTCTTCAATCACCAACTAATCAAATTTAATGCAAACAAAAGTTTCTTTAAAAAAACAATAATATGATATCCACGATTAAATCACAGACAAAATTTGACACTCTGACAATAAACAAGAGATAAAACATACAACTTTAATCCAAAACTTTAATCGTGCTAATTATATCATCAGTTGTTGGATCATTGAGTTTTGGTGTTAACAAATATTAAAGCCAAAAACTAAACTAAACTGTATCGTATCAACTAAGGAAATGTTTTGGAGAGCTTTTAGTTATTTAAAAGTGATTTTAATAGAGATTATTTTGAAGTTGATCAGAAGTTAAAATATAGAGTGTTTGGAAATAGAAGTTAAAAGTTAATACAAACTAAAGTTTAGTGTTTGCAGAATAATTGCTTTCAAGCTTAATTTTTAACTAAATGACAATCATACCCTTATTTGATTATTTAATTTTTGATACTCACACTATAAAAAAATGAGTTTATATATTATTTTATATTATGAATTTTGTATCAAAAATATTTTATTTTTTTATAAGATGAATACTTGAAAAAATATATAAGATTAATAAAAATAAAAATATAAAAAATGAAAAAATTGTATAAATAGATATGTACAAAAATGTATGAAAATGAAATATATATATATATATATATATATATATATATATATATATTTAAATAAATGCTTGTAATAATAATGTAAAATTTTAAAAAATATTTTTTTAAAAAAAATATTGTAATAATAATGTAAAATAAAAAAATATTTTTTAAAAAAAATACTTGTAATAATAATGTAAAATTAAAAAAATATTAAAAAAATAATAATAAAAACATATGCAATATGATAAGTTTATTAAGAGTATATATGTCAAATTGTAATTTTATTCCTTAAACAAAAAAGCAGAAGCCAAAAAAAGCATCAAATTTTAGCTTGTTGCTTTTGGGTAAAAGTTGTAGAAGCTAAAGCAAAATTTAACATTCACAAACACTCAAAAACACTTATATGCAGCTAAAAGCTAAGAAGCACTTTATAAAAGCTCTACCAAACACTCCCTAAGTCATGCAACTAAGTTCCTTAAGATAAACTAGATAATCTAAATTATTTGACGAAGGACTTGACCTCGACTTGACATCAAGACAGGACTACTAAACTGAGTGACGAAGTTCCTAAGCTAAAACGGATGACCCAAAACTGGATAAGGATGGAGTAGTAAGCTCAAAAACTGAACAACCAAAGTGAATGATCATGAACTAGACTTAATTCCTTATAAGCTTTGAATTCTCTCAAACACTCTCAAACACACAAATTCTGAAAGAAATTTCTAAGTGCTCAAATCTTCAATCGACCTAAACCGATCAAGTATTCAAGCACATTTTACAAAGATTTGTATCTAATCATTGAGTATCATATTGTTATAGAAATTTACTTTGTTAATCATTGTATTCAAAGATGTTTTCATACTGTTATTAGCTCGGGAGTGATAGGAGAGTTTCAACTTTGGCGGTGTTTAAGTCCAAACTGAATCGAGATTTTTATAATCATTAGTAAAGTTCAAAACTTTCTAATGAATTTTCTTCCTGAGTGAAAAAGGGGTGATGTAGAATTTATTATATTCTTTGAACATACAAAAACAATCTATGTTGATTTACTTTCAGTCTTAAATTTTCAAGCCAATTTCATATTTGTTCTTGTAGTAATCCACTCTCATTTTACAAGATTAAGTGATTAAAAATGATTAAGGATTTATTAAAGACTTAATTAGGATTAAAATATATGAATTTTTGGACATTTTATCTCGGGCGAGTTCAAAAGGTCCGAACCCAGTTCGGAGGGTGTAGTAACCCAGATTCTATTTTAAGATAATAATATATTAAACATGATTAAGGGTTGGTGATTAACCGAATCCGGGGTTTAAACGGACTTCAGAATCAAGAATTGGATTTTCATTTCTCTGAGCCAGTTCGGATGGTCCGAAGAGAACTTTGGACGGCCCGAACTCAGCACACCGGGGGCTCCGAAGGTGAGCTTGTTGACTTCGGAGTTAAGCAAGTTCGGACGATCCGAACTAAGGATCGGATGGCCCGAACTCCCTCATGCCATGCAAGCAGGATTACTCAGCCATGGTTTTTGACAAGTGTCAAATTTAGGACACTTCGGACGACCCGAAGTGGTGATCGGACGGTCCGAACTCGACATGTCTCACATGCAGGCAGTGAGTTGGATCGGACGATCCGAACCCCAGTTCGGAGGGCCCGAACTTGACCAGAAATTTTCCTATAAATAGGACTCATTCGATTTCAATTTGAATTACAAATTTCCGAGTTTCCTTCTCCAGTTATATAGTGTGAGTTATAAACTTGAGGGCCCTATCGGTTATAATCGAGGTTCTGGAATAACCAAGGCGTGGTTATAGTCATCCGGGACCAGCGACTCCAAAGGGATATCTACGAACGAAGGTATGGTCCAAAAATCTATTTAAGTTTTGGGAGTACTTATTAGCTTAGTTAAGGCTTATAGAACTTGTGTAGTGATACGGTGAACTTTTGAATATAGGCTTGGAACCTAGGATCTATTATACTTGAACTAGCCTAGAGGTACGTACACATTGACTGAGATTGCCAGCGAGTATACATGTTTATATGTTGCATTTATTTGGCATTATTATATGGCATGATATATGATTTACCGTTTTCCATATTCATATGTCATGTGCATATACACGTTGAGCCTATACCTTGTTATACCTGATTATAGAGCCGCTCAGCTCTATGCTCGATAGTTTGTCACTGAGAGTACCGCGACGGCGGGGACATGTATGTCTCACTACTCTGGTGTACTAGACGAGTGTGGTTGCACCCAGAGTTGATCCGTGCGGTGGCAGCACTCATGTGGCACCGGTACTGAGCATGACTTTTCAGATGACCTTTTACTAGTCATCATGTTGCATGCATTATATACATATGTTTACTTATCTTTATGTACTGGGCGTTAGCGCTCACGTCCTAGTTGTTATCTTGGACACCCTATTTCACGGGGTAGGTCGCAGGATGGACGGAGCTGGTAGTTCAAGGCAGGACTAGGGAGCAGGAGCCTTGAGGAGTTTATTATACAGCAGGATTCGATATAGTTGTATAGTGTTTACTTTTAAGTTTTTTTCGATATGGTTGTATCACTACAGTATTGAGCCTGGATATATTTTACTAAGCTGATATGTAATTTATGGATTATGTTTACGCACATTTTACTTTGTTAAGTATTTTGCTGTATTAAGTTTAATGCATGCTATTAGTTGCCAGTTAGTAGGTGATTCCATGCAGGGTCACTACATTTTTGGTGTCAGAGCATGCATAGATTTTGGGAATTAGTACTTGAGATTTAGTTTAGTCTTGAGTAATTCTTGCGCATTTGGGATTTTAATGTGCAATTTTTTTCAGGATATGGCTGACGAGAGTCACGGTAGTGTTGGCCAGGGAGGTGGTCGTCATCTTCATCATCGCCATCATGATGATCGATATCGTCCTCATGAGGGTAGACATCGTTACTCTATCAATAAGTTCATGCAAGTAGGACCGAAACCCTTGTTGGGAGGTGAGAATCCTGAATAGGCAAGAGGCTGGATGTCTAAACTCGAGAGTGCTTTTTGAGCTTTCGATTGCACTGAGGAGCAGAAACTGGAAGTTCTAGAATTCGTTCTAGAGGATCGAGCACGCTTATGGTGGGATGCCAAAGCTCCTCAAGCACGTACTGAGAGAGGACAGGTGACTTGGGGGGATTTCTTTCAGGAGTTTCAGAAACTGTATTTTCCTCCAGCAATTCGACAGGCACGATCTATGGAGTTGCTGACTCTGAGGCAAGGATCAATGACTATTGATCAATATCAGCAACGATTTCTCGATCTGCTACCTTTTAGTCCTCATATCAATGACAGTGATGCGTCCAAGTATGATATCTTTCTGCAAGGCCTGAATCAAGATATCTACTCACAAGTTGTCGTATGTGATAATCCGACATCTTATGAGACTTTGGTGAACCGTTTCCGTCAAGTGGAGAACAGCAATAGGCGGGCACTGTTGATGATGCCACGACAGCCTAATGAATCTCTTGGGCCTAGGGCTCAATCTGTTGTGCAACCTGGACCTATGTCTGCTTCTACTACTACTTCGTCTGGATCTCGTGGTTCACGAGGTACTTTCCATTTTGGGAAGAAGAAGAAGGAGGAGGAGGAGGAGTTTTGCAGTCAGTGTGTTGGGAAGCATCCTGCAGATTCGTGTCGGAAAGCTACTGGTGCTTGTTATATTTGTGGTGAGCAGAGACATCTGCGGAGAGATTGTCCTCAGCGCATGGGTTCTGCTGGTGGATCGGGATCACAGGATGGATCTCAGGCTTCTACTTTTCCATGTCAGTAGACAGCACCACAGAGTTCTTCTAGTTACCGTCCACAGACTCAAGGGCAGGTATTTGCTCTGTCTCAGGAGCAGGCTACTGAGGGAAGCGATTGCATGTTGGCAGGTATCTTTTTGTTATGTGGTATTCCTGAACTTGTTTTAATTGATACTGGAGCATTGCATTCCTTTATTTCTAGTCGCTTTGTTAAGAGACATAGATTACCTTATGTATCATTAGATATGGATTTAGTTGTATCTACTCCGCTGGAGCAGGAGGTAGTAACTAAGCGTCTAGTGATGGGTTGCCTTCTAAAGTTTGAGGGTAATGTGTTATCGGCTAATTTGATGTTATTAGAGATGGCAGATTTTTATTTTATTTTGGGAATAGATATGCTGACTTTGTATCACGCTACTGTATATTGTTATCAACGTATGGTACAGTTTCATCCGGATGAGGGTGATAGCTGGTACTTTTATGGTGAGGGTGCGCGACCTCCAATGCCACTTGTATCGGCTCTGAAGGCATGTCATGTCTTGGAGTCAGGTGGGGAGGGCTACCTCATTTATGCAGTTGATATTTCCACGAGTAGTTCGAGTATTGATCAGTTGCCGGTTGTCAGCGAGTTTTCTGATGTATTCCCTGATGAGATTCCTGGTTTCCCTTCGGTTTGAGATGTTGAATTTGGTATTGATCTAGTACCAAGAACTACGCCTATATCCCGAGCACCTTATCGTCTGGCACCGTCAGAGATGAGGGAATTGAAACAGCAATTGCAGGATCTGCTAGATAAGGGATATATTCGTCCGAGTGTTTCTTCGTGGGGAGCACCTGTGTTGTTTGTCAAGAAGAAGGATGGACCGATGCGATTATGTATTGACTACAGGCAGTTGAATCGTGTCACCATCAAGAATAAGTATCCTTTGCCACGAATTGATGATTTGTTCGATCAACTACAGGGTACTTCTGTTTACTCGAAGATAGATCTGAGATCTGGATACCATCAGATGCGGGTACGAGACTCAGATATTTCTATGACTGCTTTTAGGACCAGATACGAGCATTATAAATTTCTGGTGATGTCATTCGGTTTGACGAATGCACCGGCAGTCTTTATGAATCTGATGAATCAGGTATTTCGAGAATATCTGGATAGATTTGTCATCGTCTTCATTGATGATATTCTTGTCTATTCTCATGACAAGAATGAGCATGCACAGCATCTAAGAATTGTTTTGCAGACGTTACGAGATAAGCAGCTGTATGCGAAATTGAGCAAGTGTGAATTCTGGATTAATCGGGTAGTGTTTCTCGGTCATGTGATATCTAGTGAAGGAATATCTGTTGATCCAAGTAAGATAGAGGCAGTGCTGAACTGGTCTCGTTCGACGACGGTTGCTGAGATTCGTAGTTTCGTGGGTCTAGCTGGATATTACCGTCAGTTCATCGAGAATTTTTCACAGTTGGCCAGGCCTTTGACTCAGCTTACTCGGAAAAATGTTTCCTTCATATGGTCCTCGGATTGTGAGGAGTCATTTCATGAGCTGCATAGACATCTTACTACTGCCCCTGTGCTAGCTCTACCTTCTGGATCAGGAGGTTATGTTGTCTATACTGATGCCTCTAGTCAGGGGTTAGGATGTGTTCTTACACAGCATGGACATGTTATTGCCTATGCTTCTCGACAGTTGAAGACGCATGAGAATAATTATCCAGTGCATGATTTTGAGTTAGCCGCCATTGTATTTGCACTCAAGATTTGGAGGCATTATCTTTTTGGCGAGAAATTTGAGATATTTACGGATCACAAGAGTTTGAATTATTTATTCACTCAGACGGAGTTGAATATGCGACAGAGACGCTGGATGGATCTTCTGAAGGATTATGATTGTGAAATCAAATATCATCCAGGTTCTGCTAATCTTACTGCTGATGCCTTGAGTCGGCAGGTGAGACTTTCTGCACTTCAGACTAGTGAAATATCTCATTTGGTTCAAGAGTGTTGTTCATTGAGTTTTACACTCAAGCACAGGAAAGGGAGAAATGGGATTCAATTGTATACTATTCTATCTGAGCCAGCATTGTATTCTCGGATCAGAGATGCTCAGATATCTGATGTTAAGATTCAGCGTTTGGCACGTCTAGCCAATGGGGTTAATACATCTGGATTCCATTTTCAGGCAGATGGTTTATTGTGCTTATCAAATCGAGTGGTTGTACCTGATGTTACGGAGCTCCGGAATGATATTCTATCTCAAGCTCACAGGAGTCGATTGTCTGTTCATCCTGGAAGCATGAAAATGTATAAGGAATTACGAACTAGATTCTGGTGGAAAGGGATGAATGGAGTGTATATCAGTTTGTTTCAAGATGTTTGGTTTGTCAACAGGTCAAGACTGAACACCGATGACCAGGTGGATTACTGCAGAATCTTGAGATTCCCGAATGGAAGTGGGAGCATGTGACTATGGATTTTGTCACCCACTTGCCTTTGAATTCACGTCAGTGTGATGATATCTGGGTCGTTGTTGACCGTTTGATGAAATCAGCACACTTTATTCCTTACAACCGGGAGTATTCTTATGATCGCATGGCACGCTTATATATCCAGGAGATAGTGCGATTGCATGGGATTCCAGTGAGCATAGTTAGTGATAGAGACCCGTGATTTACCTCATGTTTCTGGGGTAGTTTTCAGCAGGCGTTGGGTACCACTCTGAGTTTGACCACTGCATATCATTCGGAGACTGACGGGCAGTCAGAGCGAACTATTCGTACGCTGGAGGATATGCTATGTTCTTCTGTCATGGATTTTAGCTTATCTTGGCAGGATCAGTTACCTTTGATCGAATTTGCCTAAAATAACAGTTATCATCGTAGTATTGATATGGCACCTTTCGAGGCATTGTATGGTCGACGGTGTCGTACTCCGTTATTCTGGAATGAAGTCGGGGAACGAAAAGTTGAGGGTCCTGAGCTGGTGCAGCAGATTGTAGACAAGGTAGATTTGATCAAGCGGAGGATCAAAGCTGCTCAAGATAGACAAGCTAGTTATGCTAATATTCATCGCAGGTCATTGCAGTTTGAGCCTGGTGAGTATGTATTCTTACGAGTATCACCTTTCAGGAAGGTGATGAGGTTCGGTGTGAAAGGCAAGTTATCACCTCGTTTCATTGGGCCTTTCCAGATACTGGAGAAGATTGCAGATGTTGCATATCGTTTGGCTTTACCGCCATCTCTTTCCAGTATACATAATGTTTTTTCATGTGTCGTTACTTCGACAGTACATAGCTGATGAATCTCATATTATCCAACATACTGATATTCAGCTAGAACCAAATCTGTCTTTTGTTGAGCGATCACTCCGTATCCTAGACAGAAAGGAGAAAATTCTTCGGAACAAGACTATACCACTTGTGATGGTACAGTGGCAGCGCCGAGGCGTTGAAGAAGCAACTTGGGAAACCGAGAGTTATATGCGGGCTGAATATCCTGAGTTTTTTGCTTTGTACTTTTGATTACCATGTAAAGATGTAATTACAGTTGTTGTAATAAAACATGGTTTGATGTTTCATATTGTTATCTTGATTTGTCTTAAGATTTTATTTCGCGGACGAAATATCTAAAGGTGGGGAAAATTTAGTAACCCAGATTTCATTTTAAGATAATAATATGTTAAACATGATTAAGGGTTGGTGATTAACCAAATCCGGGGTTTAATCGGACTTCAAAATCAAGAATTGGATTTTCATTTCTCTGAGCCAGTTCGAATGGTCCGAAGAGAACTTCGGACGGCCCGAACTCAGCACATCGGGGGCTCTGAAGGTGAGATTGTTGACTTCGGAGTTAAGGCAAGTTCGGACGATCCGAACTAAGGATCGGATGGCCCGAACTCCCTCATGCCATGCAAGCAGGATTACTCAGTCATGGTTTTTGACAAGTGTCGAATTTAGGACACTTCGAACGACCCGAAGTGGTGATCGGACGGTCCGAACTCGACGTGTCTCGCATGCAGGCAGTGAGTTGGATCGGACGATCCGAACCCCAGTTCGGAGGGCCCGAACTCGACCAGAAATTTTCCTATAAATAGGACTCATTCGATTTCAATTTGAATTACAAATTTCCAAGTTTCCTTCTCCAGTTATATAGTGTTAGTTATACACTTGAGGGCCCTATCGGTTATAATCGAGGTTCTGAAATAACCAAGGCGTGGTTATAGTCATCCGGGACCAGCGACTCCAAAGGGCTATCTACGGATGAAGGTATGGTCCGGGAATCTATTTAAGTTTTGGGAGTACTTATTAGCTTAGTTAAGGCTTATAGAACTTGTGTAGTGATACGGTGAACTTTTGAATATAGGCTTGGAACCTAGGATCTATTATACTTGAACTAGCCTAGAGGTACGTACACATTGATTGAGATTGCCAGCGAGTATACATGTTTATATGTTGCATTTATTTGGCATTATTATATGGCATGATATATGATTTACCGTTTTCCATATTCATATGTCATGTGCATATACACGTTGAGCCTATACCTTGTTATACCTGATTATAGAGCCGCTCAGCTCTATACTCGATAGTCTGTCACTGAGAGTACCGCGACGGCGGGGACATGTATGTCTGACTACTCAGGTGTACTAGACGAGTGTGGTTGCACCCAGAGGTTGATCCGTGCGGTGGCAGCACTCATGTGGCGCCGGTACTGAGCATGACTTTTCAGATGACCTTTTACTAGTCATCATGTTGCATGCATTATATACATATGTTTACTCATGTTTATGTACTGGGCGTTAGCACTCACGTCCTAGTTGTTATCTTGGACACCCTATTTCACGTGGTAGGTCGCAGGATGGACGGAGCTTGTAGTTCAAGGCAGGACTAGGGAGCAGGAGCCTTGAGGAGTTTATTATACAGCAGGATTCGATATAGCTGTATAATGTTTACTTTTAAGTTTTTTTCGATATGGTTGTATCACTACAGTATTAAGCCTGGATATATTTTACTAAGCTGATATGTAATTTATGGATTATGTTTCCGCACGTTTTACTCTGTTAAGTATTTTGCTGTATTAAGTTTAATGCATGATATTAGTTGCCAGTTAGTAGGTGATTTCATGCAGGGTCACTACAGAGGGTCCAAACACTTCGAAAGCAAGAATGGAGTTCAAAAGGCTAGGGTGCGATCGAACAATCCGAATTCAAGATCGGATGGTCCGAACTCCAGTATTTAGGTGTTCGGTTGTTTTCAACTTGAGATTGACATGTGGCAACGATCGAAATGTCCAAAGTTGTGGCATAACATATGGCGTGGATTTTTACAGCTGGTCATGCATGCATGAGATCGGATGATCCGATACCCTGATCGGAGCATCCGATAAGAGCAACGTGCAACGTGGCCATATGTGCAGGATCAGAGCGTCCAAAGTCTCGTTCGGATGGTCCGATCTCTGCCTTTAAATAGGGCATCCGAAAATCATATTTCCACAGCAAAATCAAAGCTTCTCTCTCGGTTCTTGAGTATTTTTGGGTATTTTTAGGCTTAGATATCGAGGGTCGGGAATTGGCGAGGTATCTCCGGAGTCGTAGCGGAGTTGTGCCCAAGTTTTGCGGCCATCAACATCAACGAACCAACGACAGATGGAGGTGTATCAGAGTTCCTATAAATATTTTGATATTATCTCTTAGCTTAGTTAATGCTTTTAGATAATAATTAGTGATATAGTAATCTTATGATTATTGTCTTGGACATTAGAGTAGGAGTAGCTAGACTAGTATAATTGAGATACGAAAGTACTGCACAAGATATTTTAACTGAGTATGCATGTCCTATGTGTTGCATTACGTATATGTTATGATTTTATCAGCATATATTGTGTCACGATATTATGTTGCATGCATTATCATATTGAGCTTTTATCTTTGAAATAGCATGTGATGGGGTGTTTACCCTATATATTAGTGGATGATTGGACACATGGACTCTTGATTAGGTCATTTATATCCATTGTTGGGTGTGTGAGCCACCTCCTAATGTGATGGAACTGTGAAGGCTCGGTTTCAGAGCATTTCAAGGATTGATAGCATCTTTGCAAGGAATCTTAACTGATGAGTTTAAGGGTCATCAAATTCAAAATTAATAGGTAATAATCAGGTGGTAGTCAAGAGTTGTAACAGCCAAGAATAAAGAGAAATGATGGCTATTAAGAGGGGGCTTACTGGCCATGAAGGAGGGATTATTCCGCTGCATTTCGTAGCCTATAAAGATGATGGAAAGGTACAATTTCTAGCACCACCACATATTCAAGTACCAGCCATCTGCCATTTTGAAGCACCAAAGTTGAGTGAAAATCTGCCCAAATTTGAGTTTCATGTTTTGATGATTTTCGAGTAACCTGGTTGCCAGAAATCTTGGAAAAGTTGGCATCGGTTTGAGTAGAATTCCTATCCATTTTCGAGTAGAATTTTTGTACAGTTTCGATCAAACTTATGTTCAAATTCGATGAAAGTATTCTGTCTTGATTCAAGCCATCACCTACAACAATCAAGTTGCAGAAATCTACCGAAAGTTGCGCCAAAATTTGAACGAGCAGCTGCATTGTTCTGCCCGAAACCGAGCAGCCTAACTTCCTTAAGATTGACCAAATTTTTGTCTTGAAACTAGTTCGAGATTTGCTCCAGTTCAAGTCTTTCCAACAACGTCTACTTCTACACAAAACTCTCTTGGAATCAAATACAGTAAGTGGGCTTTTATACCTCTTTTGCATGGTATAGGTTTCTACACTCATATTCATTTTTGTGTGAGTTTAAGCTTTATAAAATAAATTACTTATGTTTTTGAAAATTCGATCAGCATAATAGTATATTCGTTTCACCTTGATATGCTGCTTTTTGGCTATTCGTGATATTATTTGAAGCATGTTAGAGTTATTTGGAAATATTTGAGATACACTGTTAAGAGTCGATTTAGAAATGATTAAGAAATTTCCGATGCGGTAGGTTATAATAACCGTTCATTTGGACTCGCCCTTAGAGGAGTAACATATAGGGGACTGATCAGTAAACCACAAAAAATGAGAAAATTAACAGTGCAAAGTTTGATTCGTATTTGCGTCAGATTCAACATGCTTAATTTGTTTTGAGATTATAATATGTACATGTGTATATTTTGGTTTTTATCATGTTCGATCGGCCCCCACACTTGTTGAGTGTTTCTCAAAACACTCATCCTTTTACTCTCCTTCCCCCACATAAGAATGAAGATGATTTAGATGACAAAGAACAGAATATGTTCTGGTTTTACTCTTCTTTTACTCTCCTTATTGTTTCAATGTTAAATTGTTAAACAACGCCGATGTCAACTAGGTTCGGTTTTGGGGCGTGACATTTAAGTGGTATCAGAGCCGCCATGTTCCATAATCCGGATGGGATGGGATTCTTATTGGAAAAACTTCAGTTGTCTATCAGCCCTAGTTCAGATAGACCAGCAGGGACAATAGACCATTTGGGGAAGAGCCAATAGAATTAGACATGTCTGAAATGTGACAGACTAAGCTTATCACCAAAAATAGAGAAATTTTATGTCATAGATCTCTCACACAAAATCTTGTGTGATTATCTAAGGGTAAATCAATTAAGTATGACTTTAGTTAAAAAAAACTCAGTTAAAGGATTTTAGGTTTGAATTATTGAAAAATATGATTCAAAATATATTTAGAAAAGAATTCAACCATTAGTGATTCATTTAATAGGAATTTGGATCATAGACAGAATTGAGAGAAGTTTGGCTAAAAGAAACATGCGAGAGAATGGTTTTAGGGAACTTGATAGAATCAAGTAAGATTTAAGTAAATTAGTTTCAATAAGTAGAGTTATACCAATAAGAAAAAAAACTTGTTGAGATTTTTTTTTGGTTTAAATAAAATCGGATACAAAATAGTTTATTAGTTTTTTAAAAAATATATATATTTGTAGTAATATTTATTATGTTATTTTTCCTATCAATTAACCTATTAAATTGATTTCTCTTTTCATCTTGCCCAAATGTTTAGACATTGTATCTTTCTATGCCATATTTTGTATAAAATTTTCTTCTTTTTTTTTTCATTTCATTTCGCCTTCGATTATACAGTTTGAGTAACACTTTTATTTTTTCAAGTCATCATTATTTATCTTGATCCAATAAGTCAGTTTGACAATATCATTGTTTTTTTTTTCAGTCATTCTATTCACATATATACCACAATTTACATAGACTATTTCAGCTTTACCTCTAATGTTCATATCAAAATTTTGCTCATTTCTTACTTGTATTTTTTTTAGTGTATATCCCATTTATTGCTACTATTTTACCCAACCATGTTATCTAATCATATGATGAATTTTATATGTTTGTCAACCTCACCTGTTTGCTAATATATATTTTCACTCAGTCTAGATAACCCAATTTTTTTTAAATATATTCCCCATCCTATTTGTTTTTTTTTGTTCGACTGGGTTATTCTGGTAATTTGTTTGAATAACAAATTTTAATTTGTAAATTGTTATTCAACTAGATTTATCTCCTCGCAATTGACTATGTTACCTGGTCATGCCATTTGACTTATAGATTCATTTGTTTAACTGATATGGTTAATTTCCCTCATAATTAACTTATCCGAGATTTCAGATTCATTTTCTCGTCTATATGACAGAATCAATAACTTACTTCTATTATTCAAATCATTTTACTTAGTTTTCATACTCATATCAATGATAATGAGTTAAAATCAATTGTCATTTCTTGTTTATCCTCAAGTTGTTTTAGATGCAAAGCCTTGATTTTATGACAAACTAACCATAAATTCATTTTCAATATTTTCATCATTCCATGATAAAAAATCTATGCAATTCCCCTCCATCAGTATCACTTCTGAATACTATGATTCAAAATTTTAGATTAGTTCAATTAAGAAAAGAGCTCGATTGAGATTTTGATCCAGCAGATGTTAAATGTCAACCTCACATCAACTTCAAATCAAGATTTGATATATTACAAATTTCAAAGAGTTTCCAACAAGAGATGGTTTCTATGGTGAAATTAACGTTTTACATCAACAGCAATTCAATGGAAATACTGGGATTTATTTAAACCATTGAGAGTATACTACTATCACGAGCCTTAGATTTCGACGCAATTGAGGTAGAGTGAAGAAATATTTCACTAATATTATTGCTAGATGCCAAATGTGTGGACAAACCAAATTAGAATTCAAATACTCGAAGAACTTATTCAACAACTAGAACTCATGAGATGGAAATGACAACACATTTCCGTGAACTTGTAGCGCTTTTGCCAAAGTAAAGACTAAATCATGGGTGATCGTTGATAGAATCATAAAATTCATGCATCATCGCATGAATTTATTCTAGACAAGTTGGTTACCCTATAAATAGACAATATGGTGTGATTATGAGGAATCATGACAAGAATGATATCTTATAGAGATCTAAGTCAAATTCTTGAATTTGGACCAATCATGATAAAGAAACCTGAAAGAAGTTGAAGTATGAAGAAATTCCAATTCAAATTGTGGATAAAAAGGAACAAGTACTGAGGCAACGAACCATTCCCTACGCTAAAGTATAGTTTTCTAATCATTTTGAAAGGGAAGCCAAATGGAAACTCGAGGAGAAGATGCGGAGACAGTATCCTTATCTTTTTGAAAGGAATTAATTCGAATCAAGTTTCGAGGACGAAACTCTCAATAAGGTGGGTGGGATGTGAAGGCTCGGTTTCAGAGCATTTCAAGGATTGATAGCAGCTTTGCAAGGAATCCTAACTGATGAGTTTAAGGGTCATCAAATTCAAAATTAATAGTTAATAATCAGCTGATAATCAAGAGTTGTAACAACCAAGAATAAAGAGAAATGATGGCTATTAAGAGGGGGATTACTGGCTGTGAAGGAGGGATTCTTCAGCTTCATTTTGCTGCCTATAAAGCTAATGGGAAGGTACAATTTCTAGCACCACAATCCCACATATTCAAGTCCCCAGCCATTTTCCATTTTGAAGCACCAAAGTTGAGTGGAAACCTGCCCAAATATGAGTTCTAAGTTTTGCTGATTTTTGAGTAACCTGGTTGCCAGAAATCTCAGAAAAGTCGACATCGGTTCGAGTAGAATTCCTGTCCTTTTTTTAGTAGAATTTATGTCCAGTTTCGAGAAAACTTATGTTCGAATTCGAAGAAATTATTTTGCCTTGATTCAAAGCCATCGTCTACAACAATCAAGTTGCAGAAATCTATCGAAAGTTGTGCCGAAATTCAAGCGAGGAGCTGCACTGTTCTGCCCGAAACCGAGCAGCCTAACTTCCTTAAGATCGACCAGATTTTTGTCTTGAACCTAGTTCAATATTTGCTCCAGTTCGAGGCTCTCAAACAACGTCTACTTCTACACAAAATTCTCTTGGAATCAAATTTAGTAAGTGGGCTTTTATACCTCTTTTGCGTGATATACTCGTATTCATTTTTGTGTGAGTTTAAGCTTTATAAAATAAATTACTTATGTTTTTGAAAATTCAATCGACATGATAGTATATTCTCTTCACTTTGATATGCTATTTGTTGGCTATTCGTAATATTATTTGAGCATGTAAGAGTTATTTGAAAATATTTGAGATGCACTGTTAATATTCGATTTAGAAATGGTTAAGGAATTTCCGATAATTTTATTTGATATGGCCCTGATGCGGTGGGTTATAGTAACTGTTCCTTTGGACTCACCCCTTAGAGGAGTAACATATATGAGACTGATCAGTAAACCACAAAAAATGAGATAATTAACAATGCAAAGTTTGATTCGTATTTGTGTCAGATTCAGCATGCTTAATTTTTTCGAGATTATAATATGTACATGTTTATATTTTGGTGTTTATCATGTTCGGTACTAAGAACTTATTCGATATGGTTGTAATAATTTAAGTATTTACGTATTCGATCAATACCTTGGGTTTGTATAACTGTTTTAGTTTCCAATGTGTTTTATCTGATTATATTTAATTAAGATTATTGCATACTTAAGCTTTTGATTAGTAGATTATCATAGAGCGGGTCTTACATTTATGGTATCAGAACAAGCATAGATTTTTGGGATATATATTCGAATTTGGGGGTTGAATTTTGTTTCCCACAAAATTCTCACAAACGGGGCCAATTGATGATACCAAAAAATTTACCTTGGGTTCCGTCTGGTAGAGCGGATCTCCAAATTTTCGATAAAACAGGTCGGCTGTCTCGTGCTCTGCATAGACAAAAACACTGTTAAGGGGCGCTGAAGGTATTTTCGGCGTGATCCTTCCGATGCCTAAGTCAGTGCTCAGAAGATGAAGAGCGTAGGGATGAAAATGGGTCGAGTATGGGTAGGATATCGTGTCTCCATCCTCATACCCATTTATAAAATTCATCGGCATACCTAAGAATTATATAGAAAATAAAACTCCTACAAAATAGCATTAAATTTATGCTAATAATTTCCATTGTTCCATCAAACTAACATAATTCAACAAAAAAAAATTAAATTAGCATTTATTGAATATAAATTAATAGGAAAATAAGTTTTTTGGTCCAGTAACTTTACCCAATTTGGGTTTTGGTCCAGTACCTTTTCCGATGTGGGTTTTGGTACATTAACTTTGCATTTTCAGTGTTTTTGGTCCAACTGCATACGTGTCAGCTTTTGATTGGTCCACTTTATCATTTTGGATCAATCAGAAGTTGACATGTATGTCGTTAGACCAAAAAATACTGAAAATGCAAAGTTAGTGTACCAAAACCCACATCGGAAAAAATAATGGACCAAAACCAAAACAAAGACAAGTTAATAGACCAAAAAACTTATTTTTCCAAATTAATATATATATATATATATATATATATATATTTAATTGGGTATTGGGTCGGGTATGAGTAGTATATTACTACATCCTCCTACATCCCCATATACGAGATCCACATACTCATTTACCAATTTATTTAATCGGATCCAAAAAATGCCTTCATACCCTCCTTCATTCGGGTCGGGTATCGGATTCTCCATCGGGTTTGGAAAAAATTGTCATCCCTAGAAGAGCGTAATGAAAGTAAAAGAACAAGAGAATATGTGTGAATGATGCGTGAGCAAAAAATGAATGTGTAAAACAATAAAAATACCTGTATTTATAGGGGCTGGAGTGGTATGTTACCTTGCTGGGATAGAATTTGTGTTAGAGTGAGACTCTACTCAATGTAGGAATCTATATCAAGTAGAACTCAGCCACCATGACAATCAGGACCCTTGAAAGACCGACCTAAGAATCATATCAAATATCCGATTTATTCAGAGGCGTAGCCAGACTTTTTTTAACTGGTGGGCAAATTTTTTTGGAATTATTATTCTCTCAATATTGTTTTTATTAATTTTTTTGTTAATATTATCAATAACTTTTTTTTTTTGAAACTAATATTATCAATAACTTAAACTAAGCGACTAATATATATATATGTTGATGAGAAATTTGAATTTATAAGTCAGAAAATATTGAATGCAAACTAATTATATAACACAATTTAGTACTCGTCTCTTCCTTTAACAATATTCAACTACAAATTTATATTACTCAAATATTGGAATACATATTATTTATTTTTTGTAATAATAAAATTAATGAATAACACGATTAAGTAGGAAAAAATATTAAAACATTATAGAAAATTCGATCGGGAACAGTTGAAATATTATGTTGGTGGGATAAACCCTTTGTTGAAAAATGATTTTTCTATTATTATTTCATGTGTTCTTGAGTTAGGCAGTTTACAAAGTTAATATTGAGCTGTATATTTAAAAAAAAAAATCCCAAAATTTTATGTTCTATTGAGTTGAACAATTCGAAAGTGTGAAGAACAAATTCATTTTATATTCAACATATATACTTCGGACCAAAAAATCTGCTGGGCAAGAGCCCACTCTTTCCCATGCTTATGATCCGCCCCTGGATTTATTAGATTTCATCCTTATATGTTAAAGATCCTCAGATATTTTCGCCGTTCAAACCTTCTAGATATTGGGCCCGGGTCAGGCCTCTATCTTACCAAGTCCTAGCTCGGCCCAATGGGTTCAGCAATTAAGGCTTGAATCATAGATATTACATTTTTGGTGTTGGTTGGGCTTTTATTCAACATAGGCTTTTCATATGATAAGACTTATATAATTAATTAATGGATTTTGGAGCACTTTTCCAAAGAATGGGATGTCGGGTTCGGGTCGAACTTTTTCTCTAACCAGACAGGGGTCAGGTCGGCCACTTGGGCTCAATCATAAACTTATTTTTTTGAGATTTGCATATTGTTAGAGGCTTTTAATGAGTTTATGCCTCAATACACTGAGGCCTAATGAGTTTAGAACAAATTTTTCGAGCACGGGCTAATGAGCTTGGATTGGACTATACCCTTATATTTTTAGGGGGGTCAATCTATATTTTAAAAACTATACTATAATATTGAGTATCTAACCCTTTAAAAACAATTAGTTTTTATAATTTCAAGGAGAAGGGAACAAATATCCGAGAAAAACATTCACATTACAAATTCTGTAATATGGTAAGAGAATATTTCAATAAATAACGTTGTATCTTTAAAACTATTTTTTTACAATGTTGGACTGCTTATAGTTGGTCCACTCTTATAGGTCTCTACATTTCACATGTTTATTTCTGGGTCTCTTGTGTTAAATGACTTACATCGACGATAGAGTTTCTTGGAGTTTCATATATAGTCAATCCTCCCCACTTATGTTAGCTTTTGTGATTGAGTTTGGTCCAAGTTCACAATTTTTTAATGCTTCGGCTTCAATTAATCATTTATTCATGACAACTTTCTTTTTCACGTATTGTAATTATTTTCTATAATTAAGAATATGTCAATTGCCATAGCCAATAATTTTTTAAATTGCTTTTACGAAGTGGAATAATAAACATCATATCAGATTATGGATCTTTACGGGATGGTTTATTTAGGTAGTTTAAAATGATAGTTGCGTTTTAATTTTTTTTTTTAAATATAGAAATCAGGAATATTATGAGTTTGGTCTCGTTTTAGAATTTATTTAAGTAATTAAAATGTCGAAAATTCCGCCGTCCCCCTCATACCTGGATTGCTGCTTGATCAAGTGAAGAGTTGCATTATTATACCCAGATAAAAGATTATTAGAATCCACAGGTTTTACGGTTTGGTAATTTACAAATAATGTATACTAGTATCCATACGTTTCGCGTGTGATATAATCCTATGTATTTATTTATTTATATATATATATATATATATATATATATATATATATATTACCGTGATTTATTTCTCATTATTATAAAATAGGTGGTTAAAAAAATAACATGGAGAAGAATGTGAGAAAGGGTAACTTCGACCCTACCCATAGGATAATACCCCATGGGTGGTGTGGAAGTATTTGATAATTGGTTCAATCATGTGGGGCCCAAATAATTTAAACCAATCACAACACTCCACACCATTCATGGGGTATTACCCCATGGGTAGGTTCGAAATTTCGGTGAGAAAGTGAGGTAGTTATATGCTAGTGGGGGTAATTTGGTACAATCATTAAAATGACCAAAAACAGTTATTCTAGCACCCTCATGGCCTCATGCATTATAATATAGAATAGATAGTTATTTTTTCAAATAAATAATATTTCAATCAATACAAGTATCCTTTACATACTCGTTTTATACAAATCCAATTCTAGATATTCCAAATCCAATTTAAATCAATTCAACTATACATACATACACACGTTGAGAAAATATTTTCACCAATCCAAATTAAGTCCCCAGCATGAAGAACCAGCAAAACACATGGCATGATATTCCATACGACGTATTAGAAAACATCCTCTCGAGATTGCCCGTCAATTCTCTTCTCCGGTCTAAAACAGTCTGCAAATCATAGAACACCGTCATCAGAGATCCATCGTTCGCCCGAACTCACTCCAAACAATCAAATATCTCGAATTCCCGATGCTTTTACGCCTGTTACAATTATCGTGGAGACGACACATGCAGTTTGATCAAGTTTAACGGCCACGAGTTTTACGGTCGATTGTTTATCGTTGGTAAGCCGCTGTACTTGACAGATGAAAACCAGGTTGTGTTCAAAGATGAGTACGGTATGGGATACTCTGTTTATCGTCTCGACACACGAAAATTTGGGGAGGTCAAGGAATTTCTGTCGGACAAGATGATGGTAATTGGTTTCCCAATTTTGGACAGCTTGCAGTTTCCGGCCATCAACAGAGAGTTTTAGCTTTTGGATCCATGATCTTCACGTCCCCAAAATTTAAACGATCAACATTTCATTTATTTTGATTTTAAAAGTTGTAATTTTATGCTTTATTTATTTTCCAGGAATGAGAAATTATAAACGGCATAATATTAAATGTGATGTTTTTAATTATTTGAGTTGTTTTAAAGTTATTTTATGGGTTAGACGTAAATTATTTTCATCTCTAATGTTTGACGAATTTTAAAATTTTTAAGTTTTAGAGGATTAGGGTTGGAGGCTTTCAGGTGAAGCAGGTATCCGGACACGATATAAGGTAAAAGTTAGTATTTTACTAATTTTTTAGGGTTTTAATTAGCATGGTTTATTTTTAATTCATTTAGGAATATACCAGATATAAATATAATTAAAATTGAATTAGGCCCCGTTTGGATTTGATAGACATTTTTTAAAAAAAAAACAATTTTTTAAGCTATAATTTTTTGCTTTTGAAAAAGCTCTAATTTTGACTCAAAAAAGTACTTGGTCAACCAAATATATTGTTAACTGAAAAACACTTAAAAAAGTGTTTTTTTGGCCTGAATTTTGAAACCAAACAGGGCCTTAGCAGGATGATTTTATAAACTTTAGACCGGATAATGTATTTTATCAATTAATAAAATATATGGATTAGATAATTGGAATGATAAATATATGTATATCACGTAAATAAGGGAATACAGAGTAAAATAATCCTAGTTTGTAAATTAAGGCAATTAACTAGTAATTAAGGGATATAATTATTAAATAATTAAGGAATACAAAACGTATAAAAAAGGAAAGAAAACGTAAAATAAAAAAGAAAAGAAAAGAGAAAGCAATCAGCAGAAGAAATAATTAAGGGGAAGAATGTGAACGAGAGAAGTGGAAAGAGGCGGCCAGGGCAAGGGAATTTATTCAGACCGCATTTCGGGCACGCTCCAATCTTCGAATCGTCTTCAAATTTTCTATTCCTTAAAATTTTCGATCTCTACGTTCTAAGGCAAGTTTTAATCCGTTTCTTTGACTATCGGTAAAGTCATATATTTTTCAAAGTAAATTTGATGCGATTTTGTTGATAAAATGTGTTATTTTAATAGATCTACGTGACTATGAACATTTGAAAGTGTAAAAGTGAGTTTATACTAAAAAATTACGATTGATATATGGTTACTATTCACGTATACAGTAGGTATAAGTGAACAGTACACATATTTTATACGTGTACAGTGGGTGCGTGTGTATATGTGTGAAATAGTGTGTGTAAGCATGTGTGTGTAAATTGTGTGTGCAATGTGTGTACTGTGTGCGTGTGTGTGCTTGTGTGTGTACTGTGTGTGTAATGGGTGTTTTGGGGGCTGTACAATACGGTTTGTGTGTGTATTTTATTCAGTGTGATGTGTGTGTGTGAGTTGTTGCGTATCTGTGTGTTATGTTTTGTTATGATGTTTGTCTAATATATCAACTCGATCCAAGCAACCCCAAGAACGATTCAGAGGAGTTTCACTTTAACAAGCACACAACCAAGAGTATAACCAGAAAAACAGTAAAAACAAAGCAATAAACCAAGAACACCTATTTACGTGGTTCGGCTATAACGAGCCTACATCCACAGAAGATAGCCACTTCTTATTAAACCAAATCAAGATTCAATACACTTCATCGATAAAACAACAAAGAACAAATAATGACTCAGATTTACAGATTTCCAGATCAAGCTTTCTAATCCTCAATCCCTAGCTGCTCACTGATCCTCATTCTCTTCTTTTCTTCAATTCAGTTGTGTATCCCTTGAGATTTTTCAAGTTTATGGAGAGTTGCTTCTTGATGTGTATCAATCGTCTTTTTCTGATCTCTCTCTGTGTTTGTTATATCTCAAGAAAGAAGACTTCAGTCAGTTATAAGGTAAACACCCGATTCCCTCAACGGCTAGCACATTGATGGGCTTCCTAATAACCGATTAACTTTCCATGGGCCCAACATGTATAAGTCATGGCCAGTCACTTAAACATGTATTGGCCCAAAAGTCATAAGAAATATTTCCGAGGCCCACAAAAGAAGTAAGACATGGTTTGACAGACATATCTCAACAATCTCCACCTTGTCTAATAACCATGGCTGATCTCCATCACATTTTGCTTAATGGTTACTTCATTTCCACTGCTCCAATCAAGTCTAAGCAATACTTAAACTTTGAGTGAGGCAGTGTCTTTGTTAGAGCATCTACAGAATTTTCATTTGTACTGATCTTTTCAAATTTTATCTCTCCTTTCCCAATTATGTCTCTGACAAAATGAAGTTTTACATCTATGTGCTTGGTTCTTTCATGGAAAGTTTGATGCTTGGAAAGATAAATGGAACTTTGGTTGTCACAATGGATCACCACTTGTTCTTGTTTCAATCCGAGCTCAGTGATCAATCCTCTTAGCCAAAGTTCTTCTTTTATAGCTTCTGTCATGGCTATATACTCTACCTTTGTTGTTGAAAGATCAACCACAGATTGTAAATTAGCTTTTCAACTTATAGCAGTCCCATACATTGTAAACACATAGTCGGTTAAAGACTTCCTTGTATCAATATTTTCAGCATAATCGGAATCAACAAATCCTTCTACTGGTTTCTGTCCATCTTTTGCTTCTGATACAACAGTCCATAGTTGTCAAAAGCATGAGGCGCAAAAAAGCGCTCACGTGCCTTGGGCTTAAAGCGCAAAGCGCAAAGCGAAGCGCACGCTTTGCGAAAAAAAGCGCAATAAACAAAAATATTATCAAAATAATAAAAATAAAGTCAAGAATCTTTGAAAATCAGCAAATGTAATAGATAAAACATCAAATATCATAATAGTCATCTTCGTTCTCCAAATCTACGTCATCAGCCCCATCGCTTGACTTGTATCCATCGGTATCTTCTTCTTCTTCAGTTTCATAATCAATGTTCAGCTCCTCTTCTTCATCAACAAGTCTAGTTCGAGCTAAAGATTGATTTTTCTTTGCTGTAATTGATGATGATGCTCCTTTTGAACTCGATGCATTTCTAGATCGAAAGCCATATGCACTTTCACCAACCCCAGCCGCTTGTGCTACATCACTCCAAGGCAAATCATCATCTTCAAAGACAAAATCATTATCCTCATTGTCTTTATCACTGTCATCCAACTTTCCCAACAACCATTCATTACAATCATCTATTTCTGACAAAGAAATAGGATCGATCTTATCTCGCAAGGCATATCTCCGCCTCAATGCTCTGTTGTATTTGATGTATACCAAATCATTCAATCGTTGTTGAGACAGCCTATTTCTTTTTTTAGAATGTATCTGCCAAAAAATATTAGAACTAAGAAGTGAAATTTAATATTCTATAATCTGAAATTTTAGGAGTATTAAAAACACTTCAAACTTACATGTTCAAATACACTTCAATTATGTTCGCAGCCTGAAGAAGAGCATGTGAGATACAAAATCTTCATTGCAAATAATTTCAACTCAGGTGTTGATGCACCATAAGAGGACCACCAATCAGCTTGAAAGTTGAAACACAAAAACATATAAGATTAAATTTCTTACGATCCAAAGTTTGTAATGACTAATGCTTGAGAAACAAACATGGGTATTGCACTAAATATTATTTACCTGGTGATTTTGAAGCTCTTTGTCTGGTAGCCATAGGTAAACCAAAAAGTCCTTCTGCATTTTTGTATTTCTCCAATTGATTTGTGATCTTATCTTGCAAATCGTCACCTCGCACCAATCTAGCTATGCATTTGTACAAACCCTCCAACACTTCTTCATCATTTTCTATGTCAGGATTGGAGTAAAAAAACTTGGGATTCAAGAAATATCCCGCCGCATGCAAAGGATGATGAAGTTGAATATCCCATCTTTTGTCAATTATTTCAAAAATACCACGATATTTCTCTTCATTCTTATTAAATGATGCGGCGATAGCTTCTTTGGCTCTATCCATGGCCTCATAGATGTAACCCATAGGGGATCTTTTCTCACCGTCTACTAGCCTCAATACTTTCACCAATGGGCCGCCAACTTTCAACGCAAAAACTGCAGATTTCCAAAAAGAAGGTATCATTATCACTTCTGCAACACGTTTCCCAGCCGCCTCTTTAGAATATCGGCTTGTTGCCCACTTTTCAGATGTAAACATATTTCTCAAATTTGCTTGATGCACTTGAAACCGCTTTAAAGTCAAAAAAGCGGTTGCGAAACGAGTCTTTGCGGTTCTTATCATGTCTCTCTGCCGGGTAAACTCCCTCATCATGCTCAATAACTGTGTTCTATTGTAAATATAATCATTCACCATCAATGCCCTTTCATGCAATTTCTTGAGATGAGGAATTTTGAATATTTCCTCAAGCATCAAATCTAAGCAATGTGCTGCACATGGAGTCCAATACAAGTGTGGAAAAGTGTTTTCCAAAAGACGACCTGATAAAATTTAAAAATCAGCATTAAAACAGGATTTAAATCTACAAAGTAACACATACAGGATTTAAAATTTAAAAAATCAGAATTAAAACAATATTTAAAATTTAAAAAATTACCTGCTTTGACATTGCAGCTTGCATTATCTGTTACAACTTGAACCACATTCTTTTCTCCAATTCGATTCACAAATCTAGAAAGTAACTCGTACATCTTGTCAGCAATGTGAGAATAACTTGAAGCATCAACCGATTCTACAAATACGGTTCCCTTAGGCCCATTTACCAAAAAATTTATCAGACTTCTACCTTTTTTATCCGTACGCCCATCTGCCATGATCGTGCACCCATACTTAGCATGATTTTCTTCGTGGGATTTGAGAAAAAAGTTTGTATTTGTCAGTGAGCTCTTCAAATACTTAACCCTTACTTCATGATACGATGGAGGTTTCATTCCCACTCCAAAAGTCCCAATAGCATCAATACAAGGCTGCAAAGAATCATATTTGACAGCATTGAAAGGAATTCCGGCATCATACATCCATGTAGCAAATTTCTGGACCGCATCTTCCCTTAATTTCTTCTTATTCTCATCATATTGGCCTTTATTTTTCCCACGCATTTGTCTGACAATTTTTTCTACATCTTTCGCAAAATAAAGATCAATAGGCCCTGTTTGTTTACTCTTTTTCCCCTGTGCTGTAGGCCCAAGCCCACTTGAACCGGATATTGGTCGCTTCCCTTTCATTTTAGTTTGAAGATCATCTTCATCTTCATCATCCTCCAAATCAACAATATCATCTAAGTGAGGAATATCATCAATTTGATTCTTCAAACTACTCTTTTTTTTAATGAATTCTTTAATCTCTTCCTTAACATGCTCCGATACTTTTGAATACTCTTTCACATTTCTATTGCCCCCAACTAAATGTAATTTGTGCCGATAAATTCCACCATTCGTCACTTTACCACAAAAAAAGCAACACACGTTATTTGGATTTTTAGGATCCGGAAGAGTTGCATAATTCCAAGCAATATCTTTTCGACCCGACGAAATTGTTGTGTTTGATTGTGACATGGTTATAATCACTGAAAAATAAATAACCATAACAAATTTTTAATTAAAAAAACAAAAAAAACACACTAACACAATTTATAAAAATTCATAAAATTAGGGTTTACCTATTTGGGTTGGGCAGCAAAGAGGAATGCAGTAAGCACAGCATGGGCGGCGCCGCGGCGGCGAGTCGACGACGGCAAGGCGGCGAGGCGGCAGCAGGGGCAGAGTTGAAGAGTGAAAGCGAGGCAGTGTTGTGTCGTAAAGTTTAGAACTGATTATTGGGTTTTTTTGGGGGTTTTTAATTTTTTAAAAGTTTGGGCTTTATAAATTAAGGGCCCATCTGACTTAAAATTGCACTTTGAAGGTGCAATTTTAAGTCTGCAAAAGAAAAAAAATTAAAATCTGCCCGGCTTCCATGAAGCACAGAAGCGAGCGCCTGTCGCCTTGAAGCGAGGCGCACCAAGGCGCTCGCTTCCGCTACCTGCTGAAGCGCAGCTAGTGCGCCTCGAGTCGCTTTGCGCTTAAGCGATCGAGGCGCACGCTTTTTACAACTATGCAACAGTCCAATGCTTTCTGATCCCCTTAAGTACCTTATTATCCACTTAAGAGCCTCCCAATGTTGTAATCCTGGATTTGCCATAAATCTAGAAACAACACTTATTGCATGAACCAAATCCGGTTTGCTACACACCATAGCATACATTATACTACCCACTCTACTTGCATAAGGTATGGTTTCCATTCCCTTCTTCTGATCATCATCTGTAGGAGATTGTTCTGATGATAACTTCATGTGCTTTCCAAGTGGTGTGGAAACAGATTTGCACTTTTGCATATTGAATTTTAAAAGTACCTTGGCAAGGTAATCTCCTTGACTTAGAAACAGATTTCCTTTCTCCCTGTTTCTCTGAATTTTCATCCCCAATATCTTTTTGGCTTCTCCTAGACCCTTCATGTCAAATTCAGAATTCAACTTTTTCTTTATTTTCTGAATTCCAATATTTATTTTACTTGCTATGTGCATGTCGTCAACATATAATAGTAGGTATGTTTTTGAATGATCCAGCTCTTCCTTGTAGTATACATATGTGTCATAGCAGCTCCCGTGGAATTCTATTTTCATCATAAACTCATCAAATTTCATGTACCATTGCCTAGGACTTTGTTTCAAACCATAGAGAGACTGTTTGAGTAAGCATGATTTAATTTTACCTCCTGGAATGAGATAACCTTCAGGAGGCTCCATGAAAATAGTCTCCTCTAAATCACCATGAAGAAAGTTAAATCAACAAATCCTTCTACTGGTTTCTGTCCATCTTCTTTAGTACCACCTGTCAATCCCAAAATTAGGACATAATATGGTATTCTGATGTTACCATGAGCTACGCTCCTTATTCTTTGTCTTGATCTCGAACTTGCGTTTACGAATAGTAATTGACAGTTTTGCCTATTCAACAGCACACACAATATCAAGTCATATCGACTATAAAAAAAAAAAAAAAAAAACAAGTCATAACAGCTATATAAAAAAATAGAAGGAACAATGACTCAAAAAAAAATTCTAACAAGTAGTTTCAACAAGTCACGACGTTCATTTATTGATTGTACATGACACAACATCAATTGATACTCACATAGTTTTCCATGTAAGTTGGTACACACGTATCAAAACTCTTTATAATAGATTGATAGTTAAAACTTAAATAAGGAATTCGCTATTCTAAAAGTGACCAATTAGTTGTAATTGCAATTTAACTTTTTTTAAGGAATGGGAGAAAAGAAGACTTCCTAAAAAAGTGAACGAAACTTATATAAACCAGTACTCTTTACAATGTTTTTTTTCATATAAATATCGTTTGAGAGTAAATTTGTTTTTTTTTATGGGTGAGTAAATTTGTTTTTAATTTATGTTTTTTTAAATGCTCATGATATTGGTTAGCAACTGAAAATATAGATTCTCGATCCACTTAGTCTAATTTTCACATAGAACTTAAAAATTATTTTAAATTAAGTTCGAAATTAATCTACTAACTAGTCTTAATAACTAACTCGTGATAAATTTTGGTAGTGTTTGGGTGAGGCAGAGCTAGGAAGCATTTCTCAACTTTTTCTTCACAAAATTTGAAGAAAAAACTGAGAAATGCTTCCTACAAGTTCTCTCAAACGCTACCTTAAAATGATAGAAAATAAAAGCCCATAGTGTGAATGAGTCCGGAATTCATTTGCACGAAATTATCTTATAACTTCTCGTGTCATCAGACTTAAAAGTACAATTACAAGAACCCAAATCATCAGATTAATCTTAATTCTTATGTGGAGCGTAGCTCTTATTTAAACCCACAAGAAACTGCAACAACTTTGGCTATTGATCATATTCGATGTATATATTTCTTCGCGGATCCCACAGTAGGGGGTGCTGTGGATCAGGAAACGGCACCGTTTCCCCCACAGCACACTTTCTTTTTCTTTTGTTTTTTTTTTCTTTTTTTTTGTTTGTTTTTTTTTCCTTTCAAGTATTTGTTTAGTTTTTATTATTTTATAATTTATCCAATTTTATTTCTTTTTACAAAAATTGTAGGGACGACAAAAATTCTCGAAATCCCGACCCTTCCTGAATCGCATCTCATTTTCGTCCCGAAAAAATCACAACCCAACATTTTCTCGAATCAAGTTTTTGCAATTTTTCCCGTCTAAATTAATATCGGGAGAGAGATCGGGAATAAATCTTTATCCCGAGGGGATTCTCGACCCCTCCTGAAATAATATTATAATATATTTTATTAATAATTTTAATAATATATTGAGCTAAATATTAGGGAAAATTGCGTTTTTGGTCCTGTATATTTGTCACTTTGCGATTTCAGTCCTTTATATTTTCAGATTTCAGTTTTAGTCCGCTATCTTTATTTTTTTGGCAATTTTAGTCTTTTTTCCGACGTGGCGCTGATGTGGCACCAATTCAGTGCTGATGTGGAGCTGACGTGTACAGTGCCACATAAGCATTTTTGAATAAAAATGACCGAAATTGCCAAAAATCAGAACATGCAAGACTAAAACTGAAATGTGAAAACATAGAGGACCAAAATCGCAAAGTAACAAACATACAGGACTAAATTTGCAATTTTTTCTAAATATTATTGTGTTTCAACACATATAACAATTAATTGTCGATTTAATGCACGTAATTTTCTATTGTTGGAAAGATCGTATAGTAGAATCACGAAATGATATTTTATTTTTGTGTTTTTTTAAAAATTAAATTAATAATATAATTAATTGATATTTATAATTATCTAATTAGAACAAATATTTAGAATTAAATATGTAATTTGACAATCTATTTACTAAAATTTATCTAATAATTTTTATCATAATATTTTATTAATAATTATATGATATATCGTATGATATTTTTTTAACAACAAAACTTGAAGAATTATCATAAATATTTTAATATTATATGCTTTAAGTCGGATATTTATTTTATATTTAGAAATATAAATTTCTAAATAGCATTTTTAAATAAATAATCACATTTTTGTGTTTTTTGAACGAATTCTTGAAAACTGAAAAAAAATTCGAAATTTATTCTCTCTACCCGAGAGATCCCGAATATTCGCGGTCCGAAATATTCAAGTCTTGAAATATGTCGGGTTCGTGCTTCCGAATATTCAGGTCCCAAAATTTAGAAATTTCTTCTTATTTATTGTAAATTAAAAAAAAAAATTGAATTGAAAAGAAAAAAAAATAGACGAGTTGAACATGTAGAAATTAGAGGCAAAAAATTATTTTTTAAAAAAAAATTGGATTAAAAAATTGAAAAGAAAATTGGATAAATTAGAAAATAAAAAATAAACAATTTTTTTTTATTTTTTAAAAAAGGGAGAAAAACAAATTTGTTGAGTTAAAGAATTAAAAAAAATTACAAAACTTGGAAAAAAAGAGAGAAACCAAACGAAAAAAAAAAAAAGAAAAGTAAAAGGAAGGGTGCTATGAAGGAAACGGTCCACAGCCCCCTACTGTGGGGTACTGTGGGATCCCCCACAGTAGGGGATCCTAATCCATTTCTTCGCTAGCTAGGTAACAAGCGCACTAAATTCATCCCAAAGCAATCTCGAATAATAGCTTGATCATAGTACTGCCAGCATTCTTTCGCAAGGTAAAAAGACTTAATTCTTTTTTTTTTTTTCCGAATGAATTTATGACTTGAATTCGAGCTTGAATATTATTAAATATTTTGTGCGTATTAAATATGTTGAGTATTAAATATAGCGTGTTGACTAGATGTCAAAGTTTGGTATCTCAATTATGGTCAGACAAGTGATTCCCAGAAGAAAAATGGTAGAGGTGCAACAAATATCATGTACAACGATATTTACAAGAATAATATCATGAGATTTCGTTATTTTATCGCGAGATATTGTATTTAATATATCGTGAGATTTTGATAGATTAAATTCTTGTATTCAATTTTTTGTGTTATAAGATTTGGTGTACAAATTTCGTTGTACATGTAGCATCACTCTTCCGAGAATTCATACATTCACTTATCATTAACCATTTTAGTTGCGGTCTATTGAATTAGCTAATTAGTTCCGTTCTCAACCTATTGACACTTTCTCACTTGTTCATTCAATTATGATTGTTATATTATATATTCTCAATACCAAATGAATTTTTTTTCCGATCACCTTTTAAAGGCCTAAACTTCCCTTGAGAAGTCCCAAAAAACTAGTGTTAATCTAATTAGGTTGTTTCAATTAACCAAAGAAAGAGAGAGAGAGAGAGAAAATAATTTTTTTAGTCTACTAGCTTGTAACATATTGGATTCTTGTCTAATAAATATTCAAAGTTTGGTTTTTGTGTAGCAATTTCGAAATTGTCATAAAACGTTGGTGTGACACTTGAAATTTCTAAATTCATATATATTTATACCTTTAATTTCTACGGTTTGCTATGCTAAAGTTTTCTTCTAATTTTTGGTTTTTTTTTTTTTTTTCTGAAATGATATCATTCATCCAAAAAGAATGAACGGTGGAGGTTGATTAAGGTGTGGCCTTATTGACTTAAAGCTTAGCGATTCGTTCTCAAGTGACATTATATAATAAATACTCACCTTGTCATTCATATCCATCACTCATATATAGTAATACATTCTTTGGCTAAAAAAAAAGATGAACTTAATTCCCACAACAAAATTACTGCCACTATTTTTTCTACTTTTATTCATCTTTCCAGTAACCACTGAAACCATGAGATGCTTGGAGAAGGAGAGATTCACGCTACTCAAGATCAAATCCGAAATGAAAGTTAACGACGGATGGGGTGCACAAGGAAACGAGGAAGTTAAAAAGGACTGCTGCAGATGGCGCAGTGTCCTATGTGATAACAACACTAATCACGTCGTAGGTTTGATTTTTATCAATCCTGAAACACTTACTAAGTTCAGCCCTTCTTTGCTTGATTTAGTAGACCTCATTCATCTTAGCTTCTTTGATGTTGATTTTAATGGGATCCCAATTCCTGAATTCATCGGTTCTTTTGGTAAACTACAACATCTCAATATGATTGATTCTAATATCGGCGGTTCCATCCCACATCATCTGGGGAATCTATCCATGCTGCGAAGTCTTGATCTTAGTGGGAATCTGTTATTAAATATTACGGACCTCGATTGGCTTGCAAGTCTTCACTCATTGGAATATCTTGACCTCAGTTACGTGGATCTTAGCAGGGCTACGACATGGATGCAAGTAATCAACAATCTTCCCAAACTATACCATTTGAACTTGCAGTCATGTGGCCTGCAGTCATCATCAACTCTTCCTCCCTCACTTCCTTTGAACATTAATACTTCTACTTGTCTTTCTTTCATCAACCTTTCTCGGAATTCTTTAAACACCACGTCCATATTCACTCTGTTTCTTCAGGTTAGCAGTAGCTTAAGTTACGTCGATTTCTCGAGTAATTATATGAGGGGGAAGATCCCGGATGCTCTATGGAATCTGACTTTGTTATCGCATGTCGATCTCTCGAAAAACAGCCTTGAAGGTGGTGTTCCTACTGCGTTGTGGAATTTTACCATGTTGGGGTATGTTGATCTGAGTGAGAATCTATTGCATGGCTCATTACCTAATGTGCTAAAACTACGCAATCTTGAAGTTCTAAATCTGAATGAAAACGGGTTTGTTGGCATGGTGTCTGATATGAGATGGTGTGCATCTTTGAAAGTTGTGAATTTCCATGGCAACATGTTTAATGGAACTTTGAATGCAAGAATTGGATCTTTGTCCAAGCTTGAGATTTTGGATCTTGGCTCAAACAACTTGAAAGGAACAATCAGTGAAGCCCATTTGTTCAATCTTTCTCGATTGCAAACCTTGGACTTGTCTTTCAACTCAAATTTAACAGTAAAGATCAATTCTCGCTGGAACCCTCCGTTCAAACTTGAAGTCATACATTTGGCATATTGCAATTTGGGGCCAAAATTCCCAAATTGGATTCTAAAATCTCACTCGGACTTTGCATCTGTTGACATTTCCAATGCCCGAATTTCTGATACCATAAAGATCATCAACTCTCACGGGAACACTTCCTTTTGTTTTATGCACTTGAATATGTCGTGCAACCAAATTTCTGGAATTCCACCTGACTTGTCATGTCCTAGTTTCGAATCGGTAGACTTGAGCTCCAATGATTTTAATGGTTCTCTGCCTCGTTTAAGTCCGAACTTGGGTTTCGTGAACCTGGCAAGAAATAATTTTTTTGGGAGATTGACGAATATTTGTGATGCAATTTGGGTGAGCATTCTTGACCTCTCAGACAACCAACTATCAGGTGACCTCCCTCACTGCTTGATGAATTTGACAAATCTCGAGTATCTTAATTTGGCAAACAACTTCTTCTCGGGGGAAATTCCCATATCATTTGGCTACATGAAGTTTCTTTCTTCTTTGCATCTAAGGAACAACAATTTAGGAGGAGAAATTTCTATAGCATTGAGAGAGTGCTCCTGGTTGCGTGTGTTGGATCTTGAGGAAAACAAGTTTTATGGAAATATACCAGCATGGATAGGAACAAGTTTGCCATATTTGGCTGTTTTGAGTCTAAAATCGAATGATTTTTATGGTAACTTACCTTCAACCTTGTGTCATCTACAAAATCTTCAAGTTTTGGACCTTTCTCTCAATAAGATTTCCGGAACTATACCAAAATGCATAGGCAATTTCAGTTCCATGACTTCAAAGACACAGCCATACAGTCAATACCGATCTCCATACAACGATTCACTTTCGGTTGTCTGGTCCGGAGCCACCTTATATGATACAATACAAATAATATGGAAAGGCAAGGAAATTGTGTATATTAGAAATCTTGAACTTTTAAAAGCCATTGATCTTTCAAGCAACAAGTTCACTGGAGAAATACCTCTTGAAATGACAAGTCTTGTCCGCCTTTTTGCCTTAAATATTTCAAGAAACAATCTGGTTGGATCAATTCCACCAAACATTTTCCAATTAGAATTGTTAAACTCTCTTGATTTGTCACAAAACAACCTTTCGGGTCACATTCCGGATACCCTTTCACGACTGAGTCACCTCGGAGTCCTGAACCTGTCATTCAACAACTTGTCAGGTAGAATTCCATGGGACACTCACATGCAAACTTTCAACTCCTTTTCATACTTAGGAAATCCTGAACTTTGTGGTACTCCCCTTTCAAAATCTTGTCCAGAAGATCATGAAACACATAAGAGGTTGAACTCTACCGACGAAATGGACAATGATGAGCTCATGACCACAGGGTTTTACATCAGTATGACGCTCGGGTTCATTTTCGGCTTTTGGGGAGTCCTTGGAACTTTGATTCTGAATAAATTTTGTAGGCATATATGGTTTAAGATGCTGATAGATGTGCATAATTGGTTTTCTGTTAAGATAGGGGTGACATTGAACCGTGTGCAAAGATATTTTCAAACACATAATATAGCTGCAAATGAGTTGTATTAGGCATAATTTTTTCATTACCAGTGATAAATAATAATAAACATGATTGTGATCAAGGTTTCCGGCAATCGATCGAGGTCATTACATGGATTTTAAGAATCAAGTGCCCAAAAATCTAAATAATATTTCCCGGTGGATAAAATAAAGATAATTGTGATATTTTTCAAATTGTTTTCTACAAAATTTTATAAGTAAAATATACTATTTTAAAATTTTTATTCCGTACGTTAAAATCGAAAGTTTAGAAGGAAATATTATAATGCATATATATTATCCTTTTATTGTTTTTCAATTTTTTTTTTACCATAAAGTACAATAGTTAACATAATAAAATTTATATTTTTTATGCTGATTTTAATGGGAGCACTATTACTGAATTTATGGGTTCTCTTGATAAACTACAATATCTCATTATATCTTATTCAAATATCGGTGGTTCGATCCCGCGTCATCTGGGGAATCTAACCATGCTGCGGCGTCTTGATCTTGGTAAGTTAGATCCTACCTGTACAGACATTGTCTTGACATACATCTAACGGTCTTCATTCATCAATAAATGTGAGATCCATTATTTTTTAGTGGACCTCACATGTATTATTAAATGAGAACTCTTAGATCTATTATAAGGATAGTGCCTGTAAAGGTAAGTTGAAATGAATCCTTGATCTTTGTGGGAATTCGTTATTAAATATCACACACCTTGATTGGCTTTCTAGAATGCACTCATTGGATGCTGGTAATCATTAATCTTCCTCCCTCACTTCCTTTGATCAATACTTCTACTTCTCTTTCTTACATTGATCTTTGGTCGAATTCTATGGATTATTCTATGCTACACCTGAAGTATTTCTTCCCTCATGATGTGGTCAAATATCAACCATTGGATCATCAAAACATATGTTAATTTCCATAAAAATATATAGGTCTCACATGATCTAATGATATTGAAATAGGAGAAGAAACACTTCCGATTTAGCATAAACTAACCCGAATTCTATAAGCACCAATTCAATATTATCACACTTTCTTAATGTCAGCCGTTGCTTTACTCACACTAATTAATTAATTAATTAATATAATAATATATTTTTATTAATATTTTTGTGGAAAAATTACATATATCATCCTTGTGAAATTTCGTGCTAGCTAATAACCCCCAGTGAAAATTTTTTAAGCTAATAACCCCCTGTGATTCTAGATTTGTAGCATACACACCCCTTCTGGCTAAAAAATGACGAAAATGCCCTCGACTTTTATGAACTATTTAATTTATCATTCATTTTATGTAGGGGTATTTTCGTCATTTTTTAGCTGAAAAGGGTGTGTATGCTACAAATCTAGAATCACAGGGGGTTATTAGCTTAAAAAATTTTCACAGGGGGTTATTAGCTAATACGGAATTTCACAAGGGTGATATATGCAATTTCTCCTATTTTTGTTGGCTATTAAGACAAAATTAAATACATGAAATTATATACATGGCCACGGTTTCAGAAGGTTTGCAGATCCTTTTCACCTTATGGCACTTTTGATCCTTCCTTGCTACATAAAGTCGAATTTTATGACTTAAATCTGTTTTATGCTCTCTTAAATTATCATTACAATGTTTATATGTTATTTTCTTTTCTTTGCACAAATGTGTCAAAGCATTTTTAGGAAACAATCTCTCAATTTATATATTCATCGGATAAAATATTCTTGGTTGGCAACTTAGTGCACCTTTTATTGTTTCTGCTTACTCTAATACTGACATTTATTTTAAGCATTCCAAATGTTGATTTTGATGATTAGAGATGGAGTTAGGCCCAACATGTACACATGCTCTTCTGCTCTGGGATCCTTCACTATTGTACAGAACAAGAACAGTCTGGTGGAAAATCTATCTTAATTTATTATATTTATTTTCTTATACATCACTGATCAACGAAGCTCTACAAGGCTACCGAAAACTATTGAAAAGAACACTTTTAACTCTTATCTCATCAAGTGGATCGTCTGTGCTACTACTTAATCTTTTTATTTCTTGTTCAAAAAGTTTAAGTGTGAATACTTGTAATCTGAAAAAGGTTTTACTTTGTAAAATCGTTGTGATGCTAGGAGTTTCAGTACACAAGGGTAATTCTTATTGAAGTGAGTTTGTACAAGTGTTCTATAGATCAAATTAACAGAATTAGATAAGACATAGTAGATAATTGTCATTCAAACTACCAGAAACAAACTCCATGTCATTCATTTCATTATATTTGGGTTGATTCGACCCTATCCCATGGGGTAATAATGAGTATTACCCCATGGGGTAGGTGGCAGGATTTTATTGGTGCATATCATGTGGGATTCGAATTTTACATTATATCTTTTACTTATGATTCACCAAGTGTTGTGGACTGGGTCCCACATGATATGCACCAATAAAATCCTGCCACCTACCCCATGGGGTAATATCCATAGGGTAGGGTCGAATTTTCCATTATATCTTTTACTTATGATTCACCAAGTGTTGTGGACTATTTCTACGCTAACTCAGTAGTTTGCCCCTCTTTGCTAGGACGAGATTAGCTTCTGATACTGAAGATTGACATGAGTACTATTTAGTTTACATTTCCAGAAGAGAACAATATTTGGTGAAGTGTTTATTTACCCCTTTTAAACACTCCAACGATCCTAGCAATTAGAGCTGTTAAACGGGCCAACCCATGGCGGGGCGGGCGGGCCCACCAAAAACCCACCTTTTGGCGGGTTGATGGCGGGCCGACCCACTATCCTGACGGGCTGAAAATTCTCAACTCAACCCAACCCAAGGTGGGTTGCGGGTTAGGCGGGTCGGCCCGCGGGTTGGATCACGACAAATAAAAATAAATAAAAAATATTATAATTAATTATAAATATCATTTCATAAATAAATATTAATAGAAATATAATAATAAAAATTTTAATTATTGATTTCATGTGTGTAAATTTTATATAAAGTAATTAATACAAAAAAATCAAAATTTTTTTTAAAAAAATACATATATAACTATAAAATTAAAAATAAATTATTAATTTTACAGGCCCGGGCCTAGGCGGGTTGGCCCATCTAGGCCCACCTTTTGTTGGGTTGAAAAAATTTCAACCCAACCCACTTAAATTGTGTGGCGGACCGGGCCAACCCGGCGGACCTAACCCAAATTGACGGCTCTACTAGAAATAATTAATATAATAAATTGGATAAATATTTAATTAAAGCGTATACTAATGAAAAATACCTAATAAATCTTTTCAGAGATTTAGCGAAGAATTAAATTTTATAAATCTTGGTAATCACTATAATTTATTATTTTATCTAACACAAATATTCCTAAATAACAGGACTATCTAACTAATAAAAAACAACAATTTTTGAGCTTTTCAGTAGGAAGATTTTTAATCTAATTATTTTGTTAGTAATATTTTAGTATATTTCTATTAATGCAGTTTTTGGCACATTTATTATTAAATACTAGTAAATATATGTACATGATGCCTACATATAAAAATTAAAAATTTGGCGTGTATAGGGGTGGGCATAATTTGGTTAAAACCGAAAAAACCGTCCGAACTGAAAAATTCGGTTTTTTTTGTTCGGTTTTTTCGGTTTTTCGGCCGGTTTCGGTTTTAAAATGTATGAAAATCGGTTTTTTGGTTCGATTTTTGGTTTTATGCCCCGAAAAAACCGAACCGGCCGAATTTTGATTAAAATAAGAATTTTATGGATATTGACCATTGAGCATTACAAATGGGCCTTTTTTTATCACTTCTATACTTTTTTCTTACAAGATGTAAGCCTATTTTAATTAAATATAGTTTTTTGGAACTTAATAGTCACTTTATTGTTTTAATTGAAGTCCATATTATAAATTCTAATGGAATAATTTATGTTTTATTGTTATTAGTTCTCTATTATGTATTACATGCATCAAGCGAGATATCATTTTAGTTCTTAATTTTTTTTTAATATTAACCTTTTATATTTTGGTTTTTAATTTAGTTTTAAATCTATAATTATTTAAAAAATTAATAATTTTCTTTGTGCCTAAACTAATATTTGCAGTCGTGCAAAATAAATTTAATTCATTACATAAACCGTATAAAACCGACCAAAAAAACCGGACCGTATCACAAAAAAAAACCGGACCAAACTGTAATAAAATAGTTCGGTTTCGGACCAAATATTTTGAAAATCGAAACTGAAAAAACCAAACCAAACCGACCGATGTTCACCCCTAGGCGTGTATAACAAAATTTTATATGAAATATAATAAGAATTGATTAATTTATATTTAATGTTCCCTGTTTCTGTTATTAATTTTGATTATTTATTTTATTTAAAAATAATTATGGTAGTTATGGGTAAGGATATTTTGGAGACAAAAAATGGTATGACATAACATACCAAAATTAGTTATTATATATGCCTCAAATTTAATAATATAGAAGAGATATATTACAAAATATTTTTATTTAATTTAAATTTTTTATAAATATATAATATTATTTAATCAATTATTTATTTTCAATCATTTCAACAATTAAAATATTTTTTTAGCATATTAATCTGGACCAATATATTTTTTAAAAAAATAGTAAAAAATAATTTTGACTTGAAGATAATATTAATTTATTTGTTCTTCAAAAAAATAATGGAAAAAAGAGTTGTTTATAAGGTTGCATCAAGTTCTAACAAAATAATTAGATTAAAATCCGTCCTATTGGAAAGCTAAAAAAAATGATGTTTTTGTATATTTCCATTAATGCATATTTTGGAAATTTTATTATTAAATATATATTACAAAATAATTTATTTAATTTAAAATTTTTATAAATAAATAATATTATTTAATTAATTAGTTATTTTCAATCATTTCAACAATTAAAATATATTTTAGCATATTAATCTGGACCAATATATATATTTTTAAAAATTAGTAAAAAAAATAATTTTGACTTGAAAAATAATATTCATTAATTTGTTCCTGTTGAAAATACATTATATTATATTAAAATTGTTGAATATTGAGTTGTATTATTTTGAAAATTAGTGTGTGATGATGTAGATGATGATGATTTAATTTTTGGACTAATCTTCCATTGAGATCTATAAATAGGTCTCTCCATTTGTGTAGAAAAACACAATTTGAGAGAATAAATTTAAAGTGTGGAGTTTGAGAATATTTTGAGTTTTTGAGTTTTATAAATTTTACTTTTCACAACACGTTATCAGCACGATCACTCGAAAGTTCTCTATATTTTCCGACGCTCCAAAATACAAGAAGAAGTCAAAAATATTCAACAAGTAAGATTTTTTATTTTACTGTTTATATATTTTTATTGTGTATATATTAATATATAATATCATGTTATGAAAAAATAAGTTTTTTTATCAAAACTTGTTATAAATTCTGGGAGGATGTTAAGACGACATCTCACACTCCCGGTAAGGGATACGACAAATATAAAAGCCTCTAAGGTTTTTAAACAATAACGTGATATATATTTATTATGTATATATATTAACTATATTAATATATAATTTCATGTTATTATATAAAAGGTTGTCTATGACACTGACCTTATAATAACGTGATATGATATATATTATTGTGTATTTATATACTAACCATATTTGTATAATCTCATGTTATTATATAAAAGGTTGTCTACGACACCGATCTTATAATAATGTGATATGATATACTATACCTGACTTTATACTAACTATATTGGTATAATTTCACAACATTATATAAAAGGCTGTCTACGACACTGACCTTATAATAATGTGATATGATATACATAATTATTTAATTATGATTATCATTATATGCATTGTATCATTATCACAAATTTTTATTCAACACATACTCGATTTTTCTTTACCCCCAACGGTCACAAATGGCTAGTTTTTGGCCTATAAATATTTTCACTCAAACTCATTTTCAATCACACCAAAATTCATTCTTCATCTCAAAACATTTTCTCCTCGGTTTTTTTTCGAAAAAGAAGAAGATGGAGTTTTTGGCTTTTCTAAGGATATTTTTCATAACGATTATGATCATCATGCTCACGAGTTTTGTACTCACTAGCGATTTTCCACCACATGCTTTTTCTCTATTTGTACACTTACTTGTACTCATCGTTTATCCATTATTTTGTATTGTCATATTAATGGAAATTAACTAATAAAATGCATTGTTATTTTTCTAGTACCACCATGACAAACTTGGCAAAGCTTGAATTCGTTGCACTCGATATCACTGGAAAAAATTATATGCCATGGACTCTTGATGTTGAGATGCATCTTGAGTCATTGGGTCTAAGTGAAAGCATTAAAGAAAATAATATATCAACCTCACAAGATAAAGCAAAAACTATGATTTTCTTGCGCCGACATCTTGATGAAGGGTTGAAATGTGAGTATCTCACAGAAAAAGACCCAATGACTTTATGGAAAGGGCTGAAAGAAAGATTTGAGCATATAAGGGAAGTGATACTTCCGACCGCCCGTGATGAATGGAATACGTTAAGATTTCAAGACTTTAAAAAAGTCAGTGATTATAATTCTGCGATGTATCGAATAGTCTCGCAATTAAAATTCTGTGGACTTGAAGTCACAGAGATGGAAATGCTTGAGAAAACATTTTCCACTTTTCACGCATCGAATATAACTCTACAACAACAGTATAGAGTGCGTGAATTTTTGAGATATTCCGAACTAATCGCATGTCTTCTTGTGGCGGAAAAGAACAACGAATTGTTAGTAAGAAATCATCAATCCCGACCCACTGGATCAACGGCATTTCCTGAAGCAAATGTCGTAATGAAAAATGAAAACCAAAATCAAAGGAATAGACCAAATTTTGGTCGTGGACGAGGTCGAGGACGTGGGCGTGGACGTGGACGTAGAAATGACCGTGGTCGTGGACGCGGTCGTGGATATGAAAATAATCGAGATAGTTATTTTAGTAACTCATCTCAAAAGAGCGTCACGCACCACCCACTAAAAAGGCAGCATGAAAACATGAGTGAAAATGAAAATCACTCAAAAAGAACCGAGAGTGTTTGTTATAGATGTGGCACTCCGGGACATTGGTCACGAACTTGTCGAGCCCCCGAGCACCTTTGTAAGCTCTATAAAGAATCGATAAAGGGGAAAGGAAAAGAGACCAATTTTGTTGAAAATAGTGACCATTTAATTGGTTCAACTAGTTTCAGTGCTGCAGATTTTTTGAATGATTTCGAAAACATTGATTAAAAGATTGGTGGGTCTAGATTGTAACAAATTTGTATTTTTCATGCATTTTTGTATTATAAAGCATGTTATATTTTACATTTGTATTGTACTTAATTTTTCTTTATTACATTTTTGTGAAGTTTGATATGGAAAATGCTATGAGCAAACATGAAAATAATATCATGAAAATTTGCATACCGGATAGTGGTACAACGCACACTATTCTGCAAGATGAAAGATATTTCTTGGAACTAAAACCAACAAAAACAATGGTGAATACAATATCAGGTCCTGTAGACTTGATTGAAGATTTTGGTAAAGCGAAATTTTTGTTACCTAATGGTACAAAATTTTTGATAAATGATGCTTTATATTCACCACGATCGAAAAGAAATTTGTTGAGTTTTAATGACATATATTCTCATGGGTATGATACTGAGACAATGACTGATGAAAATCAGAAATATATATGTCTTAACACATATAAGTCAGGAAAGAAATTTGTAGTTGAGAAACTACCAATGTTCCCTACTGGATTGCATTATACACATATAAGTCCAATTGAATCAAATATGGTGATGGATAATTCATCAATATTAACAAATTGGCATGATCGATTGGGACATCCTGGTTCAACAATGATGCGAAAAATTATTGAAAATACACATGGTCATACACTGAAAGACCAGAAGATCTTTCAGAATAATAAGTTTCAATGTAAAACATGTTCACTTGGAAAACTTATTATAAGACCATCACCAGCTAAAATACAAACTGAATCACCCATATTTCTTGAACGTATTCAGGGTGATATTTGTGGGCCAATTCATCCACCATGTGGACCATTTCGATATTTTATGGTATTGATCGATGTCTCTAGCAGATGGTCACATGTATGCTTATTGTCAACTCGGAATGTGGTATTTGCAAGATTGATGGCTCAAATAATAAAATTGCGAAATCAATTTCTCGATTATACAATCAAGAAAATAAGACTTGATAATGCTGGAAAATTTACATCTCAGACTTTCAATGATTATTGTATGTCAATGGGAATCACTGTTGAACATCCTGTAGCTCATGTTCATACGCAAAATGGATTAGCTGAATCATTGATTAAACGTCTACAACTGATTGCTAGGCCAATGATTATGAAAACAAAACTCCCTATTTCTATATGGGGACATGCAATTTTACATGCTGCGGCATTAATTCGCATCAGACCAAGTGCATATCATAAATTCTCCCCATTGCAACTTGCATTTGGTAAAGAACCAAATATCTCTCATCTAAGAATTTTTGAATGTATGGTGTATGTGCCTATTGCACCACCTCAACGATCAAAAATGGGTCCTCAAAGAAAAATCGGTATTTATATCGGTTATGATAGTCCATCAATCATTCGATATCTTGAGCCTCAGACAGGCGATGTGTTTACAACACGCTTTGCTGATTGTCATTTTAATGAAGAAATATTCCTAGTGTTAGGGGGAGAAAAGAAACACATCGAAAAAAAAATCACATGGTATGTACCATCATTGTTACATTTGGATCCAAGGACCAAACAATGTGAAAAAGATGTACAACAAATTGTACATTTGCAAAGAATAGCAAATCAAATGCCAGATGCATTTGCAGACACAAAAGAGGTGACAAAATCATATATACATGCTGTAAATGCCCCTGCTCGAATTGAAATTCCAAAGAAACAAATTGAAGACACTCATGATGTCATAAAACGCTTGAAGCGTGGAAGACCAGTCGGTTCCAAGGATAAAAATCCTCGGAAAAGAAAAGGCATAGAGAAACACGACGATCATAAAATAGAAAATGGTGTTCCAGAAGAATCACCTGATGATGAAAATATTCAGTCAGAACCACAACTGATGAGAATCGTGAAATCTCTATCAATTATATTAATACTGGAAAAATATGGAACCGAAAAGACATAGAAGATATTGATGAGATATTTTCTTATAATGTTGCTTGTGACATCGTAAATGAAAATGAGGATCATGAACCAAAATCTTTTGGTGAATGTAAAACTCGTCATGATTGGGTCAAATGGAAAGATGCCATCCAGGTTGAATTGGATTCGCTGAATAAACGCAATGTTTTTGGACCTATAGTCCTCACACCTGAAGGTGTAAAACCTGTTGGATACAAATAGGTTTTTATTCGAAAGCGAAATGAAAAAAATGAAATAGTCAGATATAAAGCTAGACTTGTTGCACAAGGTTTTTCTTAAAGGCCTGGAATTGATTATGAAGAAACGTATTCTCCTGTTATGGATGCAATTACGTTTCGATATTTGATTAGTTTGGCAGTGTCTGAAAATTTGGAAATGTGTCTTATGGATGTTGTTACAGCTTACTTATACGGATCACTTGATAGTGATATATACATGAAAATCCCTGAAGGATTTAAGATGCCTGAAGCACAGAGTTCAAAACCCAGAGAATTTTATTCTGTAAAATTGCAAAGATCATTATATGGGTTGAAGCAATCAGGCCGAATGTGGTATAATCGGCTAACTGATCACTTGATGAAAAAGGGATATGTAAATGATCCAATATGCCCTTGTGTTTTCATCAAGAAAACAACATCCGGATGTATAATTATTGTTGTATATGTTGATGATTTAAACATCATTGGAACGAATAAAAAAATTCATGAAGTTATGATGTACTTGAAAGAAGAATTTGAAATGAAGGATCTTGGAAAAACCAAGTACTGTCTGGGTTTGCAAATCGAACAAAAAGAATGTGAAATTTTTGTTCACCAGGCAAATTATACAGAAAAGATCCTTAAACGTTTTAATATGGATAAATCAAATCTATTAAGTACTCCAATGGTTGTAAGATCATTAAACATAGAAAAGGATCCATTCCGTCCATGTGAGGATAATGAAGTTATTCTTGGTCCAGAAGTACCATATCTAAGTGTCATTGGTGCCCTTATGTATCTTGCAAATTGCACTAGACCTGATATATCTTTTGCTGTAAATTTATTGGCAAGATTCAGTTCATATCCAACAAAGAGGCACTGAAACGAAATTAAACATATATTCCGTTATCTACGAGAAACGACAGATTTGGGACTTTTGTACTCAAAAGACACCAATCAAAGTATCATTGGTTATGCTGATGCTGGATATTTATCTGATCCACATAAGGCACGTTCCCAAACCGGATATGTATTTACTCGTGGAGGCACTGCAATTTCTTGGCGTTCACAGAAACAAACACTCGTAACAACTTCATCAAATCACGCCGAGATTATTGCATTACATGAAGCAAGTCGTGAATGTGTGTAGTTAAAATCAATGACACAACATATCCAAACTTCTTGTGGATTATCAGTAGACAAGAAGCCTGTGACGTTGTATGAAGACAATGCTGCATGTATTTCTCAAATGAAAGAAGGATACATCAAAAGTGATAGAACCAAACATATCCCCCCAAAGTTCTTTGCCTACACTCAAGAGCTTGAGAAGAATAAAGATATTGATATCTGTTACATTCAATCAAGTGAGAACTCATCAGATCTCTTCACAAAGGCACTTTCCACGACGATATTCAGAAAGCATATATACAACATTGGGATGCGCAATCTACGGAATATGTGAAGAATCACTCATATTAACATGAGGGGGAGTTTACGTGGCTGCACTCTTTTTTCCTTGCTATGGTTTTTATCCCACTGGGTTTTTTCTAGTAAGGTTTTTAACGAGGCAGCATAAAACACGTAATAAAGACAATCATCATATGACGATCATCATCACAAGGGGGAGTGTTGAAAATATATTATATTATATTATATTAGAATTGTTGAATATTGAGTTGTATTATTTTGAAAATTAGTGTGTGATGATGTAGATGATGATGATTTAATTTTTGGACTAATCTCCCATTGAGATCTATAAATAGGTCTCTCCATTTGTGTAGAAAAACACAATTTGAGAGAATAAATTTAAAGTATGGAGTTTGAAAATATTTTGAGTTTTTGAGTTTTATAAATTTTATTTTTCACAACAGTTCCCATATAATTGAAAAAAGATGAGTGATTTATAAGGTTGCATCGAGTTCCGTTTCTCTCTCATGGAAGCAGAACCCTCCGAGGTCTCCGTCAAACCATATTCTACAAAAATAATCAAATCAAAAAGTTATCAAAGAAAAAATCAATTGGGACAATCGAATCAAAGACGTGTTGAAAATAAAATCACAATGTTGTACTGTACTCACACGTTTGGTCACACAATATTGACTTCAAGTCAACCCCACAAAAAATGAATTATTATAAAGTTCATTATCTAATATCTAATACTACCTATTATTATTATTATTATTATTATTATTATTACTATTATTATTATTATTATTATTATCATCTAATACTATTATAAAAGTATGAGTTTGAATTGTGATTTTACATTTTTATCCCTCAATTTGGTATATGAAAAATTTTCTAATCTATCTAATACTATTATAAAAGTATGAGTTTGAATTGTGATTTTATATTTTTATCCCTCAATTTGGTATATGAAAAATTTGTACCCAAATTTATATATAAATGTCATAGATGAAAACTCATACAACATTAATTAATTAATTAATAATAATAATAATAATAATAACAATAATTAACACAGATAATAATTATTAGTAATAGTAATAAATAAGAAAATGTCATGATACACGTAAACAAACCTATAATTTATATTTTGAAAAATAGTATGACAATAATAAAAACAGATAATGAATTGTATTATGTATTCGAAAAGAGGCCAGGTTGAACATTTATTTAAATATTGGGTTTAGTTTATTTACAAGGATAATGTATTTCTAAACAAGTTTTTTTTTTTTTTTTTCAAATTAGACAAATTAGTTACTGAGAACAATGATGTATTGTTAGTTGCTAGTGGAAAAATTAGGAAAACCGAGTAATACTTCATAACAACCAGGGAAAATTGAAGAAGTTTCAAAGCGTGAATGACTCAAATAAATAAAAAGAACAATATCACAATAAAAAATAGGCAAAAATGAAATATACTAATCAACATAAATCTGATAATGACAAAGAAACATGGAAATCACCGTTCATATATGTGAATTTAATTGAAAATTTTAGGATCATTTATAATGCATTCAAGTTTGATACTCACGTGCAACGCACGTACTTGCTATTAGTATATATATATATGATTCCTTACCCTCCATTGGTATCTTGATAACAATTCAAAACAATCCAAAAACAATAATTTGTCATGACAAGGATAATTTCGTCATTTCAATGAAATACACAATTATCCTTTGTTTATCCTTATATTATATATAACACATTCTTAATTACCTTATCATTTGCACCAAACAATGATAAATTTAATCCAAACAATAGGGACAATCGAATAAAAAGCATGTACGAAAGTTATTCTTTTAGTTTAATTTTGGAAACAAATATACACGAGATTGAATTGAACTAAAGCAGAGAAAAACAATTAATTAACAAGCATGTGGAGCACAGGAGTGGGGCTGATGAATAATATTCCACCAAAAAATGTCGTCAAACTTTTTCATATTCATATTGGAAATGGAATTAACTGTGTGTATCACACACGATCGATATGATTAAAGACAGAGAAAAATCTATTGTAAATTAAATATGTTCAATCTTCAAAAGAAAGTGCCGCATTATCAATTCCACCAAAATGAATTAGAGAGTTATTGTATATATAATTCTTACGCCCCTCCATTGGTATCGATCACACACATATATATAAAATTTTTGGGCTGAAAAATGAACTTTTCCACAAGAAAATTACTCTATACTTGTTCGCATGCGATACTTCTTGTGATTTTATTCACCTTTCCTGTGATTGGAACCATTCGAGTGCGATGCTTAGAGAAGGAGAGATTTTCGCTAATCAAGATCAAAGCTGGCGTGAAAAACAATGGATACGTCTCCAAATGGGGAACCAAGGAAGAAGATAAAATGGATTGCTGCAGATGGGTTGGTGTGCAATGTGATAACAACACTAATCACGTCGTAGGTTTGTATATTTCTAATGCTAATTTTAATGGGAGCGCTATTCCTGAATTTATTGGTTCTCTAGGTAAACTACAATATCTCGTTATATCTCATTCTAAAATCGGTGGTTCGATCCCGCGTCATCTGGGGAATCTATCCATGCTGAGGCATCTTGATCTTCATGGGAATTGGTTATTAAATATCACAGACCTTGATTGGCTTTCTAGAATGCACTCATTGGAATATCTCGAACTTAGCTACGTCGATCTCAGCAGGGCTACGGCATGGATGGAGGTAATCATGAACCTTCCCAGCCTAAATTATTTAGGCTTGAAGTCATGTAGCCTATCAGCAACTCTGCCGCCTCCCTCCTTTCCTTTGATCAATACTTCTACTTCTCTTTCATTCATTGATCTTTCGTCGAATTCTATAAGCACCACTTCAATATTAGCTCACTTTCTTAATGTCAGCCGTTGCTTTACTGACATTGATTTCTCGGAAAATGATATGATGGGGAAGATCCCGGATGCTTTAGGTAATCTGACGTTCCTATGGGATGTCGATCTCTCGAATAACAGACTTGAAGGTGGTGTCCCTGCTGCCTTGTGGAATTCCACCATGTTAGCAAATGTTGATCTGAGTGAGAATTTATTGCATGGCTCATTGCCTAACGTTTTAAGTCTTGACAGTCTTGAAGTTCTTATTCTAGAGAGAAACGGATTTGTCGGAAGCGTGCCTGATCTAACATGGTGCAAGTCCCTGAGTGTTGTGGATCTTCGTGACAACAAGTTCAATGGAACTTTGACTAAAAGCATTGGATCTCTTTCCGAGCTTGAGGTTTTGTATCTTAGTTCCAACAACTTAAGAGGAATGATCAGTGAAGTCCATTTGTTCAATCTTTCTCGATTACAAACTTTAGATTTGTCTTTCAACTCAAATTTAACAGTAAAGATCAACTCTCACTGGAATCCCCCGTTCAAACTTTATAACATATTTATGGCATATTGCAATTTGGGGCCAAAATTTCCAAAGTGGATTCTAAAAGCTTACTCAGTTGCTGCCAGTGTTGATATTTCCAATGCTCACATTTCTGATACTATAGAGGAACGTCTGTGGAATAGTTCCATTTGTTTTGGGTACTTGAATATGTCATACAATAAGATATATGGAATGCCGCCTGATTTATCATGTAAAAGTTTCGGTACCGTAGACTTGAGCTCCAATGAATTTAGTGGTACGTTGCCTTTGTTAGGTCAAAATTTACAGTTCTTGAACCTAGCAAGGAATAAACTATCTGGGACATTGATGAATACTTGTGAAGCAAGTAGTGTGTTCATTCTTGATCTCTCAAACAACCAACTATCCGGATTCCTTCCACCTCGTGAATGCATGAAGAACTTGACAAACCTCTGGCATCTTAATTTGGCAAACAACTTCTTTTCGGGGGAAATTCCGAAATCCCTAGGCTACCTGAAAGCTCTTTCTTCGTTGCATCTAAGGAACAACAATTTCCAAGGAAAATTTCCCACGGCATTGAGACATTGTGGTAAGATGCATGTGTTGGATCTTGGGGAAAACAATTTCTCTGGAAATATACCGATTTGGATGGGAACAAGTTTGTCAAATTTGGCTGTTCTGAGCTTGACATCCAATGAGTTTTATGGTGGCTTGCCTTCAACCTTGTGTCATCTACAAAATCTTCAAACTTTGGACCTTTCTCTGAATAAGATTTCCGGAACTATACCAAAATGCATAGGCAATTTCAGTTCCATGACTTTAAAGCCAGAGCCCAACCAATCGCTAGATGACATTTCAAACGCATTTTCAATTAATGATTTCGGACCCACATTCTATGATACAATACAAATAACATGGAAAGACAATGAGGTTGAGTATAAAAGAAATCTTGTACTTTTGAAAGTCATTGATCTTTCAAGCAACAAACTCGTGGGACAAATACCTCCTGAAGTTACAAGTCTTCGCGGCCTTTTTGCCTTAAATATTTCAAGAAACAATCTGTCCGGATCAATTCCACGTAGCATTGGCCAATTGGAATTGTTAAACTCACTTGATTTGTCCGAAAACAACCTTTCCGGTTGTATTCCCGACACCCTTTCACAACTGAGTCACCTTGGAGTCCTAAACTTGTCGTTCAACAACTTGTCTGGAAGAATTCCGTGGAACACTCACATGCAAACTTTCGACTCCACTTCATACATAGGAAATTATCAACTGTGTGGTGGTCCTCTTTCAAAGACTTGTCCAGAAGATGAAACATACAAAAACTCAAACTCTACCCACGATATTTTCGATACAGTGGACGACGGTGAGATCATAACCACAGGGTTTTACATTAGTATGATACTCGGGTTCATTTTCGGTTTTTGGGGAATCCTTGAAACTTTATTTCTGAATAAATCTTGTAGGCATATGTGGTTTAAGATGCTGATAGATGTGAACGATTGGTTTTGTGTAAAGATAGCGGTATATCGGAACCGTATGTGAATGTATTTTAAAACATATTTAAGTCATATATATAAGCGCTGAGTGTTTGGTATATTTTAATTTTCAGAAATAAATATTATGTTGGATACCAGTTTATATTTATTCAAAACTTGATTTGTTACAAGTTGATAAGAAAAATAAGATTAAAGTTTCGGGACAAAGAAGGAATAATGATACAGAAAACTCAATAGAAAGTAAGAAAAGATGCAAGTTAAAGATTACAATTCGAATATGATAACCACATGATTCAACACGCGTGATAAATATTAAATGCTAGTCTGCCACAACTTTTGACAATGTGATCAGCAACAAGACAGATGCATGTGATTGCCTACAAATTAAATTACAATCAATCAAGTCACGCAACATTTGTCTAATTCATTAAATGCTTAATGTGTCAATTTTGACAAATTCGATCTTGCATAAAATTAATTTAATATTTCACATAATAAACATGTTTGTTATCAACTTTTCAATAATTGGAATATCATTTCTCTTTTGTTCACTTGAATAGCAATGTGTTCACGGGGCCGGATTGACTTGTTCTCCTTAAGTAGAGAGATCTCCAGTACCGGGATGTGGATAATAAGATACATGCAGCTACAAAAAAGTGGGTACCACCTATCAATCCCAAAATTGGGACATAATAGGGACAGTACTGTGAGATTACCATGAGCTACCCTCCTTATTTTTAATTGGTCTTGGTCTCAGACTTTCATGTAAGAAGAGGAGTAGTTGGCAATTTCGCCTACTCAATATCATCTAGCTCCATTAAGTCATTGCGATTATAAATAAATTTAACAAGTCATAATAACTATAAATTTTTAGATTATAAAAATTCAACAAGTCATGGCATCCATTCAGGGGCAGTCCTAAGAGAAACGAGGCCCTGGGCGAATTTAAAACAGAGGGTCTCTTGTATTAATTTGAAAATTCAAATATAATATAATTGAGCTATACAAAATTATCCTTCATTTTGTAATCATGAATTATCTAATAAAAAATCATAATAAACTATTCACACTTACAATTAGGTGCAAATTCAATTTATAAATAGTTAATTTAGCTATTCAAAATTAAACTAAAAAAGAAACAATTTTCAAATAGTTATAAAAAAATCATGATTTCAATCTACGAATTTTCAATTCCTACATGAAATTAACAATAAATATTAACATCTAACATGAAGTCAAAATTGAATTGAACGTCTCATAAATCAAATTTTAGTATAACCAGAGGCAAAAAAAAAATCTCTCAAACAACTCAAGCTAAGAACTCGGGTCTAGGAATGATCACGGAAGGGCGATGTGGAGCGATGACCAACGACAAACAACACTAGAGTGAGAGATGATGAACGGAGCAAAGATTTAATATATATGTTTGGGCGACAAATTTTTTATAGGTTGTGCTCGAATATTGTTCGATTTTCTTTTTTATATTTATAATAATAATTATTATAATATAATAATTATTTATAATTAATTGAAGGGCAATTTGCTCAAAAATCCCCAAATTCAAACATGTTTTGCTTTGGGGTCCCTTTACTAGTCATAAAATGTGGTACAAAATAATATAAGATGTGGTACAAAACCATACAAGATGTGGTACAAATTAACAAAAATTATGGTACAAAAAAGTGGCTAGGGAGTTCAGAGCAAAACATGTTTGCATTGGGGATTTTTGAGCAATTTGCACTTAATTGAACCTCATTAATTTATAATAAATATATATTATATATATTTCAAAAATATATATATATTATATATAATAAATATTAATAATAAAATAGGGCCCCCACCATGAGTGGGGCCCTGGGCTGGGCCTGCCTGCCCTGGGACAGGGCCGCCCCTGCATCCATCCATTTATTTGAATGTACATGACACAACATCAATTGATACTCACAAACTCTTTATAATAGATCGATAGTTAAAAGTCAAATAAGAAATTTGCTAATTTAAAAGCGACGAAGATGTAATTGCAATTTTAACTTTTTAAGCATTGGAAGAAAATAATACTTCCTTAAAAGGTGAACTAAACTTATATAATTAGAACGATGTTTTTCATGTAAAGATCGTGTGAGAGTAAATTTGTTTTAAATTTATGTTTTTTTAAAAATGCTCATGATATAGGTTAGCAACTTAAAATGAAGATTCTCGGCAATTTTCACATAGAACTTTAAATTATTTTAATTAAGTTCGAAATTAATCTACTAGTCTTAATAACTAATTAAGCTCGTGACAAATTTAGAATGATAGAAAATAAATGGCCATAATGTGAATGAGTCCGGAATTCATTTGCACCCAAATCATCAGATTAATCTTCTGTGGAGTGTAGATCTTATTTAAACCAACAAGAAATTGCAACAACTTTTGCTATTGATCATGTTCGATGTATATATTTCTTTGCAAGGTAACAAGCGTACTAAATTCATCCCAAACCTGCCAGCAATCCCATATAATATATAGCTTGATTATAGTACTGCCAGAAATCTTTCACTACAAGAAAGCACGCTAAATAGCGACGAAAATTTAAAATTCGTCCCTAAATTTAGCGACGTTTTATTGTAATTCGTCGCTATTAGCGACAGCAGTAAATCAGGGAGTCGCTATTTAAAATTTACGACAAGTGTGAAAAATTAGGCGCTATTATTAGTGACTAAATATTAAATTCCATCACAAATAGAGACAATATGTCATAGTTGTCGTTAAAATTAGGGATGAACATTTATGAAATAGTCGGGAATTACGACCAAATATTATTTTCATCTTCATTTACGACTAAATATTAAATACGTCGCTAATACCGACAAAATAATAGTTTGTCTTTAATACCGACTAATAATTTAAAGCGTTGCTATTAGCGACTAATTTTATATGCGCGTCGCTATTAACGACGAATATAATACACTTGTCGCTATTAGTGACCACTTAACTTCTATTACTAATAGCGACGCTTTAATATATTCATCGCTATTAGCGACGAAATTATTCTCATTACGTCGCTAATAGCAACGCAATTTTACAAGTAGTCGCTAATCGTCAGATTTATTGGTTCCAACCCTAGCCGCCTTACTTGTTTTATTTTTGTTCTTTCGTTTTTTTCCCACGGCCGATCCATTCTCTTTCGCCGTTCACCGCCCATCTCCGCTCGTCGCCGCCCGAAGCCCGGCTCGTCGTCGCCTGATGCCCGGCTGCTCCTCGCCGGCCTCTCTTCCATTTTGAGATAATAACCTTGGTATTTTTATATATTTGTACGTACGTATATTTATATGTACTAGTAAATAAAACGTGTGTTGCACGTGGTATACTATCTGATAACGCTTAGTTTTTAGGTTAGTGAAAATTAGATACTTGCAATTCTCCAAGTGAGATAATTAAGTACGTAAGTAATTTAGATATTTATATAGATATATCATGGAAAGCAAAAGATTCATTTCTAATTTAGAATTTCAAGATCGGAAATAAGTTCGAATATTGAAAAACATATAGTATCAACGCTAAAGTCTTGGAATTAAAAATAAAAAAGCACCATCAATTCTTCTCCAACTTAACTTTCACTATTTTACGCGTGCCTTTGTTGGTTTGTTTCAGATTCTTCATCCTTCTGTTAAAATCAGCAATCTTCTCATTATCTTGAATTTCTATAGTATCTTTTTTGGAAGATGACTAACTTTTGGTTTTTCTTCAATGTTTTTCCCGTAGTCTTCGCGCTTTGTCTAGGCTCATCATGATTATTTATGTCTTTGATACTCTTAGTCTTTCTTTTCCTATTATTTGGATTTTTAGTCTTGATTTGTGCTGGTTTCTCGAAACCTTCTCCTATGATCGATAGCATTCCATTTTTGTCCAAGACCGATTTATCTAACTTGAAAAGAAACTTGTGATCTTCTTTGCTTGGGTGATCCAGTATGTTTCCGTGTTCCATGGGACGTTTTTGCTACAATATAAAAAATGGAATTATTGGAAATAATATAAGATAAACTCAAAAGTATAGAAATGGATATTTTAAATCACCTTAGTGTTCATTTCAATGTATTTGTCAATAGAGCAACCAATAAATTCTGCAGCCACTTCTTCGAACAAAGTCACTCTAGCCATTTCATTTTCATCTTGGACGATTATTGTCATTCGATATCTGATATAGTTGCGTACCTTGGTACAACATCTATATTTGGCTTCATACAATTTGTGCATTTAAATTCAGCAGTTGTTTTGGTAACAGCTTTGTTACAGTAATCACAAGCCTCATACCACAAGGATTGTTTATTCTCAATTTCCTTGATGGTTGCTTTGATGTACTAAAAGTTGTGCTATAGGCAATGCCATGCGAACAATGGTCAAAGCAATACACCAACATATAATAGAAATTTGTTTAATTAATTACATATAGCTACTTGAACTTATCTATAAAATTGAAATTTGTGAATATAAAACATCATCATTACCTGCGGCAAAGTTGTCAGCTCATCCTTCAATTGTCGTAGGCTTAGTTGGTTTGACTCTTTTATCATTTTCTCCATCCAAAGTTTATTCAAGCTTTTTTGAGTTGCATTTCTCTTCAACCTATAATTTTGGCGGTGTGTAAATTCAGTAGATAGAATTTAATTGTAGGAATGTAATTAATGACATCGTTGCACTATATAGTTTATATTCTAATTGTTTCTCGCCACACTACATATGGCACACAGAGGATTGTTCTATTGCTACTGATCACAAACATGATTCTGGATTGCAAAACAGAGGATGGCTCTATTGCCACTGACAAACTTGATTCTAGATGGAAAAAACAGTAAACTGAGACTCGTCCTCATCACCAAACAAACAGGGGCAGATACATAAGATTAAAACATGTTCAACTTAGTTTATGAAGAATGATAAATAACCTGGTAAAGGAAATAAAAAAAAATAAGAAAAGTTTAATTTGGTCCACTGGATCTGCATTGAGAGGAAGATACAGAGAAATATATAATATAGTTGTTCCACATACATTAATGATTTTAGAATTCAATTTGCAGATATATATTTGTATGTGTGTTATTGATCAATAAGATATGTATGGAAATATATAAAGTGTAGGCTACCATGAGTTAATATGTTCAGTTTCATCGCACGGGGGATTGATCAACATCGCCGTCTTAACGTAGATTTAAGTTGTATTCCTGTATTTGATGACAAATTTTATGACAAAATGAGCTAAGTTAGATAGCCACTGTCAAATGAGAGAGGTTAATTTCATGTCTATTTCACGGTATCACCTTGGTATATATTAATTTTCAAATTGCGAAAAGCAATCACTGGATTTTGGTCTTGAATCTGGTGTAGTAATTGTCCTTCATTCAACGCTATATCATCCCATAGCTGTATTGTCATGGGTTCCAACCTGATTCACATACGCGTTAGCTATTTGTAAAATGAGACGAATACAATGTTTTTTTCTATAAACTTACAAAGTGTTTAACATAATTACTTCCCTCCGATGGACAACAGTGTTATCTTCTTTTGTGTAGTTGATCAATGGTCGAACATGCTTGATGATGCCAATTATGTCTGTTCATGTGACAATATATAGATGATTGGAAACTATTGTTTACATTTTAAAATACGACAAAGAAAAGAAGAACTCACTTTGGTCATTAGTATCTGCTTGATTGCTTGCTATATGAGAGAATTCCTTGAACCGAAAATCGATTCTGTCCAGAAAAGGTTCATTTGACAACTCGGTAACTGTAGTTTGTGTTTGCATCGTCAACTCAATATTTGGATTAACATTTGGATAAGTGGAATTTATCTGTTTCACGAATGGGTTACATATGAGATAGGTTTTGTTACTGTCTAGGAGTTGCTCGAATTGCTCGAATGTGTTGGCAAAAACTAATCCATGTATCATCATTCCCTACAGTATCCATACTCATCAGTGTTAGAAAATATGCACGCTGTCCTAAAAAATACGCAATCAATTTTGTTTAACAAAGTTAGCATTTGAAAAAGAGTAACCTGCGCATCCATGAAAATGAGCTTTCGAAGAGTCTTGGAGTTGAGTGTCCTTGAAACTCGATAGCCTTGACGAATAACCAAAACTTTGACGACCACATTTTTTTGACCACGCTGGAGTGTATCAATGAGCATCACATCAAGGTTGGCCATTGCTAATTACTTTGCTTTTTTGCAGTGGGAATTATTTTTTTGGCTGCAAGGTTGGTGCGTGATATGCTACGTTATTTTTTGCCTTATTTATAATCACTAACAATCATTGACACTAATTATTTGTATTGAATTCATTTACCGTTATTTGGATCGATAACATAATATGTAGGGATGACAAATTTTACAAAAATCCCGACCCGTCCCGATTTTCAACCTGTTCCCGTTCCGAACCTTTCCCGACCCGAGTGGTCGGGATTTTTCCCGACCCAATCAATTTTGGGATCGGGATCGGGATAGGCAACCATTCCCGACGGGATTCCCGACCCGACCCGAATATAAAAATAATATTTTTTAATAATATTTTTTAATTAAAAAAATAATTTTTTTTAAATTTTATGTTTTAATATTAATGTTTTATAATTATATACCATATAATTTTTTTTTTATATTTATATTTTTTAATATTAACATTGAGTTATAAATTTTTATTTTGTTTTTTTTATTATTATGAATAATTATATGTTTTTTTATTAATCAAGTAGTTGTTTTAATTTATTTGTAATGTACTAAAAAAATGTTTTAGCTTTTTTAATGGTTATATATAAAAAAAATTTAATTTATTTGTAATGTATTAAGAAATTGTTTGACTTTTTTCATAAATTTTTTTCAAAAAAATATTTTCATAGAATTTTTTTTTTAAAAAAATATTATTCGGGATTACCCTCTCCCGACCCGACGGGATCCCGAATGTTCGGGTCCCAACACTTCTCGGGTGCGGGATCGGGAGAAAAAAAATCTCAATTCCTATCGGGACGGAAATCGGGTAAGGGGGTTACGGGACGGGTCCCGACCCGATTCCACCCCTAATAATATGTGCTTGCTTTCTCTTCAGCTACCCTAATTATTATATTCACTAAAATAATAACACGATTGGTTTTTTTAATCAATGATACGTTACTCAAATAATGATCATCACGGAACGTGTTCAGAATTGTGTACTGATATTAATTATATGTCAAAATATGCATTTTAGTGAAAGATTTATAATAGTATCTCTTATCGGAGATATTGGTGTAACTAAAGTATTTGCTATATAGGCAATTCAAAATGATGAGGAAGAAGTCAATATGTTAGATCTAGTTTCGTCTATCTTATTATATTGGATGTTGTTTTAATTAAAGTGAGTCGTTAAGTTTGGTTAACAATTAAATATATACGTATAAAATTCGGTTGAATGTACTTTGTATAAAATTTATATGGATGCATTGGTAATTAAATTGTGTTGGTTAATTGGAAAGTGCGCATATACATTAAAATATAAACTCATCATTTATTCAATTTTTTATTATGCGGAAAATGACAGTAGCCACCGGCCCACCAACTTATACTCAGTAAGTTACATTAAGTTGATATAGTAATCTTTCGCGTGTCATTTGAGCGTAGTATAATTGAGGTAATGTGAATTTAGAAGACATAAAATTGACAATTGGAATCTTTTTAAAAAGTAGAGAAATGGTGGATATAAATCAAGATGAAAATAGAAATAAAAATAAATATTTGTTTCGATAATTTTTTTATAACTAATGTTATTTAAATATTTAATTATAAATTTTGTGTAACTAATATTTTAGATAATTAATTTAGAAATTGAAACTATTAAAGAATTTAGTAAATACTAAATTAATCAGTCAAAGAGAAAGTATCAATTTATAAGATAAAAAATGGATTGTTGATATAATATATATACATAATATAGCTAGAAAAGTTTTAATAGGTTTTTATTTGGGAGTACAATGCTACATATACATTGAAGATTACACATTGATTTATATGATATATCTGAAATAACTAAATTATCTTAATGGTTTTTTGCATGATATGATCCTTTTTATATAAAAATAAAGTGTAAGAATAATTATGTAATTTCAAATACAATGCGTAAATCAATGTATAATTCTCAATGTACATGTAATAATTTTCCTTTACTTTATATATGTTGTATTTAATATTATTATTTTATTTTTAATAATGTATTGGACACTTGGACAAATATACATTATTTTAGAGATACACATAATAATGAGAAAACACTAAATTTTAATAGAATGTGATATTATCAAAGTTGTCACCAATATGATCTTTGGAATGATGTGTCTCATGTCTAAAAATTTATTATTAATTGTTTTCTTTAATATGAAAACCAGTGAAAAATTAAGGATATATTTTTTTTACAAAAAAAATGCATTGAAACAGTTTAAAAAAGAAAAAAAGTAAATTAATTTGAAAAATTTTGTAACCGGGTCAATTCATGGTAAAAAAAATAAAATACCATAAATACTGGCATCACAATGCGTGCATTTACAACATGGATTAGAAGAAGCTGTTTGGAGCAAAAAATTTTAAACATTGAGAACATATCAGGTTATTAAATTTATTTAGGATTTTATGATTGATGATGTCGGAATTTTACCTCGGGTTCGGTCTGGTAGAATGGATCCCCCAATTTCTTTATGGACCAGGTCGGGTCGGGTACCACCAAGTTCTGCACAAGCAACAACTAGGTCAAGGGGCGCCGAAAGTGTTTTCTGCGTGACCCCTCCAATGCCTAAGTCAGTGTCTTGAAGGCAGAGGGTATGATTAATACGAAAACTGAGAGATATGAGTGCGTGAATAATGAGTAGTGAATAATGAATAATACCTGTATTTATAGTAAAAATAGAATAAGTTACCTAGTCGAATTATAACATGCTAGGGAGTAGGACTCCTCACTCATTGGTCCCTTTGTAAGCTTATCTCTATCTCATAAATATTTGATAAGATTTAAGCTTATCTCATATATATCAAAATCCCACTTGAATTAGAAAAAGATTGTACATGGCCCATTAAAGCATAACCTAGCTCGGCCCATTATGACCAGCCCAGGTCATGACAAAGCCCAACATAGCTTTGGACTGGACTGGACCCTACCACCCTGGGCTATGCTAGGTAAACCCATTATAAACGGGCTCGGATGGAAATATTTTATCGGGGTAACAATAGTACCTCCCTAACTGGTCTAAAAGAAGAATGAGTTTAGACCAATTACTCAGTCCTGACCCCGTTCTATACAGGCTTTGTACAGACAGCCCAGAATTGAATCCACGAGATGTGTTTCTTTGAACGGTCCAGATCAAGATCCGCGTGATGTGCTTTTAATGGACGGCTCAGATGTCTTAGGACGGTTCATCTCCCGAAGCCTTAGTGGCTCTGACCTGTCCCGTCCCGAATCGTAGATCAAGAAGCTAATCGACGACTTAGATCATCTCATCTCCTCTATAAATAGATCAGTAAAAATTTTGTTTTTTACTTTTCACTTTTGTACTGTCACGCTGCCAAAATTTCAAGAGCTCCCCCGACCCGGACTACTTGCTCCCGACCTGCTCATTTACTTACCAAGCTTCAACTGTTCCACCTGTAAGTCTTCCTTTCACTAGGTTAGTTAACATGTCTTCCCCAGATGAGACCTCTATTAGAGAAATAGTAGAATTTGCTGAAGCACCCAGCTCTCCCCTTAACAACCCCGAGTCCTCCGACTCGGATAATCCCAGCTCAGACCTGGATTTGTCTGAGACTCGTATAGAAAAATTAAAGCGATTGCACAAATTCAGGTCGGATGAAGCCCGATTATCTGCCAAAGGGAAACAATGGTATGAAGTCCTGGCCTCCCATCTAAGTCCAGACCTAGGTCCCCTCATTAGGGAGAAATCGGGAATGCCCGATACCTATGATCTTATAATCCCGGGCCGTAAAGACCGGGCTCACAGACCCCCTCCTAATTTCTTGAGCTTCAGCCTAGATCAAATCAAGATGGGTTTAAGATTTCCAGTCCCGAACTGCATTTCCTACTTATGTCAATACTTTTGTGTGTGCCCGAGTCAATTATCCCCGAACTCTTTTAGTTCAATTCTATCATTAGGTGTACTTTTCTGTTTCTTCCGAATTCCCTTAGACATAGGAAATTTCATTTACTTCTTGCAAATTAAGAAAATCGCCCCGGGCCGCTTCTATATTTCCATGCGACCCAAATACCCCTTTCTGAAGGGTAAGCCTAGCTCCCACAAAGGCTGGACAAACAGATACTTTTTTGTCAACCCCAACCAGCCATGGGAATGCCTGTCTAACTGGGCTATGAACTTTACCAGTCCTGAACTGCCAGCTTTACCTACTCACAACTTTACCAATTTTATCAATACCATGTCTGCGCAAACTTTTGATATTGAGAGCCTGATTGAGGAGGATCTGCTCTGTCATTATGGCTTCAGTGGGAAGGTAGTAGAGATCCAAGGGGATGTAGGTAGTACCCCTGTACCCGTGCTATCCTTATCTTAGACTGATTCCCCTTATGCCTTTGATTTACCGTATTTTTATATATGTATACATTTTTTATTTTTAGACGATAGGATCAAATCTGCCGCTATGCCTGCCAACTTCAGAGCTGCACTGAAGAACTTGAAGAGGAAGAAAACAGAGGACAGTGAGGCCAGAACTCATCCCGAACCTCCTCCCCCTGAACAGTCAAAAAAGAAAGCTTCCAAAACCAAGGAAAAGCCCAGCGCCAATCTTCCCGAGCTTGAGCAGCCGTCCATTGTTTCCTCGTCCCGAGCCCGTGGCAAAGAACCCATAATAGAGTTCGGGTCCCTACCTGACACTGAACCTCAGGGAATGCCAGATCAGCCCGGGGTCCCAGAGATGTCATTTTTCTCGAAGCCCGACCCCCAAGGGTGCCTAGGCATAATGCAGAACCTGATTTCTCGTTCTGATTTAAAAATCCTTCAAGGAGTGCCTACCTTGGAGGCTGAACAGAACTTCGCTCTTGCATCCCTGCAGGTATATTGCATTTTTCGATCTTACCTTGTATACGGAGCTGTCATGTACCGAGCTGGGTTTTAACCTTCATGTTTTCACAGGCTCTAGCTTGGGGAGGGGAGATCACCAGCCGAGCTTTCAAAGACCGGGAGGAACACAACCTGAACCAGGAGGCCTTCGTTGCTTGGATTTCTGAGCTCACACGAAAAACCCGGGAAATGCAGGCTGATCATGATGAAAAGGTGACCGAGATGAGGGTGGAGATTGAATCCATACGGGATGCTCTGGAGGCTGCTCATAAAAAGACTGCCGAGCTGGAAGTGGACAAGATTGAACTATAGAACCAAGTACGGGCCCTGACTCGGGAACTTGAGGCTGCGAAGGAGGTCGGGAAAAGAGAATTCTTGAATTCCGCTGATTTTGCTAACGCCGTAGCTGAGAAGGCAGCTACTTTTTTTGACGAGGGTTTTAAGGGGTGCTTAGCCCAGTTCAAGGCTAATGGGTATTCAGAGACCGAGCACCCCGCCCTTTTCCTGGACTGTTCCAAGGCCCTAGATGACATGCCTGATGAGGACTCCGAGGAGGCCAGGCCGGAGAGAACAACAAGTCCCGGCCAGAACTCAAGGCCACAGGATGCCCCCACCCCTTGATTATTTCTTCTTCCTGCTCTGAATTGTCTAAAAACATGATATGAATGATACCCTGCGTGGTCATCGATTTTTGTTATTGCCTAGGTCGGGCTGATACATTGTTGCTATGAATGAACGTTTATTTCTTATTCTATTTTTAGTTCGGGTTTCTTTAAAAAATGCGAGAAATTTTACCAAGTCCGACTGTTTTAAGGCCCCGATCTGCGTGTGCCCGGACTGTTTTAATAACTGAAACCAAACTTATCATGCAAGTTTATAAGGTCCCGACCTATATGTACCCGGACTGGTTTAATAACTGACCAAACTTTTATCATGCAAGTTTATAAGGTCCCGACCTATATGTTCCCGGACTGGTTTAATAACTGAAGCCAGACTTATGAGTTTTATAAAGCCCGACCTATATGTGCCCGAACTGACTTAATAACGGAACAAACATGCAAGTTTATAAAGTCCCGACTTATATATGCCCGAACTGACTTAATAACTGAGCAAACTTATGCAAGTTTATGAAGTCCCGACCTATATATGCCCGAACTGACTTAATTACGGCAGGGCGATAATGAATTTGTTCAACCTTAATTCAGCCCCTGAGATCGATCCATATTTAAACTTTTAAGTTCTAAGTACCGTTAATGGAAATTGTTTTAATGCTAGACCTGCTTACTACCGAAGTAATTGATGTGCTGGACCTGCTCAGCTATTAGGCTCTAATACTGATATGGGTTTTAAGTGCCAGACCTGCCTGGGCTTTGAGACCACTGATGTGGATTTTGAGTGCCAGACCTGCCTGGGCTTTGAGACCACTGATGTGGATTTTGAGTGCCAGACCTGCCTGGGCTTTTGAGACCACTGATGTGGATTTTGAGTGCCAGACCTGCCTGGGCTTTGAGACCACTGATGTGGATTTTGAGTGCCAGACCTGCCTGAGTTTTTGAGACCACTGATGTGGATTTTGAGTGCCAGACCTGCCTGGGCTTTTGAGACCACTGATGTGGATTTTGAGTGCCAGACCTGCCTGGGATTTGAGACCACTGATGTGGATTTTGAGTGCCAGACCTGCCTGGGCTTTGAGACCACTGATGTGGATTTTGAGTGCCAGACCTGCCTGGGCTTTGAGACCACTGATGTGGATTTTGAGTGCCAGACCTGCCTGGGCTTTTGAGACCACTGATGTGGATTTTGAGTGCCAGACCTGCCTGGGCTTTGAGACCACTGATGTGGATTTTGAGTGCCAGACCTGCCTGGGCTTTGAGACCACTGATGTGGATTTTGAGTGCCAGACCTGCCTGAGCTTTGAGACCACTGATGTGGATTTTGAGTGCCAGACCTGCCTGGGCTTTGCAAGGTATGTTTCTCAAAAAATTGTTTTATAAAAACAGACCAAAACTTTTCAGCGCCATATTTCCAAAATAAAATTGACACTAGACAGGAATGATCCTAATGTAAACAAGAAAACTTAAAAAATATAAATAACTGGTTAAGTGCCAGTTTAGTGAAAAATAGATAACATGATGAGGCCCGAACTGAGCTGTTAGGGATAATATTTTTTCAAGTGCTGAGCGTTCCATGGCCTTTTTCCCTTTTTACCTTGAGCATCTTCCAAGTAATATGCGGCTACTACGGCTTTTCCTATCACTTTGAATGGGCCTTCATACTTGGCTTCTAACTTTCCTCGTTCCCCTTGATGTTGTATTTTTCGCATAACCAGGTCTGCCTCTTGGAAAACCTTGGGGTATACTCTTTTGTTGTATGCTTGGGTCATTCGTTTGCGATAGGCCGCTAGCCTAATTGCAGCTCGGGACCTGTTTTCTTTGAGTAAATCTAGATCCATTGCTCGTAATTCTTGATTGTTTTCCCCATACGCCATGATTCTTGCACTCTCTTGCCCTATCTCTGCTGGGAGCACAGCTTCAGTCCCGTATACCATGCTGAAAGGGGTTTCACCTGTACCGGACCGAGTTGTAGTTCGGTAGGACCACAATACGGAAGGGAGCTCATCTGCCCACTTGCCCTTAGCCGCATCCAGTCGTGTCTTGAGAGCTTGGACTATCGTTCTATTGGTAACTTCGACCTGTCCATTCCCCTGTGGATACGCGACAGAGGTGAAAACCTGTTCAATCTTCATCTCTTGACACCATGCTCGGACTTTAGATCCACAGAACTGTCGCCCATTGTCTGATACTAGCCTGCGAGGGATCCCAAAGCGACATACTATATTTTTCCATAAAAAATTGAGCACTTCGTTCTCCGTAATCTTTGCAAGGGGTTCGGCCTCCAACCATTTGGAAAAGTAATCGACTGCGACCAACAAGAATTTCCTTTGTCCTGTGCTAACAGGGAATGGCCCTACTATGTCCATCCCCCATTGGTCAAAAGGGCAAGCAGCCACCACTGCCTTCATGTATTCTGCAGGTCTCCACTGTAGGTTAGCGTGTCTTTGGCAATTATAGCACGAATGAACCAGATCTGAGGAGTCTTTGTGCATAGTAGGCCAAAATAAACCAGCAAGAAGAGCTTTGCGAGCTAGGGCAAGACTGCCCAGGTGACTTCCGCAAGACCCTTCATGAATTTCTCGTAATACGTAATTTGCCTCGTCAGGGCCTAAACACTTTAACAAGGGCTGAGAGAAAGATCTCTTGAACAAAATTTGATCGATCATGACGAAGCGAAGAGCCCTTCTTTTTACTTCCTTGGCCTTTTTGTTATCATTTGGTAATTCCTTCTTAGTCAGATATGTGTGTATGTCATATCTCCAATCCCCTTCTGGTACTTGAGTTAGCATATCATCAAGAGTTTCCAACTGAGACACAAGTTCCCGACCTGCAACAATGGGATCAGGCCGATCATTCAATGCACTAGCTAGGCGAGCCAAATGGTCGGCCTTGATGTTCTCAGCTCGGGAGATGAGCTCTAAATTCAGCTCGGTGAATCCTTCCTTAGCTGTGTCTAATGCCTTAGCATATTTCCTCATTTTATCATATTTGATCTCAAACTTTCCGTTGCTCTGCTGAATAGCTAGTTGGGAATCGGAATATAGAGTAGCCCGGGAGATACCCAAATTCCGTGCTGCCTTAAGTCCGAGTAGCAATGCCTCATATTCTTCTTCATTGTTAGAGGCTCTGAAGTCCAATCTGATTGATATATTAGTTTCTTCACCCCAAGGTGAGATGATCACGATTCCAGCTCCGCTCCCTGACTGTCATGATGACCCATCTACAAAAATCTTCCATAGCTCTTCTTGTTCTAGCTGGACTGTCTCTGCCAAGAAGTCAGCCAGGGCTTGAGCTTTTATAGCTGTTTGAGGTTCAAACTTGAGATCGTACTCACTCAATTCTGTGATCCATCTGACCAGTCTACCTGATGCATCTGGATTAGTTGCAATTTTTCCCAGGACGCTATTGGTGAGCACGGTGATGGGATGTGACAGGAAGTAAGGCCGTAATTTTCTTGCGGTGATTACCAGAGCTAAGGCAAGTTTTTCTTGGGTTAAATAATTGAGCTCGGCTCCCTTCAAGACATGACTCACAAAATAAACAGGCTGATGATTTGCCCCGTCCTTCCTGACCAGGACTGAACTGGCTGCTCGGGGTGTGACTGCCAGATATAGGAACAACTCTTCCCCTGGAATAGGCTTATTCAGCACGGGCAATTGTTTTAAATAGGTCTTCAAATCCTGGAAGGCCTTCTCACTTTCCTCATTCCATTCGAAATTTTTGGTCTTTCGCAGTGCCTTGAAGAAAGATAAACTTTTATCTGCAGATCTGCTTATAAATCGGGCTAATGCGGTAATTCTTCCTGTCAGCCTTTGTACTTCCTGTACATTTCTGGGCGAGCTCATAGAAATGATAGCTTGGACTTTTTCAGGATTTGCCTCAATTCCCCTTCTCGTAACCATATAACCTAGGAATTTACCAGCCCGGACTCCAAAAGTACACTTGCTAGGGTTTAGCTTCAATTGATAATTTTTCAATGTCTGGAATGTTTGAGCCAGGTCAGTGATGAACTGGTCTGCAGTTCGGGTTTTGATCAGGATATCATCAACGTATACCTCAATGTTTTTTCCAATTTGTTGCTCGAACACTTTGTCCATTAGTCTCTGATATGTTGCCCCGGCATTTTTGAGTCCAAACGGCATGACCACATAGCAATAAGTTCCAGTTGATGTGACAAAACTCACTTTGTCTTTGTCCTCTTTTGCCAAGGGAATTTGGTGATATCCCTGATAAGCATCCAAAAAACTGAGTAATTCATGCCCTGCAGTCGAATCAACCAGCTGATCGATTCTAGGTAGGGGGTAACAATCTTTAGGGCATGCTTTATTCAAATCTCGAAAATCTACACACATGCGCCATTTTCCCGTAGACTTTGGAACTAGGACTATGTTGGACAACCAGGTCGGGAAGTGGATTTCTTCAATGTGCCCCGCCTTGAGTAACTCGTCTACCTGCTCCTTTATTACTGCATCCTTTTCAGGACCGAAGTGTCGTTTCTTTTGATTAATAGGGCGATAACCTTTTATCACATTGAGCTTGTGTTCTGATATTTCCCGATGGACCCCTACCAGGTCTGAAACTGACCATGCAAAGACGTCTTTATTTTTTCGCAAGCATTCCAGCAGTGTTCGCTTCAACTCTGTTTCCAGGGTTCGAGCAATTTTTACTACCCCGAAAGGAGGGGAGATTATTACTTCTTCAGTTTCTTCTTCAGTGGTGACAGATGTGTCTTCTATCAAGTTGATTTTTTCCATGCCAGAAATTCCAGGTCGGTCGACGTTATCAGTCCTGGCTACTTTTTGCTCTATTCTGACCTCCTCCACATAACACTTGCGCGAAATAACTTGATCACCTTGCACCTCCCCAACCTCATTACCCACTGGGAATTTCATTTTCTGATGCAGAGCTGATGCCACAGCCATGAAAGTGGTCATGGCAGGTCTGCCTAGTATAGCATTATAAGCGGATGGGGCGTCCACTATAATGAAACTTACAATTCGGGTTTTGCGAGTGTTGTTTTTTCCAAGAGTTAAGGGTAGGTGGACTAATCCAACAGGTCGGATGGCATGACCCGTGAAACCAAAGAGTGATGTTACCACAGGCTCCATCTTGTACTGTCCCAAATCCATTTGATTTATTGCTTCTTGGAATAAAACATTGACTGAACTGCCTGAATCCACGAATATCCGAGCTACGTCATAGTTTGCGACTGTGGCCCTTATTACCAGCGCATCGTTATGGTTGCTGGAAACCCCTTTCAAATCTTTTGGACCAAAGGAGAGGGTCGGGCCAGTATGGAAGATTTGATTCCCAATCTCCATATTTATTAATTTTCTACTGCTAGTTTTCCTAGCTCGATTGGAATCTCCGTCATTAGGGCCTCCAGAAATCATGTTTATAATTCCTCTAGCAGGCGGAGCTGGTCTTTGATTAGCTCGGTCATCGTCGGGCTGGCCCTGATTCGGGTGATTGAAATCTTCATGGGGAGGAGCAGTCCTGGCTCTTTGCCTCGGTCTTTCTTGCTGTCTCTTGTTCGGGCGATATCCCTCTTGACGGGTCAATATATTTTTTAATTCAGCATGTTTTTGTATTATTCTTTCAATCTCTTGATCTAATTGACGACAGTTCTCAGTAATATGCCCATACTCATTATGAAAGTGACAATATTTATCTGATTCCCTGTTCCGAGGTCCCTTCTCAGTCCATGGAGGCCTTTGTGTGAGCTTCTGATCATCACAAATTTGGAGGGCTCGGACTTTACTCATGCGCAAGGGAGTGAAAGAGCTGAATTCTCCCAACAGCGCAGGTCGGAATGGTTGTCCCATTCCTGTCCCATTGCTCGGAACCCTATTGCCCTTTGGACTTTTTGGTCGCTCCCTCTTCACAGCTGCTCGCGAGACCTGAATCTCTTCCATGTTGACATATTTCTCAGCTCGGGCAAGTAATTCCTCATACGTCTCCGGCGGCCTTTTTATTAAAGATTTAAGAAAATCTTTTGTATCCAGCCCTTGCATGAATGCGCTGATGAGCAGGTCTGGGGTAGCCATGGGTACCTCGAGAGCCAAGGCACTAAACCTTCGAATGTATGCCCTCAAATTTTCATGTTCCCGTTGTTTGATTGCAAAGAGACTGAAAGTAGTGGTAGGATGCTTTTTGCTACTAGCAAAGTGATGCAAAAAGGATTTGCTAAAATTCTTGAATTCCTTGATCTTCCCAGCGCGTAACGTATTGAACCATTGCTGGGCTGGTCCTATGAGAGTAGTAAGGAAAGCCCTACACTTGATCGGATCCGAATATTTATGCAGCAGAGATGCATTCTCGAAGCGTGCTAAATGTTCCTCTGGATCGCCTTTACCATCGTACTCCCCGACGTGGGGCAATTTAAATTGTTTGGGAAGGTCAGCGTCCAATATCTCCTGAGTAAAAGGAATGTTTTTGATTGTGGTAGCTAGGTACCCGGCCTGCTTCTTCCTGAGCTGCTCCATTTCTTCCTTCAATTTTTTGATCTCCTCGAGGTGGGCATTATGATCGGGGTGCGGAATATTTGCCTCATCCCTCTCTACCAAAACCCTCTGAACAGCCTGAGCTATTAACAACTCTAAATTAGGATGATTTCCATTCTGATCAGCCATCGAAACTCTTTTTCTTCAAATTCCCACAGACGGCGCCAATTGATGATGTCGAAATTTTACCTCGGGTTCGGTCTGGTAGAATGGATCCCCCAATTTCTTTATGGAGCAGGTCGGGTCGGGTACCACCAAGTTCTGCACAAGCAACAACTAGGTCAAGGGGCGCCGAAAGTGTTTTCGGCGTGACCCCTCCAATGCCTAAGTCAGTGTCTTGAAGGTAGAGGGTATGATTAATACGAAAACTGAGAGATATGAGTGCGTGAATAATGAGTAGTGAATAATGAATAATACCTGTATTTATAGTAAAAATAGAATAAGTTACCTAGTCGAATTATAACATGCTAGGGAGTAGGACTCCTCACTCATTGGTCCCTTTGTAAGCTTATCTCTATCTCATAAATATTTGATAAGATTTAAGCTTATCTCATATATATCAAAATCCCACTTGAATTAGAAAAAGATTGTACATGGCCCATTAAAGCATAACCTAGCTCGGCCCATTATGACCAGCCCAGGTCATGACAAAGCCCAACATAGCTTTGGACTGGACTGAACCCTACCACCCTGGGCTATGCTAGGTAAACCTATTATAAACGGGCTCGGGTGGAAATATTTTATCGGGGTTACAATGATAATTAAGTTTTTCACATGGGATAAATACTAATAGTCCAACTCTGATCTACAATGTCATAGTTTGTATTTGTAAATCATTTTATTTGAACAAAATGATGATTGAAGTAAGCATTCCGAAATTTGTTTTGTCAAAAAGAAGATAACTAAACTCAAAGCTTTGTCAAAAGTGCGCAATATTAGAGTTTCTTGTGATATATAGAAGAAATTTATTCATAGTTAAAGCGAAATAGCGCAAATCAAGACATTAGCAAACCTGATGGCTTATATGGACCTTGTGTATGAGATATCTCACTAAATTTTTTATGCCAATTTACACGAAAAGTTTTCTTGATTTTTAATTTGCGTTGAGAAAAAGAAAAAATAAAATAACCTGAAGAACGATAATTAATTTATGAACCAGTCGTAGCTATTTGCTCGAGAAGAATAGCAATGCACTACTACAAGCGTTCTTTAAGCAGATGAAAATCAGCTTTTTGCAATCAAGAAAGATAAACTAATTTTATTTATAATTTGGTTTTAAGAGATGATGACTCCACACATTTCATGTGATCGAGTAACTGCAAGCTAAACATGATATTCCCTTCAAGTAAAGAACAATCCTAGTATGGGTAATATGTAATTTTTAATTGAGTATTGTATATATAACAAAAATACACAGGTTAAACAAAATATGGACATCTCCTGAGGTAATATTTGGAGAAGGTGGAGTTTAAGTTTGTATTATGCATATGAACAACATACTATGATCCTCTAAGGGAAAAAAAGAACCAGTCAAGACATGCATTGCAGGACCTCCGTATAAACAATATTCTTGGTCCTTGTATTATCAGTGCTGTTAATTGCATCTGGCATAATCAAGACCTTGGTGTTTGCCATAGAAGTACCCCTTGATATTGCGACATACAACTGACCGTGCGAAAACATAGGCTCTGGGAGATAGATACCTACGATTGGTATGGTTTGTCCTTGAGCTTTATTGATTGTCATTGCAAAACATAGCCGGACTGGAAATTGCTTTCTTCTGAAGTGAAATGGGTAGCCTTCATTCTCCGGTGGCGATAGCGGAATTCGAGGAATAAAAACTTTCTTTCCAGCATGATGGCCAACTGTAATTTCAGTGTGGATAACATTGTTCTTGAATTCTCTACAAACCATGCGAGTTCCATTATATAATCCATCTGATGGGTCCAGATTTCTTAACAACATAATGGGGCAATTCTTCTTCAAAAGCAAACGATGTGGAGGCATGCCATTAGGTTCCAATGAGTTTAAGAACTCCTCTGGATAAAAGTTTTGAGTATCGTCAACAGCCTCATCATAACTTAAAAATGTCGTAACCTCTCCAGGGAACAATGAAATGATCTTTTCATTCATTTTGTCGACATAACTATTTTTCGATGCTAGAATAGCTCTGTCAGTCATATAATTAGAGGAATGACAATTGTTGACAAGATCTGGAAATATGTTATCAATGAGTTTCTGTTCTGATGAGTCGACATCACCATCATCAAATTTTATAACCATCTCATCTGGAATTTGAATATTCCCACAACCATCAGTGGGTTCTATTCCCTTTCCAACTCGTAGCAAAAAATCTCCAAAAGCGGGATCCGTTCTAGCTCTCATATTTTCGAACAAAACTAATTGCTTCATTTGTTTGTATAAATATGATTTAACCAAGCTTCCATTAATAGTTTCTTGCACAGAAGCCTTTGGGATAACAGGCAACACCTGCATAAAATCTCCGCCTAGAACGACGACTTTACCACCAAATGGTTTTGAAACACCAACAATGTCCTGTAAAGTGCGGTCAACAGCCTCAATGGCAAAACGTTTAGCCATAGGTGCCTCATCCCATATAATCAACCGAGCAACGCGCAATAATTCAGCAAGACCTGTTTGTTTCGAAATTGTGCAAAAACTCTTCTCATGTAATTCAATTGGAATCTTGAATCTAGAGTGAGCTGTCCTTCCACCGGGTAATATCGATGCAGCAACACCTGAAGTTGTTGTTGCCAAAGCAATCATATTCTGCGACCGGACATGCGCAAGCAGGGCACGGTATAAAAAAGTTTTTCCCGTACCACCAGGCCCGTTTACGAAAAACAAACCACTGTTTCCAGATTCAAAGCATTGAAGAATCATGTCGAAAGCTCTTCTTTGGCCAACATTAAGCTGATCTTTGGCTAACAAATCATCGCGTGATACTTGAACATACATCTCATCCATGATTTCTCTTGACACAGATCTGCTCAAGCTATTCACAATAATAGGACTTCGAGGCAAATCATATGATTCAATTTTTTTCCCCATACTCTCTAAAAAGAAAGCAACTGAGCGGATAGTTTCATACAAAATAAGTGTATCATTAAGACCATGTTGTCTTTGAAAATCTTCATTCAAATGCGTATAAAATGAATTCCACAAATTTCTTACATCGGCGGGCTCACAGTGAATCAAGATAGTAGCAAATAGTCTCCTTAATGCATATGGCATTTGAAAGGCAGCAGCCTCATTCAGGCATTCAAAGTTACTCCGATCACATTCAAGAAATCCCCTCTTTTGAGCAGCTTCCTTGAACGTAAAACAGATTCTATTATTGAACGTGAGCAGATAATTGAAAGAGGTAGGACCTCGCACATGAAGAAGCAACAATCGTAAATAATGAATCTCACCTTCAACAGGATGTGCAGCATTCACACGACCAATAACCTTCCTTTGTTTTCTTTTAGACCAAAACTTCCCCTGCATATCCCAAACATAATGTTCAGGGAATTCAGAGTACAAAAATTTTTTTGCTTCATCATCCATGGCACAGAAATTAAAAAATTCTGTTAACATAGTTTTGGATGTCTGCTCCAAATTTAAAACACTCTGTAAATTTTGATTCCTCCAAAATGTTATGCAATGCTTATTAGGCAAATGAAGGGGCAAATTTATCACAGCTGGAGATATCTCATTTAGATCAAACTCATAAATCCTCCACATTGCTTCCTGAGCCGAAACCCACCTGGCATCCTGAAAGTTCCTAATCTCATCCACAAATTGCTTTGTATCATGAGTAACAATATTAACACCTATTTTGTCATGGCCCTTGTAGATATATTTGTACAAATATTTTACAGCAGTCAAGCCTGAACAAACCTCAACATTGAGATGACAATCATATCTATACAACAGATAAGGGTTGTATGGAACAACCCATTGTGAATTTAATTTAGCACCTCGAATATCCACTGTACCTCCGTAATCCCTCCTACGATATGGATAACCATCCTGTCCTTGAGTCGATTTTTGAACAAATTGACGAGGATAGTGATTTTTACACTGTCCTCTAATCATGCAAGAATTTTTCTCATTCAAATGTCCACATGGTCCATGCATCATATGCCTTACAACCAAACTATGTAGACGTGGATGGATATCCTGATCCGGAACTTCGGCAGAAACATAACAATCAAACAGATCGACTGTGTTTATCTTATGTTCCTGTTTCAATATCACAAGCATGTGAGCATGAGGCAAACCCTTTTTTTGAAATTCAACGACATACACATATGCTGATACAGTACCAAAGATAGCCTTGCGCAAAATCTGATCCTTAAGATCAAGTAACTTAGCTCGAAAAACTCTAGAAGTTAAGTCAGGACGGTCTTGTGCGCGCTGACCTTTAAATAAGTTTGTTGTTATTTCAGACCATTCAGGATTACAAGTCATAGTGATGAATAAATCAGGTTTCCCAAAAGTTCTCACCAACGCAATTGCATCTAGATATCGTCGTCGCATATCATGAGGACCACCAATGAATGAAGCCGGAAGAACTATTCTCCGCCCTACTTCACTACCCCTGCTTTCACCAGCAACCACACTATCAACAATACCTTGGTACAATTCAGATCTCATTTCTGCTTGGTTTCGCCGATAATAGTCCAGCCTTGTTGTTTCCAGCTTCACATACATGTCAACAACAAACTGCTGTAACAATCTTCCACCATAGAATAAAACGGAAGTAAAATTATCCCTGATTTGAAGCTTGTAGCAATAATACTCACGACAAGAGATCATTTTGATATTATCTCTTCGAGCAGCTGTAAAAGAAAAAATATATAATTACAAAAACATATAATATAAATAAGAATATGAACCATAGACATGGACAAGAAATCTAATGGTCAAAAAAAAGAATCTGAAAATTATTAAATATAATATGAAGAAAATAACTAACATTGATGTTTTGCTAGTACATTATCCATGGAGGAGAAGTTTGTTGGAACTAATACATCTTCGTTTGGTCGGACAATATCTTCTCCATTCTTGAACTTCGGAATATGTTGGTGTCATCCATTCTGTCCATTTGGGAAAAACAATGGATACTGTAATGGGTCGTAACAGCCAAAGTAATGTTTTATTTGATGATTACGACCATCAGAACCATGTATAATAATATCTCTGTCGTAAGGTATATTAGGATTATTTCCTTCAACCCAAATAGCAGCAACTTGATCAACCGATGGAGTGTTATAGCAACGTTGATCCAAAACAGCATTCTTACAAATATGTAACTGAATGTCTTCGATGGAGGAATATTGTTGGATACGACGTAACAATTTTGCATATGGATTGTTCTTCAATATATCCATTAATGTTGCCACAATTAACTCATCAACATCAGCATTATTTATGACATGCATCCTATTACGCAATTCATTGTCGCTGTCCCAAAAATATAATTGGAAATGAGTTGGAGATTGATCCCTAGGTACAATTGGTGGTAAAGTATGGAAAATCTGCCCCGAAACCCGAAAGGTATAAACCCCACGGCTCGAGGATGCAAGTTCTCTATCAAGCCTAACACCAAAAGATGTGAAGGAAAAAATACTATTGTATAATCGAATCCTGCGAAACTCTATTGCCATTGGAGATTCACAATCTGTGAACATAGTCATCAAACTTGATGGAATAACTGAATCAGCTAATTTAATTTTACCAGAATCACAACAAAATGACGGTGGCTCAAATTCGAATTTCTTTGCACCGCAAAAACGACACAAAGATAGAGGGGCTAACAAGTGTCGACGGTCGAAGTCGCATTCCAAAACTGAAATAGAAAAGAAACATGGAAACCAAAAATCATGTTGCATAAAATTTATTTTCTTTCATAGAACATAACTATTTTATATTAGAATAATAAACAATAAGAAGTTGTAATCGATAACTCACAATGAGGCATGCAAGCTACACGGGATTGATGCACTCCAGAAACTTGACCTGCAGAAATCGATAAGCAAACAAACACAAAATAAGATTTCGGAAGTTTATAGGAAATGAACATTTGTTTTTGAATCTAAGAACTAAATAATGGTACCTCGTGGAGACTACCGTTCTGTTTCAATTTGATTTGATGGAACACTTTTTTTTAAAAAGAAGGAAATAAATTAGTTTTAAAAAAACTCTTAGAAACTACAATAATAATTGGTAATTATTAGAATATAAAAGTCTCTGGTTCGATATAAATTTTTGGAAAAATCACAATTTTCTAGGTAAGCCATTTTTTTCTAGTTTCTCGGTAAATTTTAAATCTTGTATATGGTCTTTTTCACATTTGTTTGTTTTTTTTTTAAATAAAAAGATGGCTGAATACTATTTTTTTTTCTCTCTCTCCATGATTCTTCATGAAAAGCTTTCATTTGCCTTTGCACACCCTGTGCTTCCTAAAAAAACGTTTCAACATTCCACAATGGTTAAAAAAAAAATAAGGGGCCGTGCCGCAGAGAAAGAAATGATTTAACATCAGAGAACGGCATTACACTATGACAAATATTGTTTGTGCCGGACCATGACACGGCTACAACAAACCATGGATAACACAAACCACCAAAATGAACTTCCCATTTAATTTATAATTAATTTATAATTTATACAGCACAACATATATTAGCTTATTATGAGTTCCTGTCTACAACCGAATATTATATATGTAAACAAATATGGGAAAAGTTAAAAAAAGTGCAAACAAAGAAGGGAAAATAAAAATAAATAAACCTTGCAGAGAAGCATCGTGGCTCCCAAACCGGCATTCCAAATATGACAACGATGACCGCTTTCGACCCCGCATCAAAAAACAATGAAATGGAATGAACAGGCAGATAAAATGATGAAGGGAAAAAATGCCTAGCAGCTGGAATACAGCACCACCAAATGAAAACGACGTGATTTGTGAATGTGGAAATGGTGGGAATGTAAAGACTTACGTTAGATTGCAATTAAGAGGACAAAACAATTAAACTCTAACCATTTTTAATGACACAAGGATAAAATAGAAATTTCACAATTGAACTAATACTTTTTAAGGGATATAAGATAAATCATGCAAAAGTTTTTGACTAATTTCAAAATTTTTGGGTTGTAAATGTGTTTATAATATGAAATGAAGCTTAAGAAGGCCGCCAGCCCTCCCGCCGCCGTCCGCTGCTCCCGCCGGTAAGTGTTGAATAATATAATTAAGTTGTATGTTAGTATAATATTGTATATTTTTTTTAAAAAAAAATTACGGGTACATTAATGTGTTTTTGACTTTTTCGCAGCCACCGCCTCCGTCGTCGCCGCACCGGATCTGCCATCTTCATTTGCTGAGGTATATATATATAATATAATATATATAAATGTATAAATATATATGTGTATGTATACATATATATGTAATTTAGTATATATGTAAATTAATGTGTTTTTGACTTTTTTGCAGCCGCCGTCATCGTCGCCGCCGTCGCCCCGGATCTGCCATCTTCAGTTTGATCCGAATAACTTATTTTTATTTTGTCTGTTAGTTTGTTGTACAGTAAATTATGTAGAAAAACAATCAAACCTTGTGTAGTGGTTAACTAATTTTAATGTTTTCTTTATTTTAATGTGTATATGATCGTACATTTCATATATATTTTAGCTATATAAAGAGTTGTGCAATTATTACAATAATGGTTAAAAAATCAAAATAAATTAAAATATATATATATATATCGCTAAATTCAGCAACACCTTAATAAATATTTCGTCTCTAAAATAGCGACTAAATGCAATATGTTTGTCGCAATTTACGACGCTTTTATAAATAATTCGTCTCAAATAATGACTAAAATCATTAAAATACGTCGCTATGTAACGACGAAATTATCTGCAAAACGTCGCTAATAGTGACAAATTATTTACATTTTCGTCGCTAACAGCGACAGATTTAATAAATAACATTAGTCGCTATTAGCGACGAAAGTTTTAATAAAGACTGTCACAATTACCTACGAAAATATTTTTCGTCGCAATTAAAGACGAATTATATTTGTCGCTATTAGAGACGAAATATATGTTTGTCGCAATTAGGGACGAAATATTACTGTCGCAAATAGCGACGAAATTAAAGTATTTTAGTCGTTAATAGCGGCGTTTATTTTTAATTTGTCGTTAATACCTAACGACGAAGAAATTAACGACCATTTATTAATTCGTCGTTAATTCAAATTTAGGGACGCTTTAAGGCTATTAAAACCGTCGCTAAAAGCCGAGTTTTTTTGTAGTGTTTTGAGACATTATTGATGATTCGCGATAGCACAAGTGCATTGCATTTGTTCCAAAAGTGCAATGTATGAGACAACATATATAGATTCAACCCAGGAACATCAGAAGGGTGAATGTAGAGAACATTCGTCGAGTCAATTGGAGCAGCCACGAGTCTTCAAATGGACCAACATTGAGGAATATATACAAAATCAAAATTAAATTTGCATAATCATAAGTACCAATTCATCATTTCAAGAATATGTTTTCATGATCTATTTGCTTTTACTAAATATCTTCTAATCTTTTTTGATAATTTCAAAATTTTCCAACTCCAAATTAATCAACTCATCAAACAACTATATATAACTCGAATAATGTCTGTGGAAAACCAATCCAAGTGTTTTCCTTTTTTTTTTTCTCGCCTTTTTAGGGATACACTCTATTTATTTTTCTTTTTTATATTGTCAATTTTTCTTATATCAATTTTTCTTGTTATAATTTATCCTTCTATAATATATAATAATGCACCAATTGATTAAATATGTCATTATGGAAACAAAATAAATAATTATATGTTTTACTCCAAAAATAAATAAGTTTGGTAGTCAAACAATTAGAAAAAAATGTAAATAATCAAGAAAATCAAACTTTTTATATCCAAATCTTCTCATCCCTTGTTATAGAATTTTTAAACGGAATAATCAAACATGCATGTGAAAAATGAGTAAAAATAAAACACAGACTGTGTTTTACTCCCAAAACGAAAGAGGGAAAAAATGCCAAAAAAAAACGTGGGGTGGGGGTGGGGGAGGGGGTGAAAGTCCACAAAAATGAAAAAATAAAATATATCAAACATAGGCTAAAAAAAAAATTCAAATGAAAATTTTGATATGGAATAAGAGAAAGATGGAAACTAAAAGTCCAAAAATCTGAAAAAAAAAAAGTAAAAATAAAACAAATGTAAAATATAACCAAAAAAATTTTAAGGAAGAAAATTGTGCAATTGTATGCTAAAAATTCTTATTATCAAAGTATAAATTATAACGCGAAAAAGATAAGGTAAAAAAGTAAACTAATATATAATTTTAAAAAAAATTAAAAAATATAATGTATAAAAAAGTAAAAGAAAAACTAAAATTCATAAAATATAATAAGTAAAGAATTATATTATATAAAAAACACAAAAAAACGAGTTCTGATTACTAGCTCTTTCTGTATTAAATAAAATTCCTCAAGTTTTGAAACCTTGATAAGATCAGTGTTTAAAAAACGAGGATTAAAACTTAAAATGTGATGAAAATGCTAAGATTCAGGTGAAAACGAGAAAAAAATATATTAAACATGTTTAATTGAGATTAAACAAGAATTTTTTTAAAAAAATATTAAATTTAATTATTTTTAAAAACATATCAATTAAAAAATCTCAAAATGAAACATTTTTTCAAAATCAAAAAAATACATCTGGTCATATATTTCTCAAAAAAAAAACTTTTTCTTAAATTTTTTTGGGTTTTAGGCAATATTTAAAATTTTTATGTAATTTTGCTATACATTGCTAAAAATAATAATTTTAATATTTTTGTGCTTTTAAAAATTTGAAAAATTTTGTGTTACTATTAAATTTATTATATATATTTATTATGTTAGGATCGGTTTAGAGTGTAGAGGGGGTGAATACACTCAAAAATATTTCAATGAAAAGGGATTGAGTTCAATCGGTTTAGTGATTTAATTCAGTGTTTATCTTGGTGTCTAATGTAATTTAATTGACAAAAAAAAATATGTGCGAAAATATGTCCAATTGCAGATTCGAACAATTAAAAAAATAGTTTATGCAAGATTGTCAGTGGTAGGTAAACTGATAAAAGAAACAAGGAAATGTTTATGGATGTTCGGAGATTTCAATCACTCATACGTCACCCCTTCTTCCTCTTCGAAAGGATATCACTAAAAAACTTTGAATTTTACAAGCAATTTGCAAACCCCGATTTGGTTTAGGGCTTAAACACTGCCTAAACAAGAACTTCTATTTACAACTCAGTTTCAGTCCTAGACTGATCAAATTATGATGTTTACAACTCGATTGACTTAGCACAAAATTGATCCTGAGATGATCAGAATGACACTTAAGCGTTTGTGCTTTGAGTTCTTTGATCGATTTTCAAACTTTGAGAATTTGACTATTCACGCGGTGAGCAAGCTGAGCAAAAGTTGTTTTTCAATCGATCGAGATATCTATTTATACTCTTTTGTATGTTAACGGTCATAAATTCAAATAAGGATATTCAGATAGAATTTAAATTATTCCCGTTGCATTTGTCATTTTCAAGAACAAATTCTGAAGCCAACATTCACCTTTGCATCGCGACACTAACTTCTGCAGAGTGTGTCAGAGTACATGAAATTTTATCCAAAAGAGGTACGAAGGTAGATTGATGATGGATCAGTTTAGCATGGGTAAACTGATAGTGGGTCAGTTCAGTGTCTTGGGTTTAGTTGACTTGTTCACTTTCAATTGAGGGTCATACGCGAGACAGTTTAGCGCTTCTTTCTTTGTATGGAAGTTTGGCGCTTCAACTTATCTTCCGTAACTCAATTTAGCTTAGTACTTCAGTTTGGATATTATTGGATCAGTTAACACGATAACTTGTAAACACCAAAACTTAATTTTCCAACAATTTCCCCTTTTTTGTGTTTATCAAAACTTTAAAAGATCATGTGGTAAACTGATATAAACTGACCGATCTTGTCAAATCTTGTAAGCAAAACTGATCTTCCCCCTTTTTGATAAATCAGCAATAAATACATGGGGATCAGATACATGTGTAGATAAAACCTCTTGGGGGTCTCGCTGGAGGCAAGGTCACTGGCTTTGAAACAGTCTGGAAGGGAGCTTTTTGAGTTTTGACAGCATCTTCGGAGTCCTCATCTGCTGGAGTGTCTAAGGAAGGTTTTAAACTCTGAATTGGTTCTAGGGATAATTCCTAATTATATCCTTGTATCTTTTTCATTTTCCGTTTTATATTTCTTTCACTTTTCATGTTCCAAATATATCCCTGATTCATTAATTAGTTTCTTGAATATGTCCTTAAAACTAAATAATGCCTATTCTACCCTTTATTTACCCATTTATTATTTAAAAGCTTAATCCTATCATGTTTTCGTAAGTAAATTAAAACTAATTACATCTTTGACCAAAATGTTGTCGGGTTATGTCCACCGGATTTTACCGGTTGTTCCTAACAACCGAACCACGCGATCGCAACCGATGGTTCCAGACGCAGACTCCTTCAGTAGCACCTAGCACAGCCTTATTTCGTTTCCTACCTTAAGGCGTATAGTAACAACTTTAATTTTTGAATAAACAACATGAAAGGGAATAACCTCGGAAATTTATTCAGACGACATATTATTACATAAATCAACATCCTTTGAAGAGGAGGAGATAACTTTTTTTAGCTACACATAGTAGCCTTTTTTTTTCTTGAAATACATTAAATTAAAACTTAAAACAAACGTAGAAAGAGAAATATTACAATGTTTTTATTTGTAAGAAAATTGAATGGAATGATCGATATCTTCAGCTTCCTCAAATGCCTGTATTTATAGCTGAAGTTCCACTCGTTTCACCGAGAAACTTCAGGGAATCTTACAGTTGTCTTGAATTATTTATGTCATTATTGATGGCAGCTGTCTTGAATTATTTATGCGATTATTGATGGCATATTTACTAGTGGAGGAGTCATATGTCTGCCACTTTCTTTTGGATTTATTCTCCTCACATGTTTTTTTTAATTTTGTCGGGGCATCTTTTGCTTTTGAAGTGGGCCCTTATGAAAGTGCGTCTTTAGTGGTCCTTGTCCACCTTTTCTTGAATCGAAAAAATCTTTTCGATCTGTTCGGGGTTGAAGGTTTTTTCAAATTCTGGCTCCTTTTGGTTTGGAAATTCTGGGCAGATATTTTCTGACCATCTCCCGATATGAGCCATATTGCAAAATTTTCGGCGAGTTTCTTTACTTTTCGGTAGCTTGTTGTTTCACAAAAGGTTCCTCTTCTTTTCGAAAAATTCTTTCGTAAAATTCGTAGTTTTTCCTATCATTGTATTTAACAAAAATAATCCATTTACAGAATTTTGATAAAATTTGAACGGAAACTTGACCTTGTCCATCTCGATGAGACAGACCCAGATACCCCATGCCCTTCTGGTTGAGATTTCATTTTCTCCGAAAGTGGACACTAATGGTATTTCTTCAGATATAGGATCCTTGATAAATCTTTGATTATTCATATCAGGTCTCCTTAGTTTGATGAAATGAAAGGACTCATGTGATCCTTTCCCTGTTGATTCTGGAGCTGCACTAAAAAAGTATAACTCGAGCACATCTCCTCTAGACAAATGGTCATTATTTGCCCATGTTTTTTGGACTGCTTCATGAATCCATTTTGGTAGCTGTGATATATCCTGGAAGCCTGGTGAAGTTGTATAAACTGAGGCTAAAGCCCCAAATTCATACCATAGCTTTACATCCTTAGGGTTGACATTATTTTTAGCCAAACCCTTGTATATATCCCTGCAACATCAACCCTGCAAGTGTTCGGGTTAATTTCACATCTGGTACTTAATTTCTCTCATCTTTGTTGATAAACCTAAAATGGAGAAATAACAGCTGGGTTAATATCAATCTTAGATTTGCCCTTATCTGTGTTGATTCTAAGATTGATCTCTTCCTCTTTTACCCCAGAGGCGGAGGGTTGACTTGATGAGTTATCCTCATCAATTGTTGCTTTATCTAGATCATCAAAAGATGATGATAGATTAGCACTTGTTTCTTGAGTTTTGGAATCCTCAACATCTTGTTTCACAACCGGTTCTTGTTCTTGTAAAACCAATGGTTTAAGCATATCTTGTTTATGAGAAACCAATGATTTCTCTATAGCCTTCACAATTGGCCCTTGAATAGCATCCCATAGTTGAGTTTGAGCTTGCAGACATCCTATAATTCGATTAGATACTTTGATCCGATCAGCTTGTTGTAACCTGCCGACCATTTCAGCATTAATGTCTAACTGGTTGAACTCGGTTTGACGCAACTCAGGGTGTTCCCTGAGATGCCTCTGCATTTTCATGATGTAATCTACGTCACTGTCTTCCATCTCTTGTTAAAAAATCTGCAAGAATATTTTTATGAGATTTAATAATAACAATATCAAAAATATAATTTTTACATAAAGCTTGCCATCTTAATAATCTAGCTTTCTTTGTTTTAGATTCAATTTTATTTCTTAAGAAAGATTTTACCTGGGTATTATCAACTTTTAAAGTAAATTTTTTAGCAAGTAAAAATAAAGGCCATTTCTCAAAATCCCTTTTAAATGCGTAAAATTCTTTTTCGTTGATATGTCATCTGATACCCTCGGATTTTGTAAAAAGGCCGCTACAGTATCTGCATGGTACTTCCCCATCTGGAGTGAGCTTAGTAAGGACTGCAGCCCACCAATCATCGCTGACATCTGTAAATAACACCAAATCATCTTCAATTACGGGTATAGTCATTTTCGGTAGTTTCTTACATATCTCCTTTAGTTGGTTTACCCCATTAGTATGTTCATCGGTCCATATAAACCTACCATCCTTTTTTAATAAAGGACTGAACACCTTCTTGTACATCGCTAGGTTGTTTATGAACATTCCTGCAAAATTAACCACTCCGAGAAAACTTTGGAGTTGTTTTAAGTCTTTGATTTTATCTGGAAAATTCTGTACCTTATCCACAATATTTAGTTGTAGAATTATTCCAGATTCATCAATCTCAATGCCAAGGAATTCAATTTTCCTTGTTTCTATGACTGCTTTCTTTTCAGATAAAACTAGTCCTTCTTATTTACAAATTTTAGATAAAATCTCTAAATGTTGAACATGTTCATCTATGTTTTTTGATGCTATAAGAATATCATCAATATAAACAAACATGAAGTTGAAATAATCTTTAAACAAATTATCCATCTTTCTATGAAATATTTGGGGTGCATTAGCCAATCCCATAGGCATAACTTTCCAAATATAATGTCCTTATGGTGTAGAAAAGGTTGTGAATTTCTTACTGCCTTCTTCCATTCAAATCTGGTAAAATCCAGATTTACAATAAAATTTTGAGAACACCCAAGCATTTTGTACACAACTAATTAAATGTTCTCTACTAGGTATGAAGTACCCATCAAAATCCAGGATTTTATTAATTCCTTGGTAGTTAATAACTAACCTGGGTTTGCCTCTTTTTATTTCACCATGATTTCTGACCAGAAAACCTGGACTGCTATATGGTGACACTCCTTCTTTGATTAGACCAAGGTCAAAATGTTCTTTGATAATCATTCTCATATCCCTTTGATCTGTTACATTCATCGGGATAGGCTTATATCTAACAAACTCATATCCTTTGCCTTCCTTTAAAGTAAGGCTGACTTTGAGTTGATTTCTATCCCACCATGCCAAAGGATGTTCATTATAACTTTCTTTGAGCCTCTTTTTGACATTTTCAAGGGATACCTTGCTCTCCAACTCTATATCCCTGTGGGTTAGAGTTACCTTGAGAATATCCATATCCTCTATTTGGAGTTCTTGTTCTCTTGATATTTTCAAAATGGTTTCTCCAAATCTCCTAGAATCTTTCATCTTTGGTTGAAAATTTGTTCTTTATCACCACGCTGGCTACGGAACATTATCGGCATTTGTCGATAAAAGGCCACCTTGAGTCGTTGAATGATAATCTTATGAACACAAATGGTAGTAAACATAAGTCGTCCTAACTCGTTATCTTGTGTGTACTTTTTAAACATTTGTAAAAAGTTATTTTCCAATAAGATATCAGCTTCTGTATCATGGAAATATATTGGTGGTGTCTTTACCTTGTACCAAGGTGTCTGGCCTGTGCCTCCCATGAGGATCCCTTTTTGTTTTATTCCTCTGCCAAGAATTATAATTCTTTTCGAGAAATCTCGTCCAGCAATTTTTGGCAATTCTTCTTCACAATCTATAGGGAAGACTTCCTCTTTTTGCTGTACAAATTCATGCTCCTGAATCAATATAGGCTGCAAAGTATTCAGCCTTATATTTCTCATAAAACATCCCAATTGGAATGTATATGGAGAAAGGACTTGTTGTCATTTTTTAAAAGGAATACTAAATGGCCCTGCCATTTTTAATAAGCTGTGTTGTAACTCAGTAATCCGATTAAGACTATTTAGCCTTAATTTTTTTAAGGCCTCAGTAGGTAGAGTATGGTTACTCTTCTCTACTTCTTCAATGATTTCTAGTAAACCATGCTCATGATTTACTAACTTCAAGAGTTGTTTCTTTCTCTGTTTGTGAACAAAGTTTTCAAATCTGGTTAGGTGATTATCTCTTACCCAATTCTCTTGATTTTCCATCTTGTAAAATTTTTATTGAATTCTCCAAGTTTTTTCTTTTTTCATACACTCTATTCCTCTTTCAAAGCGTTTCCATGGTTTATGGTCCTCAAGGAATTCTAGGCCAAGAATGAGATGATCTACTTCTTTTCCGGGAATTCCACAGATTTGAACTTCCAATTCTCCAATATTTATCACTCCTTGGTAAGTTCTTTTTTTCTGTTGTTTTAAATAGTAAATCGAGTTACAAGGGAATTGGTTCCGATGACTTGTAATTTCGAATACTATTTTCACTTCTTTCCATCCTTTTGGAGATCTAAGTTTTCCTATTATAGAAAACTCTTTTTCTTATGGTGGATGTTGCGTAATTTTGTGCCCGCAAGTGCATGGTATCAAGTTTTAATATACGATGAGTAGAATATCTTTTTCACGAGGATTGAAAATTTATATTTACACCAATTCCTGTAATTAAAATAATCTCAACTTTGTTTAGAAAATCAAAGTTTAAAAATTCAATAATCTAAAATAAAATAAAGAATCTAGAATTTCAAGGATGGCTTTGGGTACACGATCTGAGACGGGTTCTAGATACAAGATATCACTCGATTTTTATTCATGCAAATCATATCAATTGATTATATAATTTATTCCAATTTATAGCCCAAGAACCCTTAATTGTTATTTACTTCCTCTCCCGAGTGCCGAGTAAATGTTATTATTCTAATGATAATTTCGATATCCCTATCAGAGATCAAACAACAAAACAATTTAATCAAGTTCTATGGTTCTCTTTCAATGACCTCAAAGGAACTTGTAGTGATCAAGTAATTGAAAGACAATCAAATCAAGAATACATAAATAAATTGTTAAGAACAAATAATATTAGGCAAAATAATATTCAAAACATGAAACTCCAATCAAGATCCATCAATCTCTAGAAACAACTAATAAGTTTATAATGAAATAATCAAACATATAGACATATCCAAAAATCTCATCATAAATCAAGACAGATAATAAAAATCACAGCGTAGAGTTGATTTTCCGTCCCCGGATGAATTTCCTCTGTATGGTGATTCAATTATCCCTTGTCGTTTGCTCCCACGTCTCAAATCCGTGTCCCAAGCCTACTTGAATGCGTAGTTGTATGGTCTCTTATTTGGGTGCCGCTTCTTCTCCTCTATATTCTCTCCAAATTGTGCGTCTATGCTATGTTTCTGATCGTGCGGCTCTTCCTCCCTAATTATGCCTAAATATATCCTTTTATATGCCCCTAAAATCGTCCAAAAAAAGCTCAAAGAAAACCCAAAGTTTCCTTCCAAAAAAAATCACAAAACCTGACTTCGCGATGGCGCGCCCGCGCCTATTCTCGGGTATGAAGTTCTGCAGCGCGCGACAATTTTCAAAAAATCATATCTCACAATCTAACTGTCGGATTGAGCTGAAATGTTGACAGTAGTTTTAAAACATCTCAAACTCTATTCTGAAAGGTGAAGATTGGATTTAGTTGACTAAATAATTTCCAGTAATTTTCTGAAGTTGCTGCTCCGTATTTCATTCTTCCGCTTCTTCTTGGTACTTTTGCACCAATCCTTGAAACTCACAAAAACAACAAAAAATATGCATAATACCCACTCAATACATCACAAAAGCCAAGTCAAATCATATATAAATTAAGTGCATAAATTGCACTTATCAGTGGAATTTCCTGAATAGGCTATTTTTCCCATCATCGACTTGTCATTCGGTTACCCTGGAAAGATAACCTTCTGGGTTCTATTTTATGTTCCCTGTATAGAACCGGTTTGTCTTTAATTTGAATGTCTGTTTCCTGGATTAAAGAAAACTCAATTCTTTGTGGGTAGATTGCTTGAGCAACCTTTCCAAAAATCTCTGGAATCTCAATAAACTCATTTCTAATAAATAATTTAGAATGACGAGTATTAGAAAGAGCATATGAGATTTGATATGTAATAGAATATGACCTATTATCTTCCTTCATTAATATTTTTTCCTTGAAGTTTTGATGTAACGTCAAGGCTCGACTAAAGTCTCTGTCAGCTAAATTGTAGGCTATTCTTGGATAAATAACTCCTACAATTTTACCTGCACATAAATTTCCTGAGATAGTTCCCAGAATAGCATCTTGTATATTTCCCATTCTTTTATCGTATACTACGATATCTATGGGAGAATCTATTACTACTTTGAAAGTAGCTTTGATCATTATTTGAATTGCTCCAATATGAATCCAGGACATCGTCCTTGCTACTTCACTTTTCAGCTTTTGCAATTCTTCTCTTATTTCTTCGAAAGGAATTAATTGCATTTCAATCTGATTACTAGTTAATTCCATGGGGATCGCCATTTTCCTTCTGGATACCTTGTAAATCAGATTGTGTCTTCTCTGTCTAAGGCCCAGGTTTCTTAAAACTCTTTCCACTTGTCCTGTCGAAAACAAATCCTTGATATTTATGTAGAGTAGGATTTTCTCTCATAATTCTCTGGATCATATTATGAGATATAGTAGTTTGACTAAAAAAACCAGTCAAACTCTCATGTGTTTCCTGCCGAAACACTTTCTTTTTACTCTGATTCTGATTCTGATTCATCCTCAGATTCTTCTAGTATTCTTCCTCATATATACTTTCGTCTGAGGGTATATCCTCAAACTGATATACTTGGATCAGATCTTGAAAGAAGACCGCATCATCCATATCTGGAGTTGCTTCAAAGAGTTTGACCCCTTTCTTCTTATTTTCTGGATAATTTGTTGAAATATGTCCCCTTGCTCCGCATGTCCAACAGTTGCAGTCTTTAAAACTTTCACTTGATCTTGTATTAGTTCTTCTAAAAGTTCTTCTGGATGGTATTCTTTCCCTACTTTGCGATGAACCACTTGCTGGGGATGTTCTTGTAGGTCCGTTTCTTTTCCCTGATCTGTACGATCTGGCCTTTTTTTTGGACCAAACTGATCTTAGTTTCCAAGAACTTCTCAATCGTTTATTATATGGATTAAATTTCTTTTTTTTAAATCCCTGTGACCTGTTCCCAATGATTGTTGGGAGATCATTTTCTTTACAACATAAAGGAGTACGTTTATCTATACCCCTTATCCTTTTGTAGTTCTTTTGTAGTGTTGCCATGTGGCACCATTATGCCAATTGTCCTTTCAGAAAAGAGGCATGTCTTGTCAATGTATCTGGATTTCCCCTAACGTATTCTTTTATCAACATTTTTCTCCAGGGGCTTGGCATTTTTGGAAAAAATAGCTGAATAGCTACATTTTTCTCGACTCCTGAACTCCATCTGTATTTGGTGAATAATATAATGTATTCATCAACTAAGCAGATATCATGTAACTCGAGTCTATATAGAGCTTGAGTATATCTTCTCTTTTTCTCTTTGTCTTGATTATTGAAATAGTCTATCCCTATAAATTGAGCTTTAAATAGGGTAGTCATTCTTCCTCCAATCTCAATTAGGGATTCTCCTGCTAAGACTGATTCTTTGGTTTCTGTCATGGTCATTTCCCAAGCTATCTTGACAGATCCTATTAGACTCATTTCTAGGAGTTTAATGAATCCTTTTTTTTATTGAGATCTAACGTTCCTGCTGCAATTTTAATAGCTGATGTCTAATCATCTATGAGATCTTCCCTGTTATTGAAGTCCAGAATATCAAGGTTTAACATAAGGATGCATCGGATCTAAAATAGTTTTTCCGTAAGGAGTTTGATGGAGTGGGATTTTACTCTTTCTTGTCCTTGTTCCTGCTGGATGTGAATTTTCTCCAACCTGAAATTCGCTATGTGGTTCTTATTTTTTAACCACGTATCTTGGTTGGTTCCCCTTAGGTTTCTCACCTTCAGGAGAATTCATCTTTAGATCTACTACCTTTGGATTTGCAAAGGAATCGGCAAGGTCTTGTAGATCCTCAAGATTTAATCTTTCTAAAGTAGTCATCACATAGTATTTTTCTCTGATACTGCTTTTATAAGATTAATCATCATTTCTTCATCAGTTAAAGATTTTTGTATCATTTTGGTTTTACCTTTCTGATGTAACAAAGGTTTAGTACCAAACAAAAGTGGTAGCTGTCCTTCTTTCCTAGAACTAGATGTTTGTTCTAGATTCAGGATTTTTATTTGAAGATCCTTTAAATTTACAAGAATTTCTTCTTGTTTTTTAAAGATTTCTTCAATTTGTCGAGGTATTTCATACAGCTGGTTGCTGTAATATTGTACCATTTTTTGGATTTCTCTAAGATCTTCAAAGAGTTTAGAGGAATATGGTGTAATCTCTAGAAATTAAGAATTAAAAATTATATTTCTTAATCTCTTCAAAGAGTACAAAAGAACCAAGTCTTTTTAAATTATGTTTAAAAGAATCTCTTTTAAATAGATTCACTTGTTCATAAGATTTCATATAGATGAAATCCTTCTTGTTCAAACTTTTGTTTGAATCCATTTTTTGTTGAAAAATCTCTTCCTCAACAAAGGAGAGTAAGATTTAATGAATAATATAAATTCTGAATAAAATTACCTAGGCTCTGATACCAAATTTTAAGCCAAAGGGAAATATTATTTAAAATTATTAATATAAGGGTATTATAGAAAATTTTTAGTTTGGGGGACATATCCGGGAAACTATTTCTTAAATGAGGGACACAATTAGAAACGAATAAAGTGTTAATATATTTTTGGAAAAGTTAGGAAATTTTAAGGACGTATTCTGGTTTTATCCCATTGGTTGTTTTCCCTTCACATCAGTTTTAGCTTGAGTTACCTGATCCTCAAGTGATTCATCAAGTGAACTATGAGCTTTTTTAGTTGAGATATTTGTTGGTTTGGAAACCACAGAAATGATCACTTTAGTAGGAGATTTTGTGGGCTTAGTCTGTAGAGTTCGGGATCTTTTTGATTGATGCTCCACAATTTATTCACTATCAGTTTCTTCACTGTCATAGATGATAAGATTTCTTTTCTTCTTGATCTGTTTCTTGACCGTAGTCTTGGGTTTTCTTGAAGCAATGAAATCAGTAGTCTCTTTGGAGTGAAAATTTGCCAAGTATTTGACATTTATAACTCAAAGCTTGTGCAGTTGAGTTGGCTCTTGAATAGTAACTCCCAAACTATCAAGGAGTATACTAATTTGACAAACATACCCTGAAAATTGTTTGGTAGCCGTCATCATTTGAACAAAAATTTTGAAGAGAACATAACTCTAGTTTATTTTGATACCCTTCATGATAGCGGTCATCACCTTGAATTTCTCAACTGTGAGTTTAGCAAAGGATCCTCCTTTTGCAAGAAGGCTTTTGGCAACAATGTCAGGGAGAATTTGATATTCCAGTTTTAAGTCTCTTTTAAATGCAGAAAGATAGATAGCTTGATTTGAGCTGGAGAAAGTACTTTGCATCTCAGTAAGATTAGTTGCAGAAATGGTGTTGAAATCGATGATACCAGAAGTTGGTAAACTGAAGGTTTTTGCAAAAAAGTCTTCTGTGATTGCCACAAGATGTCCTCCAACTGAGACCAAAAGTTTTCCATCCTCATCTACAGTGCATTTGTGATATAGAGAGACTAGATCCTTCTAATAAAATTTCAAAGTCTTCATATCAAGAAATGAGCAGAGTCCAGATTGCTCGAGTGCTTGACAAATATCGGTCATCCCTTGCTTGTTCATCCCGTAAAGTGATTCAAAATCGACAATGAGAGCGTTGAGAATGTATACGGCGGATGAGGTTGCCATTTGTAGTAATTTCTGTAAGACAATAGAGAAAATTAGATCAAGTAAGTATCAGTTAGGGTTTGAATGGGATAAACCTATATTCTATAAAGTATGTAACTTGATCAATACGACAAGTGTGAATGATGTGGCACATACTATTTTGAAAAACAAAATTGTACGTGCTAACGAGGGAAAAAGTACACGTATTTCCCTCTTATTTTTGGCTTATTTCACCTATAAATACCAAATCAAGAACACTTAAAGTTTTTCAATATTACTTGGTCTAAGAAAAATGGAAAACAGAGTTCCCCTATTTGGAATTGGTCAAGATCCATATGTTTCTTGTGAAGCTTGCCGAGAGTGGTACTTTGAGTCTGAAAAGAAAAGGATTTAGGATAGAGTTTGGGAAAAAAGTTATGTCAGTGTGGTTGAAGGTCGAAGAGCTTCATATGTATTATCATGTTTCGTTGCCACCAAGAAATATTGAGGAGGATGACAAGATTGCCGAAAGAGAGAAGTGGTATATGATTTCCCTTGATGCAGTTGATCCTAGAGACATTTTCATGCATCAGAATGTTCTCTACTTGATTCTTAGCAAGGAGCTTGGAACACTCGTGCGAATATCTTCTGATGAGCTTATGGATCCTACAGTGGCCCCTCTTCGAGCATGGGTGATGAACTGCAGCAATGAAATTTTTCTTAAGAAGAGAGATCATAGAAATTTGTAATTTCATTGACTATTTTCCTTACGAATGAAATATGATGATCTTTTTGTTTCGTTTATTGTGGTATCTAAGTTCAGTTAATAAATATTTTCTCAGCTCACTTAATGCATACAAAATTAAAGAAAAACTGAAGCTTTAAAGTTATGCATAACGATGATGTCACAAAATATCATGATTCCAAGTTATATTATAAGGTCCAAAAGTATTTTTAGACTGACACACGCAAGAGACTCTTCACATTCTTAAGCAATAGAGTAAATGACGCTTCGATTACTGTGAATGAAAAATATAAAAGGGATATGTCAAAATGTAAAATTCATTTAAAAAAATGGAGGAGATCAAGAAAGCATATGAAGATTTTGATGAGCAGAAGGTTGCTTCGCTGAAGACAAAGGTCATTGCTATCCATGATCGAGGAATAGAATTCCTCAATCCAGTTGATTCCCGTCAGCTGGATAAATATAACCAGAGGCTTGGCAATAGAGACCCTGCTTATGTCCTCAGTAGAGAGGGCATAAAACTGCTGCTGTTGAAGAAGGAGTTGAACATAATTTCACTCCATGCGGCCTACGAAGAGGTGGAGGATAGCGAGCTGGCTCAGCGGATGAAGTATTGGGAGATGGCTGCAGAGCTTGAAATAGATATTGTACTCCATCATTATTGAATAAAATACTCCATCTTCTTCTTTGTCTTGTTTCTCCCAACGTTTGCTTTAAGTGCATCTTGGTAAACTTCTCAACAAAAACAATCCGTACACGAACAAATTCCCCCTTAATATATGCCCAAATTGATAATAATTACGTTTAAACTATATTAACGGTAGATATTGAGAGTTTTGAGATAAATTTTATAAATAGTTTATCAACCAAAATTTGAGTAAACTGACTAGATACTGTGTAGTTTAGGGTTTGAGATTTTCTCAGTTTACCCCATGCTAAACTGACGAAACATTTCAAGAGAAAAACTGTTTAACAAGAACTAGTTTAAGGTAATTCAATAATCCCTAAGATATTTCTAAAGTAAGAAAACTTACTATGGAAGCGGTTTGGTAAATATATCCGTGATTTGATGTTCAATTGAGATGTGTTCCAGGCGAATGTTCTTCTTGAGCGCATGATCTCGGATAAAATGATGTATGACTTCGATATGCTTAGTTCTTGAATGAATAATAGGGTTGTAGGTAATTGTGATTGTACTAGTATTATCGCAATATATAGGAGATTCCTTTTCTTCGATTCCATAATCCCTTAGCTGTTGTTGCATCTAGAGCAGTTGAGCACAACAACTTCCTGCGCTAGATACTCTGGTTCTACACCAAGAGATCAGTTTATCCCCTGAGAATTGACATGATCCACTTGTACTTTTTCTGTCCAGTTTACATTCAGCATAATATGCATCTGAGTATCGAACTAAGTTAAAGGAATTGTCCTTGGCATAACACAGTCAAACATTCTAAGTTCCTTTAAGGTACTTCAAAATTCGTTTTGCAGCTAAGTAGTGTGATTGCTTTGGATTGGATTGGAACTTGGCACAAAGATAAACTGCAAACACAATATCATGTCTACTGGCAGTTAAGTAAAGTAATTACCATATTAGACCTCGATACATTGTTGCCTCAACTAGCATTCCCCCTTCATCTTTATCAAGCTTAATTCATGAACTCATGGGAGTAGTGGCAGCTGTGTGTACTTGTTTTGGCTAATAAATATTTCATTCTCCATTTATCAAACATGTAAACCGAGAAAGAAAGTCAGTTCACCAATCATGATCATCTCACATTTTCCCTGCATTAACTTAGAGAATCTTTTGCACAATTTGGGGTTAGTTGACCAAAAAATAATATCATCAACATAGATTTGAACAAGTAATGTGTGATCACCTTTTCTAAATTTAAATAAAGTCTTATCAACTGTACCTATAGAAAATTCGTGTTCAATAAGAAATTTGGTCAGGGTGTCATACCAAGCTCTAAGAGTCTATTTTAGTCCATAAAGAGCTTTATTAAGATGAAAGACGTGATCTGAAAATTGATGATTTATGAATTCAGGTGGCTGCGCAACAAAGAATTCCTCTTGAAGTTTTCCATTTAGGAAATCATTTTTGACATCCATTTTTTTTTAATGAAAGAAATTTTCATTAAAAGGGTAAAAGGATATATACAACAACACCGGGCATCTCCAGGCAATTACAACCATTCATACGCCAGTACTAAAGCCTCAAAGGAAAGTAATCAAAATAACCCAATAACTAACAGACTCCTATAGGAATAGAGTCATGAGTCGAATACATAAACCGTAAAATTAAAATCTTGATACGATGAACAATATCATCAACATCTGGATCTTCATTCTCAAAATAAGCTCTATTACGAGCACTCTGAACTTGGTAGACGCATGCCGCCAAACTCATGTCTCTCATGTTGGGCAGTTTACCCGTACCCCGATAGACACCCCGAAATGCCTTCAAAATCGCACTAGATGATTTCATAAGCTTCTTCATGTTCAACCAATCTCGAATACAATCCCAAACACCACAAGAAACTTTGAATTGGAAGAACAGATGACCAATAGATTCATCACAATCCTTGCAAAGCCCGCATTTTTTATCTTCCACAAATCCAAGTTGATCCCGAGTAAGCAACTTGCCATGTTCTAGGAGCCATAGGATAACTCTATACTTTGGAATAATACAAGGTTTCCAAACTAAAGGTTTTCAAGGCCAAATACCCCGAGTTTCTAAGAAAAAATCATAAGCCTTTCTTAATCTGCCATTACCTTCAAACCACCTCTCCAAGCCTCTGCTAGCTTGTAACACCGAACCCATATGATTCACCATGTCATCCCTAAGCATCAACAAGTTCTTGATCAGAGTAGACGCCTCTTTATTCCCCCTCCAACTCCACAAGTCATCGAATCTTCGGTATTTATGATGTATCCATTTAATCCAAAATGATTCCTTTCGTCTATGAATCTTCCAATGTTTTTTTAGCAAGAAGATCACGATTCCAAGACGAAAGGTTTTTCAATCCCAAACCACCATCCTCAATAGGTTTACACACTTCCTTCTAAGCAATCGGAGGCCTGTTAGTGTTCCAAAGGAATTTTCAACAAATAGCATAAATATCATCAATGATATTTGTCGAAAGAGGCAATATAGACATCCAAAAGCATTCAACTCCTTGAAGAACAAATCTAATTAATTCAATTTTCCCGTCATAAGAAAGGGATTTTTTCGGCCAAGTCGACACTCGTTCCCCAATTGCATCCACAAGCAAACTATAATCAGATGTCCTTGGTCTCAAGGAATAGATCAGTATCCCAAGATAGCGGAACGGTAGTTGCCCCTCATTAAACCCCAACAAATTCAGTATATTTTCTTTCTCCAAACTCGGAATACCCACCATAAAAACATTCGACTTCAAAAGATTGATCTTCACTCCCGACATCACACTAAAGCATGCCAAACACCCATATAACACTTCGACACTCATAAAGTCCCCTCGGGCAAATAAGAGTAAGTCGTCCGCATAGGAAAGATGAGTGATGCCAAGAGGAGCACAACCCGGATGATAATTAAAGTTAGAATAGAGTGATGACTCCGACATTGAAGACTTTTGACAATTAAGAGGGGGGTGAATACACTCAAAAATATTTCAATGAAAAGGGATTGAGTTCAATCGGTTTAGTGATTGAATTCAGTGTTTATTTTGGTGTCTAATGTAATTTGACAAACAAAATATGTGCAAAAATATGTCCAATTACAGATTCGAACACTTAAAAAAATAGTTTATGCAAGATAGTGAGTGGTAGGTAAACTGAAAAAAGACACAAGGAAATGTTTATGGATGTTCGGAGATTTCAATCACTCCTAAGTCATCCCTTATTTCTCTTCGGAAGAATATCACTAAAAAAATTTGAATTTTACAAACAATTTGCAAAACCCTGATCCGATTTAGGACTTAAACACTGCCTAAACAAGAACTCCTAGTTACAACTCAGTTTCAGTCTTAGACTGATCAAATTATGATGTCTACAACTCAATTGACTTAGCACAAAATTGATCCTGAGATGATCAGAATGGAAATTAAGCGTTTGTGCTTTGAGTTCTTTGATCGATTTTTAAACTTTGAGAATTTGACTATTCACGTGGTGAGAAAGGTGAGAAAAAGTTGTTTTTCAATCGATCGAGATCTCTATTTATACTCTTTGGATGTTAACGATCATAAATTCAAATAAGGATCTTCAGATAGAATTTAAATTATTCTCGTTGCATTTGTCATTTTCAAGAACAAATTCTGAAGCCGACATTTCCCTTTGCATCGCGGCACTAACTTCTACAGAATGTGTCAGAGTACGAGAAATTATATCCAAAAGAGGTACAAAGGTAGACTGATGATGGATCAGTTTAGCATGGGTAAAGTGATAGCGGGTCAGTTCAGCGTCTTCGATTTATGTGGGGCCTCGGGTTGCTAATCTCAAATCTTAAGGGGCAATTAATGAATAAGCATCATTAATCTAATAAGGAAAGAATAAGGATCAAACAAATTTTTTTTTTTTTTTCAAAAGGGGGTGGGCTCGGGCGGTTAAAAACTACTGCCCGGGCGCCCCTGATCTTTTCCAAAACAGAAGGCTTGCGCTCGGGCTGCTAAAAACTGCAGCTCAAGCGCTTCCTGGGCAGAATTTCACCCTGTTTTTCAGCAGCCATTCTTGATTCTTTCCATCCATTCCAAGCTTTCAAATTCAAGTCTAAAACATGTTATAAAATCTAAGAACATGCATACATTCATATATCAAGTTCCTAACATCAAATCATGCATTTATTACATCAAATAAATAGCTCAAAAGACATGAAACTACAAGCTACACCAAGTCTCAAAAGTGAGCTTCTAAAACATAAGTTTCATGTCAAGTTTTTCAACTTAAAACCCGAGTCCACACTTGCTAAATCTCGCTCCCGAGCTATCAACATCCTCTCAGACTAGCTCCTGCCCCATCTGTTGCAATGCACACATACAAAACAAAGCAACAGCCGGATAAACTTCGGTGAGAAATCATCTCAGTATAAGCAACATATCAAAAGCGTTAAATAAATCATATCGACTCTATTTAACTCGACTCAACAAATAGAGTAAATAACGCTTCTTTCGATCGATCGAGAATTGATTCATTCAACTTCATTGCCATCAAGATTCGTATCCGATCTTGACATGAATATTCATCTAACGTAGCCATTCTGGGCTAGAAAATAAGGTTAACCGCAACCTTGGCATAGAATCAATTCAATATAGTCTCGTATCATAATCATATCGACTCAAATCAAAGATCCACTACCTGGGATGGATCGACAACAACAAAATCAAATCAAAACAATAAATACGTATGTTATTTTGGCGGGATAACTCAAGAATAGTCGTTCTTGAGTTTCAAAGTCCCTGACTCGTGATATCGTCATTATACCTTCGTATTTCTTCTGTTTTGAACGCTTCAAATCTGAAACAAAGCATCAAACATTCATATCAATCTCCATTCTATTCAATCATTTCAATATCGATTCAAAATCATCAATATGTCATCAATCATATCGCTTCAAACCTCAACGTCTTCTTCTTCGATACAACTCGGAGTCGTGAGTCGTTAGCCTTCGAAACTCATCTAAAACTGAGAAATAAAGATGCTATATCATCGATAACATTTCAAAGAAGGTCTTATCTCAGTCATTGGCTATCAAAACGGCTTCAAAACATAAATCGACGGCGTAGCAATTAAATATCGGTAACCGACGAAATATCGAATTCGACGCTAACTTCTTTAATTTCATAAACGTGTGATATCTCATCACTATAACCTCATACACCATCATATTAAACACAATCAGCTTCTATAACTCTTTATATACATGCTGGAAATCATGACAAGTTCTTTCAACATCAAATCGTCGATTCGGTTTCAATATCGGAATGAATGAACATGCATGAACACAAAACTAACATCAAGTTCTGATCTCTGCTCATAACTGATTTCGAATCTATCAAACAGAACATAATACTTACATAAAATTGAAGTTCTTGTCGCAAGGATTCCATAACATCTTTTGGAATTGAAATCGGACGAGCGGATCAAAAGTTACGAGGATTTGAAAACAAGAACTCAAGAGAAAATGAATAGGGTTCGGCCTCTGTTCGATTTTCTCCCTTTCCTTTTCTGAATTTCCTATGCTAAAAACACGTTTCATGCTGATAATCTAATGTAAAATCAGATATGTATTGCCTATTTGCAATTTAGTCCCTCAAGTCTTCTTTAATTGCAATTCAGTCCTCGACCTTCGTTTTAATTCAATTTCAATCCAAAATAATTTAAGAATATTAGAATTTAAATCGAAACTCTAAATATTCCAAAATTAAATATACTCGGATAAAAATTAAATAAATTCGGATTAAATCAATAATCCCGGCCTATTGCTCTTTAGTCCTCGAATCTTCGATATTCTCAAATCAGTCCCTGATCGGGTTGTATCTTCAAAATTAATCTTCTTTAATTCCCGAAATATGTAATTTAATCTCAAATTCCATAAATATTCAAATCGAATATTTATTCTTTTAATTTAAGAATTCTCGGAATTTAATTCTCAAAATCCAGAAAATTCCAAATTAAATATTTTCGGCTCGGAAATTAAATCTATAATTTCTTTCACTTCTTAAATCAATATTAGCCCATAATATGGAATTAAATTCTCAAATCCCATAATTAATAATTTAATATTTTCGGGCCTTACAATTCCTCCCCTCTAAGGAATGATTTCGTCCTCGAAATCGTATTCAATCGAACTATTCGATCTGATAGGCTGAATGATTATCTGAAGTTATTCTCACTTCAATCATATAAATCTGATCTTTGTATCTCATCTCTTCATCTCATATCAGATTATTTCTTCAAATCTGTTTTTATTATTCAGTTATACTTCAAGTCATTGAAAAGAATTCGTTCTAAGTTGTTTTTTTCCTCAATCAAGGATCTGTCGACTAATCGACTTAACTCAGAATCTTTTCGATAGCTATCTCATCTAGTGACAGTACATAGGAAATAATAGAACTGACATTTCCTTATCTTAAATATGTGAAATGACTCGGATCCATCATATCAAACTGAAAAGAATAAATCAGTCAATCCCATCATCAGATCGGTCCGACATCTCAGTCAATGAAATTCATCTTCAGTGACGACTTGTTTCATTCTCTTTATCATTCTATGCTATGCATAGAAAAGATATCAAGTCTACACTGTCATTCAGTTCATCGTTTCAAGATCAGTATTCAACTTCATATTTTGAATCTGTAAATTAAACTCTGCTCTTTTCTATTCTGAATGGAATGATGTTTCAAGAATAACTTTTCCGCTTAACTAATCAGTTTCAGCTTCAAAATTTGTATCTATCATTCAATTACTACTTCTGTTACTTCGTCTCTGTTTTCATTTTGTACAGATTCATCTTCAAAATCTTTATATGTCTCAAATCAAATCTGATCTGATATCGACAACTCATGTCTGATCTAACGTCGTATACTTCGGTAGTATCATTTCAACACAAAGAAATTTGATTTCTTTTCATCAGATTATCATAACATTTTCTCAAGATAAATTCGATAGCTGTTACAGGAATTAAATTCATCTAGTGGCAATGCATCAATTCAATTAATACCGAATCAAGTATTAACGTTCTGAGAATATTCTCAATATCTGGAAAATCAACTCAGATAATCCATCAATCGAAAAATAGGATAATGCAATCATATCAACTAACTCTCAGAACATCAATCAATCAATCGATACCACATTCTGTCGAATAAATCTAAAGTCTTAATCCTGACTATAGATTTTAATCATTCCTGTAATTTCATCATATCTCTATCTTCTTCACAACTCTGAATAGATAGCTGTTATTCACATCTCATACAGTATATTCTGCAAAATCTGATTAGTCTATTCGAACTATTCATTACTCAAATTATAATCTGCTGTATCCACAGACTTCAAATTATTCAGAATTGTTGATAATCGGTATCATGTCAGATAAAGTTCAGTCTCAAAAATTCGATTCATCTGCTCTGACTATTCTTTAATTCAAGAATAACATCTCGTACTTTTACATCCAAAAAGTACTCAGAGCCTTCTGATTGTCTGCATTACAATTCACTAGTAAACCTAATGTCTCAATTGAAACAATAATTCTTGGCTTACTGTGACATCTCACACCGTTCTGATCACGGATCAGTGATTCATTCGTACATACAAATCACCTTAGTCAGTAACTTCAGTCAATTTAATCATAACTACCACCTGTTTACCTCATATATATACTGCTTCATCATGGTAGTTTCACAAAATTATTCTTTCAAATCATAATCTCGTTTCAATTTCTGGAGTTTCTAAACTATCACTGAACTCATCTAATCAGCAATTTTCCAACTTCATCAGAAACTCTCTATACGTTTAACTTCGAAAACGTACTGATTCTGTTACATCTATTTGCTTTATCTTCTGATAAAACAATTAGTGAACGAATATTGAATTCATTGTTGTGCAATTCTTCAAATTCTGATATCTCTTTTCGAAAATATCAAGCACAATCAGATAATCAAGTATAATAAAATTCATCCATTCTGGTCTGAGACTTTAATTCATATCTCAATATGACATTCTTTACTGAATTCTCATCGCTTCAGTTTACTTTCTGTGTTTCTTTCATCTTCGTATCAATTCTGATGCATTTCCAATTGAAAATCATTCTGATTGGTTATATATTCATCAGAATATTCAAACCAGAATACACATAAATCTGAAATCAATTCATCAAATATCTATCTTATTCCTCATTCCTATTTCTCAATCGAATTCTAATCACGTGATTTCATCTCCATATGCTTTAATCTTTCCCAATCAATTCTAACTGAGCTTGAATTACAGTAATTCTGCTTGTGTAAGTATCTATCTCGACACTCAAGCACATAAATCAAAGATTAATCAATCAAATATTCATCTTGTCTCTTCGTTCTATTTTCCAATTCTCAGCAAATTATATCATCAACTCAAAATTTTGCCGATAATCAGAATTGGAAATTCTATCAGTTACGAGCCAAAACATCAAAATATACTGAATGTATACATCAAACAATCAACAATTCTTGAAATTCATAATCAAAGGAACTCACTCAAGTTAAGATCATCCAAAGAACAATAGTATGAATGACAATCTGCTAAGTGGAAACAACTCACTAGAATCTCAACTCAATACGAGTAAAACAAGTCAGACTCTACCAAAGAATAAGAGTCCATCAAAATCAATTGAGATCGAATAAAAAACCTCAGAATCGATATCAAGAATTTCAAAAATCATGATCTTATGATGTAATAACTTCATTAATATCAGAAAAGACTCATTTGTAATTGATTTTTCATATCATCATCTATTCTATAAACCTCAAAAGCATCATTCAATTCATCAATTCATCAAGTCGCTATACAATAACAATTCACAACTTAACTAAAGTCGAATTCTTATTGGAATCTATCTGTCATCTTTATTCATTGACATATCTATCAATGCTGATTTAGATCTTGAATATATCTAGTGCATCGAATATACTGATTTCGGAATATTTCTGTAATCAAACATCATATATCAAACCAAAATCACTGAATCTTAATTCGAGATTCTATTTCATATTATCATATTCATATGCACATTATGTTCTTGTTGATCCAATTTTATAGCTTCTTATCCTCAATTCTTCTGCTCATCTGTATTCTATTAGTGCATCATCATCTATCATGTAGCATAAACAGATATTTCAATATGAACACAATCATGTTCAGTTTCAGTTCATCGAAGCAATAGTTTCATTCTTCAGTTCAATTCACAAATTCTTTTTTCTGATACAGAGATCATCATATAATAAGCTTTCCGCTATCATATATCTCTTACACCATTTAACATAAACAGGTTAAAACAAAATAAATCTGTTACCTGCAATTTCATTCTCAGGTGCATTTTCATTTTCTTACTCTGTATATTTCTGGAACTGTTCTTCATTCAAATCAACTTAAAACCTGATTTGCTTCAAATATAATCTACCACATCTGCTTGTCCAGATAACTCCCTCTACAATGTATGTTATCTGTATCGGTCTACTAGAGGTAAAGAACTACTTTCATATCTCTTGTAGAAGGAAAATTGCAGCCAATGGTGATTATCTCATACACTGTGGCATATCTACAATTTCATTCATTCCACTTCATCAGTCAGTTTCAGTTCTCTTAGTCCTGTCTATGTCTTTCATAAAATGTTTCAGTCATCAACATTTAATCAGACATAATCTTCAAATTCAAGCCATTAATTACTTCACTCAATCTTGAGCTTTTTCATCATTTACAATTCAAAGAATTATAGTAGGCTTGACAATTCTAATAAAACATTCTTCAATATTAAAAATATAAAACTTCGAGATGGTATATTTTTCTTTCTCATCATTTCTATCTGTTGTGGCAAAGAACTATAAACAAAAATCATGTTCTAAGCACTTACCAACAAATTAATATACCTCTGTTCTTTCATCATTTTCTCCGTCAAAATCTATCAGCTGGTTGCTAGGTCTTGAAGTTGGTAGACAGTTGATCTGATACGATATTCATCTGTATCTTTCAGGTATTTGAACAACTGATCAAGTACTTCAGGCCAACTTCTACCTGCAATAACATCTATTCATTCACTGATATTCTGTTCTGTTCAATCAGAGATACTTCTTTCAGCTGAGCAATACTGTTATGTTCAATCTGACCATACCAATCTGTTTCGTCTAGCCATACTATTCTGTCAGTCCGGGGTGCTTACGTCACCCAAAGAACAATGTTCTCTTCGATTCTGGGTGCTTACATCACCCGAGAAAAATCTTATAACAAAATCAGTAAGAAATTCAAAAATTTACAAATAAGTAAATCAAGTAGTTGAATTTCAAAGATAGATCACGCTCACATGCAAATCATCACATCATCAAATCATCAAATCGCGTAATGCATAATCATGCAATACTATAAATGCATGTGACTCAATCTACCCCGCTCAACTTCTACCTCAGTCCAAGAAACTTATGCTCTGATACCACCTGTTGTGGGGCCTCGGGTTGCTAATATCAAATCTTAAGGGGCAATTAATGAATAAGCATCATTAATCTAATAAGAAAAGAATAAGGATCAAAAAAATTTTATTTATTTATTTTTTTTTCAAAAGGGGGTGGGCTCGGGCGGTTAAAAACTACCGCCCGGGCGCCCCTGATCTTTTCCAAAACAGAAGGCTCGCGCTCGGGCTGCTAAAAACTGCAGCTCGGGCGCTTCCTGGGCAGAATTTCACCCTGTTTTTCAGCATCCATTCTTGATCCTTTCCATCCATTCCAAGCTTTCAAATTCAAGTCTAAAACATGTTATAAAATCTAAGAACATGCATACATTCATATATCAAGTTCCTAACATCAAATCATGCATTTATTACATCAAATAAATAGCTCAAAAGACATGAAACTACAAGCTACACCAAGTCTCAAAAGTGAGCTTCTAAAACATAAGTTTCATGTCAAGTTTTTCAACTTAAAACCCGAGTCCACACTTGCTAAATCTCGCTCCCGAGCTATCAACGTCCTCTCAGACTAGCTCCTGCCCCATCTGTTGCAATGCACACATACAAAACAAAGCAACAGCCGGATAAACTCCGGTGAAAAATCATCTCAGTATAAGCAACATATCAAAAGCGTTAAATAAATCATATCGACTCTATTTAACTCGACTCAACAAATAGAGTAAATAATGCTTCTTTCGATCGATCGAGAATTGATTCATTCAACTTCATTGCCATCAAGATTTGTATCCGATCTTGACATGAATATTCATCTAACGTAGTCATTCTGGGCTAGAAAATAAGGTTAACCGCAACCTTGGCATAGAATCAATTCAATATAGTCTCGTATCATAATCATATCGACTCAAATCAAAGATCCACTACCTGGGATGGATCGACAACAACAAAATCAAATCAAAACAATAAATACGTATGTGATTTTGGCGGGATAACTCAAGAATAGTCGTTCTTGAGTTTCAAAGTCCCTGACTCGTGATGTCGTCATTATACCTCCGTATTTCTTCTGTTTTGAACGCTTCAAATCTGAAACAAAGCATCAAACATTCATATCAATCTTCATTATATTCAATCATTTCAATATCGATTCAAAATCATCAACATGTCATCAATCATATCGCTTCAAACCTCAACGTCTTCTTCTTCGATACAACTCGGAGTCGTGAGTCGTTAGCCTTCGAAACTCATCTGAAACTGAGAAATAAAGATGCTATATCATCGATAACATTTCAAAGAAGGTCTTATCTCAGTCATTGGCTATCAAAACGGCTTCAAAACATCAATCGACGGCGTAGCGATTAAATATCGGTAACCGACAAAATATCGAATTCGACGTTAACTTCTTTAATTTCATAAACGTGTGATATCTCATCACTATAAACTCATACACCATCATATTAAACACAATCAGCTGCTATAACTCTTTATATACATGCTGGAAATCATGACAAGTTCATTCAACATCAAATCGTCGATTCGGTTTCAATATCGAAATGAATGAACATGCATGAACACAAAACTAACATCAAGTTCTGATCTCTGATCATAACTGATTTCTAAATCTATCAAACATATCATAATACTTACATCTAATTGAAGTTCTCGTCGCAAGGATTCCAGAACATCTTTTGGAATTGAAATCGAACGAGCGGATCAAAAGTTACGAGGATTTGAAAACAAGAACTCAAAAGAAAATGAAGAGGGTTCGGCCTCTGTTCGATTTTCTCCCTTTCCTTTTCTGAATTTCCTATGCTACAAACACGTTTCATGCTGATAATCTAATGTAAAATCAGATATGTATTGCCTATTTGCAATTTAGTCTCTCAAGTCTTCTTTAATTGCAATTCAGTCCTCGACCTTCGTTTTAATTCAATTTCAATCCAGAATAATTTAAGAATATTAGAATTTAAATCGAAACTCTAACTATTCCCAAATTAAATATACTTGGATTAAAATTAAATAAATTCGGATTAAATCAATAATCCCGGCCTATTGCTCTTTAGTCCTCGAATCTTCGATATTCTCAAATCAGTCCCTGATCGGGTTGTATCTTCAAAATTAATCTTCTTTAATTCCCGAAATATGGAATTTAATCTCAAATTCCATAAATATTCAAATCGAATATTTATTCTTTTAATTTAAGAATTCTCGGAATTTAATTCTCAAAATCCAGAAAATTCCAAATTAAATATTTTCGGCTCGGAAATTAAATCTATAATTTCTTTCACTTCTTAAATCAATATTAGCCCATAATATGGAATTAAATTCTCAAATTCCATAATTAATAATTTAATATTTTCGGGCCTTACAGTTTAGTTAACTTGTTCACTTTCAATTTAGGGTCATACGCGAGACAGTTTAGCGCTTCTTTCTTTGTATGGCAGTTTGACGCTTCTACTTATCTTCCATAACTCAATTTAGCTTAGTACTTCAATTTGGCTATTGTTGGATCAGTTAACACGATAACTTGTAAATGAATATAGCCTTATAGTGACACTTAAAATTGTCCTTATATTAAAAATATAGTGACATTTATGTTTTGGTGACATTTGAAAAAAATGTTCTCTATTCTCGTGTCGTTTAAAAGATTGTAACATTTTGTAGTGCCACTATAAAGTACTAATACCAACATCGTAAATGTCTCGATTGTGAGTTACGAAGGCATTAAGAAATGTCACGATAAATATGTAATAATGACACTTACAAATGTCTACTTTTTCCGTTAATAAGGTCATTTACAAGTGCCTTTTTTATATTAATAAAGACACAGTTGAATGTAATCTATTGCTATATTTAATGACAAATATGGATGTCTCCTCAATCTATTTACAAGGACACTAAAACATGTTACATTAAGTTTATAAGGACATTTAAATTGTCTCCAATGCTCTTAAATCCAACGTTTATAACCCCAATATTATCATATATTTTTCTTCACAATCTTCAATACATATGATAATTTAACATAAAATAAAATTAAAACAATAAAGAAACATAAAATGTATCAAAATCAAAATTAAATAAATGATTGTAATATATAATTTCAAAAATGTTAACTTCATACATTTCAGTCGAGGAATAAATACATCGCTGTAGTACAAAAAACAACTAAACTTGTTGAGCAACATCTTGAAACATCATATTTTAGACAAAATTGGGTCTTCATTACTTGTTACCTGCAAGTACAATTTATATATATTTAGAAATAAATAAAAGAACAAATTTATAGAGTAAATAATAATTACTTCAAAAGATCAAACGACAAAAATGCAGCATTCACACACCTCTCTTAAATAGGTATGCCCACATGTGCAAACATGAGTGCTTTGATAAGAGCTAGCTGGTCGTTGAAAAAATTCAATACAACGGGTGAAATGCGAATATCTTGAATCATGTATCAAACATAAACAACAAAGATATAAAAGACAATTAATTGGCTATATGATGTGAAGTATGTTTCAAGAACCACAAACTTGAGTGAAAACATGAGGAATGGTAAAGTGAAAAAATTCAATAGACAATGCAATATGGGGTTCTATATCGTAACATAAAAAATGTAAATGAATGTTTCTAGTAATCAAGAAATGTCACCAGTGATTTGTTGCATTCTTTATAGCATTAACAAATATAAATCCTACAAGATATATGAATCTAGAAATCAAGATTCATAAAAATCATTACTCACATCGAGAAAAAAAAGGAGAGTGAAAATGAAGCATAAAAAAATACAAAAACTAGCATCATTAAAACAAAGACAAAAGGCTTAGTACTATACTGCCCCATTAATACTATTCAATGTAATAATAGTATGCTAAAATATTTTAAACACAAGGGCATAAATATTTTAAATCTTACCACATATTCATATCAATTTTAAATAAAATTCGAATGGGGAAAGGACCGAGCTATTGATAACCAAGTGTTCTTGAGAAATCATGCAGTCAAAAATTATTTACGAAATGAAGAGAAAAAATAAGTGTTCTTTGTGTGAACAAATTCTTTAGCTTTTGACACCATGTGTAGTATCAATGATGTTTTGAAACTCACCTTCATATTATTGTTCAAAAGGACCAGCATCGAAAACCCAATTATGAACATTGGAGCAGCTCATGTACGAGTACCTTTAAATGTGTTCATTTGCACGAGTTGGGTTAAGCACATTTCACATTAGACTAGAAGATAAAATGAAAAATTAAATAATTAAGAAGTTGAAAAAACCAACAATGCTATTTTGATTTACCTAAAAAACATGACCAATGTCTACAGAAAATCCGATATTATCACCTATATTATAAGAGTAGCTTAGCTGCTATGACAAATCGATCTAGACCACAAAAAAGAGAACATAGGAATCAACATATGCTATACACTTACCGCAACTGAGATCATGAGAGCCCCTATCAAAATATAGTGTCTTCTTCTACCATATTTGAAGAGAATTTATTCCTCCATACACCAGCACAAGGTTGTACCTGAAAAACAGAACAAATACATCATCTCAACAATTGATGGCAACAGATACAGCTAAAGCCTTTAAATCAATATTTTATTCAATCATCATCAGGTTTGACATCTTGTTCCCCAGTTTCTTAGTTTTAGAGCCTTAACTCCTACTTTGATCTGACTTAAATGTTATCACACCATGAAAATGTTGAATTAGATCTCCAAATAATCCCTTGCTACACGACTTAATATGAAGATAGGCAAGAATTTTGCACATGATATTGCTTGAGATATTCTACAATTATTATCCAAATGAAGATCAACATTCAACCACAAAATACTGTGAAACTCTTTTACAAATATATGACAAAGAATCTACAAAATCTAGCTAGAAAACATTTCCAACACTATGTACCATAAACAAAAGCATGAAAAAAATATATGAAACCAAAATCCAAAATGTAAAAAAAATGATGCCCTAGAGTTATTCAAACTTTCGTAAACCTTGGAAGTTGAAATGTCTAAACTTCTTAAGCAACAAAATATAGGTCTAAAACAAGAACTCAAATTTTTAAAAAAAATTTGGTTAATACATACTAGAAGGCCTGTTATGGGACTACATAACCATATAAATGAAGAGAATGTGTGTTTTACATCAAGCGTCTGCACAAAAAATATACAAAAGTTAAAAACAAACAGGAAAAAAGATCAAAATTTAATAATCAATAACAGTGAGATAAATGCAAAGAAGTCAAATTAAATTCGAATGGATAAAAATCCTCACTCGAGCAGCCTTCTAAATTTATGAAAAGAGACTGGAATCGACTATAAGACTTCCTTAAAACCAAAATAGAATTGAGCAGGTACCAAAGAAAGAGGTTGTGTGGCGGAGACCAATGGTTTCATGGATGAACGTCTCAGGTCACGGCTGGAAAATGAGCAGTGCTTGGTAAAAGTTCTACCTAATCTCGATTACAACCTTTACTATTAAAATTGAAAATGGAGCGGAAAAAGGTAAGACTTTTTTGTGACATTAATTAAAAATGTCATGATAATATATCTAATTAGTCTTTTATTTTATTAAAATTTTGATTTTTAATTAATGTCATGATATGTATATATCAATGACACTGTTAAATAAATGTCAGTAAGAAAGTGTCATTATATCCAACATATTATTTAGCTTATATATTTGGTAAGAGATAATTAAAATTTTAATAAAAATTTAAAATATTTTTTTTCAGGTTGATTAAACTTAGGGGTGTTCAAACTTCGGATAAAACCGAAAAAACCGGAAATCCAAATCGGAAAAACCAAACACCGAACCGAACCGAAAACCGAAATTTGAAATTCGGATATAAATGTTAAAATCGAAATTTATTTGGTTCGATTTCGGATTATATATCTCAAAACCGAACCGACCGAAAAAACCGAAATTTTATTAAATAAATAATTTTATTTATATAATTTTTTATATTATATATTTTTTGATATGATACCTAGTGAATAAAGAATCATTTTTAATAATTTTTAGTTGATTGTTGTTTATTTAAGTCATTTAAACTTTGAATTTAAATATTTTACAAAAAAATCATTTAAAAGATAACATATTATATTTTAAAATATATTTATAATATTAATTAAAATAATTATATCAAAACCGAAATAACCGACCGAAATAACCGAACCGATTTAGTAAAAAACCGAACCGAACCGAAGGAAAACGGTTCGTTCGGATATCGGATTATATATTTCTAAAACCGAAAACCGGAAAAACCGAAATAAAAAACCGAAAATCGGACCAAACCGACCGATAAACACCCCTAATTAAACTTGTGAAACTTGATCTCAACATTTCTTCAGGTTTTGCATTTTCTTAAGAGCCTTGGATAAGAGTCATCTTTATTATTTATTATTTAATTCTAAAAATGAAAATACATGTATAATACAACTGATCTTATACAAGTATCTATGTGTCGAAATATCTTCGCATGCGGTTCCAGTTTACCGCTATCTTTACACACAACCAGTTATTAACATCGATCAGCATCCTAAACCATATATACCTGCAAGATCTATTCAGGATTAAAGTCCCAAGGACTCCCCAAAAGCCAAAAATGAATCCCAGCATCAAACTAATGTAAAACCCTGTGCTTACAAGCTCGTCATGATTGTCAAGTACATTCATGCCAGTAGAGTTGGACTTTTTATGATCTTCTGGACAAGAGTTTGATAGCGGAGGACCACACAATCCGGGATTTCCCACGAACGAAAATGAGTTGAAAGTTTGCATGTGAGTGTTCCATGGAATTCTACCGGTGAAGTTGTTGAACGACAAGTTGAGGACACCGAGATGACTCAGTTGTGAAAGGGAATCGGGAATACAACCCAAAAGGTTGTTTCGTGACAAATCAAGAGAGTTTAACAACTCTAATTGGTCAATATTGCTGGGAATCGATCCGACCAGATTGTTTCTTGAAATATTTAATGCGAAAAGGCTGTCTAGACTTGTAATTTCAGGAGGTATTCGTCCAACGAACCTGTTGTTTGAAAGATCAATTGCTTTCAAAAGTACAAGATTTTTAATATACTCAACCTCCTCGTCTTTCCATATTATTTGTATTCGATCGTAGAAGGTGAACACATGGCCTAGAATTGGGGAAGCATATGAAATAAGGCCGGATTGTTCTTGATTCGAAGTCATGGAAGTGAGATTTCCTATGCATTTTGGTATTGTTCCGGAGAAGTTATTCATAGAAAGGTCCAAAAGTTGAAGACTTTGTAGATGACACAAGGTTGAAGGCAAGCTACCATAAAACCCATTGGATTTTAAACTCAAAACAACCAAATATGGTAAACTACTTCCTATCCATACTGGTATATCGCCGGAGAAATTGTTTTCCCCAAGATCCAACACAAGCAAAGCATTGCACTCTCTCAAGGCTTTAGGAAATTCTCCTCCAAATTCGTTGTTTCTTAGATGTAAAGAAGAAATGAAATTTAGGTGGCAAAGTGATTTTGGAATTTCCCCAGACAAAAAGTTGTTTGCAAAATTCAGATACTGCAAGCTTGTCAAATACACCAAACAATGAGGAAGGTCCCCTGTTAGTTGGTTGTCTGAAAGGTCGAGAACTTTCAGGCTACTTGCATTACAAGTGTTGGCTAAAGTCCCGGAGAATTTATTCCCTGCTAGATTCACAAATTCTAAGTATTGGCCTAAAAGAGGCAGCGAACCATTAAACTCGTTAGAGCTCAGGTCAAGATATTGAAAGCTGAGACACGAAAAGTCAGGAGGAATTCCAGAAATCTGGTTGTAAGGCATTTTCAAGAACCGAAAACAAGTGGAACTGTTCCATAAACTTGTCTGAATGGTATCAGAAATTCGGGCATTGGAAATGTCAACAAATGCATCTTCCGAGTGGGATTTTAGAATCCAATATGGGAATTTCGGTCCCAAATTGCAATATGCCAAACCTATATGTTCAAGTTTAAATGAAAAATTCCAGTGTGAGTGGATCTTTACACTTAAATTAGAGTTAAAAGACAAGTCTAAGGTTTGCAATTGAGAAAGGTTGAACAAATGGACCTCATCGATTATCCCTTCTAACTTGTTTGAACTAAGATCCAAATGCTCAAGCTGGGAAAGAGATCCTATGCTTCTACTCAAACTTCCACTAAACATGTTGCCATTCAAATTCACATATCTCAAGGATTTACACCATCTCAGATCAGACACGATGCCAACAAATCCGTTTCCCTCTAGATCTAAACGTCGGAGATTGCCAAGTTTTAACACATCAGGTAATGAACCATGCAATAGATTTTCACTCAGATCAACATATTCTAACATGGTGGAATTCCACAAGACAGTAGGAACATCACCTTCGAGTCTGTTTTCTGCGAGATTGAGAGTTGATAAGAACGTCAGATTACCTAGAGAATCCGGGATCTTCCCCGTCATATTATTTCCCAAGAAATCAACATGAGTAAAGCTGCGGCTGACATTAAGAAACCGGGCTAATATTGGAGTGGTGCTTATAGAATTCCAAGAAAGATCAATGAAAGAAAGAGAAGTAGAAGTATTGATGATCAAAGAAAGCGAGGGAGGAAGAGTTGCTGATGATAGGCTACATGACTGCAAGCCTAAATGATTTAGGCTGGGAAGATTAATGATTACCTGCAGCCATTTGATAGCCCTGCTGAGATCGTTGCTGCTAAGATCAAGATACTCCAACGAGTGCAAACTAGAAAGCCAATCGAGGTTTGTGATATTCAAAAAATTGCCACTAATATCAAGAAACCGCAGCATGGATAGATTCCCCAGATGATGAGGGATCAAACCACCTATATTAGAACCAGCTATAATGAGGTACTGTAGTTTACCAAGAGAACCCATGAATTCAGGAATCGGGCCGCCATTAAAATTAGCTCCTCTGACTTCAAAACGATTGAGTTTTACTAAATCAAGCAAAAAAGGGCTGATCTTACCGCTTGCATAATAATCATAAATTCTCAAATCTACTACGTGATTAGTCTTGTTATCACACTGGACACCATCCCATGTGCAGCAGTCTTTTTTAACTTCCTTGGTTCCCCATTTGGACATCGATCCGCCGTTACTTATCAAGTTAGCTTTGATCTTGAGTAGCGCGAACCTCTCCTTCTCCAAGCATCGCACTCGAGTGGTTCCAATCACAGGAAAGGCGGATAAAATCACAAGTAGCATATGCAAACAAGTAAAGAGTAATTTTTTTGTGGAAAAATTCATTTTTCAGGCCAAAGATTATTGTAAATGTGATCGATACCAATGTAGGTTAAGAATTATATAATGGCTCTTGAAAGCAAATTTCCAAGTTGTAGTTGACTTTTAGTTCATGCAAGTACAACCATAATACCCTAGTGCTAGATGCTATGGCTCGAAATTGCTTAGGCCCCACCGTTCATGCTTTTTAAATTTTATATATTATGTTATATATGACAATAATAAATATTTAATTTAAAAAAATTATTGACTTAAAGATTCTATATATAATTTAGATATCTGAATATAACATAAACTAAAAAAATCAAATACCTTGTTAAAACATTTAATACTTGAAGTATAAAATGATATATAAACAAAATTATAAAGAAGTGAAAATAGATAACACAGGGGGTGAGTTATAAATCAAAACTTTATGTGAACGCATGAGGCAAAGACAATGGCTCGAACCATGTTCCTTCACCGTAAGCAACAATGAAGGTGGCCAATTGATAAGTAGCAGGGATTCCAGATAAATTCATGAGTAAGCAAGACACGGGCTTGGCGGCAAACGAGAGGTAGCCTTTCGCTAGGATTTTGTAGCCGGGATTTTTGTTTTGGGTTATTTCGTGGAAGCTACGGTAGGTGATGAGTCCTGTGGCGGACGGGAAATACCCATGGAGGATTGAAGGCAGTGTTTTCCAGGAGATGATTGAATATTGTTCTCATGATACGGTTTGTCTCCACCGTAGATCAACTCGAAATTTGTTGCAAAATCGTTATTGAAAGCCTCCTTTGTTTTTTCAACCGTAGAGAACATGGGAATAGATTTCGTTCCCACAGACGGCGTCAATTGATGATGTCAAAATTTTATCTCGGATTCGGTCTGGTAGAATGGATCATCCAACTCCTTTATGAAGGAGGTCGGGTCGGGCATCACTGGATTCTGCACAAGCAACAGCTAGGTCAAGGGGCGCCGAAAGTGTTTTCCTCCGATGCCTAAGTCAATGCCTTGAAAGCAGAGGATATAATGAATGCGAAAACAAGAGAGATATGATTACGTGAATGTAAAAGTGAGAGTGAATGATGATGAATAATGAATAGTGAGTAATGAATGAACACAATCATAACAATACACGTATTTATAGGAAAAAATAGTAAGTTACCTAGTCGAATTATAACATGTCCTGGACTAGGACTCTTCATCCATTGGTCCCTTTGTAAGCTTATCTCTATCTCGTGAATATTTGAAAAGATCCAGGCTTATCTCATATATATCAGAGTCCTACTTGAACTTGAAAAGAATACTTGAGGCCCATTAAAAACAAACAAAGTCGGCCCATAATGACCAGCCTTGATCAAAGTCCAACATAGCCCAAACTGGGCTGGAACTTGACATGTTGGGCCATATCGGGTAGACCCATTATAAACGGGCTCGGGTTGAAATATTTTCTCGGGATAACAATAGTACCTCCCTAACTGGTCCAAAAGAAGAATGAGTTTAGACCAAGAATGTAGACCGGACCCCGAACTACCTCTGCCTCCTTTGGACGGCCCAGATTTGAATCCGCGTAATGTGTTTTCAACGAACGGTCTAGATGAAGGTCTGATTAGAACCGAGCTCGAATAAAGAGCAATAGACGACAACCTGATGAAACCAAGCTCAAATAAAGAGTTGTAGATAACAATTGATGTTGCCGAGCGGATCGGGCTTTTAAGATAACCATGAGTTGCGTGGGATTACATGATGCCGAGCTTGGTCGGGCTTTGGAGAATACCATTGACGTGGATTTATGACGCCACTGATGTGGACTTTTTGATGCCACTAATGTGGGCTTTTGATGCCACTGATGTGGGCTTTGGATGCCACTATTGTGGACTTTTGATGCCAGACCTGCCCGGGCTTTGAATACCATTGATGTGGGCCACTGACGTGGGCTTTGAGTGCCGGACATGCCTGAGCTTTGAATACCACTGATGTGGGCTTTTGATGCCGGACATGCCCGGGATTTGTATACCACTGATGTGGGCTTTTGATGCCGGACCTGCCCGGGCTTTGAATACCACTGATGTGGGCTTTTGATGCCGGACCTGCCCGAACTTTGAATACCACTGATGTGGGCCACTGATGTGGGCTTTTGATGCCGGACCTGCCCGGACTTTGAATATCACTGATGTGGGCTTTTGATGTCGGACCTCCCCGGGCTTTGAATACCACTGATGTGGACTTTTGAAATGTTGAACCATAGATTGGGTCTTACAGCGAGATTGCATGTCCAATTTGATATAATTGGGCTTTACTATGAGATTGCATACACATGGATGTAAAACAGGGCATTATTGCAAGATTGCACGCCCGATGTCGTAGAATAGGGCCTTACTGCAAGATTGCACGCCCGATATCTATAAAAATACCCAAAATGACACAAGACAATAGAAGTCCAATACATTATTGGGTTAATTAAATGTATGGTTTCACATAAAAAAAATTCACTATGAGATATCTCAAAATATGTCCAACAAGAATAATTTGCTAAAAATAAAAATAATAGAAGACTTATCTGTATTTTTCGAGTTGCTGAGTAGGCTTCGATGTCCGATAGTAAGCGACATGAGTTAATTTCAGGCAAGGTTCATTGAAGAAGCCGAAAAGCCCAAGACATGCGTGTAGTGATCAACGTTGCCCATAATGGAAAAAACAACCAATTGAATCGTAAATTGAAGAAACAAATTAGAATATGAGTAACACAAGTATGTGAGATGGCATCAGCAGTCACACATAAAAGAATAATACTCAAGATGACCAATGGAAAGAGCAAACCCCTTGAAGGTAATATGCTCCAATTCGTCGCCATCTTGCTGCAAAACATAATATGCTGAGTAACTTGTGTAACCGAAAAAAAAATATAATTAGTTTGGGCAAGAAAATATATATTTCTTTCTCTGATACTTTCAATCTCTCCATGGAATATAACTAGTTAGTAAAAATTGTGTAAACTAAAATTTTGTCATAGAATAACCTGAAAATAAAAATCTAGGTCTTTGTAGCATTGTGAACGTTAGTACACGAAGGAAGTGATTACGTGTTTTAATAAGGTCTAACTAGTAAGCAAGAGTTTACATGACAAAAATAAAAGTTTCAACAGGCCCATCTCATTCCCAGCATGCAATAAGGGAAAAATAGCTTTTTCTGTTGGAATTATATTGAGAACATATGTCGAGTAAATGATATTTGTTCTAGGCAACCCGAAAAAAATTCACCATGCAAGTATGATCTAGATCCATGAAGACAAGATGAATATTGAGCTTCATCGGCTCTTCCCAATACACATGGAAAAAAACATGTAATAGCAAAACTTTTAGTGAACTGCTCGTGTAGATTTATTATTATAGCACATAAAAGCACTAATAAACATAGAGGTGGTGGTCAATCAATGTTTAGAAGGTCAAATAAAACAAAGTAGCCGAACCAAATGATAAAGTAATAAATAAAAATATTGAGTGTGAGTATGTAGTGGCTTTTGCTGACAAAACCTCAATTGGTCGAAGACAAGTGCACTTTTTTGCAACTCACGAAGCTATGAATATATGATAATCAAAAGGAAGCTATGGATATATGATAATCAAAACTTCATGAGCGATGGTCTGCATAGAAATTGGGAATTTTTCTCAAACTTTATGCATGTATTTGTATAATCAATCAAGGAGAGATCATGTGTACCTTGTTCCTTTTTGAAAGAATAATTTATTACTAAAACCTAGTTCATAAATTTGATAGGCATCGTGACTGCACGAGGTGATGCTCTTCAGAATAATTTTGGCCTTGGAGTTGAGTTGTCCATGGAGCAGCGTTTTCCAGAATATCTAAGGAAAAGTGCAGAAGATTCCCAAAGTCTTACTTGTAGTACAAATAAAAAAACTGAAAACTAAGTTTCATGGGATGAAACGCCGACAAGCAACGAAGCCTAAGCGAATGGTACAACCCATGAGGAAATCGTTGTTGTCTTCCTTTATGTTTTCCGGTTGTTTCATCGTGGTTTCTGGTGTGTGTTCGGCCTTGACACGCAGGGGGTGAGTTATAAATCAAAAGTTTATGTGAATGCACGAGGCAAAGACAATGGCTCGAACCATGTCCCTTCACCATAAGCAACAATGAAGATGGCCAATTGATAAGTTGCGGGGATTCCAGATAAATTCATGAGTAAGCAAGTCACGGGCTTGGCGGCAAACGAGAGGTAGCCTTTCGCTAGGATTTTGTAGCCGGGATTTTTGTTTTGGGTTATTTCGTGGAAGGTACGGTAGGTGATGAGTCCTGCAGCGAACGGGAAATACCCATGGAGGATTGAAGGCAGTGTTGTCCCGGAGATAATTGAATATTGTTCTCATGATACGGTTTGTATCCACCTTAGATCAACTCGAAATTTTTTGCAAAATCGTTATTGAAAGCCTCTGTAGTGACCCAACCCGGATCCACTACTAATCAGAGTTACTATAAAAGCGCATGCAATTAAAACTTTAAAGCGTAAAGAGCGGATAATTAAAATACAACAAATCCAATCGGCAGAATACAACCGACGATAACAACAAAACGTGCTGATACAAAAGAATGCGATGCACCGGTATCAATTAAAACATATGCAGGAAAACTACATAAACTACAGATACCTGCAATCATCCGATCACTGTCAGCCTCTGCCTGCTCCTGGTTAAGCGCAAAGACCTGACCCTGTGCACGTGGCCTCAAAGAAGAATGACCCCGAGAAGGAGTCTGAGTAGGTTGTCTCTGAGACTGCTGCAGCTGCTGGCGCTGCTGCGAAAACTGCTGCTGGAAAGGTGGCTGCTGGTACTGAGGTGGCTGAACAGATGCCTGAGAACCTCCGGAACCACTCGCTGCTCCAACCAGCATCGGAAAATCCCTCTTCATGTGACCCTCCTGGCCACACTGGAAGCATGCACTGGTCGATCGACCACACTGCCCTGGCGGATGTCTGCGTCTGCACTGACGACAACGGTTCGGCCTCTGACCGCCAAAGTTATGCACTCCACCAGATCCAGAGGAAGAAGAAGAAGAAGAAGTACCTCCTGGCTTCTTGAAAGACTGCTCCTTAGGGCCCAAAGCCCTGACACTCGCTGACCCGGAAAAAGAAGAGTAAAGTTCCCTGTTCCTCCGAATACTGTCCTCAGCCTGGCGACAACGGTCCACCAAATCCTCGTAAGTCCCATCGCCGCCCACATCAACCATCCGATGAATATCAGGATTCAAACCCTGAAGGAAATGGTCGAACTTCTCCATATAACTATCAGCAACATGAGGACAAAAAGGTAGTAGATCAAAGAATTTCTGCTGGTACTCCTCGATCGTCATCGTCCCCTGTCGCAAACTCAGCAACTCACTGGCTTTCGCCTGACGAAGAGCTGGAGGAAAATACAACCTCTGATAAGCAGTACGGAACTCAGCCCATGTGGCTACTCCTCTAGCTTCTATGAACGGTGCGGAAGTAGATCTCCACCACTTTCTCGCGCGTCCCTCTAGCATAAAGGCAAGAATTTCCATCCTATCCTCGGTTGTGCAACGGAAATCCTGGAAATACTGCTTCATCCTCTCAAGCCAATCCTCCGCATCTTCAACTGTCTCACCTCCCGTCAAAGGCTTCGGGCTAACCTCCTTAAATCTGCGCATGCTCACTCGCTTGAGCTCCTCAGGCTATCCTTGACGACGTCTATGATCATTCGGATCACCCCAATGACCGCCGCCTCCCCTATCGTGGCTCTCATCGTAATCTGCCATCTGTTACACAATAACAGATAATAACTTAATCCGCTTTACGAAATTCTCAGTGCAATGCGCTCTGATACCAAAAATGTAGTGACCCAACCCGGATCCACTACTAATCAGAGTTATTATAAAAGCGCATGCAATTAAAACTTTAAAGCGTAAAGAGCGGATAATTAAAATACAACAAATCCAATCGGCAGAATACAACCGACGATAACAATCATGTATAAATATTATTATACAACCAAATCGAAGGTTCAGGGTAAAATCCCTACCCTCTACAACCTCGCACTCTCCCAAGCTCAATCCTGCTGAGAGCCGCCTGGACCGTCCAGCCTCAAACCTGCCCCGTCACAAGGTACACCACAATACCCAAACACAGGGGCGTGAGCTAGAACCCTCAATGCGAAGCAATGATATAAATACAAATATGCGCACACAATATGATTTAAAACTCAAGTGAAAACACTTGCTCATGGCGTCGGGAATATACAGTACCGGCTAGAGAGCGACTCCGCGCGATACTCGTATATTTCATATCAGGGTTGAGCCAACCCTATCCTGACCCGAATCCAAAACAGGATACAAGTCCCATATGGAAACTGTCATACCTGACTCGAGTCCAAAATGAGATTATTGTTCCCTATGGAGACTGTCAATGACTCACATCTCTCGGGATGCAGTCACACGTAAAATCGTGTATGTGCTAAGGCGGTAAAACATGCTAAAACATGATAAGACATATAGCACATACTCATGTAGCATACATGCAATTATATCATGTCGGCTATCTTGGTCAGTACTTACGTACCTCTAACACTGCTGGTCAAAACCTAGCTCCACTAGCCTATACTCCAAGCCTATTAGTCCAGTCTACTGCTACTAAAATGCAAATATCCATGCATCAACAATAAAGCTCTAAAAGCCTTAACTAAGCTAATGCATTCTCCTAAATATTTTTAGGATGCCAAAGCTATACCTGCGTCCGTCGTTAGCCCTTTGCTGTCGATAGCCTCAAAACTAGGCCACAGCTCCGCGACGGCGTCTAGATCACTAAGTCACTTCCGGATTTCCCGTAGGACGCCTAGATCTCCCTAGATCTGAGTTACAAGGCTTAGGAATCGAGAGAGAAGAGAGGAAATGAGCGAGTCACAAATGAACCTCGGCTCCTCTATTTATAGACGAAGTTCGGGCCGTCCGAACTCGGCTTCGGGCCCTCCGAATTGGTTCGGATCCTCCGATCATGACTTCGGATCGTCCGAACACGATCGGATCGTCCGATCCTAACTTCGGGTCCTCCGAAGTCCCATCAGTGACGTCAGCCATGACGTAACCTTGCTGACGTAATTGATGACGTAAGCCCTAACCCTGTTCGGGTCCTCCGATTCCACCGACGGAGCCTCCGATCCTCTTTGGATCCTCCGAACTCCTCTTCGGATTGTCCGAACTCCTCGGGCCTCCGATCCTGACTCCGATCACATTCGGGTCCTCCAAACACCAGTTCGGAGCGTCTGAACCTCCCGAGCCATGCCCACCATTTTCGAGTGTTCTGGATCTATTTTCGGACTCCGTTAATTCATTTGGAATTTCTTTAATCATGTTTTATTAAATTTAAATATGATCACTTGATTAATTATCTATTAATCATAAGATTTGGATACGGGTTACTACAGCCTCCTTTGTTTTTTCAACCGTAGAGAACATGGGAATAGATTTCGTTCCCACATACGGCGCCAATTGATGATGTCAAAATTTTACCTCGGATTCGGTCTGGTAGAATGGATTCTACAACACCTTTATGAAGGAGGTCGGGTCGAGCATCACTGAAATCTGCACAAGCAACAGCTAGGTCAAGGGGCGCCGAAAGTATTTTTGGTGTGACCCCTCCGATGCCTAAGTCAGTGTCTTGAAAGCAGAGGGTATAATGAATGCGAAAACAAGAGAGATATGAGTACGTGAATGTAAAAGTGAGAGTGAATGATGATGAATAATGAATAGTGAGTAATGAATGAACACAATCATAACAATACACGTATTTATAAGAGAAAAATAGTAAGTTATCTAGTCGAATTATAACATGTCCTGGACTAGGACTCTTCATCCATTGGTCCCTTCGTAAGCTTATCTCTATCTCGTGAATATTTGAAAAGATCCAGGCTTATCTCATATATATCAGAGTCCTACTTGAACTAGAAAAAAATACTTGAGGCCCATTAGAAACAAACAAAGTCGGCCCATAATGACCAGCCTTGATCAAAGTACAACATAGCCCAAACTGGGCTGAAACTTGACATGTTGGGCCATATTGGGTAGACCCATTATAAACGGGCTCGGGTTGAAATATTTTCTCGTGATAACAAAGTGCATAGTTAATTGAAGTCACAAGCTCAACTGAATACTAAGTCTACTAATGGGATTAGCTATGGAAGTCTCGAATGAAGACAAATGCTCAACTGAACAAGGATATCAAAGAAGCAGAGCTGGATTCAATCGGGAGTACTCAACTAAATATCTACGACTATTGGGTGGTCAATTGGCTAGTGGCCATCCAGTCAACCGTAAAAGTCAGTTCAAGTTGGTTAGTTTGTAATAAAGTTTGTTAGACAGTTACGCAATCAGTTACACGATTACAAATAATAGTTGCCTTTATATATATGTATATATGTATCAATGAGTTGGAAATAGAACGAGGTTCAGTTCAACTTAGAGTTTGCAAGCTTGGGAGTGAGATCAAGAGCGGTTATTTAGTTTGTTAGCAATGTTGATAGGCAGTAACACATTTAAGTTGGACAATTTGGCAGATTGAATCAGAGCAGTTTAAGTTGGGAAAGTTGGCAGATTGAATCAGAGCAAAAAATTCAAGATAGATCTAGAGCGAGCAAATACAACCGGATTGAAGGAAAAATCAAAAAAGTGTATTAACTTCTGAACGTTTGTGAGAACTGTGTATCGGGGTTCTTGAGGTGTAAGCATAATTGAATTGTAAATCTGTATTCCGATCTTAATTAGATACATATGAACATCACCACTTATTGCTTATAATATATATATTATTACAATACAATATTATGATGATCCATTAATATTCCAATCATACTTTTTCAAACCACTGTAATAAATGCCATCACTTTGTGCTTGCCAATGACAAAAATATTCATCATCACAATAGTACCGGCCGAACTTGGAGGTGAAAGCATCGAATGCCTTGTCTTTAGATCTCCACCAAAGATGACAAAAGTAAAGCGTGTCACAAAAGCTCCAACTAAATACTTCATTCACTTGGAGTGTATGATATCCTAATTCGTCGTTCTTTGCCGCACAATGCAACACTAATTTAGATCCCAGAGGAAGATTATTAGTCACATCCACGTGATACCTGCTCATAATGCAACCCTTGGAGTAATCCAATGTAAATGTCCATACAATCACCACAAACAATATTCCTTTCATCATACTTTAATTAATATTAATATTAATAATATCCACGACTTAATTTTTTTTAAAATTTATATTGTTGAAAAAGTTAGTTAGATATCGGAAATTAAATGTCTTTTTTTTTTAATAACGTCTTTGAAAGTTCAAAGATTTTAAAGTGACTTGTGTTTCTTTCTTGTAATATTGTTGTAATATGATAATATGTCATCATAAAAAATAGGGAAAATTGTTTTTTTGGTCTTGTATGTTTGTCACTTTGCGATTTCAGTTCTTTATATTTTCAGATTTCAGTTTTAGTCCGCTATCTTTATTTTTTTAACAATTTTAGTCATTTTTCCGACGTGTCGCTGACGTGGCACCAATTCAGTGCTGATGTAGAGTTGATGTGTACAGTGTCACGTAAACATTTTCAAATAAAAAGGATTGAAATTGCCAAAAATCAAAACATGCAGGACTAAAACAGAAATGTGAAAACATAGAGGACCAAAATCGCAAAGTGACAAACATACAGGACTAAATTTGCAATTTTCCCTAAAAAATAAAATATATATTAAAAGTGATTTAATTTTCTATTTATCGACAATATAAATCATCTTTAGGTTCCATTACTCAAGATTGATCATAAAATTCGTAAATTTTAGATTATACATGAAATTCAACACTTATGCGACCAACAGAATTACATTACTCTACAATTAAAATGCCAAAAAAATTATTTGATTCATTCGGAAAAGCCCAATGAAATTAATGTCCAAAAGGGTATATGACACATTCATGAAATTAATTAATATTTTAAATATGTTTATACTGCCATTTTTTAATTTCCATTTTTATAAAAAGAGGGTTCATTCAATCCATTAAAATCCAATATTTTTCTTAAATTCAAATAGGTACACAGTTTTATTTCCCTAACTTAAATTATTTTATTGATTATAATTATAAAAATAAATTTATTTTAATTTAAATTTTATATTATAAAAAAAAAACCATATACTCATGATATGATAATATTATAAATATTAATTAATAAAAACAAAAAATGGACAAACAAAAAATACACACATACACATACATTTATGATATATAAATTTCATGTTAAATAATGCATGATATACAAATTTTTTTAGTATTACAATTTTAATCAATAAAATATTTCAAAAAGTGAATGTATCTAATTGAATTAATAAACATGTTTGACTTAAAAAAGCAATTTAAACAAAGGAAAAGATTGACTTCTAATTTTTATCTCGTATTAAACCATTTTCAATAATTCATATATCAATATGTCATTTTATTAATAGTTAATATACAAAAATATATTATACATATACTTACATATATATATATATATTTATATATATATGTGTGTGTGTGTGTTTAATTTGGATTATTTTAATTGTGCTAAAGACAATTTTTATTATCATGTATCTTACATGTTACTTATAAACATGTTTTAATTAAGTTGAATGGAATTGAGAGCTAAGTTCCTGCTTGTTTGGCTGATAAAAGCACACAAATTAAAATTTTAATAAAACAAAGAAAATCTCAAAAATTATATCGCCTAGGATGAGTTTTCGATATATTGTATCAAAAAAATCGATGGGTATAAAAAACATTTATACCGGCACTCAGTCCATATTGATATAATATGGATACCAAAAAAAAATCCTATTAGAAATTTTTTTTATACCTCTTATTAGAGTTTTGATTTCAAGTCAATTCTACGTTTAATATTTGGCCTCGTTCGTTCTTCGATCTCTTTACATTTTGCCCCTTAGAGCACGGTACTCTGACCAGGGGCGGATCCACCATAGGACCTGGGGGGCCACGGCCCCCCCAAAAATTAAATTTTTTTAGTACTATATAATTAATATTTTTATGAAATTAAATATATACCGACGGCCCCTCCAACAATGAATGAATCTCTTGTAGCTTAGTGGTAAAAGGCTCATTTATTATTTTTATGTTCCAGGTTCGAATCCTCCAGCTCTCAGAATTTTTTAAAAAATATATATAGACTTGTACGATAATTAATAATATTTTTTCCCTTTTTTTTTCATTAATATGCTCATATAATTAATTAGGCTTTCATTAAAGTAATAAAATAAAATGATATATATATATTTTAAAGTAATAAAATAACATATTTGAAATAAATAAAAGAGAATGAGCAAATTATATGGAAGATGATTTTCTTTTGGATATATTGAAAGAGAAATTGCTAAAAAAAATTGTGTTGATGTTATCATCGAAACTATAAAAATTCTAATGCACGTCGAATTTCTTTAATGTATAAATATTTTGTTCGAAACATACATTTGATTCTTAATTAGCTGAATATAACCGATACTGTAATTTATCTTTTCTGTTTTAATCTTGTGTCTAACTTGTAGGCGGCCCCCATGCCCAAAATCCTGGATCCGCCCCTGACTCTGACCAAATATCTCAAATATTAATAATAAATTATTCATTAGTTTCTAAAATAATGAAGTTGGTCAAAACTTAGATTCGATTATTTAATTACAGAAAATTAGGAGTAAGTATAGTAATATGTCCTTTATGTGTACTTAGCCTTTTTAATTTTGAAAGTATTTTAAATTTTATATATATATTAGGACAATGTGTACTTAGCCTTTTTAATTTTGAAAGTATTTTAAATTTTTTATATATATAGGCGATTGAAGTCCTGGCCACCTTAACAGATTCTTACTTTCGAAGGTCTCCTACCTCGAAAAGAATTTTACTCCAATAAGGTTATACATCAACATGGTAACTAGTACCTATAAATACTAGATATATGCTAAAATTTTGATTATCACGGGCTAATGTCATAGCTTGTAAATCGTATTAAGCGAGTTCTGTGACATGTTCATCACTTTGTTCAGAAGAATCAATCATTTACCAAAAATTTACTTACTCCACTAACTCGAATATGCCATGAAAGCAAATATTCACATAATATTATATACAATGACACGAACATTTATGAATATTACGACATCATAAAAATACGAGAGTGGTGTAAAAACACATTTAAAAATGTGAAAGAAATCCACTGATCAATGGATTATGATATATATAATATGACTTGACTTTTGCAGAAAAAAACTTGTAAAATGGCAATTATTTTGATGTGATTGTTAATGTCATATTAACGAAATTTAATCAAGGAAATAATTCATTATATTAAAGCCATTTTATCTTTTTATTTAATATTAAATTAGTTTAAATTATCTCTGACGGACAGACTTTAATATTAAAGAGTTACCATGATATATATATATATATATATATATTAATTCTAGCTTCCTATTGCAATTAAACGGTACATTAAATTAAGTTTTGTCTTAAATTTATTTGTATTAAAATTATAATTAAAAAAAAAATTTCCTGTTTTTTCTGTCCAACTTCATAATCAAAGTTCTTCCTCCATCGATTCTTTTGGCCGGCTCTTCACTCCGACTGTGGTGGCTATCCTCGATCGCTGGAAAGATCATTAAGAGATTTTAAATATATCACTTGTCACGTCTCGCGACCAGACATGGCACCATCATTGTTAAATAATTTAATATTACAAATTAAAATAAGTCTCGTAGTTCATTAAAAAATCATGAAAAAAAATCTATTACATTTAACGGAGATGTCTTTTACAATACAAAATAAGAATGAAGTGATAACATAAGAAAAATCAATTAAAAACAAATCCAAAAATTTTCTTGTCTACAAATTTGTTCACCAACCCCACAATATGCCTTATTCATCTTCATCTACTTGGTCTTCAACCTTATATGGGGAGAGAAGAGTATCGGGCAAAACACTCAGCAAGTGGCCGGAGGGAAGTTCGTACACCAAAGTAATAGGACATATATATACACAGAAATGGTTCTGGTTGTGGCATATCTAATAACATGTCCCAACATGAGTCTAGAAAGGATAGATACAGTACTCAAACGAATCATGGAAACATACCAGGGATGAAACATAACATATATTGGAATTCATATAGATGTGCATAATACAAATATACTTGTAAATATGATTTTGAATGTGACATGTCACTAGACCTGTCACGACATGAGTCAAAATATGAAAAGAAAAGAAATAAAAACGGAGCATCAAATTAAATCATATCAGAAACAAAACATAAACATTTGGATGACATTGAAACTTCATTCCATTATTCATGGTTTATTTTTTGTTTCATATATGTTACTATTCTAAAGGCATGACCATTGTTTCGGTTTTATACCCATCGAAGGGGGTCATAAGTACGATTTTATACCCACCGTACAGAGCCATAACATATCATATTATTTCTTTCCACTTAAAAATTAAATCATAACAGTGCCATTTCAAAAAATCGAATCAGAATGCACGAATAAAAAGAGTGGCTGAACGCTTACAAATCAGAGGTATCGAAACAAATGATTTACGATCGACTCTTTCAATGCAACAATAATCATAAGAAGGAACACATGGAATAGAATAAACTTTTACATAGAAAAACATGAATCAAATGGTGGCACAACTGATTTTAAAGCATTTGCGTTATATTTTAAATCATATACATAAGCCCACTTACAGTTATTGTTCTAAAAAATAAACGAGAAAAGCTATTGATTCGCCTTGAGAACCCAGTATTCGAACTTGGGAAGAGTGACGCCTTGAGAATTTCATAAAAATAGAAAACCTAGTTTTGATTTGAGAATGTTAGTTGATGGCTTTGAAGAGAATTCTGTGCAGATTTAGAAGTGAATAAGAGGCTGATGAGGGGGAATCTGCAGCCTAATTTGGGAATGATATCAGCCTTGATTTTGTTCAATAAAGGAGAAAATATCTGCAATGTCTTTTCCTGATTTATCTTTGATTATGTGTCGATTTTTATGTCCTAAATTTCGGCCACCATGTATCTTAAAAATGGAAAGAATATAGCTTCCGAGTTTGAGAGATTGTGCCTAAAACATAAATTTTCTTGGAGGGAAAGTTTTGAAACTGGGTTCTCACATCCCTTCCTTTTTATGAGAAGTTTTTCCGAAAAACTGGAGTTAACTTGATCTTCATAACAGATAAGGATAAAGCTTGCGCATATTCCCTTCAGGTTCTCATGTGGTTTTTCTTTTAGTGCGACTGGAATATATTACTTTGACGTATGGGATCGTCTATAGCGATCCACCCAGATCACCTACAATAAACTTGATTAAACATGTAATTAACATAATAAAAAAATAAACATAATTAATAGCAAAAACCCAGTCGGAGAAATACAACTGAAAAATAAAAGCCAAATAAAATGTTGTGTTACACAACCATATCGATGAGTTGTATCAATGTTAGAGACACCATCGCCCTAGGGAACATGCACGATTTTGATTTGCGCAGGTTCCTGTAGATGGCTCCGAAGCCATTGGAGGGAGGTGAGGATCTGGAGGTTGCTGAGAACTTGATGGAGGGAATAAAAACCTACTTCGAAGTGTATTGTTGCATTGATTAACATAAGATGCAAGCTGTTAAACTCCTTCTTCATAGACTTCTCGTAAATGGTGGAGGTTTACTTCCGCACCTATCTTAGCCAAGTGAGGCTCAGCAACATGGGAATAATTCCATACTGCGCTCCCAGAATCGTACTTTTCTGCAGCTCCATCAAGTGAAGATGAACGAGCTTATGAAATTGAGGCAGGACAACATGAATATAGATGAGTACTGACATAAGTTCTTTGATATGCTACTGTATTGCCCGTATGTTTCCAACAGGTCAGAAGCAAAGTATGATCTTTTCTTAAAAAGCCTCAATCCGGAGATTTATTAACAATTAGCTATCAATGAAGATCAGACGTCGTATGACGTTTTTGTGAACTCGTTGTCATCAAGTGGAGAACAACCTCAAAAGGAACGGGAACTTTTATTCTATTTCATTTTGACCATATAAATCTTTAGGTCCTAAGGCTCAGTCTCTTAAGAAACATGGTGTGTTTTCTTCTTCTGATCATGATCGAGATTTGTGGAGATGTGTTTCAATTTTGAAATAAGAAGGGTCACTGCGGTCGGTGTGGCGAACGTCACCCTACAAACAAAAGTCGTGGATCTGGTGTTGTTTGTTTCCATTGTGGCCAGATTGGTCACGTAAAGAGGGATTGCCCGCAGAATGTTGGAAGATCATCATCTGGTTCATGTTCTCAGGCATCAGTTTTGCAAAGGCCACCAGGGCAGGCGATTGGGAGCAATGAGGAGGTTATTGCAGGTAATTTTAATTTTTTTGGAATTCTTTCTTTCGTTCTCATAGATACTAGTGCATCACATTCTTTCATTTTGTCACGTTTTGCTAAGCGTCATAGATTGTCGTACATATCCCTAAACGTAGTATTGTCAGTGTCTACTCCAATAGGCCATTCAGCTTTGGCCAAGCGTTTAGTATTGTGATGTACTTCAGAGTTTGAGGCACTGAGTTTTTAGAAAATCTTATGCTTCTAGCGATGGAGAATTTTGACAATATCTCGGGTATTGATATTTTAACTTATTATAGAGCTACGGTGGATTGTATAAAAAAATTGTTCAGTTTCATCCAGTTGAGGGTCCGGGCTAGTTTTTCTATGGCGCGACCCTTATGCCTCTTGTTTCAGCTCTGAGGGCTTGTTAGGCTATACAGGCGGGAAAGGAAGGATATCTTATTCATGCTATTGATACATCCGTAGGTAGGAGCAAAGTATAGGATCTACCAATGGTTTGAGAGTACCTAGATTTTTTTTGAATAAAAAACTTTATATTGTCTAACATCGGGAGCACTAAAGGTTAACAGGTCTTCTGAAACCATTACCAATTTCCTCGTGGAAGTGGAAAGATGTCACCATGATTTTTTGGTAGATTTTCCGATTACACCATGAGAGATGAATTTCATTTGGTTGATACTTGATAGATTGATTTCCACGTGGAAGTGGAAAGATGTCACCATGATTTTTTGGTAGATTTTCCGATTACACCATGAGAGATGAATTTCATTTGGTTGATACTTGATAGATTGATGAAGTCAGCTCATTTTCTGACACTTCAAGCTAACTTTTTGATAAATCATTATATTGAGTTGTACATATGAAGATGGTTGGATTACATTGAATTTCATCCAGAATAGTGCCTGAAAAATATCCTAAGTTTACATCGTTGGTTAGGCACGAATTTGACATTCAGCACAACATTCTACCCACAGACAAATGGACACTCGGAACGAGTTATTAATATTCTTGAGGATATGCTCGAGAAATTTTTGGGTTGTAAAACATAAGAGATCTTGATTTTGATGATAACAAAACTTGTTATTGTGTTTATAATATATTTAATCAAGTGTTATATTTGTAGATCAAAGTTGAAAGTTTTTGAGCTGGAACTCAAGTTACTCAAGTTGGTACAGTTGATTAAATCGAACATATCTCATCGCTCGGTGATCCAAATAACTTGAGGCTAAAACGGTTTCAACGCTTACTCAAATATCTACAAGTAATATTTCAGACCAAACCAGTTAGTTCGGATGTTATCTAGGCGAAATTTGGTCGCAACATCGAACTGGATGCATTCGTTATTGTACCAGATCAAACATTACCAGCTCTGGTATTTTGGCTAAATATTACAGCTCGCTTATTTAAACGGGAAGATTCAGTATGCATTACGAAGCTAAGAGAATTCTCTACAAAGCATTGTTACAAGTAAAATCCTGAATCAGAGTTTAAGAAGCTGATAAATCAAGATGAAGTTTCTGATCCTACTCTGAAATTCTGAAAACAGAATTTCTGACATAGCTGAGTATTTCAAACATAGCTCTCTCTTACGAACTTGAAATCAAGTGATTCTTGATTCTGTGGAAATATAAGAAAAAGGTCTACAACTTCTATGTTTACTTTTTTGTTCATAAATCAATGAATCAAGATCTATAAGTATGTAAAAAGATCAGATCAAATATGTACTAGACCATATCAGATCAAATCAACTATGAACCAACCAAATCAATCGAATCAGACCAAAACAATTGAACAAGACCGGATCAAAGTTTGACCAGATCAAATTTTGACCAGATCAGATCGGTCAAAACAGTCCGATGAACAGTAAAATCATCTCAAGTTGAGAAAAATTCCAGCAACTCAAATATAGCCGTTGCAACTTCAGAAAATATTGTTCAAAAACTTCCCAAACGGTCATATTCTTGAATCTAACATTCATATCATTCTTGGAGATATAAATACAACACTTTGAAGATGAAAAAAAAAAGAATACAACACTTTGAAGAAAAAACATTAAAAGCATGGGCAGATTATAGAAGCAAAAGAAGCAAGAATGAGAGCAAGCTCAAGGTGTGAGGAATATGAAAAAGAGATGAGCTTTCAATGTTAAATCTTCTACACCAAACCCACTTTATAGAACACTCTTGCACATCCAATTCTTGTTGAATATCATTTGAAGAAAACTCGCTCTCATACACGCAAAGAAATATTTTTTGAAAGATTAGTTGAGTGAAAGTCTTAGCACAAAGAAGTTAAAATTTTATTTGTAGTCTTGGCAAAAGTGGCGTTAAGCAATATGTGTATTGTGAGGTTGAGACCTACAATCAAATGTTCAAGTGTTCTAGGAGTTCTTATTTAGGCATTGTATAAGTCCTAAACCGGACAAATAAGATGTATAAATCAAAGTCTTCTAGTGGATCCTTCCGAGAAGGATGAAGGGGTGACATAGGAAATTGAGCTTCGAACATCCATAAACAAATTTGTGTCTATTTTTTTATTGCATTTAATTTCTTATTGCCAATGTTTTAGTATGCATTGTTGAAGCATTTTATGTGTTTTTCATACACCAAAATATTGCATACAAAGTGTTTGATCAAATGATTCAACCAAACTTTTTTTATTATTTCAATTTGCATTCTTTCAAACGATTTTCAAAATGTTTATTCAGTTTCTACGTATGATTATTTCAAGTGTATTCCGCTTGATTTGGAAACCAAACTCGATATAATTCATTGGTGAACGGTTTATTTTTAAACATTTCAAGAATGAGCTATTGTAGCTCTAAAATACTTTTAATTGTGTATTCACCCCCCTCTACACACGTATTTCGATCCCAAAAATTGGTATCAAAGCGGGTTGTTCTTCAAAGAGAATTTGAAACTGATTTTGATCTTCAAAATTTCGTTTTTAAGATTTTCTAATACATATATGCATAGTTGAGAATTTTTGGCAGCTTGCAGCGAGTTTGCTAAAAGCGACATAACTCCTTTCTCAAGTGTCCAAACGACAAACCGCTTTTTGCGTTGCAATATAAACTTGTAGGGGATCAAAGTGTTATAAAATTTGAAGCCTAGTAATGTGTGATGAAAAGCATTTTATTCAATGAATTCAGCTCATGTGTGTTGTGGCAAAAACTGGGCATGGACAAAAAGTTGGTGTTTTTGTCAAGAAGCTCAAGGATGTTGCACTCATTAGTAGAAAAAACAAATAAACTCAAATTTTGGTCACACGTCATCAAGAAAACTCGGTACACTCGTTCTAAATTTGATTTAAGAGAGCTTTTGAGTTTGATTGCCAAAATGATATTCTACGTGTGCTAGCACATATTGAATTAAGAATGTCTAGTCATTGCACTTACAATTGTGGTTGTACTTAATGACTTAAAGGACGCTTAAATGCTTTATAAATATTTCAGTTGGCATATCAATCTTGATTTTGTGTTTCTTTCTAGTTTGAGATAATTTGGTTTAATTTTGGTGAAGCTTGCTAATTGTCAACTTGTTTATTTATGTTGGAAATTTATGTGCATTGCATTTTTTTTTTTTTTAAAAAAATGTCGTTTAGTTATTCCTCTACTTTTATCGATTTCAAAGATTCAAAAATATAGGGGGAGAGCTAATTATAATTTTAAAGGGGAGAAATTTTTTTGCTTAAAATATACCTTTTTGATTCACACAAAAAGTGAGAGAAATATATTACATAAAATATGATTTTTGCATTACTTGAGTTTTAATATTCATACTTTTATCCAAGTTTTGTGATCATAAAAAAGGAGAAGATTGTTGGGTTGTGAAATACAAACAATCTTGATTTTGATGATAACAGAACTTGTTATTGTATTTATAACATATTTCATCAAGTGTTGTAGTTGTAGATCAAATTCAGAAGTTTTTGAGCTGGAACTCAAGGTGGCGCTGTTGATTAAATCGAACATATCTCATAGCTCGGTGATCCAAATGACTTGAGGTCAAAATGGTTGGACAACTTGCTCAAATATTTACAAGTCAAATATCATATCCGATCAGTTAGTTGGGATGTTATCTAGGCGAAAGGTTGATCGCAGCATCGAACTAGATGCTTTCGTTACTGTACCAGATCAAACATTACCAGCTCGGGTATTTTGGCAATCTCTTACAGCTCGCTTATCCAAACAGGACAATTCAGTATGCATTAAGAATCTACGATAATTATCTACAAAGCATCTTCACAAGGAAAAGCCTGAATCGGAGTTTAAAAATATGATAAATCGAGATGAAGTTTCTGATCCTGCACTGAAATTCTGAAGAACAGAATTTTTGACAAAGCTGAGTATTTCAAACGTATCTCTCTTGTACAAACTCAAAATTGAGTGATTCTTAATTCCGTAGAAAGCCAAGAGAAAGGGCTACAACTTTTATATTTACCACTTTGCCCAAAAATCATTGAATCAAGATCTATAAGCATGTGAACAGATCAGATCAAATATATACTAGACCAGATCAGATCAAATCATCTATGAACCAGATCAGATCAATCGAACCAGAACAGATCAAAGTTTGACCAGACCAGATGAGTTTGACCAGATCAGATAGGTCAAACCAGTCCGATGAACAGTAAAATTAGCTCAAGTTGAGAAAAATTTCAGAAACTCAAATATGACTGTTGCATCTTCAGAAAGTGTCCAAAAACTTCTCAAACGGTCATATTCTTGAATCTAACATTCATATCATTCTTGGATATATAAATACAACACTTTGAAGATAAAACAAGAGCAGAGAATGGGGAATTAAAAGCATGGGCAGATTATAGAAGCAAAAGAAGCAAGAATGAGAGCAAGCCCAATGTGTGAGGAACAAGAAGAAGAGATGAGCTTTCAACGTTAAATCTTCGTTCTACGTCCAAATATTGTTAAATATCATTTGAAGAGAGCTCACTCACACACACATGAGAGATGTTCTTTGAAAGATTAGTTGAGTGAAAGTCCTAGCAAAAAGACGTTAAAGTTGTGTTTTTAGTCTTGGCATAAGAGACGTTAAACATTATGCGGATTTTGAGGTTGAGGCCTACAATCAAGTATTCTAGTATTCTTATTTAGGCATTGGATAAGTCCTAAACCGGATTGGATTTGTACAAATGAGTTATATGAATAAAAGTCTTCTAGTGGATCCTTCCGAGAAGGAAGAAGAGGTGACATAGGAGATTGATCTCCGAACATCCATAAACAAATTTGTGTCTATTTATTTATCTCATTTACTTTCTTATTGTCAATGTTTTTAGTATGCATTGTTGAAGCATTTTATGTGTTTTTCATTTACCAAAATATTGCATACAAAATGTTTGATAAAATGCTTCAACCAAACTGTTTTTATTATTTCAACTTGCATTATTTCAAACGATTTTCAAAATATTTATTCAGTTTTTACGTAGGATTATTTCGAGTGTATTCCACTTGTTTTGAAAACCAAACTCGATATAATTCATTGGTGCTCGGTTTATTTTTAAACATTTCAAGAGCGAGCTATTGTAGCTCCAAAATATTTTTAATTTTGTATTCACCCCCCTCTACACACGTATTTCGATCTCAAAAAAAATATATTTTAGTCGTGTACATGATTTATTTATTGATTGGGGTTTTATATATATTAATTTTTATATATTTGTTTTTCAAAAAAATGTATAATTATTTAATATATATATATATAATTTTATTATATATATATGTGTGTGTGCGTGTGTGTGTGTGTGTTTGTGTGTGTTAGTATTTAAAAATATATTATATTTGAATAAATAATTTATTAATTATTAAAATAAAAATATATTATAAAAATAATAAGATATTTAATTTTTTATAAATTTAAAAATAATATAAATTTATTTTTACCTTCAAAAATAAAACGTGCAATTGAATTTACTAAAAATAATTGGACTTAAAAGCAATTTTACTCAAAGATAAAATCAAATTTTAAGTTGAATCATGTACCAATTAATTTATTTTTATTAGTTTTGATACCAATTTTACATTTTATCAATAATTTGTGTACCAAAATGAATTTTACTCAAAAATTATTTAAAAAAAACATAAGAATGTAAATATTATGTGTCGAAAACATTTGGGAAATTGGCGGTACGAGTACACTTGAAATTAATAATTATGAAATTTTGTGTTTTTTTTTGGTCATGATGACCATTGTGCTAAATTCATAATAATAGCATAAAAATAGAGTTATAAAACTAAATCCAATCTTCCAATTCTGACTTCGACACATAAGATCTTTAAAAAATTAATAATAAATTCCAGAAATTTCATGATACCTTAGGACATAACATGCAAGGGTTGATATTTAATAAGAAATAAGAGGTCCGATCCACTAAAAGTCAATATATGAATCTAATGTCCCTAAAAATATATGGGTTATATCCGGCCCGAATCCAATAAACTATGTTCTTGCAAGGGTACTTTGAAGTCCATTAAACCCTATTTTATGAGGAGCCCAAGTTGGAATAGCCCAGCTAAGATAGAAGGACGTAGTGGTTTTAAGGTAAGGCCTAAATCATAAAAGCCCACTGGGCCGAGCCCTATTTAGGCAGGTCGGATGCCTAATATGGGCTTAATACGAGGTCTTACGATGGGATAAAGGTCCAATCAATTATCAAAAGTGATTCATGATGCACAACCTTAATTATCCAACCCATTGGATTAGGCTCGAATTGGGTGACGTAGAGACCCAACCCAGGCCCAATTTGTAGAAGCTTCGATCATATCTAAGGATCTTTGATAGATAAGGATAAGACCTAACCAATCTATGATTTGATATGGTTTGTAAGTCAGTTCAAGACTTCAGATTGCCAGGGTAACTGAGTTCTACTTGATCTAGGTTCCTATCTTGAGTAGAGTTACACCCTAATACAAATTCTATATCAACAAGGTAACTTATACCTCTAGCCCCTATAAATACAATTATTTCTTATGGTTTTACACATTCACCTCTTGTTCACATACTCACACACTTATTCTTTGTTTGCTCTCATTTTTTTTTTTTCTGAGCACTGACTTAGGCATCGGAGGGGTCACGCCAAAAACACCTTCGGGGCCCCCTAACGGAGTTTTTTTTTTGTGCAGAGCACGAGACGCCCGACCCGATCTGCTTCATTGAAGATTTGAAGATCCGCTCTACCAGACCGAACTCGATGTAAAATTTTGGTATCATTAGAATCCTTACCCAAAAAATACATAAAATTAAAATCGAATGTTGAATACCAAAATTGGATAGATTTTAATTCATTAATTTCATATGCTAGTATTTCATTGCACAAGTTGTGTGCTCGTACAATCAATAGCATTGTATGTGTTGCGTATTCGTACAGTTCGTGTTTTAAACGAAAACAAAAAAAAAATTATAAAATTTTAAAAATAGAAATAATATAATGTTTTCCTAAATAAATAGTCTAAAAATGCAATATTATATATATATATATATATATATATATATATATATATATATTTAAAAAGTGGGTAGCATTTTTGTGAATAAAAAAATGTCTAAGCTGGGCATAAAATGAGCGCGATTTTGGTAAATAATAAAATATTTAATACCTAAAAATATGAAGTCATATGAAATGATAAATCTTTTCTAACAATTTCGGTTTTATAAGATAATAAATTAGAATATAAATGTAATTTCAAATCAAATTTCACAAATTAATTAAATGAATTAGTTTATACTTTATTAATATAATACGATACGAAGAATTTTACACACATACACAGATAATATATATATATATATATATATATATATATATATATATATATATATATATGAAGGTACACATTTTAATTTAACTAGTAAGTATGATGTGCATGCGCTAGACGTGTTATACAATCTGAAAATACAAAATTTATAAAAAGTTAAAGAAAATTAAATATTTATGTAGATTTATTTGGAAAAAAAAAATTTAATTGTCAATTGAAGTTTGAATAAAACGCATGGTGTTCATTCTAAATTCTATATATTAAAAAAGTATTACTAATTTTTCTGCCATTTAATTTTTACTTTTTGGTCATGACTATGTTGTGAGTTTTTTTATTTTTCTATTAAAATCAGCAATCTTATCATCATCTTGAATCTTTGTAATAACTTTTTTTGAAGATGAATGACTTTGATTTTCTTTATGAGATTTAGTTATTTTGTTTACGTTTGTTCTTCTCTTATCATCAGTTCGTATCTTATTCATGTTATGAATATTTCGTTTTCTTATAACTATAACATTTATCTTTAATTGTTTTAGTTTCTCAAAACCATCTCTAATTATTCATAGTGTCGCATTTTTATATGAGACGGAATTGTCTAATTTGAAAATAAACTTATGATTTTATTTTTTTGAGTGATAAATATGTTTTTTTTGCTCCAATGTACATGGGCGATATAATATAAAATACGTAATTATTGTAAATATTAAAAGATAAATATAAAAATATTGAAATGAATATTTTAAATAAAAAAATATTTTAAATTATCTTACAAGTGTGCGGGTAGTTATATTTCTCTATAAAACAACAATAAAGGACACTTAACGTTTCTTCAAACAATGTCACTTAATTTAGATGTTTCACTTTGATCTTGGATTATTATTGTTAATTGTACCTAAACTATCAATTGTGAGAATGTATACACAATAATTAAATTTTTTATCGAAAATTTATATGTGTGTGTGTGTATATATATATTAGCATAGTTGAGTATTTTATGGCGTCTATTATATTGGTCTTAACACAATTTTTGCAATTAAATCCACCAGAACTTTTGATAACATGATCATAAAAGTTACTGCAAACCTTATACCACGACAATGCTTTATTTTCAATTTAATTGGTGAGTTATTTGATTTAATTACTTGTCACATATGAAGATTATCCGATATTGTCGATTTATTTTAAAGTCATATTCAATATAGGAAATTTGATTACATTTAATTGATTTTATAGATTTTAAAAATTCACGGGTATTCAATCCGAACTTTTGTACTCTTTATAAAATTCTAACAATATTCAAAATAGACTTTACTATATTTTTTTTAAAAAATAGATATTAGACATAGACTTTTAAAATTTTGGGAAAATTGCATATATCACCCTTGTGAAATCCCGGGTTTGCAGATAACCCCCTATGAAATTTTTTTAAACTAATAACCCCCTGTGTTTCTAGATTGTAGCATACACAGTGTAGTGATCCGTATCCAGAATTAATGATTAAGGGGTAATTAATCAATTAATCATGTTTAGATTAAGTAAAACATGATTAAGGAAACTTCAGATGAATTAACGGAGTCCGAAAATGAATCCAGAACACTCGAATTGGCCGGGAAGGTTCCAAAGGATCGGACGATCCGAACTAGGTTCGGAGGATCCAAACTGGGAATGGAGCCAAGGATCGGGGGATACGAGCAGTTCGGAAGCTCTGAAGCCGAGTTCGGACGATTCGAACGTGAACAAGGACACGTGTATTCATATCATGGGATGGCTGACGTCACGAGTGACATAATATTGACTTCGGACAATCCGAAGAGCTAGTTCGGACCATCCGAACAGTGTATTGGACAGGTGCATGGTTGCATGCAATTGGATTGACACGTGGTGGAGATCGGACGATCCGATGCTGCAATCGGATGGTCCGAAGCTGATCGGACGCTCCGAAGGCAGGATCGGATGGTCTGAACGTGTTCTATAAATATGTGGTCCGAGCTCCTCATTCGTTCAAATTCCGAAATCCTCTCCTTTGCCCACGTGGCTCTATTTTAGGGCTTTGTGTACTCTTATTTTAGAGTTAGAGTAGGAAATATATTCTAGCATAGACAGACAGTGTCTGACATAATAGCGGAGCAGTGATCGTGTAGCGGAGCCGTGCTCGAGGCTGTGGAGCTGCAGCAGGGGTGTGCCCCTAGTTGCGGGATAGTTGCCATCAGTGGGATGACGACAGACGCATGTATAGCTATGGTTTTCTTAAATTATTTAGGAGTATTCAATAGCTTAGTTAAGGCTTTTAGAGCTTTTTGGTTGATGCATGGGTATTTGCATTTTAGAGTGAATGATAGGCTTGGAACCTAGAGTGGAACTGCTAGGAGTATGCATGTAGTAAGGTACGTAAGTACTGACTGAGATAGCCAGCGGGTATGCATGCTTATGTGTTGCATTTATGTGTCATATTTTGCATAGATTATTATGCGTCATGTGCATATTATATTGTGCATGTACATCTTTTTAGATGAGCCATGGAGAGCCGCTCAGCCCTGTTGGGACGGTTGATGTCGAGTGCCCCGCAACCGATGGGTTTGCCGGCACTGGCATCAAGAGGACACGGTCCACGTCCGTTAGGAATGAGCAGTGTACGGAGGGTTTGCTCCCCGGGTTGTACCACTCATGTCCTAAGTGCCATTACTGAGCAGTTGTATACTGTTATTCCAGATATGGATACCCTGTCATTTGCATGCATCATATTTGTATGTTTTACCTGTGCTTTCGTATTGAGCTTAGAGCTCATGTACAGTATTTTCTGTGTATCTGGACACCCTATTCGATGGGGCAGGTGTAGGTGCAGGCTTGAGCACCAGGAGCTTGGAGTGGCCAGTGACCTTGGAGACAGCAGGATTAGCTGTAGGTTTTTGCCCTTAGAGATTGTTTATTCGATTGGGTTGTATAATCGAATTTGTTTAAACCGGTTGTATTCTGCCGGTCTGTCTTATCTTAAGTCTTCCGCATATTTATTTTAATGTATGCTTAATTATGCTCTTAACTCTGATTAGGTAGTGTATCCGGGTTGGATCGATACATTTATTGGTATCAGAGCATGCATGCAAAGAGACTTGGGATATAGTACTGAGACTTTGGATTATCCTTGTAGGATTGGTGAGACCTTATGAAGGATGGTTTAGTTCTTCATTGTCGAGGGTTGCGGCAGAAGTTTTTACTATAAGGAATGCAACAGTGATGAGAACACCAGTGGTAGCACATCGATAGATAGGTTGACTGTTGTGGCGGTTCATCATTCGATGCATTGGGATGCTGATCGAAGAACATATGGATTCTAGCCGGGGAAGACTGGAAGGGAAGATCGAGTATATCATGTCAGGTACCTCTGAGGACTTTTTGGAACGAATGGTGTGTAATAACCCATGTGGTTCCAGTCCTAAGAGATTCTCCACTCGTAGTTGGAGAGATTGTCATAGAGACCTTTACCAGGGAATGCCTCGAGTGGCTAAGTCATGGCTGGTTGTGAACGTAAGGTCGTTAAACTCATGCAGAACATGGTTTTCCGGTACGCCTGTATCGATGCTTTTGGTAGACGTACGGGAAACTTCATGTTTAAAAGCATAACGTGAATGCAAGAAGAAAGCTGACGGTAGATCATGAGCAGAAGAGGTCGACTGACATGCACTGACTTAGAGCATAGCTGGTTAGCTATCACATGCCAGTTCTCCGGAATTCTTCGCGGGAGGACATGTAGAGAGACTTGGAAGGGAGTACGCTTGCATCGATGTGTGTGTCGATTAGAGGCTTCATGTTGAAAGAACCGAAGAATAGTACGATGATTTTAAATACTGTATTGTTGTATTTGTAAACAGTATTTCAGTTGTAATGAATCATCATAGTTTGGTTGTATCATTTCAAGTTGATGGTTGTACATTTTCATTGTATTTTAATTACTGTATGTATTACATGGGATTGTAATAAATAAATTGTACATAAATTGAAGTAATGATACATGTATTATTTATCCAGCAATTATGAATGATTGCAAGTGATTTTTCTAAGATTGACATTGTTCTAGTTGATTAGTGTTCAACTACTGTAGCTCATGGATCTTGAGTAAGCCAACTGTAATTGTTTAACTTGTGGTTAGTCTAGGCGTTTCCTAGGATTGACTTAGCTAGACAGCAGACTAAGTTAGTGCCAGTGATGAGTGGACTCATCTAGAGCCTTGGGATTATTGTTCAGGTTAGAACATTCGGCTTGTTCTAGGTTGTTTCCTTAGAATAGTAGTCCGACCTTTGTAGGTTAGGACTTTGTGATGATGAGTTTTGTCAGAAACCAGGTCGAGTATATGCCGAGAGTTGTGGACTATGACCATGACTAGATGTGATGGGGCGCGACCCTTTGCCAGTGTTACTCTGGGAGTCTTTGTACTTCAGAGGTTGCCTTGGGAGCCTTCGTGCTTCAGGATTGGCAGTAGGAAGGCTACTCAGTCTAGGGATTTGGTAGCAGTCAAAACAGGGTATGACCTTGGATTGGATATCAGGTTTGATATCATTGGCTAAATATCGTCTGGGTTTTGTCAGAGATATTAGTTTGATTGTTCTGCCGTGAGAACCAGTCTTGGAGGGAATTCCTTGACGAGCATGTTCTTTGAGCAGATAGGTTTGACCTAGTATATACTGCTAGACGTGTGGATCTAGTAGGTAGATGAATTTCTACCAGTCGCAATTGGGATTCCTTGCGTTAGGATTCACCCAGGTTTTGGATTGTAATCTGCCTTGGGTATTGTGTTGCTCTGTGATGATGGACTTCATCAGTAGTGGACTATATCAGATGCTAAGGATTGGACATGACTATTTGAGGCGTGAGGGTAGCGTGACTTGTGCCAGTGTACACTTGGTGGTGATTCGAGGTCGGACATCGTGGTAGGCTACCTCAATCCTAAATGGTGCACAGTATTAGCAAGAGATATAATCAGGAGCGTGTTCGAAGATTATGGAAATCTTTGGGGTTCATTAGTGTAATGTTTTGGACTTGACGAGCCGTGGCGTTCATTCTAAATGAACGAGGTAAGGATAGTGAGTCCAGTGATTGCGCTAAGTATTGTCTTATGTTTTCAAAATTAAGCGCAGGATTTTCCATGGGATGGAAATGATCTAGGTTGATAGATCATGGGAACTTCTTGGGGTTTAGTTTGCTTTGGTGTTTGCTCCGAGTGAACAAAGCAGCGGTTAGTAGTGCTGGGATGGCGCAGGGCTTGTGCCAAGTAAACTACTTATGTATTGTTATCTGACACCGTCAGAAATGGATGTGAGACATTCGATGCAGCCATTCGATTTTCCTAGGTGTTAGGGAATAGTTCTCCGTGGCAGCTGAGTCATGGATTTTGACCGAGCCATGTAGGTTGGATGATTAGTGATGGTCTGATTTGATGATTGCGAGCATCAGTAAATCGACAAGGTCGATTAGTAGAGTCCAATCAGTTATGATTAGGATGTAGCAAGCGAGAAATACTTGGGATAGTATTTTGTTTCATAATGCTTGGGAGATGGGTACTTGGTACAATCTCAGAGCATTCGGAAATTTGGATGATTTTTGTAGTCTTTAGGATGCCGGAGACGAATAATTTGGGATTGTTGTAATCGGGAACGATTGCAATTGGATTTGTATGATCAAGTTAGACGCTAACTTGACAATAGAGACAAGCAAGGGAATTGGTAGTTCCCAAGATAGTGTTTCGTGTTTAGGAGAAGCCAAAATTGATTTCCATCAATTGCTTAGTAATAGAAATGATCAGGAAAGGATCATGTTTTTGTTTCATGTGGGAGTTGTCCATTGAACAACAATAGTGAAGGTCGTCAACCAGACATTTCGGTGAAGTGTTCATGTGAGGACATCTATGCATACAGTTGTGTTTGGATCCGACGAGTAGTTGGAAATGCTAAAGGACATTAGCAAGAGGACATCAGTTTTCTGATCGTGAGATGTGACATTATCTAGGATCTAGTTCTCGAGATCTAGCAGGAGGTGTCATTAGTCTTTTAGCGTGTGATGCGCGATGTCTCTGAAATGACAGATATAGTAGATTTTCGACTTAGTAGCCAACGAGGTTTGCCTTTGGAATCGAAGATTTCGCAAGATCGGGATGGATCGAATTTTTTCTTACCAGTTAGTGAGTCACATCCGTGCAGACTGTTTTTCAAGGATATTGCGTTTTAGCAATTGACAATGGTCGGATGCGTGATAGGTAGCTAGTGATGATGGTGTCATCAGAGACTCCGGAGAGTTATACCAGGCGCAAGCGACTGTCGATTTTCGAGATGGATTAGGAAGTGTTTCCATATGTCTGTGCACTGTGGAATGTCCCAATCGAGAATATTGGTGGGAGCTTGCCTTAGTCTTGATGTGTGTACAGTGATTGCGAATATGTATAACTATCAGGAGGATGTCAATCGATTAAATTCATGGGTGAATAACCTATGGTTGAGATGATGTAGATCATCAGAGGTGTAATAACTTCTATTGCAATGTATACGTGGCTTCGTAGGCCAATGGTTAAGAAATGACGTCGTGTCATGATTTTCAAGTGATGATAGATTTCATCAGGGCACAGTTATTGATTACACTAAGAAATGTGAGTTGTGATTCGCACTAGACATGGTGGGCTGAATTCCCAGTATTGCTTGGGAAGCTCGTTTGCTTTGGTAGAACATGGGAAGGATGACCAATCTGGGAATCATGTTAAGCAGTTACGTTGGAGTATAGCTTTGTGTCAACTAGATTCTTTTGGAGCCATTAGATGGTTAGATTCAGTTAGTGATTCGACGAATGTAGTAAGCCGGTCATATTATGACTTGGTCTTCGTCAGTCTAAGATCTTTCCTTGGGACGATGATCTCGATCGAGCGAGTGTTGTATCCTTGGGGATCAGTGAGATCGTAGTCAGGATGGAAGATGTATCCTTGTTATGATACATTAGCGCCACAAAAGTTTTGACTGTCGTCAAGTAGCGCGACAATCTTTGGTTGGGGGAATACTAATGCGGTTCAGCATTAAAGGAGCTTACAGGGAATTCTACAAGAGTCTGAGTGTGTCGGAAGCTATTTCGACCAGACACTCAAGCAAGTGTCTCTAGTACGTTCTCGAGGTTTTACCCTAGATTTCGAGGACAAAATCTTTTAAGGGGGAGAGAATGTAGTGACCCATATCCAGAATTAATGATTAAGGGGTAATTAATAAATTAATCATGTTTATATTAAGTAAAATATGGTTAAGAAAACTTCAGATGAATTAACGGAGTCCGAAAATGAATCTAAAACACTCGAATTGGCCGGGAAGATTCCAAAGGATTGGACGATCCGAACTAGGTTCGGAAGATCCGAACTGGGAACGGAGCCAAGGATCGGGGGATACGAGCAGTTCGGATGCTCCGAAGCCAATTTTGGATGATCCGAACGTGAACAAGGACACGTTTATTCATATCATCGAATGGCTTGCATCACAGGTGACATAATATTGAGTTCGGACGATCCGAAGAGCTAGTTCGGACCATCCGAACAGTGTATTGGACAGGTGCATGGTTGCATGCGATTGGATTGACACGTGGCGGAGATCGGACGATCCGATGCGGTGATCGGACGGTTCGAAGCTGATCGGACGCTCCAAAGGCAGGATCGGACAGTCCGAACGTGTTCTATAAATATGAGGTCCGAGCTCCTCATTCGTGCAAATTCCGAAATCCTCTCCTTCACCCACGTGACTCTATGTTAGGGCATTGGGTACTATTATTTTAGAGTTGGAGTAGGAATATATTCTAGCATAGTCAGATAGTGTCTGACATAGTAGCGGAGCAGTGCTCGTGTAGCGGAGCCGTGCTCGAGGCTGTGGAGCTGCAGCAGGGGTGTGCCCCTAGTTGCAGGATAGTCACCATCAGTGGGCTGACGACGGACGCAGGTATAGCTATGGTCTCCTTAAATTATTTAGGAGTATGCAATAGCTTAGTTAGGACTTTTAGAGCTTTTTGGTTTATGCATGGGTATTTGCATTGTAGAGTGGATGATAGGCTTAGAACCTAGACGGGAACTGCTAGGAGTCTGCCTGTAGTAAGGTACATAAGTACTGACTGAGATAGCCAGCGGGTATGCATGCTTATGTGTTGCATTTATGTGTCATATTTTGCATAGATTATTATGCGACATGTGCATATCATATTGTGCATGTACATCTTTTCAGATGAGTCATGGAGGGCCGCTCAGCCCTATTGGGACGGTTGATGTCAAGTGCCCCGCAACCGACGGGTTTGCCGGCACTGGCATCAAGAGGACGCGGTCCACATCCGGTAGGAATGAGCAGTGTACGCAGGGTTTGCTCCCCGGGTTGTACCACTCATGTCCTAGGCGCCATTACTGAGCACTTGTATACAGTTGTTCAAGATATGAATACACTGTCATTTGCATGCATCATATTTGTATGTTTTACCCGTACTTTCGTATTGAGCTTAGAGCTCACGTATAGTATTTTCTGTGTATCTGGACACCCCATTCGATGGGGCAGGTGTATGTAGTGACCCTACATGGAATCACCTACTAACTGGAAACTAATAGCATGCATTAAACTTAATACAGCAAAATTCTTAACAGAGTAAAAACGTGTGGAAACATAATCCATAAATTACATAACAGCTTAGGAAAACATATCTAGGCTTAAATCTGTAGTGATACAACCATATTGAAATGCTTAAAATAAACTGTCTAAAACATTTATACAGCTAAACAAATCATGCTGTATAAAATCCCCTGAAAAGCTCTGGCTCCCTAATCCTGCCTCGAGCTACCGGCTCCGTCCATCCTGCGACCTGCCCCGTGGAATGGGTGTCCAAGATAACAAATAGGACGTGAGCGCTAACGCCCAGTACATAAACATGAGTAAACATATGTATATGATGCATGCAACATGATGACTGGTAAATGGTCATCTGAAAAGTCATGCTCAGTACCGGCGCCACATGAGTGCTGCCACCGCACGGATCAACCTCTGGGTGCAACCACACTCGTCTAATACACCAGAGTAGTCAGACATACATGTCCCCGCCGTCGCGGTACTCTCAGTGACAGACTATCGAGTATAGAGCTGAGCGGCTCTATAATCAGGTATAACAAGGTATAGACTCAACGTGTATGTGCACATGATATATGAATATAGAAAACGGTAAAACATACATCATGCCACATAATAATGCCAAATAAATGCAACATATAAACATGTATACTCGCTGGCAATCTCAGTCAATGTGTATGTACCTAACACCGAAGTCTGAACTAAGCTGGAAAAAGACAACCCCTAGCTACTCTTTCCCGACCCGACCTGGCCTGGCCTCTTGGTCCGACCCCGAGCTCTTCCTTCCCGAGCTATTCCTTCCTGAATTCCCGAGCTACTCTTTCCCGAGCTCCCGAGCTACTCTTTTTCGGGTAAAGATATGAAGTGAGATGGAAGTGATGTGAAAATAACTGAATCCCCAGCTCCTATTTATAGACAAATATTTGGGGTGATCGGGATTCTTGAGCTGACGTCGAGACGTCCGAGCTCCTATAAGCATGCCATGTATCAGATGCTTGAGCTGAGTCACTACCATTATTGACAGCTCATGCTTAGGCGCCAACTGTCATTCATTCAAGCGTCCACACACCTTCCTGCCTGTCCTGGAGGGTTCGGGCTTCCCTATTAGCAGTTCGGGATTCGCTAGCAGCAGGTCGGTATTCCTTAATAGCAGTTCGGGATTCCCTAGCAGCTTTTCAAACTTTCTTAGTAACGAAATTCCCTAACAGGCTAACAGCAGAATTCCCTAACCGTAGAATCCCTAGCAAGAAAATTCCCTAGCTAAAGAATCCCTAGCTGTATAATCCCTAGCAGCAGATTCCCTAGCTGCTCATGTTTCCCTAACTGCTCATATTCCCTAGCTATATAATCCCTAGCAGCAGATTCCCTAGCTGCTCATGTTTCCCTAGCTGCTCATATTCCCTAGATGCAGTTCAGCAGCTCAACAGTTCAGTAGTTTAGACTGGACCCTTAATCATGATTTTCATATTATTATCTTAAAATGAAATCTAGGTTACTACAGTGTAGGTGCAGGCTTGAGCACCAGGAGCTTGAAGTGGCCAGTGACCTTGGAGACAGCAGGATTAGCTGTAGGTTTTTGCTCTTAGAGATTGTTTATTCGATTGGGTTGTATAATCGAATTTGTTTAAACCGGTTGTATTCTGCCGGTCTGTCTTAATTTAAGTCTTCCGCAGCGATTTATTTTAATGTATGCTTAATTATGCTCTTAACTCTAATTAGATAGTGAATCCGGGTTGGGTCGCTACACACACCCTTTTCAGCTAAAAATAACGAAAATATCCCTACATAAAATAAATGATAAATGAAAGAGTTCATAAAATTCAAGGGTATTTTTGTCATTTTTTAACCAGAACGGGTGTGTATGCTATAAATCTAGAATCACAAGGGGTTATTTGCTTAAAAAAAATTCATAGGGGGTTATCAGCAAACCCGAGATTTCACATGGGTGATTGATGAGTGCATTTTTATGCATTAGTTCGTGATAGGTTATGTCTATTTTGTGTGCATTAATATTTTTTATATGTTTTTATGTGTTTTAATGCATGCTTGTGTATTTTACTCTCCGGGTTAATTTTGTAGGAAAATGGATTTCTGAAGAATGAATTACGGAGAAGTCTTGGTCAAAAATTCAAATTTAATTTTATATAGACCCAAATCAGATCTCCACCGTTCCAAATAAATTTCAAGATGTTTTAAAGCTTCTGTCAAAATTTCAGGTCGATCCGATGTCTAGAACTTAAGATATGAATTTTTCAAAATCGTCGCGCGGAGCAAAAAAATCCACTCGCTCGATCGAGAGTCTATGCTCGCTCGAGCAAGCGAGACGTGCCAAAAATCTTCCAAGACAGAAAGTTTCTCGCTCGAGTGAGACCTGTGCTCGCTCGAGTGAGACCTGTGCTCGCTCGAGCGAGCGGAGCGTGCAGAATTTGTATTTTTGGAAACTCTTGCTCGGATTGGATGCTATTTTTTGAAGACCCTTGGGCATATAAATACAAATCTAATCATCAGATTAAAGGGTTCCAACAAGCAGAGAACGCAGACAAGAGGCGAGAGGCGGCTAGGCTTGGAGATTGGAGATTTGCTCCATTGTCATCAGAGTTTTTCTTTCTTTCTTATTTTTGTTTGAATTCTAGTTTTAATTATAGATTAGTTTTTCTTCAACCAAGACAGCGTGATTGGGCCGAACAAATTTATGTAAAAAACTTGGATGTTTGTTTGGGATTTTTCAGAGTTGATTTTATTTTATTGATTGTCAGATTTATATTTGTCTTGTGAATAGTCTGATCAACTATTTGCTTGCATGTTAATAGATTCCAAGTCGACAGAAAAGGTATTGATTTTGATCACTTTGATAATCAACATATTGTAAAACTGACTAGAAATAGAATTCGGTTTCAGTGTGCGGTTTGGGTGTAAACTGAATTTTCACAAATATTTAATGCATTCAAATTTGATTAGAATTACGAAAGATTAATCCGTCAATATTTGAGTAGGTTTGATTGTTCTAGAAATAAACTTTTGAACAAGTTAGGATAATTCCCGTGATCTAAGATTAAATCTGAGTCCTGAATCAACTACATGTTACATGATTTGTTTGGTACCTACGTGTGTGTTGGTTTTCTCGATTTAATTATTTTTATCGTCAGTTATTTTAATTCTTATTTATTAAGCAGTTTTTATTTTATATTCTTATTTTATTTAAATAAATTTGTTCTTTATGATTTTTTAGATTAAGCTAAATAATGAATTCTTGAGAATTGACTGCAGTCCCTGTGGGATCGATACTTGGACTCTCAGTCCAATTTACTATTACTTGACCTGGTACGTTTGCCAGTAGATTTATATCACACCGATTTAGCCGGTCAAGTTTTTGGCGCCGCTGTCGGGGACTGTTTAGTTAATATTAGGATAGATTATTTGCTTGAGACTAGATATTTTATTATTGTTAGTTATTTATTTTTTATTATTAATTTTTCTATTTTTTTACTTGTGAGGTACTTGGAGATGGATCATCAACAGGTGTTCACAAGGTTTGGCCAATAATACTCGGATCCTTTCTATGATGCTTGGTGGAGATCCAATGATTTGGCGAACATATTTCGATGCCATGATTTTTCAACCTACACTCTAGTTCAAATTTTTTATGGTGGTTTGGATTAGCTAACAAGACATTGGGTAGATTATGGAGCTTTGGCCACTGGCAGTCACTTGTTCAACAGAGATTACGACAGTGCGATGCACTTGTTAAATGATATGGCAGATTTTGACTACCATTGGCATTGTGATCCTTCACTACAGGGTTGGAGTCACCAATATCCTCCACAATTCAACTCCACAAATCAAGAAGAGTGTATAGGGCATTTTGAGGATCATGTGGCTCAGTTGGAGAACATGGTGCGACGGCAGACAGCGACAAATCAGTTCTTAGAAAGCCGCATCAAGTCTTTGAGTTTCTTGGATGAACAGATTGCGCTTCTTATAGAACCATTTTCTGAGATCTGTCAAGAGAATGAAGTAATTGAGCCAAAGAAAGATGAAATAATTTTTGAGAAATCTTCTTGTGAGGATGAGCCAGAAGTGACCGTGGAGGAGGAGGAATTATACAAGACAAAATATTTGACCTCGTCAATGGTTTTTACATGTCCACCATTAGAATATACGTTCTTGCCATTGACGCCAACTCCACAATATTGCATCCTCTATGAGCTTCAGCCTAGATTCAAAGGCTCCTTTCAAAAGAAAAAATTCATGCCGAGTATTGCTGGACCGACGAGCTTCCCATGTCAATATCACGCCAAGATTGAGGGCGAAGGAAATCAAGACCCATACGTAGAGTCGTATGATTCTTACTATGGGAGGCAACCGCTCTTTGATGGTTGCTTCTGCATAGTCGGGCTGTAGACTATAAACTTAGCGCTGACTGGGAGGCAACCCAGTGTTCTTTACCTTGCTTTTTAGTTTCTTTTTGCGTAGTTTAAATTTTTCTCTTTATTTTAATTTTTGCTTCTTTCCCATTACAGTGTGTCGTGCCTGACTTATATACCTAGCCTGCTGCTACCGCCTCAGCTATTACTGCCAAGAATAATGATGACGAATACGCAATCAGGGGAGTGTTATTTTTGTTTTTATTGTGTGTTTGTTTTGCATTCTATTCATTGTTCTAAAGCATTGAGGGCAATGCTTTGGATAAGTATGAGGGTAGATTAGTTTTGTTTGTGTTGTTTTTTGCATTCATTTGGTCTAGTTTATTGCATATAGTTCGTATTTATGCATATCATTATGTTTTGTGTTTATGTTGTGTGAATAAATAGAATGATGACTGTTGGCCGATGATGATAGAGTTGTGAAAAAAAAATTGTTTTTTGAAAAATAATGTTGCTTTTGATTGAACATGAGAAACTGTTGGTTGAATCGTAAATATTTTTAAGCACGCATGTTAGACATGTGTAGTGTAGCGATGTAATTGATGAAGTTCGTGTTTGCTTGACCATTGCATGACAATAGGTGTTTGTTGATCATGATAGTGTCTTTGAATTCCCGATGATTGTTAGACATTGCATGTATGATCTTGGGCGTACCTATAAAATTTTTTGTGAAAAAAAAATTAAGTTAATTCCGTCCAGGCTTGGAAAATGATTGAAATCCTAATCGTTTTTCCATGGCTAAGTTTGCAGGCTAAATGGGATTGTAGCTCCATCCGGGCTATAGACGAGGGGATTGAAATTCGAATCCTATCAAAGTTTTAGCTAAGTATGCGGGTAATTATTGGGGCATAAGAAAACTAATTGCATAATTCAGAGGTACGTGTTAAATCTCAAGAAAGTGCATGTTTTTGTTTGGGATTGTTGGGATGAAGGAGTGCTGGATTGTAACACTTGCACTGAATTGTCATAGGTCTCTAAGCATTCTTAGGATGGATTCTTTTGAAGTTGCACGATACTGGAATAACATGACACACACACACGTTTACGTTAAACTGACAGCGTATTGTGAACAATCAGAAGTTTGTAGTTTTTAATTTTTGAAGTTAGATTTATCGGAGGCTATGTTGTTCATGATTCATTCTTACTTATGTCATTGTTTGCATAGTGTTTTTGCATTTCTTGCTCGAGGGCGAGCAAGAGTTAAGTATGGGGGTGTTGATGAGTGCATTTTGTATGCATTAATTCGTGATAGGTTATGTCTATTTTGTGTGCATTCATATTGTTTTTATGTGTTTTTATGTGTTTTAATGCATGCTTGTGTATTTCACTCTCCAGGTTAATTTTGTAGGAAAATGGATTTCTGAAGAATGAATTACAGAGCAGTCTTGGTCAAAAATTCAAATTTAATTTTTTAGAGACCCAAATCAGATCTTCATCGTTCTAAATAAATTTCAAGATGTTCTAAAGCTGCTGTCAAAATTTCAGGTCGATCCGACGGCTAAAACTTAAGATATGAATTTTTCAAAATTTTCGCGCGGAGAAAAAAAATCCACTCGCTCGAGCGAGAGTCTATGCTCGCTCGAGCGAGCGAGACGTGCCAAAAATCTTCCGAGACAGAATTTTCTCGCTCGAGCGAGCGGAGCGTGCAGAATTTATATTTTTGGAAACTCTTGCTTGGATTGGATGCTATTTTTTGAAGACCCTTGGGCATATAAATACAAATCTAATCATCAAATTAAAGGGTTCCAACACGCAGATAACGCAGACAAGAGGCAAGAGGCGGCTAGGCTTGGAGATTGGAGATTTGCTCCATCGTCATCAGAGTTTTTCTTTCTTCTTTTTGTTTGAATTCTAGTTTTAATTATAGAGTAGTTTTTCTTCAACCAAGACGGCGTGATTGAGCCGAACAAATTCATGTAGAAAACTTGGATGTTTGTTTGAGATTTTTCAGAGTTGATTTTATCTTATTGATTGTCAAATTTATATTTGTCTTGTGAATAGTCAGATCAACTGTTTGCTTGCATGTTAATAGATTCCAAGTCGACAGAGAAGGTATTGATTTTGATCACTTTGATAATCAATATATTGTAAAACCGACTAGAAATAGAATTCGGTTTCAGTATGCGGTTTGCGTGTAAACTGAATTTTCACAAATATTTAATGCATTCAAATTTGATTAGAATTACGAAAGATTAATCCGTCAATATTTGAATAGATTTGATTGTTCTAGAAATAAACTTTTGAACAAGTTAGGATAATTCCCGTGATCTAAGATTAAATCTGAGTCCTGAATCAACTACATGTTACATGATTTGTTTGGTACCTACGTGTGTGTTGGTTGTCTCGATTTAATTATTTTTATCGTCAGTTATTTTAATTCTTATTTCTTAAGCAGTTTTTATTTTATATTCTTATTTTATTTAAATAAAATTGCTCTTTAAGATTTTGTCTAAATTAAGCTAAATAATTAATTCTTGAGAATTGACTGCAGTCCCTGTGGGATCGATACTTGGACTCTCAGTCCACTTTACTATTATTTAACCCGGTACGCTTGTCAGTAGATTTATATCACACCGATTTAGCCGGTCAGTGATATATGCAATTTTTCCTAAAAATTTTACAAAAATCTACCGGTATTCAAAACTTATAACAAATTCATTAATTTCATTAACTTAAAAAAATTAAAACATGAAGTAAAACTATAAATTATCAACAATTTTTCTTTGATCCAATCCAAAGTTTTGGGTGGATTTTCAAAACACATAATTTATATACAAATTCTCTATCTCTCTCTATCTATCTCTCTCTCAGTATATTTTATCTTCAAAATGTATTTTTTATATTTTCACCGTTTACTTATCATTTTTATTTTAGGAATTTTTTTCATTTTTTCTTGGTCGAACAAGATACAATACTTTCTAAGTAATTTTTTTACGATAGTTTGAAATCAAAATCAAATTATAATTATATATTTTTTAATAAAATTATTACAAAAATCATAAAAAGGCCATGAAATTGAAAGATAGACGTTAAATTTTTCAATAAATAAAATATAATTTTTTTGTTAACTTTTGAATAAAATTGATTTTTTTGTATTTTCAATTATTATGTAAAGTAATATATTTTTATTCACAAAGTATATTTGCACAATTGTAATAATGTTTTTAAATATTTTTTGACATGAAAATATATATTATAAATTCAAACATAAAATTCATGTTTTAAAACAATGAAATTTTTTTTTAAAATTTAATGGTGTATATAGAAGTCAACAAATACATGCATATACATGTATCGAATGATTAAAATTATTTAAATTTTAAATAATGAAAATCTATGTATTTTAATAAATAAAAAATTTATTTCAAAATGATATACATATTAAATAATTATTAGTAAAAATAGATCAATGAAAAAGAACAAGGCATAATAAACTTACAAATACATATCGCGATTAGAAAATTCAAATATATATGAAAGATGTTGCGTAATATTAAAAAATAAAGAAGAAAACTTCGTAATATTCAAAATTATGGGTTCTAATATAGACAATTATAAATTGACATTTTTTTAATGGGAAGTAAATTAATTTCATCGCATCAAAAAAATTGAAAACTTCGTAATATTCAAAATTATGGGTACTAATATAGACAATTATAAATTGACATTTTTTTAATGGGGAGCAAATTAATTTCATCGCATCAAATCTTAAAAACGTTACATCGACAAACAAAATAGGGGAGGGGAAAAATCCTCCCATCACAATCAATCATAGAATGCGCTGTCTTTGAAATGTTATGAGGCGAAAATACATTATTGTAAACCCGAGTGTCGAAATAAGTGAATGAAAATATATTATTATAATACAATCAGATACTTGCAAAACAAAAGAACAATGTACAACACATCTTTGAACAAGTCTTACAAAACTGTTAGAGTAACCGATATGTCCAATCTAATATTATCGGAATGTTTGAAACTTAAATTCAACAAAATATGGTGTAGTATATTTTTGGAAATATTCACATAGAAATTCATAAAAAAATATTTATATAAAATTAGTTAATACTATAAAGATTAATGTTATAATAAATAATTTAAAAAATTATTTTAAAATATATAAAATAGAAATTTATTGTTTATTTGTTGAGATTTGAAAATTAATTATATAAAAATATTTATTTGCATAAAAATATTAATATACTTATGATTACGTTACAAAATTTTTATTTAAAAATAATTTTTTTTAAAATATATTAAAAATTTTAAAATTTAGTAATCAACAGTAAAATTTTTAAATAACTTGATAGATAATAATAATAATTTTTTAAAAAATTTACATTGTTTAAGTAAAACAAAAATATTATATAGTTAAATAAAAAAAATTTAAAAGAACATAATGGCTTTGTGAGATTTTTAACCAAAAACAAGGATGATACAACAACTGAAGTAAATTAAAATCTTAGGGATTTTGAAATTGATTTTAAATGTAAAATATATATATGAATTAATATTCTATCTTTCTTATATTGTTGATTAATTATATTTTTTTGGCAGTCAACTATGTGGACTTGAATTACTTACATGTACTTGCATCGATCTCATTATATTTTTTTTGTCGTGCTGGGAGATAATATTCTTACAAACCTCTGCTGTTTTGTTGGGCTTCAGATTAGTAAATTTTATATAGTTTTTTTTTGTTGTTGTTGTTTTAGTTATTGAGGTAAATTTAATTTATTTTTTATGTTATTTCATAAATTTATTTATAACGTCAATACTATATGGGTAAGTTAGTATACATAACTAATTATTTTAATTAATCTTATTATATTTTTATTTTAATAAAAAAATATAGTTACCTAAATATTATTAAATAAAAATTCAATATCTTATATTGTAAATAATAAATATTAAAATTTAATAATGTATATTTTTTAAATGCAATCATAATTTGGACAATGAACAAAATTATTTACCCATTAAACTAAAAAAACACATTTTATTTTATGTTTATGTACATGACAACAAAATTTAATTAACAATGAGAGGACAAAAATATTTGTAGGATTAAAAGTTTTCTAACATGGCAATAAATTAAGAACAAGATAATTAAGAGAAAGACAATTACACTCACATTATTTAATGTTGGCACAAGGACAAAATAGACATGACACAATTAAACTCTCACTATCTTAATATTGTCACAAGGACAATGTGGACATTTCACAATTGATTTCAAATGTAAAGATGTATATGAATTAATTCTATCTTTCCTATATTGTTGATTAATTATATTTTTTTGGCAATCGATAATGTAGACTTGAATCACTTACATGTACTTGCATCGATCTCATCGTGTCTTTTTTGTCGTGATTGGAAGTTTTCTTACAAACCTATGTCGTTTTGCTAGGCATCAGGTTAGTAAATTTTATATAATCTTTTTGTTTTAGATATAGCTAGCGATAAATTTAATTTATGTTTTTATTATTTCATAAAATTATTTATAACGTCATTATTTTTATTATCGGTGAGTTAGTATACATAACTAATTATTTTAATTAATCTTATTATATTTTTATTTTAATAACAAAATATAGTTACCTAAATATTATTAAATAAAAATCAATATCTTATATTGTAAATAATATACATTAAAATTTAATAATGTATTTTTGTAGATGCAATCATAGTTTGGACAATAAACAAAATTATTTACCCATTGAACTTAAAAAACACATTTTTATTTATATTTATGTACATGACAACAAAATTTAATTAAATAATGAGAGAAAAAAAATATTTGCAAGATAAAAGTCTTCTAACATGACAATAAATTAAGAACAAAATAATTAAGAAAAGACAATTACACTCACGTTCTTTAATGTTGGCACAAGGACAAAATAAATATGACACAATTAAAACCTCACCTTCTTGGACATTTCACAATTAAACACATACTTTTTAAGATATATATATATATATATTATTGGATAATGAATTGTTTTCTTGACAATTTCATCACTAGTAGTAAAATAACGAGTTTGGTCGATTCTTTCCTCGTCTTTGTCACAATCCACACCACTCATGGGAAGTGGCATTTACCATGCGCTGCACCAAAATATCATTAGTTGTATAATGCTATTGAAGAAGAAAATAGCTAATTATATTTTTATTTTTAATACATAAAGCTAGCATTATTTTTATACATAAAGCTAGCATTATAATTTTTTTTATATAAACATAATGTAATTAATTTTCGGTAAATAAATACAAATATTATTTAACTTTTATTAACCACTCACACACATATGAGTAATACTCCTGTGAGACGGTTTCATCCATGAGACGAGTCAACTCTACCCATATTTATAATAATAAGTAATATTTTTGGCATAAATTGTAATACTTTTTAATGGATAATCCATACAAGAGATCCGTCTCATAAAAATGACCCTTGAGACTGTCTCATAGGAGTTTTTGCCCACACATATATATGCATATAAATCTTCGTATCTTATTATATATATTTTTTAGTAACACTCTTGTGAGACGGTCTCATCCGTGAAACGGGTCAATTCTACTCATATTTATAATAATAATAAGTAATACTTTTGACATAAATTGTAATATTTTTTAATGGATAACACATATAAAAGATCCGTCTCATAAATATGACCCTTGAGACCGTCTCATAAAAGTTTTTGCCTTAATAAAGTATAGACTAAAGTATTAACTAACTTTTTTATATTATGAGCAATCATCATGACAACAAATGATATGACAATAATTGATTGTAACGTCAACGGTTGCTCGTGTTAGTATTCATAATATGGTTGCTCATTATATCAAAACTATATATATAGAAATTTACTTACAAGGATTCGTAAATGTTCTTCTTCCGATATCGTAAGGCCAGCCGCATTCGTCTTCGTTGAAACCTCTGAAGACGAGATTGAGTGCATACGATGCATGATGTATTGATGTGTTTGGAAGAAAACATGGACCACCCGGCCGTATAGCACTGCAATCGAAATTCAAAGTCCCGCAAGCGTAGTTCATATATTCTTGTAACAATTTCTCCGAGGCATTTTTTTTTGCGACACAATACTCAACAATCTGTATATGTAGATGAGCAAATTAGTTATTATCTGATAAGGAATACTTTATAATATTTGAATGAAAATTCCAAATAATATATCAACTTTAGGGCTTTCAAGCATCGCATAGACGCCGGTTGTGGATAGAAGAAGACATAAATAAAGAATGACAGTGAAAGAAGAGAGATTGTTTGTTGCCATGGATACTTGAATTCTTGTATACTATATGGTGTTGTAGACTAAACCCAGTTTAAATAGTAATTTTTGGAACTTTAAATTGGAAATTATTAATTATTTGGATTGAATACGATTCTTGTGGATTCGGTCAGCTGTTTGACTGAATTTGAATCAATTGCAATTTTGCAAATGACGAGAAAGGCATATGAATTCATTCAATTGATTTATTTAGCAAGATTGCTTGAATTCACGAATTTCAAACGAAAATTAGTGGTAACTTGTTGGGAATTAATTATAGGTAATCTTGAGAGTTGAGTCCAACGAACGTAACCAATTATAAAATTTATGTCCTATTAATTTATAGATTGTTGATTTGTTGAAAATAAAGAATGTTTTTTTTCGAAATTACAATTTGAATAAGATCTTTGCAATATACCGATTGAAAAGACTGAAATTTTTATGAATCCAATTTAAATAATAAATACACTAAAATATTTAAAAATTAACAATGTTGTGGTCATAAAATTTTAAAACTTTATAGATGTATAATTAATCGATAAATTATTATTTTATTATTTTGACACGTGCATTTTAATTTGATTAAACTAATATATAGTTTTTAATTGATGTAGCACTTGCAGTAACCCTATTTTAATTTAAACAATTAAATTAGTATTTGCAACATCTAAAAATAAATGATTATGAAGATTCTCTTAACAAATTTGTTAATACAAGTTGTAAAAATGAAGAATGACAGCTGTGAAAGAAGAAAGATTGTTTGTTGCCATCGACACATGAATTCTTGTACTAAGTTAATTGTATGGTCTGGTTAAATAGTAATCTTCGAAACATTAAATTGGAAATTAATTTTGGATTGGATACGATTCTATTCTTGTGGATTCAGTCAGCTGTTTGACTGAATTTGAATCAATTGCAATTTGCAAATAACAAAAAAGGCATATGCATTCATTCAATTGATTTATTTAGCAAGATTGCTTTTTTTTTTAAAAAAAAAAAAAAAAAACCTTTTAGCAAGATTGCTTGAATTCTCGAATTTCTAACGAAAATTAGTGGTAAAGTCAATATTATGAATGCGATTTTTCTGTTATATTCGAGAAATATATTTTAAAATATAATAAAAACAATAATATTGGGGTACAATAATTGTTCCTGCTGGATAGAGCCATCGAACCATGTGTAGTGACCCGCATCGTGATCACCTACTAATCAGAAGCTTAAACATGCAATTAATCAATAAATAATCTTAAGCAGAGTAAATGCGGAAATCAAATAAACTAAATACCAAAAAGTAAAGTCTAGTGGTCAACCCTGTCATCCAGCCTTGGTCACACCTAACTTCCCAGTCCTCAGGAGAACAACCTGCATCTACCCCATTGAATGGGGTATCCAGATAACAAAAAATATCCGGAAGTGAGCCTAACACGCTCAGTACGAGAGTATGAGTATACGGTATTATACGTACATGTATGCAAGTGAACTGGATACCAAGACACTCAAGTCAAGAAAACTAGCTCATAGACCGGGCCCAGGGTATATAACACTCTATGTCGTCACCTCAGGAGGTGGCTCCTATACCTAGTGGATAATGGTGACTTGATACTAGTATAAGTGTCCAACCATAAGGTGACTTGACACAAGACTTACATATCCAACCATCCAAAAACTCGTAGGGTGAGCGTCCTACTACAGGATACTGCTAGGATAAAGACTTAATATGCTCATGTATGCAACATACTGTCATGAAATGTTTTATAATATAAATCATGCAATCACATAATACATGCAAACACATAATACATGTCTACTCAATCTGGATATCTCGAATAATACTTCCGTACCTTTACTAAGGCAGATCCTAAAAGCTTCCCTCTAGGTCCAAACCTACCATGCAGCACTGCAATACATAAATACCCATGTATTATCTAGCATGCCACACATCACCTATAATTCTTAAAGCCTTAATTAAAATATAGTCTACTCCCTACTTACTATAGGGAACCAAAGCCATATACCTTCGTCTGTCGTCAGCCCGCTGATGTCGCATGCCCCAGAACCTGGGCACAGCCTCGCTATGACCCCTGGACACCTCGCTAGAGCTCCGCCGCCTGGCCGCTACTACGGACACTGTTCGTTATCTAAAACCTACTACCTACTCCAACTCTTAAAGAAATAGAGTACCAAAAAGCTCTTAGAATCGAGCTACATGGGCCAAGGAGAGGTGAGGAATTAGCAAATGAAAATGAGGCCTCAGACCCTTATTTATAGGAATCGATCGGACGGTCCGATCTTTGCATGGTTTCCACGTCGCATGCATGCGGGTTCGGACTGTCCGATCCTTCTTCGGATCGTTCGATCTATTACGTCTGATACACCTGTAGAATTTCTTTTGACATATGTCCTGGGAGAGTTCGGACCGTCCGATCCCATGATCGGATCGTCCGATCTCACCCTCTTCCGAACTCCAATCGTGCCTTCGAACTGTCCTAGTTCGGACTCTCCGAACCCAGTTCGAATCCTCCGAACTGCCCGAGCCCAATAAACCCATTAACCATTTTTTGGGCATTCTGGAGCCAAATCCTTGGTCCGTTAGATCATAATAAAATCTCTTAATCTTGTTTTATTAAATCTAAACATGATTATCAACTTAATCTTGTAAAATAAAATCGGGTTACTACACCATGACTGTTGGGCTGCTATGCGATTTAAAATATTTGAGTTGCCCAATTACCACCAGCTATAACTTTTAGTAAAGCAGCAAGCGCTCGGTCTTACAATTGGTATCAGAGCCAAGGTCATGGGTTCGATTCTCATTGATGCAAAGAGTGCAAGAATTGGGAGGGAGATTGTTGGGTTGTAATAATTGGGAGGGAGATTGTTGGGGTGCAATAATTGTCTCTGTTGGTAGAGCTATCGAACCATGGCGCTTGGGCAACTGTGCAGTTTAAAAGATTTGAGTGGCGCTTGGGCTGCTGTGCGGTGTAAAAGATTTGAGTTGCAAACATGGTGCTTGGGCTGCTGTGTGATTTAAAAGATTTGAGTTGCACAATTACCACAGCTATAACTTTTGGTAAAACGGCAATCGCTCAGTCCTACAAATAAAATATTTAAAAATTAAAAATGTTGTGATCATGAAATTTTTAAAAAGGGTAATTGCATAAATTACCCCTGTGAAATATTGATATTACGTACCCCCTATAAAAAAATAATAATATACTAGCTTCTTGTGTTTTTTAATCTTGAGCACACATACCTCCCTATATTTTCAAAATTGGAGCACATGACCCCTTGTCCGTATGTGTTTTCAGGGGTATTTGTTCACAAAATTTGAAAACACAAGGGGTTTATAGTCATAGGGGTTTTTAGCAATCACATTATTTCACAGGGGTAATATATGCAATTATCCCTTTTAAAAATTTATAGATTTATTAATTAATCGATGGATTATTACTTTATTATTTTAATGAGTGCGTTTTCGATTAAACTAATATATAGTTTTTAAATTGATATATCACTAGAAGTGTACTGATTTTAAACAATTACATGTCTAATAGCACGTATAAAATGAATAAAATATTATTAAAGAGTCCTTATTTGAAAAAAAAATAAATAGAAAATCGGATTAAGGACGTGCAGAAATGGTTCGGAAGGCATCAAGGATTCGAGTAGTTCGAAAGGCCCAAACTTGAACAAAGACAAGATCGAAAGATCTGAACCATTCGGAATGTACATTGCAGTTCGGAAGCTCCAAGTTCGAAATCGGAAGCTCCGAACTCCTTCAGTCAGACAGGGTATGGGTTTTGATTGGAGATTGACGGAAGACAAGTTTGAATCCAGTTTTTTACCTTCCCATCCTTGTTTGAAAACAGGCTATACATATAAGAATCAAATAAATATCAGTGGTTCCAATGATCAAATTCCCATCATAGGTGACATCCACATGACTCATGAGTAATAAACGAACCAAGTCCTGGAAATGCGGTTTTGGCCTGACTCATAGAACTTGTCAAAAACCGTCTAATCTTGCCTAATAAACATTAGGTAGTTAGAATTTAGATTATTAAAACAAGCATGTCTAATAAAATCAAACTTTGTGACAACTACTGCTAATCTACTCATGCATATGATCGCCTGGAATTACCATTATATTTCCAAACGAATCAAACTTTCCTCGTAAACTATGGCTCTCAATGATTTTTTACACCCGTTCAATCCAAATTCCTTGAACTTGTTTTCGTGGAGTGCACAAGCCGCCAACTGGCCATTCTCAGATTCACATAGCAATCACATTCATCCAACTGTTTCGTCCACGATTCCTTCACCTCTTATTCGTTCATCACCCAAATTTCAACTAGGTGTGCCCATTCTTGTTAATTCATACAAAGCCATCTCTAGGCTCTCGTTTAACACCATCAGGCTGTAGCGCTGGGATCAAATATTTCGTCAAAATGGACAGGAAATTCCATTAGTCGAAAAGCCTCGATGCTCGTGTCGAAACAAATGATGCGTACCTCATATATTGTTTCAGTGTCCATATTTCATGAATTTGTTAAGAAGAGTTCGAAATATCAAAACCATCGAATAAAATGTAGAGGTAATTCAGTATCAATCTGCTTCGGTGAATTCGAGGTCGAATTGTACAAATCAATCCTCACCGTACCATTCAAAGGATTGTAGTTGTCGAATCCCCAGATTTTAACAACCTTCTAAGCACCAGTATTTGGGTCAAATCCAAACCCATTTGCTATATATCATATGCACGATAACCCTTTGGGTACACGATGTTCCAGGGGGAAAGCAACCTGAATTCTCGCAATGTCGGGTTGCACAAGAAGAAGGTTTCACATATATAATGCAACACAAACAAGCCCATTGCAAGGACCATAAACTTTGAAATTTTTGTATGTTGCACTTTTTGGAAATATTGAATGAAAAAGGTTTTTAAGGAGTTGGAAAAGACTCGGGCAGAAGATCTGCACGCTCGAGCGAACGGATTTGGCCGTTCGAGCGTGCCTGGTTATAAATCAAAGGAACCAGGCAGAGCACCCGTGCGCTCGAGTGTGAGTTATTGTCGTTCGAGCGCGCCTGGAGTTGAATCAAGAAGCAAGGCAGAGCATAGGTGCGCTCGAGTGCACGTTTTGGTCGCTCGAGTGCGCCTGCCGCTAATTCCAAGAAGCAAAGCAGAAACTTTGCGCGCTCAAGCATACGTTTCTTGCGCTCGAGCGCGCCGTCCGATTCTTCAAAAAATATGTGACCTTTTTCGGGCTTTTTTCGCTTTGGGTTGTGTATTTCTATCAAAAGACATGGTCCTTGGACCCAAACTAGTGGTAGTATATATATACACAATCCCATATACGTGAAAACATAGAGATTACAGAAATCATCAGGAAAAAAAATCACTTCAACATACATATTTCTGCATTCTTTTTTTTCATTCTTCACTTGAAAGTTCTGCTTATTAGAGTTCGCAGAAATCAAGTAATCGTTGTGCTTCGATTGCTTGACACAGTCGTTGTATCTTAGAGACGATTATCGATAAGGGTTTAGCACTTTGTAACCGGGAAATTTTTTCTTGCGGAAAGAGTGTTATACTCTCGCCTCGACTTCATTCCTGTCGCAGAAATCAAGTAATCGTTGTGCTTCGATTGCTTGACACAGCCGTTGTATCTTAGAGACAATTATCGATAAGGGTTTAGCACTTTGTAACCGGGAAATTTTTTCTTGCGGAAAGAGTGTTATACTCTCGCCTCGACTTCATTCCTGTTGAGTTGCAGTGTTCCAGATTCGAAGATAAACAAAAAACAATCATAATACGATTGTTTTTTGTTTGTTTGTTTGTCTTGAAACATGTCAACTGTGTCATTCGAATTCACTCCACTGGCTACCACTCCTGCACATGGAGAAAAACCACCAAAATTTTCTGGTGTCGACTTCAAACATTGGAAACAGAAGATGCTGTTTATTTGACAACACTAAGCCTGTCAAAATTCCTCAAGGAGGATCCCCCTATCGTACTGAAAGCGACTCTGATACACAACAAAAGACTGCAGTTGATGCTTGGAACCACAACGACTTTCTCTGCAGGAACTACATATTGAATGGACTAGATGACACACTATGCAGTGTCTATAGTTCTGTGAAGACTCCCAAAGAATTATGGGATTCTTTGGAAAAGAAATACAAAATAGAGGACGCAGGAATAAATAAGTTCGTTGCTGGAATGTTCCTTGACTTCAAAATGATTGACACCAAAATGGTAATGAGCCAAGTTAAAGAAATTCAGATTATTCTTCATGACTTGTTATCCGAAGGGATGGAATTCAATGAATCTTTCCAAGTTGCATCCATTATTGAAAAGCTACCGCCGTCGTGGAAAGAGTTAAAAAAATATCTCAAGCAGAAACGCAAGGAGTTAAAACTCGAAGAACTCATTGTGAGACTTCGAATTGAGGAATACAACCGCAAAACAGAATCCATTCCGTACAAGAGGAAATTAGAAAGTGAAGCAAAATCTAATCTAGCAGAAACAAGCCACACCCATAAAAAGAAGCGCCCAAACTTTGAAAAGAAACAAGGGAAGGCAAAGAAATTCCAAGGAAGTTGCTAAAACTATGGCAAACCGAATCACATGGCAAGATATTGGCAACTTCCAAAGAAAGACAACAAAAATCAGAAACCAAGGCAAGCCAACATAGTTGAGGAAAGTTATGTACCTTAAGATATTTCTTGTTACGCCTTAAATGCATACAAATTTCGTGTTATGAGATTAATGTTTTTAATGCATTAACAAGTCTCATAATATTATGTTTTGATGATTACAAAACTCGGTTAATTGTTACTAACCATTTAAAGTGAGATTTTGCAGATTAGATTTATTGACAAATAAATTATTAGAAGTTATTTTGAAGCTATCAATGTATTTATGAAGTCTCATATTGCTCATATAATGAACACAATGTTATGTGGATGCCATGAAACATTGTTATGAGGATATGAAGAAAGGGACAAGAAGAAGCCAAAGTATGGAGCAGCAACTTCCAAAAATTACTGGGAATTTTACATGCATTGAAATCCGATCTCCACCAATCATAATCTTGATGAGGAATTTTTACATGTACTGTCCAAATTTGAGAGCAATCCAACGGCTAGATATGGAGTTATGATTTTTCCACAAACGTTGTGCAGTACCTATTTCTGCAGAACTTGAAGCGAAGGATGAAAAATCAACTTCTGAAAATTACTGGACGTGCTTGAGACATCCAAATCAAATCTCCACCAATCCACATCAAGATCAGGATGTTTTCAAACTTATATCAAAATTTCATATCAATCCAATGTTTTCAAACTTGCACAGTACTTATTTCTGCAGAACTTGAAGCAAATGATGAAGAATCAAATTAAAAAAGTAACTGGGAATGATTGAGACATCCAAATCAAATCTCCACCAATCCAATTCAAATTTTGGATGTTTTACAACCTCTGTCCAAATTTCAGATTAATCCAACAGATGGATTGGGAGATACATATTTTTCAAATTTGTTGCACAGAACAAGTTCTAAAACATGATGAAGCGACTTCCGAAAAATACTGGGCATGATTGATTCGTTCAAAGCAAATCTCCACCTTTCAGAATGAAGATCCAGATTTGTTAAAGCTTCGGTTTAAATTTCAAAGCCATCCAACGGTTAGATTGTGAGATATGATTTTTCCACAAAATCCGCTCAGTGCTGGGAAAAAGTAGGCAGCGGTGCCGAACACTTTTTGTCACTCCTTGACTTCTCAACACATGCTCCATGCACTCAAATCAGATTCAAATCTTTGCCAACTATAAATAGAGGCCATCCAAGTTCATTTGGAGACATCCCAACTCATCTCTTCTCTCCTTTGCAAGCAATTTCTCACTATCAAAGTGTGTGTGTGATATATTCAAGTATTTGAGAGTGTTTGTAAAAATAGTTTGTGAGTTGGTTGTGCTATTGTTGTAAACACTTGAGTGTCAAGTCAAGTGTGTTGTGCTATCGTTGTAAGCACTTGAGTGTGAAGCAAGTGTGTTGTGTTGAGGCTATCCTTGGAGCCCTTAAGGCTATCCTGGTCATTCGGAGGAGTCATTACAGGTGGAGTATTCATGTTCAATCTTCTTCGAGTACCCATCTAAAATCAAAGGGATTAGAACACATATATCTCAATCTCAAAATTCCAGTGTCCCACAACCTCTGATCTTCTTACTCAAGCCAAAAGACGGAACTCGGATTCAATGAATGATTATAGTTCATATCTCAATCAATTCATTCTTTATAAATTAAATCACATAATCATGTAATTCAAATAATTCTCAATCAATAAAGCATGCTCGCATCGTGTTTAATAAATCAATTAAATAACTCAAACACATGCGAGGAGCCAAAACAAGAGGACTCGATCTACCTCGCTCTCCTCTAAATTCAGTCCAAGATCTTATGCTTTGATACCACTTAATGTGAGACCTCGATTCTAAACAACTAATCTTGGATTAGACAACAATTAAGCAAACAAGATTCAAGACTAAAAGCAAGAATTTTTTTTTTTTAAAAGGGGGGTGCGCCCGGGCGGCTAAAAACTGCAGCCCGAGCGCCCCCTGCTGTAGAACTGGGAAACAGCAGAAAAACAAGGAGGCTCGACTTCAACCCTTACAAAACGAAATCATGCATTACAACGCAACTCAAAACGTTAATACACATGTATACTCCATACATAGTAGTTCTAAAGTTAAACAATCTCGAACTAATAGAACATGCTTCCGTCTAGATTATTCAATACAAAACAAGTTCGAATACGATCTAAGTTCGATTACAAACTCGACTTCTAAAACAACAAGGCCTCACTCTATCAACTCTTCCACCTAGTCATGAAATCTCTGACTCGGTCCTGCCCCACCTGTTGCCAAGTACACATACAAACAAAGACAACAGCCGGATAATCCGATGAGAATACAATTCCCAGTAAAAGAGACTAGAATATAATATCACATAAATATATCAAAACATGATATAAAATCAAATTCCACATATTCCTCAAGTAATTCATTCAATTGCGGAATTAAAATGATATGCATGACTTTAAAACTTCTGGATTATCAAACTCAGATAATCAAATGGAATTCTTCTTTCTTTCTTTCTGCGGTTTGGGATCCCGAGGTTAAAATATCCAACGATCACACCGAACTCCCCTTTCGAGGTGGACGAGGTATATTTTAATCCTCTAGACTCTAGGGCATTATAGTGAGTTAATCGACACTTGTAGTAAATCGCCTACCAAGGCCACTCAGCTATAATCTCCAGATCGTCTAATTCAAAATGAATAATCAATCCTCTCAATATGAATGCATATGTAATCTCATGCATTCAAATATAAATTCAATCATAAATTCATATAAGCATATAAACATGCAAGTATGTGATTTTTTCTAGGACACTCGAATGAATCTGGATTCGAGTTAATCGTCCTATTCCATTTCAAAGTCATCTTATACCTTCTCGTCGTTTCAAACTCTTCAATCTGAAAATAACAAATCCTCAATCAATATCCAAACAAGTTCATCAATCGATAAAAGAAGACATCGATACTATACCGGCTCGACTCTTCTAAACTGATCAAGACTGCAAGGCTCACAATCTTCAAGTACTTCAATTCAATCTATCAGAAGAAGTCACAGATCAAAATCAACATCAAAACTCAATCAAACTCGATACGATCAAACATCGAAACGATATCCAAAACTCAAACTGACGGCATAACGGCTGTAACTGATCAAACCGGAAACACAGACAGCAGGATATCAATTCAATATACTCATTCTAAACCTCAAACACCATATCCAACACAATACCAACACATCTCAAAAATCAAATTTTCGAAAAATAATAAGAAAATTCATATCAAATCTGATCGTCGTTAGATCTTTGAACCGTCTTAGATATACTGTCACAGCTATCTAATAATCATCCTCTCCGAATATAAATTAATTCTAACAACATCCAAAAATTCAACCCTCTCAGAATTAAGATAAACTTACATCCAACGGAGCACTCGAAGCTGTGATTGTAGATATCAAGTCAGAATTCAATTCTATCGGACGGATTGAGCTAGAATCGAAATCACAAAAGCTTGGGAAGCTTTTGGTCGCTTCAATGGAGGAGTGAACGGTTTGGAGGTGATGAAGGGAAGAACTGGAGACTTAGTCAAAGTCTCTAACTTATAACAAAAACCATTTTTGCATTTTAGTTCCTGAAATTTCCGAAAATTGCAAAAAAGGTCCCTGATTAATAAAAAGTCGGCTCTCGAATTCTGAAATCACTGAATATTTCAAATAACATCAATTAAGATAAAAACGGGGCGTTACAGCCCACCATGTATAAGTCAACTCATCAATTGTGCTGGTCAACTCACCTATTATACATGGTGGGCATGAAGTTGAGCATAGTTGTTGGACACCATAAAAAAACTCTATATATATATATGTGGAGGCCTAATCCATTAGTACATGCACATAGCCTCATGGAGAAACATTGGGTAACTACACGAAATCAAGAAGAAAGGGAAAGATAAATAGAAATGTGTTAATTGTATGCACTACCACTGTGAAAACTCGAGATAACTAAAAACCCCTATGAAAAAATAAAATAACCCCTCTAAAAGGTCTACTTGTTCGTCCTGTATTCTTAAAATAAAGTGGAGAATAGAATTTCATTGATGCAACATCTAAAACTGCACGAACCATGTCATATGAATCAAGGCTAAAAAAAAAGAGCTAATTTGATAAGTGTGTTTTTATTCATTATTTTGTGATATTTTTTAGTCCATTTTGCATGGTTTTTACGTCATTAGATCCATTCATGTTTGATTATTTTTGTTATTCATGCATTCAGATTACTCCTCACTAGTTTTGGTTGAATTGTAGGTATTATGAGGCAATTCTCGGAGTTGGGACAGAAAGTTTTGCGCTCGAGCCGTCAATTTTGGCCGCTCGAGCGCGCAAAGGGGAATTTATGAGAGTTGAGGCAGAAAGTTTCGTGCTCGAGCGAGTATTTCTTGCGCTCGAGCGAGCTTGACGAGATTTTTAAATACAAAGACAGAACTTTTCGTGCTCAAACAGACTTTTTTGAGATCGAGCGCACATGCACGGACCCGTGTCCGGACCATGCATGGAGGTGGTCCGAACCTATGCACGGACCTGACATGGAGGTGGTCCAGGGTCCGGACATGTCGCAAAAGTTTCCATCCTTGCGCGCAGAATTTTGGATTTTTGGAAACCGTGGATATTTTCATTCCTTTTTGGGCTCGAATTAGAGATTTATTTGAAGGTCTTTGAGAAAATATATAAAAGAGAATTTTGGTCCAATTGAAGAGACACTTTTTACAAGCAGAAACTTGGAGAGATCGAGGGACGCATGACAGTTAGGGCTTGGAGAATTGGAGAGCTTCTGATGAACACTTCTTCTTTTTCTTCTCAGTTCTTCTTTTTTTATTGATTGAAACTACTTTTTGAATTATATGTGTTTTCGTTTATGGAATAGTTTTTATTCAACTAAGGCCACGATATTGGGTTGAGATTGATTTATGTTAGACACGTGGTTGCAAGTTTTATATATTTTGAATATTTCAATTATTGATTGATGTTAGTTTAATATTTCTTATGAATAGCCTGATCATCTAGTCACATGTTTGTTGATTAATCACGAATCAAAAGAGGATTGATTAAAATCAACATATGGTTAAACCGAATAGAAATAACATTTGGCTTCAATATGCGGTTTTAGGTGAAAAATATATTTTCATAAATATTGAATGTGTTTGAGTTTGATTATAATTTATTAGAAATAATTAATCCGTTCAACGTGAATTGGTTTAGCCAGTCTAGAAATAGATTTTTGAATAATATAAGAAAATTCACCGTGATACTAATAAACATAATTTTCAGTATATGTCACGTGGATGCATAAATTAGCTCGATACCTTCGTGTTCCTTGGTTGTCTCGTTTTAATTGAATTTGTAATCCAAAAAGTTTTAGATGTGTTCGTTTTCAATTTATTTATTGTAACTGATTTATTAATTAAACTTTAGCTGAACAAACCAAATCCCTATTAATTATTTTAGTCTAGATTAAGTAAAATTATTATATCTTAATTGGTAATTAATTACAGTCTCTATATATCGATACTTGGACTCGTTGTACATTTATTATTATTAGACCTAATCCACTTGCTAAATTTATTCATAACCAAAATTATCGATCACTAAGCATGCCTTTTTCGTACTAAAGGAGTTCCTTCATGGAGTTAAGGACTGAGTTAATGAGCCAAGGAGCTAGTGAGCCCAATGAGCTGAGGATGTCCTTGAGCTAATGCTGTTCTTGAAGCTTTTGCTTTTTTCCTTTTAGGAGTGAGCAAGGTTATAGAGTGTTTTACATAATTTTCGCAATGTTGTAGTGAAGAATTATTTATTAGCTTCTTATGTTTTTAAATCTTTAGTACATACATCCTCATGTTTTCAAATTTAGTACATACTCCTTGTTCGTACGTGCTTTCAGGGGTATATGTGCTCAAGATTAAAAAATACGAGAAGTTTATAGTCATAAGAAATTTTAAGCAAATCTCGTGATTTCACAAAGATAATGTATATAATTATCCCAAAAGAAAACGTAGTGAGGACATAATCAATCACTATCCTCTATGCAGGGTGATGCAATCATGCATAATATTAATTTTTGTTTTAAATAAGTTTGTGTAAAAATTTATTATAGAATATATATATATAAATTAAAAACTTTAACAAAAAGTTTGATAAAATTTATTTTATGATGATATTGTTGATATGTAATATTTGTCCCTGTTGGATAGAGCAATCGAACCATGGAGCTTGAGTTACTGTGTGGTTTAAAAAATTTGAGTTGCACAATTTCCACCAGTACGTTATAGCTTTTGGTAGAACGACAAACGTTCAGTCCTAAAATTGTATCATAGGCAAGGTCATGTGTTTGTTTCACATTGCTTGCATGAAGTGCAATTATTGAGAGGCAGATTGTTGAGATGCAATAATTGTTCCTACTGGGTAAAACGATCGAACGATGACGCTTGAGCTACTGTGTGGTTAAAAATATTAAATTGCACCATTACCATTAGCTATTATAATTTTTGGTGAAGTGACAAGCACTCAGTCCTACAAATAAGATTATTTTAAAATTTAAAAAATATAGATGAAAAAATTTCAATTTATAAGATACATATTTATTAAACTAATTTTTTATGATTTTTTATTAAATAAATTCACATTATTTCTGTAATTTGTGAAAAGGGTATATTTTATTTATCAGAAAATTAGCAATGTGATTAAATGAATTTCATGCTACTAAATTATTATAGAAAATCTTCTCAAAATTATTCGGAAAATTCCTCAAAATTTCAATAAATTAGTAGATATTTTATGAAACTACTTAGAAGCAACTCATGAAATACTCTACAGTTGTGATCGAATTTTGTCTTCTTGAGTCCTTGACGCTATGCGGCCTTTTTATTCATGATTTCATAAAGTTCTATGTATAAGACAACATATAGGTTTAAAGAGGTTTTTTAAATAAATAACAACGTGGCAGTCCAATATTTTAAAAGGAGAAATTTGTAATTTTAGTTTAGTAATTAAGTTAGTATGATTTGAATGATGTATTTTGTCAAAATTAGGTTTTCATCCTGAATTTTTTATTTTAGTTTTAGTCCTTTTGCTACTTGAAGATACTAAATGTTTAAATCTATTGAATATTTTATTTGACACTAGTGTTCTCCTACAGCCTCATGTTGTGAAATGAAGCCTATGTTAAATCCGTCTAAGAAAATTGAAAGGGAAAAACAAAGAAAAAAGATGTCCAATATTTCAAAATTAGAGAAAAACAAATTTTCCTCTATTTGTTTAGACAGATTTTATTGTATGCAATATAGGTTTATTCTCACATTATAAGACATGCAGAAGAACATAGATATTAAATATACAATAGCAGGTGGATTTAGTGGTACAGTAGAAAAAAATTCAAAAAATCAATTTATACTAGATTAAAAACCATAGTTTGAAATTTTAAATGACTAAAATTCAAAACAGTCCAACTTACATGATTAAAATTGTAATTTTTCCTTTAAAAACCGTACACTTTATATCTGAAAATGAAGTTTGAGGAAAGCCATGTATGAAATATTTCCTTCAAATTTATTTTCAACGACTTTCTTTTTCCGTAATAAAAAAATCCCATACGTACGGCTAAGAAAAAGCCCATAAATATTTTACGCAAGTCAAAACAATTACAATACACTTATTTGAACTAATATTTATATAATTTTCATTTTTGGAAAGCTTTTTCTATTATAATTTGTCTATTTTTTTTTTGTTTTGATCCATTAACTTTTCAAAATTTGGTTTTAGTACACTAAATTTTAATTTTCGTTAATTGTTGTCCTACTTATATGACACCAAAAAATGCTAACGTGTCAAGCTGTCACATTAACAATTGGATCAAAATCACAAAAAAAATAAAATTTAATGCACAAAAATCAAACTTTGAAAAGTTAATTGAAAAAAAAAATCATTTTCTCATATGGATGTCCTATTGTTAATCAAACAATTGAATTTGAATAAAGATTTTTCGAAGTATCATGTCAAATTTTCTCCAATCTTCGGTAGTATGTGCGAACCAATGGATTCCGAACTACCATTTTATTCTCCAAACGCTTCCGCGACACCAATCGAAGCTACGTAGACCTATTTCTCGAGCTACCAAATAGAACAAATTCAATGTTTACAATTGACAAGATATAATTTTAAAAGTCGATCAGCATTTTAACTAGGTAGGGGCCTTCCAAAGTTCGTGAATTCCCCCCTCAATTGTTGTACTTTAACCGAAAACATAAAGAGGGAAAAGGAGAAGGATGTGAAATGGATATAACTAAAGCAAAAAAGATAGAATAGGAATCGATTAATATTGAAGTGGAGTTTGCTACTAAAGCATGACTGCATGAGGACTAGTGTTGATTTGATAGGGTACTAAAAATGATGGGATTCCTAGTTTGAGTAATATGATTTTTTTTTCATTGATTGATGGCTTTCTTATTTATCCATTTTTGGATGGGAGAATAAGTAATTATATATGCAATGCTTTCACATGCCCTTGGTGATTTTACTATATTCTTGCAATAATTGATTGGATTGAGATGTTGATGGACACAATAATGTACGTATGTGGTGTGAGGTGGAATGAATCAACCACGAATTAATTATACGATTAATAAACATAAAAATACAAACAACAAAATCTGTAACAAAAAATACTTGAAATGAAAATTAAATTATAAAAAAAATGCTTGTAATAAAATTTGATTTATGAACAAAATTTAACATTTTAAAAATCTCCAAAAAAATTTATAAACATTGAGAGCAATTGTGGAATATGATAAGTTTTTTAAGGATATAAATGTCAAATTATAATATTAAACGATTAACAAAAATGTAGAAAAAGAAAAAAAAACATATCAATCTTGTTTCTATTTTTTTTAAAAAAAAAAATTACAGAAATTGAAGCAGAAGCTAATAGCCTAATATTCACAAACCCTCAAAATACTTTCATCCATTAAAATCCAGAAAGTGCTTCCCAATTTTTTTTTTTTTTTTTTAAACACTCCCGGAAGCGTGCAACCGAAAAAAGAATGTGTGGAAAATTATGCGAAGCAATTACGAAACTAACATGGTCCAATAACTCAAACAACTCGCAAAACTTCTGTAATAAAGTCAACTCTCTTATCCACGATTGATATTGGCACCAATATCATCATGTGTTCCATTATCATTAACTGAACAAAGGTGCAATTATTACGAGACATTGTTTGGAAGTTCTATAGTCTATACATCGTCTTATATTGTAATTTGTATACAGGAAGAAACTTGGGCTGCGTTTGGATAGAAGAGATTTTGATCTATATAATTGTTAACAATGACATAACATAATAGATCAAATCCTAAATCTATATATTACTTATTTACACATTACTTATTTACACATTATTTGGTAGACTTGAAATCAGTCATAACTAACATGAAATATCATGTAAACATGAAAAAAATAGATTTGAAATTTATGTTGATATTTCTATACACAACAAAAATACATTTGAATATATTTAAAATCCTTCTATTCAAGCACAACCTTAACATCTAAGCTGCAACATGATTCAAAACATTTGAAGTTGGGTACATGGCCAAAATGGCTTTCTAAGTAGTCAAAGTTAGAGTTTGTTCTTGTAAGTTTGTTATTATTATTATTTTTGGTTTTTGGTCCTATTCTTATAATGTTATAAATGTGAACCCAAACAAGTCAACATTTTCTCGATCTCATACTAACAACGTTTTTGTGATACCACGTCAGTATTCTAGTGAAATAGGACTGAAAACAAAATTACAAGACCAATAATGAAATTCTGACCATTTAAATGACAAAAATCGAAACAGCAAAACTTAGTTAGACTATTTTCTCTTTTGAACTTACACGGACATTTTCTTGAAACTTAATGTTGCAAATGCTAAGATACCATTGAGCATGCCATACAGCTAGCTGCCTCCCCTTCATACCCAAACGAACAATCCCACTTTTGTTTCCATGCGTAGTAATAAATAGTTACATACTAGTCAACCACGTCTCCTCAAGTTGATCAAATTCTTTGTTCCAAAAAAGTTCTAAAAGTCTTTCAAAAACATTTTTTTTTCTAAAAGAAACCCTTTGTGACCTCACGCAATTCTCTGGATCACAAAAAAAGGAAAGATTCTGAATTCGAGACAACACATGCGAAATTACATCGACAATTTTGACTTAATTTACATGTCTCATTATTTTAATTATGAAAAGATTTAATTTCAATTATGAGTAGCATTATATGTTTCTATAAGTAGAAATATCAAATAAGTCCGATTTTCGTTAAACGAGATCTTAGGTTCAAGTCTTGTGAATGGAAAACTGGATCGGCCAGCTCAGAATAATTTATTGATTTGAGTCTAATATATGATTTCAGGAACGGATAAATCTTTGGTTAATTATTAGAGCAATCACCATCCATCTTAAAGAGGCCACTTAAGTATTAGTTTCATCATGATCATAAGCCCATAGAAAATCATGAAACTACTAGTTGTTATATAATTTCTTTTCAATCTTCTCAAATACACTTGTTTGTATATTTTATTTTGGATCAAATACATATATCTATTATATATACTCACGGATCGAATATTAAATGCTAGCTAGAGAAATTATCAAAAATACTAGTCATGGTTGTAGTCAAGTAAGTTGTATATGATTTACTTTTTGTCATTTTCATCAGAGTATTGATATGACGTCGGAGATATTACATATCCGACGTCAAGGTAGAAATCTCGAAAACGACAAAAAGTTTTTTTATTTTATGGCACTTAATCGGACTAAGACCAAATTTTGGCTACTTAATTCACATGACCAAAAACCAAAACAGACCAAGTTACACGTACGACGGTTTCTGCAAAATTTTCTATGAAAAGTATTTTTATTATTTTCCATATAAAAAAAAAAAGATGGATCTGATTGAAATAGGTGTGGGGTCGATAAAGAAACAATGGGTGCTGAGGAGTTTCCGTAAGATGCCCACACAAATATTATTTATTCTCACGTACTTCCATTTCTTTTCGCATGATTCATTGCACATACAGTGAGCAGCCTCACATCAAAGAAAATTCTACGTAGGAGACCATTATAGGGGAAAGGAGAATGAAACTCTCAAGTCTCAAGCTGGGGTCTACACTTTTTTAAGTCATTTTTTATGTATTTCGAGTCAAGATTCGTGATTTTTTAAAAATTTATTACATAAAACCAAATGATTTTTCTTCAGGTGGGTTTCAAAATGAAACCATTTTGATCAATTTGTCTGATATACTAAAAAGATCCATCGGCTTATAAATTTTTCTACCTGATTTGTCTCGATCTAAAATCTAATGGAAAAGAGTCCAATTTTTTTCTTCAAAACTTATAATTAAGCATGTACTTCTTTGAACAAGATAATTACTTATTTTGGTCCCTATGGTTTTTAACGATAAATTAGCATCGGGGCCAAATGCGTCTAAAGTTGTTAAGTTGTGGGATCATTTTCTCATGTCGCAAAATAAGAATAAGACGAAGAAATCTAATTGATCATTTTTATTATATACTCGTTATTCCATTCGTCTCAAGTATATATGTATATTTGTTTTTCACATAGATTAAAAAAAGTGAATGAAAAAAAAAGTTTAAATACAAACTTCATATTTATCCTATTTAATTTATTTAAAAATTGTAACACATTTAATTTCCAAAACTTAGATAGTGTTTGATAGAACTTTTAGAAATCATTTCTTAGTTTTTAATTCACAAAATTTCACAAATTTTGAAATTTTAGTAAATGAAAAGCTGAGAAGTGTTTCCTAGAAGTTCTCACAAACATTACCTTAGTTAATATAAATATATTAATATAACCAAGAAAAATGCTATTAAATACAAAAGGTGGGCTATTTTTGGGATAACCCAAAAAAGAATGAAGTTTATATAATTGAGGTAGATATAGTAGCTTACAAAAACTACATATAATACTTCCACATAATATTCAATTGGACACCACTATATAATCTCTTGAGAAGTTCCAAATGATCTTCCAATTACTTCACAAGCTTTTAACAACCAAAAGTTCTCTCTTTGCTTCCCTTTTTCTTGTTCATTTAATTTTCCTAGTGAGCATGGTTAAAAATAGGAGTCTCCCTAAAAGTGGAAGCAACAGTACTTTATATGAAGATGGGAGTGAAGAACTAAGAAGAGGTCCATGGACTATTGAAGAAGACAATCTTCTCATTCATTACATAGCTTCCAACGGCGAAGGTCACTGGAATTCCTTAGCCAAATCCGCAGGTATGCGTCGCGACATTACTTCACGAACCCGTGCTACACGCGCACACAAGACCGGTATTTCGGATCGAAGATGATTTAAATACATGATCGATGTTTTTGAAAATATGAATGTAAATATACTAAATAGTTTCATCCTAAACTCTAAATTTAACCCCAGCCTAATAAATTGGGATGGAATGGCATTTGATTCTTTATCCAAAAATTCCACTTTTTAAATTAAAATCTTTGGTCCGAGTCCTTTTGTCTTTTAGCTTATTTAAACTTTAGCTATATGATCTAGGTAAATATAAATCAAATTTCTAATTTACAAAAAATGGCCGAAATAATATAATTTATATAAACACGTAGTATTAAATATAATATGAGTAGATATGTTTTGAGACAATTACATATTGATGTTTAAATGTGAGTTAGATAAGTCAAATCAAATCTGTATTAAGGAAACATAAAAAATTATTATTTTTTCATGGACATCAAACATTTGTTTCACAAAATTCTTTGGTCATACTCTCACCACTGGTCCAGGGCTGAAAAGAACAGGAAAGAGCTGCAGACTGAGATGGTTGAATTATCTGAAACCGGACGTGAAACGAGGAAACCTCACCCCGCATGAACAACTGGTGATTCTCGAACTCCATTCCGAATGGGGAAACAGGTCGAAATTAATTAAACTTCATTAATTTACATTCGTGCTCCGAATTGAAATATAATGATTTCTAGCTCCGATAAATATATATACAACAGATGGTCCAAGATCGCACAGCAGTTGCCGGGGAGAACAGACAACGAGATCAAGAACTACTGGAGGACTCGGGTCCAGAAACAGGCCCGACAGCTCAAGGTCGACTCCAACAGCAAGAAATTCCTCGAGGCCATTCGCAGGTACTGGACGCCCAGATTGCTGGAAAAGATGAGACAAAATTCGTCCGAAGAAACCCATAAATCCACTGTTCCTCCGCCAACTCTGAACTGCACCCCTGAGATCTCCCCGAAACCCAGTGAAAACGTGGTTTTGGATCATGAAATCTCCTTGGGAAATTCAGCCAACGGTGAGATTTCTGGCGAGTATTCGATCGGGGATATTGGTTCTTGTTACCAATATGAGATTCCCTGTTACGACATGCCTGAGCTGGAGCTGTACGAGGATGTCTACTCCTCGGGGTGCCACGTGGCGGGGGATGATTGGCTTGGAGATGACCTCGGGAGCAGTACTGATGTGCTATGGCAATTTAGAACGCATGAGCTCTAGAAAAACGTACGACAATATAGTTGCGATCTCAAATTTTTTTTTGGCCGTAAATAGCGCTTTTAATTAGTTTTTGGCTGGGGATCTTAAAAAACGTGGGAAAAAATTTCCTCTTTTTAGCTGCTTCTTTTTTTTTTTTTTTTTTTTTTTTAATGTGATAGGTGCTTTAGTTTTTTCTGGGTTTTCACTTATTGTAAAACTTTTTTTTGTGTAAAAAGTATTATTGTTTATTCCGAAAATATTACTTTAATTGTAGATATGAATCGTATCGACTCGTCTCACATATATAGATTCGTGAGACAGTCTCACAAGAGACCTATTCGAAAGATTTATGACATGTTCATTTGCACCATATTTTAGAAAGTTCAGTATTTTGATGGTTCTTGTTTTTTTTAAAATATCTTAAATGTATTTTCGAAAGATTTTTTCTAAATTAATTGTTAATAATTTTGTAATTACAAATATAATTTCTAACTTATTTGTAAGTCGTTTTGTACATATAGCATTTTTTTTTTAAATAAGCCGAACCAACTTAATTAGGTTGCTTTTTCTTTTTTTCGTTTCAAGGAAACTTAGGTTGTATTTGAATTGAGAGACATATGATCTCCATTACCTAAATATTGTGTGTTTATGAATTCTACATTTTGACATTTAATTCTTTGTTCTGGCCACCATTATTGATTCCGAGTTCTTGTAAATTACAGTTATTTGAAATCTAATTAAATTATAATTCTCTCGTAAATTCAAAATTTTCAATACCAAGGCCAACGATATAATGTATTTAATTCGTGAATGATCGATCTAAAAAAGCGTAACAATAGTTGAAAAGAGAATTGCATAAATTGGCTCTTGTGCTTGCATTGTTTGTAAGCATATGATCTGATGAGTACACAATATGATGATCAAAGGACGTAGATATCTTCTGTCAAAAAAAAAAAGAAAAGAAAAGGACGTAGATATCTATTATGAGTGATAAAAAAAACTTATATATAAGTAATTTATATATGTACAAATATTAAATTATATATATGATGTTTGGTGTGTAAATTACGTGTTAGTTGCACAATAATCATCTTATCAACTTATAACAAACACTATTTTAGTGTTAATTTAATAACTGGTCTCTCGTAACATAGATCGATGATCCGATTCATATTTGCAATGAAAAATAATATTTTTTTTTCCAAAATTCGAGTCGGATCAATATTTAATTAAAAAAAATTAATATATGCGAGATAATCTCATGAGACATTTGGAATTGCTCGTTTACGAATGATTGGTAATTTGGTATTGATTGGCATGTAATTTTTTTCATTTTATTTTGTTTTATTTAAATGAATGAAGTTAATAAGGAGATGTTGACTATGAAATAGTGTTGAGGTTCACTTAATTGACGGGAGATAAAATAAAGGAAATACGTTGTCTAATCATGTGATGAATAAACCATATGCAAATAATTGTGGCAACACTGGCAAGAAACGTTTTTTTTTTATATAAAAAAACTAGAAAAGTTTATTCTCCTATAAAGAAATTTTTTTGAACAAAAGTGCATCTTAATTTGACCACATGTTGAAATTACTTGCTTGACGGTAAAAACTTACCCTAATTTCAACACCATCGAACTAGCTACTACATTAAAGCATGTTTAACAATGTGAAGAAGTTGGTATGGTGATATTGATAACTTGATCGCATTATGATATCAGTATTGATAATTTCATTGTATATTTTTGCAGTGGTGTGATGATATTGTAGTGATGATGTTGAAATTTTATTTTTTAATTATATTTAATAATTATTAAACACATAATAAAATTTCACATAAATATAATAGATTTAAAATGCACATAATTAAAATTTAATAAAAAATATTACAAAATAACAAAATACATGAAATAAAATAAAAAAATAAAATTTTAAAGATTACAACCGAATAAAACATAATAAAATATCACCGAAATAAATTACTAATTGAATCTTTTTCGAAGAATTTACTCTTGCATCTTCATGTAATATGATGTTGAATGTCAGTAAGCATTGGATCATTAACATCTTTTTACATGATTCGATTTTCTTGCTCCATCTTCATTCTTTGTTGTTTTCTCACACTCATCTTGTGCTCCATCATTCTCATTCAATTTTATTTTCCATATTTTGAGTCGTTGTTGCATAATTCTCTTTCGTCAATGCAGTCCTCTCATCATTCCTTTTTTTTTTTTTTCTACTTCATGTATTGTTTTCAACATTTCCACCATGTTTGCATCTTTCAATCATTCTCCTCTCATTGCACTTTTGAAGGCCTTCCTTCCCATCAACCTAGTGGTTTTTCTCACTTCTTGCACATCCTCTCCTTCTTAGACGGTTTGGGTGTATTTACTCGAATCCCATTTCACGAGCTTAAATGATATTGTTAAGGGATTTTAATGTGATTATCGGACCAAAAAATCGACTCTAAGATGTCAGAAAATGGTTCAAGAGTCAAAGTTGACTCAGGCTGTTCGGAATGTCCGAATATGGACCAGTGTGAGATTGGAAGGTCCGACGAGATCGGACCAAGCGATTAGGGATGTCAATGGGTCGGGTTCGAGTAGGATATCATGTCTCCATCCTCATCCTTATTTATTGTATCCACCTCTATCCTCATCCCCCTTTCCATCCCCATCCTCATCCCCGTCGAGTATGAACTTTCGTCTCCATCCTCATACCCATCGGATGACTGATATTCATATCCTACCCATCCCCATTTATTGTATCCACCTCATACAATTGCATTTTTTGAAATTTGAATTAATTTGACAAAACTATGCTTATTTACCAAATTTTTAAGAGAACAATAAGAAATAAAAAAAATATTATTAATAATTGATCTCAACATCGTTATCCTACAAAATATGATTAGCTTTATACTATAATTTTTTGTGTTCCATCCAACTACCATAATTCAATAAAAACAAATTAAAATTAGCATTTCTTTAATATAAATAAATAAGTAAATAAATATTTACATATATATATATATATATATATATATATATATATATTTAATCAAGTATCGGGTCAGGTATGGGTAGGATGTTACCACATCCGCCTCCATCACCAAATACGAGATCCCTATACCAATTTCTCATTTATTTAATCGGGTCAAAAAAAATACCTCCATACCCTCCTCCATTCGGTTCGAGTATCGGATTCTCCATCAGGTTCGGAGGAAATTGTCATCCTTACAAGCGTTGTAGTTCGAAAGTTGAGGGTGACATCGGAACCACCAAACTGAGATCGAAATTTCCAAGAGTTAGGTCATGCGCGCTAGTGATGTGTTGCCAAAGTTTTGACACATAATCGCATACATGAGATAGGAACGTCCGAAGATGGAGACCGAAGCTTCCGAATAGGGCAGTTCGGAACCTGGAAGACATGCAAGTTCGAGCTTCCGAACTAGGGATCGGAGTTTCCAAACCTTTGCCTATAAATAGGCGACGAGATTCTCACAATTGGTATGTGTTTAGGGGTGTTTTTTTGTATATTTCAGTATATATTGTTAAGGTTTTAGCTTTATACCCAAGGGTCGGGCATTAGCGAGGTGCTACGAGGTTTGTAGCGGAGCTGCACTTGGGTCAAGGCCTTCGACATCAGTGGTCTGACAACATACGCATGTATAGTCCGAGATCCCTATTAGTATTAAAGAGTATCTATTAGCTTAGTTAAAGTTGGTAGACCAATATTAGTGATATGATATTATCTTGACTTGTAGGCCTTAACTGTAGATACTTGTACTTCTAGGCCAGTGATTGAGGTACATAATGAATGAGGTATCCAGATATCTATGCTTATGTGTTGCATATTATTGGTTTTTTTAAATTTAATTTTGAAAAAAAAAATTATTTGCAAAATAATGCAGCTGAGGATGATTTTCAAAAATACTTCAATAAGCTAACGTGAAGAGCGGACGCTAAGATTTTAAAATGCCAGCATCCGCTTTTCATAGCAGCGGACGCTGCTTATGTGGCAGCATCCCTTGCGTACGACAGGATAGCGGACGCTCCTGACGTTTGATGTGGCAGCATCCGCTGCTGTCAGCAGTGGAGGCTGGTCCACTACCGTCCGCCTACCCTCACCGCGGACGTGATTTTTGACACTCAAAATAATTAAATTATCTAACACGTATAAAATTATATATATATGTATATATAACAAATTTCTCGACAAATTATTCAGCAAGATTCCCGCAAACATTCAGCAAGATTCGCAAGATTCGCAAGATTCCCGCAAACATTCAGCAAGATTTCCGCAAACACTGAACACTTTTTACCACATTGAACAACGTGATCCTGAAAAGATTCTCACAAACACTAAATACTTTTGACCACATTGAACAACGTGATTTCACGCCTTATTTAAATTCATTGAATTTGAAATTGATTTTCAACATTCAATTTTCTATATAATAAGCAGATTCATAGATCATTTTCTCACAAGTATTCATCTCACTACCTCTTACTCTCTTACGTGAAGTTCTTCACAATTTCTAAAAATTTTGCCTCCTTTCCTTCTTTCCTCCTACTGTCTCTCTAATTTTTTTTCCTGAAATTTTTTCTTCGATATGGATAACATTGATGTGCTTCTATATTTTGGTGGTCATGTTATTGTCAAGAACGGGTCGGTTGAATATAATATCCCATATATTAGACCGATTCGAGTATTGAGACCAATTTCTTCGTTCGAATTGGCTGAATATGTGCATAAAATGTTGGTCTATCATTGATCCGATGAATTTTACTCTAAAGCTATCGACGAAATACTCATTCATTGAGAAATCAATATGGCATGAAATTCCAGTCGACCTCGTTGATGCTGACGCTCTGGAGTTTGTAATGCAATGCCCCAATATACATGTATTGCATTTGTACGTTGAAGCAAATCAATTGATCATGATGTTGGTCATGATGATGAAGAACCATATATTTCACATGTCATTGAAGGATTGAGCAATATCTACTTGAATCATGAGGGTGGTTCGTGGGATCAATATATCATTGACCCTTCTAAACCTGTTCCTGCATGCTGACCAAATACGGATCTGGGTTGGGTCAAAACGTCGGTGCAACAAATTTAAATTCAATTAACCAGAATTTTGCTCCACACGATGATGTTCCTAGAACTGATGATGAAGATGCTTCTAGAATTGATAGTGATACTGAACCAGAGATGTCATATAGTGAGTCTGGAGAAGATGATGACAACGACGCTGAGGATTTGAATGATGGTAAACGTGTGAACACACATGCAAATATCGATGAAGGGACGTCAACTCATCCACCACCTCTTCAAACATTACAGAGGCAAGCCGTATCATTTCTCTCCATCAATTCTGAATAGCCATCATTTTTCAATAAATACTTTGGAGAAGAGACTCCGGATTCCATCGGTGTACCTGCTGGGACACGAACAAGTTATTACAATCCGAAGAGAGGAGAACTAGGTGTAAACATGTTATTTAAAGATAATAATGATCTAATTGCATCTGTGAAAGATTATTCAGTCAAAGTTTCCAAGCGTGATGTTGAATCCGACATTTTGGTGATAACAAACAACAACTCATTGTATAGGAATGTGCTACCAATCTTTTGTATTTCAGGAATCTACTACAACTCCTACCGCAACCGTCTAAACCCTTCAAGTTATCTACCGGAAGCTTGTCAACCTCCTTTGTCTCTCGACCGGTTGCAGTCACAAGCCTATCAACTGGTTATTCAAACCAGCAGAGGATAAATCTATCTACCGGTAGAGTGCCAACTGCTTATCAAGATATCTCAAGACAAGTACTTGTGACAAGACGTTCATTGCAAAATCTTTATCAAAAGAAGAACCGGCGTATCAGAAGATCTGTTGACTCTTGCATCGAGACAACAGGTTGCACTAAAATGGCAAAAACGCATAATGGCTACAGATAAAGCATTCGACCGTTTATACCAGTTTTGGACCCTGGAAGTTGTCTGCATTTAAAGAAGTGTACGATCTTCATGCAGAATCATCAATGCATTTATGAAGCATTAAATGTGCATTCAATGCAGCATCAGAACGTTCAAAATAAAGACGTTGATGATTGACCTATATAAAGGGAAGATTGCTCAAGAAGTGAAGAGAAGACAAGCAACACAAAAAATCTCAATCAACTCAATCACTTGAATACTATCAGAAGTCCTCATCTGATATACTGAAGCAATACTTGAGCACACTTACAAGATCATTCACTTGCTGCTCAAATAAACCCTCGCCTACAGTTTACATATCTGATCTTCAAGGATCATCCTAGGGTTTCCAAGCCTCTCGACCGCTCTGCAGTTTGAGAAGCTCAACCGAACTATACTCATTATTGAAGAGACTTGAAGCTACTCTGAAAGCTTCCACCAGTCTGATAAGAACTGAGAATCTTATCTGTGTAAATCTAGGAGTTTCGGATTAGGCATTGGATAAGTCCTAAGTCTGAAGTGGGTGTATTGCAAGACGTTGTAATAACCAAAGTCTTCTAGTGAATTCCTTCCTAAGTGGAAGAAGGGGAGACGTAGAAGGATTAAGCCTTCAAACTTCCAAAAATCGTGCCTTAGTCTTTACTGCTATTTATCTTACATATTGCTCATACATTGTGTTCTAAACTTTGCATCACTAAAACCTCTGAACTATTTCCGCACTATTTAAGTTGTTCAAACCATTTTAGAAGTTGAGAAAACAGATTAAGTGAACTAAACTTCACTTAATCATTTTGAAAAGAAAGAAGAAAAGTTTCAGAGTGTATTCACTCCCCCCTCCCCCCTCTACCCTCTGAACCGATCCCAACAAGTGGTATCAAAGCGGGTTCCTTTCTCAACTACTGATCTAAAGTTTTAAAATCATGACTTCTTTCAACAAAATTCCTATGTTTTCTAAAGAAGATTATGATGACTGGAAAATTCGCATGCAGGCACATCTTGCAGCACAGGATGATGACATGCTATATGTCATAACAGACGGTTCCATCAAAATCATGAAGGTCAACCCAGCTCTAACCAATGGTGCAGGACAAATGATTGAGAAACCAAGAGCTGAGTGGACTACTGAGGACAAAAAGAAGGCCAATCTTGACAATGTGGCCCGGGACATCCTATACAAAACACTGGACAAGAACATGTTCAGCAAAATCAAGTCATGCTCCACAGCAAAGGAGATTTGGGAGAAGCTCACTCAGCTGTGTGAAGGAAATGACCAGACCAAGGAAAACAAGCTCACCATGGCCATTCAAAAATATGACAATGCCAAAATGAAGCCAGGGGAAACCATGGCTGAATTTGATGAACGGTTTAGTAGTATCATTTGTGACCTTATTGCTTTAGGAAAAACTTATACTAACCGTGAAATTGCTGTGAAGGTTATGAGAGCTTTGCCCAAAGAATGGGAAATCAAGACAGTGGCCATGAGGGAGTCAAAATACTTAAGCAAGGTTGAACTGCATGATCTCTTTGCAGATCTCAAAGCCTACGAGTTCGAGCTCAACATGAGGACAGAAGATGAACCTTCTAACTCTCAACCAACCAAGGCCTTAACCTCAACGGTGATGCGTCCACCGGTCGAGGAAGCTCCAAAGAGATCAGCTGAGCAAATCAGCAACGAAGTCATGACACTCTTTGTCAAGAAATTTGGTAGATTTATGCGTAAAAACAATTCTAAATTTAAAAATTATCATAAATCGGACCATACAGACGATGGTCCCACTTGTTTTAACTGTGGCAAGCCAGGCCATTTCATTGCAGATTGCACCAAGCCTAAGAGCAATGATCAGAAGCAAGTCTTCGAAAGAAGAAGGGGCAAGGAGGACAAGAGGACGTTTAGAAAAGGTAGAGACCAAAGGGTTCTAGTAGCAGACGAAAGCAAAAGCAAGTGGGCTGAATCTGACTCTGACAACCCCGATACCGGAAGCTCTTCAGATGACAGCGAAGATGAAAAGGTGGAATGCCTCATGGCTGACATCGAAGAAGAAGCTGAGGAGGTATTTGACTTTGGTTCACCTGAATTTACTCACAGTGATCTAGTTACTGCTTTACACGAAATGGCTAATGAATACAAAGCATTATCCAAGGAATTCGAGGAGGTAAAGGCAGAAAGAGCTGACCTAAAAGATAAGTCAAGCGAATCAAGCTGCATGCAGCGAAAAGAGCTTGATGGTCTTAAGGTCAAGCTAAGTCTGTTGGCTACTGAGAATGACACCTTGAAAAGAGTGTTCCAAGCAACCTTGACTGAGAACAAAAAACTACTTGAAATAATTAAGGCTTGGAATAAATCTTCTGTAACCATTGACAAGATTCAGGAAATCCAAAGACCGGCACATGACAAAACCGGTCTAGGGTTTGGAACAAATGAACAGTCTATGGAATCTTGTATTCAGTCAAGCCTGGACAAAGGCAATCTTAACAAAATAAGATTTGTCAGGTCCAGCACGATATATGAACATGATGAGTGCAGCTTTGACAAAAATCAGAAAGTATCTAACGAACGAAGCTCTAAGCATAGAGGGCTGGGATATGTGGATCCCTAGATCTCCAATCAAAGAGGAACTTGGGTCAAACCAAAACCTAATGAAAGAAGAAAGGGAAACCAATCTAATTTCAAAAGGCCATGGAATGAGTCTAACTACTCTAAGAGAAGATGGTCAAAGGAGAAGCCTTACCAGTACTTTAATTGCAGGCCAGTTCAAAAGAGGTACAGGCTAACTGATAAAGATCAAAAAGGCAAGCAGCACACAGCAACCTCACAAGCACACACATTTACTGCTTATCGACCGCACAGATTTCTGGACACACACACGGGCAAACCTGTAAGGGTATTTCAGGTGTGGGTCCCGAAAGGGCTAATCCGACCTGGACCCTACTAGATATGGGTACCAAAAGTTCTTCACTTTTTGCAGGTACTAAAAGTCCAAACGGGCGAGAAGACCACTTCTATCAAGGACACTACCTGGTACTTAGATAGTGGTTGCTCACGGCACATGACAGGGAATCCAGAACTTCTAACATAAGTGGTGTTGTGCAAAGGACCAAAGATCAGCTTTGGAGACAACTCCAAAGGTAAAACCGTGGGTAAGGGTAAGATTATCCATGGTAACATCATTATTAAAGATGTGTTGCTTGTTGACAAACTGTGCTATAATTTGATAAGTATTAGTCAACTATGTGACAATGATCATTCGGTCGAGTTTCACAAACACACTTGCATCATCAAAAATGACAAAGGTGAGACTCTTATGACCGGTGTAAGAGACCTAAACACCTACAAGGTAAACTGGTCTTGCTCACATATTTCTTCACCTACTTGTCTTACTGCTCATCATGATAAACATTGGTTGTGGCATAAGCGGTTAAATCATCTAAATTTTAAGTCCATTTCTAACTTGAGGAAGCATGATTTGGTTTCTGGTCTGCCTGAAGGAGATTTTATAAAAGACAAAGTTTGTCCTGCTTGTCAACTAGGAAAGCAGGCGAGAGCAACCTTTAAAAATAAAGGGTATATGTCTTCTTTCAAATGTTTAGATTTACTTCACATGGACCTATTTGGTCCTATACCAGTAAGAAGCATAGGGGGAATGAGATATGCTCTTGTTGTTTTAGATGACTTTTCTCGATTTACCTGGGTCATCTTTCTCTCTTCAAAAGATCAAACTGCACCTCACCTGATTAAGCTCTTTAAACGCTTCCAAAATGAACAATCTACTGTGATAGATAGAATCAGGAGTGATAGAGGGACTGAGTTTTTAAACACCACTCTTATGACTTATCTAGATGATCAGGGAATCAAGCATGAGCTGTCAGCTGCTAGATCCCCACAGCAAAATGGGGTGGCTGAAAGAAGGAACCGTACTTTAAAAGAAGCAGCCAGAACTATGATTGCTGATTCAAATGTTTCTCAAAGGCTTTGGGCAGAAGCAGTTAACACAGCTTGTTATACTCAAAACAGATCTATGATTAATAAACGATTTAACAAAACTCCATATGAGATCTGGAATGGCACAAAACCTGATATTTCTTACTTCAAAATTTTTGGGTGCAAATGCTTTATCCATAACAATGGCAAAAATCATTTGACAGCCTTCGATGCCAAAGCAGACGAAGGAACTTTTATTGGTTACTCAGCCGTTAGCAGAGCTTATCGAGTGTTCAATCAAAGATCACTAACGGTCGAGGGAACCATTCATGTTGTTTTTGATGAATCTACTCTTTGTACAGAACAAACTCAAGGGAACATAAATGATCTGAGTCATAGACTGGAAAACACAAATCTACAGAAAGAGAGTGACAGTGATCCATATCCTCCAAAGAAGGATGATCCAGTTTCCTTACCGTGTGTGATCAAACAAGGCCAGAAGATGATCCATCAGTTGATAATGATCCTCCTGCCAATAATGATCCAGTAAACGAGGACGTTCATCAACCAATTGATGACAACCCTTTAGGGAATTATTTTAGGTGGAACAAAGATCATCCACCTGGGTTGGTCATAGGTGACCCTTCTGCTCCTCGAAAAACACGTGGTCAAATGATTAATGAATTCTTGCATGCAGCTTTCATATCTCAGGTAGAGCCCAAGAAGATAGATGAAGCTCTATCAGATGCCAGCTGGATTGAAGCTATGCAAGAAGAGTTGAATCAATTCACCCGCAACAATGTTTGGCATCTAGTTCCTCAACCGGAAAATCAAAATGTGATTGGAACTAGATGGGTGTTTCGTAACAAGCTCGATGAACATGGCACTGTTGTGCGTAACAAAGCTCGACTTGTTGCCCAAGGATTCAGACAAGAAGAAGGCATAGACTTTGAGGAATCCTTCGCGCCAGTTGCAAGACTAGAAGCAATCCGCATCTTTCTTGCCTATGCAGCTTTCAAGGACTTTAAAGTTTATCAAATGGATGTCAAGTCTGCATTCCTCAATGGTCTACTTCAAGAAGAGGTGTACGTTGAACAACCACCAGGTTTTGTCAATCCTACTCATCCTCAATATATCTATAAACTTGACAAAGCCCTCTATGGATTAAAACAAGCACCGCGTGCATGGTATGATACATTACTAAAATTTTTACTGGAACATGATTTCCAAATTGGAACGGTCGATAAGACCTTGTTTAAATTTGTAAAAGGTAATCATGTGTTACTAGTACAAATTTATGTTGATGACATTATATTTGGGTCAACTAACCCCAAGTTGTGCTCAAAGTTCTCTAAGATGATGTAGGAGAAATTTGAAATGAGCATGATGGGCGAGCTAAACTTTTTTCTTGGATTGCAAGTAAAGCAACTTGAAACTGGAATATTTATCAATCAATCCAAGTATGCCAAGGAATTGGTAAAAAAGTTTGGAATGGAACAGTGCTCAACTGTATCTACCCCCATGAGTACATCAATCAAGCTTGATAAAGATGAAGGGGGAATCCCGGTCGAGGTAACAATGTATCGAGGCCTTATTGGCTCATTGCTTTATTTGACTGCCAGTCGACCGGATATCATGTATTCAGTTTGTTTATGTGCTAGATTTCAAGCAGCACCTAAGCAATCTCATTTCATTGCCGCCAAACGAATAATTAAATATATTAAAGGAACTACTAATGTGGGTCTTTGGTATCCCAAAGATTCAAATCTTAATCTTATTGGCTATTCAGATGCAGATTATGCAGGTTGTAGAATTGATCGCAAAAGTACAAGTGGCACATGTCAATTCCTTGGAGATAGACTAATTTCGTGGTCAAGTAAGAAGCAGACATCAATTGCTACCTCGACCGCCGAAGCAGAATACCTTGCTGCTGGCAGCTGTTGTGCTCAAATACTCTGGATTCAACAGCAGCTTAATGATTATGGAATCCGGTCGAGTGAAGCTCCAATCTACTGTGACAATACAAGTTCCATAGCCATCACTCACAATCCAGTGATGCACTCTAGGACAAAGCACATTGATGTCAGGCATCACTTTATCCGAGATCATGTCTTAAAGAAGGAAATCAGGCTGGAATACATCTCTACCGATCAGCAAGCAGCAGACATATTCACCAAGCCTTTACCGGACGCTAAGTTTTCATATTTTCGAAATATTCTTGGCTTAGTAGATCTAAGTTAGTATGCATGTTTTTAGGGGGAATGATTGCCAGTATGACGTTAATAGCTTAGCTGTTACATTGCCATAAATGTTGGCATATCATCCGCCTTTAGCTAGTCTCTGACAGGCTCCGTACTAGCAGCTTTGTGCTTTGAACCAAATGACATTAATTGGGCGCGGTGATTATACTCTTCAAAACTTTTTGAATTTCAAAAATACTTTTCATGACGTCACCCTATGGCCCATAGGTTCCTATATATACTTCTTTACACTCGTATATCAACCTTTCACCGTTGCTAAAGCTTTCATATTGCATTAAAAGTTCTATCGTATTACTATCAAGTTTTTGCTTACTCTCTGCTCGAGTTCTTATCTACAGCTATCATGTCGATCCAGAAGACTTGCCTTGCAATCAACTTTGATTCCGTTATTGAGGCAAACAATGCAGGAATCACTGAGGTCTTCACCATGCTTGAAGCCTCTGGACTAAAGAAGTTTCTGGGAAGCAGCGCCATCTGCGATCTGCCTGTATTGAAGGAGTTCTTTGCAACCGCTCAAATCGAGCATGGGACTGTCAAATGCTTGATCCGGACAGAGTCTTACTCCTTCAATCAAAAGTTCTTCGCCAGCACATTTGATCTGCCCTCCAGGGGTTTGACAAAATGCGCGGATCTTCCCGATGGTAACTGCTCATACTGGTTGAAGGAGTTCTCAACCACTGATGCTCCGATCAAACTGCCGGCTCAGAAGACATCTCTTAAAGCTCCATTCAGGCTATTGACCAACATCGTGGCCAAAAATCTTCTTGCCAAGGCTGGATCATACGACAAGGTGACGATGGAGAAATTCCAATACTTGTCTTGTATCGCCTCCAAAATCAACATCAACTGGTCAGACATATTGTTCACTACCTTATGTGAAATGATCAGGGGAAAAGGGCAATCCGAGGGATTTGCTCTGCAAATTTGCCACATTTTGAGCGTCCTTGGAGTAGACTTCTCCAAGACTGAGCCTCTGCATCCCACCAAATGGCTCAACAAGTCTACAATCTTCAAATTTCTGAACAAGAAAGAGGTTGCGGTCGACACTCTGCCTTCAACCGCAAGTGTTGTTGCTGTCACTCAACCGCTTTCAACAGTTCCGGTAGCGGCCAAACCAGCCCATACCAAGAAATCTGCCAAGCGTCAACTTATCATAGAGTCTGACTCTGAAGACGAATCACGTGAGAACGTTCCACAGATTCAAGCCTTCAGCAAGTCATCTCCTTCTGTCTCCAAAGCAGCCGTGTCATCCACGCCTGCAGGTGAGAAGAAGAGGCAGCACAAGAAGTTAAAGTCCCTTTCTGGACTTGCTCCTACCGTTCCAACACCAATTCTGCCAACGGTTGAGACTACTACCACTGCTGCTACTACTGCTCCACGTCCTACCAAGGGTGTGATAATCAGGGAAGGTGCCTCATCAACTCCAAAGGTCACTCTCGCTGATCCTAAGGACAAAGGGAAAGGTGTGATGATCTACTCACCTAAGGCTCAACCAGCAGCTACTGTGGAGCTCAACTTGATCATCTCTTATGTTCTCCGCACTGTCAAGCGTCACCTACAACGCTTTGACAGATGACATCATTCCCGTACTCACCTGACGCTTGCTCAAATATTTCCTAAGTGGAAAGCTCTGAATGTCATTGAGCAAAAGATGCTTCTTTTTGCTGACACTGAAGACATCGTGGAGGCTCTGGGAAGAAGACAGCTCATCAACTTGAAGCTTCGAGGAAGCTTGTTATCTCTGTTGATTAATGAGCGTGTCAAGAACTTTAAATCCAAGAGTCCTACCGCCGCCGATGACTTTGTAATTTTGACTGGACTACAGAATAGTCTACGTCAAATCACTCAACTACTTCAGCACTTCCAAGATCTTAACAACGTAAAAACGACAGCTTCAGCAGCTTGTTTACAGGCTTATGGACTGGAAGCACAGGTGATGATGAAGACTTTTCTTACCCAAGATCAGGGTGAAGAAGACGTCTCTTCTCTTACTCTTTCAGATGGGATTCTGACCGGTCTCATCACTGCTGACCTGTTTCAGTCATCCGCTCTAGGATCAATTGTGGGCGCATCTTCATCGGTCGACCCCGCCTCAACCGCAGTCCAAGCAGTAATTCAACCGGAAGCAGCTGTGACTGCTCACTCATCTCCAGCGACGACCGTTTACACCTCTCCCAGTCGTCCACAAGATTCTTTCGAAGTGATTGAAAAAGAGATTCCTGTCACCTCTGTGACAGAGGCTCCTTGCAGCAGTGAAGCAGTAGTGCCCCCAACAGAGATACCAAGCACTATTGTATCACTTGCACCTCCAGAACAGCCAGTGACTGAAGCTGACCCAGCACTTCAACCGTCTCCATCTACTGAAAAGTTTGTGGAAGATCTCCTAATGGATGAACCGAGTGCTGATCCTGCTACTCCACCAACCATCTTGGCTGCAGTCGAGACTCCTACATCTCCAACTGTACCACTATTGAAAGGTCCATCAGCTAGCTCTCCAGCCAGATCACCAGCACCACATCATCTTGAGTCTGGCCCGGTTTCACCAAGGAATGACCCACAGAGTCAAATGCTTCAGACTGATGACTCATTAATTGAAGCCATGGCCGCAGCTCTGGATCACACTTTGATAAATAGGCTTCATGAGCTTATGCAAACAGTTCGATCCTTCTCACAAGACATCACAAACTCATCCTTATCGGTTGACAATTCACGCCAGACGATGATTCGGCATTTTGAGACCGTGTCTCGAGACCTTGCTCATCTGTCCAAAGATATCACTGCCCATCATCGCACTCAAATCAAAACGCTCTCTACCGTCTCCGAACAAGTTGTCAGATCCAAAAACCGCCTTCATAGGTAGTTGAATGATCGGATGGACACTATGCAAGCTACTCTACTTGCTCAACTAGATGCAAAAATTGATACTATGCAAGCCTGCCTTGGCACTCAACTCACCGAGATCATCCTTCGACTCAACCAAGGTGATGCCAAAAAGGGGGAAGAAGAGCAACGAAGAGCAGCAGAGGCAAGAAGACGTGAGGAAGAAGCCGACAGAAGAAGAAGAGAAGGCGATAGGTCAGGAGGAGCCAGTTGGTTCAAAAGATGAACAACTTGTCTCTTCTTTACTTATCGCAGCTGTATCTCATTTTGTTTCTCTACAGTAGGTGTAATAAGAATGCTTATTGTAATTAATGAAATTCATTCTCTCAATGAAGTTCATTTTAATGCTTTCATATTGTTCTTGGAGCACTTAAGTTTTGTCATCACCAAAAAGGGGGAAATTGTTGAATCCGACATTTTGGTGATAACAAACAATAACTCATTGTATAGGAATGTGCTACCAATCTTTTGTATTTCAGGAATCTACTACAACTCCTACCGCAACCGTCTAAACCCTTCAAGTTATCTACCGGAAGCTTGTCAACCGCCTTTGTCTCTCGATCGGTTGCAGTCACAAGCCTATCAACTGGTTATTCAAACCAGCAGAGGATAAATCTATCTACCGGTAGAGTGCCAACTGCTTATCAAGATATCTCAAGACAAGTACTTGTGACAAGACGTTCATTGCAAAATCTTTATCAAAAGCAGAACCGGCGTATCAGAAGATCTGTTGACTCTTGCATCGAGACAACAGGTTGCACTAAAATGGCAAAAACGCAGAATGGCTACAGATAAAGCATTCGACCTTTTATACCAGTTTTGGACCCTGGAAGTTGTCTGCATTTAAAGAAGTGTACGATCTTCATGCAGAATCATCAATGCATTTATGAAGCATTAAATGTGCATTCAATGCAGCATCAGAACGTTCAAAATAAAGACGTTGATGATTGACCTATATAAAGGGAAGATTGCTCAAGAAGTGAAGAGAAGACAAGCAACACGAAAAATCTCAATCAACTCAATCACTTGAATACTATCAGAAGTCCTCATCTGATATACTGAAGCAATACTTGAGCACACTTACAAGATCATTCACTTGCTGCTCAAATAAACCCTCGCCTACAGTTTACATATCTGATCTTCAAGGATCATCCTAGGGTTTCCAAGCCTCTCGACCGCTCTGCAGTTTGAGAAGCTCAACCGAGCTATACTCATTATTGAAGAGACTTGAAGCTACTCTGAAAGCTTCCACCAGTCTGATAAGAACTGAGAATCTTATCTGTGTAAATCTAGGAGTTTCGGATTAGGCATTGGATAAGTCCTAAGTCTGAAGTGGGTGTATTGCAAGACGTTGTAATAACCAAAGTCTTCTAGTGAATTCCTTCCTAAGTGAAAGAAGGGGAGATGTAGAAGGATTAAGCCTTCGAACTTCCAAAAATCGTGCCTTAGTCTTTACTGCTATTTATCTTACATATTGCTCATACATTGTGTTCTAAACTTTGCATCACTAAAACCTCTGAACTATTTCCGCACTATTTAAGTTGTTCAAACCGTTTTAGAAGTTGAGAAAACAGATTAAGTGAACTAAACTTCACATGATCATTTTGAAAAGAAAGAAGAAAAGTTTCAGAGTGTATTCACCCCCCCCCCTCTACCCTCTGAACCGATCCCAACACGTGAGTATCGTGTCATCGATAGCACACACATTCTGTGAAAAGTATAGTGTAGGAATGATTATTCTGCCGCCAGATGTCATTGGGGTCTTTGAGCTTCTTTCAAAGAGAAAACAGGTTACTGGAAAATAACTAAATATGGCGGCCCTCACACGTGCTTATCTATCAATGTCGGTATAGACCATCATAACTTGAATAGCAATATGGTCACACAGACGTTGTTGGGTATCGTTCGTTGTGATCCTTTGTACGGATAAATACGGACATCAAATATCATATACTAAGGCGTGGAGAAGTCTGAAACGCGTTGTGGAAATTGTTTATGGGACCTGGGAGAGTTTTGTGCAACTACTTCTGAAATATATGTGTGCTCTGTGCAAATATAATCCCGAAATAGTTGTCGAGTGAAAGCATCTTAGATCGAACAACGAATCAATAAAAACATTGAACTATGTTTATTGGGCATTCAGGTCTTCTATATATGGATTGCGCCACTGTCGGAAAATCATCAGTGTTGATGGCACACATTTGTATACAAAATGCTGATCGCAGTCACTTTGGATGCGAACAATCAGGTGGTGCCGTTGGCATTTGCAATCGTGGATGAAAAAACATCGGATTCCTGGAAATGGTTCTTGGAAAATGTTGGTCAATATGTTGTTTGTGGTGAAAGTGGAGTATGCCTAATTTCTGATAAGCATAAGGGTATTGTTCGAGCAGCTGAGGATTTCCACTATTTCAAACCTCCGCATGGTGTGCATCATTTTTTTTTTTGAGACATGTGTGCTCAAATTTTAATGTGAAATTCAAAGATGTGCATTTGAAGGATTTGTGTTGGGAGGCGGGCAAACAACATCAAATCTATAAGTTCGACGAAATAATGGAGGCCATCAGGAACAAAAATATTTTAGCACACAGGTACTTGGCCAGAATATCAAAGGAGAAATGGAGTATGGCCCATGACGGAGGTTGGCGTCGTAGGGTGATGACGACCAACATGTCTGAATTCTTGAACAATGTGTTAAAGTGAGCTCGTAGACTCTCTATATCTGCGATAGTGCATTTGACTCTTCTAATATGTCTACAATACTTCATTGAACGTGTGGCAAAAGGTCAACACAAGGTTCAGGAAAATCAGCTGTGGTCAGATTATGCATGTCTGAAATATGAGGAATGGGCAAGAAAATCTAGCAAACATCGTGTTGTCAAATATGATGTACAGACTCAAACTGCTTCAGTTGCGATCGAGGGAAGACCAAGTCGCGGCCAACATATACAAGTGGTGAGGTTATTAACTAGTGATTGTTCATGTGGTAAATGGACAATTTTCGGAGTCCCATGTTCTCACACTATTTTCACCGCGAAATGGCATTCGCTAGATCCCACAACCCTAGTGCAGTCATGGTACAATATATCGAACTACCTCGCAGCGTATGAAGGTAGATTTGAACATCTTGTCGATGAAAGATATTGGGATCCACCTACCTTTGAGTTGCACCACAACCCGGTTAGACGTGAAAGAAGAAGAGCTGGTAGGGATACAACAACTCGAGTGAGGAATGAGATGGACAGACCGGTGGTCAGGGTGAGACAACGACGAGGCACTAATAGGTATACATTATATTTAATTTATCGCTTATGATATTATGATATGTATCTGTTGGCATTTTGAAATTAATTTTTCTGCGTTTTTTTTTCAGGAACATCGGATGAATGAGATGTGAAAGACTGCTGCATCGTGTGACATTAATAATAATAATAATGTGTTTCCTTCGTGTTTTTATAATAACATGTGTATCTAGTTTTATTGATAAAGTGTCCATGCATGTATCAGTTTTAATTCAATAATAGATGTATGTATTTTATGTCATTTATATGTCTATTTTTTAAATTTTATTTAATTTATAATATAATATATAATCATATATAATTTCAAATAATAAATTTTAAATTTATTTTTTATTATTACGATTTAAATATATATATATATATATATATATATATATATATATATAAATTATATAGTATTCACAATATATTATCTTAAAGTGTAGATTAAAAATTATAAATTAAACACTCAAATATTTAAATTATATTACACAAATTTATCATGATCGGTGGTTACAATTACAATTATGCAAGTGACCCCGGTTCCACAACCACGTGGTTTATGTCTATACGAACCTCTACGCGGTACAAAACCTTGAGGATTATTTTGAACCACATCATCATTGTCTTCACTGCTCTGGTTTTCTTCATTTGAATAACTTGAGAAAATGATTGGTGAAACAACATTTCTGTGAGGTGCCGACGTGTTATAAAAACCAGGTGGCTGAGGGTGAACATTGATCAGTTCTGTAAAACTTTGGATGTCACTCCAAAATGGAGTTCGATAATCCTCGCCATCATATGCACCAGATGGACCCGTATTTTCAAATATATCTGATGGTCCTGCGTTGTATAGCCCACTAGATGACCCTACATTTTCGAAACTACCAGATGGCCCTGCATGGTCATGCCAACCAGATGACCTTGGAACATATCCTAAAGATGACTGATGCATATCATTAGAAGGCGTACTGAAATGTTGTGGAATAGCATGTTGTCCAGCAACAAATAAATTGTGTGGATATGGACGAAAACCAATCCCACTGACTGTAAGAGATATAATGCGAATAGTTATGCGCTCATAACATGGAAAGTAGTCATCATCTGTTTGCCTAGATCTTCCATGCAATTCACTTTGGACAACATACCGCATCCTTCTGTTCCAAATAGTAATGGCATTTTCATGATATTCCCTCCCGTCTGTGTTGCGATGACCTATTCTGGTGATGTTGTGGAGGTCATCATTGTCAACTGCAGTTCCTGGAATAGGTTGACGCATTTCAAATTGCCTCAACACTCGATTTGGATGATGCATCTCTACAAATTCAAAGCAGATCAAAGGACAAACACATCGTCAAATATTAGTATCATATGAATCCATTATTGTTTTGACATCTGGATCGTTTCTGTCGTATACTATCTAGTTAAACTGTAAAATTAAAATGCAAATCTTAATTAAAATTTTTTATAAAGAATTTCATTGTTGCATTGTTTATATATTTTAGTACTATACCTCATCATGCTTCATACGATCAAAACAATCCATTATAATTCTAATAGCGTGTGTCGGTGCATGAGTATAACTGAAAACATTGTTCCACCTACAATAAAAAAAATGATTAAAAATCGAGTAAATTAATCAAAGTTCATATTATGACAATAAATTTTTTACAGTGTACCATAGGGAGTAAATAACATAATTTCATCGGCAGAGTTCGGGGCCATGACAAGAGATAAGCCAGTCCAGTCAGGATTAACACATTTAATCCTGCTCCATGCCCATATCTGTCATTATTAAAAATATATAATTCAATAAATATTAATGTTGTATCAGTTAAATAAAATTAAAATTATACCTGTAAAATATGTAGAGATCCGGTTATTATATATTTTCCTATACGTGTTGCAATGCACAACTCAGGGTATAAGAATGCTAAAACTGCATCTCCCCAACTGTAAGATTTTATTAGATCAATATTCTGGAGTAGTTTAAAAAAAATCAATATAGCCGATCCTCCTTGAAAATTTGGTAGCATTATTCCTCCGATAATCATCAATGCTACACACCGACTATATTTTACAACATCAATCTCGGAAATATTATCTTCAATATGTGTGGATATGCAGTGCTCGTATAAAGCGGTCATCGACAAGTGACCACCTTTGAAATGTGATGTTAATGGCGTAAATCCTAATAAATTGAGACATATGTGTTGCCATTCTGTCACTTTGTGTGAAACATCTATACCAGATACATGCTCTCATCAATTGGTAAACCCCAAATAATTGAAACATCCTTCAATGTGATAGTCGCCTCACCACATTTAAAATGAAATGTGTGTGTTTCATGCCGCCATGGTTCGACTAGAGCAGTAATCAAATGATTATCATAAATACGAAATCCACATTGCAAAACACCGAAAAGTTCCATATGGTGTAAATATGCTTTCACACAGCTATGCAAGCCATTCTCCATATATAATTTTCAAATCTAATTGTCCGATCGTTTGGCTCGAACAATTTTATCAATAGTGTGCGAAGAAACTACTCATGATATATGTGATGTTTGCAAATACAACATACTCAGATCTTCTATTGTAGACATTCTAGAAAGAAAAAAATAATGACAATCATCAATCAAAAAAAATTATATAATAATCAATTGGTACGAAATTTTCAAATATTATTATATACTCCATATAACAAATAGGTTTCGCATTAATTAAACTAACAAATAAAATATTTTTATAAAATTGAATTACATATTGAAAAATTAAATAAGAGCCGAAAGAATTAAATGGAAGAATTAAAAAATTATTAACACAATAAACCTACCTGAATCAAAAAAGAGAACCAAAAGATTTTAAATGGAATGCGAAATAAATGCTTCCCAAAGCTTCGTAAATAACCAAACAAAGAAGAGAAAAAAATGATTCCCAAAGCTTCGCAAACAACAAAAAAAATAAAAGGAGCAAATACTTCGCAAACCGAACAAAGAAGAGGAAAAAATTATTCCCAAAGCTTTGCAAACAACAGAAAAAAGAAAAGGAGCAAATACTTCGCAAACAACCGAACAAAGAAGAAGATGAAATGTTATGTGAGAAAAAAAGAGAGGAAACCTACATATTTAATACTGAAAAGCATCCCTCCATTAATTCATGTATCACGGACATGCATTATGAATCACGGACATGCAAAATAATGAATGTCCGTGATACATGAAGCCAAAGCAGTGTCCGCAGCGTCCTCAGCTGCAAGCAGCGTCCGCAGCATCCTCTGCTGCAAGCAGCGGACGCTGCTTGTGGCAGTGTCAGTAGCTGCTTTTGGTAGCGTCCGCTGCTTGTATAAGCAGACCCTGCCGAACCCGCGTTTTAAAGTATTTTTGTAACATCTCACCACCTGCATTATTTGTGCAAATGATTTTTTTTAAAATTAAATTTAAAAAAAAAACTCTGCATATTATGTGTCATGATACATGTTTTACTGCTTTGATATTTTATGCTGCATATGCATATTCATGTTGAGTCGAGTATCCTTCGAGATAGCTTTAGTAGTAGGGTCGCTCAGCCCTATATTTCTTATTATATAGCATTACACCAGGAGACGCCGCGTTGACAGAGACTAACGTTACGGTGGTTCAGACGAGTGTATGGATGTACCCAATCGGGTTGACTCCAGACGGTACTACATACTCATTGGCGTCCAGACTGAGTAGAAAGTGTGTTACCCAGTGTTAAGTCATATCCATGCATCATACTAAGTTTGTATACTCGTGCTTATCATATTGATTGTGTCGCTCATCATGTTCATGTTGTTGTGTTTCTTGGACACCCCATTCGAATGGGCCAGGTTTGCAGGTGGACCAGGATAGAGATTAGTGGTTGGTTGGTGACCAGGGCCTGGTAGCAGGGTTCGCCGGTAGTTTCCAAATTAAGATTCTATATGATATGTCTTTATTTTCGGTAAGTCTGTTAGTAATTCTAATTAAGTTTACTGATTATTGTTATTACATGCTTAAAACTCTGGTTAGTAGGTGATCCGAGTAGGGTCACTACATTGTGTATTAGATGGTGTGGATAAAGGAGATTAAGAGAATTCACCACCAATATTCTTCAACTTCTTCGTAGCACCCTTACAGAACTAAGAGATAGCCTTTAAAGGGCCCCAACAAAGGCGGGTCTATTCCCCGCCGCTTCAAGTCATGACTTCCTACGAATTTATCGAACGACCATTTCTTCCATTTTAGTTGATCCTTCAATACTAACCAAGATTTTTCATCAGACCATGAATGGTTATGATCTTGCTCGTATATCATCTGAGCTTGAGCATACTAAAACAAAAAATCTAAGTTCCAATATGTTGAATTTTAATTTTTAAAAAAATTCATACCCTTATATCAAATGAAGATCCGCTTTGGTTGAGCGCTTCAAGTTTACTCGTTTTGTTTTGGAATGTGGGCACTCGTCTTGAAATATCATTCCAATGCTGCCGCATGTTGTTATGTGAGCATATTTTCCATTTATTTGACAACTCATGGTTATATTCATTCCGAACCAATCCCCAAAAACTCGAGTTGCTTTGATCATTGCCAAGTGTCCGGATTAATGGAAGCGTTTCACCATGCCTTTGCAGACGTTCACGTTCGACCTTCGTCCAATGTTTTCTTTTGATGCCATGACCACCATCGCCAACAACAATTTTATTTCCTTTCCTTCTAGATTTAGTAAACGTGGTTTCAAAAGTAGGAGGCGAAACTCCGATGGCATTTTGGAAAAATTGAGTTTGGTTGAACATAAAACTCAATATTTGCTCGTCGGTGAATTGAGAAGTATTTGGTGAATGAGTATTGACATCATTACTTTTTCACGAATCCATTTTTCGAAATTGAATTGAAAATGAAATGAAATATGAAGAATATTGAGTTTTTGAAAATTTGAATAGGAGAAATTGTGAATTTTTTTAGGTGCATCCAAACTAATTTATAGCAAAATGCTTGAATTTTAAAGATATGGTCATTTGTACTTCTGCACAAATTTTTTTTTAAAAATCGGAATTGTTTTCCGATTTTAATAATTTTGTTAAAAAATTCAGGCTGAGATTGATCTGGCCATTGATCTATAACAACCAAGTCATCTCAGCCCTTCTTTTTTTTCCCGCCATTTCCTTTTTTAAAAAGATAAAAGGGTCAATTTTTCTCGCTCTTTGATTTTTAAACGACCACATAAATAGGGCATTTAATAAAAATAATCTAAAAAAAACTCGTGATGTGATTCACCGCACGGGGCCCACCATATTGTCGCATGCGAAAACTTCCGCGTGCAAGATGCTCGGGTCTTACATTGGTCAAGAAATCGAACACTGTACAATTATTTTTTTAGAGGGACACTGTACAATTACATTCCTATAAATTACATCAATCTTCTAGCACTTGATATAATCAGCACATTCCCATAAATTACATTAGATTGTGTTTGGATGGAAGGTAATTTTATTATATTATATACAATGAATTATATCAAATCTTAAATCTATATTTTACTTATTTACATTAATAATATAAAATTAAATAAATTTCAAATAACATCATTATTGAATAAACTTGGAATACATCCTAATTAACATGAAATATAACATATAAACATGTAAATGCAAATTTCATTTTATGATCTTACTCTTAAAAAACAAAAATACATTTTAAATCTATTAAGGGCAACTTGTAGATAACTCCCTAAATCAAACATAACTTTCAATTTACTCCCTATATTTGTCTTTCCGAAAATGCCCTTGTCGTTATTTTAATCATTATTATTTCTTGAATTATCAAATGTGGAATCGGATTCAAAATCTGATTCACTTGATTCATCAAGATAATAAATATTTTCATCGTCGGATGAAAATTCAATTGTTTCTACGGGATAGAATCCAATAGTATATATTTCTTCAAGAAGTTTAATTTTATTTTTTTTTTCGTTTCATTTTGGACATTCATTCGCATAATGTCCTTCTTCGTTGCACAACCATCATGTGCAATTCTTTCCTTTACCCTTTGGGCAAGGTGGTTTTTTGTTATCAAACTTTTTATAAAATTTTCTTTTATAAGGTTTTCTGAAGAAATTCTTTTTAAATTTCTTTTTCTTATAGGGAATAAATTTCTTATTAAAAGATTTATAAGGTTTATTAAATTTATTCTGTTTCTGTCGTTTTAAATATTTGTGTGACATGTTTGTTTTGCAACCGTATTCTTTTACTGTGAATTTCATTTTGTCACAACAAAGTTTATTGTTTTGTTTGTAGGATTTAGAGATTCTTTTATTTTGTGTTACTTCATGACATTTCTTTGTTATTATGTCTTTGATGAATTTAATAGCTCCTCCTAAAGTTTTAGCATAAGGACTAGTTCAGAATTCATCTACTGTGTATAGGTATATTAGGTATCTTATTAAAGATACTTAGTTTATAATGTTCCTTTTTATCAGCATCTATTAATTGATAATAGTTTGTTTCATAATCACAAATAAATTCTTCTAAGTAACATAAATTGCATAATTTAATATTATCTAATATAAAGATTGCTCTATTTTGTTCTATATTCTTAGCTACCAAATTAGCATCATTATTAGAAACTCCTAAAAATTCTTGGTACAAGGCATCAACAAATAGTTCGAAATATCGATGTCCTGTCATTCCTTGTGGTAGATTAGTAATTACTAGGTTTTCAGCCCAAGTTCTTACTGCTCCTACCAGTGTCATTTTTTTTTATCATCCCATGAGTTAAAACTTGAATATTCTCACTTTTGTCTAATAATGGTGCTAATTGAATTTGTACTGATAGTTCATTTGCCCAATGATCTATCTTTGATTTTCTTTCTTTTGCTGTTGAACAACCTAAATCTAAGATATTCTGTTTCAAAAATCCTGATGTTTTTGATTCTCTAAGAATATCTCTAACATCTTTATAAGATCCAGAGTATTGGTCTCTGTTATATTTAAATTCTTCATCATCTCTTCCACCACTACCTTCTACATTCGTTCGTAGATTTAATCGTGGTCTAGAATCATCTTCAGATTTTGATTATGAAATATCCATATCTCTTTATTGTTCTGAGTCCTAATGTGAATGATATAATTCTTCTGTATTTACTCCTATTTGTTCAAAATCAAATGAGTCGGTTTCACTAAATATCTCCATACTTATGTTTGTCATAACTAAGGGGATTTCTATACCATGATTCAATTTTGAATGGTGGTTCTTCTTCCATTTTTCTTTTTCCTTTATCTATTGGAAGAACTTCCTTAAGATAGTTTAATATTTCATTACTATGTCTTTCTTGTTCAATTATTAATCTAGTCGTTGCTAAATCAATATATTCTTTGAAATTCTTCTCTAACTTTTATATTGATAGATTGATCTTATTAATATTATTTTCTAAATCTCGTAGATCTTTTTCTAATTTTATTAAGGACGTCATTGCGATGAGGTTGACTCATTAACAATAGCTTGTTTAATTTTAAGAATATTTTGATTCATGGTTCCAATCTTATCAAGAATATCTTCATCATTTCTAGCAAATGATAATGATCTTCTTGGTACAGACTGTTTTGTGATTTGGAGGTCATCTGAACTCCATCTTTTATAGGAATTTATTTCTTCAATAAATGCTTTTCGAGGGTGTTCAATTCTTGTAATATTTTCAAATATTCTTTCAACAGAAATAGTTGGTTTTGTTGAAATTATTCCTGTTTGAGAATTATTACTTATTGTTAAACCGACAACATAGTTTATATTGATCGGATGGTTTCCTGTTAACATAAAATTATTTTTATAAAAAATAATAATCTAATGTTAAAACGTCATTTATATTTTTATCAAAAAGAGATATATTGTATTGTGGATAAATACAAAATTTCATCTTTTTGTAACATAAATTTCCTTCAATTTTTCCAAGGATAGAATCCTCGAGATTACATATTCTTTTGTCACGAACTGTTATTTCAATTGGTGTATCTATTCCTTCTCGGTAGTGAGCTGATATTATTATTTCAATTCCTCCGATATGAACATATTTCAGTTCAGATCGTTCTTTTTCACTGGCTTTTGCCATGATGGTATTAATATCTTGAGTTGTTAATAACTTCAGAGTATTAGACCTTGATTCGTTATTTATTTTACAAGATCGTTCTTTTGTACGAATCGAATAATAAATTAAATTTTTTCTGGGATTAATAAAATTTGAAATCTTACTTAGTATTCCTGGTTGGTCTATTAGATTTGTTTTTGAATTAGAAAACCCTGTTTTCTGTATTTCAGCAAACTTACTTTGATTGAATATAATATTCAAATTATACTCTTGGTTTTCTTCAGATTCATAGATCTGAATGTTTTGATTTGGAATTGTTACTTCTGTCATTTTAACAGATGATAGAACTTCTTAATTTTCTTAAGCCTATTAAAAGCTTTTTTGTTGAATCTATCTGTTCTAATAAATTCTGAAAATCTTCAAAATTATCAATTGAAGATTGACAATTTTTAAGATGTTTCAAATTGTTTTCACAATTTTCTATATCAAAATTTATATTTTGAGAATATAAATTAAACATATTCATTTTTGTATTTTCATACATTTTTCATTTAGTAAAAATTGTTACTTTTATTATTTTGTTTTTGTTGATCGGATTTCGATAACAAAGTTTGTTCCTATTCATAACATATTGTTATATCTTCAATTTCATCGTTTTCAGAAATTTGAATTATCATTTTCCAGTTGCTTGAAAAATGTTCTTTTTTATGATTTTTGAAATAAAAGGTTTGGAGATCTTTTATTTTATTCCATAATTGATCTATTTGACGTAAATCTTTTAGTAAGATTATTTTATCAAATAAATTTTTAATCTCAATATCTAAAGTTAATCCAGACATTAATAATCTGCTTTATTTAAGCTCTGATACCAGGTTGCGGAATTCTTAAAATTCTTATGAATTTTCTTATTCATGGATTTACAGATCTGATTCATGGATTTACAGATCTGATTCATTTATAATAGATAAATGTTTTCATATTAGTTTGGTTCCATTCATGGGTTATTAATACAAATTTTAGTTGATAAATTGATTCAAATATGGTTAAATCAGAAGTATTTAAACGATATTCATGAAATGTATCATATTCATGATCATCTTCTATTTGGAACCAGTTTTTTATTATTAATCTTCTGTTTCTTATAAAGGATGATGACATGATTAATGTATTTTGACTATTTCTTTGAATTAAGGGCTGCAGGAGGTTTAGGAAGGTTACTTTGTTTGAATGAATATTGGTTTTGAGCAGAGACCAAATCCTTGCTTTCCCTTAACGATCACTTGATCAACTGGTACTTGCTCTATGGATCTCCAGGTTTACTCTAACCATAAATATTCAATGGTTGGTTTTCAACTTTATCCTCCTTACGCCCCGCTTGTTTAGTTATTAGCCATAAGGCTTATTTTGTTTCTGATTTTATGTTTCTCAGTTTCTGATAGTTTTCATACGTTTTGTATGAACCAGATTGTAAGAAACTTTAAGAAGAGAGAGATACTCAAACTTCACTTCCTCTTTTACAGCACAAAACATCTCCTTTTATAGGCGTGGAGAAACGCATACATAATTAAAAATAAAAGAAAAGAGGGGGACCACCCGACACTACATAATGGAAACAACTCATTTTACATCTGAGTGGATGCCTTTAACATGTGGTGTGGTCCACGATTTCATTTGTTTTTACATTGTGTCACTCTCTGAATCACACGTGCATTCGGACCATTTCTTTATTGGTTTGTCTTCTTTGACAGCTGGTTTGTCCTCTTTGACATCTGCTTCTTCTGTCTGAATGGATTGGAAATGTCCACATTTGTGAGTGAAAATCATTGTTCTTAGTCTTTGACATAACATTTGTTGGGTTTCTCGGGTCATGTCAACTCTTGCTTCATAGATTGGAGCTTCGAATTGAGCTAACATGGCTTGTTCTTTCTTTTGGATTGTCTCCTTGTGTCCAGTGGTTAATAAAATTTTACTGGTTGCAAAATTTATTTTAACCTTTGAGTTTCCATCAATCTTTCCTGTCTTTGAGATCATATCAATCAATGTCTTTATTCTTATCTCAGGAAGTGTTGAGATATCCATTACTGGTTTCTCTTCATTTGATCCTTCGAATAAGAACTTGTCTTTTTGTTTTCGACATTGAATATATACCATTGGTTGATAGAATTTGTTATCATCCAAATCTGGAAGGGTTGAGTGAATACTCAATGTTAATACTGGATCATCCTTAAAGACTGCTTTCTTGAACTGGATGATACTATTTCTCAACTGATATGGAAATAGTTCTATTTCTTGATTGTTGGGACTGACTTCTAATCCACTTAATAATCCATTTGAAAAGAATCTTGTGACTTCATGCGCTGGAGCACCTTGCAGTGTTCTTGCTCTTGATATGCTCTGTGTGTCACAAGTTTGTAGCCAAGATTCTGCAGATGGTTTGACTATTCTCAAATAGTTTAGTGTTTCAAAGAATTCAGTCTTGAGTTTTTCTGAAAAATTTGTTTTTTCAAAAATTGGTTTTTGTGGTCGCAGATTGACCATCTTTCTTTCTTTCTTTTCAAGGGCACTTTTAAACGTCCTTTCTTCTTTTTTATTTTTCTCGGTGCTGGCTGTGTCCACCGGTTCTTTTTTCTTTTCTTTTTCTTTGTCAGTGTTGGCTGTGACCACTGACTGTTTCTCTTTTATCTCCATTATTTTGTCAAATGAAGTTGCCATTTTGATTGGTGTTCTTGGTGAGGATGATGATGATGAAGTTATCATCTTTTCTTCTGTCCTTTGAATTTTTCTACTCAAATTTCTTTCTTTTAGTTAAAGAATTTGAATTTCTTCCTGCAATTCAATCAATTGTTCTTTTAATTGACTTAGTTGCTCCATCTTGATTATACTCTGCACAAGAAAACATATTTATATATATAATGGTTAGTAAAATAACTCTTTTCGTGAGTAATTCGTATAGTTTTATTATGCGTATCATTGCATTTATAAATTATTTTGCAAGAATTGAATCAATCTTAAATTGATTATTTTACTCAAAGAGTAATTTATGTTTCTGAATATAAATCTCATTTCATTAATTTATATTCCCCATGCTTTCTGAGGCATGTTCGGATGACTGAAAGTCATAAAATAATTCATGTTTCTGAATTTAAATCTCATTTCATCCATTTATATTCCCCATGCTTTCTGAGGCATGTTCGGATGACTCACAGTCATTTTCTGGATCACTTAGGATCTCCTTTGTTATTCCATTACTACGGATAGTATAGTTTGGATGAAGTTCTCTGGTTAATGCATCGGGTAATGAATTATCCGTTCCTTTGACATGTTGGATCTCGAACTGATAATGGTTCAATTCCAATTTCCATCTAATTAGTCTTGCTGCATTTCTCCCTGCATTTCTTGATATTTTCCTTGTCTTGAAATATGTTAAATTCATATTATCTGTTCTTACTAAAAACGGTTTAGAAATAAGATAAATTTCATAAGTTCTAATTGTGAATATTAAAGCTAATAATTATTTTTCATTCGAATGATAATTTAATTGTGCACCTTGAAAAGTTCCTGATGTATAGTTGCATAATTCTTCATTATTTCTAGTAGCTGTTTTAGTAAGTTCTTCTAAATTTCTTTCTCCAGTATAAGCTTTTAAACATGCTCCCCAGTATTCATCTGAAGTGTCTGTTTCAATTATTATTATATCTTTATTTGAAGGAAAATATAATTCAGGAAAATTACTAATTATTTTTTTTTAATAGTGTCTATGTAATTAGTATCTTCTTTCGACCATTTTCACTTATAGTCCTGTTTAAGTTTTACCTGAAGAGGTTTTCTGATTTCTGCAAGTTTCTTAATGTAATTTCCAGAATAAGTTAATAATCCTAAAAATCTTCTTAATTGATCTTTATCCTTGATTTCACTAGGAAAATCATGAATTTTCTTAAGTATATGCGGTTGTAAACAATGTTTTCCATCTTCTATTTGTAATCCTAAATAATTTATTTTTGTTTTGAATAATTTTGCTTTCTTTTCAGAAAGTATAATTTCATCTTTATGACAAATATCTAAAACTGTCATGAGATCTTTATAATGTTGATCTAATGTTTTTGAATAAATTAATATGTGATCTATATAAACACAACAAAAATCTATATATGATTTAAAAGATTCATCCATATATCTTTGAAAGATACCTGGTGCTTGTTTAAGTCTGAAAGGTAATACAGTCCATTGATACTGTCCTTTTGGACAACTGAATGCTGTAAGTAATTGTGTTTGTGGTTCTAGTTGAATTTGCCAGAATCCTGATTTACAATCTAAACTGGAAAAATATTTCATTTCTCCTATATAAGATAGTAAATTATTCTTATTTGGGATATAATATCCATCCATAATTGTTGCTTTATTCATCTTTCGATAATCAATTACCATTCTTTTCTTATCAGTATCTTTCTTACTGACATAAAAGGCTGGTGAAGAGTGTGGACTTTTACTAGGGATGATTATCTTAAGTTTTAATAATTCTTGAACTTCTTTTTCAAATATTTTTACATCATCCATGTTACATCTTCTTGGTGCTTCACGGATTGTGATATTAGGGTCTTTGAGTTTTATTGAAGCAATGAATTGTTTTCTTTTCTTAATTTTGTCCTGAGGATTTTCAGAACATATATCATGAAATTTTCTCATGATTTCTTTTTCAGGATTAATCGTTAAAATATTTTTTATTTTTAGTTCTATTGGATTTGTATTTCGTTTATGAAAATTCTTTGTAAATCCTTCATTTCCTACGCGAAATGCTGTTCGTATTTTGGGAATGTAAATCATTGATGATTCTTTGTTTAAAGTTATGTGATCTTCAAATTGTGTAAAGGGAAGATATTCTCTTAAAAAGTTATTTCCTATTATAATGTCAACTCCTGATTCTATTTGATATATAATGGGTATTACAAATTTTGTTTCTTCTATTTCTATTTTTAATTTTTCTGCTACTGTATTAAGCATGATTATTGATCCGTCTCCTATTCGAACTTTTAATCCTTTATCATATTTCTTCCCATAATGATTTGGAAGTATATGCTTGCTTCCTAAACACATACTTACTCCTGTATCAACATAAGCATGTATATGATATGGTTTATGTTTTTTGATTTTAATTTGAATTTTTATATACATACTATTTGGATTAGTTTTGTTTTTATTATATATTCTCTCAATTTTTTATTTTATTTTATTTTTTTTAAAAAAAATAAGGGTAAAATTGATATTTAGAAACAAAAGTTTCTCTCTCCAAGGAGTTGAAAGTAAGTTTTATTTATGTAGAGATTTATAAATAAGTTATAAAGTGGTTTAGGAAATGAATGACAATTAACCCATCTATTAATCGTAATGCAACCTCGGTCTCAATATCTTTATCTATGCTTAATGCATAGTTATTAAAGTAAATTTGTAAGAAAATGAAATCCCATTAATAGGATAACGAAAAAATTCTTAATAAATATGTGTGTTTCGAGTCTTTCGACCCTAAACTTAAAGCTTTTATCCCGGAGCGTAGGATCAATGGTTCATGTTTGGCCAAACAAGTATAGAGCCCAAGTTAGTGAATCGCAACAACTTGAATCTACTTTAATATCAGCTTTGAATAAAACTAGCCATCAATATTAACCAAAACTTACAGTATACACGAGTTTACAGGAAAATGGAGCTTTTCTTTTTTAAATGGGAAACAATTCTGTGTACATAGAATTTCTACAGAGAATAACTAGTATATGTTTCTCACATCCATATAATTTAATTTGGCTATTCATTTCATTTACCTACCTTCCCATAACTATCTCGCAAAGTTACGATGCGATTAAACACGAGATTTTCAGCCGATGAATCCTTATCGACTGCAAAGTAGCCTGAAAATTGAAAATATATCAAAGTCAGAATACATAGTCCATGAACTGATAAGAATTTTGATCTACAGTTGCAGTACGCAGAAAGAACACAAGTTCATAGGTTCAAAACTTGTGTTATTAGTTCTGCTTCCATTTTTTCATTTATGTACACAATGCAGGCATGCGTTTAAATTATTTTTGAATGTGCAAGAAAATTTGTCTTCAATGATGGAACACAAAATCAAATACCATTTTGGAACGGATCACATTTGAAGTACTCATTCCTTCATCTTAGTTATTTTGTGGATTTTGGCTTAAATTGGGAGTAGTTGAGACGAAAAATGTGAAGAGGGGTCCACTTTAAACAGGGAGCAAACTGCCCCATTTCCTCATCTGCTAAGAAAGTGTTGTGTCTGCCGGGTAACGTTTATGTATACCAAGGAGATCAAAACCGAATGAGATCATCGGGAAACAGGGGTGTAAAATTTGAAAATCAGAATACCAGAAAATTGACTACGAAAAGCAGAAACCTGCAAAATTACGAAGTTTACCTAGTCTTTCAAACTGAAATCTGTCGCCAATTGCAGCATCTTTCAGTGAAGAAACGGCAAATGCATCTGATATCACAACTTTTGATTGAGGGTTCAAATCACCAAGCCAGTCCTTGAAATCAGCAGGATTCTGTTTTGAAATAACACACACCATTGAAATTTATGATAGCATGTTCAATATACAACACAAGATGCAAAACATCAAACAGGAAACAGAGTGGTGCGTAAATGCAAAGAGTTGCTACCTCGGAACAGAAGAGTTTGTCAAACAGTCTAACTTCAACCATGAGTGGATCAACACCCGGAGAAGATTCTGAAACCCAGTGCAAAACCCCCTAAAGAACAGGATATCAAAGTATCATAAGCAAAAAGTGAAATCTCAGAAATTCCTGCACGTTTATCATCAAATAATTTCAACCAGAATACCTTTGGTTTGGATTTCTTAGCAGGGTCATACTCTGCATGTACTTCAAGAATAGTCGTGTTATCATCCCCAAGAATTACTTCTGTGCACTTAATAGGAAATGCATATCTACACGAGGGAAGAAAATTTTATCATTTTGTGCAACTATTAGTAATTTGACGAACTAAGGTATGTTAAAATGATATGGCACCTTAAAAGGACAGATTTGCCAGGAGCAAGTCCATAGTAGTCTTTTGAATCTGTCATCCGAAAATCTGAATGCTCAATATAAACGACCCTTGAGAAGGGTATCTGTTGCAGGAGAAAAAGAGGAGAAATGTCAAACATCCATAAATCACTAATCCCATTTATCATAAATTTAGCAGATAGCAGCCACTTGAATGATGCAATACTAGCAGTAGAAAAGTTGTTAGCCATTTGTATCGAGAAGAAATACAGTTTAAAACCATAATAAACCTCATCAAGCTCACTAATCGTAAAAGGAAAAATAAATAATTACCGGTACAACAAAACAATTTACATAAAAATCCATGTATACCTTATAAAATGAAGATAAATCGTCTTCTGGAGCATCAGGCCATTTCTTTGCATCAAGTTCAATTATAGAGGCCTCCATGTTTGTGATGACAACCTGAAACACAGAAAAGCCATGCAAAGCTGGTATTTGTTTTTTACACAATTTTTAGTTTAGCATTCATATTGAAGTTACACCAAAATCCCTGCAAAACTAAACAGATAATGGGTTAAGCCACAAACCTTTAGTGGGTTTAGCACCACCATTGTTCGAGATACTGTTTTGTTCAATTCCTCCCTTACATGGTACTCTAGGCGGTCTAGTTGTATCGTACTACAGTCACTGCAGTAAAGGAAATGACAAGAATAATCAGAGAACAGCTACGAAACATAACTGTGAAGCACCTTATAAACAGTAGAAAGCTCAGTGACAAGCATTTTAACCTTCTGGTGATTCCGATTCCTCGAACAAAAGAATTTATGGAAGTAGCAGTAACCCCTCTACGGCGCAATCCAGCAAGAGTCATAAGACGTGGATCATCCCAACCATCAACCCACTTATCTGTTACCAGACGATTTAACTGCAACACTCAACTAAAAATCAGCTCAAGCCTCAAAAGAAATGCAAATGCAATTGCAGAAACACGCTATAATCAAATGCATGCAAACTTATAGTTACCTTTCGCTTTGACATAACTGTGTTAGTGATATTCAATCGGGAGTACTCCCATACATAAGGCTGGTAAAGGCTTAGTGCATCTAATAACCAGTAGTATGATGCTCGCCGTGTCTCGAATTCGAGTGTACAGAGCTGGACAAAGGATCACATTCAGAAATTTACTCCTATGTTAATACAAGTAAAAGTAGAACAATAAACCATCTCTTCTCGGTGGCTAAGATACTTACCAGATTGTCCTAGAATAATTCATACATTAAATACATATAATTCAAGGAAAAAGAAATTTAGGCAGCAAAAACCCAAGTTTGACAGTTGCAGATATTGAAAATAACTTTACCAAATGATTTCTGAACCCAAAAAACACTTCTTTCAAGACCTAAGATAACATTTACCACTTTAGAAAGTACATCTTGATTTTTAAAAAAAAAAAGACGCTTCAAACCAGTTATCAAATATTTTTGACCCGAGAAATTCCAAGAAATAGCTTACCGAATGAGTAATATTTTCAATAGAATCAACAATACAATGAGCGTAATCATAACTTGGGTAGATACACCATTTGTCTCCGGCATGTGGATGAGGTGTGAACTGCAAAATGGAAAGTAAGAAAATATGTCATGCCATGTCATGTATTATTTGAATTTAAATGATCATTTAAATCCAAGCTCTAATACTTACCTTGATACGATAAGCAATAAGATCGTACATATTGAAATTATCACTCTGCATGTCCTGTTTCATTCTTAATGTTGCTTTGCCTTCTTCGATCATTCCACGCTTCATCTCATCAAACAATTTTAACGATTCTTCTACAGGTCTATCTCTCCAGGGGCTGTTCATCTTCTTTTCCCTGTACTCCTTTATCTTATCAGGTGTCTGAACAAAACAGTAAAAGATTTTAGGTCGAAACTTGAAATTAAATGCCTTGAAGACAAGAATGAGGCCATAACTAGCTTCGGTGTAAATTTATGGCACTTGTAATAATGACCAACACCATGATGAACTACAAGTCTACAACTGATGAATTCTTCAAAGTGGTTTAACTGATGGTCAGATTTTTAGCAAGCCAGCGTAACACTACAATTAAATACAAGAAAGGCTTGTTCAGCAAAATCAACCTGATGATCAACATAAGCATGTCCTCTTCGTATCAGCTCCACAGCAAGCTCGTAAAGTTCTTGGAAGTAATCGCTTGTGTAAGTGATCTATATACATTCCAAAATAAATTAGAAGATATCTACACAAAGAAATGTTATATCATTATGGAAAAACTGTACCTTAAAAGGCTCCCAACCCATCCATCCAACAATTTCTTCAATGTGATCAATGTACTCTTTTTTCTCAGCTTCTGGGTTCGTATCATCATACCTTTATCAAAGGTAAAGATAGATAGTCAGCAGTCAAATAACCAGTACACACAAGTCCACAAACGGAAAGAAAAACGAAAGAAAGAGAAGCAGTACAAAGACCACAAACATAGATTAAAGCATAAGCACTCTAACCTCAGATAGCAGCATCCATCTCTCTCTTTCGCTAGGCCAAAGTCCACAAACATAGCCTACAAAATTAATAACCCGGTTTACAGAAAATCTAAAATTTCCCGAAGAAAAACGACCTCCAACAGATTAACCTAGAATTTCATCACCTTGGCATGACCAATATGCAAATATCCATTTGGTTCAGGTGGAAAACGAGTAAATACTTTTCCTCCAGTGGCCTTCAAGTGCTTTTCAAGTAATTCCTTTGAATTGCAAGTTCTAAGAACGGGACGATCACTGAAATATATTTCTGTGTGCACCTGAAATCAGTGATATACTCAATATCCCCAAAAAACAAAACAAAAGGAAACAATATGAAGAGAAAGAGAAACAGTACCGATATATTTCCTAAGATAGTAAGATTAGAAACTTATGAATTAGCAAGGAATTCCTACAGATCCAACACTGCTTACTGATTACAAACATGACGCATGTGTACTGCTATTAGTTAATTGAAAATCATGGTTCTAAAATTCGCTAGGCGCTAGTCGGGCGCCAGACCAGCGACTAGGCCGCCTAGGCGGGGACTAGGCGGCACTAGGCGGATTCCACGGTTTCAACTTAATAAATGAAATATTATAACTCCAAGACAATAATATCAAATTTAAAATGAGTTCAGTATTTGAAGAAAGAGCAAACACCAATTTTTTCTTCAAATATGGCACTCAAAATGTGGGCTTCTTCATTCGCTTTGATTCTTCAGCCTTATAATTTGCGAGATGCTCTGGTTACTCAATCATGCAGACAATGAAAGATGAATTTTGATCTAGGGCAAGCCAACGAATCAATTTTCTTGTCGTACATCAGTTTAGGGCTTATAAAACTTAAGCCCAACAAAAAAATTACATTTCAGTTTTTTTTTGTAATTTGGGTTTTGAATTTAAAAGCCCAAATTAAAAAAAAAAAATCTGAAAATCCTACCCTATTTCCGCCTAGCCCCGCCTAGGACCGCCTAGGCGCCAAGGCCGCCTAGGCCGACCGATTAGCATGTTTTCGGTGCGGCCGCCCCGGCGCCGCCTGGGTTTTCGAACACTGTTGAAAATCAAAGTTCACTAAAGCCCGATAATTTTTCGGCGGAAGCTATTCTCAAAGAAAAACACAAAGAACGTGTGGGGACATTAAGCTGACATAAATCATAACAAATATCAATGCATTCCAATATATTTCAGGGGGAATAGTTCAGGTTTCCAAGAAATACACAATGAATGCTAGGAGATATTAAGCTGATAGATCGCAAAAATGGTCAACAATCAATCCATGCACAATTAATAAAGTATTAAATTTGAGATAAACAATCTAAAAGAATTTGAAAATTTTACGAGCCTCAATTGATCAATAAAGGGATAAACAGAAAGAATAGAGAATGAGAGATGTGACTTAAGGAAATATTTCACCTTGAAGTTCTCCTCAGGTGAAGGAAATATTGCATATGGATTGACTTCTTCTTCAGATAGTTTCTGCGGAGGTGTCTCTACATGAACAGTTTTTTCCTACCAAATCAAAAGTCAAAACACGAGCATATGAGAAGATGAACATCAGACTTATCAGAATCAAAGAGAACAATTTACTTATGAATCATAAATCACCAATATTCTCTGGCAGTCTGTTACGTGCCTTAATAATTAATGGGCCTAATATGGGTCCTAATATAAAAGGCATAGGCCCAAGAGTTCACAAGACCTCAGAAGAATCTAGACGTATAGAGAATAGAATAAAACGTGAAGAAGGAGAGACAGTTAGGGCATTCGGTTATCTTGAGATTTGTACTAGCTGTGCTAGGGGAGTGTGTAAACACTATACAGAGTTTTACTCTGGGTCTATTATATAATTCAATACCTACGTTCCTTGATTGCGTTGTGTTCTTGTGCAAATCTGTGTTTTTGTGTGTTATCTTGAGCTCAGGTGAACTAACCTATCAATTGGTCCGACCTGCCGGATACCTGAGCACGAAAGAAGAATGGCGGCGACGAGATCAGAGGCGAGGTTTGAGGCGTTGGAAAATTTGGTGCTGACTATGAAGGAGGATGTGTTGGGATTACAGAGTGATATGGGGATTGTGAAGAAAACGATAGGGGAGATGTCGGAGATCAAAGCTATGTTAGCAAATCTGGTGAAGGGAAAGATGGTGAATTTGGAGATGGGACAGCAGGAAGGTGATCAACCGAATGGTGTGACCCATTTTTCCGAAGCTAACGTGATAGGACAGCAGGAGTGTGATCAACCGAATGGTGAGACCCATTTTTCCGAAGCTAACATCGACAGAAGAGGCTCACGCAAAGGTGATCCGCTGGAGGAGTCGGGAGAGGTGAGACACCTGTTGAAACGTGTGGAATTACCAGGTTTCCATGGGGATGATCCAGTCGAGTGGATTGGGAAGGCGGAGCAATTCTTTGAGCTTCCTCAAACAGGAAAGGGAGAGCACGAACCCATGGAGTTAATCATAGGATATAATGATGGGAATGCGGCCAACTCCTGTAAGGCTGCTAGGTTGTTGGAGGAGATGAAGAGGAAAAAGCGATACACGATGGAGATGGGAAATTGGACAGCCCAAGAGACGAAAGGAAAATATATGGGCTATCTTTCTTCTAGACTCAAGATTGTTTGTTTGAAAGAGGAGGAAGCCCATGGCCCAGTTATAATTATTAGGGCTAGGGATTGGATACGTGAGTTTGGGGAACAAACTGTAGGTAACATGTTTTGTAATGGCAGTAGTCAAAAGGAGATGGGGCCAACACAGAGGCTTGTAGATGACTCAAAATACATGGGTTATTATTTTCTAAGGCCCATAGTTGAAGAGGAAAAACCCCATGAAAATATAAGATCGATCCAAACAATTACTTTTGGGAAATTATTAAACCTTCTTCAATCGCGCTTGGTGTCAGAATCCAGCACTGAGACAGGAGAAGAACTTGCCGGAAGCTGGGGTAATGGGACCGGCCAACTTGGCGTCAGCGGTGGGTCGCCGGCCGGCGGTTGTGGTGCTGTTAGTGTCACGGGCGCCGAGGCTTCGGAGTCTGCCGAATCTACGAGAGCAAGGGAAAGGGTTGAACAAGCAGTAGATTTATTAGGGCACATGGTTTTTCTTGGGTTTGGGCCGAATAGGTATTTTCTTTGCCAAATAGGTAGCTGGGTCCGATTGGCTCATGTTTCTAATGAAGATGAGGAAGAAGTCACACAGCCTCACACCAATGGTGCCATGAGTTTGTTGCTTTTGATGCATTGGGGAATGTAAGAGTTGGGTTGAAAATTTAGAAGTTTCCTGGAGTGTTATGGAGTTTCACATATTATGATTACCAAGCTGAATGCAACCGGCAGCGGGATGATGATGCCCTTGCCATTGAGGACGAGGGGGATAAAAATATTGGAATTGGAACAGCTGAAGCACAAGATTATTATGGGGCTCGAGTGTGGGCATTTTACTCTATTTTGGAATGTTATGCTGCCAATGGAGATCAAGCTGGCAATGATTCATTGAATTATGTTGATCAAGAATTAGAGTCAACCTTAAAAGTCATTGTACAACAAATACATCCAGTTGGGGAAGGAAAAAATGCTGGCAGAGGGACATGTGACAAAGTTAGATTGCTAAGGTTACTGGTGTGTGCAGCAGGAGCAACAGATCTAATTCTTGTGCAAGAAGAATATGTAACCATGCAAGATATAAAGACCGTGGAGTTGTGGGATTCAATTAGTAACTGTATTTTCTTGGGGCAGAATAGGAAACTGAAATTTGCCCGGAAGGTGCCTTTTTTTTAACAAAAGAATAAACATATTATTGATAACTGAAGGGTGGGCTAACGAATATTCTCTTGGTTTCCGATATTTTGGGAATAAGCGCGACAACCTCGGTTTTGTGATAGTCGTCTTCAATGTTGGTTGGAAGGATGCTGCATTTGTGGAAGATCATGTTTTTCAGCCTTGAGGACAAGGCTGATTTTCAAGATGGAAGTATTGTTACGTGCCTTAATAATTAATGGGCCTAATATGGGTCCTAATATAAAAGGCATAGGCCCAAGAGTTCACAAGACCTCAGAAGAATCTAGACGTATAGAGAATAGAATAAAACGTGAAGAAGGAGAGACAGCTAGGGCATTCGGTTATCTTGAGATTTGTACTAGCTGTGCTAGGGGAGTGTGTAAACACTATACAGAGTTTTACTCTGGGTCTATTATATAATTCAATACCTACGTTCCTTGTTTGCGTTGTGTTCTTGTGCAAATCTGTGTTTTTGTGTGTTATCTTGAGCTCAGGTGAACTAACCTATCACAGTCCATTTGAAATATGATGAAAGTGGTCAACAAAAGATGGAGCAATAGTAAAACTACATTACGTGAACAGTGCATTCATTACATACAAAATTTTCCGTGTCCAAAGTTTAGCAGAAAAAAGAAGAAAATTCACATGGTTAAATTTGTTCATTGAGGGGACACGGTTTAACATGAAAAAATGGCTTACCTCAGCTTTGACAGTCCTATCTTTCTTTTTCTTAACAGGCTTCTCATCATCTGCTGCAGTTCTTTCACCAAGAAGTGCATATAATTTTGCTTCGACAATTTCCTGAATTCAACAAGCGATGCAATCAGCAAACTAGAACTAAAGTAATTAATGAGATTTTTATATTAATTTGAAGCAGGTGACAATACTCACCTTGACAATTTTTGGGTCAGCCCATGGCTGCTTCTTTCTTACGTAACCAAAAAGTTCACCAACTGCACCAAGAGAATTTTTGAACAAGCTGACGAGTCATTTGTGTTAAACTTAAAGAAAAGCAAGAGAACCATATAAAAATTTGATGGGCTTGAGAACAAAAAACCAAACCATTTGTTCTGTATCGCTGCTCCACAATGACGGACTTTTTCTCTTCAAATATTTCATTAACAGCAACTTTAATGTCTTCTGTGGAGATCTCAACTCCTATAAACACATTAAAATCAAGGATAGCTAATCTAATTAAACTGTTCACAATAGCTCCAATCTTAACTTAAATCTTTAGTACTTAAAGTTATATTGAAGATGTGAATCATATTCATACCAACACCACAAACAGATTCAAAATCAGCAACTTCAAAGTTATCAGAACCAGTAGCAGCAAAAAATGAGAAAGCAGCGTCCAATTGAGCAGGGTACTTAACCTGCACAAGAAGAAGTACGAAAATTGTTTTTTTCCACAGGCAACTGAAAATATTTTTAAAAAATCGACATTTTGGACATATGGCTGCAAATATGCAGGATTACAGAGAGACAAAATACAAACCTTTGATGAGACGATATATTTAAGCAGTGTGGGTCGATGAACAAGAGCATTTGTCGGGAATTTTGTAGCAACCTGCCAATAAAAAGAGTTACCTTTTTTCAATTGGTTAACCAAGATTCGCCCATATTTAACAAATTAGTACGTGGATAAATTCAGATGCACTAGTTCAAACATTAACAGATTATAAATGATACTCTAACAAATACCGTGTAAAGCAGATTCCCAACAGCACGATCACAACCATCAGTTACAGCTGCCTGAAATACCGTTTCCGGGATCAGATGCACTTAAATTTTTCATCTTAATCCATCAATTTTAGAAATTATAAAACACTACAACTATCCCAGGTGATAAACCAGAGCCATACAGATTAACAGAGTAAATCAATTTTCTAGCCAAAAGCATGTTTAGTATTTAACATTAAGTTCCATTGAAAATATCCAATATCAAAGTTTATAACCCCTCAACAAGCACCAAGCAGATATTTCTAATTTGAAAGAATCTTTATTATACTAAAAAAGAATGAATCAACAAAAAATAAAGATAATAAAAGAAAAAAAATGCATGCATAACTTAAGTTGGTTGCCTAGGAAATAATCTGAGGTGCCCTTTTGAGATGATAACAGAAATGATAAACTTTAAAAAATCATACATGAATGATGGGTTGGTTGCATGAGAAATAATCAAACCCAAGGTTCCAAATATCATTTCCTTTATTTTCAAGTTTAAGTGATAATACTCTGCAAGATAATTCAATTCTCCGAGTGCAAAACACAGTCCCAAATTTAAAACCAATAAAATAACATCCGCCATTAAAAACACAACAAATCACATGAATAAATATGCATCAATTTCACCCTGGAAACACAAACATAATCCAATCAAGTAAAATTTCTACGGTAAATTTTCCCAAAACATTCCAAAAGATTATTAAAATTTCAGAACGACAGCAAAAACCAACATATAGCATACTCATGCCCGGAGATGAACTGAAATTACTTTTTTTCGTGCAAACAAAGTTCTCTATGCACTAATTTTCCGATCATCCCAGTAGAAAAAGCACCCACTTTCAAGGCGAACAAACAAAATCCCACATGCATAAACAACAAACCACGCGCACAAAGCACATCACATTCACCTAAGCGCACATGCACACTTTCCATACCTCGTGTATTACGGCGGTGAGATTAGCAGTGACTTTGTTGTTCGCAGTGGTGTTTATAGCCGTCTTTTCATCCAAACCAATCTTCAGGAACAAATTCAAAGCCTCCCCGCCGCCAATCCCACCCTCTTCTTTCTTCACCATCCTTTTGTCCAAATTTCTATCAATAATTCGAATCTCTGAGATCGAAGAGAGGCCTAGCAAGTAAGTTTGACAGATTCCGCCGCCCGCCGGTAGCAGATTCTTAGGGTTTTATCGTTGAATGGGAAGATATTCTTCAATTGACCAGTTTAATTCCCAAATTGACGTTATTAATTTATGATCATTACGAGTTCTTTCCTTTTTTTTTTTTTTTTTTAGTACAAGTTCTTTCCTAATTTATTCTATTATGTGAAAAGACAATTAATCTTAATAAAGTTAATTTAAAAACATTTTTTTTTAGTAAATTTACATTTCTCATAAGTCATAACCTACAATATCCTAGCGAACGGATCCCTACAGTGGGGATGTTGCTGGGTAAGACTAATAATTATTATTACTAGCGATGTGTGTGCATAAAAAATCGCTGCTAGTGAAAAAAATGGAGAATAAAATTTTTTTGTTGAGAAGATAAAAATCAAGTTTATCAATTTAAGAAAATGAAATAGGTAACTGATCGGTTAAAAAAGTTGAAAGTGGAGTGATAATGTGTTTTTGGAACAAAAAAAGCTTTACCAAAAAACTGTTATTAAAAGAGTCTCTCCCTTTAATAATAGTATTAATAGTATAGATTATTTTATTTTATTTTTAATCCATAATCATTATCTTTCGGTGGACATGAAGTAAACCTCGGACTAACGCAATAATCTGTAAATTACGCTAGTCAGATAAATCATAATAGGCAAGTCATGTGCGACAGACTAGTCCAAATTCATATTCATAGAATAATTATTCCGATCATTTTAATAGATGGACAAAAATATAATTTGATGAATAAATTTATTATTTACTATTTTTTTTAAAAATAGTGTAAATAACTTATAACTAATCTTTCATGTTTATTTTTTCATTTTAAAATAATTAAAATATTAATTTAAAAGATTTAACATAAATTATTTTGTGTGCTTGGAAACAAAAATACTCTAAAAACCTGATAAAAATATAAATATAAATTAAATTAAATATGTAAAAAAATCAAAAAAAAATTGAGATTTATATATTCGAGGATTCCACTCTCCTATTGTAAATATTTTTTTAAAAAAAAAATTGAATGAAATAAAAAGAAACGAAAAATGGACAAATTGAAGGGGGAAACAGAAAAAAAAATTAGAAATGAAACAAAAAAAAATGTTTTGCTTCCACACCAAAAGAAAATAAAAGGTCAAAAAAGAAGATAAACAAGAAACAAACAATAAAAAAATTAAAAAATTAGAGTGTATGTCGCGAGTTAATTTTGTGAGATGAATATTCTACTGGACTCGACTTGTAACACCTGAAAAATCCATATATCCACTCACGAGTATTGAAGGAATTTAAATTAAATTTAAATGATTTTATTTATTTATTTATGATTTCAAAATTATGTTTAATTAAATGATTTTATGTGATATATTCATGATTTAAAAGTTAGGTTTAAAAGATTTCATGCTATTTATTTTACGTGAGATTTTACGTTTCAAAGTTGAGATTTTAGGTGTTAAAAAATATGTTTAATTATTGTGTTAAATAATTTAATGTTATGTAATTTGTTTGATGTTTAATGGTTGCAAGTTAGTTTTAATATGTTTCAGGTATGAGTTTAATTCTAGTGACAAAGGAATCGAGACTAGCCTGCGAACAGGGTTTAAGGATTTTAAAGAGGTAAATGACCATTATGAAGCTTTTGAGTAAAAAATGATGTATGTTATTTAAGTTTTAAGTTGAAAAGTTTTTTTGTGCAAATTATAAAGTTGGGCTAGGTAGCCAAGTTTTAAAATATTTGAGGGAAAAAATTTAAAAGTTAGAAGAGCATGATATAAAACTGTGAATTGTTATTGATGTTTTGATTAAAGATTTTCGAGAAAGAAGTTAAAGAATTTTGAGAAAGAATGTTTGATTATGAGTATTCGTGATGTACATATTTTTTTAGTTTAAAGTTTTTGAAGCTGTGGTGTTTTTTATCGAATCATTTCAAGTTTTGAAGATTTTTCATGTGGGAAATCAAAGTGTCAACGAGTGAATGTTCTGTGTAAAGATTTTTGAGATTTGATGAAAATACGCGTGAATCTGAGAATTTTGGTGTGAGTATTTTGGATGTAAAGTTTGATGCAAATCTTTTGAAGATTGATGTTTTTGGATGAATTCTTTTCGTGTTTTTGAAGTTTTTCATGTGTTTGATCAAAAGTTTCAATGGGTGATTAGTAGGTTGAATAGGGATAAAAAAAAAAAAGAGAAAAGATGAAAGAAAGATGAATTTTTGCACCTGTGCCGATGCTTGCGTTCGCAGGGAGCAGACCAGGTGCAGAAGCGCCAGTTTCAGGCACCCCAACTCCTAGGGTGGCGCCAGGGTGCCCTTCTGGCCGCGCTAAAGCGCCCTGGATTCTGTCACGGGGATATTTTTTTGACATATTTGAGCTTCTAAATTCATGTTTATGAACTTTTAAGACGTTTAAAATATTTTTAAGAGTTCCTATGCAAAAAGTTTCAAGTTTTGATGTCAAGAACAAAAACAACGACTCACGTAGATCGGTTTAGTTATGCTAGTATGTTCTCACGAAAACTATGTTCCTTATGAAAATCGTGAAATGTTGTGAATGTTTAATGAACATGTTTATCTTTATTTTATTTAGCATGCATGATTTTCAAGCACGAAAGAATTTAAATAGTATGACATATCAAGTTTCAAGTTATTTTTAAGGTTCATGATGACATGATAATTTTAAAATATTTTTATTTCATGAACGATAAGAAGTTTTATGATGAAAATATTTTTTTGATGAGAATGATGAAGTTTATGATGATAACATGTGACGAATTTTATGATGATTTATGATGCATGAAAAATATTTTGATATTGTATGTGTTTTTGATGTGGTAGTACGAGACGGTACTCCGGGATAAGCTTCGGAGGGGCCTTTCCAAATTATGTGCTCAGGCGATGGAATGATAGAATTGGCACTTTGGGATGAGCTCCAGGGAGGACCTTTCCAAATAATGAAAGTTTAAATGACCAAGGCTATATATGCTTGTTGTACAACAACCGTGATCACGGGAACCTAATGATGTGCTCATAATGATGGTTGCCACAATTGCATGTATATCATCACCCCAAATGAAAAATTTTATGATATATGTTTTTATGCATGATGTTTATGTTTAAGTCTTGCACGTCCAAATCATGATGATTTTTATTATGTATTTATTTAGTATATGAATAATAATTTTTGAGTCTTTAGACTCACTATGCTTGATTGATGCAGTTGGAATTGAGTAATGAATTAACAGCTGGTAGAAAGGCTGAAGAGTCCAAGACGCGAAGACATTGCATAGCACGACTATTCGAATATATCTCTGGCGTTTTAAAGCGAGAAGTTTTGAATATGTTTATTGATATTTGTTGTTACATTATTTTATGCACGACCTTTAAAGTCAGTTTAAGGAAAGTTTAGAGTTAGTATTTTCAATGACATTCTTGTGACGATTAGTTCTTAGTACCTTTGAATTACAGTCTTTTATGACTTTTATTTCGCTACGAGAAATTGATGATGGGTTTCACGAACATTTTTAAAAGTATTTTTCGCACTAATTTAATTTTATAGGAAAATCTTGTTTTGTCGGCTTTCATAAGATTTTAATTGCCGGCTTAGGTTTGCTATGTAAGAGTAGTTTTTGGCATGTCTGTTTAAGAGCCGGTGTTGATTGTAGGGTTGCATCTTTTGTTTCAAGTCTTTTATGTATGTTAGAGTCATTAGATTTTTAAGTATTATTTACATATATTTTAATTGCAATCACGATTTATTGAACTTGCAAACACGATATGCATCTCTGCACTGTTGTATTTGAAAAATGTTCCCTCATTTTTCCGTATCTTAATTCTTGAAAATGTCAAAAAATACGGGATGTCACACGACTCGTGAAAAGTATTATTTTTTATGTCAAAACTATTATTTTTCATTATATATATGAACTAGATTAATCCATCTCACGAATCTCATGAGACACTTACTTTTAATGGTTTAAGTTATTTTTTTGCAACGTTCACCATCAGGGACACAATTCCTCTACTCCATAATATGATACATTCCATACTCCACCAATGAGTGGAATGACGTGTATTTTTTACTTGCTAATTTTTATCAAACAAAATCTATTAGATATATTTACTATTTAAATAACCTCTCATATATCAACAAAATCATTCCAAAAACAAAATTATCTTTATATAATAATGCCTCACAAACAAAAAAAAATATTTTTTAAAAAATAAAAATTAAGGATTGACACAAAGATACTAAAAACATGAATTAATTTTTATTTATGTAATATATATTTATATATCATAATAAAAATAAATAAAAAATTATAAAAAAATTTCGGGATTGAATATTTATTAGGTATATTTTTTATAACTTTTCAATTATTGTTATTGTTTTTTATTTTTTTAATGCAGTTAACCACTTTTTATTACGTGATATTTTTGTTAATGAAATGTGGAATTATTGGATAAATTTAAATTTTTTAGGTATCTCTGTGTTAACCTCTAATGGTTTTTTTTTTTTTTGAAGATTAACCTCTAATGGTTAACTCTGTTGATATTTTTATCATTTATATATCTTGATTCTTACCTATTGGACATTGGTTCACCACTCGATGAGGTTTTGTTCTATTTTTTTATTTTGTGTTTAAATATTTTTATTGTTTCTCTTTGTGCTAATCATTAAAAAAATTGAATACATTAATTTTTTTTAAAAATATTTTTATGTTCGTGTGGAATTAAAAATCATTATGTTTTTGGAATGATTTTGTTCATATAAAAAAGGCTGTTTAGGAAAGATATCTAAGAGGTTTTGTTCATAGTAATTAACAAGTCAATGACCGAATAAAAATAAAATACGCGTGTCACTCAATTGATTGATGGAATATGAAGTGTAGCATATTAGTGGAGCAAAGGAATTGTTGGTAGAGGATTACATAATTTTTGCAATCCTCCACTAATTAAATTAAATTTGTAAATTTTTTATTTTTTAAAATTATAATAATATAAAAATCCGAAAAGATCCCCAACTGTAGGGGATCCCACAGAAGGTGACCCTATGGGGGTAAGCCGACTTCGTTTTACTCCCAAAACCGCTGTCAACTTTTTTATTTTTTTCAAAAAAAAATTTGTCACAAGAATTTTTTTTTAAAAATAAAATTATTCATGTAGTAATTCGATAGTCAATACATTCAATTCAAATTATACTACCAAAAATACACCAACAAAAATGAAACAACTAAACAGAAACAACTTACTTATCACATTATCAACCAAACTAAATTCGCACAATATCATTTTTTTACCAAAAAAATTGAAATATATGTCGGGTATACTCTTCCACCTGGTTCGATCGAAACCACGAACTAAACAAGTCGATTCACACAATATCATTTTTTCACACACTAGGGTCAAGGCTCCAAGTTAGTAACACAATAACTTGAGATATAACTTCAATAGCCAGCTTTGAAGAAGCCACCAACTAAATCTTTTATTCTACAAATTCGAGTATGTTTGATATGAAATTACAAGAAAAAGTTGTTCCCTGAGCTTTTTTTAAAATGACCAAAAAGAACAAAATAAATGTTTTGGATTTGTGCAAAAGTAAATAGTAATTGTTTCCTACATTCATATATTTTGACTAACTTACCAGTCTTTCCATTTTCTATCTCGCAAAGTAACAATCCGATTAAATACTAGCTTTTCTGGCGAGGAATCCTTGTCGACATAAAAGTAACTTGGAAAATATAGAACATAAATTTGAATCAGAACATGTCTAACACGAATTTTAATCTGTTTGCAGCAAACAAAAAGATCACTAATTCGCCAGTTCGAAAGCAAAGTTCTTTAAAATTGTGTTTCCCTGTTTCATATATGTATGCAGCGATTTTACACTGTGCTAGAAACATTAATAAAAAACCGAAGATCACATTTCCATTTTTAAGCTCGTATGAAAAGTGTAAAAGGAACCGAATTCGGTTAATTGATGTAGTAGAAATGAAAAATGTAAAAGGAATGTAGTGTATTTTGAAACAGGTCAGTCAAGAACAGCTGCCGCACACCGTTATAAAACCGAAGGAGATCAAACCAGATGTGGTTATCAGGAAGTAGGTGCAAAAAATTTGAAAATGACAATACTAGAAATTTGTTGATAAAAATTGAAATAAAAAATAAAGTTGACTGGAAATAAGAACCCAGTCGACTCAATCGATGAATCTTGAAATAAGATATGCTTCGAAATAATCTTGATCGGGATAGCGGACCAAAAGCTATTGTGTATATGATAGTAGGTCTTCAGAATGGCTTTTTTATTTATAATTATTTATCAGAAGCCTGGAAAATGGAGGAGCTTAGCCAGGTTTTATTTGGACATATACTTGTAAAACGTTTTTATAAAAAAAAAATTCGAAAATTTTTTTTAGAACTTTTTATAAAATGTTTTAAAAATAAACATGTATTTGGAAAACTATTATATAAAAATATTTTAACATCACAAAAGTAATGTTGTTCATCTTTATCTTCCATATATAGTTTCATTTTTAAAAAATCTAAAAATATCTCTCAAGTATTTTTTTTAAAAATTATACTAAGAGAATACTTTTTAAAAAATATTTTTCAAAAACATTTTACAAAATTTAATCCAAACACATACTTTAAGTTTTTTTTTTACTTATAAAAAACTAATAACATTTTTAAAGTACATGTCCAAACAAATACTTAATCTTTCAAACCGAATCTGTGGCCAATTGCAGCGTTTTCCAGTGAAGGCACAACGGATGCATCTGATATGACAACATTCGATTAGTTGTTCAATTCCTCACGCCAGTTCTCGTATGCATAACAACTCTACTTCCGATAACATCGGAAAATAGAATTTTTTTATAAAAAAACATGTTAAAAGAAGAAAGCAAGATACATAACATTAAACAGGAAAGAGGAGTGGTGTGAAATGCAAAGAGTTGCAATGTCACGCCCCGAGATCGGAACGCAGCATCAGTGTTGTTAAAAATTTTAAATCGTAAAATAACAAGCCACGTAGTGTATAAATAGCCTTCAACCAGTCTTTTACAAATCCAGAAATATCTTTACAATATCAAAACATGACAATAGCGGAAGCGAAACATAAAAGATAATAAAACTAATAAGACTGCTAGCATTTCCATAATTTTAGACTTGATCACCAACCCCAGAATGCATGTTGCTCATCGTCATCCAACTGCTCTTTGGTATCTGGGAAGGGAAGTAAGCGGGATGAGTGTTTTGGGAAACACTCAACAAGAGGGGGCCAATCGTACATGCAAATGTCGAATATACATATATATAGGAGTTCAAAGGGGGCATGTTCCAACACATGTTGCAACATAAATCAAGACAAGGCAAAACTTGAAACTGAGCATCAACACATATCGTGAATGAAACACAAACATAGACATAGCATTATTATTCATCTCGTTAATCATGGCTACTGATCAGTCCCTAATTTTTACTCTTCTAAGGGGGCGAGGCCTTAAACAGTTATTATAACCCACCGCATCAGGGCCATATCATATCTTATCATGTTTTCGGAATTCTTTATCCATTTCTTAAGTCGAATTCTAACAGTGCATAACAAGGAGTTTCATGGAATAAACATGTACGAAATTCAAAGAAATATGAACCAGGCGATGTACGATTGAATTTTCACAAATAAGATCATGAACATTTTTAAAAACATATATAAATATAAGCCCTCTTACCGTATTCGATTTATAAACAAATCGTGCAGAAGTATGAGTTGCGGAAGGCCTTCAAACTAGAGCAAATCTCGAACCTGGTTCAAGATTGACTTCGGCACTGCTTCTTGGATCGACTTCGGACAACTTCTTGACTTAGCTTGTTGTAGTTGATTGCTCGAAACTGGGACAGGAAGTACGCTCCAACTTTGATAGAAATTCTGCTCAATACTTGGACAGAATTCTGCTGCTTAGAAATGATAGAGCTCGAGCCCGAAATGTGAAGTGTTAGTGCTCAAATTTTGTGTGACTTCCTTGAGGTTTCTGCCACTATTTATAGGAGAAAAGAAACAGGTGAAGGGTCTCCTCATTCATGGCCAATAATGCTCATTAACAGCCATGATTCCTCATTATTTCAGCTGTTACAACTCTTGGTTTCTAGCTGTTACAACTCCTTTGCTATAGTACATGCATAAACCTGTTACAACTCCTTTGCTATAGTTCATGCATAATCGTGGCTTCACATTCCTCCCACCTTGGGGGAAGTTTCGTCCTCGAAACTTGGATTGGCTTGTTCTGCAAAAAGAAATGGATACAGATTGCGCATCTTCTCTTCCAATTCCCAAGTGGCCTCTCTCTCCGTGTGATTATAGCACTGGACTTTTACATATGGAATGGTCCTTCGCCTCAAAATTTGATCCTTAGTATCAACTATTCGAATTGGAACCTCTTCATACTTGAGCCCCTTATTCAGATTTCCTTCAATTACAAGAGGTTCAATTTCAAGGACATGACTAGGATCTGGGATGTACTTTCTTAATTGAGAAACATGGAAAACATTGTGAATCCTTGGCATATCTGGTGGTAAGGCCAGTCTATACGCCAAGGTTCCTACTTTGTCCAGAATCTCGAATGGTCCGACATATCTGGGATTCAATTTTCCAGTTTTACCAAATCAAACTATTCCTTTCATGGGTGAGATTTTTTACATATGACTTTTCACCTACTTCAAATTCCAACGGTCGTATCTTCATATCAGCCCAACTCTTTTGTCGATCTTGAGCAGCTTTGAGTCTTTCCTTGATGATGTTTACTTTTTCTACCGTTTCTTGAACCAGTTCAGGTCCAGTGATGGCTTTCTCTCCTACTTCATCCCAGTATAAAGGTGAGCGACACTTTCTCCCATATAAGGCTTCATATGGTGCCATTCCAATACTGTTGTGGTAACTATTGTTGTAAGCAAACTTTGGTTCCCATGACATTTTGAAAGCTTTTCCAAAATCTGGACGCAAACCTCGGGTCCCTATCTGACAAAATACTAGCAGGTACGCCATGTAATCTTACGATATTGTCCATGTACAGGGTAGCTAGTTTATTCAGGTTGTAGTTCATGCGGACCTGTAGGAAATGCGCTGTCTTTGTAAGTCTATCTACAATTACCCATACTCCGTCATGACTCTGTCTTGACTTGGGTAAGCCGACAAAAAAATCCATAGAAATGTGTTCCCACTTCCATTCTGGAATTTCCAAAGGTTGAAGTAATCCTCCAGTTCGTTGATGTTCAGCTTTGACTTTCTGACAGACCTGACAGCGAGACACAAACTCAGCAACATCCTTCTTCATCCCATTCCACCAAAAATTTCCTTTTAAATCTCGATACATCTTGGTGCTGCCGGGATGAACTGAAAATTTTGATTTGTGTGCTTCAGACATCACTTCATGACGAAGATTATCGATGTCGGGTACACACAACCATCCTTTCATCCACAAAACTCCATTTTGATCTATTTGGAGATTAGGCGTCTTTCCTTCCTTGAATTGGTCCTTGAGTTTGATTAAAGAAGGATCTTGATTCTGTTTCAACTTGACTATTTCTCGAAGACATGGTTGTGCTGAGAGTGAAGCTAGAATTACTTTACCCATATTCTTTCGACTTAACGCATCAGCGACCTTGTTTGCTTTTCTAGGGTGGTAGCTTATCGTCAAGTCATAATCTTTCTGTAGCTCAATCCACCTTCTCTGTCTCATATTCAACTCTTTTTGAGTAAACAAGTACTTGAGACTTTGGTGATCAGTAAATATTTCACACTTTGCCCCGTAGAGATAGTGCCTCCAAATTTTTAGTGCAAAGACTACTGCTGCTAATTCAAGATCATGTGTGGGGTAGTTTTGTTCATATGACTTCAGTTGTCTTGATGCATAAGCAATTACCCTTTCTTCTTGCATGAGTACGCATCCCAACCCTTCTTTTGACGCATCACTGTATATGGTAAAATCTTTACCTTTAGTTGGTAGAATCAACACTGGAGTGGATGCCAACTTTTCTTTCAAGGTTTGAAAGCTCTTCTCACACAATTCATCCCAGTTGAATTTAGAGTTCTTTTGTGTGAGTTTGGTGAGAGGTATAGCTATTGAGGAAAATCCTTCCACAAACTTCCGATAATAGCCAGCCAGGCCTAGAAAACTCCAAACTTCAGTTACCGTTTTTGGTCTAGGCCAGTCCATGACGGCTTCCACTTTTTTGGGATCCACTGACACTCCGTCTTTGGAAATTATATGACCCAGAAAAGTTACGCTCTTTAGCCAGAATTCACACTTCTTAAATTTGGCATAGAGTTTGTTTTCTCTTAATGTCTGAAGTATGAGTCGGAGATGGTCTTTATGGTCCTCGTCACTTGGTGAATATACGAGAATGTCGTCAATAAACACCACTACAAACTTGTCGACGAACGGCTTGAATACTCTGTTCATGAGGTCCATGAATGCTGCCGGTACATTGGTTAATCCGAAAGGCATCACCATGAACTCGTAATGTCTATACCTTGTTCAGAAAGCTGTTTTCGGAACATCTTCTGTCTTGACTTTCAATTGGTGATAGCCTGACCTTAGATCGAGCTTGGAAAAGACTGTTGCTCCTTTGAGTTAGTCAAGCAGATCATCAATTCTTGGAAGAGGATACTTGTTCTTGATTGTGATTTTATTGAGTTCTCGGTAGTCAATACACAATCTCATACTCTCATCCTTCTTCTTTACAAACAGGACCGGGGCTCCCCAAGGACATTCACTTGGTCGTATTTTCTTTTTATCCAACAATTCTTGGAGTTGCTCTTTCAATTCTTTCAACTCTGCTGGAGCCATTCGGTATGGTGATTTCGAGATAGGTGTAGCACCAGGTACCAGGTTAATTTCAAATTCCACTTCGCGGTCGGGAATTACCCCAGGAAGTTCTTCAAGAAACACATCCGAAAATTCTTGAACTATCGGAATATCTTCTAATGAAACTGTAACTTCTTCATTTACCTCGCCTACCACTGCTAAATATACTTCTTCGCCACTTTTCATAGCTTTCCAAGTTTGAGAAGCAGATAAAAGAGACTTCTGCTCCTTGACTTTGTCATGATAAATGACTTCGTCGAGATTTGCAGCTCTCAATTTGACATTCTTCATGCGACAATCTACTAAAGCATGGTTATTTGCTATCCAATCCATTCCTAAAATGGCATCAAATTCTACCATGTGTGGCTGAATGAGTTCAGCTTAAAATACATGTTCACTGATGTTAATTACACAATCTCTGTGAACCCTATGTGTTTCAATTGTTTTGCTAGTGGGAGTTGCTACTCTAAAAGGTTCCACAAGTATCTCAGGAGTAAGTCCTAACTTCTTAGCAAACCTCTTAGATATAAATGAATGCGTAGCACCACAATCAAACAACACATAAGCAGAAGTTTTGTTGATTAGAATGGTACCTGCTACAACGTCATTTGCATTCTCGACCTCATCTTGGGTTATGGCAAAAACTCGGGCATTCGGCTTGTTCTCCTTTGGTTTATTCAGAGCAGAACTGCCTTTTGCCTCAGTTTCTTTGCCCTTGTTTTCTGGACAATCTGCAATGCGGTGCCAAGTCTTCCCACATCCAAAATAGGCGCCACTTGCTCTGCGGCATTCTCGGAAGTGTTTAAATCCACAGGTACTACATGGTTTGATTTCTTGATTGATTGGTTTTGAAGGAGCACTCTTGTTTGTTCCAGTAAATTGATATGGTTTCTTGAATGACTGTTTTCCTGTTGAAGATTGCCCCACAAGAGGTCTCTTGTTCGTGTTCTCGTCTTCCCTTCGCTTGATATCGGTCTCAGCTCGAATTGCAGCTCCCATTAAATCAGGGAAACTTGTGGCATGGTATACTGCTAAAGCTGTCTGAATACGACTGCTCAAACCTCTTTTGAAATGGTGCATCTTCAAGACATCATCAGCCATGATAGTAGGAGCATACATTCCGAGTGAATTGAATTTTGAAGTGTATTCAACCACTGACATATCCTGAGTTTGAGTGCAATTTTTGAACTCACTTAATTTTTGCAATCTGACTTCCGCAGGATAATACTGCTTCAGGAACACATCCTTAAATTGTCGCCACGTGATTGGACCGGCTGCAATCATAGGTGGTGAAACTGCCTCCCACCACTTGGCTGCTTTTTCTTCTAAAAATGGTGTCACGACATCTACTTTAAACTCGTCAGGAATCTCGAGTAGGCGAAGTTGAGTCTCAATATTCTTGAGCCAATTTTGGCCAACCTCAGGATCTGGATCTCCTTTAAAGGTTTGGGCTCGATTCTTTCTCAGTGACTCGTAATGATACTTCACCCCTTGCACCTGTTGTAATGCCTGTGGTGGTGGATTTCCATTGGCAGGCGGGTTTCCCAACCCTTGAATGGTGGTAGCCACAATGGTTGCTATGGCCATCAAATCTGCTTGATTCAAGCCTAACCCTGGTGGTGGTGGCGGTGGATTCCCTTCATTGTTGTGGTTGCGGTTTCGATAGCGTGGGTTACGATTGTTGTGTACCGGCCTCTCGTCCATGTCCTACAATCGCGTAAAGTTTCTAAGATTTTTATAGATTTATGTATTAGAAGCATAACTGGACAAGTTGGACACATAGATAATCAAAATATCATTCATTGAATCTCAACACAACACTGAATCAAAATTACAACTGATAGTTTTTGTTGGAATTAAAACAACAACAGAATTGGAAATAAGTGACAAAGAAACACAGCTAAATAATGACTAAAGCATCCATACTAATCTAAGTCTATAACTTCTCCATCCCCCACGGCTTCGACGGGCTCTTTCTCAACCTCAATCTCTTCCGGATCCTCCTCTGGATCTTCCTCGGGTTCTTCCTCTAAATCCTATTCTTGCAGCTGATTTACAGCCTGGAGTAGAATAGCATTATGATTATTCAAGTTTGCTACTGTACCCTGCAATTGCTGGACTTGAGCTTCCAGCTGCTGGATACGATCTCGCATCTGTTGATGACGCTGCCCATGTTCTGCGCAGGACTACTGCCCCAACTGCTTCTCATGCTCCACTTGTTTAGTCAAGTGGCTAACAACACCAGACAGCTCTATTATGGTGTCCTGTGCTGTCCCGAATCTGTCTTTCGTCTGCTTATGCTCTATCTCAGCTGCCTCCATTTTTCCTTTCGTTTTGTTATGCTCTTCTTCAGACTTAATCACTTGGTTGCGCAGAGCCTTTTCACGGAAGTGATTAAGGTCCATGTAATCACGGAGATATATGTTATCCCCCCTCACTTGCTCTAGCTCATAGAAGTACTTGTTGGCCCTCTTCTCCCATTCTCGCTGCTCACGCCTATCAAGAACAACCTTAGCACAAAGTCGAGTAATCTTATGCTTCTGGTTATCAATAACCAGTTGCTTCATGCGAAAGATGGAATGGGCACGGGTACGAGGAAAACTAGGCGCCATTTCCTGAAAGAAAACAAATGGAAAGGCAAGACTTAGAACAAAATATCAGAAATCAGCAATTATACAACACATGAACAGTTTGCAATAATTACAAACAAAACGGGACTTTTCGGAAAATTTTTCCAAAAATAGAAAATTTTGAGATTTTTAATTGAGCTGACATTATCAATTGTGAGGATCGTGACACAATCGATGAAATTGGATTTCGAGTTTTTTATAAAAAGTTATAAGCATTCTAAATCTTTCCTAAACGAAGGAATTTGGCCGAAATAAGAGTCACCTCATGGAAAAATGTAATTTTGCGATGACTTTGATTTGTGAGATCGTTTCGGAGAGGACTACATTGGCCTTTTGGCCTACTATGAGAAACTGCCAAAAATTTTCTAAGGAATTCCCACCCGGATTATGAACCTGGCGGCTCTGATACCACAAAAATGTCACGCCCCGAGATCGGAACGCAGCATCGGCGTTGTTAAAAATTTTAAATCGTAAAACAACAAGCCACGTAGTGTATAAATAGCCTTCAACCAGTCTTTTACAAATCCAGAAATGTCTTTACAATATCAAAACATGACAATAGCGGAAACGAAACATAAAAGATAATAAAACTAATAAGACTGCTAGCATTTCCATAATTTTAGACTTGATCACCAACCCCAGAATGCATGTTGCTCATCGTCATCCAACTGCTCTTCGGTATCTGGGAAGGAAAGTAAGGGGGATGAGTGTTTTGGAAAACACTCGGCAAGAGGGGGGCAATCGTACATGCAAATGTCGAATATAAATATATATAGGAGTTCAAAGGGGGCATGTTCCAACACATGTCGCAACATAAATCAAGACAAGACAAAACTTGAAACTGAGCATCAACACATATAATGAATGAAACATAAACTTAGACATAGCACTGTTATTCATCTCGTTAATCATGGCTACTGATCAGTCCCTAATTTTTACTACTCTAAGGGGGCGAGGCCTTAAACGGTTATTATAACCCATCGCATCAGGGCCATATCATATCTTATCATGTTTTCGGAATTCCTTATCCATTTCTTAAGTCGAATTCAAATAGTTCATAACAAGGAGTTTCATGGAATAAACATGTACGAAATTCAAAGAAATATGAACCAGGCAATTTACGATTGAATTTTCACAAACAAGATCATGAACATTTTTAAAAACATATATAAATATAAGCCCTCTTACCATATTTAATTTATAAACAACTCGTGCAGAAGTATGAGTTGCGGAAGGCCTTCAAACTAGAGCAAATCTCAAACCAGGTTCAAGATTGACTTCGGCACTGCTTATTGGATCGACTTCGGACAACTTCTTGACTTAGCTTGCTGTAGTTGATTGCTCAAAACTGGGACAGGAAGTACGCTCCAACTTTGACAGAAATTCTGCTCAATACTTGGACAGAATTCTGCTGCTTAGAAATGACAGAGCTGGAGCCCGAAATGTGAAGTGGTGGTGCTCGAATTTTGTGTGACTTCCTTGAGGTTTCTGCCACTATTTATAGGAGAAAATAAACAGGTGAATGGTCTCCTCATTCATGGCCAATAATGCTCATTAACAGCCATGATTCCTCATTATTTCAGCTGTTACAACTCTTGGTTGCTAGCTGTTACAACTCCTTTGCTATAGTACATGCATAAACCTGTTACAACTCCTTTGCTATAGTTCATGCATAACCGTGGCTTCACATGCAACCTCGGAGCGAAAGTGACTGTCAAACAGTCTAACTTCAGGGTTCGACGCCCGGAGACGATTCTGAAACCCAGTGCAAAACCCCCTATGGAAAAGAATACCAAACCAGCCTAAGTAAAAAGTGAGAAACCTTAGAAATTCCTGCATTTTTATCACCTAAGGATTTGAACCGGAGTACCTTTGGTTTGGATTTCTTGAAGGGATCATACTCGGCTCGTATTTCAAGTATGCTCGCATTATCATCTCCATGAATTACTTCCATGCACTTGCTAGGGAACTCATATCTAAGAGAATGAAAGGAATTTTATTATTTTGTGCCACTGTGAGTAGCTTGATGAACTTCGGTAGGTTCAAACAATACGACACGTTACGGATTTTCCAGGTGCAAGTCCGTGATAGCCTTTTGAATCTTTCTTCCGAAAATCTGAACGTTCAATATACAGGACGCTGGCAAAGGGTATCTGTGGCAGGGAACAAAGGAGGATAAATGCCAAACAACTGCAATCACTAATATTACCATCATAACTCCAGTAGCAACCAGCAATGCACTTAAATGATAAAATTTTAACAGTAGAAGTGGTGCAAGTTATTCAAATTAACAACAAATTGTCAAGTTGACTTTATAACAAAACGACAACAAATATTTACAGGTGCAACCAAGTAGTTTATTTACACCAAAAATGAACGCGCACCTTATGAATTGAAGAAGCATCTTCTTGCGGAGCATCAGGCCATTTTTTTTTTTGCATCGAGTTCAATTAAAAAGGCCTCTCCATGTTTGTGATGACAACCTGAAACAAACAAACAACCATAAAACATTTTCTTTTTCTCCAATTCAAATTTAAAATGGCGCATTTCATTCAAAGTTACAAACAACATCCCCGCAACAACAAATAGATTGGTAAAGAAACAAACCTTTATTGGGTTTAGTACGACCAATGTTCTAGGTGCGAGTTTGTTCAGTTCCTCCCTTACATGGTATTCTAGGCGGCTTAGATGTATACAGTCACTGCAATATAGAGTACATAAGGAAAATGGTGAAATGCTAGAAAACAATACTATGAGCACTCAGAACAATAGAAACTTCAGTAACAGAAAGATTTGAACCTTCTTGCAATTCCAATTCCATGAAGGAAAGCATTTATGGAAGCAACAGTCACCCCTCTACGGCGCAACCCAGCAAAGAGTCATGAGACGAGGATCATCCCAACCATCAACAAGCTTTTCTGCTACCATAAGATTTATCTGTAACAATACAAAACTAAATATCATTTCAAAAGAAGTGAAACCACAATTCATTAAAATTCATAATCGAATGCATGAAAACTACGATTCACTTTCCGTTCGGACATCATTGTGTTACCAACATTCAATCGGGAGAACTCCCATACATAAGGCTGATAAAGGCCTAGTGCATCTAATAACCAGTAGTATGATGCCCGCTGTGTCTCGAATTTAAAGTGAGCAATAGAAATTTAGGTAGCAAGAACCTACATTTTGGCGTGGTTGAAAATATTTACAAGAATTTTACCAAGCAACCAAAAAAATCTTGTTTAAAATATTCTAGGATACCATTTCAACACTTCCAAAAGTGCATCTAAATAAATAAGATGCTTAAAGCTAAGTGTAAGATATTTTCAACCAGAGATAATGTGGGGACCTCGGGTTACTAATCTCATCTTAGGGCAATTAACGATTAATAAACAATTAATCATGTATTTAAAAGAATACTCAAACCAAATAAATTTTTTTTTTTAAAATCTTGCACCTCGCTCGATCGGTTAAATCTTACCGATCGAGCGAGAAGAAAATCTTTCTTCTCGGGTCTGAGCATATTTTGGTCTCGCTCGATCGGTCAAATCCTGCCGATCGAGCGATCAAGAAAAATCAAGTTTCTGTTTAAGAAAAACAGGCCTCGCTCGATCGGTGAAATCTTGCCGATCGAGCGGGCTTTATTTCCAGAAAAACACAGCAGCTTCTTCTTGCTGTCAAAACTTCATGCTATGGCAAGAACTTCATTATAAGTCAATTTAAAACCTGTTATAAAAGCTGAGAACATGAACATATACATATAACCAAGTTCAAGCATAATATAATAGCTTTTACAACCACTTCTAGATCACAAACTAATTAAAAGCATGAGATTACACAACTTGTTCAAAAGTTCTTCCAACATATTATACTAAAGTATTCTATCATGCTTGCCAAACTTCTAAGTACATCTACAACCCGAGTCCTCACGTGCTAGACTCTCTCCCAGCTGTCAATGACGTCGATGACTAGCTTCTGCCCCATCTGTTGTCATGCACACATACAAAACAAGACAACAGCCGGATAAACTCCGGTGAGAAATCATTCTTAGTATAATCGACATATATTAAGCATTAACGAAATCATATCAACTCTATTCATACTCGACTCAACAATAGAGTAAATAACACATATATCGATTAAGAATTGATTCATAAAACTTCACTGCCATCAAGATTCGTAACCGATCTTGACATGGATATCCATCTATCGTAGCCATTCCGGCTAGAAAATAAGGTTAACCGCAACCTTGGCATAGAATCAATTCAATATACTATCATATCGACTCAAACTCAAAGATCCACTACCTGATATGGATCGAAAACATCAAACATAAATCAAAACATATCAATTATGTGGTTTTTGCGGGCCAACTCAAGAATAGTCGTTCTTGAGTTTCAAAGTCCCTAACTCGCGATGTCGTCATTGTACCTTCGAATATCTTGGTTCTGAATTCTTCAATCTGAAATATAACAATCAAAATACTCATATCAAACTACATTCAAGCTTATTATATCAGAAACGAATCAAAACCATCAATATATCGTCAATCAATCTCATTTCAAACCTCAACTACTTCTTATTCAATTCAACTCGGCGTCTTGTATCATTAGCCTTCAAACTCAACTGAAACTAAAGAATAAAAATGCTATAATATTCATAACATCTAGATAAAGACTTCAGCTCAGGTAGAGGCTATCAAAACAGTCTAAAAACTCGATTCAACGGCGTAGCGATTGAAAATCGGTAACTGACAAAATACCGACACCATTTCTAACTTCATACACAACTCATCAGCAGTATAACAACAATAACCAACAGTTCAGAGGCTATATATATATATCGAACTACATGCTGAAACTCATAATCAGTTCATTCAACAATCAATCTTCGATTCAATGTCAATATCCAATCGCATAAAAGCTCAAGAACATGCTCAAGATGTAAACAACTGATCTCTGCCAACTTTCAACCCTCAGAACATGCCGAAATAATTAGAAACTTACACGAAATCTAAGCCCTCGTCACAAGGATTCCAGAACACTTTTCGGAATCGAATTCGGACGATCGGATCAAAAGTTACGGCAATTTGAAAATCAAAAATCCAAAGGAAAAGAAAAGATCTCGGCTTCTGCTCTCAAATTCTGAATTTGATATATGTTATACACGTGCACATGCTGAATAATCAATATAATCTGATAAATTTAATTATAATTGCACTTTGGTCCCTCAAGTCTTCAAAAATTATAATTCAGTCATCGGCCTTCTTTTTAATTCAATTTCAATCCAAAATAATTTAAGAATATTAGAATTTAAATCAAAACTCTAAGTATTTCCAAATTAAATATACTCGGATTAAAATTAAATAAATTTGGATTAATATTAATTAATCCCGGGCCTTACATTTCTCCCCCACTAAGACATGAGTTCGTCCTCGAATTCATAAGCAGTATAGATATGCAGTCTGTATACTCATAAGAATAAAGAATAACAGAAAACTGAATAAGAACTCACATCAGTGGAATAGATAAGAAAATCTCTGTCTCATGTCATCTTCAACTTCCCACGTCGCTTCTTCAACTCCGTGCTTACTCCATTGAATCTTCACCAATGGAATGGTCTTCATTCGGAGTTGCTTTGTCTTTCTATCAAGAATCTGAATAGGTTGCTCGAAGTAGCTAAGAGTGTCATCCAACTCAGCTTCATTAGATCGAATCACATGAGATGCATCAGATATATACTTCCTTAATATCGATACATGAAAGACATCATGTATTCCAAATAAAGACATAGGAAGAGCGAGTCGATAAGCTAGATTGTCTATCTTCTCGAGAATCTCATATGGCCCAATATATCGTGGAGATAACTTTTCTCGTTTGCCAAATCTGACTGTGCCCCTGAACGGTGAAATATTCAGAAACACTGTATCTCCCTGATCAAAAGATAATGGTCTTCGTCGTACATTCGCATATCTGGTTTGTCTATGCTGCGCTGTTCTCATTCTCTGTTGTATCAGCTTCACTTTCTCAGTCATCTGTCTAATCAAATCTGGCCCTAATTCAGGTACCTCAGAAATATCATCCCAATACAATGGCGATCGGCACTTCTTCCCATATAACGCTTCAAATGAAGCCATTTCGATACTCGTCTGATAACTATTGTTATAAGAAAATTCCACGAGTGGTATAGAATCTTGCCATGTAGTACCAAAATCAAGTACTACAGCTCTCAACATATCCTCAAGCGTCTGAATAGTTCATTCAGATTGACCGTCAGTTTGAGGATGGTAAGCAGTACTTAAATGTAAGCACGTACATAGAGCTTCCTGTAGGCTATGCCAAAAGTGCGAAGTGAATCTCGGATCTCGGTCAGAAACTATTGACTTTGGCACCCCGTGTAGTCTGACCACTTCTCGAATATATAGATCTGCCATTTGATCATGACGATAAGTCATTCGGTAAGGAATAAAGCACGCAGATTTTGTCAATCTGTCGATGATCACCCAAACAGCATCGCATCCTCGAGATGATCTTGGCAATTTCGTCACAAAGTCCATGGAAATGTGGTCCCATTTCCATTCAGGAATCGATATACTCTGTAATAGGCCACCTGGTTTCTTTCTTTCAGCCTTCACCTATTGGCAATTCAAACATTTGGATACAAATTCCGTCACGTCAGACTTCATTTGTTTCCATCAGTACTGATTCTTCAAGTCGTTGTACATCTTTCTGCCTCCAGGATGAACACTGAATCGACTACAATGGGCTTCTTTCAAAATCTTCTGTCTCAAGTCTGTAACATTGGGAACAACTATTCGGTTATTCACATACAAGACATCATCGTCACTAACCTTGTACTCAGACTAATGTCCTGATCGGATCATTTCAATTGATTTCTGTACATTCTGATCGACTTTCTGCGCTTCTTTGATACGAATCAGAAATTCTGGCTCAGCACTGATTGCATATACTCTCATCGGCCTTCTATCTGTCTCAAATACATACCCAGAAATACAACAATCCTCAATAAAATTAGATGAACCTACCGTAGACAAGGATAGAGCACACACCTTTTTACTCAGGGCATCCGCTGCTGCATTAGATTTCCCTGGATAGTATTTGATTTCACAATCAAAATCCTTCAATAAATCAAGCCATCGTCGTTGTCTCATATTCAATTCGGATTGTGAGAACAGATACTTCAGACTTTTGTGATCAGAAAATATTTCAAACTTCTCGCCATATAAGTAATGTCTCCAGATCTTCAATGCAAAGACGATTGCAGCCAATTCAAGATCATGAATCGGATACCTGACTTCATGTGGTTTTAGTTGTCGAGAAGCATAAGCTACAACATGTCTTTTCTGCATTAAAATACATCCCAAACCCTGGTGAGAAGCATCACAATATACAACAAAATCACCAGTACCTGTAGGGATTTTCAAAACCGGCGCTGTAGTCAATCTCTTCTTTAGTTCGATAAAACTCCTTTCACACGCCTCAGACCAGATAAATGGTGCATTCTTATGTATAAGTTGTGTAATAGGCTTTGCTATCGATGAAAAATCTCGAATGAATAAACGGTAATAACCAGCTAAGCCCATAAAACTTCGAATTTCTGGCACAGATGTCGGTCTCTGCCAACTAATCACAGCTTCAACCTTACTTGGATCAACTGAAATGCCATCTCCTGAAATTATATGACCAAGAAAAACAACTCTCTGCAACCAAAATTCACATTTGGATAACTTGGCATACAATTTCTCTTCTCTTAATGTTCTCAGTACAATTCGGAGATGATCAGCATGTTCACACAGATTCTTAGAGTATATCAAAATATCATCGATAAAGATAATCACAAATTCGTCTAAATATCTTTAAAATACTCTATTCATCAATCCCATAAAAACTGCTGGTGCATTCGTTAAACCAAAAGGCATGACTATGAATTCATAATGGCCATACCTGGTTCTAAATGCAGTCTTAGGAATGTCCTCGTCTCTAACCCTCAACTGATGATAACAGGATCGTAGATCAATCTTCGAATATATCGACGATCCCTGCAATTGATCAAATAAATCATCGATACGAGGTAAATGATAACGATTCTTTACCGTTGCTTTGTTCAATTGCCGGTAGTCAATACATAATCTCATCGATCCGTCCTTCTTTCTAACAAATAATACTGGAGCACCCCATGGGGATACACTCGGTCTGATATATCCTTTGGCCAACAAATCTTCAAGTTGATCTTTTAGTTATTTTAGTTCAATCGCTGTCATTCGGTACGGTGCTTTCGATATCGGATGTGTACCTGGAATCAATTCAATACCGAAGTCTACCTTTCTGAATGGTGAAAATCCCAGAATCTCTTCAGGGAATACATCGGCAAACTCATTTACCACTGGCAGATCAGTCAATTTCGGACTAGTCTTCAGTACATCAACTGCATAGATCAGAAATCCCTCTGCTCCCTTCTGTAACAAATCAGTCATAGCAATAATAGATATTAAGGGAATTTTAGATCTAGCACCCTTACCATAAAATTTCCATTCGTCAGCCATCACTGGTCTGAACCTCACTATCTTCTGAAAACAGTCAACTGTTGCTCTGTACTTGGTTAACATATCAATACCGATTATACAGTCAAAATCAGACAAACCAACAACGATACAGTCAAGCTCAACTTTATTACCTTCATACTGTAGTACACAGTTTTTAACAGACTTCACTGATACTATACGTTTTCCCAACGGTGAAGATATAGACACTACAGTAGTTAATGACTCAATAGGCAATGAATACAATGTAACAAAATTTTCAAAAACGAAAGTATGCGATGCACCAGTATCAAATAAGACATACACAGGATAACCATAAAGAGAACAGTTACCTGCAATCACATCGTCTGGTGCCGCTTGTGCTTGCTCCTCTGTTAATGCAAACACTCGTGCTTGTTGCCTCGGAGGTTAATTCACCGTCTGACCTCCTCCTCTACTCATTTTGTATTTTCTTTTTTTGTCTTATAAGCGGGTAGAGATTCGCCTAACCTTCTTCTACAACAGGTGGTTTTAGCAACAAAAAAAAATAGTGATGATGATGAAAATAATAGAAAATCATTTTTAGAATAATTATGTTTAAAATATTAAAATTATAATATGATTTGGTTATAAAAAATATTTGTATTTCATTCTTTTCCATTTTTTTTCAATACTAACCATAGGAATGGAATATATATAGTGTTCCATTCTTATTCGATTCCAACATCCATTCTATTTCTACCATATTGTATTCCACCAGACTAACATTTGTCGAAGACCCAAATTTAACAAGTGCTAGACGAAAATAGAACGGTACGACAACTTTCAACTGTTGCCCCTTCGTTAGACATGTCAATTCGGGTCGGCCCGCCCCAACCCACCCCGACTCGCCTTGGCCCGTCATCAGGCAGGGCGAGGCGGGCCGACCCGTATTGATGACGAGTTGGGAATATCCCAGCCCAACCCAACCCATCATGGGTTGTGGGTTGGGCGGGCCAACTCGCCAAAAAATAAAAAAATTCAATAAATATTTTAAAAAATAAAAATATATTAAAAAATCATACATAAACAATTATAAATGATATACATATTTAAAAAATCATTCAAAATAAATAAATCATTATAAATAATATAAAATTTTAAAATTAATCAATTAAACATAAATTATACTCCCTTCGTCCCATATATATTGTCCACGTTTTCTTTTTTGTTTGTCCCAAATATATAGTCATATACCATATTTAGTAATATTTTTTTACACTTCCTTACTAATATACCCTTATTAACTACACCTTGAAAAATTATGCAATCATTTTTTAATGCATTGAATAGGGATAAAATAGGAAGTTTATATAAAATTTGCTTTCTCAATACATTTTTCTTAACCTGTGTGAAAATCCAAAGAGGACAATATATATGGGACGGAGGGAGTAATAAATTATATAAGTAATTTAGAACTTATAATCATATATAAAACATTTCAAACAATATAAATTGTTCAAAACTTATCAATCATACACAAAATATTTAAAATATTAATTATAATATAAATTTTAAAAAAAATTGGCTGGTCGGCCCGCCCCTAAGCGGGCTGCCAATTCTTTAACCCAACCAGCCATTTTTTAATGGCGGGGCTGGTTGGCCCGACGGGCTCAACCCGAATTGATATCTCTACCCTTCGTAAACCATTACCCTCAAAGATCTATTGAAATTACTTTTTCAGTCTCCATTCAGGTGTCGTTTGGACATGTACTTATCAAAAATTTATATGAATTTTTTTAAAAAAATTGTAAAATATTTTAAAAGTTGTTTTAATAATAAATATGTATTCGAACAACTATTTTGTAAAACAAAAAAATTAACACTTTAAAAGTAGATTTTTTTCGTTTACAAAATACTAAAAAGTTTTTAAAATATACGTCCACGCGAGCCTAATTCTCCAATCACCCACTTTCAATATGAACCAACAAAATCACACGCACACACAACAGACATAATTAGGGATGATAATCATGGGCGGGTGGAGGGGGTGGTAGGCCTGGGCATGCTTTGGCCCAAATTAGATATATATATCTCATTTTTTAAACCAAATTTTTTATGTTTTTAGCCTAAAATAGTTATAGCCCAACCCATATTGATTTATTATTTTTGATATATTATATAAATTTTATAAATACATTAATATTTCAAAAATTTTAGCTACCTTTAATTTTTTCTGGCTCCGTCCCTGATGACAATGGATCGGGTCTAGAACCATCCCCACATTATACCTGCCCCGATGGGATGACAAGCGAGTCCCCGGACCTACCCTGCCGAAGTATGTATATATATATACATACATACATACATACATATGTGTGAAAATGTGTCTTAAACTAAAGACTTTTAATCATTCATTCTTTCTAGCTTGGGCTCGAGATATTGTACTGGACATCTTGTATCTTGGGTTTAATCTATTAAAGGCCCAAATCAATTGGATTAATGGAAAGAAGTTAGTCAGTTAAAAGGGAGAGGAAGGAATCGAAGGAATAAGAGGGAGAAGAGAGCCGCATTCAAGAAACACTCCAGTCCAAGTTCTTGAAGTTGATCACATCAGAAATCAGAGGAAGCAGAGGAAATCGAGAAGTATAGGAAGCAAATGTTGTACTTCGAGAATTAGCTTATATTATACTTGTTTTGAAGATCAAGCTCTGTAATCTGTATTTTCTGGAAAGAAGATCAATAAAATGGTGGGGCGTTCGTCCATGGATGTAGATCATTTATGATCGAACCACGTAATCTGTGCTGTCTTGATTTTTTGTGCATTTTGGTTTATTAAACTTCTTAATCTTGTTCTGGGTAGTGTGATTGAATTGATCCAGAGGTATATGGTAGAGTACTGTGTTTGGTTTCTTGTATCAATCTGTGTTGAATTCATACGAGCTGAGAAGTAAGTTCTCTGATTGAGATTGTATAAGTGATTACATTTGTTAATAAGTGGCGCCGTCCGTGGGAATCTCATTGAAGAAAATGGGATGACTTAAGTTTGATTTAGAGAAATTCACTGGGAAGAATGATTTTTCTTTATGGAGAATCAAAATGAGAGCAATACTGATTCAACAAGGTTTGATTAATGCCCTGGAAGGGAAAGAAGAACGGCTGGGGGATGAAAAAGCTGTCAAAGATAGAGAGATTCTGATGAATAAGGCACACATCACCATTGTATTGTGTCTTGGAGATAAACCACTTCGTTAAGTGGCCAAGGAGACATCACCAGCTGCTGTTTGGAATAAATTGGAGTCCCTCTATATGACTAAATCCTTGGCTAACAGATTATATATGAAACAAAGACTCTATTCCTTCAAGATACATCAAGAAAAGGAGTTGGATGATCAAATAGATGAGTTCATCAAGATTCTTGATGATTTGGAAAATCTCGACATAAAACTTGATGATGAAGACCAAGCTCTGATATTATTGAATGCTCTCCCAAAGTCATTTGAAAATTTCAGAGACGCAATGTTGTATGGAAGAGAACAATCAATAACATTGGAAGAGGTGCAATCGGCTATACAATCTAAGGAATTACAGAAAAAGCTAAAGAATGCCATCGAGTAAAAAGGAGAGAGTCTTGTAACTCAAGGTAGACCTGAGAAGAGAACAAGGAAAACTAAGGATTTAGACCAAGATCAAAGAGTCAGACAAGATATAAATGTTTCCATTGCCATAAGGAAGGACACTTTAAACGGGACTGTCCTGACAGAAAATTTAAAGCCAAAGGTGAAGGAGAAGTTGATGTGGCAAAAGAGGGATATGAATCAGCTGAGGCCCTTAATATAACTGGGAAGGATCCTAATAATGAGTGGATCTTAGACTCAGGATTTTCATTCCATATGTGTCCAAATAAGTCATGGTTTGAGAGCATTGAAGAATCCGAAGAAGGGGTGGTGTTACTGGGAAATAACAAGGCTTGCAGGATCAAAGGCATTGGAAGTGTAAGACTAATATTACATGATGGAACAGATAAAATCTTGCATTATGTTAGACTAGTACATGAACTAAAGAGGAATTTGATATCCCTTGGCACTTTGGATTCACAAGGTTATGTCTTCAAATAAAAAAAATGGAACACTCAAAGTATTGAAAGGCTCCCTTGTGGTAATGAAAGCTGTGAAGAAGAATTCCTTATATACACTACTGGGAAGTACTGTGATAGGGGTGTCTCAGTAGTACAAGAGAAAATGGACAATACAAGGTTGTGGCATCTAAGGATGGGACACCTAAGTGAAAGTGGACTACACGAATTAACCAAGCAAAATCTACTCTGTGGGGATAAGATCACTGATTTGGATCTGTGTGAGCATTGTATGTTAGGCAAAGCAAAAAGGGCAAAATTCCAGTAGGCTGCTCATACATCAGCTAAACCACTTCAGTATGTACATTCTGATCTTTGATCAAAGACAGAAACAAATGGAGGAGGTAGATATTTCATGTCCATCATTGATGACTTTACAAGGAGACTTTGGATTTATGTACTTAAGACAAAGGATGAAGCTCTTGGGAAGTTCAAAGACTAGGTACAAATAACAGAAACAAATATAGACGTGAAAGTGAAGAACTTGAGGACTCATAATGGCTTGGAATACTTCTCTGAGGAATTTGCACAATACTGTAAGTCAAAAGGAATCACAAGGCACATGACAAACCCAAGAACTCCACAGCAAAACGGTTTGACAGAAAGAATGAATCGGACATTGCTTGAAAGAATAAGATGTATGTTATTATATGCTAGCCTGCCAAAGTATTTCTGGGGTGGGGCTCTTTCTACAGCATGGTACTTGATAAACAGAAGCTCCTCAAGTGCAATAGGCTTCAAGACTCCTATGGAGTTATGGAGTGGGACTCCCTCTGATTACTCAAAGCTCAAGATATTTGGCTGCTTGGCATATGCACATGTCAAGCAAGATAAATTGGAACCAAGGGCATTGAGGTGTGTGTTCATAGGTTACCCTGAAGGAGTCAAAGGTTATAAAGTATGGAACATGGAACCTACTGGTACAAGGTGCTTTAATACTAGAGATGTCACCTTTGATGAAACGAGATTGGGATACTTAGTAAACAAGGAAGCAAGTACCCAAAAAAATGATGTTCAGAGTAAATCGCAGGCTGAGGTGGAGCTTATAAAGGAAAATTCCTTGAAAGAAAATAAGGAATCCTCTGAAACAGTACAACAGACAGAAGATTTGCCCAGTGAAAGAGATTTAAGTACCTATGAACTAGCTAGAGACAGAGCAAGGAGGGAAACAAGACCTCCACAAATATTTGGGCATGCTGACCTAACTTTGTATGCACTAAAAATAGCAGAGGAGGTGGAGACAGATGAACCATCAACTTATAAGGAGGCAGTGTCTGGAAAACTCAGAGGAAAATGGCAGGATGCAATGGATGATGAAATCAGCTCACTTCTAAAGAATAAGACATGTAAACTTGTACCCAGGCCCCATAAACAGAGAGTTTTTGGATGTAAATGGTTATACTAGTTAAAGGAAGCCTTATCAAATGACAAGAAGATAAAATACAAGGCAAGTCTTGTGGCCAAGGGCTATGCTCAAATAGAAGGGATTGATTATAATGAGATATACTCACCTGTTGTCAAAAACTGCTCCATTAGACGGGTACTTGCCTTAATCACTCAACTGAATTGGGAGCTAGAACAGCTTGATGTAAAGATTGCATTCTTGCATGGTGAGTTAGAGGAAACCATCTATATGGAGCAGCCGGAAGGATACATAAAGACAGGAGATGAAAATATCTAGTATGTTTGTTAGAAAAATCTCTTTATGGCTTGAAGCCCTCGACAATGGAATAGAAGATTTGATGAGTTTATGATGAAGTTAAAACTGGTAAAGAGCAGTTATTACAGATGTGTCTATGTCATGAAACAAGGAACTCAAGTGAAGGTTATATTGTTGCTTTATGTGGATGACATTCTGATAGCTAGCAAAGATATAGCAGAAATCAATCGGTTGAAGGACAAACTAAGTTCTGAATTCGAGATGAAAGATCTAGGGAAATCCAAGAAAATCTTAGGCATGGATATCAAGAGATAAAGACAGTCAAGGACTCTTAACTTGACTCAATCAGCATATCTGGAAAAGGTATTGCTGAGATTTAACATGAATGTTTCTAAGGCGGTTGGCACACCTCTAGCACAACATATAAAACTATCATCTGAAAAGTCACCAAAAACTGAAGAGGAGAAGAAGGAGATGGAGCACATACCTTATGCAAGCGGTGTTGGTAGCATAATGTATGCTATGGTCTGTAGCAGACCAGACCTTGCTTATGCTATAAGCATGATTTCCAGGTTCATGTCAAATCGTGGAATTGAACATTGGAAGGCCCTGAAGTGGGTATTCAGGTACTTAAGGGGGTCCTCAAGTCTGGGATTGATCTTCAAAGGACAGAAAAGTGAGACAAATCCTATAGTGGGATATATGGACTCAGACTTTGCGGCAAACTTGGACACCAGGAAGTCACTAACAAGTTTTGTATTCACTGCATTTGGAACAACAGTAACATGGAAAGCTACCCTACAATCGGTGGTTGCTCTTTCCACCACAGAAGCTGAGTTTATTGCTGCTATAGAGGCTGTCAAGGAAGCCATATGGTTGAGAGGATTGGCTTCAGAACTTGGATATGATCAAGGACCAATTGAAGTTTTCTGTGATAACCAGAGTGCTATACATCTAGCCAAGCATCAAGTGTTTCATGAACGGTCCAAGCATGTGGATATCAAACTTCATTTTGTGAGAGATATTGTTTCTAAAGGTGATGTGGTGTTAAAGAAGATAGCAACAGAGGAGAATCCGGAAGATGCCTTAACAAAGTCACTACCACTTCTCAAGTTCAAGAAATGTTTTAACTTGATAAGTGTGAGTGAGGATCAGTGAGGAGAAGATCAGAAAAGACAAACACCTAGCCCAGTTGAAGACAAGGTGGAGATTGTGAAAATGTGTCTTAAACTAAAAGGCTTTTAATCATTCATTCTTTCTAGCTTGGGCTCGAGATATTGGACTGGCCATCTTGTATCTTGAGCTTAATCTATTAAAGACCCAAATCAATTGGATTAACGGAAAGAAGTTAGTCAGTTAAAAAGGGGAGGAAGGAATCGAAGGAATAAGAGGGAGAAGAGAGTTGCATTCAAGAAACACTCCAGTCCAAGTTCTTGAAGTTGATCACATCAGAAATCAGAGGAAGCAGAGGGAATCAAGAAGTATAGGAAGCAAATGTTGTACTTCGAGAATTAGCTTGTATTATAGTTGTTTTGAAGATCAAGATCTGTAATCTGTATTTTTTGGAAAGAAGATCAATAAAATGGTGGGGTGTTCGTCCGTGAATGTAGATCATTTATGATCGAACCACGTAATCTGTGTTGTCTTGATTTCTTGTGCATTTTGGTTTATTAAACTTCTTAATCTTGTTCTGGGTAGTGTGATTGAATTGATCCAGAGGTATATGGTAGAGTACTGTGTTTGGTTTCTTGTATCAATCTGTGTTGAATTCATAGAGCTGAGAAGTGAGTTCTCTGGTTGAGATTGGATAAGTGATTACATTTGTTAATAATATGTGTGTGTATCTATACTATATATAATAGTTGAGTATCTTAGAGTGAAGACACCAACTTTTTTTTCAAAGTTGTCCTTACACAATATAAATAAGAAAATTTGATTTTATTTATATATTTTTTTTTCATATTTTTCTCAACTAACCATTATAGATAAGATAAAATGATAAGTAACTGTTATACACACGAAATGCGTGTGTGCAGGTATGCTAGTATATATATATCATATATATGAGTAATATATAATTATATTTTATACTAATAATTAATACTTTGTCTATAAGTTTATGAAGTTTTTTGATTGAAATAGATTTATTTTATTATGATATGTTTAATATGAAAATACATTAGTATAAATATTTTTGATTAATAATTATTAATTAAATACAAATTGATAAATTTTATCTTCTGTGAGGATATTTTTTTTCCCTAAATATTATCAATATAAATTTTAAATTAAATTTAATGATATTTTTTAAATTTTAAACTTTTAAATTTTTTTATTTAATAAAATTAAAATTATATAATTTCTAATAGATACAATGAATCCAACCCGAATTGAGCCCGTTAAATTCATGATGCGGAGAGAGACGGGTCCAAAGAAAGACAAGGCGGATTTCGGATTTAGCCAAACTCGTCCAAACCCACGGCTTTGTTATCCCTAGACGTAATAACACAAATAGGAATGAAACACACACCTCGGTAATTAGGGCGGCGAGATTAGCAGTGAGTTTGTTGTTAGCGAATGCAAAGGATCCGAAATTTTTTTATTTTTTATTTTTGACAGCTGCAAATGACCCGATTAAAGATTAAACGGCCACGATTTACTTGAACCAATACATCCCAACCGTCGGTAGTTATTACCCTACTTATATATTTTCGTATTGCTCTCTTTCTCTAATCCTCTCAAATTCTCAATATTGGCTCAGGTTCGTACTGTTCTTACGCTCGATGTGATCTAGGTCATTAAAATTGGGTCAAATAGTAAATCGTTTTTTTAACATGATTTTATTGTTTGTTTGTGTATTTTAATCGATGTTTATATCTTTCATTGATTGTTTTTGGTATCCAAAATTTTCGAAAATTGTAATTATTTGGTATTTGGACTGTTTTTTTTTTTTTACTTTATTCTATAATAATTTTTCTTTGTATATGCTATTTTTAAATTATAATTTGTATTTGTTTTGTAACAAAAATAAATTATTTATGTATCTCTTGTTGGTATGTCTTTTTCTTAGAGCATCTCCATCCGTTCTCCATTTCGAGAAACATCTCCAAAATGGAGAACCCAATTCACTTCAACTCATCTCTATTTTAGAGATCCAAAATAGAGATGACTACCGTGATTATGGATAATCACGGTAGATTTGAAGTGTTAATTTAGAGAATGATTTTGTTGCAAAAATGTCATTCTCAAATATTGCAATTTAATCCTTTTGTATTTTTTGAATTATTTTTTAGTTCAATCATATATATATTTGTTCATTTCAATTCTTTCATTTAATTTAATTTTTATGGTGTTTTTTTAAACTTCTCATATATCTCGATTTATGTATGTATTTTACTGTTTTGTGAATGCTTGCAATTTGATGTAAAATAAATGTATAATTTTATTTAAAATAATCAAGTTATCTTTAATTTAGTTTGTTTATATAATAATTATTTTTTTATGTTAAATAATTTGAAATTAAAAATAATAAAATAAAAAAATTTATTAAAAATAGAGAATATAGGTTTAAAATAGATAATTCAATATTTTATTTTGGAGAATAGAGCACTCCAAAATAAGAATAACATTGGAGATACCCTTTAGTTACAATGATTTGAAAATTTGAATACTAGCTAGAGGAAGTAAGGGATTGATTGTATGGATATTTCATGAAAAAGATTATAAAAGATCTTCCTCTAATATTTAGTAGAACTTTTGATTTTTTCGAGATGAAACTTCGTCTTATTTTGAGTGTGGAAGAATTTTCCCACGAGTATTTTGAATCATGTTTCATGATGTGGTCTGGGTTAATCATTTGTGGATTTTCTTATCTGATTTGGGTTCTCTTAAGTTTCAAACTTATTAATAATTCTAAAATATATTTACCACAAGAATAATAGTGAATCGTGCCTATACTTATGAGTTAGTATGGACCACAAAAAAAAAAAAAAACAAATAAACACGATCGATCTTGATATAATCTTATTCTTATTATACGCAGGGAGCAAACTCCAAACGAAGTGGAAAAGGAGGAGATCATACCTGCGAAGAAGCGGCGCCGCATCACTGTCTTCGTACGAGACCAGGAAGGAACGAGGGAAGCTTTCAGGATCAAGAGAATCGCACCACTGGAGAAACTTATGGATCTCTATTGCCAACAAAAATCCGTGGCGAAGCACTTGTTTTACTTCTATATCAATGGGAAATATATCCGGGGGAAGCAAACTCCGGACGAGCTGGGAATAAAGGAAGGTGATGAGGTTGAGATACACTCGGTGAGGAAAATGTTAGCTTGCTAGTTGGTCGAGCGTGAAGATATTTGGGAGAACTCATAGGAAGCATTTTTCAAATTTTTTTTAATAGAATTTTGAAATTTTTGTTAAGGAACATGCATGGTGATGTAATGTTTGCTTTCGATTTGATACAAAATGAACAAGAATGTTTTAAATGATTTACTTAATTGTTTGCACGATTTACTGCCACACCAGGTTTTGGTTTATTTTGGACAAATATATAAGGGCTTTTGTGTTTTATTATCTATCAAGCATAAATACGTTTTTTATTCATATAATATTAATATTAAAATATAAAAAGTGGAACTATTTCAAAGGCACAGAATATAAAATTTAAGCTGATTTTTTCATTAAATATTAATTCAAGAATATTGAAATTTTAGTGTGAACCAAATTCAAAGTTTTACATTGTTAACTGTCAACTTTATCTTTTATTTATATTTATATTTTGAGAAATTGGCGAGTATTTTGTAAATTTATTTATTATTGTTAAACTTCGTGCATACTCGATGAGGATATAATTCCAAGAAGTTTGATGTCCCAAAATTCTATGTTTTTATTTGTTTGTAGCTAGATAGATGAATTGGAAATCTTAATTCGTGAATATTCAAATTCCAAAATTCTTTGTTTTATTAGCTTGTAGATGAAGTGAAATTAATTTTTACAAAAAAAAAAACTTAATTTGTAGAAAATTAAAAGACAGAATTTTTAACTTATTTTCAATCACAACCTTTACGTTTGGAAAAAAATTATGGTATCATGTGTAACACCTCAAATTTGACTATTAATTATCTCCATAAATATACATACCACACGGGTGATCCTTCTAGAGTACTTATATTCTCACTCACACACTCTAAGAACTTGTCAAGGAGTCATTCATCCAAGTTCCAAACAATGACCACAAGTCAAGCACTCCAGAATTTGGAGTTTTTAAGTTATCAGCTCCTGAAAAGAAGATACATGACATTGTTGATATGAGTAGTATCTATCAAGTTTTTTAAGTTGTCTTGAATTATACAACCTCATACTAATGCAGTCTTAGAAAATATATCTCTCATTGCATTGTGAGACAAGTTAATATATTCATATTCTTTTTTTTTTTTTCATGAACATCTGTCAAGACACACTCGCAAGGGCGTAGGTATGTAGGGGCAAAGGTGGGCTCTTGCCCAGCAGAATTTTTTGGTTAAAGTGTTTTTTTAATTAAAGCTCAATACTAAAGAATTCTAATTATTTACAACTTTTGTCAAATAAATCAATTAATTTCTTGATTTTTTTTTATATAAATGAAAGGTGCTCAACTCTCTAACCCAACAATTTTTTTCTTCTCAATCTTCTTATATTGATTTCGATTTAACCACTATTTGTTGCTTGTGTTTTTAATATACGAAAATAAAAATTTTTGTCTCACTATATTTTGTGATATAAATTTAAGTGAAGTTGTCGAACGAAGAACCAATATTTGAATTTTGATTGTTTTGAATAAATTAGGTATTGTATTTCATATCCAAAATAAATTTATCATCTTTTATTTTTACTATTTATTTAAATTATAAATTTAAAATTTATAAGTATTAAAATGGATTTGGAGTTATTTACCTGACAAAAATATAATATAAGATGTCATAACCTCAAATCTTATATGCATGAAAAAATCTTTATATTTTACTGAAATCGTGCTATTTAGTATTTTTAGATTTATTGACCATATTCAAATGTAATGTGCTGCATTTTTTTTATTTTTTTTTTGCATTTATGCATATGTTATGGAAAACAAATTGCCCACCAGATTAAAATTTTCTAGCTACGCCCCTGCACGCTCTCAAACTCTTGACACAGGCAATATATCAATACCCGCCCTGTGTGTCACATCATGTATAAGAGAATTTATATACATATATGTGTGTGTGGTTAACCGCAAATGTCTTTCTCCATCCATCATTTGAGTAACCTACATTCTTGAAGTGGTTTCACCATCATGCACTATATCCATGAATACATGCACTTCTTTTACCAGACAGGAAAGTAATGAAAAGGTTGCAGGTCTTTGCATAACAAGAAATGATATCAAGTACTCTACAACACTAATTGAGTTAGGCTCAATCATTTTGTTTTTTTAATTGGACATACTGCAAACAAAAGCAACACCCTTTAATTTGTGTAGTGCATTTCATCTCCTCCCTTTTGATTGTGTCCATGCACACTCGATAATCGACCACAAGCGTACTAAAATCATTATTAGGATACGTCTTCGAGTCTTTTGATTGGTTTTTCATGACCATGTGTCGTATACACATCATCTCGATCGAGAACTTATCATTATTTTCGCACCAAGAAGATCGATGCATAGGAAACTTAGAATTATCATATATATTCATCTCTTTTGCAATTTTAGTCTTTATGTTTTTAAAATTGAGACTTAATCTTGTATATATATTTTTTTTTCAATTTTTTGGTACATTTTTCATCAGGAGGCATCGCACACGTACATGAATACCAAATCGGCGCTAGGTTGACGATGACATTGCTACATGGGAAAAAATGACCAAAAGTACAATATATTTATAAAAATAAATAAAAGAAGAAATTGCATATATCACCCCTGTGAAATCCCGTATTCGCTGATAACTCTTGTGAAATTTTTTTGAGCTAAAAACCCCCTGTGTTTCCGAATCTATAGCACGCGCACCCCTCTTGCTGTGTTTTGTGGCTCACACGCTGATAGATGCAAAAATGCAAGGGTTTTTTTATAAATTTGGTCCAAAATATCCTTAAATCATACCCATTCAGTTCGGCCATTGAACTCGTTACCTTCATCTTCTCCGATCACGACTCCGGTCAGCCGTATTTCCGACATTCCTTGCTTGATTTAGACTCCTCTTCACCTCCCCTACAAGCCTCGACATTTTTCTCTTTATTTTTTCCCCTCAATATGTCGAGCTACAGCTCCAATCTTACGTTGGTACTCACCACGAAGCCGACTAGTTTTCCTTAATTTCCGACCAACTCCGACCACCAATCTTCCAAAGAAACCCCGATCTGTGACCCTCTCTTCCATACGAACAAAACACACACATCAATTTCTCTGATTCTTACTTTCTTTGGAAAGATAAGATATGGGCAATTTCGTCATTTTTATGGTAAAATTCTGAATGGTATGCGTGTGCTACAGATCCGGAAACACAGGGTGTTTTTAGCTCAAAAATATTACACAAGGGGTTATCAGCGAACTCGGGATATCACAGGGGTGATATATGCAATTTTTTCTAAATAAAACTGAAATTTGATAATATTAATAACAAAATTACAATTTTTTCCCTATCCGGATCATCTGCTATGGAGAAAGAAACAACACATGATACTGAGTATTGAAATAGTTTTATCTAATATCACATGATTACATAATTAATTATTTACATGAAATATTAAAATTCATGTCTATTTCAATGCACAAGACCAATTTTGTTTCTCTCTCCACATAAAATGGTCTTTTTCCCAATTTTTTCATATACTATATATAAAGTATAAGAATGAGTTAGCTGGTCTCTTATTATATCCAACTTTAAATTTAAAAAAACCCCACAAAACTGTCAAATTTCATAAAAGACATCAAATTAAAATCAAGTACGACTTTTAAAAATAAATATTAGATTATATACACGTAACAAATAATAATAGTATATTACGTTATATACGTAATGTGTATGCGCGCTCCGTTACGCGATCGTATATATATATTTTGAGATATGGTTAAATTAATACCATGACCACACATATTGAATATTCTTACCCAATGCAAGGTTGTGTGATATATTTATTTTTGTGCCATGCACCTGTCGCTCAATATACAAGGTTTTTAAAATATTCAACTCATGCGTGCACCCATCCGACTGGCATAAAATATGAAATAAATAACATATTGATAAATGGGAAATTGTCTAATTCAGACTCAAGTTATAAAATATTTAAATCAATACCATCCGATACATACTGAGCAACAAACATCCATTAATAATTCGACGGTAAGAGCTTTGGTTTGTGCAAGCCTACTGACGCCTCGTGTCCGCAACTGTGTGATTAGCTTTTATAGAAATTAGGATTATTTTTCTTTACAAAAAAAATGACTAACTCCGTTTATTCTAAAAATCCACTGTAATCTATTATAAATCATTCTTAACTTTCATTTTTAATCAATACAGGATAAGGATAAGTATATTTCGAATTTACGTATTGTGACTAAAAAAATGGTAATCAATGATACAATTTTTCTGGCGACGGATCCAACCCAAACCAGTTCCCAAATGTTCCGATCCAGTAACTCGGAAAAAAGAGAACTTAGACAAAAATATATATGTACTTTTGCATAAAATAAGAATATATATGTGTGTATATATATATATATATGATAGGGTTAGGTTTCAAATTAGTAGATAGGAATATTAGGGGATACATCCAATGTTTCATTACTTGCCTAGTCTTTTCTTTATGACATAGGCAAATGGACCAACCAGATTCCCCGGCGGCTGCCGCAAAAACGTTCACTCATATGCTCTTCAATTTTGAAATAATGAGAATGATACCAAAGTTCCATATTTGACTAGCCTTTCGGTGCTTAATTTCTGTCACTTTTACTATTCTTTTTCATGTTTCTCAACACCTAACATGGAGAGGTAAATAACTCTTTTAGTCTACTAAATTTTCTTATTTCAGCTTCTGGTTAATAAAGTTTTCAGAATTTGGTTTTTGTGTAATAAATTTGTTTTTTTGACTTTCAGTCTTATTTCTCCGAAGTGTTGACATGACGACAAAAAATGTTGATGTGATATTGAAAACTACTCATGTATTTAATGTCACGTCAGCAACTAAAACAAAATAGCTAAAAATAAAAAGTTAACGTGTCAAAACTAAACTTTAAAAATTCAGTCGACCAAAACTCAAAATTGGAAGAATTATTTGACAAATTAAAACAGAAATTAAGGTCATGCTAAGTACTTATCCTATTGATTTGGTGAAGCCTCAATACTTATCAATTTATTTGTTTTGATCATAACAAAAAAATTAGTTAAATTAGTTATATACTTAATTATGCACAATTTGAGGCAACACCTCCCATATTTGGGAGAGGTGATGTCACTTTGACTAAAGAAACAGTGATAGTTTAATGATATTTTAGTGTAATCACATGCAGCTACAATTAGCGTTGGTCGTCGGGTAGTCATTTTGAATTTTTGATTACCCAAACCCAACTCGAAATTGTCACCTTCATAAAACATTTTCAATAGAATTGGTCATGTCTTTTTTGAAATAAAATGTCTCTTTTGTATTTCTTTATTTTTCTGAGTAATATTTCTTTAATTATTAATTATATAAAATATGAAACTTAAAAAAAATGGAGAGTTTAATATATGTTGGGGATTTGACTTTGAACATCTTAAGGTAGTGTTTTGGCGAGTTTTTAGAAAGCACTTTTAAGTTTTTCTTTTACAAAATTTCAAAATTTGGTGAAAGAAAACCGGATAAATACTTCTTAAAAGCCCAAACATTACATAAGTACAATCGTCAATCGGGGTAAAAAATGGTCCCACGTAACTATCTTATAGTCTAAAATAACAAAATTAGATGAAAAAAAAAAAGAAGAAGAAGCAAATAATGTTTTTATCACATTTTTATTAATCCATGAATTATTTATTTCAATTGGAGAAGAACGGAGAGGGAAAAAAAATCGGGATATAGAATTCATAATGGCTAATTTATAATTTATATGTTTCGTTCACGTATGCACCATTCAGGAACAAAACCAAGAAAGATATCCTAATAGCCAAAAATACATTCAAGTATTGCAAGATTTGAATCAAATTACCACGAAATATTCTGAAAAATATTAAACAATTTTATATTTGCAATTCCATCCAAAAATATTAAAAAATATTCACACATCTATCCAATCCAAAATGATACATCTACATATTAGAATATTTCATGATATCTGTAAAGGCACTATCCCAATGATAATAAATAATTTTCTACATTCAAGAAGAAGGTTTTACATTTGTTTCAAACTCAGACATGTTATCCAGTTATCTCAATTTGGGGCACTGGCTGGATCAAAAAGCTTGCGACAAATGACAATGAACCAAGGAGATGTACAAATTGGTGGAGTGGCTGAATACTTGACCAGTATTCAGGTGTACGATTCCTCCTATCAACAATTATTTTTTAGACTAACATGTCACACATGGCTTGCCCAGTGCGATTTACATTACTAGCAGGGCCGTCTCCAGAAAATTGGAGACCCTAATATAATTTAAGTTCTATATAAATTTTTTATTAAATATAAAAATATTATATATGAACTGGTAATAAAATAAATGTAATGATCACCAATTTATAATGTAATAAATCTAGTTAATGCAATTCTTCTTTTTCTCTTTGAACTTCTAGATTCAAATTTTCTTTCCTTTGTCATAATTGACAATAAAAATCTAATAGAACAAATACAAAAAATAATTTAAATAATAACAAAGATTGATTGCTGATATATGAGATTTAATATAAACGTATTTAGATCGTAATAAAATATTAAACATTGATTTTATTTACTGTTAAATTTCTCAAGAAAGAATCAATACAATAATTTCATGTAATAATCAAAATTTCAAATTCTTGCTACTAAAAATAATGACATAAATAATTGTATTGAAACTAAGTAAATATAAATAATTGATTTTTGTTACAAAAATATCTAACAAAACAAATACAAATTATAATTTAATAAATACTAAAATATGCATGAAATAAAAAATTCGAAAACCAAGGTCCAAAAATCAAATAATTAAAAATCAAATAAAAACACAAATCGCGACATACAAACATATATACAAAAAAATCAAATTCAATAAAAACGACAAGATAATTGACACACTTTGAGTAATCTTACTCACTTGAAAGAAGAAATTTAATGAAAAAAGAACTTTGTATCCTAAAAATTGAGGGTTAAATTTTTTTTTTTGTTAACAAATAAAGGAAATGGCCAAAATCACAAAAAATAGAAACTTTTCATATTTTTTTTAAAAATATTTAAAGACACCTGACTATAAAAAATTTTAAATAGAAAAAATAAATTATACATATATAGTTTTGTTTTTTAATTTGAGGCCCCACCCTAGGAAGGTCCTAGGCAGCTGCCTATCCCCTAGGGCCGACACTGATTACTAGCGTAGTTTGCAGGTTATTACGTTAATTCGGAGGTTTACTCAGTGCGTACTAAAAAGTAATAATTGCGGGTTCTCATGTCATAAAAAAAACAAAAACAAAAGAAGCCTACGACAATAATTTGTTGCATTATTTTAAAATAAATAGATATATGTGTGTTTAAAATTAGGCATGAGAATTATAAATAAAATAGATATCATTGACTATTAACTAATATAGATTGCGAGACTCTCAAAAAAAAAAAATATAGATTGTGAGGCTCCATGAGTACACTTTCTGATTTTTATTATTAAAAAATATAAGTGAAAGTGAAAACAATATATATGTTACCTTAGCCTTAGGAAATCAATAAATCAATGTAGACTAAAACAATACATGACAAGCGGGAACATGTTTCTATTTCTCGCCTTTATGCTTTCAACAGATTGGGCACACAACTATATAATTTTTATTTTAAATAATTTTTGGAATATATATATATATATATATATATATGTATAAATATATATTTTTCTCAAAGTGACGTATCACAAACTGAAAGACATGATTGTAATGACTCTCTCTTGGTAGATATCAATAAATACATTGCATGCCATTGTTGAGCAAAATGGCTTAAATGTTACGTTTTATCAATGATGGAAGTAGTTGTAATAATTTTTATTGAAAATAAAAATATATCTTTTTGAATCAATAAAAATAATATCTTTTTGTATGGTGAGTTGATTTCGAAGGCGGGATAATCATAATTTCGGTGTCGATTATTTGGGGTCAAAACTATTATGATCTATCTTATTTGTGATGTACCTAAATGGCTATCTAATTTATGAATTTTAGACGGTTTTTCTTATCCCCTCATGGGATAGTTCGATGCTACCCATGGGGTACTATCCCATGGGTAGCTGTCATGCCTTGATTGGCTCAAGGCATATGGGCCCCACACATTTTATGTGGGGTTCACATCATTGGGTCAATCAAGGCCTAACACGCTGCACACAGCATTGAATTTTCCCCCCTCATGTTGAAATATTTTAAAAACCAACGGAGGCATAACTACATAGAAATCTGATTGTAAATTTGTAAGATTTACAAAATGCTATCATTTAAAAAAGTCATAAAAATTATTAAATTTCTGAATTGAATACATTTCACTTTTTTTTTTTAAATTCATCTCAACATTATTATATGAGTAGGTCTCTTATGAAATTATTTAATCTATATTCATGAAGTTGGTCAAACACCCAACCTATACATAAAGAGAAAAATAATATTTTTTCACTAATTAAGTCGGATAAAAGATCCTCATCATAAGATAAAACGTGCGACACTTTCACATGAGTTTTTGCCTAAATCATAGTTTCTCCTGAAATCTTGTATTTCTCTCACTGGGATAATTGCATATTTGATGTATTCTATATTATTTGAATGTGAACCATTTTGATCTCCCTTTATATCCTAACATCCCCATTACGCCATTTTGTCAACTTTTAACGACGATTTAAGAAAAAAAATATAAAATTCATAAAACTAAAAGGGTTTTTTTTTGGGCAAATTATTTTAAAATCCCCAAACCCAAACATTTCTTTCTCTTAACTCCCTACACTCCAATTTCTTTGTTTTAACTCCCTAGTGGTCCCCAAATTTATCTTAATAAAGTGTTTAGCATTTAATCCTTTGTACGTGACATTGTTTTACCTATCGAACCAGTTCAGGCTAAGCCGAACTATCGGTTACGCAAGGTTTCCAGCCGATATACTCTGGATTAGGGTCCAACATGCTTCCGTAAGATGAATTAAATTCAAAAACCTCTTTGACCATAGTGTCATCGGGTCATACCTGCCGAGTTTTACGAAGTGCTCCTCACACTCCAACCACGCAGTCGCAACAGATGGTTTCTGCACAAGCTCCTTCAACGACACCCAGCACAGCCTTAATTCGTTTTCTACCTTAAGGCGTATGGTATATGAATTTAAGTATAAAATATGAGTATGAAAGAACAAGAAACTTTAGAAAAATTATTCAGACATAATATTATTACATAAATCAACTCCTTTGAAGAGAAGAAGACAACTTGTTTAGCTACTCATAGTAGCTTTGTTCTTCAAATACATAAAAGAAAAATTTATACAATAGAAAGAGAAATTTTACAACAATTTATTTGTAAGAAAACTGAAGGGAATTATCGATATCTTCAGCTTCCTTGAACGCTTGTATTTATAGCTGAGGTTCCACTCGTTTCACCGAGAAACTTCAGGAAATCTTACAGCTGTTTGTCTTGTCCTTCTATGCCATTATTAATGGCATCTTTAGCTAGTGGATGAATCACTCGTTATCCACCTTGTCTTGTTATGCCATTATTGATGGCATCGTTTGTTGGTGGAGGAGTCACATGTCGTCCTTTTTCTTTTGGCTCTATACTCCTCACATGTCTTCTTTATTCTTGTCGGGGCATCTTCTGCTTTTGCAGTGGTCCCCTAAAAAAACGTATCTTTGGTGGTCCCTGTCCACCTTTGCTTGTCTCGAAAAAATCTTTTCGATCCGTTCGGGGTCTGAATGTTTTTTCGAACTCTGGCTCCTTTTGATCAGGACATTCTGGGCAGATAACCTCTGACCATCTTCCTATGTGAGACATGTTACAAAATTTTCGACGAGTTTCTTTACTCTCCGGCAACTTGTTGTTCCACAAAAAGTTTCTCTTCTTTTCGAAGAGTTCTTCTGCGAAAGCCGTAGTTTTTCCTGTCATTGTGTTTAACAGGAACGATCCATTCACAGAATTTTGGTAGAATTTGAACGGAAATTTGATTTTGTCCATCTCGGTGAGACAGACCCAAATACCTCATGCCCTTCAGGTTGAGATTTCATTTTCTCCAAAAGTGGACACCAAGGGTATTTCTTCAGCTTTAGGATCCTTGATAAATTTATGGCTCGTCAAATCAGGTCTCCTTAGCTTGATGAAATGAAAGGGTTCGTGTGATCCTTTCCCTGTTGGTTCTGGAGCTGCACTGAAGAAATATAATTCTAGCATATCTCCTCTGGACAAATGATCATTATTTGCCCATGTTTCTTGAACTGCTTCCTGGATCCATTTTGGTAACTGTGATATCTCCGGAAAGCTAAGCGACGTTGTATAAACTGAGGCCAAAGCCCCAAATTCATACCAGAGCTTTACATCCTTAGGATTGACATTGTTTTTTAGCTAAACCCTTGGATATATTCCTGCAACATCAACCCTGCAAGTGTTCGGATTGATTTCACTCCTTGTCTTTAATTTCTCCCACCTTTGTTGATAAACCTGGAATGGAGAAATAATAGCTGGATTAGTATCAATCTTAGATTTACCCTTGTCAGTGTTGGGCCTAAGATTGATCTCTTCCTCTTTTACCCCAGAGGCGGAGGGTTGACTTGATGAGTTTTTCTCATCAATTGTTGCTTCATTCAATTCATCAAAAGCTGATTGATAGATTAGCACTTGTTTCTTGGGTTTTGGAATCCTCAACCTTTTGTTCTACAACCAGTGGCTGTAATTTTTCTTCTTGTAAAACCAATGGTTTTAACATATCATGTTTATGAGAAATCAATGGTTTCTCTATAGCCTTAACAATTGGCCCTTGAATAGCAGCCCATAGTTGAGTTTGAGCTTGCATACATCCAGTAATACGATTAGATACTTTGATCTGATTTGCTTGTTGTAACCTGCCAGCCATTTCAGCATTAATGACTAACTGGTTGAACTCGGTTTGAAGCAACCCAAGGTGTTCCCTGAGATGCCTCTGCATTTTCATGATGGAATCCACGTCACTGCCTTCCATCTCTTGTTAAGAAATCTGCAAGAATATTTTCATGAGATTTAATAATAACAATATCAAAAATATAATTTTGACATAATGCTTGCCATCTTAATAACCTAGCTTTCTCAGGTTTGGATTCAATCTTATTTCTTAAGAAAGCTTTTACCTGGGTGTTATCAACCTTCAGCGTGAATTTTTTAGCAAGTAAAAATAATGGCCATTTTTCAAAAGCCCTTTTAACTGCATAGAATTCCTTCTCGTTGATATGTCATCTGATGGCCACAGATTCTGAAAAAAGACCGCTACAATATCTGCATGGTATTTCTCCATCCGGGGTGATCTTGGTAAGGACTGCAGCCCACCATTCGTCACTGGCATCCGTGAATAATACCAGATCATCTTCATCTACGAGTATATCCATTTTTGGGAGATTCTTACATATCTCCTTTAATTGGTTTACCCCTTTAGTATGGTCATCGGTCCATATAAATCTGGCATTCTTTTTTAACAAAGGACTGAACACCTTTCTGTATATTGGTAGGTTGTTTATGAACATCCCTGCAAAATTAACTACTCCTAAAAAACTCTGGAGTTGCTTTACATCTTTGAGTTTATCTGGAAAATTCTTTTCCTTTTCCACAATATGGAGTTGTAGAATTATTCAAGTTTCATCAATCTCAATACCAAGAAATTCAATTTTTCTTGTTGCTATGACTGCTTTCTTTTCAGATAAAACCAGTCCTTCTTGTTTACAAATCATAGAGAAAATCTCTAAGTGTTTAACATGTTCGTCTATGTTTTTTGATGCTATAAGAATATCATCAATATAAACAAACATAAAGTTGAAGTAATCTTTAAAAAGATTATCCATCTTTTTTTGAAATATTTGGGGTGCATTGGCTAATCCCATAGGCATAACTTCCCAAATATAGTGTCCTTGTGGAGTAGAGAAGGCTGTGAATTTCTTACTGCCTTCTTCCATTCTTATCTGGTAGAATCCAGACTTACAATCAAATTTTGAGAACACTCTAGCATTTCGTACACAGCTAATTAGATGTTCTCTACTAGGTATGAAGTACCCGTCAAACTCCAGGATTTTATTAATACCTTGGTAGTTAATAACTAACCTGGGTTTCCCTCTTTTTATTTCACCATGCTTTCTGACCAGAAAACCTGGGCTACTATATGGTGAAACTCCTTCTTTGATTAGACCAAGGTCCAAATGTTCCTTGATAATCATTCTCATATCCCTTTGATCTGTTATGTTCATCGGGATATGTTTATATCTGACGAATTCATACTCTTTGCCTTCCTTTAGAGTAAGACTGGCTTTGAGTTGATTTCTATCCCACCATGCCAAAGGATGCTCATTATAACTTTCTTTGAGCCTCCTTTTGACATCTTCAAGGGATACCTTATTTTCTAACTCTATATCTCTATGATTTAGAGTTACCTTGAGAAGCTCCATATCCTCTGTTTGGAGTTCTTGTTCTGTTATTATTTTCAACATGGTTTCTCCAAACCTTCTTGGATTTTTCATTTTTGGGTGAAAAAGTTGTCCCTTATCACCACACTGGCTGCGAAATATTATCGGCAATTGTCGATAAAAAGCAACTTTGAGTCTTTGAACGATAATTTTATGATCACAAATTGTAGTGAACATAAGTCTTCTTGACTCATTGTCTTGTGTGTACTTCTTAAACATTTGTAAGAAGTTATTTCCTAACAGGATATCAGCTCATGTATCATGGAAATAGATTGGTGGTGTCTTTACCTTGTACCAAGGTGTCTGACCTGCTCCTCCTATAAGGATCTCTGCTTGTTTTATTCCTTTGCAAAGAATTAAAATTCTTCGAGAGAAATCTCGTCCAGCAATTTTTGGCAAATCTTCTTCACATTTTCAGGGAAGACTCCTCTTTTTGCTGTACAAATTTCTGCTCCCGAATCAATATAAACTGCAAAGTATTCAGCCTTATATTGTTCATACAACATCCCTATCGGAATGTATATGGAGAAAGGACTTGTTGTAATTTTTTAAAGGGATTACTAAATGGCCCAGCCATTTTTAACAGATTGTGTTGTAACTCAGTAATCCGATTAAGACTATTCACATTTAGTCTTCCTAAGGCTTCAGAAGGTAGAGTATGGTTACTCCTTTCTACCTCTTCAATGCGATCTAGTAAATCATGTTCATGACTTACTAATTTCAACAGCTGCTTCTTCCTCTGTTTGTAAACAGAGTTCTCAAATCTGATTAAGGGATTGTCCCTTATCCAATTCTCTTGGTTTTCCATTTCGTAGAATTTTATTGAATCCTCCAAGTCTTTTCTTTTGCCATGAACTCTATTCCTTTTTCAAGGCATTTCCATGGTTTATGGTCCTCCAGAAACTCTAGGCCAAGAATGAGCTGATCCACTTCTTTTCCTGGAATTCCACATATTTGAACTTCCAATTCTCTAATATTTATCAATCCTTGGTAAGTTCATTTTTCATGTTGTTTCAAATAGTAAATCGAGTTACAAGGGAATTGGTTCCGATGACTTGTAATATCGAATACTATTTTCACTTCTTTCCATCCTTCTGGAGATCTAAGTTTTCCTATTATAGAAAACTCTTTTTCTTCTGGTGGAATTTCTTGAATAGGATATTTGTCCCATCTCCTACTTGTCATTCGGTTTCCTTGAAAAGATAACCTTCGAGGTTCTATTTTAAGGTCTCTATATAGAACCGGTCTGTCTTGAATTTGAATGTCTGTTTCCTGAATTAAAGAAAACTCGATTCTTTCTGGGTATATTGCATGAGCAACTTTCCCAAAGATCTCTGAAATTTCAATGAACTCATTTCTAATAAATAATTCAGAATGATGAGTATTAGAAAGAGCATATGAAATTTGATATGTAATAGAATATGGTCTATTACCTTCCTTCATTAGTCTCTTTTTCTTGAAGTTTTGATGCAACGTCAAGGCTCGACTAAAGCCCCTGTCAGCTAAATTGTAGGCTATTCTTGGATAGATAACTCCTACAATTTTTCCTGCACAAAGATTTCCTGAGATAGTACACAGGACAACATCTTGAATATTCCCCATTCTTTTATCGCATACTACGATATCTATGGGTGAATCTATTCCTTCTTTAAAAGTTGCCTTGATCATTATTTGGATTGCTCCAATATGAATCCAAGACATCGTCCTTGCTACCTCACCTTTCAACTTTTGCAATTCCTCTCTTATTTCTTCAAAAGGAATTAACTGCATCTCTATTTGATTACTTGTTAACTCCATGGGGATTGCCATTTCCCTTCTGGATATTTTGTAAATCAAATTATGTCTTCTTTGTCTAAGCCCTAGGTTGCCTAAGACTCTTTCTACTTGTCCTGCCGAAAATCCCTAGTACTTTTGTAACGTTGAATTTTCTCTCATAATCCTTTGGACCATATTATGAGATATCGTGGTTTGGCTAAAGAATCCAGCCAACCTTTCATGTGTTTCATGCCGAAACACTTCTTCTCTATTCTGATTCTGATTCTGATCCATCCTCAGAATCTTCTTGACTAAACAATATCTCTTCTTCGTATATGTTTTCATCTGAGGGGATATCCTCAAATTGATATACTTGGACTAGATCTTGAAAGAAGACCGCATCATCCATATCTGGTGTTGCTTCAAAGAGTTTAACTCCTTTTTCTCGTTTTCTGGACAATTTGTAGATATATGTCCTCTTGCTCCACATGTCCAGCAGTTGCAATCTTTGAAACTTTCACTTGCTCTTGTATGAGTTCTTCTGAAAGTTCTTCTTGATGGTGTTCTTTCCCTGCTTTGTGATGAGATTGTTACTGGGGATGTTCTTGCAGGTCCACTTCTTCTTCCTGACCTATAAGATCTGGCCTTTTGTTTGGACCAAAATGTTCTTGGTTTCCAAGAACTTCTCATTCTTTTATTGTAGGGATTACTTCTGAATTTCTTCCTTTTAAATCCCTGTGATCTGTTTCCAATGATCGTTGGAAGATCATTATCTTTACAACATAAAGGTGTACGTTAATTTATACCCCTTATTTTCTTGTAGTTCTTATGTAATGCTGCCATATGGCACCATTCTGCCAATTTTCCTTTCAAAAAGGACGCGCATCTTGCCAAAGTGTCAAGATGACCTGTAACGTATTCTTTAATCAGCATTTCTCTCCAGGGACTTGATATTTTTGCGAAAAATAGCTGAATAGCTACATTTTCCTCGACTCCTGAATTCCATCTGTATTTAGTGAATAACATAATGTATTCATCAACTAAACAGATATCATGTAACTCGAGGCTATACAGAGCTTGAGTATATCTTCTCTTTTTCTCTGTATCTTGATTGTTGAAATAGTCTACTCCTATGAATTGTGCTTTAAATAGGGTGACCATTCTTTCTCCAATTTCGCTGAGGGATTCTCCTGCTAAGATTGATTCCTTCGTATTTGGCATAGTCATCTCCCAAGCAATTTTGACAGATCCCATTAGACTCATTTCTAGAAGTTTAATGAATCATTCTTTATTGAGATTTAATGTCCTTGCTGCAATTCTCATAGCTGACGTCCAATCATCTATAAGATCTTCTCTGTTTTTGAAGTCCAAAACATCAAGGTTTAACATAACCCCGTAAGGATGTATTGGATCTAAAACATTTTTTTCGTAAGGAGTTTGATGGAGTGGGATTTTACTTCTTCTTGATCTGGTTCCTGCTGGATGTGAATTTTCTCCAACCTGAAACTCACTATGTGGTTCTTCTGTTTTAACCGCATATCTTGGGGGATTCCTTATGGGTTGTTCACCCTCAGGAGAATTCATTTTTAGATCTACTACTTTGAGATTCGCAAAAGAATCCGCGAGATCTTGTAGATCCTCGAGATTTAATCTCTCTAAAATAGTCATCAGATAGTGTTTTTCTCTGATACTGCTTTTATAAGATTAATCATCCTTTCATCATCAGTTAAAGGTTTTTGAACCATTTTGGTTTTACCTTTCTGATGTAACAACGGTTCGGTACCAAACGAGAGTGGTAACCTTCCTCCTGTATTTTCTTTTCTAGAACCTGAAGTTTGTTCTAGATTTGTGATTTTAGTTTGAAGATCCTTTAGGGTTACACCATTTTTGCGGATGATTCAAGTACCATAATTGAGCACAAACATTGCATAAATGGAGTACATAAATGCATAAATTGGGTACAAGAATTAAACATTGGATTTGACCAAGTTTGGTGGTCCTAGGGAGTTTTATAAAAGAATTTTTATTGTAGGGATTTATAAAAAAGTTAGGTTTGGATTTAGGGATTTATTCACAATTAACTCTTTTTTTTTCCTTATTAAAATCATATTGTAAATAATAGAGACTGATAAAATTATTTTGACCCAAATAATAAAAGCTCAAAAATGCTCTGTCCCTTGGAATCCCATGCTCCAAATCTACACCTTCCTTCTCTTCACATTGCTCTTTTTGCCAACCAAAATCTAGAAAGTAAATAAAACAAAGATAATCTTGATTTTGTTCATTAAATTTTTCTCATTACTATAAATCTCTTCCTGCTGCAAAATCTTCCCAATTCTTGAAAAACAGAGATGGCCATTGATGTATACTCAGAAATCTCAAGCCCTGTGATAAGTCCAAGAATCTCATTCTCTCTTGATCTCAAAGAATCAGATTTCATCCCCGTAAATGTTCAAACAAATCCACTGATCCTGAATCCCACCATCGATTTCGATTTCTGTATAGCTCCCCATTTTCCCCATCAAATCTCCTCCGCCGATGAACTCTTCGCAAATGGCAAACTCTTGCCTGTTCAGATCAAGAAAACGGATCAAACCCTCCAATCTGAGCCAAAATCATCCCCGGAAATCGTCGAAAATGTGACCGAAAACACGAAGAAGAAGAGGCTGATCGAGTTCTTATCCACAGGTTTCGACGCAGATGAAGAAGAACATAAAATATCATCGTCATCAACAACAGCAACAACAACAACAACAACAACAACAACGACTACAAAACCGTTTTGGCAGTTCAGAAGAAGCGCGAGCTTGAACTGCGACACCGGCGGAAGCGGCACGAGGGGATTGCTCCGATCTCTGGAGTTTTTTTCACGGAGCAACTCGACGGGTTCGGTCCGGAAACCGATCCAGAAGCAGAATTCGTCGAAAGAATCATCCAATTCGGGTCCGAATCCTCTGTTCTACTACTCTCCAAGCTCATCAAAAAGGCCTGCAATATTGAAGAAGAATGGCAGTAGATCGTGTAACAGCAATGGGATTCGAGTGGCTCCAGTTTTGAACATTCCAACAGCTTATATCGCAAAAGGTACTGTTAACTTGTTTGGGATTGGTTCGTTTTTCAGCAGTAAAAAATCAAGAAAGAAGAACAAATGATTCTTCAAATTTTCTATTTTTTTTTTAAATCTCTTTTGTACAGTTGATGTTTATCGTTAATTATATTTTTTCCGAGTAAACCTGATTAATTATAAATTTTTTTCTATGATATATGCCCCGGGTGACACAATTTTTTTATTGAATTTTTTTATATATTAATTTTGAATAATTTTGGATTAATTTGATATTAAATCGAGTAGCTCAATTCAAAAAATTGAATTGATGGACTTAAAATTCTAGTCCATGTAGATTGATATTTCTGGTTCCGCCTGTCATACATTAACTTCTAGTATGAATACATTATTTTTACACATATTTGCCATCTTTATTGTGATAATTTTTTTAAAATTGTATCTACGATAGAGTGTTTTGTTTCAACGTATATCAGAAGATACATTTATTTCGTTTTGGCAGAGTTGTATGACAAATATACTTCTTTAATTTAATAAAAAAAATACCACTAAAACATCTCCTACGGATAATTTTCACAATTTTAAAAATTACGAAAGTACTTTTCATTGCTTACCTATATTTTTGATCTTATAAATAATATAAATATATATTATTTGAAATTTTAAGAATTATTAATAATTGAAAATTTTAGAAAAGAAAATTTGTTCAAATTAAACACCAACATTTTAATCTATAATTTATTTTTTTAATAAAATTAATTTTATTGAAAATTTTTATTGCACAAATATACTATTTATTTATCCATAATATATTATTAAATTACAAGAAATTGTCCTCAAAAAAATTTACATATTCATATACCAATAAACTTTGATGTCCTAACTCCTAATTGTCTGTCAGTCTGTGTATCCTTTTATTAAATTTTGAATTTAATTTTATTTAATTTAACATTCATTATTCAAGAAAAAAATTCAATTATAATAAATTCATTAGCACAATGTTTTTAATTATATATAAACCCAAAAAAATATAAAGAAAATCTATATAATATTTTATTTTAATTATTTCAAAAATTTATACAAATATTATTTTACGTATATCAAGTATTGCGTGCTAAACATTCATAAAATTTATTTGGAATGCTATAAGATCCATCCAAGGGTTCACTTTAATCTATCTTATATTCTTATAATTATTAGAAGATAAAAATATCAAATGTCACGAGAATCATGGAGTGTGAGCACAAAAAATTTGAATTAATTTCAGTTCACGAGATTAAAATCAATCAAATCAAACTAATTAAAAAGGGTCCATCGGCTTCATGTGTCTCCCCAAGGATTATTTTTGTTAATCAATGGAATCCGATATTGGTATGATACTGTTCAGTTTGAGTGTAGGCCGTAGCCCTCATGATTTTGTTTTTGGAATTATCCAAAAGCAAAATCCTACCGTTTGTTTGTTTGTTTGTTTTTTCCTAATTTCAAAGAAAAAATAATTGAAACTATTTACGTAACTTCACCTCGTTCGAGTGCAACCTCACACCAAAAAAATTTACTAATCCTCAAAATGCACGACTGTGTACGGGGATAATTAATAAAGTTGCAAAATGGTTATATGCAAACACATAAATTTTAGTTTTTTTGAGTTATAAATTTTAGTTTTTGGTATAGTCTAAAAGTCATGAAAATTTTAAGTTGGTGGAATAAAGTTTTTTATTTTAGTTTTAATTTGTTATTTATTGGAGTATTGACATATCATAAACACGTCAATAATATTGGACTACATATTAATATTCTGCCGAAAAGGATTAAAAGTAAAAAAAAAAAAAAAAAAGGTTTTTATACAATTAACATCATACGGCTTGCAATACGAAAAATCAAAATAGATCAAATTATGTGATTATTTTCTAAATTTTATTTATTGGACATCAATATGTTTTTTTAAATAAAATAGTAAAACATACATTTTCATTAAAATATCATCAGTATTTTTTCAAATCTTTTAAAATACAATGTTTTCTAAGTTTAATTAAAAAATGCGGTTTAAAAGATTTCAAAAAAATAATGAAAGGTCACTAAAAATATTTTTTACTATATAATTTCAACCAGCTAAATATTAATATATTTGGGTTACGTCTACTAATTTTGAAAATGTTGGGTTCCATCCTAAATCAACAAACCTAAAATGTAGGCGACAAAAGAACAAGGCACACCACCCTTCTTTTATGGGCTTGTCCATACTTTTTTCTTTTTTTTTTTCTTTATTCTCTTTTTTTTTTCCTTTTCAATTAATTATTGTCAATCATTAAATGAAAATAATTTGATAGATGCATGACTTTTTATTCTTTTTGAATTGTGAATACTTCTTTTTGGTCCACTTTAACTTTTGTATTATATATTTTTTGCTCAAGTCCCCATTGATTGAGGACAAATTTGTACTACACAAGTAGATGAAGACAAAGAGTTTATTTACATTAAGAATTAAATGGTTTGAAAAAAATTATTATAGTTTAAAATGGAATATCCTATTAATATTTTTATATTTCATTAATCGGCAATTTGGTTTATTCCTTCAAATGACCTTTCTTTCATTATTTTTCCTACATTTTCAAAGTTTGATAATTAGTATGAAAAGTTTAATTTTCAGTTTTTAAGTCTAATTATTGATGCGATAACTACCAAGTTAGAAATTTTTGATGTCACGTTAGTTTTCTTTTGATGTAATATTATCAATATTTTCTGATGTCACGTCAGCTAGTAGACCATGATAATTGAAATTTTAGTATACCAAAACAAAACATTAAAAACTTGTATAAAATCTATTTTCCAATATCAATTACATAAAATGTAGTATAAGTTTATCCTCCAATAAAGAATAAAAAATAAGAGACGGGGCGGAATAGTTCCACGATGAGCAGTAACTAGAGGTGTCAAAACGGGCTAACGGAACGGGCCGACCCACAACCCATCGCAACCTACCATTAGACGGGGCAGGACGGGCCGGCTCATCTTTTAGGCGGGTTGGGAAAACACCAACCCAACTCACCTATTTTAATTAGGTGGTGGGGCAAGCCAATCCAACGGGCCTACATGTAATTTGACGAGTTTTGGCGGGCCAACCCGCAACCCATCCCAGCCCACCATTAGGCGGAGCGGACCGGCCCACCTTTTAGGCGGGCTGGAAAAATGCCAACCCAACCCACCTATTTTGTATGGCGGGGCAGGCTGACGGGCCTAACCCATTTTGACACCTCTAGCAGAAACAATTAATTATTCTGCCCAAATACACACACACATAAATTTAAAAATCAATGTAAAATTTTATTTTCCATTCAATTTACTTTTTTTACTGCATATGCAAGTTTTAGGTTACATCTTGTGATATGCCCTCTGTAGTGACCCGTAACCAAATAAGGCAATTAGGGAATTAATCATGATTAATTAATTAATTAATCAAAAGACCGATCGGAAGCTCTGATAGGAAGATCGGACGCTCTGATGCGATCGGAAGTTGCGTCGGCAGGATCGGACGCTCCGATCTGGCTAGGGCTTACGTCATCATCAAAGTCAGCAAGGTGATGTCATTGCTTGCATCATGGATGGGACATCGGATGATCCAATAGGTGATCAGACGTTCCGTTCGTGATCGGACGGTCCGATCTCCGTTTATATATAGGGGTGCCGAGGCCTCATTTGGGGCACCAAATTCCTCTCTTCTCTATAGCTTCTAGTTGTCTTAGTCAGATCTAGGGAGTTATAGGCGTTCTATTGGGAATTCGGAAGTAGCGGAGCGATCCCGGCGTCGTAGCGGAGCTGTGCCTAAGTTTTGAGACAATCGAAAGCAAAAAGCTGACGACGGACGCAGGTATAGCTTTGACATCCTAAAAATATTTAAGATTATGGAATAGCTTTGTTAAGGCTTTCAGAGCTTAATTAGTGATGCATGAGTATTTGAATTGTAGTCGCAGTAGCAAGGACTTGTAGGCGTGGGATCTAGACCGGTGTGCTAGGTTTTGGCCTGCAGTATTAGAGGTACGTAAGTACTGACCGAGATAACCGACATGATATACATGCTTATATGTTGCATTTGTATGTGCTTTGTATTCTATGTTTTATCACTTTAGCACATGCATATTTTATACTAGACTACATCTCGTTAGAAGTGGGTCATTGACAGTCTCCATAGGGAGCATGCATCTCATTTTGGACTCGAGTCAGGTATTGATAGTTTCCATATGAGACTTGTATCCTGTTTTGGATTCGGGTCTGGATTGGGGGAGGCTCAGCCCCTGGTTTTGCTATCACTAGGAGCGACCACAACGGTGAAGTAGACACTATAGTTGATAGGGGAATATACGAGTACCCCGCGGAGTCGCACTCTTAGCACGGTACTGTGTATTCATGGCGTCCCGAGTAGATTGTTTTAACCAGGATTTTGAAGTCATTTGTATGCTGCATATTTGTCTATATATAATTGCTTTCGTATTGAGCATAATCGCTCACGCCCTATGTTTTGGTGTTCTTGGGATGCCTTGTGGCGGGGCAGGATTGAGACTGGATGGTCCAGGAGGTTTGTACCAGGAGTGAGGCCGGTGCCAGTTGTAGTGAGAGTTTAGTGGTCAAGACTTTCGATATGGTTGTATAAGAGTATTTATACACTTTTTACTGTCGTCGGTTGTATTCTGTCGATTGAATTTATTGTATTTAAATTATCCGCTCTTTACGCTTTAATTATTTTATGCATGCGCTAATAATCTGTGTGTGTATTTGTGTCATACTAATAAAAAAAATCCAACTAATTCTATGAAGTTTAGATGTTTTTTTTATTTTTTATTTTTTATATTCCAAGCGTTAATATGTAGTGAAGAACTAATGGAAGATGAACCAAAATGGTTTTAATCATAAACAATGGGGAGTAAATGGTTTTCGTTCCAAACAATAGGGTATAATATTCATGTATTTATGTAATGCCCCGAAACTAAGTCTAGTTTAATCGACATTATTTAACGTTTTCACAATAAACAACAAGTCTCGGATTTCAAAAATTCTAGAAATTAGTCTTTTATTCATAAACTGAAATTACAGTCTCTTTCCGAATCGAATTACTTTTACAATTCAAATCGAAAAATACAGAGTTTAAATGTAGATGCTAAAATACTAACAACGAAAACAAAAAATCAGTCATCACTTCAATCTTCACTAGCTCCAGAATTGGTTTTGCTCATCTTCCTCTAGCTTTTCTTCTTTCTTATCTGAGATGGTTTTGGGTGGATAAGTGATATGGTTGTCACGTAGTAAACCGGGCAAATATTCCAGCTTGTAAATCATTTTATCAGAAATCGTACATATTCATACAGAATCAGAGTAGAACTGAAATCCATATATTAATCGTAGTTAAATAATCAATTTATGCATCAGTTTACTTATGATTTTCATGGCTAACTGATATCAGCCCCTTGTATTTTTATCCTCTAAAGAGTGAGAAATCAGAACAAAGCAGAATATTCAGAATATATATATTCCTACTAATAGTTCACAAGTATCAGTGCATCAACATAATAGATTTCAGAGATTCAGAATTTGAAAACAGATATATATGCTGGAACAGAACTTAAAACGTAATATTAACTTTAAAACGGAAAGCCCACTTATCGTAGATTGATAAAAAAAAATCGGTTGTCCTTACAAAATTCCGCTCTCACTCAACTGACTGCTTCTCTTGGCTCTATTGAGTGCTCAACTGGCTGCTCTTACTCTAATTTTGTGTGTTTTGATTCATAATTCATGTAACCCTTTTTATCATAAATTTGAGTGCTATTTATTGACAAAATTCTGACTGTCGGGATCCCATTTAATGTCATTATTTGTCATGAATTCGAGTTAATGCATCAGTTACAAAACTAGATCTACAACTGTAGATTGACTAAATTTCTGTCCGTTGAAGTTAGCTCAACTGAACTTCGGCAACTGAATTTGGTACTCAACTGAAATTCGGAACTCAAATGAATTTTAGTCCTGAACTGAAATCCGAACCTAAAATGAATATCGGTCCTCAACTGAAATTCTAACCTCAACTGAATTTATTCCTTGACAGAGATTCAAGTTCTCACATCCCTCCCTCCTTATGAGAATTTTCGTCCTCGAAAATTGATGGTTCTACTTGTTCAAAGATATAAGGATATCACTTACGAATAACCTCTTATAATTTCCATGTAGCTTCGCGTTCCGAATGGTTGGACCACTTTCCCAATCCAATTATTTTTACAATTCAAATCGAAAAATACAGAGTCTAAATGGAACGGATAAAATACTAACAACCAAAAGTAAAGATCAGTCAACACTTCAATCTTCACCAGCCCTAGAACTAGAGATTTCAGACGGGTCAACCCATGGCAGAGCGGGACGGCCCACCAAAAAACCCATCATTTGTCGGGTCGAGGGCAAGCCGGCCCACCATCCCGATGGGTTGGATATCCCAACCCAACCAAACCCAAGGTGGGTTGCGGGTTTGGCGAGCCGGCCCTTGGGTTGGCTCACTACAAATAAAAATAAATAAAAATAACTATAATTAATTATAAATTATATTTCATAAATAAATATTAATAGAAACATATTAATAAAATTTTTAATTATTGATTTCGTGCGAGTAAATTTTATATAAAGTAATTATTAAAAAAAATCACAACTTTCATTAAAAAATACATATATCACAATAAAAATTAAAAAAAATTTCTCTAGGCCCATGGGCCAACCCAGACCTTCCGCAGGCTGACTCTCCTAGGCACGCGACCCGCGCGGATTGGCCCATCTCGGCCCACCTTTAGTTAACCCACTTACATTGTGTAGCGGGGCAGACCTAACCCAAATTGACGGTTCTACCTAGAACTGGTTTTGCTCATCTTCTTCTAGCTCTTCTTCATTCTTATCTAACATGATTTTGAGTGAGTGAGTGATATGGTTGTCACTTAGTAAATGAGAAAAATATTCCAGCTTTTAAATCATTTTATCAGAAATTGTACATATCCATATATAATCAGAGTAGAACTAAAATCATATATATTAATCAGAGTTACATAATCAATCTATGCACCAGTTTACTCATGATTTTCATGGTTAATTGATATCATCCCATTATATGTTTATCTTCTAGAAGGAGGAATCAGAATCTAGAAGAGTGTTCAGAATATATATATTCCTACCACTAGTTCACAAGCATCAGTGCATCAACATCATAGATTTCAGAGATTAAGTGTGACGCCTAGAATTTTCATAATTTGAGTTTTATGCCTAAACTGTTTTAATATTTATAATTTTTAAATTTTCGGTATTTAATTGCTTAAATTAGTTTTAAATTCTCTATTATTTAATCATTTCAAATTTTTAGTGACAGTCGCTTTTAAATTTAATTTTTCCCGCACTCTTGAACTTTCTCTTTTAAACCTCTGCGAGGATTAGTATTTTAATTTCCGGGCTATCGAATTCGATCTTTTATTTTATTTGAAAAATCCTAGTGTGTATTTCGGGTGCGGATTAATTTAGAAATGCGAATTATCTCTTTAGTCTAACACTTAAAATTTTAATTAACATTTTTACCTAGGGTTGGGTATAAGCCTAGCCTTTAAAACACACACACACATTCTAAAACACACTCAACTCACGCACACCATCTCGCAATACACACACACTCATGCCGAGAGAGAGGAAAGAATCCCTTTGTTCTGTTCTTCATTTCTTCCCTTTGAATCCTCACATCGTGCCATCTAGGTTCGATTTTTCTCGAGAAAATCAACCCTTGGTGAGCTAGGATGCAAGATTGAGCTCGGGTCCTGCAATTTTCTTCCGTTTCTCCTCGCCTCACTCACGCCGCAGCATCACACCTTGTTCGAGATTTCTGATTTCTTGCTTGATTTAGTTTAGGCAAGATTGTGGATTCGTTTCTTGCATTTCGTATACGAATATTATGTGTTGCATTTTATTGATAGCTACTGCCCTCCCAATTTTCGAAAATACAAGCTTATGCGTGCCCTGTTCTCTTCTCCTCACGGCTGGAAATGTTTATTTGCTCTGGAATTTTGATTTCAATTAGTTTATTGATGCCCTCATGAGTTAAATGCTATGGTTTAAAGCTTGAATGCCATTGTATATATACTTGTGTATTTTCGAAATATTTCCAAAAAATTTTGGCAGCTTGTTCGATTTCTGTTGTGGTTGTTGATGGTGTTTGATTGGTGTGGTGAGGTAGGGGCTACCACGGGTGATATGTAGTTCACGTGGTAGCAATGGGATGCGTTTTGGGACTTGGTTAGGGGATGTTCGAATTTTTGGCAGAAACTAAGTTCTGTTCTTGGCTGCTGGTTCGATCTTTAGCATGAGTTTGTGGTTGGTTTCGATGGGGTGATGGTGTAGGGGCTACCACGGGTGATACGTAGTTCACGTGGTAGCAATAGGATGATTCGATTGTGTCTTGAGATTGGGCTTGAGGCTGTTCGATTTTCCAGACAGCAACCGAAGGGCTGATTTTGGGTTGGCCGGGAACGGGCATTAGCTAGGGATAGGGCGATTGTTTCAAGGTTTTGGAAGAGCTTAGGGGTTGGTGTTGACGCTAGGATAGTGGCTTGAGGATCGGGGGACAGTTTGGTAGGTTTTTGGTTGGTTTGAGGAAGGGTGTTGAGAAGGATTTTGTAGGCCACGCTGCTGTCCAGCTTCTTGCGAGTTCAGCAGGGTAAGGGGCTGTATTCAGAGAACGGCACGGGGCTGGTGGATACCTTATAACGTTAGGAAATTGAGGTTTCGGGCGGAATTTGAATTGGTTGAGTTTTCCCTAAGAATTAGGCCTTGAGTCTTAGGAAGGGCAAAATTTTAAGGCAAAAGCTTGCTATTCGGGTTTGAACATTTTAACTAGTGTTGGGTTTAAGTCAAGGGGTTAGGGAAAGTATTGTCTCAGACAGATTTCTCTCTTGGTCAAGCCCTTAGCGAGTCATAAGAGGGTAGAGTGTGCAGCTCCGTTCACCTAAGTTCTTTATTCATGCTTTAGATTTCCGCATTGGTACTCCCCTAAATCACCAAACCCAATCAATCACCATCGAGTCTCTTGCATGTACATTGAGTAAATAGATTTTCTTTGAGTTCATTACTTTCACATGTGCTTGCTAAGTCCTATATCCAATAAAGAATAGAAAATTATTTTTTGAACGAGATGAACTGATTGTGACTATAGAAATGACGTGTATGTGTGGGGTTGGGAGACGTTCTGACCTACCTTACCAATGGACGTGTATGTGTGGGTTTGAGAGACGTCTTGACCTACCTTACCAAATATAGACGTGTAAACGTGGGGTTGAGAGAAATCTTGGCATCCCTTACCAATCACAGGGCAAGACGAGTTTAGGAGACATCCTGACTTCCTTGCGGCATAGTGCACTGCAGCCATGATCATGATCGAAACCACAGGGTCACAACTCAAGGATCTAAGTTCGCTATTTATATGTTTATTTTCAGAACCATGTTATGCAATTTATTGAGTTATTTGACTTAGCCTTGCACTTGCCATATTCATGTACTCGCATCTTTTGCATGTTCACTACTTTTAAGATCAAGGGCACTAACAGTTATTTTATTACGCACTATTTTGAATTCAGTGTGTGCTTGTAGTTATTTAGTACTCGTTATCCCCCCATGATCTTGCTGGGTCTTTTAGACTCACCCCACTTCTTTCTTCCTTTCAGGAGAGGACGAGTATCAGTGGACTGAGGGGCAGGATCCCATGGGTGAGGTTCCCGAGGGCGCAGGCCTGTGACCGTGGCTCCATTTATTTTTCGCTGTGTCCTTTCAGTCCTAGAGTCTGTAATGAATTTACATTTCGTACTTTCTCGTTTACTTGGTAGCAGGATGTGTTTCCCTGCTTAGGAACATTTGGTTCGCTTTACTTTCGATTGGTTGCCCGGTGTGTCACCTTACTGCCATGTTACTAGTTTTGATACTTGTTGAACGTTGGGAGTCGTTATTTAAGATATTTTGAACTGCTGTCTGTGTTGTTTGTTTGTTCTAAAATCAGATGGGTCATGCCGAAATTTTTTAAAAATTTTAATTATTTTGAAAATCCGTGTATTATTTCTTTTATTATTCGAGTACTAGTAGCTAGTTGTTTCATTAAGAATTTGAAAACAGATATACATGCTGGAACAGAACGTAAAACGTAATATTAGTTTTAAAACTGAAAGCCCAGTTACTGTAAATTGCAAAAAAAATTTGGTCGTCCTTGCAAAATTCTACTCTAAAAAATCCTAACATGAGCCCGATGAAAAATTAAAATAGAGTAATTGACATTAATACACAAATCTACTCAAGTGACTTCTTCTCCTGGCTCGACTGGCTACTCAACTTAATGCACTTACTCTAATTTTGTGTGTTTCGATATAGAATTTGTGTAACCCTTTTCATCAAAAATTTAAGTGCTATTTATAGGAAGAATTCCTACTGTTGGGATCCCATTTAATGATATTATTTTCCATGAATTCGAGTTAATAAGTCAGTTACAAATTTGGAGCTGCAGCTGTAGCTCGACAAAATTAAGTCCGTTGAAGTTAGATCAACTGAATTTGAGCTAAACTGAACTTCGACAACTGAATTTGGTCCTCAATTGAAATTTGAACTTTATTCAATATTTTGAATGGTCCTGCATATATCGGATTCAACTTTTCAACCATGTAAAATTGGATCATCCTTTCATTGGAGAAATGTTTACATACACCTTTTCTCCAACTTCAAATTCTAAGGGTCTTCTTTTATGATATGCCCAACTTTTCTGACGGTCTTGGCTATTGATAAGTGTGTTTTGTATGCATATTTTTGTGTTGTTTTATTGTTGTTTTGAATACATTCATGTGTTAATGTTGATGTTTTTAATTAGTTTAAGTTATATTTCATGCATTTGTCTGCATAATGTCTCTCTTGGTTTACTTTGTAGGAAGTACATAAAAAGTTGAAAGATTTGGACAGAAGTTGTCTCGCTCGAGCGCATGTTTCTACCGCTCGAGCAAGACCGAGTGAAGATGATAAAAATTGCCAGAGTATGGTTCGCTCGAGTGCAAGAATTTTCCGCTCGAGCGAGGTGGAAAATAAAAAATGTGGCAGAAGTTGTCTCGCTCGAGCGCAAATTATTGCCGCTCCAGCGAAACGGGCGTGCAGAATCCATATTTTTGGAAATTCCTTGGCCGAGTGGGATTTGATCTCTTGAAGATTTGAAGCCTATAAATAGTTATTATATCATCTGATTAAGGGTTCTGGATGCATATTCTCGCATAAAAGAGGCGGCCACTCTTCTACTCTTCTTCCTTTTTTTATTTTAATTTTTGGTTTTTGAATTCATGTTTTGGGTTGAAAAACTTGATTATGAATTATGTCAAAGTTTGAGTTGTAGTTTTTCTTCCGATCAAGGCCACGTGATTGGGCCGAACAAATATATGTAGAAAACTTGAATGTTTGCTTGAGATTTTTCAGATTTGGTTTTATATTATTGATTTTTGGATTTAAATTTGTCTTGTGAATAATCTGGCCAATTGTTTACTTGCATGTTAATCGATTCCAAGTCGAAAGGTGAGGAATTTATTTTGATCACTTCATTAATCAACACGAGGTTAAATCGACTAGAAATAGTATTTGATTTTATTGTGCGGTTTTAGGTTCAAACTGAATTCTCACGATTCTTAATGCATTTGAATTTGATTAGAATTATGAAAATTAATCCGTCAACATTTGTATAGGTTTAATTGTTCTAGAAATAGACTTTTAAACAAGTTAGGAGAATTAATCGTAAATTAAGATTTAATCTGAGTCCTAAATCGGCTACTTGTTATATGATTTGTTCGGTACCTACATGTGTTCTTTATCGGATTTTTCTCATCATTGAATTAAATTCTAAAACTCTTGTTGCGGTTTTATTTTAATTAATTTTAGTTACAATTTTATCTGTTAGTTAAAATACTGAAATCACTTTTATTGGTTAGTCTAGATTAAGTTAAGATAACTATATTTTGGTAATTGCTAATAACAGTTTCTAAGGGTTCGATACTTGGACTTAAATTCACTTACTATTACTTGACCTAGTGCACTTGCTAGTAGATACAGAAATAAGCGGTCAAGTTTTTGGTGCCGTTTTCGGGGATGTTTGTGATATCAAAATTGTTATTTTACTTGAGATTATACTTTATTTTGTTTATTTGTTCTTATAAATTCTGAAATTCTTTTATTTTCATTGTGTTTTTCAAGTACTATCTATTGTGCATGCATATCATTCTATCGTCTAAGGATCTCATACCACTTGATTTAGAGATCGAACACACGCTCATCAAAATTCGAAATGCTAAGAGAGCTATCAATCTTGAGCTTCGGTCAGAATCTGAACCAGAATAAGAAATGGTTGATAACAGAACTGTTCTTGATCTTATTCGTCCACCAGTTGAAGGATATGGATCTATCATATTTCGCCCAACTGTTGAGGTAAAAAACTTTGAGTTAAAGCCTTCCATCATTCAGATGATTCAGTTGCAAGCTCGATTTGGGGGCACATCCGTGGAAGACTCCTACGCTCATCTGGAGCGTTTTCTGTCTATTTGCGAAACTTTCAATTTTTATTGGGTAACATCTGATGCAATGCGACTGTGGTTATTCCCATTCTCTCTACAAGGCGAAGCTTTGGAATGGTTGGATGATCTGCATGTATGTTATATCACTACTTGGACCGGCCTTGTTCAAACTTTTTTGAACAAGTATTTTACTGCTACAAAGATGAAGAAATTATTTTCTGACATTATTTCATACAAGCAAAAGGAAGGAGAGTCTCTACATACAGCATGGACCAAATTCAAGAAGATGTTGAGGATGTGTCCTCAACATAATCTCTCTTAGAGCCAACAGACTCAGAAATTCTACAATGGAGCCGATAAGTCGGTTCGATCCATGTTGGATGCTGCTGCTAATGGAGGCCTATTCAGGAAGACGCCAGCAGACTCTTGAAAGATTATTGGTAACATGGCTGAAAGTAATGTAGGATGGCCGGATGTGAAAAAGAAAAAAAAAGCTGGAGTTCTAGAGGTCGACGCATTGACTTCACTGAATGCAAAAATCGATGCTCTCACACATCAAATGGCGCTTATGCAGACTGCCTCAGCAAATAAAGTCCAAGTGCAGAAGCCCGAAGAACAACAAGTGTTTGAAATTGATGCAGCAAACTTCATGGGAAATCAAGGGAAATAGCCGTACAATCTTTATAGCAATATCTACAATCCTGGCTGGAAGAATCACCCGAATTTCTCATGGAAACCTGCAGACCCCACCGCCAAACGTCTAAGCTAGTTGAGAAGAAGCAGAGATTTGAAGAAATCATGATGAAATATGTAGCGGGTACTGAGACTCGCTTGAAGAATCAAGAGGCAATGCTGCAGAATTTGGATACTCAAAGGGCTCAGATAGCAACCCAACTATCGACAAGAGCATCCGGATCACTACCAAGCAACATTGAGAAAAATCCTCGGGATGTGAACGCAATTATGGTGGTGACAAGGTCACAAAATTAGGAGCAAGAGAATAGCGATGAGGGAAGAATATGGAGAGGACGAAGACTTCAGCATCCAAGGAGGACACACATGGTGTGGAAAATTCTGAGACGACATGTAAGAAAAAGAAAGGTATGACTTCAAAATTTGAAGTTAATGCTGATGTAGATGTTTCTAGCCTCCCCTTTCTTCAGCGAGCTAAGCAAGTATTATTTGATTATCAATTTAAAAAGTTTCTTGAAATTTTCAAGAAACTATATATTAACATACCTTTTGCAGATGCATTAGCTCAGATGCCGAATTATGCCAGATTTATGAAGGACTTGCTGAAAAATAGAAAGAAGCTGAATGATATAACACAAATCACAATGAACGAGGAGTGCTCGGCTGTGCTGCAGAATAAATGAACTCCAAAATTTCAGGATCCAGGGAATTTTTCGATACCTTGCCAAATTGGAAAATTTTCATTTGAACATGTTTTGTGTGACTTAAGAGCAAGTATAAATTTGATTCCCTATGCACTTGCTAAGAAATTGGGTATAAGAAACATTGAACCAGTGAATATTTCTCTTAAATTTGCTGATAAATCCATTAAATACCCAAGAGGAGTAGTGGAATATGTTTTAGTCAAGATAGACAAGTTTATTTATCCTGTAGATTTTGTTATTCTTGACATGGATGAAGATTGCGAGGTTCCTCTAATTCTAGGGCGTCCTTTCTTAGATATGAGTAGAGCATTAATTGATGTGGAAAAGGAAATGTTAGTTCTAAGGATGAATGCCGAGCAAGTCATTTTTCATATGATTAAGTCGGTTAGCGATAGTCCAAATTCCAAATCTTGCTTTATTGTGAATTTTATAGATGTGATTCATGATTTGGTTGATAAATGTCTGCAGGTTCAGTGGTACGAAAGCATAAATCCATTGCTTCATGGAAGTGAAGCACGTAGCAGTTGCAGAATTCATCAGATTTCATCCAAGAGGGTGGATGAGCCACCGTGATTTTGGCCACCAATGAGAGAATTATAGTCGGGCTATAGACTATACACGTAGCGCTGACTGGGAGGAAACCCAATGTTTTCTCTCCCTCCCTCTCTTTATTTTATTTATTTTTTCGGCTCCTATGCCTTACCCGTCGCCTTTATATATGCAGTATGTTGCCCCGTTATGTGAGTTCCTGTTGGAGTGTTACTGACGAAGGAAGAGGACGAATCTAAAATCAGGGGAGTGTTATTTTTGTTTTCATTGTGTTTTTGTTCGTCTTGCGTTTATGTGTTTGTTTTTGCATTATGTTCATTGTTTTTAGAGCATTGAGGGCAATGCTTTAGATAAGTATGGGGTAGTTTAGCTATGCATCGTTTGTCATTTTGTGTTGCATCCATATTGTTTAATTAAATGCATATAGTTCGTGATTATGTCATATGCCATTGTGTTTCTTTTGTCATTGTGTTTTCTGTGTCTTGCATAAGTAGGATGATGAATGGTCGACAATGATGATGAAGTTGATGTGAAAAATAATTTTAGTAAAAATTTTTGCTCTTGATTGGACATGAGAAATCGTAGATTGAACAGTAAATATCTTTAAGCACACATGTTAAACCATTTAAATGTAGCGATATAATTGAGAATGTTTGTGTCTGTTTGACCATTTCACGACAATAGGTGTTTGTTGATCTTGATAGTGTCTTTTGAGTTTCAATGATTTTATGACATTGCACGTACGATCTTGGGCGCATCTACTAAATTTTTATAAAAATTTTGTGAAAACAAATTTGGCTCCATCTGGGTTATGAGCAAGAGATTGAAATCCTAATCGCCTTGTTTTTGACTAAGTATGCGGATTAAATGGGGTCAAGAATTTAAAAATCTAAATTTTTGAAATAAAATCAACAACAATTCCACCCGGGCCTGGAAAGGGATTGAAATCCTAATCGCCGATCCATGGCTAAGTCTGCGGGTTCAATGAGATTGTAGCTCCATCCGGGCTACAGACGAGGAGATTGAAATTCGAATCCTATCATAGTTATAGCTAAGTATGCGGGTAATTATTGGGACTTAAGAAAACCGGGTGCAAAATCCAGAGGTGCGTAATCTATCTCAAGGGAGTTGTGTTTTTGTTAGAATTTTTGGGAGGAAGGAGCAGTTGATTGTGATACTTGCACTGATTTGTCATAGGTCTCTAAGCAGCCGTAGAACGAATTCTTTTTCAGTTGCATGTAGCTGGAAGCCTGGAATAACATGACACGCACACACGTTCACACTAAACTGATGGTGTATTATGGAAAATCAAGAGCATTTGTGATTTTGTTTTGTTGGTGTTGGAGCTTATCTGAGGCTGTAATTTTCATGACTCGTCCTTACTTATGTTTGTGTTTACATATTGTTTTTGAATTTCTTGCTCGAGCAAGGGCGGAGGCACGTTATAAGCCACCCGGGCGTGGCCCATTTAATTTTTTTTTATGTATTAGATATATTTTTAGAAATAATTTTTTTGTTTTATTTTTGAACCAAATGCTATATTAGCCCGGGTAGTCAAATTAAAAAAATTAAAGCCCATATGTAGCCCAATTAAAAAAATTAAGTAACCCATATGTCTCAAAATTACATTTTTCGTCATTGTCTTATTGATTAGATTTGATTCAATTTAAATTTCATCTCTATCAATCTCCATCTTTTAAATAATATTTTCCACTTCTATAAGGTAGATTTCTTCTTAAACTTTTTTAATTTTTTCTGCTTTGTGATATTATTTTATTTTAAAAATGACTGCATTGCAATGAAAGGGTTTTTTTAGATTTGCAATTTTTTATTCATAAAAAAGTTTAATTGTTTCTTCCGTTTAAGTTTTTATTTATATTAGATTATGTATCCTGATATGATGTCATATTGAAAATAAATTTGAATTGTGATATTAGTCAAAAAATTTTAAATTTTAAGTATGATTCCATAAAAAATTATTGAAAATCGAAAATTTTTTTAAAACTACAATGAAAAAGTATCTTATTCATCGTTTCATTTCCTATGCATTATTTTTTGTTTCTTGTTAAAAATTCTAACCTGGGTGGATTTTGAATTCTGGCTCCGCCATTGTGCTCGAGGACGAGCAAGGTTTAAGTATGGGGGAGTTGATAAGTGTGTTTTGTATGCATATTTTTGTGTTGTTTTATTGTTGTTTTGCATGCATTCATGTGTTAATGTTGATGTTTTTAATTAGTTTAAGTTATATTTCATGAATTTGTCTGCATAATGTCTCTCCTGGTTTATTTTGTAGGAAGTACATAAAAAGTTGAAAGATTTGGACATAAGTTGTCTCGCTCGAGCACATGTTTCTGTCGCTCGAGCGAGACTGAGTATAGATGAAAAAATTACCAGAGTCTTGCTCGCTCGAGCGCAAGAAGTTGCCGCTTGAGCGAGGTGGACAATCAACAATGTGGCAGAAGTTGTCTCGCTCGAGAGCAACTTGTTGCTGCTCGAGCGAGACGGACGTGCAGAATCCATATTTTTGAAAATTCCTTGGCCGAGTGGGATTTGATCTCTTGAAGATTTGAAATTTATTAATAGCTATTATATCATCTGATTAAGGATTTTGGACGCATATTCTCGCAGAAAAGAGGTGGCTACTCTTCTACTCTTCTTCCTTTCTTTTTATTTTGATTTTTGGTTTTTGAATTCATGTTTTGGGTTGAAAAAAATTGATTATGAATTATGTTAAAGTTTGAGTAGTAGTTTTTCTTCCGATCAAGGTCACGTGATTGGGCCGAACAAATCTATGTAGAAAACTTGAATGTTTGTTTGAGATTTTTCAGATTTGGTTTTATATTATTGATTTTTGTATTTAAATTTGACTTGTGAATAATCTGGCCAATTGTTTACTTGCATGTTGATCTATTCCAAGTCGAAAGTGAGGAATTGATTTCGATCACTTCATTAATCAACACAAGGTTAAATCGACTAGAAATAGTATTCGATTTCATTGTGCGGTTTTAGGTGCAAACTGAATTCTCACGATTCTTAATGCATTTGAATTTGATTAGAATTATGAAAATTAATCCATCAACATTTGGATAGATTTAATTGTTTTAGAAATAGACTTTTTAAAAAGTTTGGAGAATTCACCGTAAATTAAGATCTAATCTGAGTATTAAATCGGCTACTTGTTATATGATTTGTTCGGTACCTACGTGCGTTCTTCATCGGATTTTTCTCATCATTGAATTAAATTCTAAAACTCTTGCTGCGTTTTTATTTTAATTAATTTTAGTTACAATTTTATCTGTTAGTTAAAATACTGAAATCAGTTTTATTGGTTAGTATAGATTAAGTTAAGATAACTATATTTTGGTAATTGCTAATAACAGTCTCTGAGGGTTCGATACTTGGACTTAAATCCACTTACTATTACTTGACCTAGTGCACTTGCTAGTAGATACCGAAATAAGCGGTCAGCTATCTTGAGTCATTCTCGGATAATCTTTACCTTGTCCAATGTGGATTGAAATAACTTAGGTCCGGTGACGACTTTCTCTCTCACTTCATCCCAATACAACGGTGATCAACACTTTCTCCCATATAAGGCTTTATATGACGCCATAACAAAACTACTTTAATAAATATTGTTGTAGGAAAATTCAACCAAAGTCAAATGCTCACTCTAGTGCGAACTGAAGTCTAAAGCACAAGCATGTAGTATATCTTTTGTAAGGCCCGAGATTAATTTATTTAATCCGAGAATATTTAATTTGATAATTTTAGAGTTTAGATTTAAATTCTAATATTATTAAATTATTTAGGATTGAAATTGAATACAAAAAGGGTCGAGGATTAAATTGCAAATTATGAAGAAATGAAGGGCCAAAGTGCAATTGTTAAGCTTGAGTGGAGGACACATGAAATTTATAGTTGTATGTACGTGTGATACATGTATATTCATCAAACTTATCAGATTGCTCAGCAAAGAATCGAGAATCTCATCTTCTTTTTGAATTTGATCTTCAAAATTCATTAACTCAAGATCCGGCCAACCGATTTTAATTCCGGGAATAGTTCTACGATCCTCTCTTCAAGAGCTATGAAGTGACATAAGTTTTCTTATGTTTCAGCTGATCATGAATATGTGTTCTAGAGTTTCTATGTATGATTGTATTGAAGTCGATCGAAGAACGAGCGTTGTTTGCTTTTTATATGAATTTACAGAAATATTTCAATCCTATGCCTATTGATTTAGCTGATATATGATGGATATTATGATGATATGTTGTGTATATGGATTGGATATGATTGATAGAATTGATAGATTTTAGTTTCGGTTACCGGTTTCGCTACCGTTATGCCGTCGGTTTGAAAATGATCAAGATTGAGTTTAGATTGATTGAGCTGAGCTTGTATGGTGTTGATTGTTGTTGTTAATGGCTCGTAAATACTTCATTTCAGATTAGTATTGAAGGAGATTTGAACTCAAGAATTCAGAATTTGATTCGGTGAAGAATTGAGCAAGGTTTGAAGTCACTTTTGTCTTGAAGATTGAATTGTATGTTTGAACAAGATTGTGATAAGAAATTTTATTGTAGTGTTCAGATTTGAAGCATTCCAGAACAAGATTGAAAGGTATAAGATGACATCGATCGTTAAGGGCTTTGAAACTCGAGAACTATGATTCTTGAGTTATCCCGCAAAAACCACATACTTGCTTAAATATATGTTCTTTGTTTAGAACTTGAATTGTGAATCCATCTAAGGTAAATGGATCGTTGAATTTTGTTATTTACCTTTGATGTTGAGTCGGTTACGATCCCCAAAGCCCGGATATATCTAGATCAAGACCTGTTACGAATCTTGATTCCAAGATCGGAAATGAACAAACGAATCTTGAGACCGAGATCGGATACGAAATCTCGAGATTAAGGATCAGTTTCCTTTATGCGTTTTGTTTTTTATATATCTTGAGTTGAAATGCTATCTTTAACACATTGATAAGTGCATTTTGTGCACTTAATTTGTATATGGTTTTACTTGACTTTTGGAATTTATTGATAGATATTGCGTGAAATTGTTGTTGTTTTTGTGTTTGTAGGAAGTTATGGATTTTGATGTGTTCAAGTGGAAATAAGCTTACAAGATGGAATTCTACAAGGAAAAAAGAGTTGGAAAAGTGAAGAAAAAAAGGCTGAGTTCGAGCAAGAGGCGCGCCCGCCCTATCCTTAGGCGCGCCCGTGCTGTTAATGAAGAGTTTGAGATATAGAGTCGAGCTAGAGGCTCGACCGCGCTGACCCTAGGCGCGCCCGCGCCCTCGAGGAAATTTTTAAAAGACTGTTTTGCGAGTTGACAGGGCGCCCGCCCTGTTTTCGACGCGCCCGCGCCGTCGTCTGATTGGAATTTTAGAGTCCGATTGTTTATGGAAACTTGGGGGATATCTTTGGTATTTTTTTGGACGATTGTTAGGTCATATTTAAGGGATTTTTTGGAGTCATAGTAAGGATCGATCATGTTGGAAAACTGGCGGTCAGATCAATCACGATTGATACCCGGTGCAGCGGAAGTTTAAAATTTTTATCATGGAACAATTCCATGGTGTGGGTATCAACCATTCAACGATTAAATTATTGTGTGTGTAAAATTCAAATAACAATTAATTAAATTTTACCTTCAATCTCGAATCGAGATTAATGGACACCACACAGATTTCTCTGCGCTTCTTGTATCTCCCAGGAACTGATGAACTCCTTCAATCAGGTCCACGAATGAGGTTTTAAATCCCTCTGATAGATTGCACTAGAAAATCTATCAGAAGTTTTCTGCGAAGAGATTAAACGAATCTGATTCGTTATTCCTGACTGCAATTCAAAATCACAGACCGGAATTTCTCGGGCAGAGAACAGGGAGGGGACGGCCGAAAACTTTTGAGAGAGAGGAGGGTTTCAATTTTCTGTCTCAAAAATTATGAGCTGTTGTGTGTAATTTCTGTACTGCAATAACTTATTTATAATGCAGGCCACTAACACCTTAGGGCCCATTAGTCATAAGTTAGGGCCCGACAAGCAAAGCCCGCACGTTCAGAAATTAATATAAAATTCATCGTGACTCCGATTGATGAACCGATTTCACCAATGTGCACAGAAACCATTTCTGCACATTTTAAAGTCAAAATAAATTTTCCTGAATCCGAATTCAGTGGTTTCCTAAAATGTCCATCCCTATGTCATTTTAGGAAATCCTACTCCCTTACTCTTATTTAAGAAGTCCAACTCCTTAGTTCATTAAATTTAACTCTTTAAATTTAACTATCTCAACGGGGATTAAAACTCCATTACACTGTGTGACCCTCAATGGTTCAGGGATACAGCTAGCCGTGGGCTCACAACTCCTTGTGACTCGGAACAACATTTTCCGACTTGCCCAACGAATCATGGTAAAGCGCCTAGCAACATCGCCCCATGATTCCCTAGGTATCACTGATAGTGCCTACAAGAACCAGTAGATTTTGGTTAGCGTACAGTACGGTCCCTTCATCCAAATATCCCGATCGAATCAACAACCATTGGTATATCGAGAGTCGCTCAAGATTCGATAACTATGCAATACATCTTGAAGATCAAATTAGTGACATCGCATGTGCTACTAAGAAACCATTTCTTAAATCACATCAAGTACTCTGGCCAGAGATTTGTCACACTAATATCTCCTCAGATCGCATAGGATATCCACACTCGCAAGTATGTGGTGAATCCTTGACAACAATGCATCGACTCCTATATGTGTCGTAACTGTACCCAATCCCGACACCTGATGACCCCCATAGAGTCGGTAAACGAGTCAAAGCACAGCACTAGCATATAGAGTCTCCATGATGTTTCAAGTCGTAAGGACTAATGGTGTACAACCAAAACCGCGGACTTTATCCACTCGATAAGTGATAACCACTTGGAAAGTCCGGATAGGGTAGTTCGATTATTCATCCTATGAATATCCATTTGCATGCTTCGAACATCTCCATGTTCCCTACCAATGAAACGTGGTACTCCGCATCGCAAATGCTAGTCTCAAACTCGAGCGATCCTTATCCTTATTATCGGACGGCTCAATCGACTAGGAACAGTTTAGAATATACAGTGACTATAAGATGTATTTCATGATAGACATCTCCATGTTCTACCACATCTTACATACACTATGGTATATTCAAGGTCTTTATCAAAACAACAATAGTATATCACAATATAACAATATGAAGTAATATAAAGTCATTGCCATTAATAAAAGTGTAAATTACATTAAACAAAAGATTGTTTTTACAAAGAGTCATCAAAGCCCATAGCCACAAGTTGGCTCACTGGGCACCCACTCTTTCAATCTCCCACTTGCCCTATAGCCAACTAGTCATACTACGTAGACCCATTGCTTCGCGATGTTTGTCAAACAATGGTCCTGGCAAGGGCTTAGTAAGCGGATCAGCGATATTGTCTGCAGAGGCCACTCGTTCGACAGTGATGTCTCCTCTTTCCACAATCTCCCGGATGATGTGGTATTTCCTCAGTACGTGTTTGGATCTTTGATGAGACCTTGGTTCCTTTGCTTGAGCAACGGCACCCGTGTTGTCGCAGTACACCGGGACTGGACCAACAAATTCAGGAATGACGCCCAACTCTTGGACGAAATTCCTCATCCAAACGGCCTCTTTAGCAGCAGCTGATGCTGCAATGTATTCAGCCTCAGTGGTGGAATCCGCTGTGGTGTCCTGCTTGGAACTCTTCCAAGAGACAGCACCGCCATTGAGCATGAATACAAATCCAGAGGTTGACTTCGAGTCATCCACGTCACTTTGGAAGCTAGAGTCGGTATAGCCTTCCAATTTGAGTTCTCGTCCTCCATAAACCATGAACATATTCTTAGTCCTTCGCAAGTACTTAAGAATGTCCTTCACGTCTTTCCAATGCATTTGACCAGGATTAGACTGATATCTGCTCGTGACACTCAGAGCAAATGCTACATCCGGTCTAGTAGATATCATCCCATACATGATACTACCTATAGCTGACGCATATGGTACATGTGTCATATTCTCTATCTCTGCATCAGTCTTGGGACACATAGACTTGGATAGAGAAACTCCATGACACATGGGTAGATGTCCTCTCTTGGACCCATCCATTGAAAACCGTTTCAATATGGTGTCGATGTAGGTTGATTGTGTGAGTCCTATCATTCTCTTAGATCTATCTCTATAGATCTGTATCCCAAGAATGTAGGATGCCTCACCCAAATCCTTCATCGAGAATCTACCTGATAACCATATCTTTGTTGACTGCAACATCCCTACGTCATTCCCAATGAGTAGGATGTCGTCAACATAGAGTACTAAGAATGTCACCGCATCCTTAACTACTTTCTTGTACACGCAAGGTTCCTCCGGGTTCTTGATGAAACCAAAATCTTTTATTGTTTCATCAAATTTCTGGTTCCAACTTCTTGATGCTTGTTTTAGACCATAAATTGATCTCTGAAGCTTGCATACCTTATGCTCGCTTCCCATGGATGTGAACCCTTCAGGCTGCTTCATATAGATTTCCTCCTTAATGTCTCCATTAAGAAAAGCAGTCTTCACATCCATTTGCCATATCTCATAGTCATACCATGCAGCTATGGCAATAAAGATTCTTATGGACTTGAACATAGCAACTGGTGAAAAGGTTTCATCATAGTCAACTCCTTGCCTTTGAGTATAACCTTTCGCCACCAATCGCGCCTTGTAGGTCAATACCTTACCATCAGGCCCAAGCTTTCTTTTGTAGATCCATTTACACCCTATTGGAACAATTCCATCGGGAGGATCTACCAAAGACCAAACTTGGTTTGTATGCATCGAATCCAATTCTGACTGCATAGCTTCAAGCCATAAATTCGAATCCGCATCAGAAATTGCTTCCTTGAAGTTTCTTGGATCACATCCAATGTCGGGTTCATCTTGATCCCCTTCAAGAAGAAGACCATATCGAATAGGAGGTCTAGAAGTCCTCTCGGATCTTCTAGGTTCAGGCGTGTCCAGCAATGGTTCCTGAGGTGTAGGATCGTTATTTTGTATTTCGGGTTCTTCTCGAACTTCTTCGAGTTCCATCATCTCGCCTTTCTTATCCAATAAGAACTCCTTCTCCAAGAAGGTGGCATTCCTAGAACAAACACCTTTGTTTCAGCAGGATAATAGAAATAATATCCGATTGAATTCTTTGGATACCCTACAAAATAACATAAGCTGGATCGACTATCTAACTTATCTCCCACTGTCCGCTTCACGTAAGCAGGACATCCCCAAATCCTCAAGTACGAATACTTAGGAGCTTTGCCATTCCATAACTCGTATGGTGTTTTGTCCACTGCTTTAGTGTGGACGTTGTTCAACAACAATACCGCCGTTTCAAGCGCATAGCCCCAAAACGAAGGTGGAAGCTCAGTGAAGCTCATCATGGATCGAACCATGTCCAACAAAGTTCGATTACGACGCTCCGATACACCATTCAGCTGTGGTGTCATAGGAGGAGTCCACTGAGAGAGAATCCCATTCTCTTTCAGGTAGTCCAAAAACTCGGTACTCAAGTATTCTCCACCTCGATCCGATCGAAGTGCTTTAATACTTTTACCTAGCTTGTTTTCTACTTCAGCCTTGAATTCTTTGAACTTTTCAAATGCTTCAGACTTATATTTCATTAAATATAAATACCCATACCTTGAATAATCATCAGTAAAGGTAATGAAGTAGGTGTGGCCATATTGAGTCCCAACTCTAAATGGACCACAAACATCTGTATGGATCAAATCCAACAGATTTTGACTACGCTCAGGTTTCCCCTTAAAAGGAGATTTAGTCATTTTTCCTTTTAGGCAGGATTCACAAGTAGGTAGAGAGTTAATATCAGACATATCAAACATGCCCTCTCCCACTAGCTTGTTCATCCTCCTTGAGGAAATATGACCTAGCCTAGCGTGCCAAAGGTTTGCCGGGTTTTGACTATCGATTTTCCTTTTGTTTGTTGTCGCCGGTTTATCAATATAATTTATTGGAACGTCTTTTAGTTTTAAGTTGTATAGATCGTTTTCAAGTTGTCCATTTCCAATCAAACATTCATTCTTGTAAATATTGCAAATCCCATTCACAAAATTGCAAGAATAACCATCTCTATCAAGCATAGAAATAGAAATAATGTTTTTAATTAAATCTGGAACAAATAAAACATCTCTTAATAATAACTTAAAACCGTTCTGCAAAATTAAACAAACGTCTCCTACGGCTGTAGCTTCAACTCTGGAACCATTCCCGAGCCTCAGCTGGGTCTCACCCATTCTAAGCCTCCGACTTCTTGTCATCACCTGCAAATCATTGCAAATGTGAGATCCACATCCGGTATCCAATACCCAAGAAGTAGTGTTAACCGAAACGTTAATTTCAATATAGAACATACCCTTTGCAGTTCGCAACTGCTCTAGATATTCCTTGCAGTTACGCTTCCAATGTCCCGGCTTCTTGCAGTAATGGCAAACATCCTTGGATTTTCCATTGTTTGAAGCCTTTGTCTTTTGCTTCTTCTCGGGCTCGACTTTCTTGGGTGGGGCAGAACGTTTCTTGCCCTTCATACTTGGCCCCTTCTTAGCAGAAGATGAGGAGCCCACCAAGAAAACGGGCTTATCCTTCTTAAGTGTGGATTCATATGTAACGAGCATATTGACCATCTCTTCAAGGGTGGCCTCTATCTTGTTCATATTAAAATTTACCACAAATCCATCAAATGAAGAAGGAAGAGACAGAAGCAGTAAATCCACATTGAGTTCATGCTCCAACACCAAATCAAGGGTCACTAACTTCTGTATGAGCCAAATCACTCGTACCCCATGATCACGGACCGAAGTCCCTTCACGCATGCGACACGTCATTAGCTCCTTAACAGTTGCGAACCTTTCAGCCCTCGATTGAGCCCCAAAAAGTTCCTTGAGTTGCGCGTGAATGTCAGCAGCATTCACCGTGTCCTCAAATCGCCTCTGGAGTTCATCAGACATCGAGGCTTGCATATAGCATTTGGTCTTGATGTCATGGTCCCACCATGCATCAAGCTTGGCCAATTCCTCCGGACTTACATCAGCTGGTGCTTCCTTCGGAGGTGCTTTCTCTAACACGTAGAGCATTTTCTCCGAAGTTAAGACAATCTTCAACTTCCGGAACCATTCCGTATAGTTGGCGCCAGTCAACTTGTTTTGTTCGAGGATCGAGAATAAAGGATTACGCGAATTCATCGTATGAAATACTGAAAAGAAAAACAGACATATATCAATGATTGTTTAAGCAATTTACTAAGACATAAAATTGGCGAATTTTATTTTATGAATCTCACTCCCACTATTTTAACGATTTCACCACCCTCTAGTGAAAACGGGAAACTTTTTCCTTAGTGAGAACATGGAGTCCAATTGACAAACTTATGGTCCCGAATAATATCAGCCAACCATAATTCTCAAAAGGTAGAGCCCAATTGCTTCCAAAGCAACCCCCATGTTTTTTTACCTCATGTCCAATAAGGGCCCAATAATATGACGCCGTTTAAAGTGACATGTCAAGATGACCCATCAATATTAAGTTGTGATGGACGGTCGCCATGTGGATCCCCCAATAATATGAGCCGATCCCATGGGAGTTCCACCCAACTTACAACATGTGTCGATCCAATGTACAGCTTTCCGACGGACGGGCCCCCCCAATAATATGAGCCGGACCGTATCCGCGGGTAGCATCACATACATTGACCGTTGATGGAAGGTAGGAACATTTAAACAAATTTAAATTTCCTTTATTTATCTTGATATCAATTTTAAATCATATTTAAAATGAGGGATTTTTAATTATAAAATATTTGTCTCATCATATTCAATTTATTGCATGCTTGCCGGATTCACGCAATTATGTCTAAACATGCATACAATCATAATATCAAATATTATATAGGATGATCGATTCCATTTCTAATTGACCCGTGGTTGCCAATCACGGGTCTTAGTTCAATCCTAGGTAATATGCAGTATGCAATGCAATCCTATTACAAATGCTTCCAATTTACATTTCTTCAGTCTTTATTGTCTGCTGGGCCCACCGTCTTCAAATCTTGATCTCCCACTAAATCTAATGTATTTACAATAAATAACAATGACAAGTAGGGGATACATTTTTAGGGGTGGGAACGGGCCATAAACCAAGCCCACTTTTATTACATATGACATTCATACTGGGCCATAAACCAGGCCCATTAATAAAACCAACAACAATAAAAACAAATGTAAATTCCTAACATACACCTACAAAATTGGTCATGGCAATCGATCATCCTTATCCAATAACTTTTAATTCAAAATTAATTTATTGGATAACATGCAGTGGCAATTCAAATTTAAACAAGATAAAATCATATTTTACATATAAAATCTCATTTCACATATAAAATCATATTTTATCTCTTTATCAAATAAAATCATATTTTATCTATAAAATCCAATTTTATAGATAAAATCATATTTTACTTAATATATTATAAGATCATATCTTATCATCAATTGTACCAAAAATAATTGATTTCAAAATTCAATTTAAGGATAAAATATTAAAATTTTCCAAAAATTCAAATTTATCCAAAAATCAATTTTAAAATTTACGGACTCGAACAATTCGATCCGAAATCTCGTGAACCAATCAAAAACAATTTTTGACCGGACCAAAAATAAAATTTTAACACATTAAAATTAATTTTAAATAAAATTAAATTTTTCCCGCGGGCCGCCCGGGACACTCCCGGGCCGGCCCGCACCCGGGGCGCGGGCCGGGGCAGCCCGGCTGCCCCCTTAGGGCAGCGCCTGGCGGCGCCCCTGGGCGGCGCCGTGCGCTGCCCTGGGCGGCGCCGAGCGCTGCCCTGCGCAGCGCCCAGCGTTGCCCTGGGCGGCGCCGTGCGCCGCCCGGGGCAGCAACAATTGCTGCCCCACCGGGCAGCGATCCAATCGCTGCCCGGGTTTTGCCCCGAAAAAATTTTTTTATTTAAAAATATTTATTTTTTTTCAAAAACCGAGACTCAAAAATTTTGTACAATTGATTAATTTAATCGTTTGATCTGAGCAACCTGGCTCTGATACCACTGTTGGAAAACTGGCGGTCAGATCAATCACGATTGATACCCGGTGCAGCGGAAGTTTAAAATTTTTATCATGGAACAATTCCATGGTGTGGGTATCAACCATTCAACGATTAAATTATTGTGTGTGTAAAATTCAAATAACAATTAATTAAATTTTACCTTCAATCTCGAATCGAGATTAATGGACACCACACAGATTTCTCTGCGCTTCTTGTATCTCCCAGGAACTGATGAACTCCTTCAATCAGGTCCACGAATGAGGTTTTAAATCCCTCTGATAGATTTCACTAGAAAATCTATCAGAAGTTTTCTGCGAAGATATTAAACGAATCTGATTCGTTATTCCTGACTGCAATTCAAAATCACAGACCGGAATTTCTCGGGCAGAGAACAGGGAGGGGACGGCCGAAAACTTTTGAGAGAGAGGAGGGTTTCGATTTTCTGTCTCAAAAATTATGAGCTGTTGTGTGTAATTTCTGTACTGCAATAACTTATTTATAATGCAGGCCACTAACACCTTAGGGCCCATTAGTCATAAGTTAGGGCCCGACAAGCAAAGCCCGCACGTTCAAAAATTAATATAAAATTCATCGTGACTCCGATTGATGAACCGATTTCACCAATGTGCACAGAAACCATTTCTGCACATTTTAAAGTCAAAATAAATTTTCCTGAATCCGAATTCAGTGGTTTCCTAAAATGTCCATCCCTATGTCATTTTAAAAAATCCTACTCCCTTACTCTTATTTAAGAAGTCCAACTCCTTAGTTCATTAAATTTAACTCTTTAAATTTAACTATCTCAACGGGGATTAAAACTCCATTACACTGTGTGACCCTCAATGGTTCAGGGATACAGCTAGCCGTGGGCTCACAACTCCTTGTGACTCGGAACAACATTTTCCGACTTGCCCAACGAATCATGGTAAAGCGCCTAGCAACATCGCCCCATGATTCCCTAGGTATCACTGATAGTGCCTACAAGAACCAGTAGATTTTGGTTAGCGTACAGTACGGTCCCTTCATCCAAATATCCCGATCGAATCAACAACCATTGGTATATCGAGAGTCGCTCAAGATTCGATAACTATGCAATACATCTTGAAGATCAAATTAGTGACATCGCATGTGCTACTAAGAAACCATTTCTTAAATCACATCAAGTACTCTGGCCAGAGATTTGTCACACTAATATCTCCTCAGATCGCATAGGATATCCACACTCGCAAGTATGTGGTGAATCCTTGACAACAATGCATCGACTCCTATATGTGTCGTAACTGTACCCAATCCCGACACCTGATGACCCCCATAGAGTCGGTAAACGAGTCAAAGCACAGCACTAGCATATAGAGTCTCCATGATGTTTCAAGTCGTAAGGACTAATGGTGTACAACCAAAACCGCGGACTTTATCCACTCGATAAGTGATAACCACTTGGAAAGTCCGGATAGGGTAGTTCGATTATTCATCCTATGAATATCCATTTGCATGCTTCGAACATCTCCATGTTCCCTACCAATGAAACGTGGTACTCCGCATCGCAAATGCTAGTCTCAAACTCGAGCGATCCTTATCCTTATTATCGGACGGCTCAATCGACTAGGAACAGTTTAGAATATACAGTGACTATAAGATGTATTTCATGATAGACATCTCCATGTTCTACCACATCTTACATACACTATGGTATATTCAAGGTCTTTATCAAAACAACAATAGTATATCACAATATAACAATATGAAGTAATATAAAGTCATTGCCATTAATAAAAGTGTAAATTACATTAAACAAAAGATTGTTTTTACAAAGAGTCATCAAAGCCCATAGCCACAAGTTGGCTCACTGGGCACCCACTCTTTCAGATCAGCCACCAATACACACAATATTCGGGAGAGCACTTCTGTGAGTTTTTTGGAGTTGAAGAACTGAAGATTGCTTGGAACGAAGACGAAGACTTTTCGCCCGGACACGGAAGAAAGACTACGGCTTTGTTTCTTCTTTTTAGTTTCTTTTGATTGTTGAATTATGTTTGAGATATTAAACATGATTTGGTTTTTATTGAATTCGAGCATGAACTAAACTTTTCTAGTCTAGAGGTTGACGTAGCTTGGTTGAGACCTATTCATGAATCTTTGATTTTAATGAATTGAATTTCTATAGATTAATTGTGTTTCTAGAATTGAATGTTTTCTTAATTTATTGGCCATAAATTGAGTTGTTATATTTACTTAGAATCATTGCTCGGGAGAGGGGATTTTGAGTAGGATCAATAGGAACTACACTGTTAATTGTTTATATAGCTCGGGAGAGTATATAGCTTTAATAGAACCTTTAAGGAACATCATTTTACACATATCACTACATCTAGATTTTAAATAGGGATATTGAAATCGAATTGTAAGTTGATACACTCTATTTATTGCTCGGGAGAGGGAAATAGAATACTCTAAGTGTTTTTGGTTATTAATCGAAGGAAATTCATAAAATAGATTAATTAGGATTGAATATTGTCGAGACCAAGTGAAATCAAAACCTCTGGACTATTTTTCTCTGATTGATAATTCCTAAAAATTTGTGTGTGTGTGAGCTGAATAATTTCTATTTATTTATTTTAGTTATTCTGCAAAACTCTTGAAGTTTGATTTTCTAGATAAAATTAAGACTATTTTAATTACAAGTATTGAATCTTTTCATTTTACTCCCTGTGGGATCGACACTCTTTCTTTCACTATACTAAAACTTAACACTCGTACGCTTGCGAGGAAAATTCACAACACACATGTTTATGTCGATTATAATGAGAATTATGTTCTCACCGGAGTTATCCGACTGTTGTCTTGTTTTGTATGTGTGCATGACAACAAAAGGGGCATGAGCTAGCCAGAGACGACGAGGGTAGCTCGAGAGAGAGATTCTTAGCACATGGTGCTCGGGTTGTAGCAAATTTGATGAACTTTAGATCCTTGTAAAATTTTTTAAGATGATAAGAACTTTGTATATATTTTCTACTTGTTGTATCCTTGTTTATAATCTAGCTTGTATAATATTTGGATCAATAGATGGATGTGATAACAACTTGTGAAAATGTTTAGAACTTGTTATAAATGTATGTGCATGTTTTAGAGTTGAAAGAGCAAGCTTTGGAAGAGATTACAAAGAGTAAAGTTGAGCTGCAGAAAACAGAGCCGAGCACTGCCCACGACAGCGCTCGAGCTGCAAAACCCGTAGGTTGGGTATGTAGGGAGCGCTCGAGTGGCCAAATAGTGCAGCTTGAGCGCACCCCCTTCCGAGTTAAAAAAATTTCTTTGATCCTTCTCTTCACTTGTTTAATTAATGATGTTTATTCATTAATTACCCCATATGAATCGAGATTAGCAACCCGAGGTCCCCAAATCTTTGATGGTCTGTATATTTCTTTCATTGTGCACATCAATATATGGATGATATGTTGTGCTCATTATCACCTTGGTACCCATGGACTCTTGAAAGCTTTTCCAAAATCTTGAGGCAAATCTTGGGTCTCGATCCAAAACGATGTTGACTGGGACTCCATATAATCTCACAATGTTGTCCATGTAGAGAGTTTCCAACTAGGTTTCAATTCATGTGTATTGGTAAGAAATGAGCATATTTAGCGAGTTAGTCCACAATTACCCATATAACATCATGACTCTGTCGTGACTTCGGGAGTCCGACTACAAAATTCATGAAAATATGCTCCCATTTCCATTCGCGGATTTCTAACGATTTTATTATTACACCGTGTCTTTGGTGTTTGGCTTTCATTTGTTGACACACCAATCACTTAGATATGAAGTCTGCGATATCTATCTTCATTCCATTCCACCAAAATCCTTTCTTCAAGTCTTTGTACATTTTTGTGCTTCCTGGATGAATGAAAAATCTCTAATTTTGTGCTTTTGACATGATCTCTTGGTATAAATTTTCAACATCTAGCACACACAGTCGATCTTGAATCCAAAGTACATTGTCATTGTCTACTCGGTGTTAAGACTCTTTCCTTCCTTAACTTTAGCTTTGATCTTTTTCAAGTTAGAGTCTTGATCTTGACTTAACTTTATTATTTCATGCAAACATGGTTCAATAGTTACAGCTGCGAGAAACATCTTTCCCATGTTCTTGCGAATCAAAGCATCAACCACTTTGTTGGCTTTCTTCGGATGATAACTGATCGTCAGATATAGTACTTCAAAATTTCTATCCATCACCTTTTTCTCATATTCAATTTCTTTTGTGTGAATAGATACTTAAGGCTCTGTTGATCCGTGAAGACTTCGCACTTGCCCCATAGAGGTAGTGCCTCCAAATTTTCAGAAAAAATACGACTACAGATAATTCCTTGTCATGTGTGGGGTAATTCTGTTCATATGGATTTAGTTGCCATGATGCGTTGCAATTACCATTCTATCTTGCATAAGAACGCAACCTAGTCCTTGCTTCGATGTGTTGTTGTAAATGGTAAAGTCTCTGCCTTCTATAGGTTGTGCAAGAACTGGAGTAATAGATAGCTTATTCTTCAGTGTCTCAAAACATTTATCACATTCCTCACTACGATTTAATTTAGCATTCTTTTGAGTTAGCTTAGTGAATGACACTGCTATTGACGAAAATTCTGCTACAAACTTTCGATAGTATCAGGCTAATCCCAGAAAAATCCGAACTTCTGTCATTGTATTTGGCCTTGTCTATTCCATGATGGCTTTGACCTTCACAGGGTCAACTGATACACTTTTAATAGATATTATGTGACCCAAAAATGTCACACGATCTAGCCAAAAAAAAATTCACTTCTTGAATTTGGTGAAAAGTTCCTTCTCCCTTAGAGTCTGGAGGGTCATCTGAAGGTAATTTTCATGGTCTTTCTTGCTAGGAGAGTACACAAGGATATTATCATCAATCCAAAGTACCACAAACTTGTCATGAAATGGATTAAACACCCGATTCATCAAATCCATGAATGCTACTGGTGCTTTCGTTAAGCCAAAAGGCATCACTCTGAACTCATATTTCCCATATCTAATTTTGAAGGATTTCATAGGAATATCTTTAGCTTTAATATTGAGCTGGTGGTATCCGAACCTCAAGTCTAGCTTTAAAAACACCTTACCTCTTTTCAATTGATCAAAGAGATCATCAATCCTCGAAAATAGATACTTGTTCTTGATTGTGATCTTATTCAACTCTCGGTAGTCAATAAACAATCTCATGCTTTCCTCTTTATTTTTAACAAATAAGACAGGTGCTCCCCAAGGTGATGCACTTGGCTGTATTTGTTTCTTATCCAAATTTTTTTTCAGTTGGTCCTTGATTTCATTGAGCTCTGCTAGCACTATCCGGTATATTTCCTTCAAAATAGTTGCTGACCCGGGTGTCAATTTGATCTTGAATTCAATTTCTCGATCCGGGGTTTTTACAAGGCAACTCGTCAGGAAACACAAATGAGAATTCTTGAACTATTGGGATGTCTTCCAATCTGCTTCAGCTTCCTTCTTAACTTCACTGATCCTCGCAAGGTAAACTTATTCTCCCCCATTCAAAGCTTTCCATTTTGAGAAGCAGAGAGAAGTGTCTTATGCTCATTTATATTGCCATGAAATAAGAGTTTCTCTTGGCTTGGATCTTTGAGAGTTACTGTCTTTCCATGACATTCCACTATAGCGTGATTATTGGATAACCAATCCATTCCAAGAATGACATAGACTTTCACAATGTTTAGTTGGATTAGGTCCGCCTTAAATTCTTGAGTTTCATTACAGATGCTGACATCTCGATATAGAGTACTAATTTCTATTGTTCAATTTACAAGAGTTGATACTCTATATGGATCTTCTAAGTTATCAAGCTTAACTCCTAATTTCTTAGCCTATCTCTTAGCCAAAAATGAATGTGTAACACCACAATCAAATAGAACATAAGCAGACATCTGATTAATTAGAATGGTACCTGCCACCACATCATTGGAGTTGTCAGCCTCTTCTTGAGTCAAAGCATAGACTCTTTGAATTTGGCTTATTCTCCCCTGGATTTTTTGGAGTTGTGCCCATTTTTGGAACATTCTTTAGATCAGGAAGAGAGCACTAAGAAATGCGGTGATCTAGTTTCCCCCAAAAAAAAAAACAGATTCCAGTGTTTTTGCGGCATTCACCCGAGTAAATGAATCCACAAGTTGGGCAATTTGGCATGTCCATATTTGGCTGTGAAGACTGGGTTACCTTGGTCTGACTGCTGGTTGTAGGGTTGCTTGATTATTTGGGCTTTTTGAATTATTGGTCCTGCGGTTGTTGCGGGTTAGGCATGGGATGCTTTAGCTTGTTCTCACCCTCACGCCTCTTGATGTCATTTCTGACCTGATGGCAACTCCAATCAATTCATCAAAGATGTTGGGTTCAATAACAATAAGGGCAGATTGGAACCGACTTTTCAACCCTTTATTGAAGCAATGTATCTTCAACGCTTCATCCTCCATGATAGTTGGAGAATAATTTTCCAAGGCATGGAACTTGGATGAGTACTCTACCACTGACATGAACTTTCAAATTCGGACATCTTATGTACTCGAATAGCTGTTGGAAAATACTGCTTCAAGAATGTCTCACGGAACCTTTTCCAAGTGATAGCTCCCGTCCCTAACATAGCTGGCGAAACTCCTTCCCACCGTTTGACTGCTTTGTCCATCAGAAAGGTGTGATTACTTCCACCTTGAACTCTTGTGGAACCTCGAGTTGTCGGAGATGATTCTCTACCTCCTTCATCCAGTTTTATGCAACTTCCAGATCAGGATTCCCATCGAAGTTCGGAACCCTTGCCCTTCGAATGGACTCATAGTGCTTCTTGGTCACATTGTTTTGTACCGGAGGTGGTGGCAGCGCCGACGTCTAGTTGACATTGGGTTTATTAACCCCTACAGTGTAGGGACCACAACAGTGATGACCATGATTTGTTCATTGCTAAGCCTTCCAAGTGGTGGTGGATCATTCCACATGTTCGCAATCTATTCACACTATTGCTAGAAAATAATACTTGAAATCTAATCATTTAATATAATATCAATTTATATTATATTAATAAAATATCAAATCTTGCGAAATCGAATAATTAAATTTGGGTTCAAGTTTGGCTCGTACAAAATTCTAATATGTTCGAATTTGGCTCAAAAAGCTTGCGAAACAGCTTGATTCATTTAAATCTCTAATATTTTATTCATAAAATTATACATAAAATACATATATTTTAATTTGAGCCATTTAAAATCCTTTTTTCTAGACACATTTTAAATATACAGAATCATATTAAAAAAATTCGATTTTAACTCAAACTTTAGCTTTATTTCAAACCAAATTAAAGTCAAAATTATTTAATTGTTTGAGGCTCAAGTTCGAACTCTAATTCGAGTCATATACTTTCTCAATAGAAAGACTATAGGGATCCGATATGGATCATCTACTAATAAAAATCAATGACATGTAATTAAACCTAATAAAAAAATCAGTTAAACAATAGGAACTTAAATAGTTAAACAAATTATAACTGTATTGAAGAAAAAAATTATTGAACTTAAATGTTTTACAATCAAATTGAAATAAATGTGAAAATAAAACCATATCTAACTTCTGCTCACACCGAACCTGCTGTCTCAAAGCTGACTCCCACTTAGTCTGTCCAACTTAACACTTGTCCCATGGAGTGTCCAAAAGAAATAAATCAAGGATGTGAGCGATAAATTTCCCGGTACGAAGGTATGAGCACACAATTCTATATGATGTGTCACGCCCCATGTCCAAGGCGATCGACACCGACGCTGTTTTCAAATTATTCATTCAAAAACAACACTTTTCAGAAGTACAAATTTTGAAAATATAACCACTCTGTTTATTCATAATACTGAAACTTTATTGTCTTTACAAACTAAACTGATAACAAAAGTCAAACAAAGTGGATTACATAATAAAATTTAAACAGCAAAAAATTCAATGAGTTTTCTTCACCATTCCTATAACTAGTTTTTCTCCTCCTCTTATATTATAGTGCTTAAAATCCAATCTATTAAATCGCATGCATTAAATTAAATAAATATTATGATTATTATTTCAAAGTTTAATTGGTTTAAATTTTTTATTTGAGTTATGTGTTAATAAAATGTTAATTATTTATTTAAATGATTTTATTGTACTAACTATTTAATTAATGCTTTTAATTGTTTAAGTTTACTTATTTAAATTATTTTATTATACAACTTATTTGTTTTAATGATTTTAAAGATTTAAGATTTTTATTTAAATGATTTTAATTGTCTAGCTTATTTATTTAAAATGACTTGATTTTATCGGTTAATTATTTAAATTATTTTAAATGTCTAGATTATTTATTTAAATTCTTTTAATTGTCCAACTTGTTTTAAATATTTTTAATCCGCTTGTGTATTTATTTAAATGACTTTTAAACATTCATCTAGTTTATTTAAATTATTTTAATCACTCCGTTTATTATTTAAATATTTTTTATCATTGTGACATCAAAATGTTTAAGTATTGATTTTAAAAGTTATTGAGTTTCTGTTATATCAGTGCCGACGGACTAAAGCGGGGTCGTGAGTTATAATAATTTATTTTTGAGTTTTATGTAGTAAACTTGAGGAAATTTATTAAATGATTATTTTCGAGGATCGTAAATTTATTTTAAATCTTTAAAAGTTGAGGGAAGTAGGTAAAGCTTCATTTTATGGATTTTTGGGTAGCCTTATTTATTTTAAAAGAATTTTAAAGTTTATTTAATTATCTTCTAAAAATTAGTGTTTTAAAATCCGGATGGAAGTTATTTAATTCCATTCAACTTGCAAACTTCAAAGAAAATGATTTTTAATAAATGTAGTGCGTGTGGTGTAGTAGTTGGTACTAGCCTAATAGCAAAATTTTGTATTTTAATCATTAACAACTACAATTACACACACATATACATACACCTACACATATATACACAATTTTAAAACCCAAAAAGAAAAGGAGATAGAACCCTTCCCCTCCCCCTTAACTCCTCTTCTCCTCTCCAAGACTCACGGCAGCCCTCCCCTTCAACTCCTCCACCGGCCGGAGAAGCTCATTCAAGTGCTAGGGAATCTGCCTTTCACGATTTCCAGCCTTGTTTTTTTGATTTCTTTGACTCAAGGCAAGTATAAGACATTTCTTTGGCCACCAAGCAAATATATTATGTTGTATGCTTGTTTCTTACCATGCATTTCGATTTTTGAAGGTTTTGGGATAGGGTTTCGGTTTTTGCTATAAAAAAATCAGTAGGTGCTCTTGCCTTTTTGAGATTTATGTATTAAGTTGATGTTGGAATGAGCTATGTCATATATTTCATTCGAATTTTGAAGGCTTGCATGGTTTTCAAATTTTCCAGCACGTTTTAGGCCAAATTTTTAGTGTAATTCGAAATTTTCATGTTGAAATATGATGGTATTGAGTTATATTTTAAGCCATGATCTTCCATTATTAAGTATGTTTTCGAAAGTTTGAGACCCGCTTGTGGCTATTTTCTTGCAAAATTCGAAAATATTGTGGTGATGGTCTAGGGGCTGCCCTAGCTATGCATTGTGAGCTTGCAGGATATAGGAATATGGGCTGGTTTATGGAAGGGTCATAGACTCATAATAAAATTTTCCAGCACATTGTTGGTTGTTGATGCAGGTAAGTTTGTTTGGGTGTCTAGGGGCTACTGGTCAAATCTGGGCTTGTTCAGGAGCCAAGGGTGGCTCAAGCGGTGGCCAATGGTGTGTGTGTAGGGGCTGGATGGAGGTTGGTTGAGGTTTAGGGGTGCAAATGGGTGAATTGTTGTTGAGCGCGTTGTGCAGAATTTAAGTGCTCTCGCGTAAGGCTTTTGGTTACTCGGTACAAGTGGATGGTTCAGGAAGCCTGGGCTGGCTGTGGGATGGTCCTAGGTCGAGCCTAGGATGTGAGGGTTTTGTCGGTTCAAGTTAGAGTCATTTCGGATAAGAGATGGTCAAGTTAAGGGAAATTTAGCATCGAGTGGTTGGTGCAGAAATTTTACGAGTTTAAGGAAGTTGTCCTAATGCTGAGGATTAGGTTCTCGTCTAGTGAACTTTTGGGGTTAAGAACTGGTCATTGCATTAGTACAAGGAGCGTAGGAGATGTCATTTCAAGCGGGAGTCCATTCGGTTAAGAATGAGTTAGTCTAAGGGCCGTACGGGCCAATCGTCCGTAACGAGTCTGAGGTGGGATAAGTTTATGAGCCAAGGGAAGTTCATATGCTTAGGAGCAGGCACTTAATCTTCACATTTACTTGATCGAAATATTGTTTATATTCGTTTAAAGGTCGAGTATTTAAGTGAGTCATTTTCAAAAAGTTCTTTTTCAAGAAGAGTTAAGTTTTACGCAAGTGGTGAAAGAAAAGAAAAAATTTTGAATGAGGAGATTTGATTGTGACAATAGACGTGCAATGTCGGTCGGGGGATGCCTTAGCTCACTTTCCAAATCAGACTTGTAGGGAAAGGCCAGGAGACATCTTGGTTCCCTAACAAATTAGAAGGGCAATGTGGGACCAGGAGAAATCTTGGTTTCCTTGCCATAGAGGGGCAATGTGGGGCCAGAAAAAATCATGGCTTCCTTCCTGACATAGTACTGTAGCCGTTGATCGATCAAACAAAAGAGGGTCACAATCGATGATCTAAATTCACAGAAAAGTTAACGTTAAAGATCAGTTAAGTTTCAAGTGTGAGTTTCAGTTAAAGTTTCAAGTGTGAGATTAGTTAAAGTTTCAAGCGTGAGTTTCAGTTAAAGTTTCAAGTGTGAGTTTCAGTTAAATTTTCAAGTTTTTAGTTTAAGTTCAGTTTCAATCATGCATGAGATCTTTTATAAGTTAAGCTTATTTCTGTTTGAGTTGGTTGTTTAAAGAAAAGTTTCAAAGTATTTTGAGTACAGCTATTTTAAAAGGCGTGTGCATGTATTATGTATCCCTCGATATTACATTTTTTATACTTGTTGAGCTTTTAGGCTCACTACATTTGCTTGGTGCAGGTTAGACTTTCGATGAGATCGAGGGGCATGACTCTTGAGTGGAATGTGATGCGGGCTTGACACATCCCTCCGACTTATTCTAGTCTTCCGCAGATGTTATTTAAACGTATAGTTTTGATGTCTTTTATTTTGTATATATGTTTAGATGTAAATTTAAGAACTTCTAGATCAGATTTGTTAGCATGTTAAACATTTGTTTGTTAAACTTTGACATTCGCAAACTTTGAATTATCTTTATTTCAGTTCTTGCTCGTTCTTCGTTTATATTGTTCTCTCGTAGTTCAATTATTGTGGTGTTGTTCAGACATGTGGATCTTAAATCTTAAATGTTTTAAATAGGTCATGCCAAAATTTTTGAAAAATCCTGCATTATTTTAATATCTTTTAAATATTAGAGGTTAGATGATCGTTTCATATATGCTTTCCTCATTCTTATCTGGGAGTGGTTGGAGTAGGTGAGTGCTATGGTTGTCACTCAGTAAATGAAAGAAAATCATCCTAACTTTTACAATCATTTTGACATAATCTCATATATTAGAATGTAAATCACATATTTATCAGAAATACAGGAATCATTTGATGCACTAAATCGCTTATGAGTTTCGTGGCTAACTGATATCAGTTCATATTTGATAATCTTCTAAAGGGTCAGACCATAATTCATGAATGTAACAAGAATCACTACCGTAATTTGTTAAAAAATACTATTTTGGTTATCACTACTGTACTGCATTTCACTGCTTTCCCTTTCCGCTACTCTTTCTGCTTGTAATATGCTCTCTTCCACTCAAATTTTTAGATGTTTATGCTTAGAATTTTGTGTAACATTGTATCAAAAATCCAAGTGTTATTTATAGGAGAAATTCTGACTGTTATGCTCCCATTTTTTGCTATTATTTGCCACAATTTTGAGTTAAAAACATCAGTTACAACTTTGAAGTAGCATTTGGTTCGATGATATTTCAGTCTAACTGGTCCAGCTGACTTCAATTTAATTGGTCCAACATCAGTCTAAGTAATCCATTAGTGTTCGCTAGTCAAACTGACCAGTTTTCATCATTTTAACTGATCAGTTCTCATCAGTCTAATCCAGCTGATTTCGGATTCTCACGTGATGAATGTATGTAAGTGTACTGGGTATCAAAGATAAACATAAAATAACATGCTCAGTTTGGATGTGCCCAAGTGTGAGCACTCTGTACCGTTGTACCAGAAGGTGATTTCCACACCAATCAAGATCGTGGACAACGTATGTCCATGAAAACCGAAGTTGACAAAAGCGACTTTTGGTTTCCAATCAATCATCTAAGATATATATAGAAATAGAAGATCCGAAATTATATTGGAGATATCATTATATTGGCACAAATTTTTTTGAAAATTTTTATATATTAATTTTGATTAAATTTTGTTTATTTTGATTTTAACCCGGGTAGCTCGATTCAAAAAATTAAAGTATTGACGGGCTTAAAATTCTAGCCCGGGTATATTGATAATTTTGGCTCCGCCATTGCTCAGTAACACCTTGCTATTGCCCGACCCTCGATAATATGATTAAAAACATTGAATATGTACTGACCCGAGAGAATCCCTCAAATTATGTCAAGATCATGAGATTTCCTCGCCTATTTAAAGATGGAGTTTGGAAGTCTGAATTGCACTTCAAAAGATCCGAAATGTGTATGTGAAGAGAGTTTTGATACCTATGTGGACGCCCGGCAGGATGGTCCTAACTGCACTTCCAAACTACTATGTGTCAAAACTATTTCAACACGTTGAGAGGCCGCGTGGCACCATTGATTAGGACTATCTGAACCTTGTTCTCTTGATCCCAACCTAGTTTCGTCGGTTCGATCTCTTTGGGTCTTCTGAACTCGGTGTTGTCCTTCTAATCTCTCCAAGTTTATTAATTTGATCTGATTTGCTTAATTAATAACCTTATAATCATATTTTAACATTTAAATCTATATTATATTCTATATCTATACTATTCTATAAAAGATGAGACCGTTTAGAAACTACTTTGGCCTGTTTGATGACACCAATATAAATTTATAATTTTAACCTTTGAACATTTATTATTCTTCATATAGATTATTTCGTAATGGTAAAAACACACAATTGCATTTCTCACTCCCACTATCAAAAACCACCCACTATCTACGTCTTGCTAAAATTTCATATTTATTATTATTTTAACTAGATATTAAATTATTTACATACACGCAAAGTGTGTACGTCGATTGCTAGTCTATATATATATATAAAAGCAGAGTTTTTACTAAATATAGTAGTTTTCCGCCAAACATACTTACTATAAATAAAAATTATGGATGAAATTTTGTTAAAACTATAGATAATGTTTTCGGTTCAAATAATAATAATAATATGATGATTAAGGTTATAGATAATGTATTCGGTTCAAATAATACTAATAATATTTTTGGTTAAATTTGTAAAAATAAATTTATATTTACTACTTTTATCAATGTTTGTTTTTTAATTTCAATTGATTTATTGTGTCCATATACAAATTAATCTTACCAAAAATATCGTAAATAATTTAAATATCGTGTATATATATGTCAAATTAATAATAAAAAAACTTACGACACAACCTAAAACATTTATATATGCTTGCATATAGTTTTCATAAATAATATATATATATATATATATATATATATTTGTGTGTTATAGTTTAATATGATAATTTTTGCTAATTTTTTATGCCTATATATATGCAAAATTTTCCATTAATTACTAGCAACATTGGCACACACGTGTGTAACAAAAAATGTGATAAATGCGTTTGTGCTTAATTTAAACATATTTGATATAGTGTTTCAAAAATTGAGTTAGTTTTGGTTTTCTCTTTTTGTTTTGCATAAGAAAGAGAAATATAATGCTAAGTAATAGAAGAGAGAAAAAATAACTGCATATACAAAGAAAATGGATGTGGGAAGTTATTTTTTGAAATGTGGATTTTACCGATGAATATTATCTACTTTTCCATTATTTTTTTCCTGTAAAATATATAGTAAGGAATTATTTTAAAATTAGAAAAGGCTATACCAACTTACCAAAAAAAATTAGTATGAGACTCACATCTTTAATATAATAGTAAGAGATATTCACCTACCAAATATAAAATTAATTTCAAAACTTTTCAAATTCATATTGAGATTGAAATTAAGAACATTGAAAATATAAAATAACTTTAAATATCTGCATTAATTATAATATTTCATTAATTTTTTTTTATTTTAGGTTTATCGATTGTTTTCTTATTATTATTATTATTATTATTATTATTATTATTATTATTATTATTATTATTATTATTATTATTATTATTATTATTATTATTATTTAATTGATGTATTTTTTTAAAAAATAATAACATTCATAATTATTTCTCATATATTTATGTGAATATATTGGTTTTGAAATAATATTAATATATTTGCATGCGTGAATCGTGATCAGCATATACATGTTATCAATAATAACTACCCGCTATACAACAAATAATAACAAAATTGTAATAAATAATTTGATCCGTCTTTAAGAATTTTTATAATTCATTAAATAAAATAAGTATTATCAATAAAATTTAAAATACTTATTTGAAATATTATTATTTAATTTCAGTAAATTATGTACGTGTGTAAAAATTCTCATTAATTGTATATATATGATAATTTTCGGTTCAAAATTTGATATTTGGTTGGATATTTCAAATTTTAAAATTTTATTGATTGTTTCAATATTTTAGATTTCAAATTTTTTTATATCATGATTTTTTGTTCAAAATTTATACGATGTTTCAAAATTTTAAAATTTTTGATTTAAAATTTGAAAATTTTTAATGTACCAATGTACGGTTCAAAATTTGAAATTTGATCGTATATTATCGCTATTTTTTTATTTCAGTTAAATTTTATGTTCATATATATATGTGAAAATTTTCATAAATGTTATATATGATAATATACAAATTTTTTGTTCAAATTTGAAATTTGATTGGATGTTAGTATGTTATCAATACTTTATAATTTCAATTAATTTTTGGTCAAATATGTAAAAAAAAATTGCAAATTTTATATATAATAATTTACCAATTTTCGGTTTAAACATTGAAATTTCAAAGGATGCTATAAATCTATATCTATATATATATATATAAAAGCAGATTTTTTTACTAAATATAGTAGTTTTCCGCCAAAACATATTTACTATAAATGAAAATTATGGATGAAATTTTGTTAAAACTATAGATAATATTTTCGGTTCAAATAATAATAATAATATGATGATTAAGGTTATAGATAATGTATTCGGTTCAAATAATACTAATAATATTTTTGGTTAAATTTGTAAAAATAAATTTATATTTACTACTTTTATCAATGTTTGTTTTTTAATTTCAATTGATTTATTGTTTCCATATACAAATTAATCTTACCAAAAATATCGTAAATTATTTAAATATCGTGTATATATATGTCAAATTAATAATAAAAAACTTACGACACAACCTAAAACATTTATATATGCTTGCATATAGTTTTCATAAATGATATATATATATATATATATATATATATATATATATATATATTTGTGTGTTATAGTTTAATATGATAATTTTTGCTAATTTTTTATGCCTATATATATGCAAAAATTTCCATTAATTACTAGCAACATTGGCACACACGTGTGTAACAAAAAATGTGATAAATGCGTTTGTGCTTAATTTAAACATATTTGATATAGTGTTTCAAAAATTGAGTTAGTTTTGGTTTTCTCTTTTTGTTTTGCATAAGAAAGAGAAATATAATGCTAAGAAATATAAGAGAGAAAAAATAACTGCATATACAAAGAAAATGGATGTGCGAAGCTATTTTTTGAAATGTGGATTTTATCGATGAATATTATCCACTTTTCCATTGTTTTTTTTTTGTAAAATATATAGTAAGGAATTATTTGAAAATTAGAAAAGGCTATACCAACTTACCAAAAAAAATTAGTATGAGACTCACATCTTTAATATAATAGTAAGAGATATTCACCTACCAAATATAAAATTAATTTCAAAACTTTTCAAATTCATATTGAGATTGAAATTAAGAACATTGAAAATATAAAATAACTTTAAATATCTGCATCGATTATAATATTTCATTAATTTTTTTTATTTTAGGTTTATCGATTGTTTTCTTATTATTATTATTATTATTATTATTATTATTATTATTATTATTATTATTATTATTATTATTTAATTGATGTATTTTTTTAAAAAATAATAACATTCATAATTATTTCTCATATATTTATGTGAATATATTGGTTTTGAAATAATATTAATATATTTGCATGCGTGAATCGTGATCAGCATATACATGTTATCAATAATAACTACCAGCTATACAACAAATAATAACAAAATTGTAATAAATAATTTGATCTGTTTTTAAGAATTTTTATAATTCATTAAATAAATTAAGAATTATCAATAAAATTTAAAATACTTATTTGAAATATTATTAATTTAATTTCAGTAAATTATGTACGTGTGTGAAAATTCTCATTAATTGTATATATATGATAATTTTTGGTTCAAAATTTGATATTTGATTGGATATTTCAAATTTTAAAATTTTATTGATTGTTTCAATATTTTAGGTTTCAAATTTTTTTATATCATGATTTTTTGTTCAAAATTTATCCGATGTTTCAAAATTTTAAAATTTTTGATTCAAAATTTGAAAATTTTTAATGTACCGATGTACGTTTCAAAATGTGAAATATGATCGTATATTATCGCTATTTTTTTATTTCAGTTAAATTTTATGTTCATATATATATGTGAAAATTTTCATAAATGTTATATATGATAATATACCAATTTTTTGTTCAAATTTGAAATTTGATTGGATGTAGTATGTTATCAATACTTTATAATTTCAATTAATTTTTGGTCAAATATGTAAAAAAAAATGTAAATTTTATATATATAATGTACCAATTTTCGGTTTAAACATTGAAAATTCAAAGGATGCTATAAATACTTTATAATTTCTTCTAATTTTTTTTGTAACCATGTATATGTGTAAATTTCGATAAATATTATATATGACGATGTAACATTTTTCAATTTTAAAAAATGAAATTTGATCGGAAGTTATTGCTACTTTTTAGTTTTAGTTAAATTTTTTATGTCTATGTATATTTGAAAATTTTCATAAATGCAATATATGATGTAGTACCAATTTTTTATTCACATTTTAAATTTAACAACATATTATCAATACTTTTTAATTTAATTTCAATTTTTTGTTGTGTACATATATGAAAATTTTCATAAATACTATATATATTGTAAAGTATTAATTTTTTTGTTTCAAAATTAAAAATTTGATAGAAAGTTATCACGAATTCTTAATTCTGGTTGACTTTTTGTGTTATATATACGTAAAAAATTTCAAAAATGTTATTTATAATAATGTATCTATTTCGATTCAAAATTTGATTATATATCATTATTTTTCAATTAATTTCAATTAAATTTTTTTTGCCCCTATATATGTTAAAATTTGCATAAATGCTATAAATGATAATTAGGTTTTGCTTAAGATAATCAATATTATGGCTGGACCCACCATAAAAATATAGAATGCATTAAAATATATACAATGATGTATCATTTTATTCAATTTATGTTAATATTTTGAGTGTTGTGTTACTTTTATATGTTTAGTTCTCACTAATATTTATAATATTAAATATATAAAAAAATTTATATAATATTACATTTTTGAATTTTTAAAAGAGTATCGTTGTGAATGTTTGGTGTATTGATTGTTAGTAAATCAATTTATATGTATATTAATTATAAACTTGATATAAATTTTTTATGATATATATTCTAAAAAAGTAATAATAATTTTTTATTTATTAAAATATTAATACTCTGTGCATCGCACGGGGTGAAATACTAGTCTATATAAAAGCAAACAAGTCTATAAAAATAGTAACTTCATGTTTTTCCGCCTAAACATTCATACTATAAATAGAAATAGCAATTAATGATAAACAAAATAATAATAAATTATTGTGGAGAACATTAAATACTGACAACTATTTGACACATATTCCTATACAAAATAAATGGATGTCTTTGATTTTTGCATAGATGGTTAATTAATTTATTTTAAAAATAATAATAATAGAGTTTAAATAATATATATAATTAAATTTCATAATTAATGTGAGTTAAAAAAGACAAGAATTCTTGTGTTACAAAGTATGCTAAAAATAAAAAAGTTTTCTTAAAATCATAATTTTTTTAAAAAATGAATTATCGAGATATATATTTATATCTATCACGTTAAATATATAAAAATAAATAGCAAATAAAAATATAATTAAGTGTTAAGAAATTTTGATTTTTTAAAAAATTTAAATGTGAATTAGTTCCTTAAAAATATAATTCTACAATTGAGTATTTACATTTATTATAACATGTCATTTATTTTTGTCATGATTTTGATTTTATTTTTAAAAAAATATTTTTTTTTTGTAAGATTTTGATAAATTAAATAATATGTGATTTTTAAATATAATTTTATAATTTTTTTTATAGTACTCAATATACTCAATCAAGATATTGAATGTAATGATGAAAAAATCAATTTGATAAAATATGATGTTATCTTCGTATGTGCATTATCTCAAATGGCATAAATTTTTTTATAATAACATTTAAAAAACTTAAAGAATTAAACATATTCATCTTTTTATATCGATAAAAAATATTCAAACACTTACTCATTCTAATATTTAATTACAACATAACACTTCATGCATTATAAAACTTTTCAATTTTTTATTAAAATTCAAATTTTAATCTCAGAACTATAGAAATATAAAATTTTTTATTCCAGATTCGATTATGTCAGTCAATTAAATTTCTATTTTGATTTTGGATTATCATATCTACAACTATTATTTCTAGCAAACAAGTCTCTAAAAATAGTATCTTCATGTTTTCCCGCCTAAACATCCATACTATAAATATAAAAGGCAATTAATGATAGACAAAATAATAATAAATTATTATGGAGAACATTAATTATTGACAACTATTTGACACATATTTCTATACAAAATAAATGGATGTCTTTGATTTTTACATAGATGGTTAATTAATTTATTTTAAAAATAATAATAATAGAGTTTAAATAATATATATAATTAAATTTCATAATTAATGTGAGTTAAAAAAGACAAGAATTCTTGCGTTACAAAGTATGCTAAAAATAAAAAGTTTTTTTAAAATCATATTTTTTTAAAAAAATGAATTATCGAGATATATATTTATATCTATCACGTTAAATATATAAAAATAAATAGCAAATAAAAATATAATTAAGTGTTAAGAAATTTTGATTTTTTTAAAAATTTAAATGTGAATTAGTTCCTTAAAAATATAATTCTACAATTGAGTACTTACATTTATTATAACATGTCATTTATTTTTTTCATGATTTTAATTTCATTTTTTAAAAAAATATTTTTTTTGTAAGATTTTAATAAATAAAATAATATGTGATTTTTAAATATAATTTTCTATTTTTTTCAAATTTAAACTATTACATGGAAATCAATATAAAAAAAATTAGCTGATAACGTATAAAATAACATTAGAAGTAAGAATAATTTTGGTTTTTGATTGTGGAATATTTTTTATTCATTTTTCTCAAGATAAAATTGAAATAGTACAAATGCAAAAAATTATTTTCCCATGAAAAATTATGAAATTTAGAGACAATATAAAATAATGAAGCCGCAGTACGTGTTATAAATTTAAGTTTCTTGCCAAAAGCCAAAAGAAAATTTAAATTAAATGCATGTCACCTTTCAATGATACAAAATTTGTATAAATAATATTAGTTTATTTTATTGATTGAAACAACTCATGATTTAGGATATTAAAATCATGGACAAAAATTTGGTGATTAAATAGTGCACATTTTGAATAAAAATAAGTTGAAAGAGTAAAATACTGGAAAAAACACCTAATATTTTTAAGAAACAAATAAATAAAATAAAATATGATCAAAATGTTGTGAGATTTTAGAACATAAGATGCAGAAATTAAAGATACAAAGCAATTAATGATAGAAGAAAATAATACATTATTGAGTTAAAATAATAAATTAAAATAATAATTGAGTTAAAATAATAGATGTAATGGTCTGTTGTATCTTGATTTACGAATCAAAAGAATCTAATAAATATGAATATCAGGGATCTTCAAATTTTGATACATAATAAAAATAATAATTAAAAAAATCAACGATATATAAATGTTGTAACAATAAAGTTTTTCAAGATTTTGAAATAATTTTTTGCTAATTCTACGGATTATGATCAATTTATTTGGGTTTCAATTATTTATTCTGCCTGAGGTACTGGTCGAGATGAACTTGCACCAGATGTACGTTCTGTTGTTCTTTGAGGACATACCTTGGCATAATGACCTGGTTGGCGACAGATATTACAAGTCCCGGACACACCTCTGCACTGCTCGGTAGCATGTCGTCCACCACACTTGCCACAATACACCCCTGACTCACTAGATCTCTGTCCTGTACCAAAAGGCCTCTGTCCACTCGAACTGGAGGAACTACTACCTGATTTCTTAAACTGTTTACCTTTCGGTCTGAATCTAGAATACTTTCTGCCACTGCTTCCTCTCTCAAATCTGGGAGATGGTTGCTGAAACTGTGGCGGATTCTGTGGCAATGATGCTGATACTGGCTGTGGCGATGGCTGTGGAATAAATGGTGCTCCTCTTTGTCTCAATAACCCTGCTTCTGCTCCCTTAGCTTTATTCAAAGCGTCAGCAAAGGTATTGGGTCCTCCACTGTTCACCAAAGTAAACACATCTGGATTGAGGCCATTAATAAATTGATCTGCCATAGCTTCATCAGTTGCAGCTATATGTGGGGAAAACTTCAAAAGACTTGAAAATTTGGCCACATATTCTTCAATGTTCAGATTACCTTGCCTCAGATTGGAAAATTCAGCACTCTTATCTTTCCTGTAGGAGACTGGAAAGAAACGTTGATAGAATTTAGTTTTAAAGACAGTCCAGGTGATTGTCGTACCTCGCTGTTCTAAAGCTCGTTTTGTAGTAATCCACCAACTCTTAGCAACTTCGTGAAGTTGATGTATTACAAGTCTGATACGACGATCATCAGAATAATCCAGTGATTCAAACAACTGTTCAATGTCTTCTAACCAATTCTCACAGTCAACTAAATTTTCTGTTCCTTTCTGTTTTGGCGGTTTAAACGACTGAAATCGTTTCAACAATGTATCCATCGGCGTAACAGTAGCATCCATAGAATCAACAGATGTACTACCCTGTGCATTCTGAGGTTCAGCAACTGGCGGTGGTACTGGTGCCGGTTCAGCCTGAGGAACAGCCACGGTCTATCTAGTGATCGGTGCTTTACGGGGAGGCATATCTGATTGTCAAACAGATTAGTGCATAAATAATATCATATTCTGCAATTTATTCCATCCTTCTCTGATAAGCATTCTCATGCGTTCTCATGAGAATTCAGGTTCTGACTGAGGATAATCTGGAATATAATTGCATATATAGCATGCAGTAGCAATGAAAAGCACATAATCATGCAATCACATAATTCTTGCAATATAATGCATGCTCGCAAATACTGCACATAATCATATACAACATGCTATTGCAATATCAAACAATCAGACATACTCAATCTACCCCGCTCATCAACTTATATCTAAGTCCAGAAACTTACGCTCTGATACCACCTGTTGTGGGGACCTCAGGTACTAATCTAATCTTACAGGGCGATTAATAACTAGAAATATTCAATTTGAATATTATTCTGCTTAATAATCAAATAAATAATACAGGACATTTGGCGACGCAAAACCTTACATTTGGCGACGCGAAAACACGTCGCGAAAAGAATAATTTTTTTTCCCCGGACAGACCACACACGGACCTTGTCCGGACCCTGCACGGACCCAAGGAACGGGGTCCGTGCCTCTTCTGGACCAGGGTCCGTGCCCATGTCTGAATGCAACAAAAACGGGATTCCAAGACAGAGTGCATCCGGACCCTTGCACGGACCTTGGCACGGGGTCCGTGCCCTGTACTGAAAAATCAGAATTTAACATTTCAAGGCTGTAAACATGAGATATACAACTCTTATTCAATCTCAAACCTCATTTACATGCATTCTGATTCAACTACACAGTCATAAACATGTAAATTAATCCCTTCATCTAGGATACACGACATCAAATATAAACGAGTATTCTCAAACATATATACAAAGGTTCTTATTTGTATTATAACATGTTTAACAACTCAAAATACATGTTTTCTTCCTTAAAAACCCGAGTCCTCACATGCTAAAATTCTATCTCGAGCTATCCCTGTCGCTTCTGGCCAGCTCCTGCCCCACCTATTGCCATGCACATATACAAAACACAGCAATAGCCGGATAACTCCGGTGAGAATAAATCTCAGTATAAATAACAAAACATGCAATATAATAAACATGAATGCAATGCATGTTTCAATGGAAGGCTATCAAATCTTATTTCAACTGAATATTAGTTCTTGGGATCCCGAGAAAATAAAATCTTCAACAAACACCAACTCACCCAATCGAGGTGAAGTCAAATACTTTATTTTCTCTGACTTTGGTGCAACTATAGTGAGTCTTCTAGCTCTGGAAGTAAGTCTACATTTCATGCCACTCAACTACAGTCCTCCAAACGTCATATGCACTCTAGGCCTTTCAACCCTCTGTGCTTTTCAGGCTGGAGTTCAAGATGAATACAACATAATCTGTATGCATTAAAGACTGTAAAACATCTTGAACATCTAAGCACATAAGCAAGGAAATCATCAAATCATCTAATCACATAAAAACAAAAAATCAAACACGTATGTGATTAACAAGGGAATACTCGAAACAATAGCTATTTCGAGTGTTCTATCCCATCTGGATTAGCTGTAATTTATACCTTTTAATATCACGTCTGAAAGTACTTCAAATCTGCAATTACATCAATGATAATTCATATCAAAAGGCTGCTCAACTTCTCAACTCAATCTCAAGTGCAAATGCTATCAAACCTTTCTTCAAATCCTTCTCGGTTCGACTCGGAGATCTCGAGTTCGGCAAACTTCGATATAAAGCTGAAATGACATGTAGAGTGACTAACAAGATCAGATGCAACTCAAACCATGCTTCTTTCAATCAACAATATCAAAGTCTTGTCATTTTGCGAATCGACGGCATAACGGCTAAAAACCGGCAACCGAATCAATATCACAATCAATATATCAATCACTACAACTCATAATCTTCAAGATATCAACATGTAATCACACGTCCAACACAAAATCAGAATTTGGAGATTTTTGAAAGAAATTCATATAAAATCTGAACAACAGTCTTTTTTCGAACCATTTTCGAATACGTAACCGATACTAGCTCAATCACATATAAAATCAAAAATAACAACAACCCATTTTCAACATAAAAATAAAATCTGAGAAAAGTGAATGAAACTTGTACCAAAACGAAGCTTTCGGAGCGATGATCGCAGATATATATTTATCTCGAATTTCTAATGGCCGGATCACAAGATATCGGAGCTTTTGGAGACAAAAATGGCGTCTTGGATAGGTTCAGCCGTGTTCTCTGCCTTTTCATTTTTAATTCTGATGCTTCACGTTGAAAAGGGCTGAAAATAGATATATCTTTAGATAATTATCAGTCAAATTGCAGTTTAGTCCCTAAACTTTTGACTATTTGTAATTCAGTCCCCGAAGAAGCGATTTAATTCAATTTCAATCCTTATTCATTTAAGAATATTAGAATTTAATTCTAAACTCTAAATATTCCCAAATTAAATATTTTCGGATTACAATTAAATAATTTCGAGCCTTTCATAGCTTTTCATAAACCACCCTCTGCTCCATGACTTTAGAACCCATACCAATGAAAATTTTGTCGTGTAAATGTTTAAGAAGGTCCACCTCCACACATACCCTGGCCATCGTCAAACGTTCTCCCTTTGACGTAGCTTCATCCATCTTCAAAGGCTTCCCAACAAGGTTGGCCACCGAATAGAGGTGCTTCTTGTCAAATAAAGATATAGGCAGGTCAGGAAACCGTACCCATACTGGAACAATTGAGCATTCTCGTTGATAATCAAAATCTGGAGTCCATTTGAAAACTCGAAGAACATAGCCCTCTAAAAACCATCTACCTTTGCCCCAAAAGCGAGCCATATCCTCCTCTAATTTGAAGTCTATGAATAAAAACCCTGGTCTCAAGAATTTAACGCTGTAAGGCCCTCAAAAACCAACGGCAGAAAACGCTTGCAAAGTTTTTTTTCGTCGGCCATCCACCGGAAAATTTCCCGATCAAAGCATGTGGATGAGCATTCGTCCTCTAAAAAAAAATATTCCAGGAGAGTTCTTATAAAGAATCATGGGTTTGATCGAGGGTGCCTCATCGCCCGACATTTATGATTTCTTTAGCGTACATGGAGATGAAGCCATGAAAGCCGAATCATAGGTTTTATTCCTAATGTCCGGCGGCTCCGGTTCCGGCGCCGACGAGCCGTCGTGTTGTAGAATGCACCTAGGGTTGCCGTCGCTCATGGAGCTATACCAGTTTTAGTAATTTTTTTCCTTTCTTTTGGTAATAGTTTCTGGGATTGTGTTCTTGAGTTACTGTGTATGTGTTTGTCTGGTAAATGTTCTCGAAATATTTTCCCTAGTTTTAATGGTATGCACTAACTTTTTACTCATACTCAAGTACCATGGATTAAAATCCCAAACTTTGATATCAATATACCAAAACTAAAAATTGGATAACTTAGTAAACCAAAAAAGTCCTTCTCCACACATACATACGCCTTTTGAAGAAATAATATCAACAATGGCAGAATGACATCGAGTCTGAGATCCATTAAAATTCAAATTTCATCGCATCCATTTCTTAAAAAATCAATCGTTCGTTAATTTTGTTTCTCCCACGATAAAATTAAAATTTTTTATTAATTACGGCATTGACAACGCTCCTGTTCGAGGTCTGGATCCGGAAGGCAGACCCCATATCGGCAACCTCCTTCAATGCAGAATCCGTCGCAGTAATTTGGCGGGTCATCTCCATCATCACAAGGACGACCAATGTAATAGATACCATTGTTACAGTTAAGCTTCGACTTCCCTTGAACATAAAAATGATTATTACCTTCAAGCAAAAGGATATATGCAACCACACGTTAAAAAAGATCAAGAATTAATTCATATCTAATCGACAAATTATTTTATATATTTATTGGAAAATCAGAATAATATTGTCTAAATATTAATATAAAGGTTGAAAAAAAATACACACCTACGTAAAAGATGACCGCAAAGATGAGAATTAGCTGCAAAACCCTAAAGTTTGCCATTTTCATATTCTCTATTGTGGGTTTTTATTGTTTAAAACTTTAAAGATTGATTGCTCGACTTTGAATTGTTTAGTACAAGTATATATAAAAGCATTCGGTTGTATAATTGACAGGTACAAGTTTCTTTTATTTAAAAATGGAAATGAAATTATATTTTGAAATCAATGAAATGTTGCTATTATATTAAAGGTGGGTGCCCAATAAATTTAAAAATCGTTTTCTAATCAATTTGCATGATGAAGATTTTTTCGAAATTACAATTATAACCTTTTTCTTTTTGAAAAAAATTACCGTTAAGTATCATTGCGGGGAAATCGCTAAAAAAAATCCCGAACACCAAATAAACTTCAGTATCTATGTCAGAACTTGTCGTTGTTCAGTCCCCATTTAAGTTTATGAACTCCCTGCCGAACACCAAAATACCAAATACCCTTGTATATAATTGAAAATCCACTACTCCTTTTATTATTTTAAAACAAGGACAATTTATATGATACTATATAATATTTCTTCCTCAACTTCATTTCCAGCGTTCTCCTTTCCCTACTTCAACTTCGAATTCAACCCTCTACGTGCATCCACGTCCTTGTACCATATTTTTTCCAAATTTGAAGGGAATAATTGGAGAGGCGAAAGAAGTTAATTTTGAGTGAAGACAATGCAGAAAATCGAAGGAAAAACCAATGAATGTGAGTAGAATGTTCGAATTTTTTAGGCTCAAACTTTATGTTTTTTCCTCTGAAATTGCACGAGCAAGAGTGAGTTAGAGTTTTATATATCCTTTTAAATTGAATGATTCCATGAAATATGTGTGTGTTGTGGTACTCAATCTACCGACTAATTTTATCTCCAAAATCTAGGGTTTAGTTTTATCATGAGATGATTTGTGTTTCCTTTTTTAAATTCTAGATTGATACGCGTTTATTCCTTATAGTACTCAATTATTATAATTTCATGCCCAATTTTCAATGTTTAGTTCATAATTCGAAATTTTGTTCAATTTTTTAGAAATTTTTTTGGAAATTCTTTAAATTATTGAATGTTTCAGAAAATATTCTTAGTTGAACCATGAAAGAAAACAAATCCTATAACTAGGAATATGAAGAAATCTAGGCCATGAATGGGAAGAATTTGCATGTATTTAGATTTTATTATATTATTTTTAATTGGAGATTATTTTTATGATGCATTGATTGTTTTTATTTGAAAGTTTGTTAGGATTTGAGAGTGTTTGTATTACTTGGTCATACTGTATTTCAATAACTTTTAAGATTGTCCATGTTATATTTCAATATATGTTATTGAAGTGTGTAAATATTTATGTTATTTGCAAATACATTTTTTGGACCGTTTGCATGCTTCATCTTTCAAATTATTTTTTTTATTGAAAATGAAAAGATGGTGATAGGATCTTGTGTCAGTAAGGTGCAACCCTCAATCGTGATGTTTATAAACGTACATGGTTGGGTGTCCAGCCCATGACACGAATTTCATCTTCGGATATAAACAAGATGTGAAGATGAACAAAGATTGAGTCCATAGACGGTGATTATATCATCAAATGCAAATGGATTCTTGGAGTAAAAATTGAGTAATTTATTTATTTATTTATTTATTTTTATCTATGCTTATAATTTGTAGTTTGGGAGTTTGAACTTTTATATTTTTTTTAATCATCATGGAGTTTTGTAATGCTAGTATACATTATGTGCTGATTAAACACAACGATGGGATCGCTTGAGTGTAGGGGTGGAAAGGGAGAATATACTTCAAAAATTATGCTCAACTAAAATTGATTAGAACACAATCGGGTTTAGCGATTGAATTATTTCTTTCTTGGTGTCTATGTAAGTTGACAAATAAACTGGTTATGCGTAAAAAATGTGAAAGAACAGATTCTAAACAACGAGTATAGAAAAGTATGCAAGACTAAAAGACAGAGATAAACTGAAGTAAGAACACAATGAAATGTTTATGGATGCAAAGATTTCAAAAACTTCTGCGTCAACTCTCTTCCTCTTTGGAAGGATAACACTAGAATACTTTGAATTTTACAATCAACTTACAAAATCCCACTCCAAGACTAGCACTTATACAAATCACCTATCTCAGAACTCCTAGTAAACACAATACAAAAGCAGTCCTCGACTGAATGAAATACATGAGCATCACAACTAGATTACGAGTGCACAAGTTGATCCTTAAATGATCGAATAAGAACTAAGAAAGTGTGATTCGAGTTTATTGATCAGTTAAGCTTGAAAAGCTTTAAAATATTGGTTGCAATAAGAGACCAGATAATGCGAGAGTGTTCAAAAATGACATAGAGCCTTGCTCAACTGATCGAATTTTCTATATATAGGCTTGGGTGCCAACGGTTATTATTTTAAATGTTCACTGAAATCCTCAAATTATTCTCGTTGCACTGTTTTTATATGCCATATCAACATTCTCTGCAAAAAGTACATTTTGAATATGCGACGATCGTTACAGGAATGTCTGAGTGCGGATGATCTTATCCGCTATGGTAAACTATGCGATAGTCTGAGTATCTTCTGAGTAAGGGCTTCAGTTTACTGATAGTGGCAATTTAGAGATAAACTGAGGATAATTGGATGTAGTAACAGTTTAGCAAAGGTAAACTGATATAACTTTGCAGTTGGTCGATTGAGCAGTTCACTTCACTTCACTTCACTTCACTTCACTTAGTTTCTGTGATGCGTGAGAAGTTTAGCGATGCTATCAGTTTATCGATGCTATCTGTTTAACGAAGCTATCAATTTAGCGATTTGACGATGCTCGTACAGTTTTAGATTTTCTATTGTCACAATGCCCAAACACCTAAACTTAAAATCTCCAACTATTTTCCCCTTTTCAGTGTTTGATAAAACATAGGCTTATCACAACTTCGTTTACCTGTTAGCTGAGGTAAACTGATAAGTTTTACTATCTATAAACTTTGAACTTTGTTATGATATTATTTCCGTCCTTTTTGACAAACTCAATAGATAATTTGTCCAAACGTTCAATTGTTCTTCGAATAACGATAATTCCGTAAAAAGTGTTGATAACATAGTAAAAGATGAATGTCTATTGTTGACTGGGTAGTAATGAGAAGTGTTTTGAGGGCGACGGACCAAAGGATGTCTGCTAGACTAGCCCTGATGGCCATCTCTTGACTGACTGGATCATGGGAGCGCCTGATGGTACAAAATTTGGCCAGTAAGCGAAGATAGAGATTCTATCTGATTTGACATTCTATAAAAGTTTGTAGTCAATGTTTCTTTTAATATAATGAGTGAACTTCAGTGGAAAGAAAATCCACTTTAGTTTCAAGGGAGGCATGTGATTGCTGCAGTTGATTAAGAGAAGAGTTTGTAAGATTGAACTAGTGCAGACTTTTGAAAAGCAAGGTGAATTGCTTCTACAACATAGCTACTTTGTTGGTCATTGAATTTCGAAGCACCAAAATATGATCTCCAGATTTGATTTGATAATTCTTGATGGCTTGAATGTTTGCGAAGAGAGAGACCAGTGATGATTCAATGTTATCGAGGTAAATATTCAATTCATCAGCCTCCTCTCCTTCAGGTTCTTGAACTGGCTCAATAATCTCATCAACAATCAAAGAAAGTCCTCCTTGACAAAGTTTGCTAAATAAGGTAGACTAGTGAGCTTTGGTCAGGAAAACTTCTTCTTCTTCTTCTTCTTCTTCTTCTTCTTCTTCGATCTTATCACAATATTTCTCTTTAATTATTAGTTCTTATTCCTCAATTTTCCGCTTTCATTTGCTTGATTCAAAAGCAACTTCTTTTTTTGTTTGTGGAACAGATATGTGTGTAGATGACAATGTCACAAACTAATTCATTGTTTCTACTTCGAAGGATTCATTAGTTTTGGTACTTTAATTTGAACTTTGAAGCTTGACTGATGAAGAAGCACTTTCAAATTGATATTCATGCGAAGTGAAGAAAAATGGAGGAATGTAGAAAGTCTCTGGCTTGGCGACTGAGTGTTGATAAACAATTAGAGCCAGACTGTGTTCCTCAACATTTTCTTGTCTAAGTGATTCATCACTTGGACTGTGAACGAACAAAATTGGTTAAAAATGGTGGTTCATCTCATCATCAACAGATTGTGCCAAACTTTCTTATGTTGCAGTGTGAGTCATTACTTGTTTCATAGCTTCATCGACATTCATGAGGGTGATTTTTGGTAAGGAATAATCATGCACTTGAGTGACATGAACTGGATTTAGCATTGTTGTGGATTATACCGAAGCGAACATGACGATAATAGAAATTTTGGAATAAAATAATCTTCTTGAACACCAAAGATTTACGTGGTTCACCCAATATAGGCTACGTCCACGGAGCTGCTGCAAATCTTTATTATCGGAAAAATATTACAAGTGTATACAAAACACTATATCTCTCCACAACCAAGCCTCGAGTATTACCGAGAAAATATTTCTCTAACTCACACAAGAGATCACCGAAAAAAAAGAACAACTCTTTTTTTCTACTCTCTATTTTCTTCTCTACTGTCAATACAAAAGAGAAGAATGAGATACAATAACTGAAATAAGGGAGCTCTATTTATAGTAGATCCTTCATTCTTCTTTCTTCAAACATTTGATGTGGGATTCTTTAATGGACCTCACCCTTAACAATTCTCCCACTTGAAGACTTGATTTCAATCATGGCTTCAGACAGTCAATGCAGCAACTCATCCCTCCTTGCTTATACTTGCAATCCAACTGAAGTCGAACACAACTTCAGTTTGTCAGTGGTCACCGCCTTTGTGAACATATCAGCTGGATTTTTACTTCCAAAAATCTTCTCAAGCATCAAGATTCCATCTTCCAAAACGGATCTGATAAAATGGTACCGAACCTGTATATGCTTCGTCCTAGCATGATAAACAGGATTCTTTGCCAAATGAATAGCACTCTGACTGTCACAGTGTAATGTGCTATCCTCAAGCTTCTGACCCAACTCTTCAAAGAATGATCTCAACCAAATCATCTCTTTGTTCTTTTCCGTGACTGCAACGTACTCAGCTTCAGTAGTCGAAAGTGCAACAATCTTTTGCAACTTGGACACCCAACTTACTGTCGTACCACCCAATGTGAACACATATCCAGTAGTACTCTTTCTGCCATCTAAGTCACCACCCATGTCGGCATCGACATATCCTTGTAAGTCCTGATTAGTCCTCTTGAAGCATAGAGATAAACCAGCAGTACCTTTCAAGTATCTGAGAATCCACTTCACTGCTTCCCAGTGTTGTTTTCCCGGATCGCTCATAAACCTGCTCACAACTCCCACTGCATGTGCTATGTCTGGTCTGGTGCACACCATTGCATACATGATGCTTTCGACAGCAGAGGCATAAGGAATCTTATTCATATAAGCATGCTCCTGCTCCGTCGATGGTGATTGGATTTTGGTTAGTTTGAAATGACTAGCCAAAGGAGTACTAACTGGTTTAGCTTCATCCATGTTGAATCTTCTAAGCACATTTTTCACGTACTCTTCCTGAGATAACTTCAAGACTCCGTTCACCCGATCTCTTGAGATCCTCATTCCAAGGATTTTCTTTGCAGCACCCAAATCCTTCATTGCAAATTCTTTTGATAATTCTCTCTTGAGTTTATCAATCTCCACCAGACACGATCCTGCTATCAACATGTCATCCACATATAGCAGTAGAATGATATAAAAACCATTAATCTTCTTCATATAACAACAGTGATCCGCCTGACAACTCAGGAAACCGTTGTTATTCATGAATCCATCAAACTTCTTGTACCACTGTCTTGGAGCTTTTTTGAGACCGTACAAGCTTTTTTGAAGTTTGCATACCATTTTCTCCTTCCCTCGTACTTCAAATCCCTGTGGCTGCTTCATATAAATTTCTTCATCCAAGTCACCATGAAGAAACGCCGTCTTTACATCCAACTTCTCCAGATGTAAGTCTTCCTTAGCCACTAGTTCAAGTACAGTTCTGATAGTGGTTAACTTCACCACTTGAGAGAAAATCTCGGTATAATCAACGCCTTCCCGCTGTTGAAAACCTTTTACAACAAGTCTCGCCTTGTACCGCTTGCTACCGTCAACTTCTTCTTTGATCCGATACACCCACTTGTTGTGTAATGCCTTTTTGTCTTTCGGAAGTTCTGTTAACTCCCAAGTCTGATTGGATGACAGTAAATCCATCTCGTCTTTCATGGCTAACTCCCACTTGATTGAATCATCATTTTGCATCGCTTCATCAAAGGTCTCTGGTTCACCTTTATCTGTCAGCAAAATATAATGAAGTGCAGGGGAGTATTCTGAGGTGGTCTGATTGTTTTTGACGATCTCCTGAGTTCAATCACCGGAGTTTGTGGATCAACTTCTTGTGCAGTTTCTTCTTCCTACTTACTATCCTCCGACTCATTCATAGGAATATCTATCAATGGCACTTCATTTGACTTCTGGACTTCAGGACATTTATCTCCTGCTGCAATGTCTGACTTGTCCTTGTACAAAACTTGCTCATTGAAAATGACATCTCTGCTCCGAATGATCTTTCGATTTTGGTCATCCCAGAACCGATAACCAAAATCATTATCTCCATAACCAATAAAGAAACATTTCTTTGATTTCGGATCAAGTTTCGTTCTACTGGCTGAACCGATGTGAACATATGAGAGACAACCAAACACTTTCAAGAACGAAAGGTTTACTCCTTTGCCGCTCCAGACCTCCTCTGGTATTCTGCAATCAAGTGGTACCGAAGTCCTTTGTTGATCAGATATGCTGCAGTGTTAACTGCATCAGCCCAGAATGATTTCGGCAGTCCTGCGTGCAATCTCATGCTCCTGGCACATTCATTCAGGGTTCTGTTCATTCTTTCAGCCACACCATTCTGTTGAGGTGTACCAGAAATGGTTTTCTCCATCTTGATCCCGTTTTGTGCACAATACTTCTTGAACTCAAAATCTTCATATTCTCCTCCGTTATCAGACCGTAAGCACTTCACTTTTAAGTTGGTCTCATTTTTCACCATGACTTTCCACCTCTTAAAGGTTTCGTAAACATCAGATTTATTTTTTAAAAAATAAACCCAAACCTTCCTGCTCGAATCATCAATAAATGTGACATAATATCGCGAGCCGCCAAGGGATGTCACAGGAGATGGTCCCCATACATCAGTATGAATTAAATCCAACTTTGCTGCTTTTGGTTCTCTTTCTCCTTTCGAAAATCTCTCCCTTTTCTGTTTTTCAAGAACATAACTTTCACACAATTTGTGTTCGACAGTTTTTAACTCCGGTAGTTTTCCTTTTGATATCAGCATCTTCATTCCCTTCTCACTCATATGTCCAAGTCTACAATGCCATAGACTTGAGTTGGCTCCAGCATCCACAATTGCTAACATTTCTCTGCAACTGGAAGTCATATAAAGAGTTCCAATTTTTGTTCCTCGAGCAATAATCATGGCCCCTTTGCTAACTTTCCAAGAGCCATCACCAAAGGTCACTTTATGGCCTTCGTCATCGAGCTGTCCCACTAAGATTAGATTCCGGGTCAACTTTGGTACATACCTCACTTTGTTGAGCTTCCAGATAGATCCGTTTTAAATTTTCAAACTGACATCACCCATACCAGCTATTTCCAAAGGTTTTCCATCAGCGAGGAAAACTTTTCCATAATTACCAACAGTGTAATTACTGAATAGCTCAAGATCACTAGTGGTATGAAACGAAGCTCCCGAATCCATAACCCAAGAATCAACCGAGCTTTCCATGGATAGTACTAAGGCATCATGTACATTTTCAGTAACAACATTTGCATTATTCTTGGGTGATTTGCACTCCTTTTTCATATGACCAGTTTCACCACAGCTCCAGCACTTCAATTTCTTTTCAAAAGTATTTTTGTCTTTTCCAGTTCTTGATTTGGATCTGCCACGCCATTGGTTAGAACCTTTTTCGCTGCTCCTGCCTCTATTCTCGAGATTAAGAGCAGATCTCGATGATGTCGCTTCTCCCGAATCCATCCTGCGAACTTCTTCACCAAGAATTCGATCTCTGACATCATTGAATTGTAATTTTCATTTGCCAGCAGAATTACTAACCGCTGCCCGCATCGGCTCCCAAACATTTGGTAAATACGCCAAAAGAATAAGTGCACGGATCTCATCATCAAACTTGATTTTCAACGATGTTAAATGGGAAAAAATCGTGTTGAATTCATTGATGTGTGACGCCACTGAAGCACCTTCCTCCATCTTCAAGTTGAATAACTTTTTCATGAGGAACACTTTATTATTTGCTGATGGCTTCTCGTACATGTCCGAAAAAATGGACATCATCTTCTTCGTGGTTTTTGCCTCCGCCACGTTGTGTGCCACGTTCTTTGTTAGGGTCAATCGTATTACACCTAACACCTATCGGTCAAGGAGCTCCCACTCATCATCCTTCATCTTTTCTGACTTCTCCCCGGATAGAGGTTGATGTAGCTTCTTGCTGTACAAATAGTCTTTAATCTGTAACCGCCAGAACGTGAAATCTATACCGTCGAACTTATTGATTCCAGGTCCCGATCCGTCATTTCCGGCCATCGCTTCTCCTGCCTTAATAAAATTTCAAAAAAAATTTCTCCAAGGCTCCCGAATACCGTAACAGCTCTGATACCAGTTGTTGTGGATTATACCGAAGCGAACATGACGATAATAGAAATTGCAGAATAAAATAATCTTCTTGAACACCAAAGATTTACGTGGTTCACCCAATATAGGCTACGTTCATGGAGCTGCTGCAAATCTTTATTAACAAAGAAATATTACAAGTGTATACAAAACATTATATCTCTCCACACCCAAGCCTTGAGTATTACCGAAAAAATATTTCTCTAACTCACACAAGAGATCACCGAAAAATAGAACAACTCTTTTTTTCTACTCTTTATTTTCTTCTCTACTGTCAATACAAAAGAGAAAAATGGGATACAATAACTGAAATAAGGGAGCTCTATTTATAGTAGATCCTTTATTCTTCTTTCTTCAAACATTCGATATGAGATTCTTTAATGGGCCTCACCCTTAACAAGCATTTTCTCTGTGTGATCATCTACTGATTTCATATGCTTTGAAGCAGTTTCTCTGTCAATTTCTTGAAAACAAATTGGTCAATTGTGTGTTCAGAAGATTTAGCGATCTCTGGTTGAACTTTATTGGAAGATGATTTAGATTTTGACTTGCAACTTGAAGGATTGTAAGCTTCTGGAATAACAAGTTCTTTGTATTCTTCCCAAACTCTAAGTCGCCTTTGTGATGATGAAAGTTAAGTGTCCAATTGAGTGAATACAAACCGATCTTCATATGCAGTTCTAGAAGTTGGATCATAGTTCATTTGCAGTTCCGCATGAATTTGGGTTAGTTCTTGATCCTCATCAGTTCAAAGAAATACTATCTTCTACCGAGAGAAACTGAGATATCAATAGTCCTGACAGTATTTGAACAGTTTCTTCTAAAAATATGTATGTCCTTAATTTTCCCTTCTTTTTCAGTTTACGTGCCAATGTAGATGTCCTGTATTTGCACCATTCATCAAATACAACTTCAATGGTGTTTTTAGCGTACTCCAACACCTCATTCATTGTTAAGTCAATTTAGAATTGAATGTCATTAGTCGGCCTATCATCATCAGAAGATTAATGAATTTTTCGCATTGCAGTTTTATTTCTGCATATATCACCCCTACGTTGACGACAGTATGAATCTGGGCATACATGGGGACATTTAGATGAGAACGAAAAATATTTTTACTACAAATAGTTTTTGGTAAGAAGTTTAATAATAGTCTCTTCCATTTTCACTAAATTCAGGGAGCGGGAATAACTCCTAATTCAGTTCAGTTTCTTCTCGAAATTAAACCCATTACCTCACAAATTATTGGTTTTTAACGACTTTGGAATTAATATTATTTTCTCTATAAAGTTAAGATTCAGCGTGCTTTAAAAAAATAATTTTATAAGTCTTCGTTTGTAAATCAGTTCTGTTCTTCTTATCATCATTAATTTCGTAGTTATCATTGTTAAAATATTATTTAGTTTGATTAAGCCTGTTTGTAAGTGTTTAAGGATGTGGTGCATTGATTGGGTTTAATATGAAGAATATTGGGAATCGGTGTACTGTATGGATTTCCTATACATGAATTAAATAGTTATTTTAGCTTTATTTTGGTATTAGTAAATTAGCAGAAAGTAAATCTGTTTTAAATCGGCGTAGAGATAGTAATGAAGACAAACTTGCAAAAATATTGTCAAAATATTTCTGCTCCGAGTTATGGTGTTACCAATTCATTGATCAGTTTACTCATGTGCCAAGTGTAATAATAATAATTAAAACAGTTCAAATATTTTCATTTGTATTTTGGTTTAAACATTGAAGATATATAAATGGCAACCTGGGGAAGAGGAACAATTAAAGGCAACATGGAATTCGTATTGTCAAGAACTATGCATAAAACTATTGCACAAATGGAGAAAAATGATTCATCCGCCAACACAAGTTCCTGGGAAATGTATGGGCTGCATGACAAATTGTTTGGAGCGGATAAAAATGGGAAAAAAAGTCAAAGACAACTAAAAATAGCAGAAATAGTGAGGTGGTCTGGTCCAGGCACTGGAGTTACTAATCACACAGCTGGTTCACACTATATAATTGAGCATACTTTGAAACTGGTAAGTTTAATAATAATATATTTCATTCGTTAATATTACCAACCTAACATTTTTTAACTTCTTTGTCTATGGGTCAGATTTAAAACATAAAACTGATTGCTGGGAGGTGTTTCGTATTACATATCATCACAAGGATGACACTTTTGTTGATGTTCGATCTCAGGCTGTAGATGTAAGTAATAAAAAGTTAGTACTCTTGCAACCTATCGTCATTATTCTATGGATGTACTCTTGTTGTGTAATGGAATCTTCTTAGTATTTATTGATGATCAATTCTGTTCAATTGTATTCTTAACTTCTCTTTACAAGTTTAAGAATTAGAGGGTGACAATATCTTTGTGACCAAATAATTTAAAGTTATTTATATATCATGATCGAGAGCCATTGGATTATTCATCCTCAGTTTGCTGTTGGGAAACTTGGATCTTGATCTTTGTTAGTGTCAGTGAGGGATCTTGCTGAATAAGAGTAGGAGTTTTGACCAAGTGGATGACCTGTTTCAGCTCCTATACTGCTTCTCTCTATAACTGGACCATATTTCCTTTCATTTTGGAAAGTTTTCTCTTACTCTAAAATCTAACCATTGTTTTGGATTCAGATCATGTTCGAGTAGTGTTGGGAATTTATTGCACAATATTTTCGAATATTCATTATGATAGTTTTTTTTTTCATATTTGTGTTGATGAATACTTGACATATCACCTATAGATTTTTCGTTTACATAGGATAATATGATGTGAGAATTGCCGAGAAATCTCAAGCTAATATAGAGGGGGAGGAGCTACATACTCCATCACATGATGTCATAAACGACATATATTACGAGGTGATTAAAGGATGAAGAAAAATTGCTAGTCTCTATTTTAGAGACTGAAGTTGTAACCTCAGTCACTAATTTAGAGACCGGTTCGTGGTGTCAGTCTCTCACAATTAGCGAGAAAGGTTATTGATACCGATCAAATCAGTCTCTAATCTTTCTCTAATTGTAAATATTGACCGACTAGAGACCGATCCACGTTTTTCTTGTAGTGAAATAGTTTTCACTATAAACAATAAGGGATGAGACGTGCCTATTGTTATGTATATTGTTATGTACCAGCAATTTAGTTAACTAAAGTATCATCTTTGAGGTAAATTTTTCATATACCAGTCTATGTGGGACAACACTTATACTTATGCTGTATTAAAACTTGGCCCAGATAGTCGATAATATCAAAAAGTTTGGAGATATTTATTTGTCATAAATTATTGTGTTAGAAATATTCGTCATCTTTTTCGAGAGATTGAATTAAATTTAAAATTAAAAAAATAATTTTATAATAATTTTTTTATGTTATGGCTGATATGATTATTGAATTTAAAAACGTTAACAACATATTTTAAAATAAAAAAAAATTAGTTTTAAAAAAATTATATATCTGATTATAAAAAAACACATCATGATATCAAAGTTACTTACTCTAAACTCCTCCACTTTAATAAAATAGTACTGATAATAAGAATAGAGTTCCTTGGCACAAGTCTGCTAATATATGAAGTATTATTTTAGGTTAAATAATTTTGTGAAAAATATTTAGATATTATATTAAAATTTTAAAATAACAACTGATTTAATAAATCATAAAGATAAAGATGAGAAATTATTTTATTAGGATAAGATATGTAGATAAGATGAAAATTTATTAAAATAGGTTTAACAACATATTTTAAAATAAATAGAAAATTTTTTAATTTGAAAACATGATATATTTGATTTATCAAAAAACACATCATAATATCAAAATTAGTTACTCTAAACTCCTCAACTTTAATAAAATGGTACATATAATAATAACTAGAGTTCCTTGGCACAAGAAGTCTGCTAATATACGAAGTATTATTTTTGGTTAAATAATTTTTGTTAGAAAAATCTAGATATAATATTAAAATTTAAAAATAACAACTGATTTTTATAATAATTCCATCTATTTATGAGTAATATAATTATTTAAAAATAATTCAAGAATATAGATAACGATAAAAATATATTTAATTGAGATTTATATATATATATATATATATATATATAATATAATTATATAATAAGATATATATTTATATAATAATACGTATATATTTAGTCTTTCTAACAGATAAAATAATTAAAATATTAACATATTTTTCATATAATAAATCATTTCTACGTAGAATACTAGTATTATGTAATAATTCCTATTCGGTCCACAGAAAAGTTTTAATATGTGATTTTTTATTTTGATTTTGAAGATTCTGGTTAATACTTTTACATATGAATTGTTTTAGCGTATATTATTAATATGAACCTTTGTATTTGGGCCATTTACTCCTCGATTCAGTATCTTAGGTAGATTTATTGATCCCACATCGCCCTATTAAAAACATAATATGTCTTTAATATATGAGTTTTGCCGCATACCTTATCGCCGGGCTCAGTCGCGAGGGTCTGTAACCTAAGTAGGGGCAATAAGGTTGGGGAATTGAAAAATGAACACACTATCCTCCGAGGGTTGGGGAGATTGGTCAGGCACTGGAGGAGGAGAGAAGCCACCGATTACTGGTTGTGGCGAACCCCTCCCACCGCATACCAATCACCGTAAATTAATGGTAGCATCTCTTGACTGCTGGCTTTACAGAGTAGCATCCTATCAGCATCACCTCCCCGTAGATGGTGTTTCCACCTCATTCCCACCCCGAACTTTTTCTCTAACATTATAGAAAATCAATGGGTAAATTTAGGTTTTTCTTTTCTTTTCTGTTTTTTGACAAAATCACTATTGCTAATGGGTAAATTTTTATTTTTTTCCCTTTTTGCAGAATTAATTGCTATAGCATTGCAATTATTTCTTTTAGATAATTTATTTTCAAGGTATCTTTATTTTTAAACTTTTACCGTGTTAAATCAAAATTGGATCAATGTTGTTATATTATACGTGAAAATATAGAAAATATTGTTATTGCTATTCTTTTAGGAGTGATTTTTTTTTTTTTTTTACGATAAAACTTGTAATCTTATTGAACAAAAATGAGGTATTTGTTTACAAGATCTACCAACCAATATGGAGCCTTTCATGCCAAATGCCGGCCCATGTTCGCATAACCAGAAGAAGACATCAACTATGTCCAGAAGTTTACCCTGTTAATTAAGGAGCGGCCAAAACATTGTTCCCTTTTTAATTTTTAATATTTATTAATTAATTATTTTGGAAAATTTATTTTGGCTTGCACTTAAAGCCTGGTGGTGCAAGTTCGAATCCTGGGAAGGACAAAAACTCTCCTTTCCAGGTGGAGAGAAGGTCATGAGTATGGGTCTGGGCCCCCAGAGCAGAAGGCCAGATAGGCCAGAAGCAGAGGGACGCACCCAGCCCATTAAAGCCTTACTCATGTGAAAGTTTGTCCAATCTCACATAAATGTACCCTCGAGGAGAGGTTCTGAATGCATAGAGCTCCATATCTTCACCTAACCACTCTAGAACACTTTGGGCTATAGTTAGAACTCTTTCACCTTAATGGCAATTTTCCAGCACTACTTCGCCTCCATCACCGCCCTCACCAACATAAACTTGGAGATAATAAGATCATTGATCAACTAATAGTGATTTGAATAGAGAAATATGTAATTTCGAAAACAAAACAATACTTCGGGCTCAGCTTCATCCCATAAGTCAATTGGTTCCACCTCTCCATTAGAATCCTTAAAAGCTTCACGCATTCATAAACAGACCAGAGCAAACGTACCATTAAAATATGAAAACATAGAAATGGTAATATTAGGGAAAAATTGCTGAAATATGGTCCAAGATTATAATATGATCGCAATTTTATTTAAAGCATTATAAACAATTTGTAATCAGCTGAAAAGTTCAAAAAGCAATTATTTCAAGCATTAGAATGAAAACTACAGTATAACATTCACTTCCCACTCAAAAGAGAACCCCAAAAAAAATATTTTTTCCATTCAATAAAAATATGTTTATTGAAAGACATAATTCCACTCACACGTAAAGTCGAGGTAATATAGTGATTTGTTGGAAATATTGAATGAATTATGATTGTTGGAAGAAATGGGCTTGAAAGGATTTGAAATGATTGACCCAAATGGCTTGAAACACTTGTCCCAAGTATTGAAAAATTCAAAAATTTGGTGAAATAAATTGGAGGGAAATGGGGAATTGGTTGTCCCACATTGGAACAACTCCAATTTGTTGTTCACCTTAAATAACCCATGTTTGGTTTATGGGATTGGGCCCTTAGGGCATCGGATGTTTTGTAAAGGGGCAAAACGCTAATCGATGCAACAAACACACGCGCGGCCGGCCGGCTCGGCGAGGCGAGGTCTTATGATAAATTATTCTTTTTGGATAAAATTTATTTAAAATAATATTTTATTAGGCTGCCTAAAATTACCGCCCGAGCGCACCTTCTGTGTTCTGAAAAGAAAGTCACGAGTCTTTCTGGGCTTTTTCTGTCATGGGTTGCATCCTTATGCCTTCAAACGTGTTGTTTCGTGTATAAGACTATATATACGTTGGTTATAACACAGAAAAGTTACACAGAAACATCTGATAACGTATATATCAGATTTCTGAAAAATCTCTCCCTCACTTTCTCAAAGAAAAGTTGAAACTTATTTTCGTTCGCTGAAGTTCGTAATATTTATAGTGCTGCTATATCACGATCGTTAGTCGGTGTATCTTAATGACAATTGCCGCCAACGTTGAGCACTGTTAACGGGCAATTTCGTCTTGCAGATAGAGAGATTCTATCACCTCGACTAGTTGTTGTTGGCGTTGCTGCTGTTGTTGTACACGTTTTCAAAATTCGAAGTACACCTTTATAACAATCGCAAGACGAAATTTTGTATTTCTCGGATTCTGAAGATGTCTACCGTTTCATTCACTCCGCTCGCTTCCGCCCCTGCACATGGAGAAAAGCCGCCAAAGTTTTCTGGTGCCGACTTCAAACGTTGGCAGCAGAAGATGCTGTTCTATCTGACAACGCTCAATCTGTCTAGATTTCTGAAGGAGGATCCCCCTATCGTCGTTGTTGGCGATTCTGACACCCAAAGGAGGACCGCTGTTGATGCATGGAACCACAGCGATTTTCTGTGCAGAAACTATATTCTGAATGGCCTTGATGACACTCTCTATAGTGTTTATTCATCAGTCAAGACGGCCAAGGAACTCTGGGATTCTTTGGAGAAGAAATACAAAACGGAAGACACAGGTATAAAGAAGTTCGTGGTTGGCAAATTTCTGGACTTCAAGATGATAGACTCAAAAACTGTAATGAGTCAAGTGCAAGAGATACAAATCATCTTGCATGACTTATTGACTGAAGGGATGGAAATCAATGAACCATTCCAAGTCGCGTCTATCATTGAGAAGTTGCCTCCTATGTGGAAAGACTTCAAAAACTACCTTAAGAACAAACGTAAGGAGTTGAAACTTGAAGATCTTATAGTGCGACTTCGCATTGAGGAGGACAACAGAAATACCGAGGCCAAGTCACATAAAAAGATGGAAACCGAGGCCAAAGCAAATCTGGCGGAGTCTAGTAGGAGTCAAAAGAGGAAGCGCCCCCATGATGGAAAGCAAAAAGGGAAAGCGAAGAAATTCCAAGGAAGTTGCTACAACTGTGGCAAACCGAATCATATGGCATGGATTGCCGACTTCCAAAGAAAACCAACACAAATCAGAAACGAAATCAATCAAACTTGGTTGAACAAAGGTATGTACCTTTAGCAATTTCTGATATTGATTTAAGTGCCGTTATTTGTGAGACCAACATGGTGGATGATCCGAGAGGATGGTGGATTGATACCGGCTCTACGAGTCACATTTGTGCCGATCAAGATATGTATTCCACCTATGCCACCGTTGGGGATCGAAAGTTGTTCATGGGAAACTCCGCAACGTCTGAAGTTGTGGGAGTGGGAAATGTGGTGTTGAAGATGGCCTCGGGTAAAGAGGTGACGCTCAAGAATGTGCTGCATGTGCCAGACATTCGGAAGAACTTAGTTTCTGGTTTACTCTTGAGCAAGGCTGGATTTAGAATGGTATTTGAATCTGATAAATTTGTGTTAACTAAATCTGGTGTATTTGTTGGGAAAGGGTACCAAGATAGTGGTCTCTTTAAGTTGAATGTAATGAATGTTTCCCGCCTTGAGGCGAAGAATAAAGTTATTGGTTCTGCTTACTTGACTGAAAGTTATGATATATGGCATGAACGATTAGGACATGTTAACTTCAACACGTTGCAAAGACTTGCAAATTTAAATGTAATACCTATGTTTAAAAGAAATCCACAACATAAGTGTGAGATTTGTGTTGAAGAGAAAATGGTTAAAACTCCATTTCATAATGTCACGTGAAGTACTACGCCACTTGAATTAATACATACTGATGTATGTGATTTAAAAATGGTACAAACACGAGGTGGAAATAAGTATTTTATAACATTCATTGATGATTGCACCAGATTTTGTTACGTATATTTATTGAAAAGCAAAGATGAAGCAATTGAAGCTTTCAAGAAATATAAGACTGAGATTAAAAATCAATGAAGTTCGAAAATTAAAATGATTCGAAGTGATCGAGGTGGAGAGTATGTGGCTCCTTTTGAAGAATTTTGCTCAACTTCAGGCATCATTCATCAAACGACAGCCCCTTACTCACCTCAATCCAATGGCGTTGCAGAACGCAAAAATCGAACATTAAAGGAAATGATGAACGCGTTGTTAATAAATTCGGGCTTACCTCAAAATATGTGGGGTGAAGCGATTCTCTCAGCAACTCACATTCTAAACCGGATTCCAATCAAAGGAAAAGACGAAACACCATATGAACAGTGGAAAGGTCATAAACCTTCTTACCAATACCTCAAAGTATGGGGGTGTTTGGCTAAAGTAGAAGTACCTAAGCCAAAACAAATAAAAATTGGGCCTAAAATGGTTGACTGTATATTTATTGGTTATGCATACAATAGTAGTGCATATCGATTTTTAGTACATAAGTCAATGATTCCTGATGTACAAGAAGGCACAATTATGGAGTCAAGGAATGCTGTATTCTTTGAAAATATCGTTCCATGTAAAGAAAGGAAAGAAATTAGTTCGAACAAGCGAACTCATGAAAACATAACTGAAACTCCACAAAACAACGAGGAACCACGACGCAGCAAGCGTGTAAGAGTTGAAAAGTCGTTTGGTCCTGATTTTCTAACATACATGTTAGATAATGAACCAAGAACTCTTCAAGAGACTTTATCAAATCCTGAGGCTCCTTTTTGGAAGGAAGCCATACAAAATGAAATAGATTCCATCATGCACAATCATACGTGGGAGTTGGTTGATCTCCCTCCGGGATGTAAATCTTTAGGATCCAAGTGGATTCTTAAAAGGAAATACAAAGAATATGGATCTATAGATAAATATAAAGCTCGATTAGTGGTTCAAGGTTTTAGACAAAAGGAGGGATATGATTTCTTCGATACCTACTCTCCTGTTTCTAGAATAACATCCATTTGTGTTCTCATAGCTATTGCAACATTGCATGATCTAGAGATACATCAAATGGATGTTAAAACAGCGTTTTTGAATGGAGAGTTGGACGAAAAAATATATATAAAACAACCAGAAGGGTTTATTGTACCCGGAAAAGAAGGAAAGGTGTGTAAACTTTTCAAGTCGTTGTATGGACTCAAACAAGCACCTAAACAGTGGCATCAAAAGTTTGACACTGCTATGTTGTCAAATAATTTCACAATAAATGAATGTGACAAATGTGTCTATATTAAAGGTACTACAAATGCATATGTAATTGTTTGCCTTTATGTAGATGACATGTTAATCATGGAAAGCAACCATGAATTGATTGTGAAAACCAAGAAAATGTTGAGACAACATTTTGATATGAAGGATTTGGGATTGTGTGATATAATTCTAGGGATTAAAGTCTCTAGACTTCCTGCTGGAATTATGTTATCCCAATCTCATTATATAGAAAAGGTTCTTGAACGATTTAATGCCACAAATCATCCTTCGGCTAGAACACCTATGGAATTGGGTACACATTTAGCCAAAAATAGAGGAGAACCTGTTTCACAAGTGGAATATGCAAGGGTGATAGGAAGTTTAATGTACTTAACTAACTGTACCCGTCCTGATCTTGCATATACTGTAAACAAACTTAGTCGGTTCACAAGTAATCCAAGTGAGGATCATTGGAAAGCACTAATGAGAGTGCTTGGATATTTGAAATACACTTCTAGTTATGGAATAGTGTATACAAAAAATCCTGCAGTCCTAGAAGGATATTGTGATGCAAATTGGATTTCTGATACGAAAGACTCCAAGTCTACAAGTGGATATGTGTTCACAATCAGTGGAGGAGCGGTGTCATGGAGATCCTCTAAACAAACTTGTATAGCTCGGTCGACTATGGAGTCCAAGTTCATTGCTCTAGATAAAGCTAGAGAAGAAGCCGAGTGGCTTCGAAACTTTCTAGAAGATATTCCATGTTGGAATAAACCGGTGTCTTCCATTACGATTCATTGTGACAGTCAGTCAGCAATAGGAAGAGCACAAAGTAGTATGTACAATGGTAAATCTCGACATATTCGTCGGAGACACAATACCATAAGACAATTGATCTCGAATGGGGTTATATCGGTTGACTATGTGAAGTCAAAGGAAAACCTTGCGGATCCGCTTACAAAAAGTATAAATAGAGATCAAATGTACAAACTACCTGGAGGAATGGGTTTAAAATCCATAAATTAAAAATATTTATAGCGGTAACCCGACCTTGAGAATTGGAGATCCCAAAACCTTGGTTCAATGGGACAACTAAGTTATAAATATTAGTCTGAGTGCTTGGAATTGTTACTTGCTCATTCCTGAAATATCCAAGTATAAATAACCTGCAAAATGTGGTGAGGTTAAGTTTTCTTTTAATGATTCCTATACCTATGAGGTGGACTAATGCAGGATACTCTTGATAGGAGATCACCTATATAAGTGCGAAGTATTGGCCGCTTTGATTGCAACACTTATGAATCTAAGATACGGTCCAGGGCCGAAATGGACACAACGTGAGAACAAAATATGTTAGAGTATTGTTATGTAAGTACTATTGTCTTGGTTTACACAAACGGTTGACTAGTTCAAGACATCGCGTCATTATGCAACTAGTAAATCCGATAGTATTTTACTACGGTAGGTTCAAAGCCACAAGCTACCTATCCTGATGTAACAATAACTCAAAATGACTTTCTAGTGGGAATGCTAATTTACGTGAAATTCATTCATGTGGGGGATTGTTGGAAATATTGAATTAATTATGATTGTTGGAAGAAATGTGCTTGAAAGGGTTTGAAATTATTGACCCAAATGGCTTGAAACACTTGTCCCAAGTATTGAAAAATTCAAAAATTTGGTGAAATTAATTGGAGGGAAATGGGGAATTGGTTGTCCCACATTGGAACAACTCCAATTTGTTGTTCACCTTAAATAACCCATGTTTGGTTTATGGGATTGGGCCCTTAGGGCACCGGATGTTTTGTAAAGGGGCAAGACGCTAATCGATGCAACAAACACACACGCGCGCGCGCGGCCGGCGTGGCGAGGCGAGGCGATGTCTTATGATAAATTATTCTTTTTGGATAAAATTTATTTAAAATAATATTTTATTATTTTATTGAGTGCGCCCGAGCGGTAAATAATTACCGCTCGAGCGCATCACCTCATATGCGGGACAGAAACTTGGCAGAAGGTGGGCGCCCGAGCGGTAATAAATTACCGCTCGAGCGCATCGTTCAAAGAGGCTTGCGCCCGAGCGGTAAAATATTACCGCCCGCGCGCGACACCTAAGTGCGAGACAGTAGGCTGCCTAAAAGTTGGCCACTCGAGCGGTAGAATATTACCGCCCGAGCGCACCTTCTGTGTTCTGAAAAGTCACGACTCTTTCTGGGCTTTTTCTGTCATGGGTTGCATCCATACGCCTTCAAACGTGTTGTTTCGTGTATAAGACTATATATACGTTGGTTATAACACAGAAAAGTTACACAGAAACATCTGATAACGTATATATCAGATTTCTGATTTCTGAAAAATCTCTCCCTCACTTTCTCAAAGAAAAGTTGAAACTTATTTTCGTTCGCTAAAGTTTGTGATATTTGTAGTGCTGCTATATCACGATCGTTAGTCGTTGTATCTTAGTGACGATTGCCGCCAACGTTGAGCACTGTTAACGGTTGCGGATAGAGAGATTCTCTCGCCTCGACTAGTTGTTGCCGTTGCTGCTGTTGTTGTACACGTTTTCAGAATTCGAAGTACACCTTTATAACATGATTCACTAGGAAACCCAAATCTTGGAAATAGCAATATCAGGGTCAAAATGTCAAACATATGGAGAACAAAATCAAAACAATGGAATAAAGCTACAAGGATCAAATAACGAGCTTACCGCCAACTAAGGTTGGGCTGGTTTCCTCGTCTTCGAAGATGCAGCATTGAAATATCAAAAGAAAGTCAACAATCAAAAAAAGAAGCCGAAATCAGCCGTGGTGATAAATCGGGAGTAAGGAAATATGAAAATTTACCTCTGGATCTTTGAAATCATGAATCGGGAGTAAAGAAATCAGCGCTTGGATTTTTGGAGTAATATATATGTAAGAATGGACTTCTACGGAAGCGAAGCTTACTTCAACGCAAAAAAAGGAGAAGCTGGATTGATTTAGGGCGCGACTTTTCTCCACCCATTCACCGAAAGCCCAAACAAAAGCAAACCTAAACCCCCCGATAGCAAATCAACATATACTAAAAGACCAAAAAACTAAAAGCCGCCGTGGATAAATTTCCGCGACCCATTTCTGGTGGTGTAAAGCGGCGGCGACCGGCGCTCAAGGTTGAATATGAAAGAGATCTGAAAGAGGGGGGCAACAGGTTTGGGTAGGTTTCTCTCCCCTGTTTTTTTCTAAGTATATATGCGTATATCTGTATGATTAAAATATATTATTTAAAAAATAAATAAATAAACAACTAAACAGTTATATAAAAATCTATTGTCTTTTATAAAATAAATGCACAAAGGCAACGGTGAATAAAAACCGTTGTCGTAGATAAAAAAACCTCTAATAGACAATAGTTTTTAAAAACCGTTGTCTTTTAATGGAAACTGTTGTCTTTGATAAGACAAAAATGCTCAAAGACAACGGTTTTCATTAAAACCGTTGTTAAAGAATAAAATGCAACAGTTTTGGCAAAAATCCGTTGTCTTTATAGTGTTGTCTATGACTATATTTGTTGTAGTGAACCTCATTTTTAGATGCAAAAAATGAAGTTTTTTCGAAGCAATAGTCCATATGTGTTTTGGGTTAGGGGTGGAATCGGGTCGGGACCCGTCCCGTAACCCCCTCACCCGATTCCCGTCCCAATTGGAATTAGGATTTTTTTTCCCGATCCCGCACCCGAGAAGTGTCGGGACCCGAATGTTCGGGATCCCAAATATTCGGGATTCCGTCGGGTCGGGAGAGGGTAATCTCGAACAATATTTTTTAAAAAAAAAATTCTATGAAAGTATTTTTTTTAAAAAAAATTTATGAAGAAAATCAATCAATTTCTTAGTACATTACAAATAAATTAAATTTTTTTGTATATAACCATTTAAAAACTAAAACATCTTCTTAGTACATTACAAATAAATTAAAACAACTACTTGATTAATACAAAAAAACTTATAATTATTCATAATAATAAAAAACAAAATAAAAATTTATAACTCAATGTTAATATTAAGAAAGATAAATAGAAAAAAATTATATGGTTGATAATTATAAAACAATAATATTAAAACATAAAATTATTTAAAAAATTATTTTTTCAATTAAAAAATATTATTAAAAATATATTATTTTTATATTCGGGTCGGGAATCCCGTCGGAAAGAGTTCCTAATCCCGATCCCGATCCCGAAATTGATCGGTTCGGGAAAAATCCCGACCACTCGGGTCAGGAAAAGTTCAGGACGGGAAAAATTCGGGACGAGAACGGCTTGTGAATCGGGAAGGGTCGGGATTTATGTAAAATTTGTCAGCCATATTTTGGGTTAGACTTTCGAGGGTTGGCACTAGAGAGGTGCTACGAAACTGTGCTTGGGTCAGGGCCTTGGACATGAGCGGGCTGACTATGGACACATTCTTGGATTCACTACAAGAAAAAAGGCAAACAACAACGCTTTTTCCGCGTTGTTGTTGTCCCAGAAAAAGCGTTGTCGTAGGCAGTGTTGTAAAAGACCGCGGTCAAAGACAACGCGGAAAAAGCGTTGTGGTATTTAGAAAAGACAACGCTTAAAAAGCGTTGTGGTATTTGGAAAAAAAGCGTTGTCGATTAATGCAAGGACACGATTTAAAAGCATTGTGGTATGTATAAATGACAATGCTTAATAGCGTTGTAGATGGAAGAAAAGACAACGCTGCAAAAGCGTTGTTGTTTGAAGAAATGACAACGCATAAAAAGCATTGTAGATTGAAGCTAGGACAACGCTTTTTAAGTGTAAAAAAGCGTTGTGCTTTCTAGAGATGGCTTAAAAAAGCATTGTGCTTCGTTGTTAATTTGGGCGAAAATAACCAATAAAAAATTTTGTCGTTAAAAACGTTGTTTTCGATTTTTTTTTTGAAAATTTAAATGTCTATATAAATAACATTATTAAAATATATGAAAGTGCAAAGCTGTGGGGCAAAATATTCTCATAAAAAGTACAAGAGTCATGGTGCTGCAATATTGAAAGTGCAAGGTATCAATAAGCATTAGCTATCCCCACAAAGATGTGGATAAATGCAAGAGTCATGGTGCTGCAATATTGAAAGAAATTTGTTCTTAACAATGCAGTTTTTTTGAATGAATACGAAACAAGTGACTACGGAAGGAACTGTTGATGAGGCCCAAGGGAATGCCCACCACAGTCAACGACGATCTCCGCCATTAGTAAAAACAAGACTTCTGAAATACAACATTCGATAACACAGGTTCAATATAACACAACAGGTGAAAACGAAATTTGAAATAATTGAGAAGGTAGGAAAATCAAAGATGAGTGGCAAACAATATACTATGCGCATTTATGGAGAAAACGAATGATAGAACAGAGCTTCCAATATTATAAATCATTCAAATATAAAAAATAATCGAACTCTAAATCAATGAACATTAGAAAAAAATTATGCATTAATATCGAAAAACTTTGATTCTTCCTTTCAGCACATGTTAGCTTCCCGAGATTTCATAAAAGCCGCAACTATCTCTTTTCCTTTAATTCGTAACTCTATACTGTAAATTATTAAAAATACAAACAAACATAAAACAAATATGAATTGATCAAAATTAAAAATAAAAATAAACTTAATCACATATTTGGCAACAGAGAAAAATAACTACGAATTACGAAGCTCAAAATTCAAAATTTTAGAGCACTCTGACAAATAGAAGGTGTTGTAGCACTATAAAGCAAGAAAAATATCGACACAAAATCTTAGAGATTAGAATCATGTCAAACCAACTCTATTTGCAATATGAAAACATTAAAAAAAATTACACTATATACAAGGGCACGACGGAACTCAAGAATAAGAGTGATAGCTGAAATAAATTCAAACTGATCGATGTCCATTAATATAGAAAAGATTTCATAAGTATTATCTCCAAGTCCACTGACCGACTTCCAGTATGTCTTGTAGCATTAGAGAATTATTCTGACCTTATCAATGCTTCCTGAGTATCCAATTTATCAATCCCAAGTTTATCATGAACAACCACAGTGCCATAATCACCTAGTCAAACATACTCAGATCAGCGTATAGAAAAATTTTTACAATACTACCACGCCAAGAAGCCAATGTTAGTGTCTAACAAAAGGGAAAAAAAATAGTCCGAACACACAATTCAGTTGATACGCATTTTTATGGTTTAAATTGGAAGAATAAATACCAATGTATATGTTACCTGGCAATTGTGCAACCATACTTTTTCTTAACCTTTTTACCAATTCAAACCCAAAAATGCTCAATACGAAGCAACTAAGTTATGTGTCATGTTTGTAAAGTCGTGAGGTTCTACACTATTATTCTACTCTCAAATGTTATAAAAATAAGTTCATATTCAATATTCTTGGTAGAAGTTGTGCTGCATGATTACCTTCCATAGTTGGTTGTACCTCATCATATGGGTACTCTTTATCCTTAATGCTAATAGTCTGAGTAGTATGCTGATCATATTGGGGCCTAGATGGAACAGTACTAACAATGACTTCACGAGAGGTTGGATTTTCTAGAGGCTGCAGCATTAGAAATGATAATAATACGATTAAGCAAATTACACGCCAGAAAATAGACAACTAAAGATGTTCCCTGTTTTACATTTTCAAAGAGAACAACAAAGTCGCTGTTGGTTGTAAAACTACACTAAGAAATATTTTTATTTATTTTTTGGAGATACTACACTGAGAAATATCAACAAAAAGATTTGAATAAAGTAGTATAGAAATAAACCATACAACATCTTATGAAACTATCGTTCCTGACTCAATATTGCGAGCTTGAACATCCATTGATGCTCTTATTTGCTTAGCCTTCTCGATATTTGGCAGCATTGCTGAAGCTCCACTTTTATATTATTCAATGAACTTGTGCTACAAGAGTGAAAGGCAGATATAATTCAAATTGTAATTTTTTCCTTCAGTCTACTGATTGTTTTCTGTATCAGCATTCTTGTCAAAATCACACATACTTTTGAAGTAAAAAAAGTCAACTCGAACAAGACATGCTGGAGATAACAAGGAAAATTTGATTCATTGGATTGTGTGAAGTTGAAACCAAATATCTTATGAGTACCTTCAGCATCTCATTTGTTGTAGGCCGAAGCCTTGTGTCTTTAGTAAGGCTTTTTGCAATGAAATCATGAAACACGAGTGACCTGCAATAGCAAGCTATTCAAGCTTTAACAGATAGAAAAAAAATGCTTGGAAGAACACAAAAAAACAACTTAAATTAATTTCGATACATGAATACCTAGGAATAGCCACTAATAAAATAGAATGCCCTCTTAATCTGTTAAAAATTATAATCGAACGTTTGGAAGGAAATTGAAACTCAAAGATTGTTTTCAATGTCGATTCTCAAAATTTAAATATCCAGTGCATAGCAAAGTTAAGCACCTATTGTAGGAAAATAGGAGCATGAGGTAAAAGTTTATAGGTAAAGATGCCACAAATTAAAATGAATATCATGACAAACCATTTTTCTTTAACCTCAAACATTGGAGCAGGTTCGATGTAGATCATAAACAAAACCTATCACAATTGGAAAAATGTTAAACCACCAAATTTAGAACATCATATCATAGAAAGAAGATAGTTGCATGTAAAGGATATGTCCAATCAGTTAAATATAAAAAAAGATGACTTTTAAATGAAAACCAGACTCAATTATAAAAGCTTTTTAATAGTGTCCATCTCAAGAATCAAGTAAATATTATTTGTGCAGGATAATTTACACTTCAGAGTATAATCCAAAGTAGTAATTCACATTCTGCTTAAATTCCATCTTCATATGCATTAAATCTATGCAAATTCATGTATTTACTCCCTCACCATCTTCAGCTGATCATTTTTTTGAATGAGAACTTTCTTCACAGCATATGTTCCATCATCTGCACATTAAATGATTCAGAGAACCAATTAGTAAATTAATATATTGTCCTATTTAGCTCAAACCGGCCATCACTTACTTAAAACATTCATGTTGACTTGTGATCCAAATGAAATCAAAACGAATTTCTAATAAAAAGCAACAACCAGACCTGATTCAAATCAATTGCTCCAAATTGTATCTTATTCCCATTATAAATAATCTATGAAAATGAAGAATTGCCTCCCCTTCAAATAAAACACGAAAATAGAGATCTATGAAAATAAAAATTATATTAATGTCTTTGGATTTATTTATTTATTGTATAATATAATATCTCTGCCTCACGGACCAACAATGCCTTAGGTAGGTGGTCATGTTCTTATGAGTTATGAGCATGTGATCATAATAAGGGATTTGTCTGTCAATGTCATGGGTACTACGCCACATCCATCAGTCCACTTTTTATTCATGTTCTCTTTGTTTGTCATATGATTCTTGTTGGATAACATCGAAATATGAGTTCTAACTTTTATTTATAGGTTACAGATGAATTGAGGCAGTTTATTAGACAAGAAATGGAAAACAACAGGTCCTGCAAAGACAAGCAGAGGATAAGATTTTTCATTAGGCCCTATTGATATCATCTCATCTCCCCAAATAACCTCGGTGTAAAGCCTACTCTTTTTACAGAGAAAAGGAATGAATAATAAAGCAATGGCATTGTATTCCTACACATAAAACAAGAAGATTTAAAGAATCTAGTTAGCTGGCAATCTCTAGATAATACATGGCATTTGGCACTTTGCATTTAACTGGAAAAATACATAAACGCATATGAGAATGAAAATAAGATTCGAGTATCCTTCTCTGTAAACCAAACGCATTCAGGAAATGATTTTAAGCCACTTAAAATCAGGGAAGCAGATACGCATATATTCAAGTTATTCCTCATCTATATCACAACATCACAAGTCACAACACAATATATATAGAGTTACCACAAAATAATTTCAAGAAATAAATATCAAACACTCAATTTTTAACCAACAATCACATGACCACAACGATTTTTCTTTTTTCATTAAGCTTACAATGAGAGGGTCGGACAAAGAACACAAGGAAAAACAAATGAGTGATTAATGACAATAACCAAAGCAGTAGAAGAAAGCAGAAATGGTGAAGCTCGCGAAGCACAGAGATTCAAATTTAAAAAATTCAAAGCTCCAAATCGAGAAAAGCAAAAAATTGCACTGAAACCAAAAGATAGAGCAGGATAAGAGTGTCGCAAAATACCAACAATCGCTGCAAATGGACCAAAGACAAGGGCGCATCTGTTATTTTCACAAAAGAGTAGTCGCGAAAATCTTGCCAGAGAAGACCACTGTCATGGCCGCCCACCGAAGCAGTGGCATAACTACCAGACAAGAATCTCTGACAACCAACAAGCAACAAAAAAACTCAACCAATTAACAAAAAACCGAAGAAAGAAATGGGCAAGGCGAACTCTTCCATCCATCACCCAGAAAGAACACACCCACAAGTATGCGACACCATTCCCAGGAATTTTTCATAGATTGATAGCGTAATTACCTGAATGATCTTGCTCTTGAGAGATTTTTGTTTCTAGGAAGAAATGGGCAAGGCGAAATCTTGAATTGTGCGTAACTAGGGCTTTGTAATGAGCCGGATAGCTTTTGAGTTTATTTATTTCTCTCTTTTCTTTTAAACAATTTAAAAGCGTCGTAAAAGATTTAAAAAAACGCTCATCGACAACGCTTTGTAAAAAGCGTTGTGGATGACATAAAAAGTGTTGTGTTTTTGTAAATTAAAAAAGCAAAGACAACGTTTTTACTTAAAAGCGTTGTGTTTATTTTTTTGACAACTCTTTTTGTAAAAAGCGTTGTCTTTCAAGTGTTGTAAATGATCATTTTTGTTGTAGTGATTGTAGTAAGTTGTTCAATAGACCAGTAATAAACGTACGAAAGTACAGACTGAGATAGCTAGCGGAGTATGCATCTTTATGTGTTGAATTATTATCTGGCATGAAATGCATGATATTATATTGTTCAAGATTTGTATGCAACATTGACATATTGAGTTGAGCCTATTATTCTTTCGAGATAGCCAGTTGTTTCTAGGGTTGCTCGGCCCTAGGGTTTTCCTTGTACGATCGAGTAGCGTGTGACATCTACTAGAACGGCGGGACAAAGTGTGTGGTTTACATGACGGTGATAGTCCAAGATCGGGTTCAATATATGTGGCACCCACTGAATCTTCGGACAGCGTGCACATACTGGTGGACCCTACGTTCTGAGCATGAGGTTCTGGATTTGTTCCTAATTTACCAAAGCATTAATATTTCATTTTGCATGCAACATATAGATTTGTATACTCAGTATTTATGTATTGGGTGTTAGCATTCACGTTCTTGATTTTATCTCGGACACCCCATTCTATGGGAGAGGTTTGCAGGTGGACCAAGATCAAGATCAATTGTTGGTCGGTGACCAGGACTTCGTGGCAGGAGTCACCAGAGGTTTTAATATTAAGAATTTATTTGGTATTTATTCATTCGATAGGGTTGTATATCGTTGTTTCTATTGGGTTCCAGTGATTTACCGATTGTATTCTACTGGGTTAGTAGTTGGTTTAAATTTTCCACAGTTTCTCGGATTATGTTTTCTGTTTAAGTTTTAATTGCATTCATAAATTATTATTAGTAGGCAATTCCAGAGCAGATCACTACATTTATTGTATCGCATGCAATAAGGTTCTTTGGGACATAGTTATGGTATTTTTGGGTTAACTTTGGTTATCATTGTAGAGCGATGGCTGGATGCAACGAACATAGTAGCAACAAGCGTTAGGGAGACAAGAGACATAGGCATCTCCGAGATCGCCATCATCAGGAAGATCGTCATAGGTTTGATTACATAGGTTTATCCGTATAGACCTAAGCCACTGGTTGGCAGGGAGACGCCGGAGGCTGCCGAAGATTGGTTGGAATGCATGGATTGTTGTTTTAGGTGTTTCTGTTGCTTGGTGGAGCAGAAGATAGAGTCCACTGAGTTTCTTGTGGAGGCCTGGCATAACTCGCAAGTGGTGGGGATCTGTGTCTGCATCTGTGCTGGCCAAGCAAGGTTGTGTAACCTGAGCAGATTTTCGCAAGGCATTTACAGACTTGCAGTTTCCTCTAGTTCTCCGTCAGGCAAGAGAGATGGAATTTTGAGCCTGAAGCAGAGGAATATGAATATCGACGAATACTAGCAGAAGATCATTGACTTGTTGCCTTTTTGTCCCCACATTAGTGAGAGTTCGACAATGAAGTATGACCACTTCCTGCAAGGGTTGAATCATGGGATTTTTTTATCGTGTATATGTGTGCGATGATCCCACTTCTTACGAGAGCTTTTTGAATCAGTGTCGACAAGTTGAGATCATTATTTTGATATGGAGGTCTTTAAGATTGGTGGGACTCCGAGTATGTTGGCACCGAGAGATCAGTCGTTCAAAAAGTCTATATCTTCTTCATCCACAGGATCTGGAGAGACCCGTCAGTCATGCAAGAAGAAGTTACAATGTGATCAGTGTGGGAGAGATCATCTAATATGAATTGTCGAGAAGTTGTTGAAGCTTGTTTCATCTCTGGAAGTGTAGATCACTTCAAGAGAGATTATCCTAAGGACAATGGATAGAGTGGTCAAGCATCTGGGATGGGATCTCAAGCTAGTAGACTGTATGAAGAGCCAGTGCAGTAGAGGACGCAAGGTATGCATCTTGGAGGCGTTCAGTAGGCACGGATACAGGGTTAGATGTATGCATTTCAGGGAGAGCTCAGACACAATCTTGGATGGATGACGATACCCATGATGATTACGGCAGTTGAGTTGTATGGGTATATCTAGTTTGTATTTGGCTTGTTTCTTTTTTGTTATCTTCGGATGTAATAATAAATGTACTGAATCCGTTTTTGTGGTTTAATGATTTCAGTTTCCTTGATTATTTGAAGTAATCTGATTATTTGAGTTATGAGTACTTGCCAAGTAATTAGTTCTAGGTGGTCCCTAGATCAGTTGGGCAAGTATGTGATCTTGATAATTGGTGCTAGGGATGACTAGTTGTATCACGGGCACATGCATGTTTATATACCAAGTGTTGTGGAATGTGTTGGATTATGACTAGACGATTGAGGATGCGCGACCCTATGCCAGTATTTCTTTGGAAACCTAATTTTGTTCTTCATAGAGTATACTATAATATATTTGTGTAGGCGTGTGTGAGTGAGTATATATGCATGTAGAGGAAGACTCCTATGAGAATGTCTCACGGATCTTGATCCATGAGATGGGTCAAACGCATAAAAAAACAAATACCCATAAGGTAAATTGGATCTTAATAATTGAAGCAAATTGAAGGACATCTTGCTCTCTAGTCTCTACTCCTCCGCTTAAACCCTTTGCAGCAAAGTTAAACCCCGAAGGCTCTGTTGCATTGCTATCCTCCGTAGTTACTCCCGAACCATCGTATTCCAATCCTGAAGCCACTGATGCACTGCCAGCCTCCAGTACAAAAGCCATTGCCCCACCTCCATCCTCCGATCTCGAGGCCACTCCGAGCCAGATCCCAACCTCACCTATGCTCGACCAGTCAATACGAAAGTATCGCCCGAAGAAGAAAATTCATCGAAGTTAAGTGATGTAGACTCGCGTGCCGTTCAATCAGACGAAGCTATGGAGAACGAAGAAAAGTTGGAAAGAACAACGTTGATGGCTGGGAAGAAGTGGAAAAAAATTTATCGCTAGGTTAGGCTTTCTTTACCGCGCAGATTTTGTACAATGCATTAATTGTTTTCAAATTCATGTTTTATGGGTTTGGTTTTATGAATTAAGTAAGTTCTTGATTTGATATGACATTTATATCATTCATAGATGTGAGTTGGCAAAGTGATGCAAATTTATTAGGAATAAGTTTCATTTACTTCTATGAGTTTACTGGTGTGAAGTTGAGACATTGGATTTAATGATTGTTAAATAAGTGCAATAAGCAAGAGCAGATATGGGGAATGAATTTTTAATGTGAACAGGAGGCTGGGGGACTTTGCATATCGGTGGCTTTAACCTCATTGAGTAGGAAATTCGAGGAAAAATTTGTTACAGGGATTATGCTCTATGATCTTATTATATATAAATCAGCAGACTTAGAGAAGCAAAACCCTGTTGAAAAATGAATGACAAGATTTTTTGGATGCGTGAGAGTATTATGATTTAGTTTTTGGTGAGCTAGTTTGATGGATTTTCACTCAAATCATCCGCAAAATAATTAGTTACTGATTAGAAGCTGCGAAAATTTGAACTGTTTCCAAAGCTATTATTCAATTAAGGGAAAATTGTTTTTTTAGTCCTCTATGTTTGTCACTTTGCAATTTTGATCCTCTATACTTTCAGATTTCAGTTTTAGTCCGCTATCTTTATTTTTTTTGGCAATTTTAGTCTTTTTTTTTATGTGGCGCTGATGTGGCACAAATGAAGTGATGATGTGGAGCTGACGTGTATAGTGTCAAGTAAGAATTTTCAAATAAAAAGGATTGAATTATCGAAATTGCCAAAAATCTAAACATGCAGGACAAAAACTGAAATATGAAAACATAGAGAACCGAAATCGCAAAGTGACAAAAATAAAGGATGAAAATTGCAGCTTTCCCTTCAATTAATTATTGTAATCGTGAGCTGAAATTTCAATGGAATTTATTCTGTAGTGTTTTCATGTACATGGATGAAAGATTCCAATGAATGTTAGCTTGATATAAAAAATATTTCTTCTTGTGTAAAAAAATATTAGTTTTCTTTTGAAATTATTAGTTTTTCTGTCAACAATATATTATTTTGTAATGTATGTTAATTTGACATAAAAATTAATATTTCTTTGGTTAAAAATATTGTTTTTACGTATTAGTTTTTACGCTATAAGTATTAGTTTATTTTGTCAAAAGCATTACATCTAACGTATGATGGTTTGAGGGAGAGGTCTTGGGTTCAAGACCTTGTATACCCTCCAACCCCCAATATATATATATATATATATATATATATAAAAACGTATGATGGTTTCACATAAAAAATTTTATTTCTTATGTCAAAAGTATTAATTAGTTTTTTTGTCAAAGTATTACTTTGTAATGTATGTTAGTGCAAAATAAAAATTACTATTTCTTTGGTTTATAGTGTTATTTTTTTAGTCAAAATTATTAAATTAATTTTTATGCTAAAAGTATTAGTTTTTATGTCAAAAGTATTACTTCTAACATATATATGTTAGTTTGACATAAAAAGTATTACTTTCTTATGTCAAAACTCAAACATAGTAGTGTTTCTATTAAAAATATTAGTTTTTTTTTGTCAAAAATATTACTTTGTAATATTGTATGTTAATTTGACATAAAAATTACCAATTCGTAATTTGAGCTAAACTCGAATATGTTCGAAAATTTTCGAGTCAAATTCGAGCTCAAATTAATATTTCGTAAGTTTTGATATATTTTATTAAGATAATATAAATAGACAGTAAATAAATATATTTTGAACATTTCGAATATTATTTTCGAGCAATAGTTAGAATAGCTCACATACATACATATTCGAATCTTTCATGTCAAACTCGAACCGGAGTCTTGATTCAAATCAAAATCAAAGAAAAACCAAAAAATTTCAGTATAACATCAAATATAAGATCCATTAAAATGCTAATTATATTGCATCTCTTTTAAAATTTCTTATTATGATGATCAACCATGGTTTTGGCATCGGCAGAGGGGTGTGTAAGGGTCCCGCGGATCCGGGTTTTTAACGCAGTACCCAGTAAAGCAACCACCATAAGAACAAAAATTGGTGCATTCTTCTATAACTGGATCCTCACAAGGACCAATGTAGTAGGTACCATAGTTACAGTCAATATCTTCCCTCCCTTGAATGTAAAAATTATTATTACCTACAAGCATAAGATGCAACCACATGTTAATTAAAAAAGATCGATCGAGAATTAAAAAAATATTGTGTAAATATTAATATATACAAAGATCGAAAAAATTACACACCTATGAAAAAGATGACCACAAAGATGAGAATTAGCTGCAGAACCCTAAACTTTGCCATTTTCATATTCTCTCGAGGTTTTTTTTTTAATTTCCTCTTATTCTTTAAAGATTGGTTGGATGACTTTGAATTCTCTGGTGCAACAATATATATATAGAAGCATCCGGTTGTATAATTAACATGTACAATTTTCTTTTTTTGAAAAATGGTAAATGAAATTATATTTTTAAATTAATGAAATATTACTTATGTTATATTAATATGAGTGCCCAATAAAAACCGTTTTCCAATCAATTTGGTGAAGTATTTATCGAAATTACAATTATAATCCTTCATCTTTTTGAAAAAAAAAACAGTAAATTTCATATATACTAGGAAATGTGGCACACGCAATGCGTGTGTAGCGAAATGCCGCATTGCTTTTGTTTCAAAAATTCAACAATAGTGATCCGGAAAGAAGAGATCGAAATAGAGAAAACATGGGGTTGGAACTTGGAAGACGTGGGCTTCACACGCGAGGGAGAGAAGTTAAAATAGAAGTTAGATGGGCTTCACCCGTCTCACCAATTTAATATTTAATATAATTTCTGAAATTTAATAGTTGGACATACCAAGAGGTTAAACAGTTGGCATGTGTGTCTCATCTTTAATAAATAAATAAATATATATATATATATATGATCTCTAAACAATTACCAAATTTATCAAGTATTCATTAGTCATAAAAACATTAAATTTTTCCTAATATAATTTATCAATCGTAAAGCATAGACAACTTTGTTTCAAGACGTCTGGATCTAAGTTAGCACAAATTCCAGCTCCGCAACAAGAATGAACACAGAAGTTGTTGCATTATTTTATCCTGATGACACGCGACTTTTTAAATTAAAAATGATGAGAGAATTACAAAATTAAAATCCATAATTTTTAATAAGATTCAAAATTTATATCTGTCACGCCCCGAAACCGGGCCTAGTTGACATCGGCGTTGTTTAACAATTTAACATTGAAACAACAAGCCTCATAGTACAAGTCTTGCCAAAAATCAGTCTATTTCATAAACCATAACTGTTTTTACAGAGAAAAAAAAAAAACACAAGTGCAACAATGCGGAAGCGAAACTGAAATTTAAAGTAAAAATATTTCTTCAACTTGAACTGATCCATCCTCACCAACCTCAGAACTTATTCTGTTCTTCGTCATCTAACTCATATTCATTCTTATCTGGGGAGCAAAGTAAGGGGGTGAGTGTTTTGGGAAACACTCAGCAAGTGGGGGGCCGATCGACAAGATAAACACCAAAATATATTTACATGTACTCATGTATATTTTATAATCTCGAAACAAAATAAGCATGCTGAATTCGAACAAATACGAAGCAAATATTGCACTGTTAATTATCTCATTTTTCGTGGTTCTACTGATCAGTCCCCTATATGTTACTCCTCTAAGGGGCGAGGCCAAATGAACGGTTATTATTACCCACCGCATCAGGGCCATATCAAATCAAATCAAATCAAATCGTCGGAAATTCCTTAACCATTTCTAAATCGACTCTTAACAGTGCATCTCAAATATTTCCAAATAATTCTAACATGCTTCAAATAATATCACGAATAGCCAACAAATAATATATATCAAAGTGAAACGAATATTATCATGCCGATCGAATTTTCAAAAGTATAAGTATTTATTTTATAAAACTTAACTCACACACAAAAATAAATATAAGTGTAGAAACTTATATTACACAAAAGAAAGGTAGAAGCCCACTTACTCGGAAAATTTTGTTGAATCGATAACTGATATAAAATTCTTCTAAAAGCTTCATCTACTCTTTGCCAAGCCCAACTCTTTGATGCCACAAGAACTTAACTCTTAGAAGAAATATGCATGTCTTCCATATAATTTATCTCTCTTTCTTTTTATGAATATTATGGATTGAAATGAGAATGTGACTAGTGTAGTATATTTATACTAAAATTTCAAGCAACTCAAAGGGTCACAATAAATGTAAGGAATTGAATTTGGTTTAGTGGGTAGTAACTTGAGAGGGGAAACATGGGTTAGTGGGTAGGAATTTGATAAGTCATGGTGGTTTATGACAAATAGTAAGTATAGTGTTGGGATCGGTTCAGAGGGTAGAGGGGGGGTGAATACACTCTGAAACTTTTCTTCTTCTTCTTTAAAATGATCAAGTGAGGTTTAGTTCACTTAATCAGTTTTCTCAACTTCTAAAACGTTTTGAACAACTTAAATAGTGCGGAAATAGTTCAGAGGTTTTAGTGATGCAAAGTTTATAATGCAATGTATGAGCAGGATGTAAGATAAATGGCAGTAAATGCTAAAGCACGATTTTATGGAAGTTCGAAGGCTTAATCCTTCTACGTCTCCCCTTCTTCCACTTAGGAAGGAATTCACTAGAAGACTTTGGTTATTACAACGTCTTGTAATACACCCACTTCAGACTTAGGACTTATCCAATGCCTAATCCGAAACTCCTAGATTTACACAGATAAGATTCTCAGTTCTTATCAGACTGGTGGAAGCTTTCAGAGCAGCTTCAAGTCTCTTCAACACTGAGTATAGTTGAGTTGAGCTTCTCAGACTGCAGAGCGGTCGAGAGGCTTGAAAACCCTAGGATGATCCTTGACGATCAGATATGTGAACTGTAGGCGAGGGTTTATTTGAGCAGCAGATGAATGATCTTGTAAGTGTGCTCAAGTATATCAGATGAGGACTTTTGATATTAGTCAAGTGATTGAAATTTTTCTGAGTTGCTTGTCTCTCTTCGTTGTCTCGTATCACTTGTTGTTGTTCTTGTTGTTGTTCTCTTTTTGAGCAATCTTCCCTTTATATAGGTCAATCATCAACGTCTTTATTTTGAACGTTCTGATGCTGCATTGAATGCACATTTAATGCTCATAAATGCATTGATGATTCTGCATGAGGATCGTACACTGCAGACAACTTCCAGGGTCCAAAACTGGAATAAACGGTCGAATGCTTTATCTGCAGTCATTCTGTGTTTTTGCCATTTTGGTACAACCTGTTGTCTTGATTTGCAGGAGTCAACAAATCTTCTGAAACGCCGGTTCTGCTTTTAATAAAGGATCCTGCAAAGAACATCTTGTCACAGGTACTTGTCTCGAGATATCTAGATAGGCAGTTGGCATTCTACCGGTAGAGATATTTGTCCTCTGCTGGTTTGAATAACCAGTCGATAGGCTTGTGACTTCAGCCGGTCGAGGGCAAAGGCGGTTGACAAGCTTCCGGTAGAAGTTGTAGTAGATTCCTGAAATACAATGGTTGGCAGCACATTCCTATACAATGAGTTGTTGTTTGTTATCACCAAAATATCGGATTCAACAATTTCCCCCTTTTTGGTGATGACAAAACTTAAGTGCTCAATGAACAATATGAAAGCATTAAAATGAACTTCATTGAGAGAATGAATTTCATTAAGTACAATAAACATTTTTATTACACCTACAGAAAAAAAAATGCGGCTGTGATAAGTAAAGAAGAGATAAGTTGTTCATCTTTTGAACCAACTGGCTCCTCCTGACCTATCGCCTTCTCTTCTTCTTCTGTCGGCTTCTTCTTTTCTTCTGGACTCTTCTTCACGTCTTCTTGCCTCTGCTGCTCTACGTTGCTCTTCTTCCCCCTTTTTGGCATCACCTTGGTTGAGCCGAAGGATGACCTCAGTGAGTTGAGTGCCAAGGCAGGCTTGCATAGTGTCTATTTTTGCATCGATTTGAGCAAGTAGAGTGGCTTGCATAGTGTCCATCCGATCATTCAACTGCTTATGAAGGCGATTTTCGGATCGGATAACTTGTTCGGAGACGGTAGAGAGCGTGTTGATTTGAGTGCGATGATGATTAGTGATCTCTGTGGACAGACGAGCAAGGTCTCGAGACACGGTCTCGAAATGCCGAATCATCGTCTGGCGTGAATTATCGACCGATAAGGATGAGTTTGTTATGTCTTGAGAGAAGGACCTAACCGTTTGCATGAGCTCATGAAGCCGATTTATCAAGGTATGATCTAGAGCTGCGGCCATGGCTTCAATTAAAGAATCATCAGTCTGAATCATTTGCCCTTCTGAGTCATTTCTTGGTGAAACCGGGCTAGACTCACGATGATGTGGTGCGGGTGAACTTGCTGGAGAGCTACCCGATGGACCTTCCAATAATGGTACAGTTGGAGATGTAATAGTTTCGACTGCAGCCAATATGGTTGGTGGAGTACCAGGATCAGCACTTGGTTCATCCATAATGAGATCTTCCATAAACTTTTCAGTAGATGGAGACGGTTGAAGTGCTGGATCAGCATCAGTCACTTGCTGTTCTGGAGATGCAGGTGATACAATAGTGCTTGATATATCCGTTGGGGGCACTGTTGCTTCACTACTGCAAGGAGCCTCTGTCACAGAGGTGACAGGTATCTCTTGTGCAACCACTTCTAAAACATCTTGTGAATGACCGGGAGAAGTGTGAGCGGTCGTCACGGGAGAGGAGTGAGCAATCACAACTGCTTCCGGTTGAGTAACTGCTTGGACTGCGGTTGAGGAGGGGTCGACCGATGAAGATGCTGCTACACTCGATCTTAGAGCATATGATTGAAAGAGGTCAGCAGTGATGAGATCGGTCAGAATCCCATCTGAAGAAGGGAGAGCATAGACGTCTTCTTCACCCTGATCTTGAGTGAGAAAGGTTTTCATCATCACTTGTGCTTCCAGCACATAAGCTTGCAAACAGGCTGCTGAAGCTGGTGTTTTGACATTGTTGAGAGCTTGGAAGTGCTGAAGTAGTTGAGTGATTTGACGTAGACTATCCTGTAGTCCAGTCAAAATCACAAAGTCATCGGCAGCGGTAGGACTCTTGGATTTGAAATTCTTGACACGCTCATTAATTAGCAGTGATAGCAGGCTTCCTCGAAGCTTCAAGTCTATGAGATGTCTTCTTCCCAGAGCCTCCACGATGTCTTCAGTATCAGCAAATAGAAGCATCTTCTGCTCAATGACGTTTAGAGATTTCCATTTAGGAAATATTTGAGCGAGTGTCAAGTGAGTGCGGGAGTGATGCCATCTGTCAAAACGTTGTAGATGACGCTTGACAGTACGGAGCACGTGAGAGATGATCATATTGAGTTCTATCGTAGCTGCTGGTTGAGCCTTGGGTGTGTAGATCATCACACCTTTCCCTTTGTCTTTGGGATCAGCTAGAGTGACCTCAGGAGCTGATGAGGCACCTTCCCGGATTATCACACCTTTTGTAGGACGAGGAGCAGTAGAAGCAACAACGGTAGTAGTCTCGACCGTTGGCAGGGTAGGAGCAAGTCCAGAAAGAGACTTTAGCTTCTTGTGCTGCCTCTTCTTCTCGCCTGCAGGCGTGGATGATACAGCTGCTTTGGAGACCGAAGGGGATGACCTGCTGAAAGCTTGAATCAGTGGAACATTCTCACGTGATTCATCTTCAGAGTCAGATTCGATGATCAGTTGACGCTTGGCAGACTTTTTGGTATGGACTGGTTTGGCCACGACCGAAACCGTTGAAAGCGGTTGAGGGATAGCAATAACCTTTGCGGTTGAGGGCAAGGTGTCGACCGCAGTCTCTTTCTTGTTCAGGAATTTGAGAATCGTAGACTTGTTGAGCCATTTGGTGGGATGCAGAGGCTCAGTCTTGGAAAAGTCCACTCCAAGGACGCCCAAGATGTGGCAGATTTGCAAAGCAAATCCCTCGGATTGCCCTTTGCCCCTGATCATTTCACATAGAATATTGAACAGAATGTCTGACCAGTTTATGTTGATCTTGGAGGCAATACAAGCCATGTATTGAAATTTTTCCAGCGTCACCTTGTCGTAAGATCCAGCCTTGGCCAGAAGATTCTTGGCCACGATATTAGTCAGTAGCCTGAATGGAGCTTTGAGAGATGTCTTCTGGGCCGGCAGTTTGATCGGAGCATCAGTAGTTGAGAACTCCTTCAACCAATAAGAGCAGTTACCATCTGGAAGATCCGTGCATTTTGTCAAACCCCTGGAGGGCAGATCAAATGTGCTGGCGAAGAACTTCTGATTGAAGGAGTAGACCTCTGTCTTGATCAAGCATTTGATAGTCCCATGCTCGATTTGAGCGGTTGCGAAGAACTCCTTCAGAACAGGCAAATCGCAGATGGCGCTGCATTCCAGAAATTTCTTCAGTCCAGAGGCTTCAAGCATGGTGAAGACCTCAGTTATTCCTGCGTTGTTTGCCTTAACAACGGAATCAAAGTTGATGGCGAGGCAAGTCTTCTGGATCGACATGATATCTGTAGATAAGAACTCGAGCAAAGAGTAAGCAAAAGCTTGAGAGTAATTCGATGGAGCGTTTAATACAATATGAAAGTTTTTAGCAAAGGTGAAAGATTGATATACGAGTGTAAAGAAGTATATATAGGAACCTATGGGCCATAGGGTGATGTCATGAAAAGTATTTTTGAAATTCAAAAAGTTTTGAAGAGCATAATCACGGCGCCCAATTAATGTCATTTGGTTCAAATCACCAAGCTGCTAGTACGAAGCCTGTCAGAGACTAGTTAAAGGCGGATGATATGCCAATATTAATGGCAACGTAACAGCTAATCTATTAATGTCATATTGACAATCATTCCCCCTAAACACATGCATACTAACTTAAATCTACTAAGCCAAGAATATTTCGAAAATATGAAAACTTAGCGTCCGGTAGAGGCTTGGTGAATATGTCTGCTGCTTGCTGATCGGTAGAGATGTATTCCAGCCTGATTTCCTTCTTTAAGACATGATCTCGGATAAAGTGATGCCTGACATCAATGTGCTTTGTCCGAGAGTGCATCACTGGATTGTGAGTGATGGCTATGGCACTTGTATTGTCACAGTAGATTGGAGCTTCACTCGACCGAATCCCATAATCATTAAGCTGCTGTTGAATCCAGAGTATTTGAGCACAACAGCTGCCAGCAGCAAGGTATTCTGCTTCGGCGGTCGAGGTAGCAATTGATGTCTGCTTCTTACTTGACCACGAAATTAGTCTATCTCCAAGGAATTGACATGTGCCACTTGTACTTTTGCGATCAATTCTACAACCTGCATAATCTGCATCTGAATAGCCAATAAGATTAAGATTTGAATCTTTGGGATACCAAAGACCCACATTAGTAGTTCCTTTAATATATTTAAGTATTCGTTTGGTAGCAATGAAATGAGATTGCTTAGGTGCGGCTTGAAATCTAGCACATAAACAAACTGAATACATGATATCCGGTCGACTGGCAGTCAAATAGAGCAGTGAACCAATAAGGCCTCGATACATGGTTACCTCGACCGGAATTCCCCCTTCATCTTTATCAAGCTTAATTGATGTACTCATGGGGGTAGATACAGTTGAGCATTGTTCCATTCCAAACTTCTTTACCAATTCCTTGGCATACTTGGACTGATTGATGAATATTCCAGTTTCAAGTTGCTTTACTTGAAGTCCAAGAAAGAAGTTTAGCTCGCCCATCATGCTCATTTCAAACTTCTCCTTCATCAGTTTAGAGAACTTTGAGCACAACTTGGGGTTAGTTGACCCAAATATAATGTCATCAACATAAATTTGTACTAGTAACACATGATCACCTTTTACAAATTTAAACAGGGTCTTATCGACCGTTCCAATTTGGAAATCATGTTCCAGTAAAAATTTTAGCAAAGTGTCATACCAAGCACGCGGTGCTTGTTTTAATCCATAGAGAGCTTTGTCAAGTTTATAGATATATTGAGGATGAGTAGGATTGACAAAACCTGGTGGTTGTTCAACGTACACCTCTTCTTGAAGTAGACCATTGAGGAATGCAGACTTCACATCCATTTGATAAACTTTAAAATTCTTGAAGGCTGCATGAGCAAGAAAGATGCGGATTGCTTCTAGTCTTGCAACTGGCGCGAAAGATTCCTCAAAGTCTATGCCTTCTTCTTGTCTGAATCCTTGAGCAACAAGTCGAGCTTTGTTACGCACAACAGTGCCATGTTCATCGAGCTTGTTACGAAACACCCATCTAGTTCCAATCACATTTTGATTTTTCGGTCGAGGAACTAGATGCCAAACATTGTTGCGGGTGAATTGATTCAACTCTTCTTGCATAGCTTCAATCCAGCTGGCATCTGATAGAGCTTCATCTATTTTCTTGGGTTCTACCTGAGATATGAAAGCGGCATGCAAGAATTCATTAATCATTTGACCACGCGTTTTTCGAGGAGCAGAAGGGTCACCTATGACCAACCCAGGTGGATGATCTTTGTTCCACCTAAAATAATTCCCTAAAGGGTTGTCATCAATTGGTTGATGAACGTCCTCGTTTACTGGATCATCATTGGCTGGAGGATTGTTATCAACCGGTGGATCCACTTCTGGCCTTGTTTGATCACACCCGGTAGAGGGAACTGGATCATCCTTCTTTGGAGGATATAGATCACTGTCACTCTCTTCCTGTAGATTTGTGTTTTCCAGTCTGTGACTCAGATCATTTATGCTCCCTTGAGTTTGTTCTGTACATAGAGTAGATTCATCAAAAACAACATGAATGGTTTCCTCGACCGTTAGTGATCTTTGATTGAACACTCGATAAGCTCTGCTAACGGCTGAGTAACCAATAAAAGTTCCTTCGTCTGCTTTGGCATCGAAGGCTGTCAAATGGTTTTTGCCATTGTTGTGGATAAAGCATTTGCACCCAAAAATTTTGAAATAAGAAATATCAGGTTTTGTGCCATTCCAGATCTCGTATGGAGTTTTGTTAAATCGTTTATTAATCATAGATCTGTTTTGAGTATAGCAAGCTGTGTTAACTGCTTCTGCCCAAAGTCTTTGAGAAATATTTGAATCAGCAATCATAGTTCTGGCTGCTTCTTTTAAAGTACGGTTCCTTCTTTCAGCCACCCCATTTTGCTGTGGGGATCTAGCAGCTGACAACTCATGCTTGATTCCCTGATCATCTAGATAAGTCATAAGAGTGGTGTTTAAAAATTCAGTCCCTCTATCACTCCTGATTCTATCTATCACAGTAGATTGTTCATTTTGCAAGCGTTTAAAAAGCTTAATCAGGTGAGGTGCAGTTTGATCTTTTGAAGAGAGAAAGATGACCCAAGTAAATCGAGAAAAGTCATCTATAACAACAAGAGCATATCTCATTCCCCCTATGCTTCTTACTGGTATAGGACCAAATAGGTCCATGTGAAGTAAGTCTAAACATTTGGAAGAAGACATACACCCTTTATTTTTAAAAGTTGCTCTCACCTGCTTTCCTAGTTGACAAGCAGGACAAACTTTGTCTTTTATAAAATCTCCTTCGGGCAGACCAGAAACCAAATCATGCTTCCTCAAGTTAAAAATGGACTTAAAATTTAGATGATTTAACCGCTTATGCCACAACCAATGTTTATCATGATGAGCAGTAAGACAAGTAGGTGAAGAAATATGTGAGCAAGACCAGTTTACCTTGTAGGTGTTTAGGTCTCGTACACCGGTCATAAGAGTCTCACCTTTGTCATTTTTTATGAGGCAAGTGTGTTTGTGAAACTCGACCGAATGATCATTGTCACATAGTTGACTAATACTTATCAAATTATAGCATAGTTTGTCAACAAGTAACACATCTTTAATAATGATGTTACCATGGATGATCTTACCCTTACCCACGGTTTTACCTTTGGAGTTGTCTCCAAAGCTGATCTTTGGTCCTTTGCACAACACCACTTCTGTTAGAAGTTCTGGATTCCCTGTCATGTGTCGTGAGCAACCGCTATCTAAATACCAGGTAGTGTCCTTGATAGAAGTGGTTTTCTCGCCCGTTTGGACTTTTAGTACCTGCAAAGAGTGAAGAACTTTTGGTACCCATATCTAGTAGGGTCCAGGTCGGATTAGCCCTTTCGGGACCCACACCTGGAACACCCTTACAGGTTTGCCCGTGTGTGTGTCCAGAAATCTGTGCGGTCGATAGGCAGTAAATGTGTGTGCTTGTGAGGTTGCTGTGTGCTGCTTGCCTTTTTTATTTTCATCAGTTAGCCTGTACCTCTTTTGAACTGGCCTGCAATTAAAGTACTGGTAAGGCTTCTCCTTTGACCATCTTTTCTTAGAGTAGTTAGACTCATTCCATGGCCTTTTGAAATTAGATTGGTTTCCCTTTCTTCTTTCATTAGGTTTTGGTTTGATCCAAGTTCCTCTTTGATTAGAGGTCTGGGGATCCACATATCCCAGCCCTCTATGCTTAGAGCTTCGTTCGTTCGATACTTTCTGATTTTTGTCAAAGCTGCACTTATCGTGTTCATATATCGTGCTGGACCTGACAAATCTTATTTTGTTAAGATTGCCTTTGTCCAGGCTTGACTGAATACAGGATTCCATAGACTGTTCATTTGTTCCAAACCCTAGACCGGTTTTATCATGTACCGGTCTTTGGATTTCTTGAATCTTGTCAATGGTTACCGAAGATTTATTCCAAGCCTTAATGGTTTCAAGTAGTTTTTTATTCTCAATCAAGGTAGCTTGGAATACTCTTTTCAAGGTGTCGTTCTCAGTAGCCAGCAGACTTAGCTTGACCTTAAGACCATCAAGCTCTTTTTGCTGCATGCAGCTTGATTTGCTTGACTTATCTTTTAGGTCAGCTCTTTCTGCCTTTACTTCCTCGAACTCCTTGGATAATGCTTTGTATTCATTAGCCATTTCGTGTAAAGCAGTAACTAAATCACTGTGAGTAAATTCAGGTGAGCCAAAGTCAAATACCTCCTCAGCTTCTTCTTCGATGTCGGCCATAAGGCATTCCACTTTTTCATCATCGCTGTCATCTGAAGAGCTTCCGGTATTGGAGTTGTCAGAGTCAGACTCAGCCCACTTGCTTTTGCTTTCGTCTGCTACTAGAACCCTTTGGTCTCTTCCTTTTCTAAACGTCCTTTTATCCTCCTTACCCCTTCTTCTTTCGGAGAATTGCTTCTGATCATTGTTCTTAGGCTTGGTGCAGTCTGCAATGAAGTGGCCTGGCTTTCCACAGTTAAAACAAGTAGGACCATCGTTTGTATGGTCCGATTTATGATAATTTTTAAATTTAGAATTGTTTTTACGCATAAATTTACCAAATTTCTTGACAAAGAGTGTCATGGCTTCATTGCTGATTTGCTCAGCTGATCTCTTTGGAGCTTCCTCGACCGGTGGACATATCACGGTTGAGGTTAAGGCCTTGGTTGGTTGAGAAGTAGATGGTTCATCTTCTGTTCTCATGTTGAGCTCGAACTCATAGGCTTTGAGATCTGCAAAGAGATCATGCAGTTCAACCTTGCTCAAGTCTTTTGACTCTCTCATGGCCACTGTCTTGATCTCCCATTCTTTGGGCAGAGCTCTCATAACCTTCACAGCAATTTCACGGTTAGTATAAGTTTTACCTAAAGCAATAAGATCACAGATGATACTACTGAACCGTTCATCAAATTCAGCCATGGTTTCCCCTGGCTTCATTTTGGCGTTGTCATATTTTTGAATGGCCAGAGTGAGCTTGTTTTCCTTTGTCTGGTCATTCCCTTCACATAGCTGAGTGAGCTTCTCCCAAATCTCCTTTGCTGTGGAACATGACTTGATTTTGCTGAACATATTCTTGTCCAGTGTTTTGTATAGGATGTCCCGGGCCACATTGTCAAGATTGGCCTTCTTTTTGTCCTCAGTGGTCCACTCAGCTCTTGGTTTCTCAATCATTTGTCCTGCACCATCGGCTAGAGCTGGGTTGACCTTCATAATTTTGATAGGACCGTCTGTTATGACATATAGCATGTCATCATCCTGTGCTGCAAGATGTGCCTGCATGCGAATTTTCCAATCATCATACTCTTCTTTAGAAAACATAGGAATTCTGTTGAAAGAAGTCATGATTTGAAAACTTCAGATCAGCAGTTGAGAAAGGAACCCGCTCTGATACCACTTGTTGGGATCGGTTCAGAGGGTAGAGGGGGGGTGAATACACTCTGAAACTTTTCTTCTTCTTCTTTAAAATGATCAAGTGAGGTTTAGTTCACTTAATCAGTTTTCTCAACTTCTAAAACGTTTTGAACAACTTAAATAGTGCGGAAATAGTTCAGAGGTTTTAGTGATGCAAAGTTTATAATGCAATGTATGAGCAGGATGTAAGATAAATGGCAGTAAATGCTAAAGCACGATTTTATGGAAGTTCGAAGGCTTAATCCTTCTACGTCTCCCCTTCTTCCACTTAGGAAGGAATTCACTAGAAGACTTTGGTTATTACAACGTCTTGTAATACACCCACTTCAGACTTAGGACTTATCCAATGCCTAATCCGAAACTCCTAGATTTACACAGATAAGATTCTCAGTTCTTATCAGACTGGTGGAAGCTTTCAGAGCAGCTTCAAGTCTCTTCAACACTGAGTATAGTTGAGTTGAGCTTCTCAGACTGCAGAGCGGTCGAGAGGCTTGAAAACCCTAGGATGATCCTTGACGATCAGATATGTGAACTGTAGGCGAGGGTTTATTTGAGCAGCAGATGAATGATCTTGTAAGTGTGCTCAAGTATATCAGATGAGGACTTTTGATATTAGTCAAGTGATTGAAATTTTTCTGAGTTGCTTGTCTCTCTTCGTTGTCTCGTATCACTTGTTGTTGTTCTTGTTGTTGTTCTCTTTTTGAGCAATCTTTCCTTTATATAGGTCAATCATCAACGTCTTTATTTTGAACGTTCTGATGCTGCATTGAATGCACATTTAATGCTCATAAATGCATTGATGATTCTGCATGAGGATCGTACACTGCAGACAACTTCCAGGGTCCAAAACTGGAATAAACGGTCGAATGCTTTATCTGCAGTCATTCTGTGTTTTTGCCATTTTGGTACAACCTGTTGTCTTGATTTGCAGGAGTCAACAAATCTTCTGAAACGCCGGTTCTGCTTTTAATAAAGGATCCTGCAAAGAACATCTTGTCACAGGTACTTGTCTCGAGATATCTAGATAGGCAGTTGGCATTCTACCGGTAGAGATATTTGTCCTCTGCTGGTTTGAATAACCAGTCGATAGGCTTGTGACTTCAGCCGGTCGAGGGCAAAGGCGGTTGACAAGCTTCCGGTAGAAGTTGTAGTAGATTCCTGAAATACAATGGTTGGCAGCACATTCCTATACAATGAGTTGTTGTTTGTTATCACCAAAATATCGGATTCAACATATAGTATAATGGTTGATTTAAAGACTAGTCAATAATTTTTAACACATGAAAAATAAATTATCTATATTGACAATTTGGACACAAAAATGGATTTTAGGAACTTTATAATGGATAAATATATATACTTGAACGTGTGTTTTCATGGTTGAGAATTTTAAAAGACAATCAATTGAGGCATTAAGCCTAATTAATAATCAAACAATAATTATATAAAATAATTAGTTATAATGTAACTCTTAAAATTTTAAACATTAATAATTCCACCTCAACATGACAATTAAGATAAATCATTATTTTGAAAATAATACTAGTCAATAAAAATAATAAGTTTTCTTTACATGTAAAATAATAAGTATAATATGAGAACCGAGATTTAGCCAAAACAATTGAAATTAGAAATCTTAGTTTTTATTTCAATAGTAGGTACAAAAATATATTTAAATATATTTTCTTTATTATACCATGAATTTGGTCACGGGTATCACATTCTTCCCTCCTAAAAAAAAGTTTCGTCCTCGAAACTTGAAATTTATATTTTGATTTTTGTAAACAAACAAAATTTGAAAAAAAAAATTTCAAGATTTGTTTTGTGTTGATGGTAGAAAATTATCTCAATATATGAAAACTTAATGAGCTAAGAAAATATTTATCGAGAAGGGAATTTAAAAATTAAAATTCCAGAGAAAAATTTTAACAAAATAATTTTTTTTTTCTTTATCTAACATGAGAAAAAAAAAATTAATGCATTATAACTAGGAACATGTACAATGTCGTTTTTTTTTAAAGCAGTTAAAAAAAAATTTTGGAACAAAAGATTAAGAATCAAAATTAAACATGAAATAAAACTTCAATAACTTGATAGATTTAATTTTGAGGAAGTTAAGACATTTTTATTTTTAAAAAAAAAATAAATGAGGATTGATGATCCAAATAGACTTAACTCATCAGAATATACGAAAGAGAATAATTATTATTATTTTTAAAATAATACTAATCAGAAAATAATAACTTCCTTTAAATGTAAAATTTATTTGAAAAGCCTTATTATTATTATTATTATTATTATTATTATTATTATTATTATTATTATTATTATTATTATATATATATATATAATATGATAACCGAGATTTAGTAAAAAATTGGAATTAAAAATCTTTAATTTTTATTTATTTAGTAGGTACAAGAAATTTATAAATATATTTTTATTTATTATATCGTGAATTTGGTCACGAATATCACATTCTTCCCTCCTAAAAAAAAAGTTTAGTCCTTGAAACTTGAAATCATATATATTTTTGTTGTGGTAAAAAAAATAAAAGATAGATATAAAAATAATTAATTTTATAGAATCTCAAACTTCGATTTAAATAAAGAAAATCTATTTTACCTAGTTATCAAATCGAGAGAGATGAAAAAAAAATCTATTTCAGAACAAAAATGATAGTAGAGGAGAAAATAAAAATTTTATATTCAAGATCCATCTAATTTTGATCCAAAAATATATATAAATTTACTATATAATTTTAAAATATATACATATAGTAAAATTAAATGTAAAAGATCTAAGAGACATGAAAAGTTTATTTATGGATTCAACCAAATAGAATCTCTAAATATATATTTATTATAAGGTGACGTCTAAGATTGATTCAAAATCAAATTAGAGTAAATCTTTAATAACTCGAAAAAAATGAAGACAAATTTAATATATATATTTTAAAAAATATATTTTCTTTACTAATAAGTTATACAAAGGTTCACGAACAAAATATATATATATAATCACTTGATTGAAGCCCCAATGAATTGACAAAAGTTGAGAAAATACGATCTTTTTTTTTTTGTTTATTTTCCCAAAAGTTAACAGTAATAAAATCCTTCGAATCAACCTATAACCCAATCAAATAATTTAAAACCCAAAATTTCCAAACTAACTTAAAATTCGACTATCATGACTTAAAATTTTCTATATTATACTGAGTACTAGCTCCCAAATAATTTTGTATAAATCCGAAATCATAACTTAAATATTTCTATCGGCCATGTACTTAAATATAGTCTCCACATGAGTCCAACTTAATCATTCTCAAAAATTCTACTAGCCATATAAAAATAATATTAGTTCCCAAGTGGTTCTTTCCCATTCTCAATCTTACTTACTAGTCTCCAAGTGATTCCTCATCATTCCAAATTTTACTAACTAGACCCCAAGTGAATCATTCTCATTCTTCATCCTAATTTCCCATCAAGATCATGAACCTGGTTTGACTTTGATACCACATCTGTCACGCCCCGAAACCGGGCCTAGGTTACATCGACGTTGTTTAACAATTTAATATTGAAACAACAAGCCTCATAGTACAAGTCTTGCCAAAAACCAGTCTATTTCATAAACCATAACTGTTTTTACAGAGAAAAAAAAACACAAGTGCAACAATGCGGAAGCGAAACTGAAATTTAAAGTAAAAATATTTCTTCAACTTGAACTGATCCATCCTCACCAACCTCAGAACTTATTCTGTTCTTCGTCATCTAACTCATCTTCATTCTTATCTGGGGAGCAAAGTAAGGGGGTGAGTGTTTTGGGAAACACTCAGCAAGTCGGGGCCGATCGAGCACGATAAACACCAAAATATATTTACATGTACTCATGTATATTTTATAATCTCGAAACAAAATAAGCATGCTGAATTCGAACAAATACGAAGCAAATATTGCACTGTTAATTATCTCATTTTTCGTGGTTCTACTGATCAGTCCCCTATATTTTACTCCTCTAAGGGGCGAGGCCAAAGGAACGGTTATTATAACCCACCGCATCAGGGCCATATCAAATCAAATCAAATCAAATCGTCGGAAATTCCTTAACCATTTCTAAATCGACTCTTAACAGTGCATCTCAAATATTTCCAAATAATTCTAACATGCTTCAAATAATATCACGAATAGCCAACAAATAATATATATCAAAGTGAAACGAATATTATCATGCCGATCGAATTTTTAAAATTATAAGTATTTATTTTATAAAACTTAACTCACACACAAAAATAAATATAAGTGTAGAAACTTATATTACACAAAAGAAAGGTAGAAGCCCACTTACTCGGAAAATCTTGTTGAATCGATAACTGCTATAAAATTCTTCTAAAAGCTTCATCTACTCTTTGCCAAGCCCAACTCTTTGATGCCACAAGAACTTAACTCTTAGAAGAAATATGCATGTCTTCCATATAATTTATCTCTCTTTCTTTTTATGAATATTATGGATTGAAATGAGAATGTGACTAGTGTAGTATATTTATACTAAAATTTCAAGCAACTCAAAGGGTCACATTAAATGTAAGGAATTGAATTTGGTTTAGTGGGTAGTAAATTGAGAGGGGAAACATGGGTTAGTGGGTAGGAATTTGATAAGTCATGGTGGTTTATGACAAATAGTAAGTATGGTATAATGGTTGATTTAAAGACTAGTCAATAATTTTTAACACATGACAAATAAATTATCTATATTGACAATTTGGACACAAAAATGGATTTTATGAACTTTATAATGGATAAAGATATATACTTGAACGTGTGTTTTCATGGTTGAGAATTTTAAAAGACAATCAATTGAGGCATTAAGCCTAATTAATAATCAAACAATAATTATATAAAATAATTAGATATAATGTCACTCTTAAAATTTTAAACATTAATAATTCAGCCTCAACATGACAATTAAGATAAATCATTATTTTGAAAATAATACTAGTCAATAAAAATAATAAGCTTTCTTTACATGTAAAATAATAAGTATAATATGAGAACCGAGATTTAGCCAAAACAATTGAAATTAGAAATCTTAGTTTTTATTTCACTAGTAGGTACAAAAATATATTTAAATATATTTTCTTTATTATATCATGAATTTGGTCACGGATATCACAATATCAAACCACAAAAAGTGAAATAAAAGAGTTTAATTTATTCTTGTCTTCTATTGATGGTGGTTGCATGATGAACGCTTCCGTGATTAATGTTTGACTCATATTATTGGAGAGGCCTAAATGTCGAAAAATTGTTACTTCCATTGGACATGTGATGTGAATTGGGTGAAACTATCATGAGTTCGGTTCATATTATTTAGGGAACTTCTGGCGACCATCAACTACAATTCAAGAACGATAGTCGGTTTAGACCAATATTTTTTTTCCCTTTTTACTAGAAGGCTACATAATTATATTAATCATTACTTTCATTAACCTAATTTTATTTTAGTCTCTCTCTCTCTCACACAAACATACATATATATATATATATATATTAATTCAACGAAATACTTACGTTACATCAAAAAATTTTGCTATGTTAGATAACTTTTTTTTTTCCTTGTAGTTTTATTTCATCGGAATGCCAACGTAACACCAAATTTCAGCTTTAATGGCTTTTGATAAAGTTATGGTTTCATTTTGACTCGAGTTAGTTTAATATGTTTCAAAACTATTCAAAACATTGCTAGAAAACCAGACATGAAAAAGCTCAAAATATGTTTATTTTAAAATTTCTTATTATGACGATCAACTTCCGCATTGGCAGAGGGGTGTGTAGGGGTCCCTCGGATCCGGGTTTTTAATGCAGCCCCCACCATTAAGGCAACCGTAATAACTACAAAACTCAAAGCATTCTTCTTTAATTGGATCCTGACAAGCACCAATGTAGTAGGTACCTTTGCAGTCAATCTTCTCCCTCCCTTGTACATAAAAATGATTAATATTACCTACAAGCAAAAGATGTTATTTACACATGCTAAAAAAGATCAAGAACTAATTCATATCTAAAATTCAAAAAAAAAAATTATTTATAAGAAAATTAGAAAAAATATTGTGTAAATATTGATAGAAAGATCGAAAAAAATTACACAGTACATATGAAAAAGATGACCACAAAGATGAGAATTGGCTGCAAAACCCTACAGTTTGCCATTTTCATATTCTCTCGACGTTTTTTTTATTCTTTAAAGATTGGTTGGATGACTTTGAATTCTCTGGTGCAACAATATATATATAGAAGCATCTGGTTGTATAATTAACATGTACAATTTTCTTTTTTTGAAAAATGGTAAATGAAATTATTTTTTTAAATTAATGAAATATTACTTATGTTATATTAATATGAGTGCCCAATAAAAACCGTTTTCCAATAAATTTGGTTAAGTATTTATCGAATGTACATACATACATATATATATATATAATCTCTAAATAATTACTAAATTTATCAAGTATTATTTATTAGTCAGAAAAACATTAAATTTTTCATACTTTATATAATTGATCAAATCGGAAAGAATAGACAACGTTGTTTCAAGAGGTCTGGATCTGCGTTAGCACAAATTCATTTACAGCTCCGCAACCAAAACGGACACAGAAGCTGTTGCATTTATTTATCCTGATGCCTAATTCTATAATCACAAGGACCAAATTCATAATTTTCAAAGAAACAATCACTCTTCCCTTTTACATGATTATCCCCTGCAAACAAAAAATACGCAACCACATGTTAGAAAGATCTAAATTTGCATTTCTAGTTAATTTTTTTAAAATATTTGCGATTTAATTGTTTTCTAATTGATCTTCCCCGTTAAACTGTTTTGATTTAGGATTTTTCGTCCCGAGGATGACTGAAATTTATCACTAACATGTTATTATTGTGAAAAAAATTATAATTACTAACCGCACATAGTGCTGCTTGTGTATAAGATCATATTATATATTTAGTATTATATGTTATGATAAATATTATTTTTTTCAATAATTTTTAAAATTATTATTATTTTAATTTTTAAAATAATATAAAAATAAATTTAAAATTTATTTATCATTTTATCCTATCTATAACAGTTAGTTAATAAAAATATGAAAGTGTATATAAATAAAAGAGAAAATGATTTTTTGGTCCATTAACTTGTCTATTTTTTTTGTTTTGGTCCATTAAATTTTTAAAGTTTGGTTTTAGTATACTAAATTTTAATTTTCGGTTATTTTGGTCCAATTGTTGACATGGTAGCTTGACATGTCAGCATTTTTCGATGTCACGTCAACATTTTCTGATGTCACGTTATTATTTTCTGGTGTCACATCCTCCGTCGAAACAAAATTATCGAAAATTAAAAGTTAGTGTATTCAAACCAAACTTTGAAAGGTTAATGGACTAAAACAAAAAAATGGACACGTTACTGGACCAAAAAAACTATTTTTCCTAAATAAAATCAAATTTACTTATTTATATAGTTTAAAGGGAAATTTTGGAAAAAAATTTGGCGTCATCACTCCTTCAAGTATTATATATAGTATAGATATATGTTTGTATGTATATATTGAGATTTAGAGTAAAATGATCGTAACCTTATATTAATTTCAGAAACGATTATGTCAAATTTCACATTTTATACACCAGAATTCTATTTTATCCTAATTATTATCCAATATTTAATGTGAAGTAATCATCATCATGAAAATTTGGTAAATTGAAAATTTTTATTCGGCTAGCATAGGAAGACTATATATATGTACATGTGTGTGCGCGAATTCGTATGATAAAAATATTGGGGTGCAGTTTACGGACTGAAAATAATATTTATTTATTTATTATTATTATTTTATTTTTTTTTACAATAACATGTAACTTTATTGCAAAAAGAAAAAAAAATGTTTATTGCAAAATGAAAGTACTTGTTACAAAACTAATCAGCCAAGAAGGCAAAAACCCATATACCTAGTAGAAAGGTATAGGAGAAAAAACAACAAACGTTGTTAGGGTATCAGCTACAATATTAGTTGTTCTTCTAACACGATAAAAGTCAACTATTGCTTGATCAATAAGCAATGATTTAATCTCTGAAGCACATGAACCAACATATCCCAAATCACCGAAGGCTCAGTAACTGCTTGTACCGCTAAGGGCATGATTGATACGTTAAAATGGAATAAGGAAGGAATGAAATCAACATAATTTGCAATGGAATGACAACGGGAATGGAATGATACTTTTATTCCATTTCAATGATTGATATTGAAAAAAATGAAAAGGAATGGAATGAATTTTTTTTAATAATCAAATATTTTAACTAAAAATAAAAAAATAATAACTACTCATATGTTATTATTATTATTATTATTATTATTATTATTATTATTATTATTATTATTATTATTATTATTACTATTATTAAATACTAAATTAATAATATTATAAAATTATTTTATTTTATTTCATTTATATTATATATTAATCGGAATATTAATTTTATAATACTTTTATGATAATAAAAAAATAATTATTATAATAATAAAAATTCATTATAAATTCAAAATATAATAATAATTATTATTAGTATTAGTTAAATAATAAAATAATAATAATAATAATAATAAATATTAATTTTTTAAATTAATATTTATTAAATAATAATATCGATAGATAAATATATAATAAATCATATTAATAATAATGGTATATACATAATAGTAATTATTTATATATAATAGTAAAATAATTATATAATAATTTGTTGTTTTATATATAATATTAAATATTATTGTTATTATTATATAAAGTTAGCTTGATAAGAATAAACTAAATATAGAAAAAAATTTCTTATAAAAATAAAAAAGGAAAGTGGGAATGACCACTCTCATCCAAAATGGATGGAATGATCATTCCCAGTCTCATGTTCATACAAAACATAGGTATGAGGAATGATATGGGAATGCTCATTCCATTCTCATCTCATTCTTTCATACCAATCATGTCCTAAGAGTTCTGAAATATTATAATTTTCTGAAAACCACGATGTTGAATAATCTGGAGTTCTTCTTTGATAGCCAACAATTCTCCAAGCACCACTTATCCTGGATTCAACACTTGCCTACCAAAAGCCGCAACCACACGACCCTCATGATTCCAAATAACACCCCCAATGCCACATCCATTGGTCGAAGCATTAACACTTGCGTCAACAATCAACATCCACACGAATACGGCGGAGCTGTCCACGATTTCGAAGCTAGAAGACGAGATGATGGGCGAGAAAGAAGATTGGCTCTGGTTGCTTGTATGGATCGTCTTGATATAGGATGCGTATTCGAGATGAACGGTGAGCGGAGGATGGAGGGGCACATTTGTTACACTTGGAGGAGTCAAAGGGCTCAATTCCATCCACGCATTGGGCTCACAAATTGGGTCTTCTGTCGGGTCATGGGTTGAGATCTGTCTCACGAATTTAGATTCGTGATTGAGAAGGTCTTCAACTTTCTTTATATATAATATCATCGATAAATTTCTTCTTTTCTCGTTAGTGCGATTTATAAGAGGAATATGCAATCTGGTCATGGACTTGATTGGGAGATGGATGAAAAAGTTGCAATCTCGTCAAGTGAATTTAATTAACCGAAGGTACAATTTCACAAACCTCCTATGAATGATTAAATAAATCATACGAGTGTCGAAGTAAAATTTGAATGTCAAAATAAAATTTTGAAATTTTCGTTACGTCTAGGACACGAGAAAAACTGTACTCCAACAATGGTATCAAAGCTAGTTTTTCTATATTGTATTGTTGTTTCCATATTGGGTTTTTATTTATAATCACAAAAGAAAATAATTACAGCATCTCAAAAATATTATTTTTTCAGAAACAACAAAAATCATAAATTCGGGCAGCCGCTGCCCAGATCAGTTTTAATAAAAAAAAATAATTTTTGCTTCAGGCAAGGCAATCGGCTGCCCGAAACTCGCGGCTCATCCTAGGGCTACCCGTAGGCTGTAAGTTCAAGTTGTTTAGGGCTCGGGGTGATTTTCATAATCTTTAAGTTAATTTGTGTCAACTTGAAATTTTATGGAAAGTTGACTAGTTTACTCTTAAAATTAAATTTTAGTAAAATTATGAATATTTTCTTATGAAATAAATAATTAGAATGTGATTTTAATTATTTATTGTAAAATGAGTTTTACAATAAATTAATTATTATCAAATTAATTTGAAATTAATTAAAGTAGTTTACTTAATTTATTGATTTATTTAGTTATTGTGGCAGTTAGTAATAAATTTACAATATACATTATTTGGTCAATTTTAATTAATTGATTATAATATTTTATGTTTTATGCATAAAATATGATCGAGAGTCATGAACAATGTGTTAGTTTTTTGTTAGGATATTTTCTTGTTTTTATTATTTATTTTGAATAAAAGTGGGTCTGGTTTATTATCCGTTTTCACCCAATGAGATGTATCTCTTATGTGTTATGACTATTCAAATGTAATTATTAAAATTAGTGTGAGATCAAGACTGGAAGATGTGGTGGCCCGATGCTCAAGATGAAGACATGTAAAATATTGTAAGATTATGTAATCAGTTGCATTTTCATCCATATATTTACCAAGGTTTTAAACTTGGATCCATGTCTGGCACACATGGACCGAATAATGTTGGTGATCGATCATCCTTCTTTATTATTGTTGTCATATTATGATATATGTGATATATAGTAGCATTCATATATATATATTATTAAATAATATAGTTTATTCAAAACAATAATATAGATTTTGGACATCTGAGTATTATTTTCGATCAATAATTCAAATAGCTCATGAACATGTTAGAATCTTTCAATTAGTCAAACTCAAACCCGAGTCTTGATTCAAATCAAACTCAAAGAAAAACCAAAAAATGTTAGAATAACATCAAATATAAGATCCATTAAAATGCTAATTTTATTACATCTCTTTTAAAATTTCTTATTGTGATGATCAATCATGGTTTAGACATTGGCAGAGGGGTGTGTAGGGGTCCCGCGGATCCGGGTTTTTAATACAGATCCCACTTGGGCAACCAGCATAAGTACAAAACTCGGTGCATTCTTCTATGATTGGATCCTGACAAGTACCAATGTAGTAGGTACCATTGTTACAGTCAATTTTCTCCTTCCCTTGTACATAAATATGATTATTACCTGTAAGCAAAAGATGCGACATGTTAAAAAAGACCGAGAATTAATTCATTTCTGATAAAAAAAATTTATTTGTAATAAAATTAGAATAAGGGCAATTTGCTCAAAAATCCCCAAATGCAAACATGTTTTGCTTTGGGGTCCCTAGTTATAAAATGTGGTACAAACAATACAAGATGTGGTACAAAACTATACAAGATGTGGTACAACCTAACAAAAATTGTGGTACAAAAAAGTGGCTAGGGAGTGCAGAGAAAAACATGTTTGCATTGCGGATTTTTGAGCAATTTGCACTTAGAATAATATTGTGTAAATTATAATATAAAGATCGAAATAATTACACACCTATGAAAAAAAACATGACCACAAAGATGAGAATTAGCTGCAAAACTCTAAAGTTTTTCATATTCTGTCCTGAGGTTTTTTTTTTGTTTAAAGATTGGTAAGATGACTTTAAATCCTCTAGTGCAAGTATGTATAGAAACATCCTGCATCCGGTATATATATAATTGGCATGTACATTTTTCTGTCATTGAAAAATGGAAAATGAAACATGTTTAAATTAATGAAATTGTTGTAATATTATGGATGTGAAAGATTTGGGTGATCCGATAAAAACATAATTAAATCTATGGAATATTGGTCAAGAATCAAGATAATTTCAATTCTTTGTAATATCATAGTTACCATATCCAAGAATTTCTTGTATCTATAAATAAGTCACTCATATAATACTTTTGATATATTGAATTTACTTGTTTTCTCTATATTTTTTTTACAAGAAAACTTGTAATTTTATTTCATACTAACAAGATTCGATATTACAAATTTAACCCACCAACGAAGAAAACTCCCAAACACCCAACAAAAAAGTGTAGGGGAAGAACAAGCAAATTTAGATAAGGAGTGGGTCACTTCACTAGCCGATCTCCTAAGATGAAAGAAAGAGATATTTCCAAGCTCTACCACAAGCAAATTAATCTTTGTAGCACAAAGACCCACATAACTGAGATTATCTTTTGGCGACGTGACTGCTTGCATTGCCAAAGATGAATCTGAAGCGATCACCACTTGAGTAAGCTCATTTTCTCGCACCACTGCCAGACCTTGCTCATATCTAGCTTGAGCGCCGCTTACCCCTGTTTACCTTTTTGTCTTTTCTGCATCCATTGCATAGTCTCAAATCCAAGAATAATATTATTTGTGATCACTCTCCCCAGAACAAACGCATTCTGAGTTTCATCAATGACATGTTCCATCAAAGGCCTTAACCTGTTTGTTAAGGCCCGAGCCACAATCTTATAACAAATATTGCACAGGCTAATAGGACAAAATTCCTTCATAAGAAGAGGGTTCTGCACTTTAGGGATCAAAGTAATGATGGTATTGTTCCAATCATATATCCATAGGGTTTCCATCATTAAGAACTGTTAAGACTGCTTTCGCCACATCATCACCTATTACGTGCCAATACTTCTGATAGAACACGGTCGACATTCCATCTGGGCCAGGAGATTTATTCGGACTCATATAAAATAATGCATTTTTTATATCCACCCTCATAAACAGCGCACACAAGAGCTCATTAATCGTACTAGTACATGTAGTCTTGACGCATTCAATCACAGATCTCATCGAGTCCAGGGAGGGATTAGAAGATGTAAAAAATGTTACAAAATAATCAAAAATAATAGAAGCCATACCTCCCCGATCTTGTACAAGATCTCCATGAGAAGACATCAGTCCACGAATCTGGTTGTGAGCCTTCCTCATAGTTGCCTTTCTGTGAAAAAAATTTGGCTCTATTTGGACGTGTACTTGTAAAAAATTTTTATAAAAGTATTTTTTAAAAAGTTTTTATAAAATATGTTAAAAGTTGTTTTTGTTGGAAATATTTTTTGTGGGCTTACATAAATTAATTAATTGTACATGGACTGCTATCTAATAAATAACCCAATAAAGTAATGTAATTAATTATGGGTTTCCAAAGTATTAAATAAATTGATATGATCCACCTTAGGTGTAGAAATCTAGCCCAATTAGGTCTTCAGTGATGGGTAGAAGACTGCTTAGGTTATACATATGGTTATGGTCCACAAGACGCATAGAACAATTACAGAATACATACGACACACATATTCTAGATCTCTATCATGGTTCCCATCTCAGGTAAGAATAAGGTGGTCGATTCTCTTTTGTCTTGGAAGATCCATAGCTCTGACATTAAATCAATCAATGGATTCAGGTATGTTTTTACTGTTATTTATTTTCTTTTAATTCGACATAAATTCCTGGCTGTTGTGATATTTGGTTCAATCACAATTATTATTAAATCTCCAATAAGTGGTATCAGAGCCACGTTCATGTTTAATTATTAGATTTTTTTTATTGATCATGATATTTGAATTATTCGGATTTTGAAAATCAAATTGATTTTCATGAATAATTACATCAATTTTTTTTAGAACATCAAAATTTGAAATTTAAAAAAAAATTGAAATCCCCAAAATTGTCGTGAACCCTAGTTTGGAAATCAAACAAATCAATCGCCATAAGGAATCCACTTTCCGGAATTGAAGAACTTCGCCGGACTATCACGTCGGGACGACCACAAAGGGACCGCCGTTCGCCGGAAACCATTGCATAGTGGCCGAAAAATCGTGTTTTTGTTACTGTGGCGTTTTTGTCCAATTTTGGGTCAATTTTGATTGATTTCAGGCCATTTTTGTTGCTTTTCGCGATGTTAAACGTAGATTAGGATTGAGAAGAGGCTTGAGGGGTAGTGGGTAACAGTTTCAGCGGTCGGATTTGGCCGGATTTTGGCCCAAAGTCGCGTAAGCAGCGCGACTGCTTCTTAAAAAAAATTTAATCCACGGCCGATTGCTAGCCGGAAAGGTTCAGAGTTGGTCGGCCGTGGTAAGGTGGCCTTGGGTCATGGTCGCCGGCAGCGGGTTTGACTGGAGGAGGTGGTGGCGGCGTGATTTAGGCTAATGGGTTAGGGTTTTTGGATTTGGGATTTCCTTAATTTAAGGGCATGTTTGGTTGTCTACATACTCAAATTTCGAAATTATGGAACTTGATTTTTAATGAAATTGTGAATTGATCAATTTTTATGTGTGAAATTAAATTTAATTTCTGGAATTTATCTGCATGATATAAAATTATTATGGAATTATTCAATATTTTATCATCTAATGGTTATTTTGATAAAATATTTGGTAATGAATAATTGTGAGATATAAACATTTTTTTTCATGTATAAGGAATAAATATTATGGTAAACTTTGAGGTCTATATATTGTTTTCTTGGCCCATTACAGTTAATTGTGAATTTTGGGTTACATTAATATCTTGTGTATCTCATTTAGTTAATTTTAAATTTACTTGGTGTTTTATGTTAGTTTTGAGATATAAAGATATTATTGAGGTATAAAATGAATTGTGTTTCAATTTATGCGAAAAATAATCGGCCCAAAGGAAGGTTATTTTTTTAGCCAAATTGTAACATAATATTTGATTCTTAAGTGTGTATAAATCTATGCGAAAAATACTCGGCCCAAAGGAAGACTATTTTCTGGCCAGATCATAAACACAATATATATTTTATTAAATTTGTTACATATATGCAGAAAATAATCGGCCCAAAGGAAGATTATTTTCTGGCCAGATCGAATGCACATCCATCCTACGGTATTAATTGTGTTAAATTTATGTGGAAAATAATCGGCCCAAAGGAAGATTATTTTCTGACCAAATTATAACACAATATGTGGTATTAAATATATGATAATTTTGGATGTCGGTCCAAAGAAAGGAATTTTGTTGGCCGGATTTATTATCAATATTTTAATAACCATTATATTAAAGTATACCACTTACAAGTTGTTATTTATGTCAAAAAACTAATTTCAATGTTGTTCTAGGTATCGTTTACGGGCCGACCACCTTGATGTATATATTTTCTTGTGGTTTATTAATTTAAATATATGCATTAACTATTATTTATTGTGAGTTTTTGTTTATAATTATTATATTTTGTTGTAGCATCTTCTATATATGTCAATCTAAACAACATTCCAGTACTTAATGGTTCAAATTTCAAGAAATGGAAGGAGCATATTATGATCATGCTCGGTTGCATGGATCTAGACTATGCACTAAGGGAAGATCGCCCCGCACCTTTGACTAAGGAAAGCCCCGCTGATCAAAGGGGTTCTTTTAAAAGTGGGAGCGATCAAACCGCATGAGTCTAATGATCATGAAACACTCCATTCTGGATACTATAAGGGGTGCGATTCCTGAGGAAACTGATGCCAAAAAGTTCCTTGATCAAATAGCAGATCGTTTTGCTGCAAAATAAAAGGTCGAGACAAGCACTATTTTGACTAAGCTTGTCTCAATGTGTTATAATGAGAAAGGAAACATAAGAGAGTACATCATGGCAATGTCTAATCTTATTACGCGACTAAAGGCATTCAAGTAGGAGTTTTCGGAATCCATACTTGTGCATTTAGTCTTGATCTCTCTGCCTGCGCAATTTAATCAATTCAAAATAAGTTATAATACCCAAAATGAAAAATGGACTTTGAATGAGCTTATTGCGCAGTGCGTTCAGGAAGAGGGGAGATTGAAACAAGATGTGATTGAAAGTGCTCACTTGGCATCTAATTATCAAGTTAATGGCACCAATAAGAAAAGAAAATGGATCAATAAAGACATGAAGAATTCAAGTCATGGGACTTCACAGCATATGGAGCAACAGAAACAAGATAAAGTTATCACTTGCTTCTTTTGAGAAAAGACCGATGGAAATTTGGAGAAGGATTGTCCCAAATATTTCAATTGGCGCATGAAGAAAAACTTTCCTAAAGAGCCAGTTATCAATTGATGGTGAAAGATACATCTATATGAAAAAATGACATTATAGTCTATTATGCATGATACTACTCTTTCTTTTTATGTTTTATTCAGGAACCTTTTTATCATTTTGATATCATCCTTCAGAGGTTTTTTTATTTCATGTTTGGACAAATCCAGTTTTTTTCTTGGTAATGAAAATTTTAAGTTTTGTCTAAAATTCAAATATATTGGTATTGGTTCCTAGACTTTTTTGATATAGGCTTGCCAATTTTATTGAGGTTGTTGACTTTAGTGAGAGAGTGCATTGGGAAAGTCAACATTATGGAAAAGTATATTGATGCTTATATTGTTGCCATTGATCGTTACATATATCTCATGTTCAGTGGGAGTGTTTATGCGTGCATAAATTTATACATGTTTGGATATTGTGTATATTGTTGGAATGTTGGGTAAATATTTAATAAACCCGATGTTGGATTATTAATTGGGTTATGCGGTATTTAAGTTGAACTAAATATTTTATACTCGCAAATTGGAGATCTAACATTTGGAGATAGTCAGATATACGGACTCCGAATAAAGTTGCGAAATTTTGTCACTGAAAATGATCACTGATCTAGGAAACCATTGAGGATCAATTGTGATAATAAAATTGCTATATTATATTTAAAGTACAACTAAAGCTTGTCGAAGTCAAAGCATATTGACATTAAGTTTTTGGTTGTGAAGGAAATAATTCGGATTGATTGTGTGTCAACTGAGCATAATTTTTCAAACTCCATAATTACGAATGCATTTGTTATGGGTTGGCCACCCAAGATGTTTTATGCGCATGTGACACATATTGGTGATGTTCATATAAATGATATGCCTATATAGTGGGAGTTTATATTCGGTTTGAGCATTGACTCATTTGACATCGTTTAAGTTTCTGTACAGACTAAGTTTTGTTTAAATTACTCTGAAATAAAGTGATGACTTTCATTGCGGTTTAGCATATGGAAAGTTTGTTATTGGACTCTTTGAGTCATTACGAGGACTAGTTGGAAATACATGTATATTTTTCGTTTACATTTGTGTATTTCCATGCTACACATCCATACTTGATCTATGTTATTGTTTATGCCTTTATTGTGATCACTGCTGGGTATAGTGATTTATAAAAGTAACGAAAGCCTTTTGGATTTATATTGGCATAATCAATAGACCAGATTGTTAAAGAATATTTTGGTATAGGTAGCAAGAGCTCAATCCGGTTTTCTTGCATGTACAATATCCGGATAACTTATGTAGCCCAAGTGGGAGATTGTTGGAACTATTTTTTGTGGGCTTACATAAATTAATTAATTGTACATGGACTGCTATCTAATAAATAACCCAATAAAGTGATGTAATTAATTATGGGTTTCCAAAGTATTAAATAAATTGGTATGGTCCACCTTATGTGTAGAAATCTAGCCCAATTAGGTCTTCTGTGATGGGTAGAAGACTGCTTAGGTTATATATATGGTTATGGTCCCCAAGACGCAGAGAATAATTACAGAATACATACGACACACATATTTTAGATCTCTATCTTGGTTCCCATCTCAGGCAAGAATAAGGTGGTCGATTCTCTGTTGTCTTGGAAGATCCATAACTCTGACATTAAATCAATCAATGGATTCAGGTATGTTTTTACTGCTATTTATTTTCTTTTAATTCGACATGAATTCCTGGCTGTTGTGATATTTGATTCAATCACAATTATTATTAAATCTCCAACAGTTTTAAGACTAAATATGTGTTTGGAAACTATTTTATAAAACTGTTTTTACAGTTAAAAATGTGTTTGGATAACTATTTTAGAAAAATAATTTCAAAGTTAAAAATAATTAAGAAGGTATTTGGATCATTATTTTATATTTTTTAATATTATTTTTTCCTCATGTTTCCTTTTTTGTAATGGAGAGATTTTTTTCTTTTAATTTTTTTAAATATTTTTGTGATTGATTTTATTTTTCCTTTAAATGAATTAAATGTATAAAATTTAAAACATACAAATTCTAATTTAAAATGTGGCAACCCAAAAGAACATAATAAGTACATTAAACATATAAAATTAAAACGTACAAATTCTCTTTAAAATGTTGAAAGAAAAAAAAGATAATTATTAATAATAAAATTTTTAACGACTTGATCTCGATGTATTCCACGTTTCATTTTATATAGTAATTCGGCGATTATTCCATTGCAAGACGCCATCATCCAATGTGTCAATTTCAATATTTGCTCAACTGCTTGTTTGATGAACTTTTTCTGATCTTCACAGAGCTTGGCAGCCTCTTCATCATCCAACTTGGATATAGAACATCCCATATTTCTTCAAATTTTTCTCCCTGGATTCGACGTATGGCTTCTACGAATTTTCCAAGCATGAATCAAAATGGAAATAACATCCAAAGAGCTTGCTTGTTGTCCCTACTAGATTCATAAAGAAGTCTTGTGTTTATGAAAGAGAGAAATATTGTTATTCATAAACACATAAAGCCACAAACATTAGAACAAGAAAATTCCTTTATTCGATCTCAAATCGAGAGAAGACTCAAAAGCGACATAATAAACATCATTCATGCATCTTGGTAGGATGGAGAGAAGACTCCCGAAAGTTGAAGTAAAAATTTCAAAATTTCCAGTTGTCCCTTGCAAGAGGCTAGAAACTATAGAGTAACATAAAAATGGAAACTTCAACTTTTTTGTTGGTAAACTTTTCCAGGGATAAGGCCAGCTCCATAGCTGGATTGAATTGTGGAACAGATCAGCAATATCTCGAAAGGGAGAAAAAAAATTTCATGTTATCCCAAACCAATTCTTGACTAAAAAATTTAACTGCATTTCACATAAAAGAAATGTGTATATTGTAAAGTTGCAAACATAGTATCTGTACCAGAAATGTTTTAACAACAAGAATGTAAACAAAGTAACAAACCAGTGATCCAAGTCTCTTTACCCTTTTTTCTATTGATATAGCCTGGAAGCTAACAGACAACAGAACAAACATGTGAAAGTTATAAATACTAGATTTCAGAAGACATATCACGGATGGGGACATTTTGATTCAAAGGAAGAAAAAACAATCGCTTGGCAAAAAGAGCTAATCAAGGCACTTGACGTGATGTAGGTAAGTTATTCATGGAATAACATCGAATTCAAGAGTGAAAAAGTCCTGCTGAGAGGATGCAACACGTGATCTCCAATGAAATACATTATAGTCGGGACATGACTGAATCATTTCTCCACTCAAGATTGAAGAGAAGCCCAATCAATTGAAAAATAATAAATAATCAATAAGAATTTCTAGATCAACTGGAATAATAATAAAAATCAAGCAACCAATTAGGTAGACATCCTACCATACAATGCATCCCCTTTCTCGAGATGATCATAATTAGATACGGACATCATCATAGACCGCAACTTCACTTGTCCATCTCTCTTATTCTGCACATCATAAGAACAAACTGAGCTCAAAAAACACTCCATACAACTTTGACCATAGTATTAAAAAGCTAATGATAGCACAATGTACACAAATAACCTGATATTCCATCAACATAAGAAACAAATGTTCGTGTTGATTCTTGAAAATGGATTTTGACAGAAGAATGAAATATAAACAAACAATCATGAATCATATATTCAAAAAATTCAAAAAAAAAAACCAAATTTTTATTTTTTGTTTCCGAAAAAACTCTGCTTGAAGAATAAAGGGCTCCACTCAATTTGGTTGAACACATAATTTTATAAATAGTTAAACTGCACACCAGCTTTATCTGAACAGATTCATTGTTTCAATGCTTGAATCATACTTGGATTCATGCAAATAACCAAAAAACAAAAAGAAAAAAGAATTGAATACAGTTCTAGTGCTCCACACAAAATGACACATCAAGAAATCAAAGATTTCTGAAAATCCTATTATTCGTATGAAATCTCGCTTCCTGATGCCCACCAAGAATTGTATATAAGAAGCTCACCGGAGGCGATTACGGAAGCCAAATTGATGTGAAATTATCCACCTCTACGATCTCTTCACCAGCTCAACTGCCAAAACAATGGCCAAAAGATATTTCAGAATTACCTGCGAAAGATAAAATAAAGCCACAAAAACATGAGTTATCTGCAAAATCCATCAATCATGAATGCACCTGGTTGAGCAAAAAATGAATTTATGGACACAATTTGTGTCTATTCTAGGACCAAGAACCGAACTTGCTATAGTAATATCCTCCTATTCTATAGCTTGCCCTACTTTGCTGAGCTTATACACAAGATCTTGGAGCAAGGCAGCGGCATACAAGGAGAAAAAATTAGGGTTCTTGTTGTACTACGTGAGATAGAAAACTATGTTGAAGAAAATGACTCATTTTTACCATGACTCGATTCGTGTCCAAGTTTATGACCCGCGTGTTTTTTTGAAAAACAATTAAAAACACCATTGAAATGTTTTCTAAAAAGTGTTCTCCAAGAACACTTGGAGAACATTTTTTTAAAAAATATTTTTTAAGATGGTTTAAAAATTTTTATCCAAACACAATTTTTAAATTTTTGTACTTATAAAACATTAAAAACGTTTTTTTTAAAAACACGTCGAAACGGAGCCTTCGTATTTTATCCCCAGGAGCGAGCCAATCTACTATACTCCTCTGTCGCCAGTAAATCTCTTCATGGCTACTAAGTCTCTCAATTTTCCCCTCTAACTCCATAATTCGATCAAACTCAATAAACCAACTCTCCTGAATTCTAATCTTTTGCAGCTCATCCCATTTCTTCTTAATTTGTCGAGGCATAGAGCTGAAGTGGCCTCTCACCCAAATCTGAAGCATCTCAGCACAATTCTTAATTCTAACAGGCAACGCCACCTAAAAATTATGAAAACCAGACCACCCATCTCGGATCACCTCTTCACAGCCCGCTTCCTAAGCCCAAAAAGCCTCAAAGAGAAACCTTCTAGCACAAGAGCCAACATCCGAGTGATAGAAATCAAATGCTACATATTTTACAGTAGGAAATAATAGTCTCCACTCAAACGTGCTAACATATTGATCAAGACTCTAAAAAATTAAATCTTCTTTTTGCCGCCGATTTACCCAAGAAAAAATTTCTCCGCGTAAATTTCGGAGATTACACTCATCCAACACATTCCGGAACGCTTCCATTTGCCCAGACGGTCGCTTATTACCACCCACCTTATCACTGTCGTAGAAAATTTCACTGAAATCCCCTCCCATCCGCAGGGGATCCCAGAAACTTCAACAAGACTCTCAAGTCTCTGAATAAGGGACCAAGACTGATGCCGAAGATCAAGATTTTGCTGATAGATTGTAAAAATTGCCAAGAAATCCTAACACTTGGTCATGTACCGCTTCTCAAGATCTTGCGGGTGAGAGGACTTTGCAACGTGAGATCGATAGACCCTTCATTTTACTACGAGGATGAATCAATCAGATATGGCGTGTTATTTCCATAACTCGAACACTTAACAGTAGAGAATATGGAGTCACTGAATGATTGGGTTGAAGCACCGAATACGGGGGCAACATCCTTCCCCAGGCTTGAAAATCTGAAAATTGAGGATTGCTGCTCCATGATAACTGTTGGGTCGATCAATCTGAGGATGTAATTATTGATTTTATGCTTCAGTAATTTCAATTAAATTAAGAGTGCAATCTTGTTCTTTTAGTGGAGTAGAATAAGATTAATAAATTATCTTGATTAATCATGAGTTGATTAGATCAAATTAATTTATTAGAGCTTAATTTAATTGGGTCCGATCAGGTCCCTTTGGTGGCTCGAATATAAACTCGAATAAATTATATGAGTTATAATTTATGGAATTCGTAGGAATAAATTAATATGATTATAGTATCTTTATCTATGGAAAGTTTGAATTAAAACTTTACCGATACGATAAGATATGATACGCTTTGATAATCTTTTAATTTATGGAAAGGAGATATTTCCATATTTGAAATTATCTTATCTTTCTAGACTACTTCATATAACGTAGTCTGGCAGAAAGTTATGACCACACACAATAATCCTACGTTCGAGTTTGAGAGAACACCGGAGAAGGCTTGAAGGTTTGAAGCTTTGAGTCGCTGAACAATGTAAAGCATGCTTCAAAGGTAATCTCAATTCCTTTGTGTGTTGAATTAATTAATTCGTGTTAAATACGTAAAAAAATCATGATCCTGTTTCATGAGATTATTGGAATCACATAAAATTAATTTTTGTGATCAGATTTTCTCAGTCTTGGCTAACATATGGTATCAGAGCCACCGATTTTGATAGTGTTTTGTGTATTTCGAATTAATTAATTTTGTATGCATGTTTTAGTTTAAAGCGGTGTTAGATTTATATGATTATGGTTTGGATGAATAAATATAATTTTTTAACAGTTTATGGCCCTAGATTTTGATGAAATTGTATTTCGTAATTATCGAGTCTGTAACCAAGGGGGTGGATTACGACTCCATGTTTCCCATTGTTTATTTTATTGCAATTTTTATTGTAATTTTTTGAATTGGAGCATTCTGCAAATTTTTGGATCAACTGGAGGTCAATCTGCAATTTTGTCCAAAGACTCATGGGACCAGACTACATCTTCTTCAGAAATCCGGGGGCCTGTTTGGTAATTTACGAAATCCTCCATGGAAGCTCCAGATCTGATCACAGAAGCAAGCCAAACCGTTTCAAAGCCTCGGGAAGCCTTCCACGATGTTAAGCGGCCCTTCTAATGCGTTTAAAAAACAGATCTCGGGCGGGAGGAGATGGCACGATCGTGGCTGCGCTGGATGGGGAAAATCGTGACTGGTTGCTTCAAATTCGAAGCAATAGAGAAGTCACGGTGGTTTCTCCGTGTGTGGTGCAGCGAAGAGCTAGGTGATGTTCACAACCTTTTCCGACGAATTCCCAAGGCGGCGGCGGCGGCAGTTAGGTGGACATGGCGGCGGCGTGGCTAAGGCAAAATAGAGATCCGGGTTATGGGTCACGGGTTTTGGTCCATGGATATTCGGGTCGTGGGCCATGAACCGGGTCGTGATTCATGAGTTTCTTTTTTGGGCCTTGGTTATTGTTTTGGACTAAAATTCTGGGCTGGAGACATAAGCATTTAAATTGATGGATTGGGCCAGTGTGGTTCAATTAATTTATTTGTATTTTTTGTCTCTAGGATGTGCCATAAATTTGTTCTTGTTTAATTATTGCTTATTGCTTTAATTATTATGTGCATTATATGTCATTCATGTATCATGCCATGTAGATTGCATAAACACCGCTTTAGATACTACATTGTCATGCATAAAATAAGATTTTATTTATTTATTATTTATTTTTATAGAAAATAAATATTTTGATTAATAATTAAACTATTTTATGAGTTAAAATAGTTAGTATATTATTAATCGGATAAAACCCAAAATTATTTTTCAAAAAATATTAAGTGTGAGGGGTGCATTTTATATGAGCCCATGGTCTCTCTTATTAGTCCATTAGTAAGAATTTGTATATGCCTCGTGCCAATTTTCATTGGTCTCCTTATAGGAGAGTTGCACTGTTTCGGTTACTTGATTGGACCCAACATGGTGATATTTTTAAAGTAAAATTAATTTTGATCACCCTATAGGTGACATAATTAATTAAGTACTTGAAAAATAATCAATATAAGGGTATACACTTAAGTCAATGACATTGTGAGAAATTCCTATAGAATAGTCAAACAATGTATTTTTTATGGCCAAAATCAAGCAAACAAAATTAATATTGCATGAGATGCTAGATATATTGAATTTAGTGGGAGGGTCCCAGCCTAGCTATAAATCGTGTTTACTTTTCCTAAAGAAAAATATAATTTGATTTTGGAGTTTTTGGTCATTGCTGTGTTGTAGTAGTTTTTGGGTCTACTAATGCATTTTTTTTCATGCATAACACGTCATTTTATTTATTTTATGTGTTTCTCATTTAATTTATTTTAATTTCAGAAAAATGTCTTCAAATTCACTGTCACTTTCCATGCTTTTAACAAACAACCAACTAGTTGGGAAAATTACATTGATTGGAAACACAATTTGATGATTGTCTTAACTGCGGAGAAACATAAATATGTGCTTACTGAACAATGTCCCTCGGTGCCTACGGCGGAGTCCACTGCCAAACAAAAGCAGGCTTATGATAAGTGGATCCGTTCTGATGAGATGGCTCGTTGCTACATTTTGGGATCCATCTCAAATGTGTTGCAACAAAAACATCAGAATATGGAAACCGCGGTAAAAATCATGGAAAGCCTTCAGGAAATGTTTGAGCATCAAGGACGCCAGGCACGTCAAGCGGCCATTAGGAACATTATGAACATGCGCATGAAACCTGGGACGCTCGTGAGGGATCATATGCTTGCATTGATCGGTCAATTCAATATGGCTGAGGTTTTAGGGGCTAAAATCAAATCAGAGACTCAGGTTGACATGACACTTGAGACTCTCCCTGAGATGTTCTCACAGTTTAAGGTTAGCTATAATATGAATAAGCTAAACATGTCCCTGACTGAGTTGATGAAGGAACTCCAAAATGTTGAAAGTGTTCTTAAAACTCAAAGTGGTGATGCACTTGCTGTTGCTTCTGTTGGACCATCCTATTCCAAACCGAAAGGTAAAATTGTAAATAATAAGAGGAAGAAGCCCAACAAGAAGGGTCCACAACAAAAGACAAAGAAAATCAAAATAGATGGCAAGCCCAAAGGAAAATGTTTCCATTGTGGAGAGAAGGGTCATTGGAAGAGGAACTGCCAAGAACACCTAGCTTCCAAAAAGCATGGTGGTGGTGAGTTATCATTTATTGAGTCTTGTTTAGTGGTTGATTCTACTGATACTTGGACTGTAGATTTTGGAGCCACTAATCATATATGCAATACATTGCATGGGTTCCAAGTTACCAAAGAGCTCAATGAAGGGGAACATACTCTTAGAGTTGGCACAGGAGCTGTGGTATCTGCAAGAGCTGTTGGAGTTGTTTATCTTTATTTTTAGAATAATAAAAATTTGGTTTTGAGAAATTGTTATTATGTTCCTGACATTACTAGAAATTTGATTTATATTGCTTTATTGTTTAGACAAGGATATTTTGTCCATTTTTCACAAATGGTGGTTGATATTTCCTTGAATAAAGCTCATATATGCAAAGGACATTTGAATAATGATTTGTATGTCTTAAAACATGTTGACAATCACAATCAATCCAACAAACGAATAAAGTTATCTCCCACTAATGAAACTTTTTTTGTGGCATTTGAGGCTTGGTCATATCAACCTTAATAGGATTCAAAAGTTGGTAAAGGATGGTCCTTTAAGTGATTTAAAGGTGGAACCCTTGCCTGTATGCGAATCTTGTTTGGAGGGTAAAATGACTAAGAGATCCTTTAAATCTAAAGGACATAGAGCCAATGAAGTTTTGGAATTAGTGCACACTGATGTATGTGAACCAATTAGTGTTCAAGCTAGAGGCGGATTTGAGTACTTCATCACCTTCACTGATGATTACTCTAGATACGGTTATGTTTACCTAATGTCCCACAAATCTGAAGCTTTTGAAAAGTTCAAAGAATTCAGAAATGAAGTGGAAAAACAATTAGGTAAGAGCATAAAAACACGTCGATCAGATCGAGGTGGTGAGTATCTATCCAGTGAATTTGGAGCATAGTTATCAGATAATGGGATTTTATCCCAATTGAGCGCACCATATACTCCTCAACAGAATGGTGTCTCGGAAAGGAGAAATATGACTTTGTTGGACATGGTTAGATCTATGCTAGGTTTCTCTAAGCTCAGTACATCCTTTTGGGGATATGCTATTCAAACTGCAATATACTTATTCATGAACATGGTTCCTTCTATGTCTATCTCTAAGACACCCCTATAATTGTGGAATGGGCGTATACCTAATCTAAGACATATTTGGATATGGGGATGTCCTGCGCATATGCTCAAGAGAAAGATGGATAAAATGGAATCTAGATCAGAAGCATGTGTGTTTGTTGGATATCCCAAGGGAACGAGAGGATACTACTTCTATAGTCCTCAGGATAAGAAGGTATTTGTAAGAACAAATGCAACCTTCTTAGAGGACAGATACATAGAAGATCATGAATCAAAGAGTAAGGTTCTTTTGGAAGAGATTGAAAAATCATCTACTCCAGAGATCCGCACTGTACCTACTCAGTTTGACTTCACATCTATAACTGAAATGGTGGAAGATAGTGTTCCTATTGTTTATTTACCTCGCCGTACCAAAATGGAGAGTGAGGCACATGGTGAAGAAGGAAACTCAAGGAACCAACAATCGAATCCAATCAACCAAGAACCTCTACAACTTAGACGTAGTGGGAGGGCCATTCGACCACCTTCTAGATACTTGCTCTATGGAGAGTCCTTAGAGGAAGTCTCTATTGAACAAGAGGAGGATCCCATTACGTACAAAGAAGCTATGGAGGATATAGACGCTAACCAATGGAGGAGTGCTATGGACTCAGAAATGCGATCCATGTACACTAACTCTGTCTGGGATCTTGTAGATATGCCTTAAGGGGTAAAACCTATTGGGTGTAAATGGGTCTACAAGAGAAAGAGGGGAATAGATGGAAAAGTAGAAACCTTTAAGGATAGATTAGTAGCTAAAGGTTTTAGCCAACGAGAAGGAATCGATTATGATGAAACCTTCTCCCATGTCGCTATGGTAAAGTATATTCGGATTTTATTATCCATTGCAGCTCATTTTGATTATGAGGTATGGCAAATGGACGTCAAGATAACATTTCTCAATGGAAATCTTGACGAAAGTATTTATATGATGCAACCAGATGGTTTTATCCAAAACGGTCAAAAGCATAAAGTATGCAAACTTAAAAGTTCTATTTATGGACTTAAGCAAGCGTCTAGATCTTGGAACATCAGATTTGATCAAACTGTGAAGGATTATGGTTTCGATCAAAATCTTGATGAGCCTTGTGTCTATAAGAAAGTTTTAGATGACAAGGTGATTTTTCTCATGTTATATGTGGATGACATCCTACTGATTGGAAATGATGTGGGAGTGATGACATCTGCTAAGAAATGTTTGGCTCAACATTTTGATATGAAGGACTTGGGAGAAGCAAATTTTGTTCTAGGTATCCAGATTCTTCGGGATAGGAAGAACAGGCGGATTGCCTTATCTCAAGCTTCATATATTGATAAAATATTGGTGAGATATGCAATGGAAAATTCCAAGAAAGGTCAAACACCTTTTAGACATGGAATTCATTTGTCCAAGGAGCACAATCCTAAGACTCAAAGTGAAATAGAATACATGAAACGAGTTCCATATGCTTCGGCTGTAGGAAGTTTCATGTATGCTATGCTATGCACACGACCAGATATTTTTTATGCTGTTGGGATTGTTAGTAGATATCAGTCAAACCTAGTACCAGAGCATTGGACTGCTGTAAAGCATATTCTCAAGTATCTTCGTCGAACTAGAGGGAATATGCTTGTTTATACAGCTTCTGAGTTGGCACCTGTGGGATATACTGATTCTGAATTTCAAGCTGATAGAGACTCTCATAAGTCTACATCAGGATCTGTGTTTACATTGGGTGGTGGTGCCCTTATTTGGAGAAGTATCAAGCAATCTTGCATTGCCTATTCCACTATATATGGAAGCGGAGTATGTGGCGGCTTGTGAAGCAGCAAAAGAAGCCGTTTGGCTGAAAAAGCTTTTGCTCAGCCTCGAGGTTGTTCCTTCTACATCAAATGCCATTACTTTATATTGTGATAACAGTGGTACAGTGGCAAATGCAAAAGAACCAAGAAACCATCAACGTGGAAAACACATTGAACGAAAGTATCACCTAGTGAGAGATATCGTTCAACGAGGGGATGTGACAATGTGCAAGATAGCATCTGCTGAGAATCTTGCTGATCCGTTTACTAAAAGCTTACCTGCTAGAGCTTTTGACGAACATATTCGAAATATGGGAGTGTTTGACATGTCTCATTTACTCTAGGGCAAGTGGGAGAAGAATGTTTAATAGTATTTGCTCATCGAGTAATTTCTCATGTATTATGACATTTTAAAATTATAATAATGTTTTATTTATTTATTCTTAAATAAATTGTTTTGAGCAATGAATATGTCCATTGAATTGTTGTATTATTATAAATTGAGTGTTTATATTGTTAAACACAGAAAGATTCAATTTATAATTCAATTCATATTTTTAATGTCCACGATCGGAAAATAAATAGGGACAAATTATTTTGACAAGATCGTTTCAATTTTATTGAAGTCTATCTTTGTCTTGGTAATAAAATTGGAGATACATTTTGATGTATTGGACTGGACCACGTGAGATTTGAATTTGAATTGACCATACTAATTCAAATACACTAGGTTATCGTACATAGCACCTTAATCCTGAGCGGGTAATGAACTTTGATTACTAACTTGAAGTTCTTTGAGACATCAATGAGTGAGATCAGACCATTGGTCAATATCTCGATGTTTTGGGAACCAAAGTGAAATAAAAAAGAACATATATTCACAAGATGGAATCCGTCACCTACATGATCATGAACTCACGAGTTCTTCTAAAAACAGTAAAATCTGAGCTCAGTAATTCAATATTATTTGTTGAATTAATTATGTGATGCGATCACATGTGACTGTCAAATAAAAGATGAGGGTGAGTGGTTATGAATATCTAATATAGGCAACATGGTCATGGTATCCTATTTTAGATGTTCTAGTTGATCGACGGGGGTGATATGTTGGGTCGATCAATCTGAGGATGTAATTATTGATTTTATGCTTCAGTAATTTCAATTAAATTAAGAGTGCAATCTTGTTCTTTTAGTGGAGTAGAATAAGATTAATAAATTATCTTGATTAATCATGAGTTGATTAGATCAAATTAATTTATTGGAGCTTAATTTAATTGGGTCCGATTAGGTCCCTTTGGTGGCTCGAATATAAACTCGAATAAATTATATGAGTTATAATTTATGGAATTCATAGGAATAAATTAATATAATTATATATAGTATCTTTATCTATGGAAAGTTTGAATTAAAACTTTACCGATACGATAAGATATGATACGCTTTGGTAATCTTTTAATTTATGGAAAGGAGATAATTCCATATTTGAAATTATCTTATCTTTCTAGCCTACTTCATATAACGTAGTCTGGCAGAAAGTTGTGACCACACACAATAATCCTACGTTCGAGTTTGAGACAACACCGGAGAAGGCTTGAAGGTTTGAAGCTTGCAGAACAACGTAAAGCACGCTTCAAGGGTAATCTCAATTCCTTTGTGTGTTGAATGAATTAATTCGTGTTAAATACGTAAAACAATCATGATCCTGTTTCATGAGATTATTGGAATCAATAAAATTAATTTTTGTGATTCGATTTTCTGAGTCTTGGCTAACAATAACCTCTCGGAGTCATGATTTTCCATCTCTTAAAAGAATATTGTACATTAGTAGCTCACAAAAACAAAGTTCCAATAGCAAATATATGCAAGAAAGCAAGCTCCCTCACGGAACTGGAGATCACCAGCAATTCAGATGTCCCCTCCGACCTTGTCGACGTGCTGATACAAAACAATCAACAACTCCAGGCACTCAAGATATCAAGCTGTGACAACCTAACACAACTTCGACTCCCGGATAACCTCAAGTCTCTTCTTCGGTTAAAAATATGCGAGTGCACTAATCTAGCTTCGATTCAAAATCTGAAAGGCCTCTTTGCTCTTCAAAAAATGGAAATCAGAAAATGCGAGAAGTTGACGGAGCTGCAGGGTGAAATGCAAGAGTCAAGCATGTCGCTCGAGTTTTTGAAAATTTCAGAATGTGGAAAACTGAGGAGCATACCCAATGGAATGGATTGCCTTAACAAGTTGAGTGAATTAAGTATCGGTCCCTTCTCAAAAGAAACAGATGGTTTGAGTTTGTTGAATGAAACTCTCAAAGGCCTACCTCAACTTGGGGAGTTAAGATTACATGGAAATCGGGATTGGGAGTCTCTCCCACATCAGCTGAAATATCTCACAGCTCTCGTTTATTTAGAAGTGCATGCATTTGGAATAGAAGCTCTGCCCGAATGGTTTTCCAACTTGTCATCTCTGGAAGCATTAAGAGTGTGTGATTGTGAGAAGCTAAGGGATGTGAGATGCTTGCGACAACTCGCCAAGTTGGAAAGGTTGTATATTCATAGGTGTGCGATATTTCAGGAGAAGTTCAATGAGAGCAACCCCGACATTTCTCATATCCCCCGTGTTTATAATGTGGAATATGCAACAATAATTCTGTTTCGGAATAGAAGCTGTGCATGCATGAGTGGTTTTCAAACTTTTCACCTCTGGAGAGATTGAGTACTGTGAGAAGCTAAGGGATGTCATACGCTCTCGCCAAGTTGAAATTAATATTTAGATATTTATGAATAAATAAATGTCCAATGCTTCAGGAGAAATCTGAATCTCCAGAGACTCATGTTCGTCATGTTTTTGTGGATTCAGGTACGTGCATGTGCTAGCTGCAATTATTTATTCATTCCACCTTCTGCATATTTTTTTTTTGCTTTTTAAATAATAAAAATAAAATAAAAGAGTTTTAAAATCCCTCACACACACTTCTTTTCACGCGCATTAGATATTAGTTTTAAAATATAATATTGATAATTTATTTTATTTTAATTTGATTGCATTTATTTAATTTAACGGTAAATTGCTGAAAAATCCCCAATGCAAACTTGTTTTGCTCTGCACTCCCGAGCCACTTTTTTGTACCACAATTTTTGTTAATTTGTACCACATCTTATATGGTTTTGTACCACATGATGTATGATGTTGTACCACATTTTATGAATTGGGAGCCCAAAGCAAAACATGTTTGCATTGGGAAAATTGCTCTTTATTTAATTAAAGGACAGAAATTTAAAATGAATAATTTGTTTTATTTTTTTGAGTCGTGGTCGTTTCTAATGGTAGGTAGAGGCGTAGAGCTTTTGTTCTTGATGTTTTGTTACTTTTGATATAGGTGGTTTTCATTTTGGGATTTGTTTTTTTGTTATAAAAATGCTCCAAAAATAAAATAAATAAGAAATTTAAAAGTTAAAACTATCATTTTAATTGATTTATTAGATCAAGCATAACGATATTTTTAGGTATTGTCATTTCCTATTTTCCTATTCTATCAAACTTCAGCTTCCCATACTTAAACTCTTGGTATGTGATATAACAAAAAAACCTTTTTCCACAACTAGCTGGCGATGAAGAAAGTTTGAGAATTTAGCACTTGTTTTATATTTCACCATCTTCAGTTGATTTAGTTGTAGACGCTTCTGCACTGTATTTTTTTTTTCCCCGAATTTTTGCATTGTAAACAATGATTTTTATGATATAGATTGGTTTTGGTTCATAATGTACTCATATTTTAAATTCTTATAATCTATAGAATTAAAGTTATTTTTGAAGTCAGTTGGGCCGGGGTGAAATTTAATTATGCATAAAGTTAGATATCATGATGAGCACCAATTCACTTCATCAAATTAAAGAACTAAAAATTGGTGGTTGTATGGGTCTGATTCTTGAAATGTACAAATTAACATGCATAGGGGTGGCAAAAGGAAGCGAGAAAAATATTCTTTCTTGGTCGGTTTCCACATTGTTGTCGGTAATGTTAACCAATATTGGAAGAAATTAACGCAGGAAGCCGCAAAATGGGGCAGCAAAAAGTCGCTTGCAACGCCCCTAAGGGGGTGTCCAAGTTGGTGGAGTAGGTAAACTCTTGACCAGAGGTCAGGAGTTTGATTCTCCCTATCAACACCTTCTTGGACTAGCCTGTCACACAGGGCTTGCCTAGTGTGGTTTACCTGGCTAACGTAGTTTGCAGGCTATTGCGTTAGTCCGGTGGTTTACCCAGTGCGCACCGTAGGTAGCGGCTGTGGGTTCCCACGTCACAAAAAAAAAAATCGCTTGCAACGGAGGAAGTAAAATTATTTGGATTCACTTAATAGTGCTATTATAGGGGTTTACCCAGTGCGCACCGTAGGTAACGGCTGCGGGTTCCCACGTCATAAAAAAAATCGCTTGCAACGGAAGAAGTACAATTATTTGGATTCACTTAATAGTGCTATTATATATATATAGGTGCACGTGCGTTGCACGTGGTGACTATCGGATAAAAACATAAATATGAATATGTTCATACAAATGTTAAAATAAAATCACTAAAATATTGTTGAATTCAATATCATTTATGTTTGTGCTAAATTTATAACTTCTTATGGATTTTGTTTATCTTTTTCTATTTGTGTTTTAGAATTATATATTCTATACAATTAATTTTGTATAAAAATATTTTTTTTGTAAATTAATATTGAAGAATATTAATTTTCATTGAACATGATATGAATCGAATAAATAAGTGTACTAAAATACATATTTATAAAAGATAATACACTAAATAATTTATATGTATTTTTTAAAAGATGAAATAATCATAAGTTAAAAAGTAATTTCTAATAATGCTAATAAATCGCCTCTATAATTCATATTTATTATAAAAATTATCTCATACATTAAGTTATAGATATTAATATTTCATCTATTTTTTAAATTTCTCATTAATTTATTTTTTATGAATAAAATTAAAAGTAAATAAAATTAATCAAACTATATAATGTAAATAAAAATTAGAAAAATTTACAAAAGAGTACTTAAAATTCATTTCCTCAATACCCAGTTTAATTGTATAAGCAATTTAAAAAAAAGAGAAAAAATTATTTTTTGATTTTATGTTTATTTTTTTTCGCAATTTCGGTCTTGTTATCAAATATTTGGTGTAGTCCGCTATATTTTTTTGTCGCTGAAATTTTATTCTTATTTTCTATTGGAAGCTGACATGAAACCAATACAATGATGATGTCATATTGATATTTACTGTGTCACCTTAGTACACTAAAAAAAATGACTAAAATTATAAGAAAAATAAAATAAGTTGTAGAAATAAATGTTAAATTTGACAACATAGAGGGACAAAATCGCAAAGTGACAAAATTATATGACAAAATTGTAGTTTTTCCTAAAAAAATAAAGGACATTGAAGTTTTTCAAGAGAACTTGGGGAAAAATATTGTAAGCTTTGCATACTGAATGAGACATTTATAGGAACGGTTTAGGAGGTGAGCTCGATTAATAGATTGAACTTGTTATGGACTATATGTGATGATGAAATAAAAGTAAGAACACTAAAGTTCGTTTATGGATGTTCGTAGATTTCAACAACTTCTACTTACTCCTTCCACCTTGAAAGAATTCACTCTATAAAACTTTGAATATATATTACAATCAACTTACAACAACCGACTCTAAGACCATGACTTATACGTACTACCTATCCCAAAACTCCTAAAAAAACTTCAAGGACATAGTTCACAACTGCTCCTTATTACAACGAGGTATGCAACACCTTAACTGATCACACTAATATAGCAATGTTTGCAACAAAACACTAATTAGCACTTGATTCATCTTCTAATCACAGAAGTTTGCTAGTGTTCTTCGGCTTGCTTGAGTATTATTAATACTTTTCAGTAAGCATTTATTTCCTCGACTGATTGTATATGGGTAAACTGAATGTGTTCAGTTTACCTTTTATAGTGAGAGTATACTTGCGAGTGCTTTTTCAAGATGCCGGATGTCTATGAATGTCCTGATGATGGGTATTTATATTCCCATAGATAACAACTCTATTTTGAATTCAAAAATCATTTTGATGCAAGCTTGTCTTTTCCGTGACATTCTCTGCCAACATCATACACCAATATATTTTTGATTGCGTCTTTTTTTTTTTTTTTTTTTGTACGGGAAAACCTTATCCACAAGAGTTCCGTTCTTTATGGATTGACTTACACATATTCTTGATCGACTTAGGTTTTAGTTATCCCAACTGATTCAGTTTATCTCTGCTAAACTGAATCAACTTGTCTTTATACTTTTAGTTGAACTCTACACAACTGCTCCGATGATTGATTAGATCGATTCTTCCTCAACTGAGTGCAACCATCTCTTTTGCATTGGTCAATGATCAACACAGTTGATGTCTCAGTTTAGCTCACCAATTTATATCTTGCCTTTGTTTTTCTTGATGTCAATTACAAAATTAAGTTTGGCGAACTTTTGAACGAATAGTTTCGTAGATATCAACACCTTGAAAGTTCCAACAGACATTAATTAAAAAACATAATTTTTATAATTAAAAATTAAATAAAGTCTCATATTAGGCTATTTTTTAACATGTTTAGTCAATTCAACCAAATAATTAAACACGGTGCTTCCAACACTGTTGTGACCACCACCACGACCAAGGTCAATAAATTATTTTCTTTTAATAAAAATTAGTTTAATAGAATAAATACCATTACGTGAAATTGAATGCATTACTTTGTACAAAAAAAATATTTGTGAGAAATAAAAATTAAATAGATTTTTTTTTGTAAATATTATATTACACTAATAGTTTTTAAAACATTTCACAAATTTTTTATGCAAATATATTTAAGAAAGAATAAGAAACAATTAAAATACAAATTTGATTTAAAAAAATTAGTTTAAGTAAAATATTATCATTGTTATAATAGTATACAATAATTTTTGTTATAATATGTATATGATAATTAATAAAAATAGTTTAAGTTAAATGATATCATTTTTATAATAGTTTACAATACTTTTTGTTATAATAGAATAATAGATAGATGGACATTAATTAAAAATAAATTAAATTTTTAACATTTAATATCAAATAAAACGAAAAAAAATTATGATTATTAAATAAAAAATAATTAAAAACTAATTAAATTTTTTAACATTTAACATCATAAATATATTGGAAAGGAATTATGATTATTAAATAAAAAATTAATTAAACAAAATATTACTTTATGCAAAATCTAGCAATTGGAAGCCAATAGAAAAACATGAAAAATGATCTTTGGGATACCTAGTATTAAATATATTATTTATGACTCTTCTAAGCTAACATAGAAAGGACATATTATATATTTTATATATTTAATTTTTTATAAAAATATATTTTGTAAATTAATATTGAAGAATATTAATTTCAATTGAACATGTTATGAATCAAATAAATAAGTGTACTAAAATGCATATTTTAAAAATATAATACACTAAATAATCTATATATTTTTTTAAGATGAAATAATCATAAGTAAAAAATTAATCACTAATAATGCTAATAAATTATCAATATAATTTATATTTATTATAAAAATTATCTCATACATTAAATTCTAGATATTATTATTTCATCTATTTTTAAAATATCTTGTTAATTTTTTTATGAATAAAATTGAAAGTAAATAAAACTAATCAAATTATATAATATAAATAAAAAATTATAAAAATTTACAAAAGAATGCTTAAAATTCATATTCTCAATTCTCAGTTTCATTATATAGGAATTATAAAAAAGAGAAAATTATTTTTTAATCTTATGTTTTTTTTGTAATTTTTGTCTTCATGTTATCATCAAATAGCTAGTGTAGTCCGCTATATATATTTATTTTTTTGTTGAAATTTTATTCTTTTTTTCTGATCGAAAGCTGACATGGAACCAATACAATGATTATGAAATGGTAATGTTTACTATACCACTTCAGCACTTCTAGTGTAACATGACTAAAATTGTAAAAAAAAAATTAAAAAATTATAGAAATAATTTGAAATTTGATAGCATAGAGAGACAAAATCGCAAAGCGACAAATCGCAAAGTGATAAAATTGTAGCTATTCTAAAAAAAAGGAAATTTATTGAAGTTTTTCAAGTAAATTTGTGAAAAAAGATTGTGATCAGTTTTGCATGCTGAATGAGACATTAATTAAAAAAACATAAATTTTAAAATTAAAAATTTAATAAAGTCCCATATTAGGGTATTTTTTAACATGTTTAGTCAATTCAATCTAATAATTAAACACGGTTCTTCCAACACTGTTCTGACCACCACCACAACCAAAAATCATTTTGCTGCTAGCTTGTCTTTTCCGCGACATTCTCTGCCAACATCATACACCGATATATTTCTTATTTCGTCGTTTTTTTGTACGAAAAAAAACCTTATCCACAAGAGTTTCGTTATATTTGGATTGACTTACACATATTCTTGATCGACTTAGGTTTTAGTTAAGCCCAACTGATTCAGTTTATCTCTGCTAAACTGAATCAAGTTTTCTTTATACTTTCAGTTGAAGGAATAGTTTCGTAGATATCAACACCTTGAAAGTTCCAACAGACATTAATTAAAAAAAAAAATTTATAATTAAAAATTTAATAAAGTCTCATATTGGGGTATTTTTTAAAAAACATGTTTAGTCAATTCAACCAAGTAATTAAACACGGTGTTTCCAACACTGTTGTGAACACCACCACGACCAAGGTCAATAAATTATTTTCTTTTAATAAAAATTAATTTAATAAAATTAATACCATTACGTGAAATTTAATGCATTATTTTGTACAAATAAAAATAAAATAGATTATTTTTGTTTTGTAAATATTCTTAGACACTAATTGTTTTTAAAACATTTCACAAAATTTTTATGCAAATATTTTAAGAAAGAATAATAAACAATTAAAAGACAAATTTGATAAAAAGAAAATTTAGTTTAAGTAAAATAATGTCATTGTTATAATAGTATACAATAATTTTTGTTATGATATGTAGATGATAATTAATAAAACATAGTTTAAGTAAAATAATATCATTTTTATTATAGTATACAATACTTTTTGTTATCATAGATAGATGGTAATTAATTAAAAACCAATTAAGTTTTTGAAAAAATTGCAAATTTAGTCCTATATGTTTGTCACTTTGCGATTTTGATCCTCTATATTTTCACATTTCAGTTTTAGTCCTGCATGTTCTGATTTTTGGCAATTTCGGTCCTTTTTATTCAAAAATGCTTACGTGGGACTGTACACGTCAGCTCCACATCAGCACTGAATTGGTGCCACATCAGCGCCACGTCGGAAAAAGGACTAAAATTGCCAAAGAAATAAAGATAGCGGACTAAAACTGAAATCTGAAAATATAAAGGACTGAAATCGCAAAGTGACAAACATACAGGACCAAAAAAACAATTTTCCCTAAGTTTTTTAACATTTAACATCAGAAATAAAACGAAAAGAAATTATAATTATTAAATAAAAAATAATTAAAAACTAATTAAATTTTTTAACATTTAACATCATAAATATAATGGAAAGGAATTATTATTATTAAATAAAAAATAATTAAACAAAATATTACTTTATACAAAATCTAGCAATTGGAAGCCAATAAAAAACATGAAAAATGATCTTTGGGATACCTAGTATTAAATATTTTATTAATGACTCTTCTAATCTAACATAAAGAGGACATATTATATATTTAATTTTGTATAAAAATATGTTTTGTAAATTAATATTGACGAATATTAATTTCAATTGAACATGTTATGAATCAAATAAATAAGTGTACTAAAATGTATATTTTTAAAAGATAATACACTGAATAATCTATATATGTTTTTTTAAGATGAAATAATCATAAGTAAAAAACTAATCTCTAATAATGCTAATAAATTATCTATATAATTTATATTTATTATAAAAATTATCTCATACATTAAATTCTAGATATTATTATTTCATATATTTTAAAAATATCTCGTTAATTTTTTATGAATAAAATTTAAAGTAAATAAAACTAATCAAATTATATAATATAAATAAAATTTATAAAAATTTACAAAAGAATGCTTAAAATTCATATTCTCAATGCTCAGTTTCATTATATAGGCATTGTAAAAAAAAGAAAATTATTTTTTGGTCTTATGTTTTTTTTTTGTAATTTTTGTCTTCATGTTATCAAATAACTAGTGTAGTCCGCTATCTTTTTTTTTGTTGTTGTTGAAATTTTAGTCTTTTTTTTTTTTTTTATGCTGAAAGTGACTTGAAACCAATACAATGATGAATTGATGATGTCATGCTAATGTTTACTGTACCACCTCAGCACTTCTAGTGTTACATGACAAAAATTGTAAAAAAAAAATTTTAAAAATATAGAAATAATGTGAAATTTGATAGCATAGAGAGACAAAATCTCAATAAAAGTATTTTAAGTTTTGCAGGTAAATTTGTGGAAAAGTATTGTAAGTTTTGCATATTGAATGAGACATTAATTAAAAAAACATAAATTTTAAAATTAAAAATTAAATAAAGTCCCATATTAGGGTATTTTTTAACATGTTTAGTTAATTCAACCTAATAATTAAACACGATGCTTCCAACACTATTCGGACCACCACCACGACCAAGATCAATAAATTATTATTTTTGAATAAAAAATAATTTAACATAACTACTATCATTACATGTAAATTGAATGAGTCTTTGTACAAATAAATGTATTTGATGAGAAATAGCAATAAAAATTAAATATATTATTTTTTTATTAATATTCTCTGACACTAATATTTTTTAAACATTTCACAACATTTTTATGCAAATATTTTTAAGAAAGAATAAGAAACAATTAAAAAAAATTTTGAAAAAAAAATAGTTTAAGTATAATTATATCATTGTCATAATAGTATACAATAATTTTTTCTATAATATATAGATGCTAATTAATAAAAAAAAATTTAGTTTAAGTAAAATAATATCATTTTTATAATAAAAATATTATTTTATACAAAAATCCTACAATTGGAAGCCAAGGGAAGAACATGAAAAATGATATTTGGTAAATTTATTATTAAATATATTATTAATGTCTCTACTAAACTAACATTGAGAAGGTATTAAATAACCTTATCTACAATAAACAATTAAGAGGTCAAAATAGTATATAATAATTTTTGCTTTAATATATAGATGATTATAATTAAAAAAATTAGTTTAAGTAAAATATTATCATTTTTATAATAAACAAAATATTACTTTATGAAAATATCTTGCAATTGGAAGACAATTGGAGAACATGAAAAATGATCTTTGGTATACTTATTAGTATTAAGTGTATTATTAATGACATTCTTTTAAACTACAATAGAAAAAGACATAAATAACTTTATGTACAATAAATAACTAAAAGGTCAAAATAGTAAGCTCACATTTCAAACTCACATATTTATAATTTATTAATTAATTATTAATTATATAATTTATAATTATAATTTATAATTTATAATTATAATAGATAGATAGATAGATAGATTTGAGACCTATTTATAGATATAAAAAATTTCTTATATTTGGTAACTGTCGTATTACAAGTAATTGATAATGATTTTATGCAATCTCCTAAATCATTGATATGATTTTGTTCAATAATCCAAATATTTTATTTTCTTGAAATCCACAATAATTGTTTGTTATGACTTATGAGTCATATAGTCATCTAAGAATTTATATTTTTAGTAATTTAAAAGATTTTCGAAAGTCGATGACAAAGGTAATTAACTTATAAATAATCAGAGATTTAATAAAATATGATTTTATTATCTTTTAATATAAAATTTGATTACTTAGTGAGACGCTCAACCCTACCCATATTTATAATAATAAATAATATTTTTGATATAAAATATAATATTTTTTAATTAATAACTCATATAAGAGATTCGTCTAAAAAAATGACTCTTGAGACCGTCTCATAGGAGTTTTTGTCTTACTTTTGTAATTTAATTTAATATCAATATTTTTTATTTTTAAAATCATGCACTAAAAATAAATAATCTAAGGTTATCAGCATAGATATATTTTAATTTAATTTTAAAATTTAAAAAGTGTCATATTCCCATCCAACCAGTCATATATAAAATTTTGATTTCGCCCTTATTTTATACTAATATTCTCTCTCTCTCTCTCTCTCTCTCTCTATATATATATATATATATATATATATATATATACACACATTATATTTCATCTTATTTTATACATCATAATAATTTCGCCCTTATTTTTTTTCTTTTTCTTTTCTTCAAGTGTCTGCAAACATGGTACTGAAATAGAATATTTGTAACATCGTGTATAATCTTTTACTCTTGATCTGTTAAAGATGTCTCTATCTTCTTCTTCTTCCAAATTAACCGATCAATTTCACCTAATTAAGACTACCATTGATTTTGTGATTCTATGTTTTTATATAGCTATACTGATTCAATCCCTACATTTGGTGAATAATTTCATTTTGGGAAATTGACATTATTACTTGAATGTTTTTACTTTAGTGAGGATTTTATTTTTTATGTTTACACTTTGGCATTTTGAATTGAAGTTGATGATACTCGTTTGGGAAGTTTCTGAGAAGATTATTATATTAAATTTAGTGGCATGTTTACTTATCTTACGTGTTTGTTCTCTTGGATAATATAAAATTTTCCCAGTTTGATGGATATGACGCATGCGCAACTAGATCTGTTCTAATCCGTAATAATTCTAAGTAATGCATCCACTTTTGTTGGGTTTTATTTGAGTTTGATGGATGTGTTAATTACCTGTTGCTTTCATAAAATTACTTTTTATCCATGAAGTTAATTTGCGTTTTGTAGTATATATTCAGTTGCCAATATGTGAAAAATCAGATAAATAGCCACCATTACAATGTTTGTGACGTACGTTTCTTATGAAATGAGCCTTTGTTTTTTTTTTTTTCTTCAATTTATTTTTTTACGCATCAAGTTCTAATAATTAAAGTAATTAATTGTTAGCATTTACCTCTGGTATAAAGTCATAGACTCATAATTGAGGTGTAGCAGAAAGAAAATAAATGCATTTGTTTTATTAGAATTTGTAAAATTGAATCGTTTGTTGAATATGATAAAATTACAACATTTTAATATAACATTTTAATATAACATTTTGTTATTGATGACACTATGATACATTCAGGTCGGAGATACAAGAAGAAAAATAACCAAATAGGCAAACGAAAACGCTTTCGCATTTGGTTATGACTTATGAAGATGAAGAAAAAACAACTTTGTCCCAAAGTAGAATCAACAAGATATAAAGTCAAGTCTCTTTTATAATTTGATAATTAAGAATTCATATGTTGTTATTCCAATAATAATTTGGGAAAATTGCATATATCACCCTTGTGAAATTCCGTGTTAGCTAATAACCCCCCGTGAAAATTTTTTAAGCTAATAACCCCCTGTGATTCTAGATTTGTAGCATACACAACCTTTTCAGCTAAAAAATGACGAAAATACCCCTACATAAAATAAATGATAAATTAAATAGTTCATAAAAGTCAAGGGCATTTTCGTCATTTTTTAGCCAGAAGGGGTGTGTATGCTACAAATCTAGAATCACATGGGGTTATTAGCTTAAAAATTTTTCACAGGGGATTATTAGCTAACACGGAATTTCACAAGGGTGATATATGCAATTTACCCTAATAATTTTATGGGAGTGATGGTTGTTGTCTAACAATTTATTATGTTTCGCTCACTAAACTCATGCATCAGTTAGCAAAACTCATGCATTAGTTAGCAATAACAAAAGTTGGCTAATGTACCATGTTTTACGTGTAGTTTTTGCAAATGGAGTTGTCTTAAAGTGATTTATGTAAACTATACTAGTAAGTAAAACGTGTGTTGCACGTGGTATGCTATCTGATGATGTATGCTATCTGATGATGTTTAGTTTTTTTATGTTAGTGAAAATTAGATACTTGTATAGATTTATTTGATCAAACAAAATATTTATTATCTTTTTTCAAGTGGGATATTTAAACGTATGCAATTTAGATATTTATATAGACTAGCAAAAAGAACGTGTGATGCACGTTGATACAAAAATATAGTATAAATGAAAAATAAATATATAGTTAAAAATTTATTCTATTAAACTTGTGTTATTAGCAAACGATAATATAATGAGCATTAACACATAATATAACAAAATGGATTGAAACAAATTTAAAAAAATGTTTCCATCCACGCATCATTACAATAAAATAAAAAGTAACAACACATAATAAATAAACAATTTAGATAGAGATATAATATGTATCAAAGTATATTGTTGATAACCAATTAATATAAGAGAAACGGTAGAGATAAACTTTAGTATACATCTTGGTTTACACTTTACTTATTAATTACAAAATTATCTTTGATCAAGATATTTATTTCTTATCATAGGTATTTTTTTATTTAATGAGCGGAACTTTAGGTGAGTCTAAGCTAAGGCATACACAATAAGGTGTAAATCTAACATTTTTTAATTATAATATAAAGAACGTCTTTAAAAAAGTTGGACATATAACATTAAGTTAAATTATCTACGATCCTTTTAATTTCTTTGGTAAATTTATTTAGGCGAGATAAATAATTTATTTTTAAATGTTCATAATTATTGGTTCTGAATTTTTTTTAGGTGGAAACTATTGGATATTGAACTAATATTTTTATTAATTTAATTTAATGTAATTTTTAATATATCACGATACTTGGTTTATTACCAATAAATTAGAATATTAATAAAAAAATGACCAAAGTATTAATATTTTTTCATGACTTCTAAATTGTATGATTTTACATAATGATTACAAAATATAATTAGGTGATATTCTTCTAACTACAATCATATTGCTATTTTACAGATTCCATTTAATAAATTCTAAATTAAATTTACTTTATATTCTATTGAGTAAAATTAAGTTAAGACATTTACATCACTTAAATGAAATTAAAATGATTTAATAAATTATAAAAAGTGAAAATAGAAATAACCATTGAAATATCGCATTAGTTTTGTGTTTAATTGTTTATCAATTTTTCCATTTTATCATAGTTAATTATGTATTATTAGAGCAGTATAATTTCAAATTAAAAGTATAAATGACTACGTACAAACTCAAATATAAATATAATTCAACTTTACATTTCTCTTTTTAATAATTTTATTGCACTCCAATTAAATAATGAATTAAATTAATAATGTTATTTATGAGGCTATTTTATATCCTTTGAATAAACTTAATAAATTATTAAAAATAATTTTAATGGAATTAAATAAAACTCCTACTGAAATAACACAAAAAACTCACATGCATAGCCAATTATTAATTATTAATAAATCATGTGTATAACATAACAAACAAAAATAGCAAGCTAATTGTAATCTAGATTGAAATAAACATATAATTAATATGAGCATGAAGTAAATATATATGGTTAATTAATTTGTCCATGAAATTAAAGTTGATAAGTGGAGCAATATAAATTTTCATGTTTTATATTTCAAAAAAAATCTATCTAATTCTATCGTTTGTAAACGGTTCATTGTTTTGAAATTTAGTTTACAGTAATTTTCAAATTTCCACAGCATATACATATGATTTATTTCTAATTGTTGAAATTATAGTTTTCTAATGGAAATTTATGTATTGGTAACCTTTCTTTATTTTTAGTACTCTAATGATGATTAATTATATTCATAATGTGTCATATTGATTTTTTAAGTTTTATTTTTAATTATTTTTTTTCATTTTATAGATATTTATTTTTAATTATTTTTTTCATTTTATAGATATTGATTTTTTAAGTTTGATTTTTATTTTTTTTCATTTTATAGATAGTTTATTAGTTATAATAATAATTAATTAGTGGTAATGCTAAGTTGAGAAAAAATGTGGATAAATAGTTGGTGGGTCAACCTAATAAGAATTAATATTTATTAAACATAGAAGTGCGAATAAATGGTTAATTTTGTAAACAATATTGATTTTTGATGGTTTAATGGAAATTAATTATATTAGTGGAAAAATTTATAAAGAATATTGATTTTTTAATGACAAGTAATATTAGTGAGAATAGTTAGTTGAGAAAAATGTGGGTAATTTAGTTGTGAATAATGTAACTATAAAAGTTTTTGTAGAAGGCTAAATGCGTCAATGCACAATTGGAAAACACTCTCCAATATCCGCACTTTTATAATATATAATATATATAGATGTGGGTAATTTAGTTGTGAATAATGTAAAGTTAGTTGAGAAAAATGTGGGTAATTTAGTTGTGAATAATGTAACTATAAAAGTTTTTGTAGAAGGCTAAATGCGTCAATGCACAATTGGAAAACACTCTACAATATCCACACTTTTATAGATATATATATATATATATATATATAGATGTGGGTAATTTAGTTGTGAATAATGTAACTATAAAAGTTTTTGTAGAAGGCTAAATACGTCAATGCACAATTGGAAAACACTCTCCAATATCCACACTTTTATAGGTATATAGATATATCATGGAAAGCAAAAGATTCATTTTTCATTATATTTATAAGTTTGAAGATCGAAAAGAACTTTGAATATTGAAAAACATAGTATCCATATTAAAATTTCGAAATAAAAAAGCACCATCAATTCTTCTCCAACTTAATTTTCACTGTTTGGCCAATGTCCTTTTTTTATTGTTTCAGATTTTTCAACTTTCTATTAAAATCAGCAATCTTCTCGTTATCTTGAATCTCTATTGTATTTTTTTTGGAAGATGGCTGGCTTTGATTTGTCGTCCGTGTTTTTCCCATTTTCTTCGCACTTTGTTGAGGCTCATCATGATTATCTATATCTTTGATACTCTTACTCTTTCTTTTCTTGTCTGTTACGTTTGCCTTGAGTTGCGCCGGTTTCTCGAAACCTTCCCCTATTATTGATAGCATTCCATTTTTATCCAAGACCGACTTGTCTAATTTGAAAGGAAACTTGTGATCTTCTTTGCTTTGATAATCTAGTATGTTTCCTTGCTCCACGGTACGTTTTTTCTGCAATATATAAAAAATGAAATTATTGGAAATAATATAACATAAACTCAATAATATAGAAATGAGTATTTTAAATAACCTTAGTGTTCATTTCAATGTATTTCTCAACAGAGCAACCAATAAATGATGCCGCAACTTATTCGAACAAAGTAACTCTAGTCATTTCATTTTCATCTTGGACGATTATTGTTATTCGATCGGTACCTATAAAATCACTTGTGAGAGTGTATACATAATAAGAAAAAAAATTTTAAAACAAACATTTATAGTTGAGCATAGTTGCGTATCTTTGTACAACATTTATATTGGGCTTCACACAAGTTGTGCATTTAAATCCATCGGTTATTTTGCTAACAACTTTGTTACAATACGCCAGTACCACAATCCTCGTACCACGGGGAGTTTTTTTTTTTTTCAATTTCCTTGATGGTAGCTTTGATGTAGTAAAAGTTTTGCTATATACAATGTCATTCGATCGTAAACAAATGTCAATTTGGTCATATTATTTTAAAGTGATACACCGCCGTATAATAGAAATTTGTTTAATTAACTACATAAGGCTAATTGAACTTATTTATAGAATTGAAATTTGTGAATATAATTAACATAATCATTACCTGCGGAAAAGTTATATTTTCATCCTTCAATTGTCGTAGACTTAGGTGGTTTGACTCTTTTATCATCTTCTCCATCCAAAGCTCATTCAAGCTTTCTTGAGTTGCATTTCTCTTCAACCTATAAACTTGGTGGTATATAAAAACAGTATATATATAGAATTTAATTGTAGGATATAATCACATCTTTCCCTGTATAGTTTATATTCTAATTTTTTCTGAAAGAACGTGCATATCACGTTTCTTATATTTTAGATTTTGCCTTTTCTTGACATGTGTTTAAATTGTTCTTATCATACTTTCAAATTGTTCTTATCCTATTTATCTTATCATGTGAATAACTTATCTCTTGTTTAAAGATATGAGTTATATCTTATCAAATGTTGATCAAATATTTTATCCTAACAAATTTGTATTTGAATTTTGGGTAGGATTTCCAAAAATATTGAAGATCTATTTAAGAAGAAAATCCTACACAAATAGAGTGACGACTAGGAGAGTAGATCATATACAATATACACGAAGGAAGCTGAAGATTGAAGATCGACCGAAGAATTTCTGAAGTCGTAGCCGTTACACAGTATTGCCGGGTAGTGTTAGAAACACTTGAAAAATCACACGAGTGAAGTGTAGATTCGAAAGTAGTTTTTTGGTTTTTTTTTTTCGGCACATGTGTTAAACATCATATTGGTTTTTCTATTCTAGTTTCTACTAGTTTTATGATGTTTTTTATTTTCTCAACTTGTTGAGAAAAATAGGTTATCATGTACAATTACTAGTTGGTTTTTGTGTAAACTGAATTGTTTTTCTAGTGATTATTTTACCCTAAGGCACATCACAAGTATTAATTACTTGTGAATAAATATCTGTGTTATTTATTTTAAAGTTTAATTATTCCGCTGCATATGTTTTCTTGAAGTGTTGACAACACTGCAAGACAACACTTTGTCTGAAATTTATTTATGGCATTTTTGTAGTGCATAATGTCAAAACCCTTACATTTTCTCCTGTTTTGAAATGAGGATTGTGTTTTTATGGTCACACCATATGTGGTATGCTGAGGAGTGTTCTATTGGTTCCAACAAACTTGATTCTTGATTGAAAAAGAGAGGACTGTTATATTGTTACTGACAAACTTGATTCTAGAATGAAAAAGATGTAAATTGAAAATTGTCCTCGTCACTAAATAAATAGAGGGATACATAAGATTAAATATGTTCAACTGATTCTATGAAGGATGATAAATAAGCATGGTAAAGGAATTTAAAAAAATATGACAAGGTATATTTTGTCCACTTAGGGGGCTGTCTCTTATACTTGCAAAAAATAAAATAATTTTCCCAACGTTATATGATAGGAAGGAAGATATAAAAAAATATATGATAAAGTTTTTCCACATGAATCAATGATTTGAAAATTCAATTTGTAGATATATATGTGTATGTGTGCTATTGATCAATCAGATGTGTACGAAAAGATATCAAGTGTAGGAATACCATGAGTTAATATTTTCAGTTTCATTGCACAGAGGATTGATCAACATTGTTGTCTTCGACGTAGATTTCAATTGTATTCCTATATTATATATGTGATAAAATGAGCAAATTTAGATATCTATGTCAAACAAGAGATCTTAATTTCATGTCTATTTCACGGTATTACCTTGGTATATATTAGTTTTCAAATTTCAAAAGGCAATCACTGGATTTTGGTCTTGAATCCGGTGAAGTATTTGTCCTTCATTCAACGCTATATCATCCCATAACTGTATTGTCATGGGTTCCAACCTGATTCACATACGCATTAGCTATTTTTAAAATTAGATGAATACAATTAATGTTTTCTCTCTACAAACTTACGAAGTGTTTAACAGAATTAATTCCATCCGATGAACAACAGTGTCATCTTCTTTTGTTTGATCAATGGTCGAACATGCTTCATGATGCCAGTTATGTCTGTCTGTCCATATTGACAATATATAGATGATTGGAATTTATTGTTGTTTACATTTAAAAAATACGATAAAGAAAGAAGAAATCAGTTTGGTCCTTAGTATCTGCCTGATTGCTTGCTATATGAGCGAATTCTTTGAACCGAAAATTGATTCTGTCCGAAAAAGGTTCATTTGACAACTAGGTAACTGTAGTCTGTGTTTGCATCGTCAACTCAATCTTTGGGTTCACATTTGGATAAGTTTAATTTATTTGTTTCACGGATGGGTTACATATGAGATAGGTTTTGTTATTGTCCAAAAGTTGCTTGAATTGTTCAAATGCGTTGGCAAAAACTAAGCCATGTATCATCGTTCCCTTCAGTATCCATAGTCATTAAAACATAATGTTTTAAAACATATACAATCCCACTTACCGTTCTTGAATCAAAATGTGGAGAAAAACCTTGCTGCTCGAAAATCTGGAGCCTAGGGACTCGAATTCTAGAGAGTTTTGAGTGAGAGTTTTGGTGTGCTTGTAATGCAGATTTTTGGACGTGAATAAGAGAATGATGGGAGGTAAATTTGCGGCTCAATCTGGAAAAGAAATCATCATTGATTTTGTTCGTTAAGGAAAGAAATAAATGCAATGTTTTTGCCTTGATTGTTCTTCAGAACGTGGGTTGATTGTGTGTCCCTATTTTCGACCACCATGAGTCAAAACAAGGAAATAATACAACTTCCAAGTTTGATAGATTGAGCCTAAATTTGGACTAAACTTGGAGGGCAAGTTTAAAAAATTTAGGGCTGAAACAAATAGATTTTTATGGGCCATGTGAGAACTCAGTATTTCAGCAGCAATGAAGATGCTGTAACTGATGGAATATGGAGCAAATTTCGAATTCAAAGCTGGATGTAACAGTCAAGAATTGTAACAACCAAAATGAAGAGGAATAATGGTTGTTAATGGGAATTATATGAGGGGTCTTTTAGCTGCCATTTTGCAGCCTATAAGTAGTGGCCAAAGCTGAAGAGAAACCCCACAATCTGAGCACCAAAATTGAGTAAGAGTCTGCCATATTCTCGAGCACCAAGCTGCTGTCAATTTCAGTTTTCTCAAGCACCAAATTGCTGTCATTTTTGGTTGAGAAGAGGCTGCTGAAATTGGAATCTTGAAGCCATATCTTGTCCATATGTCAGAGTTCTTATATAGCTTGATTCCCTCTCAATTTCGAAGCACAACAGCAACATTTCGAAGCTCAGAAACTCTGCTCATTGTCGATCTTGGCTGACCAGAAAGCTCGGAAATTGGCATTGTTTCGAACATATTTTCTATCCAAATTTCGAGCAGATTTGTTGTCCAAGATTCAAGCAGACTTACTGCAGAAGTTCCAGCAAACTTTCTATCCAAGTTTTGAGCAATCAGCTACAGCAACCTAAGCTAGAAAGCTGTCTGAGGTCGATACAAGAAGCAGCACCGAAGTCAATCAAGGAGCTGCATTTTTCTGTCCAACACCGAGCAGCTTAGTTTCCCTAAGCTTGAGCAGGTTCTGGCCTTCACTTCAGTTTGAGATTTATTCGAGTTCGAGGTTTCCAACAACACCTACCCCTACACGATTTTTTTGGAAAGCAATTTGTAAAGCCCGAAAAATCCATTAATCCAAGTCACGAGTATTAATAGGATTTTAAATAAAATTTAAATGATTTATTTTATTTATTTATGATTTATAGGATATTTCTAAATAAATTTCTTTATGTGATGTTTTAATTATTTAAAAGATTGTGTTTAAAAAAGTTTCTCATGCTATTTATTCTGCGTGAGATTTTATAATTCGAAGTTGAGATTTTAAGTTTTAAAATTTATGTTTTAAATATTATGTTAAATAATTTGATGTTATGTAATTCTGCAGCCTTTTATTTTTAGAGATGAGCTTGACTTTTAATTTTAAAATTTTATAGAAAGTTGTGACTATTTATAGTTGTTGGGCTTACTTTAGGCCCAAGAGTTTTACACTAAAACATAAACGTCAAACCTTATATTTCTTTTCCTCTCTTCTCACGTCACGCAGCCGTCTCACTCTCCCTCTTCCTCTCCCTCTCCCTCTCCTCATGCAAGCTCGCCTCCCTTTGCGCAGCTGCTGTATTTTGATCATATCTTCCTTGTCCGGAGTCCAAACTTCGATCCGTTTGATGATTTTTCTTCCTTACATCCATACCTTCGATTTGAGATATAAATCGCTATTTGTTGTGGACGTTTCAGCCTAGATCGGAGCCTTATTGTAATCTATTTTTGTACACATTTTATTTTTCCTTTCTTCTTAGATTTTGTCTTCGGTTTTTCGTGTCTCCTCGCCATGTAAAGGTGTTATTTTGAGCTTAGGAACAACTGAACAATCCTGGATTTCATCTTCCTTTGGCTCCTTTTTAGCATGTCTTGATGTTCGTTTGAATAAGGCTAGATCTCTACAAGTCCAAATTGATTCCATTCTTCGAAGAAAAAAGGCAAGTGCAAGTTTTTACTATTTTAAAACTCATTCAAGAGTATAAATATTTTGATATGAAAATGCATGTTGATGTTTTTATTCTCATGATTTTAAGGGTTTAAAGAGCATGTTATGTGATATTATGAAATCGTGAAGCGTAAGTCGTTCTTATCAAGTTCTTGAGTTTGATTCAGGAGATTCATGTTTCTTTTAAATTTTGATGTGTTCTTGAGGTTTCAAGGGATGTTTTATTCAAATTATATAGCAAGAGTAGTAGAAAATATCATAGTTTGAAGTGTTGAGTTAGTTTTCAAGATAAAGCTTTGAAATGTTTCATGTGTTGGATTGTTCTGGATTAGAGACACTCGTTATCATTTTGATGATGAAAACTAGTGTACTAATCCAAATGATATGAGGCCAATTTTATTTAAAATCTACCTTAATTATCTACAACTTTCATGTTTTGAGTTTTGTCAAAATCATTTTGGAAGATTGGCAAAAATCGCCCCGAAGTATGTCAAGTGGTTTGAATTTCTGGCTGTGACACATCTCGGGAGAATGAGCATAAATTTTTACTGAAAATTCCAATTGAGGTGCGGTTTTGGGCATTGGAAAGCCATGGTCAAGGGATAAAACATTTATGTTTACCACTTTTCCAAATTCTGAGTGCAAGAAGTCGAAAAAGCAGCGTCAACGCGCTGTCTTTGCGCAGGGCATGCGCGCCTGCGCCTAGGAGGTGGCGCGTCCGCGCCTAAGCTTCGAGTTTTAACATTTTTCAATGTTATTTTAGGGTCCTAAATTCATGGTTATGATCTTTTAAGGCTTCTAAAATATGTCTAAGAGTTCCAACGCAAAAAGTTTTAAGGTCAAGAACGAAAAGACGAATTACGTGGACCTCTTACGTTATGTGATGTATGTACATGTCTAAGTTTCATTCATGAAACCTATGTTCAATATAAAAGTAAGATTCTTATTATCTACGATATGCATGAAGTTATCGAGTAAAGATTTATGTTCATGAAATGAAAGTTAAGACGAAAATTACGATGTTTCAATGATGTTTCATAATGAATGAAATGATATGATGAAATGATAAGTTATGATGAAATGAAAGATGATGAAGCATGAATGAATAATGTTATGATGAAGCATGATGATATGATACGATACATGAAAAATATTTTGATGATTTATGCGTTTTGTGGTGATTATACGGGGTATGCACTTCGGGATGAGGTCCGGAGCGGCTATCCAAACATGGCTCACGGGATGGTTACACGGGGTATGCACTTCGGGATGAGCTCCGGAGCGGCTATCCAAAGAATGAAAGTTTACGGGCGTAATGTCATATGCTTGTTGTACAACAGGAAACTATGAATGACTCATTATTACGGTTACCACAATACACATATTTCATCACCCCAAAATGATAAGTTTTTTTTTACGTTATGTTCATTTTAAGATGTCATTTCAAGTCTCATGATTGCCATATTATTTTAATTGCATATATTTCATCAAGGAACGAAATATTAATGTTATGTCATAATACATGAAGATTATTTTCAAGTTCTTTAAGTTAAGTATGAAGATGCCTATGTTTAAGTTCCTTGCATTTCATAGTGTTTTGAAGATCATGTTCAAGGTTTTTAAGTTTAAAGTATCATTATGTTTAAGTTTAAGTTTTCAAGTTTAAAGTATCATTTTTATGTAAGTTCCAGCCATTTTTAAGTATAAGTTATTTTGAAGATATTATGTTATCGTTATGCATGTTTTAATCTTGTTGAGTCTTTAGACTCACTATACTTGAATGGTGCAGTTGGATTAGCAGTTTTGAATTAAAGGCATTGGTAGATTGGCTGAAGAGTCCAAGAGGCGATGACGTTGCATGGCACGACAGTTCCGAAGCTCTGATGTTTTTAAAGAAATGAGATTTTCCTATGTTTATTTTGATTATGTTGTTAAATTATTCTATGCACAGTCTTTTAAGATCCGAATTTTTAGTATTTTCATTGTCAATATTTTAAATGTTGAGTTTTGAAGATTACAAATGATTAGTCTTTTAAATGTTCATTTCAGTTTGATATTGTAGTGAGGATTCCTCGACTATTTTCAAATGTATTTTATTAAGTAGTTTGTTTATTTTAGCTCACTTTTCCCTATCCTTTTTAGATGTTAGTAGTAGGTTTTGACGTGTCGTATTTTAGTTCGTCTTGACTGTAGGGTTGCATCTTGTTTCAAATATTTTGTGCACGTTAGAGACGAGAGTTTTATTGTTATCGATTTAGATTTTGAATTTCATTTTGACTGTTGATCGAGTTGGTGTGATGCATTCCCTGCACTTTAGTTTTGAAAAATTTTCCCACCCTTTTTCCGCATCTTAGTTCATGTTAATGTTTAAAAAATACGGGACGTCACAGTTGGTATCAGAGCGTTTGGCTCTGGGAGACAACACGTGCATGCAATCTCGCCAAGGACTCGGATGCTCCTACCTCCATGACTGTAAGATTTATGTTCTAAAGTTAAAATATTATTTTGCTTACAATTATGATTATGCACGATTTACAATGAAAAAAAAATTTCGTGTTGATTGAATGGATTTTCGGATTGTGACTGTGTTGGGTCTGATCTTATTAAGAATATCCTAGGGAAGGAATGATTTATTGTTCAAATGAATTGACTGAGATTGATATTATTTTCCTATTTGGGTTGATAGGAGGGTTTTACTTTACTGAAACTAGGTGATTGTTTTGAGATTTAAGTCGATCTGCTTTGGATTTTACTAATTTTGTTCACAGGATTTCGTGTTAGCATAGAATTGTTTAATGAGATTTTTACCTATGTGCCTTATGATTAAGATTATTTTCTTTTTGGAGAATGAACTTACATTATAAGGATTATAGTGTGATGGTTGATTGTACTCTTGGATGTCTTGGTTGTATAGGATTTGTAGATTGATAAAGCTTGTCTCTGGCTTTGTTGCTCTGAACTCTAGGAAGAATGATTGTGGACTTATAAGAATATAAGGAATTCAGAATATGCGAGAGTGTGATGTCGAACAAATGATGATAATTTGAGAAAAAATATATGGGAAAATCGTGTAGATAACACTATCGATGTAAAATAAAGAAAAAATTAATTAACCAAACGATCATATAAGGACACGTAAAATTATATATACTAGTATTTCGCTGCACGCGTTGCGTGCTCGTACATTTTATTTTTTTTAAAAAAGACAATAAATAATAAATTTAAAAATTTAAAAATAAAAAAATAATAAATAATAAATTGTAAAATTAAAAAATAATAAAAATATAACGTTTTTCTAAACAAATATTCACAAAAAATATATATATCTTATAAAGTGAGTGTCATGTTTGTAAATAAAATAATATCAAAGGGCACAAAGTGAGCTTTTAATGGCTAAAAAAGAGAAAAATGTATAAAATAACTATTTTGCCCAATAATTTTGGTTTTATTGAAAATTAAGTTAAGAGATAATGGTAATTTCAAATCAAGTTTCACCAATTAATTAAAAATTTGTTAATTAGAGGGTCTCTACTTTAATAATATAGTAAGATATATATATATATATATATATATATATATTTGTGACCTATTTATACATATAAAAAAAATTCTTATATATAAGTTGTCGGAAATTAATTACTTGGCATCAGAATTTGCTTACATGTCATTTATAAAAATAGAGATGTTGCCAACTATTTTACATGTATTTAACTTAAAATAAATATAAAATCCACGTATAATAAAATCAAAAACTTTTTTATTATTAATTATTATTATATATTAATAATTAATAATAAAATAAAATACATAAAAGAACACAAATTTCATACTATAGGAGCCAAGCGTGCCTCTTCCCCAAATGGGATTTGCATAAACCCTAGATATTTTCATCCCTCGATCAAAACTAACAAATCCGTCTTCGAACTCGAAAAAATCTATAAGAACAGAGCCATTTGAGAAGGATATCGTAGTAAAAATGCTGCTTCGACCAAGAGAGAAGATAAATATGGCACCGCCTGTGTACGGTATGTCTTTTTTTGATCCGTGTTTGTATGTTGTATATTGTAGCAAGCCAATATTTTTTTTTTGTGACGTGGGAACCCGTAGCCGCTACCTTTCATTGCGCTCTGGGTAAACCCTCAGACTAACGCAGTAGCCTGCAAACTAGGCTAGTCAGATAAACCACACTGGGCAAGTCCTGTGTGACAGGCTAGTCCAAGAAGGTGTTGGCAGAGGTAATCGAACTCCTGATCTCTGGCCAAGAGTTCACTTCACCTACTCCACCAACTTGGACACCCCCTTGGGGGCGCAAGCCAGTATTTTTTGGTAGACAACATGGTGGTCTCTGGTTCTATTGCGGGTTACTTTAATAATGGTGGTAGGGGTGGTTTTTTGGTATACCGTACTAAAAATATTGGTATGAAAAAAATTCATACCGATAAAAATTCCAAAATTTTGATATGGAAAAAATCTATATTGATACCATATGGATACCGAAAAAAATTCGTTATACCAAAAAAATGTCTGTATATCGAAAAAATTTTGATACGATATGCCAAAAATTCGGTATTTTGATCCGGTATGCCAGCCCTAAATGGTGGTCCCATTTCACTCGATTCTTTATGGTACTTTGCTTTGTCTGAGAGTGAGAGCTGAGAAATATACAAAAATATTTTTCCCCACGTTTAGTTCCAATTGTTTGTTATTATTGGCCATTAATAGAGAGGGTATTTCTCTTTTTTAAAAAAAATTTCAAAAAATCTATCTGCAATACTTATTTTTCCGAAGTGGGTTTCACTTCTTGAAGTGCATTTTTTCTATTGTTTTTGAATAATGTGTATTTTATTTTACAGATCAAGATAGCAGATTTTTGATAGTTCGTGTCCATTATGGGGATAAATTCCATATTGATGGTATTCATGGGTATATTGGTGGGTCAGTGAGTAGATTTGACTTTTATGAGTTTGATATGTTATTGGTGAAATATTTTAAGAAAATAGCTCAACACGACGGTGTAAAACCACCTATGAGTGTGTTCATGACTAATTCCAATCTTGGTTTTAGATTGATTCAAGACGATGTTGATTTGATTGGTATTTGTGAAGAAAAACTAAAAACCACTTGAGAAATTAACTTATACATTGAGGAGGAGAGATGTCATGTAGAGGACGAGAATGTGAGTGAAGGGGATGGGGAAGAGGTCAACAATACTGATGGGGCTGGTGCAGCGGCTGACACTAATGGGGTAGGAATAAAGGATGCGAAAGATGGGGCAAGAGAAAAGAAAGAGGTTAATGACGACTTAGTTGATGATGGTTATGATTTGAATGAAAGTGATTATGAAGAAGAAATTAATGACCATAATGATGATGAACTGTTCATTGTAAGTATAGAAAATGAGAGTGAGTGGTTGGGATACGATGATAAACTGGGAATGGTACATAATGATGCTTTTGATGATAGTATTTATAAGTCTGGAGATGAGAACCTCATTAAAAGTGATGATGACTTGTCTAGTATTAAAGAATCTGAAGATGATGGTGAAGGCCAAAAGTGTCCAGTCGTTAACCCAACTCATACTTTTAACCCTGATTTTCAACTTGGGATGATGTTTAGCACAAAAACTGAGCTAAAACATGCAATACATTCACATGCAATCACAACCAAAAGGAACATAAAAATCACGAAAAATGACAAGACCAGATTGCATGCCAAGTGTTGGAATAAGGACTGTTTTTGGAAGCTTCGTGCATTGAAGCTTACAGATAAGTGCACATTTCAGATCAGGAAATATATTCCCACTCACACTTTTGGGGCGAATTTTCGTGCCAAAAACTTAAAATCCAGCTGGTTATTTGGGAAGTATGTGAACAAATTTAAGTCAGACCCAAGAGAAATATTAAAGGTTTTAGGATTGATATCACTGAGGACTTAAGATGTCACATATCTGATTGGCAAGCTTATAGAGCAAAATCAAAAGCTATTGAAATGCTAGAGGGGTTGCCTGAGGAACAATATTCATTGCTTTGGGATTTTGCAGATGAAGTGAAAAGAACAAACCCTGGTAGTACAATTTTTATAGGAACAGACCAATCAACAGGTGAGAATAGATTTCAACGATTTTATTTGTGTCTGTATGCATTAAAATAGGGCTTTCTGGTTGGCTCAGGCCCTTCATAGGTGTAGATGGTTGTCATTTGAAAGGACCTCATGGGGGAGTGATTTTGACTGTCGTAGGTGTTGATCGATCCTAATAATAATTTATTTCCCATTGCATTTGCTGTAGTAAACAACGAGAATTTTGACTCATGGGAATGATTTTTAACTTTGTTGAAGGTAGATCCCAATATTGAGAAAGATTATGAGTTGACATTTATGTATGATAAGCAAAAAGGACTAATCCAGGCATTTAATCAAATCTTCCCAAATGTCGAACATAGATTTTGTGTGAGACATTTGTATTCAAACTTTAAAAATGTAGGGTTTAGGGGGCAAGCATTTAAGAGTGCATTGTGGAATTGTGCACGGGCCACAACAGTCAATGACTTTGGTAGGAAAATGAAAGAATTAAGATCTTGATGAAAGTGCGGCCAATTGGTTCAATGATAAGCTGCCACAAAATTGGAGTAGATCGCACTCTGGCGATAATTCTAGGTGTGATATGTTATTGAACAATGGTTGTGAATCTGTCAATAGCAATATTTTAGAGGCAAGAGATATTCCTATTGTGTCAATGTGTGAGTGGATATTTGAATATTTGATGAAAAAAATGCAGATAAACAAGGTCAGGGTTGCGAAGAAATGGAAAGGTATATTGTGTCCTAAAATACAGAAAATCATAAACGAAAACAGTTAGAAAATGGGGAACTGCCTTCCCATCAAAGCCGATGACTCACATTATCAAATTTCATGCTATGATGGGACCAGATACACTGTGGACTTGAAAAAAAGGAACATGTGGTTGTCGTAGATGGGATATTAGTGGAATATCATGCAAGCATGTTTTACGTGTCATTGCCTATGAAGGACTAGATTATTACAAGTATGCACATGCCTGTTACATGATTGACAGCTACAAATTGGTGTATGGTCAAGTAATTTTCCCAATAAATGGCAGGCATGAATGGAAACAATCAGGTTTGATTCCTATGCTACCACCTAATTTTGGAAGACCAACTGGGAGGCCTAAAAAAAGCAAGAAGAAGGGTGCGGGATGAACCTGTACAAAAACAAAAGAAAAAATCACGAGGCAAGGCAAAAGAAAATTCACATGAAATGAGAAGACAACAAAAAACAGTTAAATGTGGCTTATGTGGAGTTTTGGGACATAACAAGAGAGCATGCATTAATGAAATTACAATGTCAAATCTACCAGAAAGTGAAGCAATGGATGAGTCACTAAATCAACCACAGAGTCAACTTACACAAGATATGATATTTGAAAGGCCATCAAAATTACAGGTTATATCGTATTGTTTTGCTTGTGTTGCATGTTTGCTAAATTTTTTGTTAATATATGTGCATATCCTTATTAGGTAAGGAGAAAAGTTAAATTAACTGGATATATTACAGACAATCAATATGCATGATGTTTCCCTTGTAATTAATGTTGCGAATTTTTTGTGTAATTTTATCATATTCAAAGTACGTACCTCCACCCACCAAGCTACAAGACTTTTCGATTCATTTGGGGTGCCTTTTTATTAATATATTTAACTTCTTAAAAATTAATTATATAGCTAATTAAAAAAAATTTATTTTTGGTGGGGCTGATCCGTTCCTGAAATCGGTGATGGTGGATGTTTATGTTGTGATTTCAAAAATTTAGAAAAGCAATGTACATTGAATAACACAAATAAACATGCATAGAATATAAGGAATTTAGAATATGCGATAGTGTGGTATCGAAAGAATGACGATAATTTGAGGAAAAATATATGGGAAAATCGTGTCACGATCGATATAAAATAAAGACAAAAATTAATTAACCAAACGATAATATATGGACACGTAAATTTAATATATATATTTGTGACCTATTTTATAGATATAAAAAAATCTTATATAGGGTAACTATCATATTACAAGTATTAATTAATTATTAATTATTTTATGCAACCTCCTAAATCATTGATATGATTTTGTTCAATAATCCAAATATTCGATTTTCATGAAATCCATAATGTTACAACATATATATATTATTTTTGGAAAATAAACAATTTTTATTATAATAGTTGTTTGTTATGAGTCATATATATAGTCATCTAAAAATTTATATTTTTAGTAATTAAAAAGATTTTCGAAAGTCTATGACAAAGGTAACTTATAAATAACCACAGATTTAATAAAATATGCTTTTAGTACTTTCTATTTTTAAAAGCATGCACTAAAATAAATAATTTAAGGTCTTCAGCATAGACATATTTTAATTTTGTCATATCATATTCCAATCCAACACATATAAAATTTTGATTTCGCCCTTATCTTGAAGAGTTCTATACATCAAGATAATATTCTCTTCCTATATATATATTATATACACATTATATTTCATCTTATAATTAATTAATCTCTACAAATTAAATTCTGTTGTTGAGAGAAAAAGAGATCATCAGATGGGTATCCAAGAATCAAACTCTTGGCAAAATCCTCCGCACGACATCCTCACCGAAATATTCCTGAGAATATTTCCCATAAAATCTCTTCTCATACTGAGATGCGTCTCACAATCTTGGCTTCGGGTGATATCCAGTCCAGAATTCAAGAACGCCCATCTCAAAACATCTCGAAAAAGATTAATCTACGGCTCACGTGCTGCGCTTCACACCCTGCCCCTTTCCCCCAAGTCGGATGATGATCCATCCGCAGACGAGGTGCCATTTGATTTTGCTTCCGACGACGAATATCGAAACGGTTCGATTCAGATAGTTGGTTCTTGTAACGGTCTGGTGTGTACGGTTTCACGCGGAGGAGGTCGCCTCACCGTGTGCAATCCGTCTTTAAGAAAGTATAAACACATACACATACGTCTTCCTTCAAAACATCGGGCTTGTGGGTTTGGTTACGACGCATCCAACGATGATTATAAAGTGGTCACGAATCATCCAACGATGATTTGGAAATGCGTGGCCACAATACTAAAACTTTATAGCTTTAGAGAAGATTCGTGGAAGACGTCGAATCCGATCCTGGGCTTACTGTCTAGTTGGCCGTATGTGTGTATGAATGGGGCTATGCATTGGAAATTTTACTACGGCGGAGAAGATTCGAAAGCAGCATGGGGCGTGGTGGCGCAAAGCTTGACGACGGGGAATTGTTGTAGCGTCGGGGTTCCTGCGTCTGCCGATGAGTTCCCGCCTCAGATGGTGATGTTGGGAGTGTGGGGGAAGTGTTTGTGTGTGTATTTCGGTAATTTTGGGTGTATGAATGTGTGGGTGATGAAGGAGTATGGTGTTGCGGAATCTTGGACCAAAGTGGTTAATGTCCCCTTGTTCATTGGCAGAAAAATTCATCTTGAAATAGTGATCAGATGCATTGTGATTGATGCAGAGGACGGGGGCGTTTTGCCGTATGTGATTTGTACTAATGTCGTTACCTACGATGAGAGCTTTGTTGACCCCTCTCTTGACGTCGTAGTTGAGGTGGAGCAGATATCAGGTCCGTCAAATTTATCATAAATTAATTTAATATTTTTTTTAAATTTGAGTATGATCGGTCCTCTAACTTTGATTTATTGGCTATTTTGGTCTTCTTTTATCGGAAGTGTCTGATTTTATTCATCGTGCTAAACATGATACCGAAAATTAATGTTGTTTTTGTTCTCTTGGATAATTTTTTTTTTTTTTCAGTTTGATGGATATAACGTAACTCTGTTCTAATCCGTAATAATTTTAAGTAATGCATCCACTTTTGTTTGGTTTTAATTGAGTTTGATGGATAAGTAAAAGGTTGAGATACCATACCAAAATATCGAATTATCGGAATACAGTACCAAATTTTTTTTGATATACAGCCATTTTTTCGGTATACCGAATTTTTTTCGATATCTGAATGGTATCAGTATGGATTTTTTTTCATACCAAAATTTTGGAATTTCAGTATCAGTGGTATGAATTTTTTTTATATCGCTATTTTTAGTACAATATACCAAAAACCCACCCCTCCGACTCATATGTTACCTGTTGCTTTCATAAATATTACTCTCTATCCATGAAGTTTGCGTTTTGTTGTATTCAGTTGCCAATATGTGAAAAATCAGATAAATAGCCACCATTACAATGTTTGTGTTTCTTATGAAATGAGCCTTTGTTTTTTTGTTTTACAATTTATTTTCTTACACATCAAGTTCAAATAATTAAAGATAATTAATTGTTAGCATTTGCTTCTGGTATAAAATCATAATTGAGGTGCAGTAGAAAGCAAATAAATGCATTTGTTTTTTTATTAGAATTTGTAAAATTGAGTCGTTCGTTGAATCTTATGAAATTACAACATTTTAATATAACGATTTGTTATTGATGACGCTATGATATATTCAGGTTGGAGATGCAAGAAGAAAAATAACAAAATAGAAAAATGAAGACGACGCATTTGGTTACGATGATGAAGAAGAAACAAGTTTGTCCCAAAGTTGAATCAACAAGATATAAAGGTAAGTCTCTTTTCTAATTTGATAATTAAGAATTCATATGTTGATATATATAGTACTATTCCAATAATAATTTTACGGGAGTGATGGTTCATGGTTGTTGTCTAACAATTAATTATGTTTCGCTTACTAATCTCATGCATTAGTTAGCAAAAACAAAAGTTGGCTAATGTACCATTTTTACGTGTAATTTTTGAAAATGGAGTTGTCTTAAAGCGTTTTATTTCTACTATATCAGTCCTTGAACTTTCAATATATATATACATATATATATATTTATATTTATATACTAGACATGCAAAATTCAAGTTTATTTGATAGATTGTGAGAAATCATATCTTTTATCGAATCATTTGGCCCACCATAATTAGTTTAAAATATGAGAAAACCGAGCCTTGAGTGTTCTTGAGATTAAATTTAGGATCGGAATCTTATATATTATTTTTCTCGTTTAACTAATAAGACCTGAAGTAAAGGACATAGGTTTGTTGTTTAATTTTATTATAAGTTAGAAAAGAAATTTTTTGTTCAAATTTAATTAGTATTTTAAGTAAATGCTGTAACCATGATCTATTTGGATTTGCAGCCCAAAGTATACGGAAAAAAACTATTGAATAAGGCAAGACAAAAAAAGAGGCATAAAACTTGCCCAGACAGAGAATTAATTAAGCTAAAATGAAGACATCCATGTAGACAAGGAGAAGGAAGGTCACACTTTGAAATGAAGGCACGATAGATTAATTGGATGTTTAAAAGAACATCGATATTATAGATTTGGATTGCATTAACTATTTGCTTCTCACAACATTCATGCGTAATATCACAAAGTTTCGTTTGGCATCTGTTGCAAATCCTTTCATCCAACTTTTTTTTTAATAGATAATTTATAGCTAGTCTATTAGGTAAAATTTCTTAAGAGATCAGTATGACGAGCTAGTTAAGTAGCAACCTACACTAGTAAGTATTTGAAATCAAATGAATTTTGATACGCAAAATGCAATGCTACATGACTTTATGGTTCGGTTATAAGAAATATGAATTTGGGATCGATTTACCTTATTAACTATTTTTCCAATTTTTATGGCACTGGAACATACTCTTGTAAAAGAATAATTTGAAGCTATTATTCATTATTATATATTAAGACGTACAATTTGGAATTAGTATGTACATCTATACTAACAAAATATTTTGTTTTCCCAAAGGAGAACCAGTTGCATGTCACACATCGAACATATATATATATTTATATTGTGAGGCATGAAAATTAAACCGGGCCTTCACCTATATATGATCAAGTAATTAAACATACTCTTGTAAAAAATAATTAAACTTATTACTTAATTTGTAATAATACAATTTACTATTAAAATATTTTTTGAGTATAACAAATTTTAGGATACAGTTAATAATTACATATAATTTTCATAGTTATTTAATTAAAATTTGATTATTTTATTCAATTAAATATAGAATTATAAAACAAATTTAATTTAATTATTTATTTAAGTAGGAGTATATTTGTCATTTTTTAACTGAAGGGGTGTATATGCTATAAATCTAGAATCACATGGGATTTTAGCTCAAAAATCTTTAATAAGAAGTTATCAATAAACATGAAATTTCACAGGGGTGATATATGCAATTTTCCATGTTTTTTCTTGGTATTACAACTTTTCTGTGAATTTGTTGACACTGAGTGAGATTAGATACAACTATATCTAATGGACAACATATATAGCATGTGCAACTCATGCTTGACTTGTTTCCTTTCGTATATGCATGTGATGTCTTTTAGGAATTGTTGTCATGTCTGCTGTAATATATATTATTTCTGGTTTACGTATTTATTAACAATTCAATGCTTGATTAAGTAGTTATTGGAAGTTTGTGGAGTGAATTAAAATTTCTTTTAGTTGCAAATTAAGGGATCAATCATGCATGGTAACACTTTTTTGGAAGTGCCATGCATCAATTTCATTTGCAACTCTTTTTAGGAATTCTGGTGGAGTTTGCGAATAAAATTTTACTTTGAAGCAAATTTCTATATAATAAAGTAATTGTTGTTGGTATCGGTGGCCTGCTGACTTCTTGTTCTGAAACTTCCGGCAGATCAGGATCGCAGTTATATCTATATTTACTCCGAAGGCACTCGTATCCAGTTGCAGAGCCTCATATAGCGGCACCCGGGCTAAAGCCCGAAAATTTTTTAAAATTTTATATATGTTGATTTTGAGAAAATTTTAGATTAATTTGATAGTAGTTTGGATGGTTCGATTCAAAAGTTTAAACAATTCTATAGTTTAAAATTTTAGCCCGGGTAGTTTAAGATTTCTGGCTTTGCCATTGCTCGTATCTTCTGCTGTGTAAAACTAAATTAAGCTTAAATCCTGGTCAAGATGCATGTCGTTCTTTTAAAGGCAGAGAAATTGGAAATGAAAAGTTGATTGGCATTGTTGATTTGAAAAAAATTCTTACAAGCACATAGACGCTCATGGCTTAATCACTGGTTTCCCAAAAGCCTATTTGTATTTTATATATATAAATAAAATGATACTAGCTAGTGAAGATGGAGCGATGCTTTTTGTCCAAGAGTCGTCAGATTCTGAGTATCACACCGATACATATTTTTGTTGTCATTCATATTACTACGTACCCCGAGCGGTTGGCCAAGTTATACTTGCTACACATGCCTGCCATGGTTTTTTGTGAGTGTCTAGATTGATAATGAGATCTCTCTTTTATCAAAGCCTGTAGTGTATACTGAATTGGTGTCTAGGGAAAGTTTTCGGTATATCGTACTAAAAATATTGGTATGAAAAAATTTAATATCGATATCGATAGCGAAATTCCGAAATTTTGGTATGGAAAAAATCTAGCTATATTGATACCATATAGATACCGAAAAAAATTTGGTATACCGAAAAAATGTCTGTATATCGAAAAAAATTCGGTACGGTATACCAGGCCTATTCGTGCCCTTTAGGCTTTACATGTTAAATCCTAGTCTTTGAATTGTGACGAATGAAGAGAAAAGAAGAGATTTCATCACGAACATTTGTGAAGAAGCATTGACAGAGAGTATGTTGGGCAAGCTAAACTTGTTCCTATTGAAGATTTTGTACATTAGAAAAGAAGAGATTTCATCCCATTGTAGTCCCATCTGGACCTCAACCCGCAGGAAGTGAAGTGAAAAAACACACTAGTCAAGTACGTACATCCATTGATGTTCTTGTATCAAAAACATCCATTGAGGCTCACAATATTATGGAATTAATTGAAAATTCTATTCTACTTGAAACCAAAAAGAAAAACAAAAAATGGAGTACTTCAATCAAATGAATGTAATGCAGGTACAATAAAATTTGTATACCAAATCTTACAACATAAAAATATCAATACAAAAATTTCATTTATCAAAATCTTACAATACATTAAATTCAAAATCTCGCGATAAAATAGCAAACTCTACAATATAATTGTTTTAAATATCGTTATAAGTGATATTTGTTGTACTTTTAGTATTATATACTAAAAATAATTCTATCAGGGAAAAAGAATGTGCTTATTTTGGACTTCCTTCAACAAAATTTTTATTTTTTTATTCTTTTTATTTATGTATATTTATATCTATATTTATTCTTTAAAAAAATTAAGAAAATTATTTGATTAAATTAATTAAGAATTAAATTGTTAAACTATTATCAATTTAAAATATATAATTAAAAAAATCGCAATACTCACGCGAACCTCAAATAGATAATTTGGAAAAGCTTCCATACAAATTTAAGAAAGTCGATAATTTGGAGAAAAAAAAAATGGCCCAACACAAAGTTAAAAATAGCGTTGTTCACATGAACCTCAACTATATTATATCTGAGAAAAAAAAAAAAAAAAATACAAACAAACAAACAAACTCTGAGCTCTTGGGCTTTGCCCTTCTCTCCACAAGCGGTGCAAGGGTGGATCCACGAGCTCGGGTGACCTAATATTTTTTAATATATATTTTTGTTAGAATGGGGCTAATTTGATTTCAGCCCAGGTATGTGGTCCTATATTTTTTGTTATAATTGGGCTAATTTGATTTCAGCCCATGTATGTGGTCCTATCTTTTTAAAATATTGTTAATCGAGCTAATTTGATTTCAGCCCAGGTATGTGGTCCTATCTTTTTAAAATATTTTTAAAATTGGGCTAATTTGATTTCAGCCCATGCGTCTCAATAAAAAAATTAAAAAGCCCATTTTTAGCATCCACTAGGCTTCCAACTAGCCTATTATACAACCAAAAAAATTAAATTAATATGTCGATTTCTCCGTGTATTTCACAAATAAAAAAATCAAACAAATTAATGAATTTTTTGAAGTTTAAAATATTTTACAATGATACATTATTTAATTAACTGAACATGTTGAAATGTATCGAATAACTGAAATTTAATTGCAATAAATTCAATACTTATTATAGTTTTTCATAAATCAAATTGATTAGTAAAATTTATTTTATAAAAATTTCTATAAGATGATTTTACGAATTAATTTTGTGAAACAGATATTTTATTTAGGTAATTCATAAAAAAATTATTATTTTTATATCAAAATTATTAGTTTTATAAAAAAAAAATATAAGTAAGACTGATCGTCATACAATATACCTTCTCTTACTTTTAAAAAAATCTCTTGTGAAATTTTCTCACAAATTATATCAATAAGACATTTACGACACATAAATAAATCAATTCCTTTTTAAAAAAAAAAAAATTGTCTCTGATTTTTAATTAAATAGACGTCCTACTAGTACTACAGTCAGTAGTACGTCTAAATAAATTCAGACATTTAAAAAAAAATTTGTCTCCGAGTTTTTTTATAATTTAGTTTTTCATTGGCCGAGCTGGAAATTTGTCTTGATGGTCCTGGATCTTTGAGGTTTTTTATATGTTTGTCAGGATTATAGGACATTATACTATATATATATATATATATATATATATATATATATATATATATATATATAAATAATTTTTAATGATCCGTTTCACAAGAGGGAATTTCGATGTTAGATTTTCATTTATTTATTTATTTTGAAGGATGTTAGAATTTTATTTATTAAATGGGGTCCTACTATATTTAGTAGCACGTCTAAATAAATTCAAAACTTTTCTCTTTTAAAAAAATTCTGCCTTTGCCTTTCAAAAAAAAAAAAAAATTTCTGCCTTTGATTTTTTTAAAAAAAATATTCTCACTCAAATTTTAAAAATATTAAATGATATTATAATTTAGAATATCAATATATTAAATTTTAAATATTTATAATTTTTAATTTTTGTAATCCTTAATTTCTTGGGTTATGGGCTAAGATATCCTATTAAAACATAAAAACTCTTGTAAACCGGTTTCACGGGTCAATTTTGTGAGATGAATATTTTATTTGGGTCATTCATGAAAAATTATTTTTATGTCAAAAATATTACTTTTTTAAAATAAAAATTGATACGATTGACCCGTATATATCACGAATAAAGATTATAAAACTGTCTCACAATAAACAAACTCCTACTAAAAAAACAATCTCTTGTGAGGATTTCTCCATATTATATCTGTTTGTCTTATGATGCCTAAATAAATCCAACCTTAAAAAAAGATAATGTCTCTGATTTATTAATTAAATGTGCTCCTACTACGTTTAGTAGCACACTTAAATAAATTCAAAACATTTAAAAAAAATCTCTCATTTTTATTATATCTACACACATATATAGATAAATACATCATTAATCTTATAAATTTCCGGAAAATAATTTATATCATAATTTGCACGGTTTTTTAATTATTTTATTAAAATACTTTCGACACGTATTTTAAATTTTAAAATTGAAATAACTTAATTGAATTAGAATTTATGTTAACATACAATTTAATATCTTTTGGCCTAGTGACAAGAGTGATGTCTCAAAACTCATATACACATAGAGTCTTGGGTTAAAATCTTACATGTGTGTTGTGACTTGTCTCATATCACCTTTAATCAGAACTTAAGTATGTAATTAAACATAAACAAAAATATAATCAAAGTAAACCGCAAAAAATTAAACAAATGCTAGCTCAATAGAATATAATCGGAATAATAACTAGATTGTTTAAAGAAACAAAATGAGCGATCTTAGAACAACAAGTTATCTCGAAATGATAACATACTCAATATGGTATGCCAATGCCGCATAATAATCATGAATAGTAAATTCATGCATCACATGACAAGTAATAATGAAACAAATAATAATGCAACACATAAACATGCATACTTAGCTGGCTAGCTCAGTATGTACTTGTGTACCTCAACTATTGTCTTAAAAGAACAACTGTCTACAGTCTAGGCCTATTTCCTACAAGTCAATTGAATATCATATCATTATAACTTATCTAAAATCTATAACTAGACTAATAGTTTTGTAACCCAATCACGATTGTAAGGTGATTAAAAGTTAAAAATGATCAAGGGTTATTAATTTAAACAAATCAACTGCATATAGGGGTGGACGTTTAGTGTCGGGTTTCGGGTACCCGATCCGATCCAAGCCGATTAGGTTTACCCGATTGGGTCGAGTAGTTTTTAAAAATGTTAGGTTCGGGTAGAACCCAAACCCGAAATTTTGAAATTTGGGTTGGTGTCAGGTATTTTTTTGTTACTATTACGCCTTAAACGCATACAAATTTCTTAAGTGAGATTAATGTTTTAATGTGTTAACTTATCTTGTTTTGATAATATTACAAAACTAGGTTAAATTGTTACTAATGGTTTAAATTTGAGAAAATTGCAGATATTATATTTAGTAACAAATTCAAGTTGACAGACTAAACTGTGCGATCAGATGCTCCAAACAGTGTTGGTGCCGAATATTTTTGAATTTGAAATGCTACGGAATGGACGATCTGATCCCGAACAAACGCTCCCATCTATGCCAATTGCAACACTATAAATAGAGACATTTCGAGACCATTTGAGATACAATTCATCATCCGAGTCTTTCATCCTCTTAAAGAAATATTCAAACAATTTCTCAAGCATTCAAGCCAAATTCAAAGTCCCTTAAAAATATTTGTATATTGAGTTGTATAAGTGCTTGAAAAATTGTAGTTGTATACTCGAGTGTGAAGCCCAAGTTGTTCGTATTGTTGCGGCTATCCTTGGAGCCCTTAAGACCAAGTTGTTTTGAGTTGTAAGGCTATCCTTAGAGCCATCAAGGTCAAGAGACGCGATGATCGTGTTGTTGTACTGCAAACTTGGAGCTATCAGGGCCAAAACATTGAAGTGCTAGTGGATCCTTGGTTAATCGACCTTAACCAAGAAGGGGAGACGTAGACGATTTATCGTCGAACTTCCATAAACATATCATATGTTATTTACTGCTTTATTTACTTATCGCATTTATTTACTTATTATTGATTTTATTATTTTGATTGCTTTAAGTCTTCCGCTTGCGTAATTGAAAAATCATTTTAAATTGCTAAAGGGACCAATAGAACCTAAATCCCCCCATTAGGTTCTAACAGTTACCCAATTGGGTATCGGATTACCCGATTGTTTTTTTTAAAAAATAAATTATAGTAGACAATTGGATGGTTTGTGTCATGTGTCCAGACTTATTTTCCCACAATTAGACATAGCCCAATAGCCCATCTTCTTCCTTTAACTCTTTGAGACTTTCACTCCTGGATACTGGTTTCCCCATAATTAGATTATAGATATAGGGTTTTCAATTTCCAGTTTCAATGTTCAAACTATGACATTGTCGAATAGCTGGAACCTTGACGGTGGACATGGACGCAGACGGTGCTGGACCTGGATGACGAAAGCAGACAAACAGTCATGGCTCACGATTTATGGTTTAGCTATTGTGTTTATTTAGTGATAATATCAAGAAACTTGTCCGGAGAGTCAGATTATGGACTGAGAATCGACCATGATTCAATTTTCCAGAACCAACACTAAACGTCTCTACCTTAAGAAATAATTTTTTTTAGCAATCAATTTTTTTAAGCTTAAATTTTTGGGTACCCGACTTGAATACCTGACAATTTCAGGTACCCAAAATGTTCAGGTCGAATTTGGGTAGCCAAATTTGTTACCCGATAGATCGGGTACCCGACTCGAATTATCCAAACCCAAAACTACCGGACCCGACGCCCACCTCTAACTGCATATTTGAGGTTTAAAATAAAAAACACAAGCTTTGAACCCTTTGAAGATTTTGGAAGATCCAAAGGTAGTTTAGAAGCGCTGAACTGATCAAAGTCAAGATCAGAAGCAGAAATAGAGTTCAAAAGATTCGAACTAGGATCGGAACATCCAATTAGAGTTAGGTCATGCAGCTTGTGAGGTTTCAACTACACATAAGATACGTGGGAGTTTAGAAGGTCCAAACTCAGTCAACCATTTAGGTATCGGGACGCTTTCGACACGTCGATTCATGCATGAGATCGAAAAGTCCTATAAAGGTGATCGGAGCTTTCGAAAAACACAGTTCGGAATGTAGCTTGCATAAGGGGATCAGAGCGTCCGATCGATGCCTATAAATAGGCCATACAAGATCCATTTTACGTGCTCATTCAAAAATATCTTATCTCTTATTTAGTTCTTTATTGGGCATCTAACCATCCGATTGAGGGCTAAGCACTAGTGGGACGCTTTCGGAGTAGCAGCGGATTGTGTCCAAGAGGCGGAATCTTCGAATTCAAAGGGCTAACAAAAGACACATGTATAATTTTATACTCTTAATATCTTTTTGGAGTAGCTATTAGTTTATTTAAGGATTTTAGTAAGCAATATGTGATATGGTAATTAATTGCTTATAGGCTTGGACTTGTGAGATAGAATTGTTAGATTTTGGGATAGAGGTGCGAACATACCATCCGAGATATCCTAGTTCAGTATACATGTTATATATATTGCATGTTTATCTGGCATGTTTTATGTACATATAATATGTCACGATTATTATGTTTCATGCATTATCATGTTGATCATATACATTTTTTATGACGTGTGAATCCGCATCCGCTACCTTTTGATGTGGACTAGGTAAACTGATCCTATACCTTACTATAGTTTATAGTGGGATCGCTTAGCCCTTTATTTTCCTTAGTGGATGGTTGGACCCACTAGTATCGGATCAGGTCACCGATATCCATATATTATTCTGGCATGTGTGTCATATCTTGATGTGATGGGTTATCATACTACATACCATTATGCCTACCTGACTGAAAAGAGCTCTACCGTGATAGGTCTTTGGTACCCTGTAAATTTGCATTCACGCACTCATAGCATGTGTATAATCATGTTTCTATAATGAGCAGTGCTATCTCTCACGTCCTCGACTTGGTCTTGGACACCTCATTCCATGGGACATTCCTTAGGTTGGACGAACCTAACAAGAGTGGTCGTTGAGGCAGGGCTACAACGTTTTTGAGAAGGAGTAATTGTGGGTTTTCTCTTAGTTGTTTTATTTCTTATTCTTTCGATAATATCGCATTATATTTGGGTATTTCTAGTCTTTTTATTGGGTTGTATTAATTGTAAGTTTCCATTGTTTTATTTGCTTATGTTATCTTAAGTTAAATGCATGTTTTTAGTCTCGTTAAGTAGGTGTTCCGAGATGAGTCACTATATTTATGGTATCAGAGTATGCTTAAGATTTATTTGGGATTTAGGAAACTGTTTTGGGGTTCATCCCTATTGCATTTTGTAGATGTCGAGCATGAAGAAAAGAGTCATAGTAGCGTGGGACACTAGGGTGATGAGGATGATCGTGAGAACCATCAACTACATCGTCACCGTTATGATGGTCGTCGTCGCTTTGATGTGCATGAGCTTGTATATATGGGACCCAAGCCAATACGTATACATGTCTATATGATGCATTAAATATGAATGCTCTGGTACACTGTGATCAATATCTGGAACATCAATCTCAGAACGTAGACGTCTACAATATGTGCACGCTGCTCCGAGAATCTAGTGGGTGTCACACATACTGAACCCGATCTTGCAATATTACCGTCTTAGGTAAACCGCACACACTTCCCTATCGGTTTAGTGGGTGTCACACGGTACCCGATCGTACAAGAAAACACTAAGGTTGAGCGAACTTTGAACAATAGGTTATCTCAATAGGATAACAGGCTCAACATGGTATGTTAATACCACATACAATAATCATGAACAGTATAATCATGCATCACATGACAAGTAGTAATGAAAAAAATAATAATGCAATTCATAAACATGCATTCTCAACTGACTATCTCAGTTTGTACTTACGTACCTCAACTACTGTTCTAGAAGAACAACTGTCTACAATCCAAACCTACAAGACAATCGAATACCATATCACTATAATTTATCTAAAATCCTTACTAGACTAATAGTTCAGTAACTAAGTTACCATTTTAAGGTGACTAAAAGTTAAATACGATCAAGGGTTATTAATTTAAACAAATCAACTGCATATTTGATTTTAAAATAAATTTACAGGCTTCGGACTCTCCGAAGAGTTTGAAAGCACCAACTGATCAGATTCAAGATTGAAAGTAGAGGTAGAGTTTGGAACATCTGAACAAGAATCGAAACTTCCTATCAGAGTTAGGTCATGCTTATTGTGAGATGTCAACTACACATAGATACGTGAAAGTTCAGAAGGTTTGAACTCAGCCAGCCACTTAAGTGTCAAGAGACTTTAGACACGTGGATGCATGGATGGAATCGAAAGGGCCGAAGAGGGTGACTGGAGCTTCTAAAAAGCACAGTTCGGAACGTGGATTTCATACAGAGATTGGAGCTTCATATTTATGGATCAGAGCATCCGATCGATGCCAATAAATAGTCCATCCGAGAGCCATTTTTCTTGCTCATTTCCAAATCTATTATTTGGTCCTTTATTGGGCTTCTAGCTATCCGATCAAGGGCCAGGAACTAGAGGCACTTCTGGAGTAGCAGCAGAGTGTGTCCATGAGGAGGAACCTTTGACTTCAAAGGGCTAAAGAAGGACTCATATATAAGTTTAGACTTTTAATATCATTTGGGAGTAGATATTAGTTTATTTAAGTTTGTAAACAATAATTTATATGGTAATACTTGCTTATAGGCTTGGACTTGTGAGCCAGAGTTGCTAGATTTTGGGTTAGAGGTACGGACGTAAAATCCGAGAGATTATGGTTGAGTATGTATGTTTTATATGTTGTATGTTTATCTGACATTTTTTATGTGCATATATTATGTCACGATAGTTATGTTGCGTGCATTAACATGTTGAGTTTATACCTTATTATAGCATGTAGTGGGGTCGGTTAGCCAGCTGAGTATGCATGTTTTGGAAGATATCATGTCCTGTGCAGTTTAGGAGTCAATGAATATGTAGTACGTACCATCTGTGGTCAACTCCACTAGGTATATCCACACACTCGTCAAGATCATTGTAACATCAATCTCCGTCATCACAGTGTCTCCATAAGTCGCCATACTTCGGAAAAACTGGACGAACCTCTGGTAGCAATCCACTGTATCTCGATAGGAAATTAAAGATCAATCTTGATGATGCAAACAAAATCATTCATTGTTAACACCATCAGATTGGAGCACAACTGGTGACCTCGAACTCAAGAGTACAACCTACCACTAGATGCTTAGCTAAAACTTCCTAACCCATCGGAGTCGATATGGCTAAAGACTATCTAAGAAAATGTAGGGCAAATTAAAAATTTTAACAAATATTCGTGCAGAAATAAACGAATGTGATGCACCGCTATCAATCAAACGAAAGAAGGTATACCACATAAGCTAAAAGTATCTAAAATCATGCGCTAACTCTCTGCATTTGCTTGAAAATGGTTGAGCGCAAGGGCTTGCCCCTGAACTTTTGGGCGCAAGGTAGATGGACCATGAAAGGTAGCTTGAGGGGGCTACTGAACGATAGCCTGGGAACCAGAACCACTATCCGATCCTCCTCGACTAGGACAATATTTCTTCATATGGATCATCTCTCTGCGTAAAAAAAACAAGCACCATATACTCGGCGGCACTCATTAGACTGGTGTTCCTCCCATATTTCTCAAAACAACATTCCTTCTTCTTTTTACCAAAATGGAATACACCACCAGAACTAGAATAAGGAGGCGTATAACCCTGCTTCTTGAAAGACTGGCATGTGGACCTAGAGAAATGGCAGGATGAGAAGACTTCAATAGATTTGCACGATTCACACTGCTCTCTATTTGTCAGCAATAGTTCATTAAACCCTCATAAGAAGTGGGCTTATCATAGACAGTGACCCGATCGAAAATCTCATGATTCAAACCCTACGAGAAGTGGTCATAATTTGCCTCGGATTTGGCGCCAATCTGCTAATATTCATCGATATTCATGGACCCCTCCTTTAGATTGAGCAACTCAATAAACTTCTCCTGGCGGAGGGCTGGAAAAAAGTGTGGTTGCATGAATGCCCTATGAAAATAGACCCACAGATCTGCCCCTGGTTCTCGAGAAACTGTGGGATGTGGAGCTCCACAACTTGCGGGCACGACCCTCCAAGAAAAAAATAGTGGCCTCCATCTTTTACTTCTCTAAGCAATCAAAAGCACAAAAATAATTCTCCATGCGCTCAAGTCAATCTTCCTTCAGTTATGGAGTCTCGCCTCCAACCAAAGGCTTAGTCCATATTTGAAAGAATTTGTGCACCTCAAAACGACATCTACCCTTGTGGTGATGGCGGTGTTCAAGAGAACGTCTAAGGGCAACATCGTCACCACCAACGACCTATGCTACCGTGGATCTCGTCATCTCTACCGGCCATCTGAAAGTATTAGGGCACATCAAGAACCAAAAAACCATACTAAGTTATAAAATAATATGCATGCTCTGATACCATGAATTTAGTGACCCGACGCGGATCACCTAATACTTGACTTAATAAGAATGCAATTAAATAAGCTTAAGTAATACAATTAGGAAACAAAAAATAAAAAGAGTTTACAAAGCAAACTGGCAGAATACAATCGGTTGCTAAAACCCAAACGATAACGTGTTATACAACCATATCTAAACACAGGGGATCTTGTAATCGTTTATTTCTTGGGCAGAAACACAATTCAATTTTAAATTTAAAATCATTCAAAGTGACAATGGTGATAAAATTTCTTCAATGAAGCAGTATTTAAATGGTAAGGGAATAAATTATCAGCATTCATGTAACTCTAAAAAAATAGAGGAAGGTTTTAAATGATTGAAAATTTTGCACAAACATGAGTGATATTGAATTTAATAACAATTTTAGGGTTTTTATTTAACATTAATACGATCATTTTTTAATTAAGAAAATTTTTCGAGGCATAGAGCTTGAGTTGTTGTGCAGTTTAAAAGATTTGAATTGCACCGTCACCACCAGCTATAGCTATTGGTAAGTTCCATACAATCGGTCCTACATTATTTTTATGATAATACCACATGTTCATGGAGAGTAACACGTTTACACATTACACTTACAATTACAGATTATCCCTGATGCATTTTTGAAAGATTTTTTTCCAAATAAAGTGTTGGGATAATCATGTAATTTTAAGTATAACGTGTAACTTAACGTATAACAATCCGTGTACATGTATAGCACTACCCTTATTTTTATTGGTTTTATTTATGATTATTATTAATTTAACGAAAAAAATACTCTATATGTCCAAATTATGTATGTCACGTTTTTTTTTTTTTGTCTCAAATGTATAATAATATTTATTACACTCCTTGACTAATATACATTTATTAACTGTATCTTAAAAATTGTGCAATTATTTTTTGAATATATTAAATAGGGATAGAATGGGGAGTTTGTATAGAATTTGTTTTCCAATATTTTTTTCTTAATCCGTGTGAAAAAATAGGTCTATATAATTAGGACGAATGATGTATTTTTTTTTTACTTGAGGAGAGTTGTTCTTACATCAAGATTACACAAAAACACGTATTGAAAAGTGTCTTATTTGGATAGGTGAATATATATGATTTATTGTAATGCACAACGTTTTTTTTATCTAATGGTTTTTGCTCTTTAGATTGATAAATACTCCTAAAAATAGTATTATGAAATGGATTTAAACAATATCTATATTCCGTGATCATGTTTACAACCATTAGTCATCCACGTGCAGCGCACGTGCACTTTTCTAGTATCTATATATATATATATATATATATATATATATATATATATATATATATATATATGCACAAATTTTGTTTTATAATGAACATTGATTCCACATTATAGAAACGTCAGTAGTTCCATTCCATTTTATTTTCCCATCACTTAACTCCATAGTTTTCACGTGGTGCTCAATAATAGTTGGAGACCTCCTGCAAGTGATATTATCAAAGTCAATGTTGATAATATTGTGGCCAATGAGCCTTTGGCCCAATGGTTAAGGGTGATGCCCTGAGACCAATTGGTCTCAGGTTCGATTCCCGCTGATGGCGGGTAGGTTTTTTAATTTATTTAGGTAGATTAAAGTAGTTTCATCGCTCGAGGTAAGCAAGTCTTGAGTCCATGCTCAAGTTCCGTCGATTGTGCGGGCAGTTTCATTACATTGTCGTATCGTGTAGTTGTAATATTGATAAAATATCGTACTTGTACTCTGAAAAAAATGTTGATATACCTTTCTTTGGAGTGGGAATTGTTGCACGTGACGTACATGGCATTGTCCTGTTTGCTTTGGGGTGCGTAGCAGCCAATAGATATACTTTGTAGGGGTGGATTGTGGAATCCGATCCACTTTCGGTGGTGCAGGCACTAGCTTTCCAATGCTTACCGGGCTCCTTGAAATTTCTTTATTGAACCATATTATTTTGATGCGAGATCTCCATCAAAGAAATGTGACCAATTCTCTTCAGATAAACTAATCAAGTAGCCCACTCTAAAGCTCAGAATGTTTTTTTTTTTTGTTTGCAAATGAATTTTATTTGGGTTGATAATCTCCCTAAACGGACTCGTGTTGTAAAAAGTAAAAATTTATCTCTTTTGCGGGAAGTTCTATGCAATCCCAAGAATAGATCAACGGCTGAGATTGATCTGCAGATCAAATCATTTGATCTGCAGATCATCTCATAGCCGTTGATTTGGGCAGATGGGCACTGCCCATTTGCTAGCTAAGAACTTCCCTTTGCATAGTTATATGACCTCCTTTTATTTGTATATATATATATATATATATATATATATATATATCATATATTATAATAGTTCAATCATTTAGACTAATCGATTTTGGTGTGTCAAATCATATCAAAAAATTTTTCTCATTTTATCCCTAAATTTAACACACATCTCTTTTATATTAGATAATAATGATTAAATTATCCTGGCTTTTTTCTAACAGCTTTATCTTTTTTTTTCTTTATCTTTTTCAAATTTTATCATTTATCAATTCCTATTAAATTATTCACAAAATTTTTTCACAACTTCTCTCTAATTTATATATCAAATTATCAAACACGTAAAACTTATGTGTCACAATTGCTAATATATATTATATTGCACACACAAAAGCGTGTGTTGCGATCACTAATATAAATTAACAATGAAACACGTGAGTGCTGGCCAAGACTTCGGGCAAACGGCCAGGGTGGCTAGACCGACCTAAGGTACGCTGGAATAGTAATAACATTTGTCGAAATCCTATTTGTTAATAAACCTAGGCGGTGCATTTCGTCAAAGATATTATTGTTTCTCCAACTAAATATAATTGTTTGCTTGCTTCTTCTTCCATTATCTGTTTAAATTATATTTTTCCTCGACTTTAATAATATAATATAATTATGCTAAAAAGTTATATAATATAAGTTAACGTTATTTCATAAATCACATGGGTAGTTTAATTTAATCATTTCTATAATAAAAATTTTGTCTTCATATTCCATAATCTTTTATAATGTCAATTTGTTTCACACGTTTACATATATATATATATATATATATATATATATATAATCTCTATTATCTCTATTATCTCTATTATTTTATAATATTTGAGAGGGGTATAAAAACTGCGGTTGTGAGTACACCATTTTTGTTCCCGATTTTACCCTTCTTTTTTACCATTACTTTTTAAGTTTTGTTCACTTTTCCTACCCGATACCTTTTACCCACTCCACGTTCCGCAAACTTCTTCACATTCTCTTCCCGTTTTCCCGCTTCTGCTCACTACCCTTCATTAATGAAACGGCCGCCTTCTTCTCCCAATTTACACCATACTCGGATACGAAAACAGTTAATTTTATTCATCTCAATCTCTATATTTTTTGTAGGTTTTGATTCATGATATTCTAATATTCCATGTTTCCTCGAATTATCTCTTGGGTTTAAGAATTTTTGCAATTTTGTATATATTACATTTCCCATCATTCTGAAATTGTATTTTGGATTTACGAATTTGTATGTGTTCTATTTCGTCTGACAGAATTGTGGCCAAAACTGAAAATTGGGTAAACAGATTAGTTTCTCACTCGGTTAGAAAATATTCATTTCATTCTCTTTTTTTTTCAATTATACTTACGCTCTTATTCGGTAAGTTGCAATTACAGGAGAAAAGCCTTTGTTTACTTGGTTACAGGAGGCTTCAAACCGAGTGAGAAACTGATCTATGCTTACATGGATTTGAATTGGTTTGTTTTGCTTTTACAGAGCTCGCTTGAAGCAAAATGGAGATTGATTGTTATCGTTTTTGGTGCAAAATGGAGATTGATCGTTCATCGTTGTCTTTGTCATGTCAATGAGTTTATTCATGGATACATGTGAGTTCAAACTTAATTGATTTTAGTCACAAAGTTGAAATATGTAATTCTTTTCTCCTCCAAAAATTGTTTTACTTTGTGTCGGGTGCTCGGTTCAAATTTTTTGAACTACGGTAGCTGCCTTACGAACTCTCATGAAGACTGAGCCATTGGAAAATCGGTTGACAAATATATTTTATGGTTTTTTAATAATTCATTTTAATATCTTTGTTGTATATAATCGCAGAAAACAGTAGGGCCAGATGTTAAGAAACATCTAACGATATTTGTGTAATAGAGTTAGAAATTCAGAATTATTGAAGGTTTTTTTTAATCAGCTTATAGTAATTTTTTGGAATCATTTTTGAATTAACAAGTTTTTCAATATTTGCAACGATCCCACTATTTTATGTATGTATAATAAATATGTTTTAATTATTTTTCATCTCATGTTTGCAATGATATCATGGTTATTTCGTGCATGTCTAGCCTTTTATTAAAAAAAATTAATAATGATCCGATATTTTTTTGATGATATTTTTTTTTAGTGTAGATTGTTCAGGACTTCGATTTTCTTTCGTTCAATTTGTCTTTATATGACCGTGAGTTTTTTAATATATCCAAGGTTTTACTACATTTCATTGTGTTTGTTTTCGGAAATAATAAATCAATCAATCAATTTTCAAAATATTAAATATTGGAATGCGTTAGAATCCAAGTCAAAAGAAAATTTTCTAAATAAGCTTTTTGCTTCTGTGTGTTTTAAAATTGCTTTTTTTAAAATTTTAATTCTTTTTAATGTTCATTGTTTTTTTTTTTTTTTTAAAAAAGAGCTATCTAATGCAAGCTTCATTTCACGTTTGAAACTTGAAATTAATTATTGAGAATCGATAGGAACAAATCTACTCCAATTCTTTTTCAATTAGTTTAAATTTTAACTCACATATGTAATATATATATATATATATATATATATATATATATATATATATATTTCAAATTATTTTATTTTAGTGAAACGATTTTCTATGTTCATTTACACTTCTCACATTTTATCCTCATTAATTAAATTAATCGCTAAATTCGTGCTGCCTTAAAAATTCTTAGTCACATAGCTATTTTTCTTCAGTGACAATTATTTTTATTTGAAGCATTTTTTTTATAAAAAAAATTAGTGACTTAAATTTTTTTTCAGAATTTTTTAAACAAAAATTGTATTGATTTTCGGCTTCCACTCAATCTACATTCGTGGTTTAAAATTTTAAAATTAAGAGCGAAAGTGAAAAGAGATTGAAAAAAATCTATTCTGATTTTTATCTAGATCAATTTAAATTTAATTTATGTATACAATCTATATTTTATTTCAGGATCTTTAAATTTCAATTGCGTATCAGTTTAAAGATTATGTCACCATATTTTTTGACCAGATCTTTTCTTATCTCTTGCGATTCTCACCCATTAAATTCAAATTTTAAACTTCAAATCTGGTTTTTATTTATTTTTTCAACCTTATACTTATTTATATCTTTTTTAATCTTCATCAACTATTTTGGTACAGTTCTTCCATTTTTTGTTTTATTGGATCATATTCCAAAACTAAGATTAATCAAACCTCAAGCTACCTACAATTCTTCTCCTACAATGAAAATCGGTTAAAAAAATGTAAATTCAACAAAATATGTATTAATTCTTAATTACACTCTTAAGTTTATTTTCAAAAAATAAAAATCAGTAACGTCAAGTTCTTACTAACGCTTTTCTTGAATAAAATTTCATCATTTTGTAGTTCTACGATGTCTCGCAAGTAAGAAGACAAGTTTTGAACAGTTTCTCGAAATAATTATATCTCATATTTATGTTAGAAACATTTAAAAGTTAATATATTTAGTTCTTATAAAATAATTAAAAATTAGGAGCTGTCGAGATGCTTCAAAGAATATTTTAGTCATTTGATTTTTTTTTACGATAGTTGTTCAATTTCAATCATTTTTCGATTTAGTAAGTTTCTATATTGATGGTGATATTGATAGCAAAACAACTATTGTTTATAAAAAAATTGTATAATAATCGTATATTATATATATATATATATGTATGTATGTATGTATTACAGTAATATGAGTAGATATCACACACAATATATATCAAAATTTATTATTACACACACGCATCGCGTGTGCCCTGACCGCTAGTATATATATATGTATGTATTACGGTAATATGAGTAGATATCACACACAATATATATCAAAATCTATTATTACACACACGCATCGCGTGTGCCCCGACCGCTAGTATGTATAATAGTGGTCTAATCTATAACTTCTCCTAATCCTAAATCTATAGAATCTTCTTCGGGATCTTCTTATGGGGTCCTCCTCAGGATCTTTCTTAGGTTCTACCTTTTCTTCATAGTTAATCATCATTTGTAGGTGATCGATGTGGTTATGCAGCACCGCATTTTTATCACCAAGGACCTCAACAATGTTCTGTAGTTCCTGTATTTGAGCATCACCCTTTTGACCTCTAAGCGTTTGGATTTGCTCAAGTAAGTTGTCCTGTAGATAAAGCATCTTGGACACGGTCTCTTTGGAGGCTTACAATTCCTCTTTGGTTTTCCTATTTTTCTCTTCTACATCATGCAAATAATAGGAAAACCGCTTAACATCAGTTTGTAGATGTTTCTCCAACTCTAGCAGCTTTCGCTTGTCTTCCTCTAAGCGTACTTTGTGTTCCCTAATTTGGTGTCACTTGTTGAAGACTGTTTCAAAGAATTTAGTGGACTCGGTCTTTGATATTTTTATATTGGTTGTTCAGTTTTATTAGTGGGTAGAATTAGTGCCAATAAAATCTCTAAGTTGTTGAGATATTTCTAATTTTTTTTGTTGAGTTGTAAGCCTATTTAAGGACACTTTGAGTTCTGAATAAAGTACAGAAAATAAGACTTGAGCTAAAAATATATTCCTGTTGTTTCTTTACTTGTCCTCTGTTTTTTTTTGTTTATCTTTTCCCAACATTGTGGTATTTAGAGCCAGGTTCGTTCACAACTGGGCTTGCTTAAAAAACCATGGAAACTAATAGCAATGTTGTGAACATTTCTCAACCAGCAATACATATCTTTAAAGGAGGCAATTATGAATTCTGGGGCATTAAAATGAAGACACTCTTCAGGTTTCAAGATTTGTGGGAGCTGCTTGAATACGGGTATGCCGATCCAGATGAAGATGCAAAACTGAAAGAAAACATAAAGAAGGACTCAAAAGCATTATTTTCCGTTCAACAGGCTGTTCATGAGTCAGTCTTCTCCAAAATCGCCGGAGCAAACACTGCAAAAGAAGCTTGGACAATATTAAAGAATGCATATCAGGGTACCTCAAAGGTGATAATGGTAAAGCTTCAAACTGTTCGCCGGGATTTCGAAACCTTATTTATGAAGGGCGGAGAATCAGTGCAAGATTTTTTGTCTAGAGTTGCTGAAATTGTCAACCAATTGAGGTCTTATGGAGAAGAAATTTCTGATCAAACCATCGTGGAGAAGGTGTTGAGGAGCTTGACTCCAAAGTTTGATCATGTTGTTGCTGCAATATAGGAGTCAAAAGACTTATCAACATACTCATTTGATGAATTAATGGGTTCTCTTCAATCTCATGAGGTAAGAATAAATAAATCTGTTGAGAAAGTAGAAGAAAAAGCATTTCATGTGCAGGGGGAGAGTTCAAACCAAATAAATGCAAACAATCGAGGACGTGGAAGAGGAGGATCACGTGGCAGAAGTGGTCATATTAATGGCAGAGGACGAGGTGATAAAAGTAGCATCCAATGTAACTACTGCAAAAAATTTGGACAAATGAAGGCTGAATGCTGGAAGAAAGACAAACAGCAAGGTGATGCTACTAACATCCCATATTGTACTTACTGCAAAAAATACGGGCATGTGCAGGAGCAATGTTGGAAGAAAAATAGGCAAGTGAATTATGCAGTAGAGAAGGAAGAAGAAGCTAATTTGTTCATGGCTTATCAAGAAGATGCAAGGTCTTGTAACAATATCTGGTTCCTGGACAGCGGGTGCTCAAATCATATGACATGTTCAAGGTCATTATTTAAGGAGCTTGATGAGACATACAAAATAAAAGTGAGGCTTGAAGATGACAAGCAAATGCAAGTAGAAGGAAAAGGTACTGCATAAGTAATTGATGGTAATGGAAATATCAAGCTCCTTTATAATGTCTATTTCATTCCTGATTTAACTCAAAATCTTTTGAGTGTTGGACAGCTTATGAGTAGTGGGTATTCTATCTTTTTCGATAACAGCTCATGTGTGATTAGAGATAAACAATCTAATCAAGTGATAGTTGACGTCCAAATGGCGCCAAATAAATTGTTTCTGCTTGAAGTTTATAGTTTTGAAAATCATGCTTTTGTTGTCAAAGAAAGCAAAGAGTCCACCTCAAGGGGGTGTCCAAGTTGGTGGAGCAGGTGAACTCTTGGCCAAAGGTCAGAAGTTCGATTTTCCCTGCCAATACTTTCTTGGACTAGCCTGTCACACAGGGTTTGCTCAGTGTGGTTTACCTGACTAGCGTAGTTTGCAGGCTAATGCGTTAGTCCGGGGGTTTACCCACCAAAAGGTAGCGGCTGCGGGTTCCCACGTCACAAAAAAAAAAAAGAAAGCAAAGAGTCCAGATTATGGCATTTACGTTATGGGCATTTGAATATAAAAGTTTTGAAATTGTTAAGTCAAAAGGAAATGATGTGTGGGCTGCCTAAAATCGAATCTTTTGATCTATGTGAAGGCTGTGTGTATGGGAAACAAAGTAAGAAACCATTTGTTGCTGGATAATCTAGAAGAGAAACTAAATGCTTGGAACTTTTTCATGTTGATTTGTGTGGTCCTATGCAAACTGAGTCGTTTGGAGGTAGTAGATATTTTTTGTTGTCCACGGATGATTACAGTCGCATGAGCTGGGTCTATTTTTTGAAACTCAAATTAGAAACATTTGAAGCATTCAAAAGATTCAAGGCATTTGTTGAGAAGCAAATTGAAGGAAGCATAAAGACACTTCGCACTGATAGAGGAGGTGAATTTCTATCTAATGTTTTCATTCAGTTTTGTGAAGAACAGGGGCTGCACAGAGAGCTGACTGCTCCATATACACCCTAGCAAAATGGCATAGCTGAACGAAAAAATAGAACTGTGGTCGAAATGGCACGGAGCTTGCTTAAGGCAAAAGGACTTCCAAATAAATATTGGGCTGAAGCAGTTGCTACGACAGTTTATTTAGTAAATTTATCACCAACCAAGGTTGTTTTAAATCAAACACCATATGAAGCTTGGAGTGGTAAAAAACCTTGAGTGAGCCATTTATAATTTTTTGGGTGTATTGCATATGCTTTGATTGATTCGCATAATCGTAGCAAACTTGATGACAAATCAACGAAGTGCATTTTTATTGGTTATTGTACACAATCTAAAGCATATAGGTTGTATGAACCTGTCAAAGGCAAAGTGATTATTAACAGGAATGTTATATTTGATGAAGAGGCGAATTGGAAATGGCAAGAAGAATATGGAGGTGTTCAAATTGATGTTCAATCATTAAATGATGCTCCAACAGCTGAAGAAACATCTATGCAGCAGAATTTACCAAGTCCCAATCCCTCAAATTCAAAAATCTCTAGTCCTATAAGCTGTCGTAGTTCATCTTCTGAAGAATCACCACCTCGAAAATTCCGTTCATTAAGTGAGATTTATAACTCAACTCAAGCTTTATTTGTTTCTGATCCTCTTAATTTTGAGGAAGCTGTGGGCAAAGAAGAATGGTGCATTGCAATGAAAGAAGAGCTGAAAGCACTTCAAAAAAAAATGAAACATGGGAATTGGTGGACTTACGAGAAGGAAAAAGGGCGATCGGAGTCAAATTGGTGTTTCAAACAAAATATAATTCGGATGGTACCATTGATAAACACAAGGCTCGTCTCGTTGTGAATGGGTATGCACAACAAGAAGGAATTGATTAAGATGACACATTTGCTCCGGTTGCGCACTTCGAAACAGTGAGAACTTTATTTGCTTTGTTTGCATATTTAAGTTTTCCCATGTACCAATTTGATGTCAAGTCCCACTAAATTCTTTGAATCAGTCTTCAACACTCCCCATTGTTTCAAAGCTACACACTCCTAACTTATTTTTGAAATAGATATGCTTCTTGAAAGATAATGACTTTGTTAGAATGTCAGCAGTTTGCTCCTCTGTATTGCAGAATTCCAAAGTGACTAATTTCTTTGACACCAATTATCTGATAAAATGAACCCGAAGATCAATATGCTTTGTTCTTCCATGATATGCTGGATTTTTTGACATGGCTATTGCAGATTTATTATCACAATAAATCTTAGTTGCTTCAAGTTGCCCCTTAGTGAGATCTGCTAGAATCCTTTGCAACCATACAGCTTGACAAGCTGATGAAGTAGCTGCTATATATTCCGCTTCAGAGGATGACAAGGCTGTTGTTGCTTGTTTCTTTGAAGACCATGAGATGGCAGCTGAACCAAGGTTAAAAACATAACCAGATGTGCTCTTTCTATCTTCCAAACACCTACCCAATCACTGTCAGTAAAACCAAGCAATTTAAAATCTGAAATATTATCATACCATAGCCCAAAACCAACAGTTCCTGCAATGTAGCGCAACAGTACTCTTTTTGCTGCTCCAAGATGATGCTTCGAAGGAGAATGCATAAACCTTGATATTACCCCAATCGAGAACGATATATCGGGTCGAGTATGAGTTAAGTAAATCAAACCTCCAATTGGCTTCTCCACTACCATCATCATGCTGTAGCTTTTCATTTAAATTCATTGGAGTAACTGTCACTTTACAACAAACCATGCTGAATCTTTTAAGAAGATCAGCAGCATATTTCTTTTGTGAAACAAATATTCCATCCTCAACTTGATTCACTTCAAGACCAAGAAAGTAATGCAACTGACCCAAATCTGACATTTCAAATTTTTTTTTCATAGAAACTCTAAATTCATCAACAAAAGCAGAAGATGACCCCATGTAAATCATGTCATCCACATAAAGGCATATGATCAAAATATCATTCTTACCTTTCTTCTTTAGGTACAACGTAGGCTCATTCTTACTTCTTTCAAAGCCGTTGTCCAGAAAAAATGAGTCAATCTTGCTATACCATGCGCGCGGCGCTTGCTTCAACCCGTAAAGAGCCTTTTCCAGTTTATACACTTTGTCCTCTTTACCATGAATGATATAACCTTCAGGTTGGGTGACATAAACCTCTTCTTGCAAATCCCAATTCAAAAATGTTTTTATTAATATATTAAATATTATTTCTTTATTTTATAATCTTAAAATTCAATTAAATCTAAAAGTACAATTATGAAATTCTTTAATAAATTTAGCACATTATATATAGTTTTATAATTTTTATTGTCATAGAATTGAATGTCACAATAAATTATTTTTAATAATTACGTTTCATTTTTTAATTACTATTTAAACAATATATATTGTGTGCGTTGTTCAACAAATTTGATTACAGCGTTAGTGTCTTCAAAAAAATGTACAACAAAGCATATATAAACACGTGTACATATACATATATACGTACAATGATAATAATGGAATAAATATTTAAAATTTTATAAATTATATTAATTAAATATATTATAATGTACATTTTTTTTGCACATATAATATACATTTTTTTTATTTGCGTGTGTAAGTTTATTCTTGTTAAGTAAACATGTTCAAAATTTGGTGATAACAAAGAAATTTTTTTAGCGTATTAATCGAACATATCAAAATTTTCATGAGTAGATCAGTTGAGAATATTTGAACTAAATCAAGGACCTCATCGATATATATAAAATTTGTCTTAACAATTGATTTGGACAAAGAATAAAATGATAAGGTATATCTTATCAAATTAGAATTTAATTGGAGCAAATTTTGCTAAGGTTAAACCAGCCTGGCTCCGCGGATCAGTCTTTATCGCCAGACTATTTCAAACTATCTAGACTAGATCATATTTTCATCTTAACAACTCTCACTCTCTTATCAAGTTCAAACCGTGTTGTTGGAGAAAAGATAAAAATAATAAAGATGTTACCTTCATATTTGGCTACATTTCAAATTACCGCGCGTCTTCAGTACTATATTTGGAAAGAAGACAAAGACACGTGGTCCATTCTGCGCGCTTAACTGTCGGCTATTCAGAACACATGTACATCGACTACATTTTGAAACGTTGGATATTCTCTCCTATAAATACTCAAGAAGTACGATGTTTCAATCTTTTTCTGATTTTTGAATCATCAATCCAAGCTTACAAGGTATTCATGCTATCAAAGCTTTCATATCTTTACTCAAGAGAGAACCATATCAAAATCTTCAAGTCGGTATCACCTTCTCACTGCCTTATGAAATCAATTCAATGATCAACTAGTAATATAACTTCAAGCATTCGAAGATCATGGTTCACCTTTTATTTCTTGATTGTAACTCTATCAGAAAATATTCTGACTTGAGATTTTGTTGCTGGGAGTTCCAATCGAAGGGATTGATTGGATTGAGTTTGTGCAAGGAGTTGTATAAATCAAATTCTTCTAAAAGAAATTCTTTTGAAAATAGAATAAAAGGAGACGTAGAAACTTAGACTTTTAACTTCCATAAAAAAATCTCTTGTGTTATTTACTTTATTGCTTATCTTTTCCTTAGCTACCGGTTCAAACTTAGACTATGAGAAACTTTCGCACTAACCAATTTAGTTCTCGCAGCTAATTTTCTATTGAGCGAAATTTGGCAATCGACTCAGCTCAGTTATATATCAAATTTATCAAAATATCTTTAAAGTGTGTATTTGCAGTGACTCAATCCGGAATCACTAATTCACCAAAGTTTTAAGCATGCAAACCAACTTAAAAGCGATAATAAAAATAACTCAGCGAAAACTTAAATACTTAACCTAAAATACTACCGACGGAACAACTGGTTCCCAAATTATTATACCAATAATAATACAACCCCATCGAGAACATAATTCTAAACTCTCAATACAGAAAATCTGGAACGATACAATCCACCCTGCAGATCAACGACCGCTACCACCCGGTTCGTCCAATCTAAGTCCTGCCTCATGGAATGGGGTCTCCAAAACAAAACCATGTACGTGAGCAAATAATGCTTAGTACGAATATGTAAGAATATACAAGTGCTATGAATGCAAATGCAAGTGAAGGGTACCAAAAAACCTATCCAAGTAGAACACTGCTCAGTCAAAAGTGTCATGGTATGTAGCACACTGGGCCGTCGCATCAAGAGGTACTCCCATACCATAAAAAACCGTGGAATTATCCGGATCCAAAACTATGGTATCCATACACAAAATATAACGGGGCTGATCGACTCTCTACTTGTAGTATTTGAAAGGAATTTTAACTCCTTAATATTTTCGATATTAATTATTAAATAATATTTGATTTTACTTTCTAGACAAGTTAAAATATTTGGCAAATATTATGTGTATATTTCGAATATCTTATGAAATATATTTGCCATGATCAATTATATCTTGATAAGGGAGTTAATAGATATATTAAGTATTTGATATTATCAAAATATGATTTTCTAGATTTGATAGAGTTTTATTCCTACTTAAACATGTTTCCTTATTCGTGTAGGACTCTATCTAAGAAAACCTTCAAGAATTGGATGCTAATCTATAAAGGGAGGTTTTCACGCAAAAGGATAAGAGACTTTAGACGTATAATTCTCAGAGCATTGACTGAAGAAATTTTGTTGAAGAATTGAAGATTTTGAAGCAAGGTTTTTGCAATCATCGTTATTTCTTGTCCTCATGTTGTCGTTCGTGTTGAAGACATCAGAGACAACACTGTGGGAATTGTGTACTTGAAGATCTTTTCGTGTCTCTTCAATTTAGGCTATGGGAGTTGCATCTATTGTTTTTACTCTGATTTATTTAGGATGCAAGTTTGATTTCTCAACTTGTTGAGAAATTTAGGATTTATTGATTTTTTGTAAAATCAGTAGTATTGCTTTGTAAGAATGATCTTAATTTTTCTAGTGATATTTAGCCCTAAGGCACCCGCACGAGTTTATACTCGTGCAAAATTATTTACTTGTGTTTTATTTACGCTTTAATTTTTCGCTGTACAGTGTTGTTGTTGGTGTTACAGCACTGCCTGTTTCACATAACAAACTACGTACACCGTTTCTTTCACGTGGCATCAGAGCCACCACTTGACTTTACTAAGTGAGTTCCTGGTTTTTGTTACAGGTTTGTTATGGATACTCCATACTCAAATGTTGCAATTCGTCCACCTATTTTGGATGGGACAAATTACGGCCCTTGAAAATTGAAGATGAGCATATACATTCAATCCATTGAGTCCAGGGCTTGGAAACGTGTTCTTGATGGTTGGTCACCGTCTATGAGAGATGATGATATACCTGGACCAAAGCCAAGAGCACAATGGACAGCCGATGAAAACACTACGGCTATTTATAATGCAAAAGATCTTAATGCTATTTTTACCTCTGTTGATATGAACATGTTTAATCTGATTGGTACTTGTATTTTTGCAAGGGATGCTTGGAAAAAAATTCAAACTCATTGTGAAGTTCAAGTGTCAAAAAGACAAGGATGCGTCTCATAACCTCAAAATTTGAGAAAATGAGAATGGAAGAAAACGATACCATCATGCAATACCACACTAGATTGAAGTGTCTTGCAAACGAAGCCTCTGTTCTTTGTGATCCTATTTCGAACGAGAGACTTGTGTCCAAAGTGCTTCGTTCTGTCCCTAAAATATTTCACGCCAAAGTCTGTGCTATAGATGAATCTAAAGATACATCTATAATGGGTTTGGATGAGTTGATAAGTTCTCTTCGCACATATGAGATGGAGATGGAAGCCGAAGATGACACTAAAGGTAAGTTTATTGCTTTTCAAGTATCTAATGATATTTACAATGATTTTTCTGAAGTACAACAGGAAGTGAAGGAATCTGATCTTGAAGAAGATTCTATTGTCTTGATTACGAAGAAATTCACTGATTATCTCAAGGTAATGAAAGAAAAGAAGGATGTGAAAGGTGCACAACCTTAGAAAATTCCTAGACTGCCTACTTCAAAGAAGCCTCAAAAACCTGCTACTACTCGAGGACCTCATCAAAGGTATGAAGGTAAGATTCAGTCCTCAAGTAAAAGTTTTGATAATGTTCAATGCATGGAATGTAAGGGATATGGACAATATGCATATGAGTGTGTCAATCGCCTTCGTAAAGGTATAAATGTTTTTCTGAGTGATGATGATTCTGAAGGAGAACAGGAAAAGGCTGAACAAGCAGATCTCATATCTTTTACTGCTTTGCTGGAAAGTAAGAAAATTTTTTAGATTAATCCACTTGGTGTTGGCTCCGGGGTTGAAACACCTGGACGCAACACAGTTCAAAAATCTATATGTTTTGTTGCTTCTAACCTTGATAATTCCAGTGATCATGAAGAACAGATAGCTGAAGCATATACTCTGGAAGGTATACAGAAACTCTATGAGGAGTTGTGCTGTGATTGGATCAAGAGGAATCAGTTGAACACAACTCTCTCTAAAGAGAATTCAAAATTGAAAGCTGTTGTGGCTAGACTGGAGGTTCTCATGAGCAAGAAAGATCTGGAATTAGGGTTGCTTAATTCGAAACTTGAAAGAGCAAAAATAACTCTTGCTAAATTTAATTCCAATTCAAGCAAACTTGATTCTCTTTTGACTATGGGTAAGAATGATAAGTTTAGTATTGGTTTTAAAGAAAGTGTATTTGAAATTGGTGAATCTTCCAAATCACCAGTGTTTGTGAAGGAAGGTAATGATACCTTGAACCAACCTTCAGTGGCTTCCCAAGGTAAGAAACCTATACCGGATAAGATTGTTCCTGTCCCAAAGCCAACACAATGGAAGCGTCCTTTTGTGTGTCATTATTGTCTCAAACATGGTCATATCAGGACTTTTTCGTAAGCTTAAGAATGAATATATTTTGTGGGAATCTAAGCAAGTGTTGCCTCCCGTGTTGCACAACACCAAGCGCAATACTGGCAGAAAAAGACCCATTGTGAAGAAAGTTTGGGTACAAAAGTCTTATGTTAAAAGTTTTGTTATTTATACTTTTTTGAAAGCTAACACTGCGGGAAATTGTTACTTTGATATTGGAAGCTCTCGGCATATGATAGGTTTGAAAGATCACCTCACGGACTACATTGAACAAAATTATGGTAGAGTGACTATGGAGGTGGTGCAAAAAGAAGAATTCTTGGCAAAGGAACACTCAATGTGGAAGGGTTTCCAAAGCTTCATAATGTGTTGCACGTTGAAGGACTTAATGCGAATTTAATTTCAATTAGTCAACTGTGTGATAATGACTTACATGTGAAGTTTAATAAAAATACTTGTGAAGTTTTTGATAATGCTAATTGATGTGTTACGACAGGTACAAGATCAGTTGATAATTGCTACCAACTCGGTGAGGAATTGGCTTGTAGACACTCAAAGGTTGATGAGTTTAGTTTATGGCACCAAAATCTTGGACATGTGAATTTCAAGACTTTAAAGAATTTGAGTAAGTTTGAAGCCGTCAGAGGTATTCCAAATCTAAAGACTGGTGTACCATATGTTTGCGATGTATGCCAAAAAGGTAAGCAAATCCGTGTTTTGTACCCTGTGTTACAACACTATGGGACAACACGGTGCCTTGAACTTTTGCATATGGATTTCATGGGTCCTATGGAAGTTGAAAATTATGGAGGTAAAAAGTATTCTTTGGTATGTGTTGATGATTTCTCTCGTTTTCCATGGGTGAGATTTCTTAGAGAAAAATTAGACACTTTTGATGTTTTTAAGAAGTTGTTTACCAAGATTACTAACCTTCATACTTTGACAGTAGCAAGGATCAGAACTGATCATGGAAAGGAATTTGAGAACTCATCTTTTTCTTCTTTGTGTGATAAGAAGGGAATTTCACAAGAGTTCTTTGCTCCAAAACTCTTCAACAAAAATGAATTGCCGAAAGAAAGAATAGGACGTTGCAGGAGATGGCTAGGGTGATGATAAGCTCAAAAAATATCTCCAAGAGATTTTGGACAGAAGCATTGAACACAGCTTGTCATATTTCCAATCGTGTTTATTTCAGAAGTGGTTCTTCGATGACTTCCTATGAAATCCTCATGCGAAAAAGGCCAAATCTCAATTATTTTCATATTTTTGGTTGTGTATGCTATGTTTTAAATGATAAAAATCACCTAGAAAAATTTGATTCCAATAGTGATAAGTGTTTGTTCCTTGGTTATTCTACTAATAGTCGTGCATATAGGATGTATAACCTTAGAAACAGAACAATTATGGAATCTATTAATATTATTTTTGATGATGGTGCAGATCTTAATGGAAAAACTGCTGAAGATGATATTGAAGGCTTGCTGGAAATTCCTCGCAAAGAACACAGTGTTGTCCCTGATGTTACAACACCGAACACAACACTGGTTCCTCCAAAAACTGTTCATAAAGAAAGTTCTCAAAATGATGAGGAAACTGAGGTAATTACTGAAAAGGACATTCCAAGCAAGATACAAAAAAATCATCCATCATCACAGATTATTGGAGATGTTCATGGAACTAGACAAACTCTATCTAAGGACAAAGTGGACTACCGCAAGATGGTTGAGTTAGTATGCATGAGTTCCGTGTACTCACAGGTAATGCATTCTTGTTTTGTCTTCATTATTGAACCTAATAATGTCAATGATGTTTTGAATGATGAATTTTGGGTAAATGCCATGCATGAGAAACTTGAGAAATTTGTCCGAAATGATGTGTGATTTTTAGTCCCACCTCCTGATCATGGTAATGTCATTGGTACAAAATGGATTTTCAAAAATAAAACCGATGAATCAGGAAACATCATTAGGAACAAAGAAAGGTTGGTTTCTCAAGAGTATACGCAGGTTGAGGGGGTTGATTTTGATGAGACATTCGCTCATGTTGCCCGCAGTGAGTCAGTTCGACTATTGCTAGCTATTTCATATCATATGGGTATAAAACTTTACCAAATGGATGTAAAAAGTGTGTTTTTGAATGAAATTTTAAATGAGAAAGTGTATGTGAAGCAACCCAAAGGCTTTGAGGATCCACACCAATTGGATCATGTTTACAAGTTGAAAAATGCACTTTATGGCTTGAAGCAAGCTCCACGAGCTTGGTATGGTAGGTTGACCGAGTATTTTATCGAAATTGACTTAAAACGAGGTGAGGTTGATAAAACACTTTTTATTCAAAAGGCCAAAGGTGAAATTCTTATCTGTCAAGTTTATGTGGATGACATTATCTTTGGTGCTTCTTCTCAAAAGCATGTTGATAGTTTTGTTGAATGCATGTCTTCTACTTTTGAAATGAGTATGGTAGGAGAATTAACCTTCTTTCTTGGATTGCAAGTTAAGCAATCAAGTGATGGTATTTTTCTTTGTCAAAGTAAGTATGCAAAGAATTTGGTGAAATTTTTTTGCAAAGATAATGTTAAGAACATGAAAACTCCAATGGGCTCGAGTGAAAAATTGGGAAAATAAAATGTGACGCTCGGGGCTGAAGAGGCAGGGAGTGATCGCCGGTGCCAAGAGGTTGCACAGACAATGAGCGGCTCCTGGTAGGCTTCTAGGCGGAGGGAGACATGAATGAACCGATCCCATGCCGGAATTAAAGGGATTCTGAGACTGTGTAGGTATGGGACTACAGGGTTGAGGAGAGCTTAAAAGATTTCATATGTACTATTCATATCAAAAAGGTGCATTTTTTTTTCGGAAGCTCATCACATAAGAACTTCAAAGTTAAGCGTGCTTGACTTGAAGCAATTATAGGATGGGTGACCCCCTGGGAAGTTTTCCAGGGTGCGTGTGAGTGAGGACATAAGCACGCTGAAAAGACCCGTCTTGATACAGTGGGGCGTTACAAATGGTATCAGAGCCGACTTCTCTTAGTACGGTATGGTTCGGGGACAAACCAAGCGGAAGCTGGTGGACATGTGACGTCCGGGGCTGAAGAGACAGGGAGTGATCGCCGGTGCCAAGAGGTTGCACGGACAATGAGCGGCTCCTGGTAGGCTTCTAGGTAAAGGGAGACATGAATGAACCGATCCCGTACCGGAATGAGAGGGATTCTGAGACTGTGTAGTTATGGGACTACATGGTTGAGGAGAGCTTAAAAGATTTCATATGTACTATTCATGTCAAGAAGGTGCATCTTCTTTTCGGAAGCTCATCACATAAGAACTCCAAAGTTAAGCGTGCTTGACTTGGGGCAATTATAGGATGGGTGATCCCCCAAAAAGTTTTCCAGGGTTCGTGTGAGTGAGGACATTAGCACGCTGAAAAGACCCGTCTTGATACAGTGGGGCGTTACAGACAGTTTTGCGGCTGGTGTTGAAAAAACCATGTATCGCAGCATGATAAGGAGTCTTTTATATTTGACTGCTAGTCGTCCTGATATCATGTTCAGTGTGTGTTTATGTGCTAGGTACCAATCTGATCCAAATTTAACCCATTTAAAAGCTGTTATGAGAATTTTGAAATTTGTTTCGGGCACATTGGATTTGGGATTGTGGTATACGAGGGAAACCACTAACCTTGTAGGTTTTGGTGATGCTGATTGGGTTGGTGATGTTAATGATATAAAGAGCACTACGGGTAAGTGTTTTTATCTTGGTAATAATTTGGTTTTATGGTATAGTCGTAAGCAAAATTGTGTGTCACTTTCGAATGATGAATCTGAATATGTGGCAGCCGGAAGTTGTTGTTCACAACTTCTTTGGATAAACCAAATGATTGAATATTATGGTTTAAAGAGTGAACCCCCCATTGTTTATTGTGATAATTCGAGTGCTATTGATATATTAAAAAATCCAGTTCAACACTCACGCACAAAACACATTGACATTCGTCATGACTTTATTCGAGATTTGGTAGAAAAATGTATGATTCGAATGGAGTTTTTTGGAACCAATAACCAATTGGCAGACATATTTACTAAAGCATTAGATTTTGAGAGATTCTCAACCCTTCGGAGGTCTCTCAGCATGTGTGCATTATAATCTTTTGCATGTGTTGTTTTCGGTGTTACAACACTACTGACAACACTATTGTTTTTCTTTTCATGCATTTTTAGGATTTTTGGCACTGCATTCACTCTGTTATGTGTAGTGTTTAATCTCTGTTATAGTTATTCAATGGATGCAAAGTTTTTCTGCAAAAATTTTAAAAAACACACTGACCCTCTTGCTTTTGAAATCTGACTAAACCACTAAGTAGTTGAGGGATGTACGTGTATTTCATGTTCTTGTTCCATGTGAAAGATGGTTTCGCAAATTCAGTGTTCAGATTTTTATCAAGTTTCTTGACCAATGTCATAAATTAAACTTTATCAAAAATCGGAAGAAAATGGAAAAAACTACCTAATTGAGTCCAATGAAGACTGTTCTTTTAGTGTGCAGGCTACCAATTCCCGAAATTTTTCTAAAATAAAGGAAAATCAAGTGTGCAAGTTTCAAATACTTTAGAAAAATTTTGGTGTTGTTGATGATGTTGTCAACACGAGAGGCAAAACTATACTTGAGAACATATCATGTGCTTGTAATTGCATTCTTATTTTTTGTTACACTCTGTTTAGGCATAAAATAGGTCATGCATATGCATTTTTGTTAATAGGGATATGGTTTTGGGTAAGGCTCCAAATAAACAAAATTCGATGAATTACCCTATTTACTGAAAATTGATTTTTGTGAATGATTTTTGATTCAGTGGAGTTAGACTGATGTGGCGTTAATTTTGAAATATTTGGGCTGAAATATATATCTTGGATTATTTTCTTATTTATGGGATTTTATCTCTTAATTCAAAAATTTTTGTTTTTCGGCCGTTTGGGAAAGTTGCCGTTAGTAACTTGGAGAGATAAGAACTTAGAGTAATTATGAGGTTGTTAGAGGAAATATATTACCGTTTGTGATAGGGATTATATATATTTGTTTCCATTGTTATCGGGCATTATCTTTTTCTTGAATCTTCTTTAACCCGATCGTGTTTTTTGCAAACCCTACCTTTCTCACATCCTCAAATTTTATTTTCAATGGCAGGCTTTGAACAAAAGGGTATTCGAAGTGAGATGGGTCATGTGAATCCCGATATTGGCTCCAGTGTTGCAACACCGGAAAACCTATCCACGACTTCTTCTTTGCTGATTGTTCGAGTTCCTATGGAACATGTTCCACTTGATTTTCTCATGTCGGGCGAACCTGGGAACACAATTGATCTCGAAAATACATCGGATTTTTTTGTGTTGAACCAAGTTAATCCCCCTCCATCAATGGCTCGCCGATCGAAAAGGAAAGCTAGATATAACCCTGATTTTACCCAGTCCAAGAGTTTTTACAAGGGTCCTTGTATCTCCATGGCCGAAGAGGATCGTAGCTCTGGTGATGACTCAGAGGATGCTGATTACGAGTTTGTTGCTCGCAAAAAACCCTCATCTGCCTCATCCGCCGATGCCTCTGCCTCCGATCCAACTATTGAATCTGATTCTGAAAGCAGTGATTCGAGTTCTTTTGATGAGGTTCCTCCTCCCACTCAAACCAAGAAAGCAAATGGTGAATCATCCAATCCTACGGAGACTACTTTTTTTGATGAAGATGCCACGTTGGCACAAATTTTGGAGAGCCTTAAGCAAGGAAAGGCTACTTCCTCTAATCCTTCCTCCACTCATCTCTCCGATGATGAGCCTGACTGTAAGGCCCAGGATTATTTAATGTAATTCGAGGTAATTTAATTTAATCCGAGTATATTTAATTTGAGAATATTTAGAGTTTTGATTTAAATTCTAATATTCTTAAATTATTTAGGATCGAAATTGAATTAAAATAGGGTCCGAGGACTGAATTGCAATTTTTGAAGGATTGAGGGACTAAATGGCAATATTGGCTGAATTTATTTGATTTTAAATGTAATACTCAGCATGTGTACGTGTATGTTCCATTCTTGTTCAGAATTTTCAGAACAGAAGTCGAGACCCTCTCTTTTCTTTTGATTTTCCGAGTTTCAAATCGTCGTAACTTTTGATTCGAACGTTCGATTTTGATTCCGAAAAGTGTTCTGGAATCCTTGAGACAAAGGTTTCGATTTGATGTAAGTCTTGATTTATTTCGGCATTTTTGAAGCTCAAAAGTTTGTAGATCAGATATTGATGTTATGTATATGTTCTTCGACGTTTCTACATTCCGATATCGAAACCGGATCGAAGAATTCATGTTGCTTGTACTTAATCCTGATTTTCAGCTTGTGTTCGATGGTTATAACTGCTGTTATGTTATCTTGCTATTAGTTGTTATCGCTGATATGATATACGTATGAATTGTATTCGAAGTCGGAAATGGTTTCGATATTTTGTCGGTTACCGATTTTCAGTCGCAACGTCGTCGATTTGCGTTTTGCGATCGTTTTGATAGCCGATGATTGAGCTGAGACGTTACTTGATATGTTATTGACGTTGTAGCAATTTTATTTTCAGTTCAGAGTTTAATCGGAGACTATTGACTCAAGAACCTCAACTTTAAACCAAAGAAGAAGAAGACGAGGTTGAAGTGGTTTTGATTGAAGATTATTGACGATTTTGAATCAATTCTGAAATGATAGACTTGAACACAGTTTAATATGTATGTTTTGATATTGTGTTTCAGATTTGAAGTATTCAGAACCGAGATATACGAAGGTATAATGACGACATCGCGAGTCGGGGATTTTGAAACTCAAGAATGACGCTTCTTGAGTTGTCCCGCCAAAACCATATACTTGTTATTGTTTTGAGTTGATTTTGATGTTGTCGATCTATTTCAGGTAGTGGATCTTTGAGTTTGAGTCGATATGATGATGATATGATATGATATGATATTGAATTGATTCTATGCCAAGATCTGAGGCGATCTTATATTCTAGTCCAGAATGACTACGATAGATGGATATCCATGTCAAGATCGGTTACGAATCTTGATGGCAACGACGAATGATGAATCAATTCTTAATCGATATATGCGTTATTTACTCTATTGTTGAGTCGATATGAATATAGTTGATGTGATTTATTTAACGCTTTATATATGTCGATTATACTGGGAATGTTTTCTCACCGGAGTTTATCCGGCTGTTGCTTTGTTTTGTATGTGTTCATGGCAACAGATGGGGCAAGAGCTGGCCAAAGTCGACGAGGGTCGCTCATGAGAAAGTTTAGAGATGTGGACTCGGGTTGTTGTAGTTGCAACAATGTATATTAAGTCTAGAAAGCATGTTAGAAAACACTCTAGTTGTTTTTCTTGAAGAATTGATGAACACTTTGTATAATTTCATGTTTTTGGTTGGATTCAAACCTCTACTTTGATGTATTAGCTTGTTATAAACATGTTTAGATCATGTTCTATATATATCTACATGTTTTGGGACATCATTATTTTGAATTGGAGGGGTTGGTAAGATCAATTTTTGCTATCAAAAACAAGAGTAAAAGGCTGCCCAGTGTTGTGCTCGGTCTGCTCTTTTTAGCGGACCGAGCGCTGCCTATTTTGTTCCCTACTCGAGAGTTGGGTTAAGGGGGCGAACGGTCTGCTCTTTTTGACCGACCCCGCGCACCCCCCTTTGAAAAAAAACTAAAAAAAAAATTTGTTTGATCTTATTCCTTTCTTTGTTTATTAATGATGTTTAATTACTAATTGCCCTAATAATAAGATTAGCAACCCGAGGCTTCACAACAGGTGGTATCAGAGCGTTAAGTTTCTTGGACTGAGAATAGATGAGCGGGTTAGATCGAGTTTGATTGAGTGCTTTATTTAATGATTTCATACTTGTATGTATATGATTTATTACCTTCCGATGTTTATGATCACATGATTTTGTGATTAAATGAGAAGAGTATGTAGTACAGTTTTTCAAATTACATGCTATCTGATTTTTTGAAGTTGAGTAACAGCATGCATTGAACCAGTATGAATCAGAACTCGATCTCTTGAAGATGCATGAAAGTGCTAATCAGAGGAGGGCCTGAAACAGAAATGTGTTATGATATGATACTGAACTGTACACTAATCTGTTTGATTATCATATATGCCTCCTCGACCAGCACCGAGAGTTAGACAGACATTGGCAGTAAATCAGCCTGAACAGATTAATGCTGCACAAATACCAGCGATAGCACCTAAACTTGGATAGAGTAGTACTTCTACTGATGTGTTTGGTGATGGTAATCCAATGGAGAAACTTCTGAAACGATTCCAGTCATTCAAACCACCGAAGTTGCAAGGAACTGAGAATTCTGTGGATTGTGAAAATTGGCTAGAGGATATTGAGTAGTTATTCGAGTCCCTCGACTATACAGATGATCGTCGTGTGAGATTGGTGATTCATCAACTAAATGGACTTGCAAAGAGTTGGTGGATAGCGACGAAGAGGGCATATGAACATCAAGGTACAGTTATCACATGGTCTGTATTTAAAACTGCTTTCTATCAGCGATTCTTTCCTGTTTCTTATCATAAGGACAAGGGAGCGGTTTGCGAGTTTGCAACAGGGACCAATGAATATCGAAGAATATGTTGCAAAGTTCACTAGCCTGTTGAAGTTTGCTCCACATATTGCTGTCAAGGATGAAGCTCAAGCCGATCAATTTATAAATGGCTTGAATCCAGATGTGTTCACTCTTGTAAATTCGGGAAGACCAAATAACTTTGCCGATGCTTTGAATCATGCAAAGGGAGCTGAAGCAGGGATATTGAGGCAATGAGAAGCACAGTTTGTGCCACAGCTAATGAAACAACCACAAGAGCAGCCACAGATTCCACCACCACCTCGATTTGATGCAGGAGGTAGTAGCAGTGGCAAGAAGAATTTTTTTAAGGGCAAAAGCAAACAGTTTAAACGTCCTTGTGGTAGCTCTTCTAGTTCAAGTGGATCCAAACAATCGAGAGTTGGACAGAAATCTGATGTGTATTGTACCAAGTGTGGAATACGTCATACCAGTGAACAATGCCGAGGAGTTTTTGGTACTTGTCACATTTGCAATCAGACAGGTCATTTTGCACGAGTCTGCCCACAGCGTGGTTCTGGAGGTGCACAGGGTACTGGATCATCGAGACCAGTGGCTAAATCAGGATCTTTTGTGCATTCATATCAACCACAACCAGCAGCACAAGGTAGAGGAGGAGGAAGTCAGTCAGTGAATCAACCTCCAAGGCAACAAGCGCGAGTGTTTGCATTGACTGAGGAGCAAGAACAAGCCTCACCTGATGATGTTATTGCATGTAACTGTTTTATTTCTGGTTATCCTTCCTATGTATTATTTGATACTGGTGCATCACATACGTTTATTTTCGAACAATTTGTTGCAATACATGCATTGCATGTTGAACCCTTAGCGACTATAGTGTCTATTTCATCTCCTTAGGGAAGAGGTATTATATCTGTAAAGTCTGTCAGAAATTGTGTGCTACAGTACGAAAGTAGTGAGATTGAGCTGGACTGTATTGTTCTTGGTTTATCTGAATTTGATTGTATTATTGGTATCGATATGCTAACCAAGTACAGAGCTACAGTTGACTGTTTCCTGAAGATTGTAAATTCAGACCTGATATGGCTGACGAGTGGAAATTCTATGGTAAGGGTTCACGAGCCAGAATTCCTTTGATATCTGTTCTTTCTATGACTGACTTATTACAGAAAGGGGTAGAAGGATGTCTTATCTATGCAGTTGATGTACTGAATACTAGCCCGGAATTGGCTGACTTGTCAGTGGTTAGTGAATTTGCTGATGTTTTCCCTGATGAGATTCCGGGATTGCCTCCGTTTCGAGAGGTAGACTTCAGTATAGAATTGATGTCAGGTACACAACCGATATCAAAAGCACCTTACCGTATGGCACCAATTGAATTGAAAGAACTAAAAGAACAGCTTGAAGATCTGTTAGCCAAAGGTTATATCAGACCAAGTGTTTTCCCATGGGGTGCTCCGGTATTATTTGTTAGAAAGAAAGATGGATCGATGAGGCTATGTATTGACTACCGGCAATTGAATAAAGCAACGGTAAAGAATTGATATCTTTTACCTCGTATAGATGATTTATTTGATCAATTGCAGGGTTCGTCAGTATATTCGAAGATTGATTTACGATCTGGCTATTATCAATTGAGGGTAAGAGACGAGGATATCCCTAAGACTGCTTTTAGAACCAGGTATGGCCATTATGAATTTATATTCATGCCTTTTGGTCTAACGAATGCACCAGCAGTATTTATGGGATTAATGAATAGAGTATTTCAAAATTATCTAGATGACTTCGTGATCATATTTATCGATGATATTTTGATATACTCTAAGAATTTGTGTGATCATGCTGACCACTTGAGAACAGTTTTAAAGACATTGAGAGAAGAGAAAATGTATGCTAAGTTATCCAAATGTGAGTTTTGGTTGAAACATGTGGTATTTCTGGGTCATATTATATCAGGAGATGGTATTTCAGTTGATCTAAGCAAAGTAGAAGCTGTGATCAGTTGGCAGAGGCCAACATCTGTGCCAGAAATTCAAAGTTTCATGGGCTTGGCAGGATATTATCTTCGATTTATTCGAGACTTCTCGTCTATTGCAAATCCTATTACACAGCTTACTCAAAAAAATGCACCATTTGTGTGGTCTGAAGCGTGTGAAACTAGTTTTCTTGAATTGAAAAAAAGGTTGACTACAGCACCGGTCTTGATAATCCCTTCAGGTACTGGTGATTTTATTGTTTATTGCGATGCTTCTCACCAAGGATTAGGATGTATTTTGATGCAGAGAGGACATGTTGTTGCATATGCTTCACGACAACTGAAACCACATGAAGTTAGATATCCAATTCATGATCTTGAATTGGCAGCCATTGTCTTTGCACTGAAGATCTGGCGACATTATCTGTATGGCAAAAAGTTTGAAATCTTTTCTGATCACAAAAGTTTGAAGTATCTGTTCTCAAAGTCTGAACTGAACATGAGACAACGAAGATGGCTCGATTTATTGAAAGATTTCGACTGTGAAATCAAATATTATCTAGGAAAGTTGAATGCAGCAGCTGATGCCCTAAGTAGGAAGGTATGTTCTTTATCCTTGTCTACTATAGGTGTATCTAATTTGATTGAAGATTGCTGTGTTTCTGGCTATATATTTGAGACAGATAGAAGACCGATGAGAATTTATGCTATCAGTGTTGAGCCGGAATTATTGATTCGAGTCAAAGAAGCACAGAAATCTGATTTGAATGTACAGAAGTCGATTGACATGATCAGATCAGGACATCAGTCTGAGTACAAGGTTAGTGATGATGATATTCTGTATGTGAATCACCGAATTGTTGTTCCCGATCTTTCAGATTTGAGACAGAATATTATGACAGAAGCCCATTGTATTCGATTCAGTATTCACCCTGGAGGCAGAAAAATGTACAATGATTTGAAAATCAGTGCTGGTGGAAACAAATGAAGTCTGATGTGACTCAATTTGTATCAAAATGTCTTAATTGCCAACAGGTGAAGGCTGAGAGAAAGAAACCAGGTGGCTTATTACAGAGTTTGTCTATTTCTGAATGGAAATGAGATCACATTTTCATGTATTTTGTGATGAAGTTACCACGATCATCCCGAGGTTGCGATGCTATTTGGGTGATCATTGACAGGTTGATGAAATCTGCATGTTTTATTCCATACCGAATGACTTATCATCATGATCAAATGACAAATCTCTATATTCAAGAAGTGGTAAGACTACACGGTGTGCCAAAATCGATTGTATCTGATTGAGATCCTAGATTTACTTCGCACTTTTGGCATAACCTACAGGAAGCTCTAGGTACGCGTTTACATTTGAGTACCGCCTATCATCCTCAAACTGATGGTCAATCTGAACAAACTATTCAAACTCTTGAGGATATGCTTAGAGCTGTGATACTTAATTTTGGTGTTACATGGCAAGATTCCATACCACTTGTGGAATTTTCTTATAACAACAGCTATCAGACGAGTATAGAGATGGCTCCATTTGAAGCATTATATGGGAAGAAATGTCGATCGCTGTTGTATTGGGATGATGTGTCAGAGGTGCCGGAGTTGGGACCGGATATGATTAGACAGATGACTGAGAAAGTGAAATTGATCCAGCAGAGAATGAGAACAGCACAGCATAGACAAGCCAGATATGCGAATGTTCGACGTCGGCCATTATCTTTTGAACAGGGAGATAGAGTTCTTGAAGATTTCACAGTTCAAGGGCACAGTCAGATTTGGAAAGCGATGGAAGTTATCTCCGCGATTTATTGGGCTGTATGAGATACTCGAGAAGATAGACAATCTTGCTTATCGACTCGCTCTTCCTATATCTTTATCTGGTTTCCATGGTGTATTTCATGTCTCGATGCTTCGCAAGTATCAACCTGATGAATCTCATATCTTGAAACCTGATGAAGTTGAGTTGGATGAAACTCTTAGCTATTTTGAACAGCCGATTCAGATACTCTATAGGAAGGTAAAATAACTCCGAACAAAGACCATTCCATTGGTGAAGATTCAATGGAGTCGGCACGGAGTTGAAGAAGCGACATGGGAAGCTGAAGACGACATGAGACAAAGATTTCCTTATCTATTTCACTGATGTGAGTTCTTATTCAGTTTACAGTTATTCTTTATTCTTATGAGTATACAGACTGCATATCTATATTGTTTATGAATTCGAGGACGAACTCATGCCTTAGTGGGGGAGAAATGTAAGGCCCATGATTATTTAATTTAATCCAGGATTATTTAATGTAATCCGAGGTAATTTAGTTTTAATTCGAGTATATTTAATTTGGAAATATTTAGAGTTTTGATTTAAATTCTAATATTCTTAAATTATTTATGATCGAAATTGAATTAAAATAGGGGCCGAGGACTCAATTGAAATTTCTGAAGGATTGAGGGACTAAATGGCAATATTGGCTGAAGTTATCTGATTTTAAATGTAATACTCAGCATGTGTACGTGTATGTTCCATTCTTGTTCAGAATTTTCAGAACAGAAGTCGAGACCCTCTCTTTTCTTTTGATTTTCCGAGTTTCAAATCGTCGTAACTTTTAATTCGATCGTCCGATTTTGATTCCGAAAAGTGTTCTGGAATCCTTGCGACGAAGGCTTCGATTTGATGTAAGTCTTGATTTATTTTGGCATTTTTGAAGCTCGAAAGTTGGTAGATATCAGATATTGATGTTATGTATATGTTCTTCGACGTTTCTACATTCCGATATCGAAACCGGCTCGAAGAATTCATGTTGCTTGTACTTAATCCTGATTTTCAGCTTGTGTTCGATGGTTATAGTTGTTGTTATCTTGATATTAGTTGTTATCGCTGATATGATATACGTATGAATTTTATTCGAAGTCGGAAATGGTTTCGATATTTCGTCGGTTACCGATTGTCAATCTCTACGCCGTTGATTTGCGTTTTGCGATCGTTTTGATAGCCGATGATTGAGCTGAGACGTTACTTGATATGTTATTGACTTTGTAGCAATTTTATTTTCAGTTCAGAGTTTAATCGGAGACTATTGACTCAAGAACCTCAACTCTAAACCAAAGAAGAATAAGACGAGGTTGAAGTGGTTTTGATTGAAGATTATTGAAGATTTTGAATCAATTTTGAAATGATAGACTTGAACACAGTTTAATATGTATGTTTTGATATTGTGTTTCAGATTTGAAGTATTCAGAACCGAGATATACGAAGGTATAATGATGACATCGCGAGTCAGGGATTTTGAAACTCGAGAATGATGCTTCTTGAGTTGTCCCGCCAAAACCACATACTTGTTATTGTTTTGAGTTGATTTTGATGTTGTCGATCCATCTCAGGTAGTGGATCTTTGAGTTTGAGTCGATGTGATGATGATATGATATGATATTGAATTGATTCTATGCCAAGATCTGAGGCGATCTTATTTTCTAGTCCAGAATGACTACGATAGATGGATATCCATGTCAAGATCGGTTACGAATCTTGATGGCAACGACGAATGATGAATCAATTCTTAATCGATATATGCGTTATTTACTCTATTGTTGAGTCGATATGAATATAGTTGATGTGATTTATTTAACGCTTTATATATGTCGATTATACTGGGAATGTTTTCTCACCGGAGTTTATCCGGCTGTTGCTTTGTTTTGTATGTGTTCATGGCAACAGATGGGGCAAGAGCTGGCCAAAGTCGACGAGGGTCGCTCATGAGAAAGTTTAGAGATGTGGACTCGGGTTGTTGTAGTTGCAACAATGTATATTAAGTCTAGAAAGCATGTTAGAAAACACTCTAGTTGTTTTTCTTGAAGAATTGATGAACACTTTGTATAATTTCATGCTTTTGTTTGGATTCAAACCTCTACTTTGATGTATTAGCTTGTTATAAACATGTTTAGATCTTGTTCTATATATATCTACATGTTTTGGGACATCATTATGTTGAATTGGAGGGGTTGGTAAGATCAATTTTTGCTGTCAAAAACAAGAATAAAAGGCTGCCCAGTGTTGTGCTCGGTCTGCTCTTTTTAGCGGACCGAGCTCTGCCTATTTTGTTCCCAACCCGAGAGTTGGGTTAATGGGTCAAACGGTCTGATCTTTTTGACCGACCCCGCGCACCCTCCTTTGAAAAAAAAATAAATAAATAAATAAATAATTTGTTTGATCTTATTCCTTCCTTTATTTATTAATGATTTTTAATTACTAATTGTCCTATGAATGAGATTAGCAACCCGAGGCTTCACACTGACGCTGAAATGCAGAGGAATTTTCTACATGCAAAGCTCATCGAGATGCTGATATTTCCGCCTCGTCCTCCTCTTCTGATTCTGCTGAGGGATCCTCCGACAAAAGTGTTTATATTGAAGCAGAAGAAGAATCTGATGAGGTTTCCAGCATGGATGCTGATGAAGTGCCTATAGAGAAAGATGGTGTCTCTGCTGCTGAGGCCAGTGTTGTTGTTGGTGTTGTCAACACCACAGACAACATTGTTGATGAGGAATATGACACAGATTCTGCTCATTCCCTCATGTTTTATTCTGGAGAAGCTGCTGCTATTTGGTCTCTCTTTATTCATAGAGGACTGCTGGATGAGAGAAACATTGATGTGAGCTCCTATGATTGGTACAATCTCATTGATTTTCTTAAGCTTCACAAACTCTACTCAACTGTCATTGTTGTTGTGCTATATTGCAAGAAGTCAATTTTGGAATTTTATGCAAATCTCACTGCCCCGATTGGAGATCCAGAATCTGCCAAATATGGCTTTCTCTATCTTCGAGAAAGATTGTTTGAGTTTACTCCGTCAGTGATTAATGCCCTATACTCTACTCCGGATGTTGAAGATGGTGTTCATCCTGATATTAACATAGTGATATCAGTTTTGACTGGTGGATTGGCCACAAATTTCTTCGATCACTTCTCGGCGGCCACGCTCACATCATTTTACTCTGCATTGCACAAGATTTTTGTGCGTAATTGGACGCCCTCAACCAACTCCAATGTGATCACAAGACCACATGCATTCATTCTACATGCCATTGGCACAGACGGTGCTTTTAATTTTGGAAGGATGGTATTCCGGACAGTGATGCAGTTTGCTGCTGGAGGTCTGAAATCCACCAAACTACCATTTCCCTCCTTGATTTATGGTCTTTTGGAATCACAGGGTTTCATTAGAAATATCACTGAAGAACTCTCTCAACTCCTTGATGAGTTGAAGATCGCAACTGCACTTCTGAAAGGAAATAGGAAGATTGATCTTCCTTGGAGTGAAGTTAGTCACAATGCTACTGCTGATACTGCTGATGTTGCACCCGGTGTTGCCCACATGGGTGACAATACTGAAGGAACAGTGCCTATCACTACTCCCTTGGAATTCACCACTGCTACTATTCAGCTCTTGATTACTCGTGTTGAGGAGAAGATTGCTCAAGCGCAGGAAGATATTGCCTTCTACAGCATGGTCTTGGCTGATTGTCGAAGACAACTTGGCATTTTTGGCCAAACAGTGGGAGATAGTGCACAAGAAGATGAAGCTGGTCCATCTGGGACTAAAAATGATGAGGAGGAAGCTACTGATCAAGAGGGATCACATAGTGATCAGTTTTAGTTTTTTGCTTCTCTTCTTATTTTTTGCTTCGTTGTTTAGTTTCGTTTCTTTTGTTTAATATAACTGTTTTTGTTTGTTCTAGTTATGTGGCTTATTGATCTATTATATCCTAACTAGGTTAACACCTTCTAACCCTCTTATGCTTTGTAATATGAATCATAGGATCCCTAAGTCATGGTTCGTGTTATCCTTGGTGTTGACAATACGAGGGACAACACTTCAGGGGAAGACTTAGAATTCAGGGGGAGAAGGATTTTTTAAACTCATGGGGAGTTTATGTTTAAACTTACTTGTGCAATGTTTTGTCCAGGAAAAAAAAATGGGGGAGATTGAAAGGAATTTTAATTCCTTGATATTTTCGATCTTAATTATTAAATAATATTTGATTTTGATTTCTAGACAAGTTAAAATATTTGACAAATATTATGTGTATATTTCGAATATCTTATGAAATATATTTTCCATGATCAATTATACCTTGATAAGGGAGTTAATAAATATATTAAATATTTGATATTATCAAGATATGATTTGCTAGATTTTATAGAGTTTTATTCCTACTTAAACATGTTTCCTTATTCGTGTAGACTCTATCTAAGGAAACCTTCAAGACTTGTATGCTAATCTATAAAGGGATGTTTTCACGCACAAGGGTAAGAGACTTCAGACGTATAATTCTCAGAGAATTGAATGAAAAAATTCTGTTGAAGAATTGAAGATTCTGAAGCAAGGTTTTTGCAATCATCATTATTGATTGTCCACGTGCTATCGTTCGTGCTGAAGATATCAGAGACAACACTACGGAAACTGTGTTGTTGAAGATCTTTTCGTGTCTCTTTTAGGCTACGGGAGTTTTCATCTATTGTTTTTACTCTTATTTATTTAGGATGCACGTTTGATTTCTCAACTTGTTGAGAAATTTAGGATTTATTGATTTTTCGTAAAATCACTAGTATTGCTTTGTAAGACTGATCTTACTTTTTCTTATGATATTTAGCCCTAAGGCACCCGCACGAGTTTATACTCGTGCAAAATTATTTACTTGTGTTTTATTTACGCTTTAATTTTCGGCTGCACAGTGTTGTTATTGGTGTTACAACACTGCATGTTTCACATACAAACTACATGCACCGTTTCTTTCAGTATTAATGAAAACAGGCTCAAAGTGCCAATGCATGCAGTATAATATCCGTGACATAATAAATGCACATATACTTAATGCCACATAAATCATGCAATCATAGAACATGTATACTCAACCAGGATAACTCGGATAGTAATTCCATAACTCAAAGAAAACAACCTAGAGATACAAGCCTCTAGTCCAAGCCTATAAGCAGACAATCATTGTATCACTAATTTGAGTCTAGAAGTATTCCTTCATCCGTCGTTTTCTCACCGATGACAATAGCCTCGAAAGTTGGGCACAACTTTGCTACTACTTTGGCAGCGCTTGGTCGTCTTTTGGCTCTTGACTAGGATGCCCCAAAAGAATTTAAAACTAGAATAAATCGAGAGAGATGGAAAGGAATTGGCAAGTGAAAACTAAGCTATCGGCCCTCTATTTATAGACATAGATCGGATGGTCCGATCTCCCCAATCAACCCCATCCGAACACGTGTTCAAATCTTATCTGGAATCTTATCTAAACGCGATCAAATGTCCGATCCTGACTTTGGATCATCCGATCTCCTTGGAGCGTCCGAACTCCAACATATCTTCCAAACTGTTCGGATAGTCCAAACCTTTTGCCTTGCTTGGTTTGGATCGTCCGAACTTCCAAACATTTGGAACTTCCCGAACAATTTTTGAACCTCCTGAATCTGATTTTCCACTTCTTATATTCATTTAATAACTCTTAAATCTTGTTTTAGGAAATATATTATTTAAATTAGTAGTCGAGCTAGGACAATATTCATCTCCATCTACACACATTTTTTATCCTAATAATTTTTATATATTCAAACTACATTGAAATCTGTGAACAATTTTATCAATTTTTATAAATCTTTCAACCTTTTAGAAACTGTCCAGAAGTGCAAATATGACCGTTGTATTGTCATAAATAGTATAAAATATTTTTTAACAGTCATATTCTTGTATCTAACGTGTATATCATTTTTGGAGGCTATAAATACAAGATCCAGATATTGAGGAGAAGAGTGAGTGGGCGACCAAAATATTATTCAACTAGTTATAGCTTTTCCACATAATATGGGAAGTCAAAACTATAATAACCACACCCTCTGCGCTCTGCCATCATCTAGGCTCAGCTTTGGTGGGTCAAATCATGGTTTTCTCCCACCTGGATGGGGAGTTTTTGCCCTCCCCAGGGATATAACCTTGGAACACCCAACATATATCCAAGTTTTTATCATCTCTGGTACCACTTGAGATATATGTCTGGTGGTCCAAGGTTCTATCCCTGGGGAGGGAAAAAACTCCCCATCCAGGTGGGAGAAGACCATGAGTTGACCCACCCGGAGCTGAGCCTAGATGTTTTCAAAGTGAAAAGGGTGTGGTCATTACAAAAAAGGGCGCCCTTTTTTGTAATAGACTGGGCCCGCACCCTCTGCACTCTGGCCACATCAAGCCTCGGCTCTGCGCTGGCCCAGCCATCTTCAACTCATGGTCTTCCCCCAACCTGGATGGGAATTTTTTTGCCCTACCTATTTGAGATTTTAGGAGATTAAGATTGATAATCGGAGATTAGGGAATTTGAGGTTTTAATTGATATTCGATGAGGGACCGATTGGCAAATTTGGGAAAATTCAGGGACCAAAGTGCAAAAATGAGATTTTATATATCAATAGCTTTGACTTGGTCTTCATTTCCTCCCTCCTTCTTCCTCACGCCTTCTCCTTCTTCTCCAACCTCCATGGACGCCCTTTTGAGCTTCCAGGTTTCATTCCGAGCTCGATCCGTCCGTTAGAATTTTAATCCGAAGGCAGATTAGCGATCACGGCTGAGAGAGCTACGTTGTCCCGTAAGTTTTTCTTCGATCCAATATACTTTGATTTTGGGATGCCTTTAGAATTTGTTTAAATTTGGATATGTCGTTCTTGAGCTAGCATGTATCGTTTATTCTCTGTCGGATCGAAAATAGGAAGACGTTCGGATTTGTTAGGAATTTTTAAGCATAATTCAAAATTGGGGAAGTATATTTTGTTGGATTTTGAAGTGTTTTGTATGATTTATGGATGATGGTAGTTAGTTTAGATTGACATACTGTTGTCTGTGGTTTTCGGTTTGTCCGTTTTTAGCCGTTATGCCGCCAGTTTGAGTTTTGGAATATCAATCGTTTATATTGATGAGATTTTGGATGTAGGAGTTGGAATTAAGTTTGAATGGTTTTAATTGGATGGATTGACATTGTAATTCTTTTATATCTCCTTTCAGATTTAGTTTCAGATCGTGGAGTCCAGAATTGATAGAATTCAAATCGTTGAAGAATTGATCGAGGTTTGGTATCGAGGTTACTTTATTCTTTGAATTGAATCGAATGATGTTTGATTGAGCCTTTTGTGCTTGTAGCTTGTCCGGATTTCAGTTACGTCAATCAAATAAGAGGTAATAGATGACTTAGACTGGAATGGAATGATTAACTCGAATCCGACTTGATTCGAGTGTTCCGAAGAATCACATAATTTCATATTATTTGTTTTACTTGAATTTAGTTGAATGAGTTATGAATTGCATTGCATTCATATTGAGCCAGTTACCTTTGTTTTACGGGCAAGAGAGGCATAGAAGAGTTAGATATTCTGAGGACTATAGTTGAGTGACATTGGTGAGCAGAATTTATACCAATTTTCGAGAAACACTCTCTATAGATGCCCTGAGTCTAAAGAAGTAAAATATGCACCGTCCACCTCGATCGGGAGACTCGGTGTGTTGGAGATATTTTATCCTCGGGATCCCAATGTGAGCAGAGAACCTTTACCTTGTGATTATCCAGACTTGATAATCCCAGATTTTAAAGACATGCTTTTCATATTAGAGTCTCTTGAATTGTATTGTTGATGTTTGTATATCGCGAGTTGATATATTAATTGATATGCATGTTTTGTCTCTTTTACTGGGAATATATTTCTCACCGGGTTTATCCGGCCATTGTCTTGTTTTGTATGTGTACTTGGAAACAGGTGGGGCAGGTTCGAGTCAGAAGCTGCATGACTAGATAGAGTTGGAAGTGATAGAAGTCAGGCTCGGTATAGAAGTCGATTAGTATTTGAACTCGTTTGTATTTTTTTAACGTTGAATTTTAGAACTTAGAAATGATGCATGTTCTACTAGTTCGATTATTGTACGACTCTCAAACTACCTCGTAATTGTATTTGTGGATTGGAATGAGTATTCATGTTGAGATTGAATAATGGATGAATGCATGCCTTAGATATAAGATTATGGAATTTCTGTTCAGAGGTTCGCGCTCGATAGGGCGAGATCAACCGATCGAGCGCGAGGCTTTTATCTTGAGGCAGTACTTTTGAGTTTTGGCTGCCGCTCGATCGGTTGAGTTTAACCGATCGAGCGGGAGCCTTGTTTGCTTTGAGGCAGTGATTTGAGATTTCTACCGCGCTCGATCGATTGAGTTCAATCGATCGAGCGATGCAGATTTTAAAAAAAAAATCTTTTACTGTTTTTAATCTTGGATCTTTAAATGTTTATTATTGTTTAGTCCGAGATTAGATGGTTAGAACTTAGGTCTCATAATATATCTCAAGTGGTAGCTCAAGTGGTACCAGGATTATAAGAATTAACTTGGTTACATGTCTGGTGGTCCAAGATTCTATCCCTGGGGAAGGCAAAAACTCCCCATTCAGGTGGGAGAAGACCATGAGTTGACCCACCCAGAGCTGATCCTGGATGATGGCAGAGTGCAGAGGGTGTGGTCATTACAAAAACATATCAATTCAGTTATATCAAGAGCTTTCCCTTGGTGTGAAGATCACAACATATTTTTTGAGCTTTCACAGTCAAGTTTTTCACACCCCAAGTCACTCATACACATTTGTTAGATGATTTGTATAGATTAATTGAGTGAGAGTCTTTGCAAAAAGAAGTTAAAGATGTGTAAACTTTGTATCTTCAGTGTTATGTCATTGGAGATAGATCGAGAATCTAGGAGTTTCGACTTAGGCAGTGGGATAAGTCCCAAGTTTGGAGTGGGTGTATTACAAAACGTTGTAATTGCCAAATTCTTCTAGTGTATCATTTCATGTGAGGAAGAAGGGGTGACTTAGGAGCGATTGAGTTTCCGAACATCCATAAACAAATTCGTGCATATTTACTTTATCGCATTTACTTCTTATTGTTGTTTCGAGATGCATTGTTGAAGCATTTTATGTGTTTGATAAAATATCAAAATATTGCATACAAAGTGTTTGATAAAATTCTTCAACCAAAATATTTTTACTATCTCAACTTGCAATCTTTTCAAATGATTTCTCAAACGTTTAATAAGTTTTAAAGGGATTATTTCGAGTGTTTTTCGCTTGATTTTGTAAGCAAATTTGTTATAATTTATCGGTACTCGGTTCATTTTTGAACATTTCAAGAACGAGCTATTATAGCTCCAAAATATTTTTTACTGTGTATTCAAACCCTCCCCCTACACACACACCTGATCCCCAACATATTTTGGAACGTTTGACATTCTCTCATATAAATACTCAAGGAGTACGTGGTTTCAATCTTTTTCTGATTTTTGAATCATCAATCCAAGCATACAAAGTATTCGTGCTATCAAAGCTTTCATATCTTTACTCAAGAGAGAACCAGATCCAAATCTTCGAGTTGCTATCACCTTCTACTGCCTTATGAGATCAATTCAATGATCAACTAGTGATATTAATTCAAGCATTCGAATATCATGGTTCACCTTTTATTTCTTGATTGTAACTCTATCAGAAAGTATCTGATTTGAGATTTTGTTTCATGGAGTTCCAATAGAAGGGATTGATTGGATTGAGTTTGTGGAAGAAGTTGTATAAATCAAATTATTCCATTAAAAATTCTTCTGAAAATAGAAAAAAGAGATACGTAGAAGCTTATATTTTGAACTTTCATAAAAAAATCCCTTGTTTTATTATTGTTTTTTAATTTATTATCCTTGCCTCAGATACAAGTTCAAACTTAGACTTTGAGAAACTTTCGCACTGACCAATTCAGTTCTCACAGCTAATTTTCTATTGAGAAAAATTGGACAATCGAGCTAGTAACTCTGTTCAATTATATATCAAATTTATAAAAATATCTTTAATGTGTGTATTCATCCTTCTCTATACATATTTTCGATCATAACAATTTTTATATATTCAAATTCCATGGAAATATGTGAACAACTTTATCAATTTTCATAAAAATATGTCCAAATAAATGTATAAAAGTCTATGAAAATCTTTTACAACTTAGTGGAATGTCGGATGAGTCAATAAAAATCTACTCTCGTCGTTTCTATTATATAGTTTCCGTTTTTTTTTCTTGTTCCAAATCTATAGACATGTATCATATTTAATAATATTTTTTATATTTTTTTATTAATATACCCCTATTAACCACATCTTGAAAACTGTACAATCATTTTTTGAATTAAATTAATTAAATTGAGATAAAATATAAAGTTTGTACAGAATTTGTTTTCGCAATAATTTTTTTTAATCTTTGCGAAAAAATATATAATCGGAATGAAAAGAGTATTAATTTTACTTAAATCTATTATTTTAAAAACTTCCTTAAATCATTGTAACAAATACACACATTAAACTTTAAAATTTGGGAAAGTTTGCTTTAAGTCCCCAAATCAAAACATAATTTTGCATTCAATCTTTGTAAAAAAAAATGTTTGAACTTTCTGATCCAAACAAAAATATTTCTGCATTTCTTAGCCTGTACAAAATATTTAAAATATGATATTAATATATGATATTTGAGTACTGACTGCTTTAAATATGGTACAAAAGATAAAATTTTGGTTACAAGATTCGAGCAAATTTATTTATATTTGCACTTGCAACGCATGTTCGATTATTTAATAATCATATATTAATATCGGATCTAAAACAATTGATACTTCAATATCATATATTATTAGTATATTTTCAATGTTTTGTACAATCGTTCAATTAAAAAATACAAATATGTAATTAATATCAATACTTGCATACATATTTAAGTACTCAAAAATCATATATTAGTATAAATTAAAATAATTTATACTCAAATATTATGTATTAATACTCTATTTTTAATTTTTTATATCGACTTTCATCCGAAAAAAAACATGTGGGTTCAGGGAATGCAGAAATAAGATCAAAGAATTTAAACATTTTTTTTCTAACAAAAACTGAACGAAAAATTATGTTTGAATTTAGAAATTTAAATAAATTTACTCTTAAAATTTTCAATAGTTTATTTTTTTTTAATTCACAACAAATAAATTTATTTACAGAGAATAAATACATAAATCTGGCGTTATAAACATCCAATAACAAGAAAATATTATATTATATAAATAATATAATATAATATAATGTATCTCAACCAAAAGTACGAGTAGCCACAGCCCAAAGTGTACTGGCCCTAAATTATAGGGACATATGCCGACCTAAACTGGGAAAGGTCACTCTTGTGACACGTTTCGCAAAACTACTGGATTATGATATACAAGGAACCTAAAAAAAATCCGAGATATTTATATTCTTTTCTTTTTCTTTTTTTTTTTGGTTTAATTAAAATAAAATATTTGAACGATGATGAAAAATATTATTTTTTATTTTAAAAATATTAATTTTTACTGCAACTATAAATGTTGTTTAGGTATAACTTCATCCTACTAAGTACTAACACCAGGCAACCGTGATCGGAGTCGTGGTTTGAAGATTCATTTGACGGAGAAGGGCGTGATGGTTGCCGATACCAAGGTTGAATGAATCATTCCATCTGGCAACAACAAAACAGATTTAAATAGGAGCCGGTTCGACAGGAAGCTGAAGCATGGGCATAAAGCATTAAGTGGAGGCGTCGAATCTTTGCAAAAGTGGGGTACTTAAGCAGAGCGACCTAAAGTCGACGTCGACGTCTTAACAAATACAACTACGTGATACCATTAACGAGATACCTGATATTATTAAAGTTTAATTTTACAAAACAACATCAAAAGTTCCATGGCTTATTTAATGGATGTTGGTCTTTTATTTCATCATCTAGACTATAATTAATTTCAAAAACCTTGAATACGATAAACCTTGCGAAAGTACAACTGGGCCACGTGAACAACATTAGAAGAATTTTGACAAGGAATAAAGTGGACCATTTTAAAAAAACGACCGACCATCGCAAAAACAACATCATGGAGCTGTGTTGTGTGCGAGGAGACCCTCAATGGAAGCGAGCCACATAACGTCCTACATGACGACGAAGAGACAATAAAAAATACGAGGAAGACAACAACTGAAAAGTCTGTGTGACAACCAAGTGACCTTCACCGTGAAGCCCCAACCAACTGGAGGCAGAGGCTACAATCAAGAATGCACAATTGCAAGCCCTTCAAGAGGAAGCCGCCGTGAAATACAAATTCTCAATTTGTACCCTCAACCACAAACCGAGTGTTTAGGGGCATCATGATCAATATAAAGAATAAACTTCGATGGAAGAGGTAATCGCGCCATTTTCGCACGGCCTGGAGTCCTGAACAATCGTGTAGAATTCGACAACAAGAGTATTGTAACGAGCACACGAGCTTTGCAATTTCTCACTGAAATAAACGACCGGGAGGCCATTTTGGCTAAGCACCCTACCAATACCTAACTTTAGAAGTATCACAATGAATTCAAATGTCACCGCAAAATCCGGAAGGACTAAAATGGGAGCCGATGTCAAACGAAGCTTAATATACATGAAAGCCGAGGTAGCTATAGGGGGTCCACTGAAGCTTATCAAAGCATAAGTAATCAGTGATGGGAGCCATAACGAAATTTAAATGTGGGATGAAGCCACGGTAAAACGATGCTAGGCCATGAAAGCTTCTGGTCTCCGAAAGGGTATGATGTAGTAACCCGCCTCCAAGTTAAGTTAATCAATCATCTAATTATGTTTAGGATAATATTACGTGTACACAGAGTCTTACACGTTGGGTTACATATGAGACTTAAAATTACATGATTATCCTACATGCATTTTTGAAAGATTTTTTTCAAATAAAGTGCAAGGATAATCATGTAATTTTAAGTCTCATGTGTAACCCAACGTATAAGACTTTGTGTACACGTAGCATTACCCGTATGTTTAATTGGCTAAAACATGATTAAGAGATAATCTGATGGTTTTGAGGAATTAAGGAATGAATTCGGAACGATCAAGAATAGTCCAGTAGAGCTTTGAACTTTGGAAGGATCGGACGTTTCGAACAGAGTTCGGAAGCTCCAAGGTGATCGGAACCATAGTTTTGGGTTCGGAAGATCTGGTATGATCGGAAGCTCCGAAGAGCGATCGGAAGCTCCGATTGTCACCGAGTGCCAGTTGTCCAAGAATTTTGTAAGCAGTGACATCATGGAGATCGGAAGCTCTGAAGTGGGATTTAAAGCTTCGATCTACTGTCGACAAGCGTCCTCTAGAAGCCAAACACGTGGTTGGCGGAGAGAGTTTGGAAGCTCCGATCGTGCAATAGAAAGTTCCGATCTCAGTTTATAAATAAAGGCCAAGAATCCGATTTTCAAATGCTCATTTCCCTATTCTCTCTCTCGTCCCTAGCTCTTCCTAGTCAATTTTGGGGGCTTTTATGGGCATTGTTTCGAGGGCCTATCGATAGAAGGCACCTACCGGGGTGTGGCAAAGTTGTGCCTAAGTTTTGGAGGCAATCGTCACCAGCGGGCTGCCGACAAACACAAAATATAACTGTGGATCCTTATAAAGATTAAGGAGTTTGTAATAGTTTAGTTAAGGATTTTATAGCTCTATAAGTGATATAGTGTATATGTGATTATAGCCGGGACTAGTGAGCAGGATTTGCTAGGTTGCTCTTATTGCTGAGATTAAGGTACGGACGTATTATCCGAGATATCAGGTTGAATATACATGTATTATGTTTGTATGTTTTCTGTGGCATTATTATGTGCATTGATATTATGTTGCAAACATGTACACGTTGAGCTTTATGCCTTGCTTTGCATAGCATATAGTAGGGGTCACTCAGCCTCGTATTTTAGTGGATGGATTTCCATGGACTTGGATCCAGTTATATCCACAATTTTATGGTATGAGAGTCACCTCCTGATGCGACAGCCCAACGCGCTACATATCATGGCGCCTTGACTGAGTAGTGTTTTGGATAGGTTTTCCGTACCCGTCATATTTCATTATGCATGCATGGTACATGTATATTCGTAATTTTGTATTGAGCGTTTTATGGTTATGTCCTTATTATTTTGTGTTGGACACCCTATTAAATGAGACAGGACTAAGGTTGGATGGGCTCGGAGGTAGCGTAGGTGAGCTAAAGTGGTTCCGTTGACCTTATCTTTTCCTGTATCAGGTTGATAGTTCGGATTTTATAACTATTATTTTCGATGGGGTTGTATAATACTATTTGATTTTATCCCGATTGTTCTGCGGCGGCGTTGTATTTTGGTTCTAGTTTTCGCTGTTTGTTTTAAATTATCGTGCTTTAAGTTAATTGCATGCTTACGTTTTGATCAGTTAGTGATTCCGGGTTGGGTCACTACATCCACGGTGGAGGCTAATCACGTAGCACGTCAATCTTGGATTGATCCACAACTAGGCCAACACTAGACACAACATAGTCCAAGAAGAGTACTCTATCAGCTAGGGGTGATCACGGTGCAGTTTGAGCGATTGTATCACTAAATTCAAACCGAATTGTGATGTATGGTTTGGTTTGAAAAAAATTTTTTGATCACGGTTTTTTTAAATATAAAAATGCATATACGGTTTCGGGCGGTTTCGGTCGGTTTCGGACGGTTATATGGTTTTTTCTTATGAACAAGTAATGAAAAAAAACTTACAAATAAAAATTTTTTTTTAATAAAATAGAAGCTAAAATTAAGTTAATAATACTAATAAGAATAATGATAATAATAAATAAATAAATAAATAATTAACAAGAATGTCTTTCAAATAAAAATATAATCTAAATTATGTAAAATAATATTATAGAATTAAAAAATAATTGAACCATGCAATCTTATTCAAAACAATATCAATCACAAAGAAAAAAATTAACATTTTAGCAAATAATTGGTATTACTTATTTCAAAAAAATTTCGAAGTTTTCAAGGGAAAAATACTTATGGTTGACAATTGAGAAAATATAATGGATTATTTGACTACAGTTAAAATAGTGAGATGAAATTAAATTTTATTTAATATTTAATTTTGCTCATATACTAATTTTTTTGTTTACAAAATAGTTTTAAAAATATATTTTTTTCCAGCCTCCAATTTTTTCCTTAAATGTGCATGCATCATGAATGAGAATATTAAAAAATAAATTTAAATGTGAATTAATATCATTAATTTTTAATTCCTCAAGTTTCGATTATTATATTTAAGTTTTTTTGTAGCATCATGAATTTAATATTATTATTTTGAACATTGTGTATAATTGAGTCAAATTTGGACAAAAATTCTAAAAAAATTGTGTTTTATTTACAAGTTGTTTAATGTTAAATATATAATAAATAATATAAAACTCGATCATAAATAGTAAAACATTAAGCGGTGCGGTCGACACCATTTTTCATTCAAATTACCATCACACCATTATATGCGGTGCAGTTTGATTGTTTATTTTTCATTCGCGATTTTAGTCAAAAAAATTACAATTAGCGATATGGTGCGGTTCGGATCGATCGGTTTGAGAGATTTTTTTATAAAGTTTGATCACCCCTACTATCAGCCATAAAAGAGCACTTAAGAAGAGTGATGTAAGTGATTCCTGACGCAATCTAAGCAGGATGCGGCCGATTGGTTGCGAAGCCCCATGCATGAGATCAATACAGGGAAGAATCTATGCTACCATATGGGCACTGCCCATATGTTAAATCCAACGGTTGTTTTTTTATTTTCTTATGCATTTTAGATGTTCATAGACATTTTTTTTTAAAAAAATTGCTTTTTAAGTTTTAATTTTTGGTTTCTGAAAAAAATCTAAATTTGACTTTAAAATATGCTTTTTAAGCACTTAAATGACCATCCAAACACCTTATAAACTAAAAAAAAACATTTTTTTTTTAAAAAATATTTTTTGGTCTGGCATTTGATATCAAACTGGGCCTAAATGATTTTTAGGCCTCACCTCTTCTCACTAGGCTAAAAGGGTTAATGAAATTCTACCATATGAGTAATACCAAATCAACATCTCAATACACGTGCATAATTAATATTATAAAATTGACATAACAAATCATAAATTATTAGATCTCATAATAAAATAATATCCATAAAATAAGTTGAACTAAACCGGCTAAAAGATCATTGACTAAACGAAAGGGTCTTTAGTGCATTGGACCGTTGGTTTTTGTTTAATAAATGTGAATATTAACTTGCAATAATAAATAAATATAAAATAAAAAATAAATAATTATAATAATTTATACTAATTAAATTCTATTTATTTACTATTATCGTTATTATATTTCAATGGCACAAGTAGGGTCACTTTACTTATTTCAGACTTTTGTCTCAGTTGTTGTCTCCCATGCACGATATTGAAATTACGGATTAGCCCCTAAATATCTCCTTTTTTCCAATTCAACACCTTTTCTCCTGTTTCTGCTTATAAATTCCATGTGACCCCTTCATAGCGAACCTTCCTACGAGTCTGACCGTTTACCCCCATTGGATTTTTTTTTTCTCTTTCTTGGTTATTTATTTCTCTTTTGTTTCTGCTTTTCTAGTTTGAATCCTCCCGTTTGGAGGAATCATACACAATTTTGTACAGATCTTTCAGGTAAATTCGATCTTTATTTCTCTGTACTTGGCCGTCTCTTCGCCTCTGCTTAGCTATGAAGTTGGTGGGCTGATTCTGGGAAAAAAAAAGCTTTTTTTAGTCATTTCTGAAGAATTTTGAGATGTCCCAGATGGGATTTTGCTTCAAATTTTACAATTATTGGTGTGGGTTTAATCTTGAAAATTTTGTTTCGAAAAAAAATTAAGTCTTTGATCATAAAAGTAGGAGCTTGATTTGTTTTCTTGCAGCTGCTTTCAATGATATTTTGCGGATCTGCGCAGATGGGAGGATTTTTTAAATTGTAGTTTTGATTATGTATTCAGTAATTTCTCCATACTGCCAGCTATTTTTTCTGCAAAATTTTTCTGAAATTCCAAGAAAAGGCCATACTTCCCACATGGAAAATCTTTGAGTCACGAGGATTTCTTTCGTTTGATCTGTTATGCCTCGAATGATTTAGAACATAAAAAACCAAATTTTCGATTCCTATAACAGATCTGAATGGGTTTCTTGTTGAGTTAATTAAATAATATTTTGTTTCCTTGAAAAGTATGTATATTTAACCTAGTGAAAAAGTCAAAAACCTAAGCCGGCGGCTCGTTTCTTAGCTTTTCATCTTCTCCCCAGTTGACCAAATCTCGATTTGAAACAAGTAAACCAAAATTAAACTATTTATTTATCCACCACTGTTGTTTTTTAGAATTTAAGATTTATGTGAGATTGCTTTCACATCTACTGTTTATGTGTGTTCAAATCATGTTTTTCCTGCTCAAGAACTCAAGATCTGAGCTTTCTTTGAAATTATCGATCAGGTTTCAAGGAATTTTTCAAAATCTTGGAAGAGGAAAATGAATCGGTGTTCGATCCAGCGCAACAGCTTTGTTTCCTCCGATGAGATGAAGAATGCCACGGTGGTTTGCCCAAAGCCACGGCGGCTCAGCCGCATCGGAGCCACGGTTAACGACCCTTCTTCCATGAGGTCTCGCAGATGGCATGTCAGGTTTATAATTATACTTTACTGCCCTTTTACTCTATTTATTATACGATTATTTCTTTGATTTTTTTATATTAATTATGTATTGATTTTTTCAACAGCTATCAGCAAGAAATTTGTGATGTAAAAGCTGGAAACGAGCTGCTGGACATCATCCTCACAAAGGTTTGTTTCTTGAAAAACAAATTTAAAACTTAGTTTTTTGTTAGTTTGAGGATTAGATGGATCATTAATTTTGTGTGGAGAGTATTTCTTGAAGAAGTGAAGTCGTAGGAGAAACACATGATTTTGGTTAACTAAGCTTAACTAACACACCACTACTTGTTTGTGGCCTAAAACAAAGTTCATGTCTTAATCACGTGAACACGAAAATGCCACTTTTTCTGACCATTCTCGAGCCTATACAATCACTTGATGCAAGAAAATGGTTTGATGTATATTTCTTGTTAGTTGTTAGGTTAGATCTAACAAGAATTTGGCATCCAATCAATTTGCAGGGTGGTTGCGCTGAACAATCAGTCACACAGTACGCCTCGTCGCCCCCGTTTTTTTCAGGGTCACCGCCGAGCCGAGTATCTAACCCACTAATTCAAGATTCACGATTCGGGGACGAGAGATTCGCCCCGGTTTCTCCACGAGCCATCCAGGCCTCATCAGGGCTCGGACCATCCCCATCTTCCAATCGGAAAGGCGGATTCGTCTGTGCTAACTTTGGTAGCAGCCCCACCATTCGTGTCGAGGGATTCGATTGCCTCGACAGGGATAGGCGTAACCATAGCATCTCTGCCTTGGCTTAAATCACATAACCTTAAACACGACATCACGAATTTTTGGTCATATCGACGAGTACAAGGGGGAATCAGTCATATTGATCATTTTGTCTAGTGTATATACGATTATGTTTCTTTGAGTGTCTTGTAACTAAGGGAATGCTTCTTGTGTAAGTATATGAGAGAAGTTGTGTAGGAAGAAAAATAAGTTATGTAAGGGCCTTTTAGGTATGTATGAGAGCTACCCTTCTTTGTAATGGTGTAAGTATAGGAGATGAGAAGAGGGAAGCTTGTTGCAATAGTTGGCGATTTTCGGGTTTAGTTTTGGTATTTCGTGGAGGAAAAATACATGTGAAAAAAGGGAATTTGTATATAGTTGTTATGGAGTCCACATCATTTGTAGGCAAAATTCACTTTGTATATGTAATATACTAATATGATTTCTATTTTTAATGCCAAAAAATCTTCTTTTTGTATGGTAAATTTCCTCTTTGAATTTTTAGTTATGGGTCATGATTAGGGATGCAAACGAACGGAATGCTCGATTCGACGTTCGATAATTTTAAATATTTTGGCTTGAGGTCGGCTTGAAATGAAGTTCGAGTTCGGTTCAAGATATTTGAACATATTCGTGAACTATTCGGATATTATAGTTCGAAAAGCTCGAAATGTGTGAAAAAGTTCAAAATATATATATATTTATCATATATTTATATTATATTAAAAAATATTAAAGCTCGCGAACTATTTGCGAATTATCGAACAGAGTAAATTCGGCTCGAAAAAAAGTTCGAACATGTTCGAATTCGGCTCAAGTTCAATAAGCTCGAATACAAATCAAATATTTATCGAGCAAACTCGTAAAGCTCACGAACAGGTTCGGTTCGTTTACACGTTTAATCATGACAAGTATTCTAGTTGAGTGATGATTCTTTGCTTCTTTTCAACGCAAAATGCTCGTTTCTTTAGCCATTCCTTTTTGGAACCACATAGACGGCAATTTTGATTCAGTTGGACTGGTTTGAATATTTAGATTAAATTGAGTTGAATTTGATCGATTTCATAACGATTTTGTATTATTTTACAATATACTGTATAATAATTATTATAAAAAAATTGAATAAAAAAATTTTATTATAAAAATTCATTGATGGTTGATAGCTCATTTAATATAAAAATTGTTGGAATTTAATGTCCAAAAAAAATAAATCATTTTAAGGAAAAATAACATACGATTGTTGGATCTTTGATTTACAAGAAAGTTTTTCGAACAAATTTCACGAACCCTCTTTTGTTTCTTTTGCGGTCTTCGAAATATTATCAAAATATTCTATCACGCGCACACTTTAAACTCTTTAGGATGATTATGACGATGTTCAGAGACGGAGCCAGAAAAATCAAATAGGAGAGGCGAGATGAACAAACATATATATTTCGAGAAAAAAATAATTACAAGACAAAATATTACTTCAACACAATAAAAAATCGTCAAACAAAAAATAAATAACTTATATAAAAAATAAAAAAATTCAATGTGCAATTGCCAAAATTATCGACGTCTCATCCATTATCTGATCATCCATAGCAATCAAACCTACAAAACAATACAAAAAATATTATTTTAATCTTATAATACAAATAATATAATAAAAAAACAGATAAAATATCCATATTTAACTTGTTTATTATGTTTATCTATTTTGATTTGTAATCGACATTTTTTTGTAATCTTAAACTCATTAATAATTGAATTAGTACCGAAAGTTTGAGCAATCTCCTTCTCAATATAAATTAACAATAATATGTTTATTTTTACTTGGGCCCCTCTCCCCCTGCCCCTCCACCATGACTCCCTCTACTCCTCGGTGAATATTTTTTCCAATAAATTTACATATTTTTAAATATAATTTAAGGCATTTATTTAAAATTATTAGTATTATAATTTTTTTTTTACAAAAAAAAATAACATAATATTCAACATAATTAGAAGAAGCTACCGCAAACTAATTGCATCGTAATTATCACAAAACAGTTCCAAATATTTTCAATTTATATATTTTTTTTGTATATTTATATAAAAAGCTTTTTTTTTTAATATTATCCAGATTTTAAATAAAATTTTGAAAGGGTTTTGACAGCATGAACTGTAAAAATACTAGAAATAATTCAAATAATTTTTTGAATTAGTGTTATCTCTTAGTGTTGTCAACACTTCAAGACACATTACGCAGTGGAATAAAATAATTAAAAGTAAATTATACGCAGATATTTATGCACAAATACTAAGTACTTGCGCGATGCTTCATGACGAAATAATCACTAGAAAACAATTCAGTTTACAAAACCAACTAGTGATTGTGTATTAAAACTTACTTTTTTTCAACAAATTGAGAAAATAAATAACTTACTAAAAACTAGTAAGAACTATAATAGAAAAACCAATAGAAAATTATATACACATGTGCCGAAAAACAAAAACCAAAGAACCACATTCAGAACAACACTCCACTCGCATGTTTTTCGGTGTTTTCAACACTACTCGGCAACACAGTGTAACTGTTATGTGTACTTTAGAAATTCTTCAGATCTTCAAAGCTTTTCCTCATGAATTCCTACAGTAATTAGCGTTTATTCTATGTGTATTTTGCTCTCTACGTTCTGCACTAATTGTGTTGATTTCATCTCTTTAAATAGATCTTCAATATCTTGAGAAATCCTTCCTTGAATAGAATCCTACAAAATATCAGCTCTGTCTTGAACAATTTTCTGTTCAGCATGAGCCATTTGAGCTCGTATTGCAGCAGCATTTAGAAAGAGTTGAAAAGTGTTGTGAATGTAGTTGGAGGGACAAACTCAGTGTTGGCAACACTGAGAGCAACACCATTTCATGGTAGATCAATCTTACGATTTTCCCGCAGCAAACCAGGAGCAATCTTGATAAGCTCAGTTTCTCCAATCAACTCTTCATCATATTTTTTCTTGTATCCCCGAGACTTCAACATCCCATAGATCAACGAGGGAAAAGGTAGCTTAGTTGCCTTCCAGCCACCGTCTCTGAAAGATGTAATGGTGTGAAACACTTTCTTTCCAAATCAAAAGGGGCTAGATTTCCAATAACAAACAGAACTAAGGCTTGTGATTTTGCAACCACTGTGGTGTTTGTGGATGGTGTCCAATTGCGAATGGCCATCTTGTACAACACAGAAAAGAATAAAGTCAACTTCACAGCAGGAAGTTTGTCTGGATGCACTAGAAATTTCTGATAGTCCTCTTGTTATTAGTTTGGTTATCTGATAAATATCTTTAGTGATTGCATCATCTTCGACATCAGGAGTATGATAATGTTCATTGATAAGCACCGGAGTAAACTCATAAAATTTTCCTCGAACATGAATCTGACCAAACTTGGCAGATTCTCCATTCCACGTACTTGTATTGATATTACTATAAAATTCAAGTACAAACGTTTTTGAAAATTGCACAGCATTTGTAACTGTAGATAACAGTTCATGTTGTTCCAAAAGACGTACAAAATTCCGTTTGTAAAAGGCTTCTAGATCTATGTTCCTTTTTTCCCAACATGCTCGAGTAGAATGTACTTCTCATTCATCAGCGGAAGTTTTCAAATAAAACTTAAGATTGTATGCCTTGGCAGGATCAATCTTAGTGTCAGATTCCGCATCAGTGTTGTTCTCGGTGTTAGCAACACTGTCATCAACAACTTGGTCTTCATCACTAGCAGATTCATCAGATGCATCATCATCATAATCTTCTTCCTCAGAACTTGAAGAAGATGAACTACAAACTTCTGGGGCCTGTAATCCTCATATTCTTGTAGCATTTCAGCATCTGGTTCATCATCATCAAATGAATTAGGGGAAAAAACAGTTGCCTCAACTCTGGCTCATCTGATGCTATCCATGAATCATCCGAAAAAGCAAGCTCACTTGGAGCAGCAACTTCTTTGGTTGTTTGAACAACAACATCAGAGGGCTTAGTAACAGCAACAACATCAGAATGAGCACGAGATTGCTTTTTTTTTTTTTCAGTAGGAATCTCATTCGACGAATCCTCATCAGTAGAGGAGTCTTCATCCTGAGATTTTGCGGCAGTAGCAGAGGTTTTAGGTCTCGCAACCACCTCAAAGTCTTGATCCAAAAATCATCTCCAGATGAAAAATATGGATCATCTAGAATGGGTCGTGCAGACTCCTCCTTTCCACTAAATCTCTTGGTGGTGGTAAAATCGGGATTGTAACCCGCTTGGCGTTTGGACCTCCGCTAATTGCTGTGTTGGGAACACACGATTCAACACTGAGAAGTCAGGAGGATTTTCAATGTCGATTTTGTTCTCGGGTTCTCCAGGTGAAATCTCTGCCAACGGTGTAGGTTCAATGGCGAGTGGAACAATTTCGAGAGTAGGGTTTTCAGTGAGAACTTCCGAAAACTTTTCTCCTCTTGATAACCCATATCCGATCAGATTTCGTGAATGTCGAAGTTGTTCCCTGCCATAATCAAAAAATTTGAAAGTGAGGGTTTCAGAAAGATTTTCATAGAAATTGAGAAAAGGTTGAAGACGATCAAGAAAATAACTCCAATCTCCACAGTGATATAAATATATAGAAATAAGGAGTTTAAACGGTGAAGAAATCTCTCACAATCCCCGATATCTGACTTGATAATCTCACCTTAACAGTAACAATTCCTCAACGGGTAAAAATCTCTTAATTATGAAAATTAACTTTTGCAAATTAAAGAGACCCAAATAACTCGACTTAAGATTAAATCAATATCTCCCAAAAATAACTACACATAGAGTTTAACATCACTGAAATATGTTCTATCACAAACAATTTAATTTTCATAAAGTTGGACAATTTTTTAATTTTTGTTCATCTTTGAACTTCTAACCCTTAGCACGATATGTTCATAGTAAGTTCAAAATGCATGACCTATTTTCTAAAACATAATGTAATGATATTAGATCAAGAGTACAATGCATGCAAAATGTGTGAATCACGTGTTAAGCAACAATATTGACAACACTTCCCAACGACATTGTAGTCTTTAAAATAATCAAACTCAAACCCAGTAAGTTCCATGAAAGTCCTTTTCAAACATATTCCTAGCACATTAATCGCAACATTTGTTTAGACAAAAATAAGAACCCTAAAAAATTGCTCATATACATAATTCATCCGAATCCATGAAAAGTTCAACACCTAAACTCTATACTGTTAAAGTTTGTACCTTTGAGTTACTTGAATGTAGTAGAGCAAAGGGATGGGCGTACGTGTAGTTGAGAAGAAGCCAAAAATGGGAAGATGTTATCGAAAGAGAGAGGCACCGCCGCCGCCAAAGAAAAGAAGAAGAGGCGGATGAAGAAGAACGTGGAAAAGACAAAAAATTTGGGGCTTAGGTTAATACTTAGAAAATATGTTAGTGTTGGGATCGATAGTTTGGGGGAAATAGATAGTTTGGGGGAAAGTAGTATGAAATTTTTTTAGGTTATGTTTGGATGGAGACATTTGGATTTGAGGGCGGATTTCAAATAAATGGATTTTTGATCTCTTTTTTATTATTAAATCTCTTGCTTGGAATAACGTAGAATTTCAAAGTGAAATTTTAAATCCATTGATTAGTTGCTTGGCTAAAAAAAGAAATTCAAATAATAAAAAAGTCTAATATATTATTCTTTATAGATTTCAAAATTAAAATTAGTATTATGATTATAAAATAACCATGCTCAATTTAAAATAATATAAATTTAAATTTTATTTATTTTAATTGGATTAAATACTAAATTTACAAAAATAAACTTTAAACAAAATATTTATGATTTTCTAAAAATATTTATATATACTTATTATAATTATAAACTTCAATTTCTTTTTCATCATATTAGTAACATAAAAAAAATATTTTCGTGCAATAACTCTACGATAAAATTAAAATTTAGTAACATATATTAATAAAAACAATATTGATAAAATATTTTGGAACAATAAAAAAAAATATAAAAGACTTTCATAATACAAATTTCAAACAATGGTTTTTATGAAAGAAAATACGAGAAAATTCCAACTACTAAATTCTTCGACGAGCTCGATATTCTTCACAGATTTGCATCGCTAAATTTCTCGAAACGTTGTCCATTCCTTTGTTGTTCGAACTGTCAATATTTGTTCTTCTTGATCACCCGAATAATTTTCAGTCACAAACAAATTCTCGGTCCACTTCATCTAATAATGGATCTTCCGTCATCTCATCACGGACAAAGTTATGTAAAATGCAACAAGCATTGATGATTCTAATTTGTGTTTTTAGATCATAAAAGCAAGCAAGTGCGCAAAATTGCCCAATTTTTTAAGCAAACCAAAACTCCTTTCAATTGCATTTCGTGCGGAAGAATGTCGAGGATTGAACAATTTTTTATAATATTTCGGGGTTGTTCCCTCTCCACTCGTTGAGATGATAACGAGTTGCTCTGAAAGGTGCAAGAAAAGTAGGACCATTTGTATATCCAACATCAACAAGATAATATTCATCTAAACACAATTTACAAAAAAATGACTTTGGAGATTGCAAACCTTTATTTTAAAAAAAGTAAAAAAATAAAAAACTTAGATCAACTCAAGTATTTTTAACTTACTGATATCAACGTTTAAGCCATTATGTCTACTCATTGCATCACGTAGTACTCGAGCATCAATTAGATCCCTCCTATCCAGGTAGCACATATAGAAATTTCAAGTTAGCATCGCATGCTTCTAATACATTAGTACACAAATCACCTTTTGTCACTCCTATATCGACTCCGATCTTCAGTGGGAACTGTGCGCTTAATAAATGTTCTAACTAATGCTCCCACTTCATTATAGAGTTCTCATTAATCAGTTCCAAGAAAGATGGAAAAATAAATAAAATATTTATAATTATTTTGAAATTTACCGAGAATCATTTCCACTTGTCAAGATCTTTCTCGTGACGTATTCCACTTGATTGTTGCTTAATATAGAGATTTCCTATTTTCAAAGCCGCCCGCTATATGAAATTGCCTACTAACAGTTTCTCCTAAGCGTCCAAATATGGCTTTAATAATACTATGTTTTTTTATCATGTCCTATAATATGTAAAAAAGATGCCACAATTTCTTCTAATGTTACATTTTTTGTAACATTTAAATCTCCTTCACAATGCAATATATGACATAATCTATTAAATCTTCTAATGTTTATACGTAACTGGCTCATACAAGCAGGTCCATGACTTAAATATTTCATCCAAATTGACCTTTGATAAACCCTTATATGATCATCACTCGTTGACAAATCTTTGATGATGCCATATTCCAATAATTTCAATAGGAACATTTACCAATAGAATAATTATTTTTGTCTCTTCGTCGTTCATTTCAAATTTATCTCATGAACGTTTTCTTCTCATATGTACATCTTTTTCAACAAGATCTATTTATCCTAAATTTAAAATACAATATAAACGTTAATAATAAAATAAAGATGAACATCAATCTTTCATTTATACGGCCTAATTAAGGATGCACATCAATCTTGAATTTTGTAGTAATTATTTTGTCAATTAATCCAACAAATTAAAAAGAACATTTCACCCTCTCGTTGACTACACATTATTATTCTCTCATGGTGGATTAGATTCCTCTTTGTTCATTGGTTGTCAGTTTCTCTGAGGCTCTAACAGTGACCTAAACTCTATATAAGCACTCCAAATTATGTCACAAATTTCATTAATCTACCAATACTAATTGAAGATTGCAGACTTAATAGAAAATTCCTGAAAATGGTAAGAACCGGTTGCTTTGAAAAGCCAAGTCATCACATTTTAAAGTTTCACATCTCTTTTTTTCGGAAAAAAAAAATTCTGTCAAATTTTCGAGGACATTTTCGATAAAAATGTCAAGATTCAAACAAGCAAGGGTGGAACTGTGGAAGTAGAGCTACCGTAATTGTTTTCGGTATAGCCAAACAGTATTATGCATGTGCTTCAATTAATCAAAATATGGTTTAATCAAAACAGTACTACAGCATAACAGTTGGCAACTTGGCATTAGCCACATATTCATTATAAGCTTTGCGGTTGGCACTGCAAAGGAACCATGGCGGCCATTCGATACATTTTAAGTTAAATATGAAGAATATATGATAATATTTCTGGTCTACACCAACACAATGTTTATACCAGCCATATTCCAAACTCATTTGTTGTTATAATGTCGAATTAACTCAACAAGAAAGTAAGTATATACTAATTCATGGTTTGGGAGCCCTTCAGCTAGTTATGTTTGGTTTGATCGCTACTGATGTGTTTATTGACTGATAATCTCAAAAGACCATGCCACGAGCTACGTACATACGCCTTACTCGACTGGATTTCTAAGTCTAGCAGTCCTCGATATTGTCCTCTCCATCTAGGACTAGCACTTTGTAAATTCAAGATTCAAAGCAAACTAAAACCAGTAATTAATGACAAAGTGAAGGAAATGGTGATCATCCATAAAACATTCACTCATCAACAATAACAAGAATATGTCAGAAATAATCGAAGGAAAAATTTCTCGATATGCTACTGCACAATAGTGTGAAAATGGAGAAGAGAAAGTAGAAAATTATATAAAAAACCCCAATAAATTCAAAGGGGAGAGGTTATATATTTTTAGCAGAACACATCACTCAATATTATTGCAATTTACTCAAAACCAGAAGATTACATTCTAGAACGAGTAAATATTTATGATAGGAACAACCCATCATATATAAAACATAAAGTAAATAAACGCAGCGAAATGGATGTTTAATTTTCTTGCAACATATTACGACTTACTGGCATGATTTAACATGATCTCTAGATCTTAAAAGGTTGGACGTACATTGCAAGTATGAGGGGCTTTATAACCTTTTCTGGGTGAGTATATCCATCTTCATTGTTCTTGTAAATTACATCTATAACCCTTGTGATGTTAAGAATTACTGAAAGGACCTCTTTCTCACACGGAAATGGTTTTTTAAAATTCTCATTAATATCCTTCCATGCATCTGTAGCCATTTCAACAATCTTATCCATTGCCTCTTCCACTGTCACACCATAATCCTTCATGTAGCAGTCAATTCCAGTGGATTTTTGGCCTCTTCCTTTTTCAATCTGCGTGCAATAATATATGTAGAATAAAAATAGATATCTAACATTTGATCAAACATTTTTTAACGACGCAATCCACATTTGGATCATTTAATTCATTGTCCTGCATGAACAAATAAGCTCGATCGATAATTTTCATTTATATATACCTTGTAAGTAGCTCTATCACCGACCAAACGACTTATCTCTAAGCTTGCTCCAAGCATCCTTGGCATCGTACCTAGCCATTCCAACTCTTCCCGAGTGGCAAAATCTGTTCCCATTAGTGATGCGTTCGAAAGAAAGAAGTAAGCGCACGTTGTGAGAGCGTTGCTAAGATAGTCCCAAAATGGTGGCATGTAACCCTCAATAAACCACTTGGCCTCAACATTGTAGCTCCTCACTTGTTCCTTGAACTAAATAACGTACATGGCATACAAATTAAAATTCTAAGAAGAAATGGTTTTTATTTTGTAATTAGTACATTGAAGTGAAAAGTTCTCATACTGCATTTATGGTATAGTCCACAACATAAGATCTTCCTTCTGTTGCTAGTTCTTCCTTAAATTCGTCGTAGAGTTTCAAAACAGCGCTATAAAGTGGTTTCATATAATCTGGGAGTAAATCAATCTCCCTGATGTCCCACCTGATGAAGAACCCAACGGCAAATTATTAATTAATTAGCAGATGTATTATTCTTACTAGAACTAGTTGTCCATTCTTTTACCTTTTGATTGTCTTAGTATATGCATCTAGTTCTTCGATTGTACCATAAGCGTCAAATGTATCATCAGTTAAAGACAAAAATTGGATTACTTTAGTCAGCATAACCCGAGCTCGAGAAAATCGAGGCAGATGAGATGATCCCATTGCCCAAAAGTAGCACTCGACAATTCTATCTCTAGCATAAGGAAGTTTAGATGTCATGTTCAATTCTCTCCACCACCTGTGTAATAGCAAGAAAATAATTACCAACGTTAACATTTGTGAACCTATTCATGTGCATGGTGACATCACCTGCATGTTAATCAATTAACATTAATCATGAACACCTCTAAAATTTAAACTAGCTAGGGAGCTATACAGCATAATTTTATAAGATGAAGTGTAAAACCTATAGATTCTCCATCTGGCCGGCTTAGTTTACTATCAACTTTATCGAGAGCAACGTTACCTTGAGACGTCGAGGAGTTCTTGTTTGTGCAGCATCTGCACTACATTGTAGTCTAATTTGGCAAACTTAAGAAGTGATTCATCCCTAGAATATTCATCCTCTTCATAGACAGTGATGTAATGATAGGCCTCAAATCTGGGATACCCCAAATGTAATGGTTGCATGAGGGCGTGCTCCACTTGTTTCTTGATGGGCGATTTGAGATCCGGTGCAATTGATTTGAGGCACTCTTTTGTGAAAACAAGGGCATCTTCGAGTATACTTTCATTGTGCTTTCGCAAATGTGCTGCTTCATACAAACTCAACAAGCCCCTAACATCACTTGTGAGGGACTCTTTGAATTTTCCATCACCACCCCGGAATTTGTTGAAGACATCAGAAATTAGGTGAAGTCCATGCTGCCTGAATAATCGAAAATGAACTGAAACAGTGTTTAAGTCATAGGCTTCATCTTCGTAATCTGTATTCAGACCAAAATAATGATCTAATTTTTGTTCGATTTCGTCTTCAAAGTGATACCATATGCCAAGGCGTTCGAGTGCATCAATCAAATTCATGGTTTCCACCATTTTGCTGTCTGGATTAGTTAACTTACTCTTCACTTCATACTTCAACAAATCAATTTCCTTTGAATATTTTTCTGCCATCTCATGATCGAATGTAAAATTCAAGAACTGATTCCCCCACAGGCTTGGATCAAAGTTGTCTGTCGGTCGAATAACAATTTCCTCTGAATTTGTGGTCGCCATTTTGTTGAGTACAATATTATAATCTTTTTCGATAAACTTAACGTATTTCAACTCAAACTCGATCGCTCTCAATTTTAACAACTCGTTCACTACTATTCCTCTTTTTTGAATAGAAAAAGTACCTTATGTAGTTATACTCATGAGAATTCTGCACAGCACTCCTCGTTGAATTTCTCGATCACCTTCAATAAACACAAACATAAAACCAGATCAGAATTAGACACAAAAGGGGAGAAAATAGGTTTTTTCGATTAATTCAAACAGAAACTGCAAACCCGGTTAATTCAAGCATAAACTTCCATGCCCCCATCTGAGGTGAAAAGCACTGCCGTAAAGAAGTGCTGCCGCGGTGAAGAAGTGCTGAGGTGAGAGGGCCGCCACCGTGAGGAAGAAACGAAAAAAGAGAGATTTCAAATAAGCCGTATGGGTGAATCTGAGATTTGGAAAAAATAAAAGCCAGATCCAATATCCAAATAGATGGATTCAAAATCTCAAGTCCAATCGGATTCCAAGCAAGTATATATATATATATATATATATATATATATATATATATATATATATATATATATATATATATCCGCATGCATGCACGACCACTTCATCTAAATAACTGCACTACTAAAGTTAAATCAATTCGACTTTTAAGGCTTAATTTGAATAGGAATGAAGAGCATTTGTAACCCCACATTAACCATTATGAGGCTATTAATGGACCATAAAGCCAAGGTTAATAACACCAATTATTCAGTCATAAAACCCCCGTCATAATAATGAGTCATTATGACCATGATTAAGGACGTTTATGACCACTTAATGGACTATAAATCTGTGTCCCTTCAAATGCCCAAAGACCACTATATAAACACCTCAACCTTGAAGAAAAATGACACACAAAACACTCCACACCTTCAAGATTTCGAGCAAGAGAAAGAATTGTGGTTCTTGTGCATTTCAGTAGCTGTTTAGTAGGGGGTTATTCTTCAATAGTTTCAAAACTAGAGTAGCTTGTGCAAGTAGCCGAACAAAGAGTGTTGTTTGAAGTATTGTCCAAATCGAGCCAAAGTTTCACGGAAGCACTACTAGGCTTGAAGTATAAATTTTGTCAATAGCATTCACTCAGATTCTCACAGGATTCATGTAAGTGGGCTTATGTTTTTGAAGCAATTTTTCGTCCTATGCTTCGTTTGTTATCATTTCCTTTTGTCTCATATCTCTTCTCGTATTTTTTGAAAGTAGACTTTTGCATGTATATTTCTTGATATAAATTTTGCACACTTATAATTCTTCATAAGTGGGCTTCTATATATGTTTTTAAAATGATTATGATCATGTTTATAAAAATCCGATCGTACACCAATTATTTCGTGTCTTCGATAAGTATCAAATTCATGTTTTTAAGAGTTTCGTTTAATTTGATCGTATTCCATTTGTTCCGTGTCCTTTGAACTATATATGTTTCTTTTGAATGATTCGTTATACTTTGAGGTTTTTGAAACTGCACTGTTATGATTTGATTTTCAAGTGAAAGGAAAATATGATATGTTATAAGCCCCCTACGCGGTGGGTATAAAATCGTTATATGGCCCTCACACGGTGGATATAAAACCGTTATATGGCCCCTACACGGTGGGTATAAAATCTCTACATGTTCCTCACATGGTGGGTATAAAATCGTTATATAGCCCCTACACGGTGGGTATAAAACCGTTATATGGACCCCTTCGGTGGGTATAAAACCAAAACAATGGTCTCGCCCTTTAGAGGAGTAACATATAGAAGACATAAAAACAAACCATGAATAATGAAATGAAGTTTTAGTGCCTTCTATATGTTGACCTTATGCTTTTCTTGTTATGATTCCTCGAACTGTTTCAAATTATGTTGGTCTAATGTTTCGATTCCTATTGTGACATATTTTGCAACATGTCACTTTTGAACTCATGTTATATCTATGTTTTGATATTTTCTTTTACGAACATCCCCCACTTGCTGAGTGTTTTCCAAAATGCTCACCCCTTACTTTCTTCCCAGATAAGAATGGAGATCAAGTGGACAAGGATGAACAAGACATGTTTTGGGGCTGGTGAAGAAGTTTCAAGTAAAGAAGATCTCTAGAATTGTCTTTAATCTAGTTTCTTTTATATTATCGCTTCCACACTCATGTTTCAAATTGTAAAGACAATTCTATTTTATGAAATAGACTGATTTTGACAAGAATTGTGCTATGAGGCCACTCATGTTTCAAATTGTAAAGACAATTCTGTTTTATGAAATAGACTGATTTTGACAAGAATTGTGCTATGCGGCTTGTTGTTTCAATGTTAAATTGTTAAACAACGCCGATGTCAACTAAACCTAGTTTTGGAGCGTGACATTGAAGTGGTATCAGAGCCAGGTTAATAATCTTGATGGGAAATTAAAGATTTAAAATGACAATGATTTACTTGGGAGCTAGAAATTAAGATTTAGAATGACAATGATTCACTTAGGAACTAGAAATTAAGATTTAGAATGAGAATAAATCACTTGGGATCTAGTAAGTAAGATTGAGAATGAAAATAATCATTTTGGAACTAGTGTTATGATAAATGGTGAATTTGGAATGATGATGAGATGAATCACTTTGAGACTAGTAAGTAAGATTGAGAATGAGAAATAATAACAGAATGCTTCTTAGGGTACATTTAATTAGGGTGCTAAGTATAGGGTATAGTAACTTGATGACCTTACAAATTATTGGAGCAATAGTTCAAGACAATATAATTGATTAAGAAAGTGGAATGTTAGGGACAAATCAAGTTTCGAGCACGAAACTTCCAATAAGGTGGGATGGATGTAAGGACCTAGAAATTCCACATGCATGCATGACCACTTCATCTAAATAATTGCACTAATAAAGCCAAATCAATTCGACTTTTAAGGCTTAATTTGAATAGGAATTAAGAGAATTTGTAACCCCCACATTAATCATTATGATCAGTCATTATGAGGCTATTAATGGACCATAAAGGAAAGGTTAATGACCCCAATTATTCAGCCATGAAACCCCCATCATAAAAAGTCATTATGACCATGATTAAGGACGTTTATGACCACTTAATGAGCTATATATGTGTGTCCCTTCAAATGCCCAAAGACCACTATATAAGCACCTCAACCTTGAAGGAAAATGACATATCAAAACACTCCACACCTTCAAGATTTCGTGCAAGAGAAAGAATTGTGATTCTTGTGCATTTTAGTAGCTGTTTAGTAGGGGGTTATTCTTCAATAGTTTCAAAAATAGAGTAGCTTGTGCAAGTAGTCGAACAAAGAGTGTTGTCTGAAGTATTGTCCGAATCGAGTCAAAGTTTCACAGAAGAACTATCAGGCTTGAAGTAGAAATTCTGTTTATAGAATTCACTCACATTCTCGCAGGATTCATGTAAGTGGGCTTATTTTTCTGAAGCAATTTTTCGTCCTATGCTTCGTTTGTTATCCTTTATTTTTGTGAGAGAATGACTTTTCAAAGGTCTGATTTTAAAATTAGCAAATCAATCCATAATGTTACGAGCCTGTACGAAGATTTGATGTCTCTTGATTGGGTTATACCATTCCAAGATTTCACAAGAAACCTTCTTATATCCAAGAAAATCCTAGATACTTTCCCCATTGCAAGGTGAAATACAAATCTTTACTTCTTGTAAGTTAGAATTATCACTAAGACGTGATACTATTTTTCATATGTTCAGTAAAAGGATTGTATCGGTGTGAATGATGACACACATATCAAAGCCTCAATACCATGTCATTTGCTAGTGTCAGATATTGGTAGGAAGGTTTATCCAACTTAAAATGTAATGACAACATGTGATTTTGATATGTGTTTCACATTTGTGTTATCTGATTGAGCCAAATGAAAAACAAAACTTCATAAGATAAAATCCAATTTCATATATAGTTTACATAAAAAAAAAAAAAATATTCCTCAAAATGCTGGAAATAAAATAAAAACAAACAAAACAATTTCCTCGAAAAAAGAGCGGATAATGTTGAAAATATGATATTATTATTTAAAGTTTAATATTGAATGTTGAATATTGAGTTGTAAAATATTGAAAATTAGTGTGTGATGATATTTTTATTTTTGGACTAATCTCCAAATGAGATCTATAAATAGGTCTCTTCATTTGTGTAGAAAATTACAATTGAATTGAGAGAAAATTTTGTGAAGTGTAGAATTTGATATATTTTGAGTTTTGAAGTTTTTACTTTTTACCATAAATTTTTATTTTTTCACAACACGTTATCAACACGATCGCTCGAAGGTTCTCTATATTTTCCGACGCTCCAAAACACAAGGAGAATACAAAAATATTCAACAAGTATGTATATTTATTTTACAGTTTATATATTTTTTTATGTATATATTAATATATAATTTTATGTTATTATATAAAAGGATGTCTATGACACCGACCTTATAATAACGTGATACAATATATATTTATTATGTATATATACTAACTATATTAATATATAATTTCATGTTATTATATAATAGGATGCCTATGAGACCGACCTTATAATAACGTGATATGGTATATATTTATTATGTATATATATACTAACTATATTAATATATAATTTCATGTTATTATATAAAAAGGATGTCTATGTCACCGACCTTATAATAACGTGATATTATATATATTTATTATGTATATATACTAACTATAGTAATATATAATTTCATGTTATTATATAAAAGGATGTCTATGGCACCGACCTTATAATAACGTGATATGATATATATTATTGTGTATTTATATATTAATCATATTCGTATAATCTCATATTATTATATAAAAAGATGTCTATGACACCGACCTTATAATAATGTGATATGATATACATAATTATTTAATTATGATTATCATTATATGCATCACATGATTATCACAAATTTTTATTCAACACATAATCAATTTTTTTAATCCCCAACGGTCACAAATGGTAACAAAACGGCTAGTTTTTGCCCTATAAATATGATCACTCAAACTCATTTTCAATCACACCAAATTCACTTTTTTCTCAAAATAATTTCTCCTCGATTTTTCGAAGAAGAATATGATGAAATTTTTAAGGCTATTTTTCATAACTATTATGGTTATCATGCTTACGTTTCTTGTATTTATCGGTGAATATCCGACTCGCACTTTTTATTTATTTTTAAACATGCTTGTGCTCGTCGTTTTTCTATTATTTTGTATTGTCATATTAATAGAAATTAACTAATAAAATACATTGTTATTTTTCTAGTACCACCACGTCAAATTTGGCAAAGATTGAATTCATCACTAGAAAGAATTATATGTCATGGACTCTCGATGTAGAGATGCATCTTGAGTCATTGGGTCTAAGCGATACCATCAAAGAAAATAATATATCATCCTCACAAGAAAAAACAAAGTCTATGATTTTCTTACGTAGACATCTTGATGAAGGATTGAAATGTGAATATCTCGCAGAAAAAGACTCAATGATTTTATGGAAAGGCCTGAAAGAAAGATTTAAGCATATAAGGGAAGTTATACTTCCGATCACCCGTGATGAATGAAATACGTTGAGATTCCAAGACTTTAAAAAAGTCAGTGATTACAATTCTGCAATGTATCGAATAGTCTCGCAATTGAAATTTTGTGGACATGTTGTTACTGAAATGAAAATTCTTGAAAAAACATTTTCCACATTTCATGCATCAAATATAACTCTAGAACAACAACATAGAGTGCATGGATTTTCGAGATATTCCGAACTAATCGCATGTCTTCTTGTGGCGAAAAAGAACAACGAATTGTTAGTGAGAAATCATCAATCCCGACCCACTGGATCAACGGCAGTTCCAGAAGCAAATGTCGTAATTAAAAATGAAAACCAAAATCAAAGGAATAGACAAGATTTTGGTCGTGGACGAGGTCGAGGACGTGGGCGTGGACGTGGACATGGACGTAAAAATGATCGCGACCGTGGATATGAAAATAATCAAGATAGTTACTTCAATAACTCATCTCAAAAGAACGTCATGAACCACCCACCAAAAAGACATCATGAAAACACGAGTGAAAATAAAAATCACTCAAAAAGATCTGAGAGTGTTTGTTATAGATGTGACACTCCAGGACATTGGTCACATATTTTTCGAACCTCTGAGAACTTATGTAAGCTCTATAAAGAATCGACAAAGGAAAAATAAAAAGAGACCAATTTTGTTAAAAACAATAACCATTTAATTGGTTCAACTCATTTCGATGCTGCTGATTTTTCAAATAATTTCGAAGACATTGATTAATATATTAGTGGGCCTAGAATGTAACATACTGTATTTTTCATGTATTCTTGTATTATGAAACATGTTATATTTTTCATATAATGTCATTAATTATCTTTATTGAATATTTTCTTTTGAAGTTCAAAATGGAAAAAGGTATGAGCAAATTTAAACAAGAAAATAATCCCATGGAAGTTTTCATACCCGATAGTGGTACAACGCACACTATTCTTCGAGATAAAAGATATTTCTTGCAATTAAAACCAACAAAAACAATGATGAATACAATATCAGATCTTGTAGACTTGATTGAAGGTTGTGTAAAAATCAAATTTTTTGTTACCTAATGGTACAATATTTTTTATAAATGATGTTTTATATTCACCACAATCAAAAAGAAATTTGTTGAGTTTTAATGACATATATTCTCATGGGTATGATACTAAGACGATAACTGATGAAAATCAGAAATATATGTGTATTACCACATATAAATCAGGAAAGAAATATGTGGTTGAAAAATTATCAATGCTCCATACTGGATTGCATTATACACATATAAGTCCAATCGAATCAAATATGGTGGTTAATAGTTCTTCAATATTAACCAATTGACATGATCGATTGGGACATCCTGGTTCAATAATGATGCGAAGAATTATTGAAAATACACATGGTCATCCATTGAAAGACCAGAAGATCTTTCAAAATAATAAGTTTTAATGTAAAGCATGTTCTCTTGAAAAACTTATTATAAGACCATCACCAGCTAAAATCCAAACAGAATCACCCATATTTCTTGAACGTATTCAGGGTGCTATTTGTATGCCAATTCATCCATAATGTGGACCATTTCGATACTTTATGATATTGATCGATGCCTCTAGCAGATGGTCACATGTATGCTTATTGTCAACTCGGAATGTGGCATTTGCAAGATTAATGACTCAAATAATAAAATTGCGGAATCAATTTCCCGATTATATATTCAAGAAAATAAGACTTGATAATGCTGTAGAATTTACTTCCCAGATGACTATTGTATGTCAATGAGAATTACTGTTGAACATCCTGTTGTTCATGTTCATACACATAATGGATTAGCTAAATCATTGATTAAACGTCTACAACTAATTGCTAGACCAATGATTATGAGAACAAAACTCCATATTTCTATATGGGAACATGCAATTTTACATGCTGCGGCATTAATTCGCATCAGACCAAGTGCATATAATAAATTCTCCCAATTGCAGCTTGCATTTGGTAAAGAACCAGATATTTCTCATCTGAGAATTTTTGGATGTATGGTGTATGTGTCTATTGCACCATCTCAACGATAAAAAATGGGTCCTCAAAGAAAAATTGATATTTATATCGGTTATGATAGTCCATCAATCATTCGATATCTTGAGCATCAGACATGCAATGTGTTTACAACACGTTTTGCTGATTGTCATTTTAATAAAGAAATCTTCCCAATGTTAGGGGGAGAAAAGAAACACATCAAAAATGAAATCACATGGTATGTACCATCATTGTTATATTTGGATCCAAGGACCAAACAATGTGAGAAAGATATACAACAAATTATGCATTTGCAAATAATAGCAAATCAAATGCCAGATGCATTTGCAGACACAAAAAAGGTAACAAAATCATATATACCTGATGTAAATGCCCCTGCTCGAATTGAAATGTCAAAGAAACAAATTGAAGACACTCATGATGTCATAAAACGCTTAAAGCGTGGAAGGTCAATCGGTTCCAAGGACTAAAATCCTCGGAAAAGAAAATGCATAGAGAAACAAGATGATCACAAAATAAAAAATGGTGTTCCAGAAGAAACACCTGATGATGAAAATGTTCTGTCAGAACCACAAACTGACGAGAATCGTGAAATCTTTATCAATTATATTAATACTAAAAAAATATGGACCCGAAAATATATAGAAGATATTGATGAGATATTTTCTTATAATGTGGCATGTGACATCATAAATGAGAATGAAAATCATGAACAAAAATGTTTTGGTGAATGTAAAACTCGGCATGATTGGGCAAAATGGAAAGATGTCATCCAGTTTGAATTGGATTCGCTAAATAAACGTAATGTTTTTGGACATATAGTCCTTACACCTGAAGGTGTAAAACCTATTAGATACAAATGAGTTTTTATTCGAAAACGAAATGAGAAAAATGAAATAGTAAGATATAAAGCTAGACGTGTTGCACAAGGTTTTTCTCAAAGGCCTGAATTTGATTATGAAAAAACGTATTCTTCTGTTATAGATGCAATTACGTTTCGATATTTGATTAGTTTGACAGTGTCTGAAAATTTGAAAATGTGTCTTATGGATGTTGTTACAGCTTACTTATATGGATCACTTGATAGTGATATATACATGAAAATACCTAAAGGATTAAGATGTCTGAAGCACAAAGTTCAAAACCCGAAGAATTTTATTCTGTGAAATTGCAAAGATCATTATATGGGTTGAAGCAATTCGGCCGAATGTGGTATAATCGGCTAAGTGAGCACTTGATGAAAAAGAGATATGTAAATGATCCAATATGCCCTTGTGTTTTCATCAAGAAAACAACATCCGGATGTGTAATTATTGCTGTATATGTTGATGATTTAAACATCATTGGAACGAATAAAAAAATTCAAGAAGTTATGATGTACTTGAAGGAAGAATTCGAAATGAAGGATCTTGGAAAAACCAAGTACTGTCTGGGTTTGCAAATCGAACAAAAAGAATGTGGAATTTTTGTTCACAAGACAAATTATACAGAAAAGGTCCTTAAATACTTTAATATGGATAAATCAAATTCATTAAGTACTCCAATGATTGTAAGATCATTAAACATAGAAAATGATCCATTTCGTCCATGTGAAGATGATGAAGTTATTCTTGGTCCAGAAGTACCATATCTAAGTGTCATTGGTGCACTTATGTATCTTGTAAATTGTACTAGACCTGATATATTTTTTGCTGTAAATTTATTGGCAAGATTCAGTTCATATCCAATAAGGCACTGGAACGAAATTAAACATATATTCCGTTATTTACGAGGAACGACAGATTTGAGACTTTTGTACTCAAAAGATACCAATCATAATATCATTGGTTATGCTGATGCTGGATATTTATCTGATCCACATAAGACACGTTCCCAAACCAGATATGTATTTACTCGTGGAGGCACTACAATTTCTTGGCATTCACAGAAACAAACACTCGTAACAACTTCATCAAATCACGCCGAGATTATTGCGCTACATGAAGCAAATCGTGAATGAGTTTGGCTAAAATCAATTACATAACATGTCCAAACTTCTTGTGGATTATCAGTAGACAAGAAGCCTGTGACGCTGAATGAAGATAATGCTACATGTATTGCTCAAATGAAAGAAGGATACATCGAAAGTGACATAACCAAATATATCCCCCCAAAGTTCTTTTCCTACACTCAAGAACTTGAGAAGAACAAAGATATTGATATCTGTTACATTCAGTCAAGTGAGAACTCATCAGATCTCTTCACAAAGGCACTTCCTACGACAATATTCAGAAAACATATATATAACATTGGGATGCGCAATCTACGGAATATGTGAAGAATCACTCGTGTTAAAATGAGGGGGAGTTTACATGGCTGCAGTTTTTTTTCCTTGCTATAGTTTTTATTCCACTGGATTTTTCCTAGTAAGGTTTTCAACGAGACAATATAAAAACACGTAATAAAGACAATCATCCTATCACGATCATCTTCACAAGGGGGAGTGTTGAAAATATGATATTATTATTATTATTATTATTATTATTATTATTATTATTATTATTATTATTATTATTATTTAAAGTTGAATATTTAATGTTGAATATTGAGTTGTAAAATGTTAAAATTAGTGTGTGGTGATGTAGATGATGATGTTTTAATTTTTGAACTAATCTCCAAATGAGATCTATAAATAGGTCTCTCCATTTGTGTAAAAAATTACAATTAAATTGAGAGAAAATTTTGTGAAGTGTAGAGTTTGATATATTTTGAGTTTTTATTTTTTACCATAAATTTTTACCTTTTCACAACAGATACCACTATTTCCACACATTTGCACAATTATTAAAAACTGAAAAAAAAGAAAAAAAATCTCAATTACTCTGTACATTGAATAAATATAGAGTTGTTCTTCAATATGGTTATTTTTGGAATTTTATTAAGAGTAACACTCTTGTGAAACGGTCTCATCCGTGAGACGGGTCAATCCTACCCATATTTATAATAATAAGTAATACTTTTGGCATAAATTGTAATACTTTTTAATGGATAACACATACAAGAGACTCGTCTCATAAAAATGATCATTGAGACCATCTCATAGGAGTTTTTGCCTTTTATTAAAGTGCTAATATGATAATCATTTGTTTACCAAACACATTACAATAAAAAAATTTCAGCTTTTGACTTTTGATTTCAAACACCACTCACTTATCTTTTTTTTTTCTTCATTTTACCATAATCTGTAAATTTAATCACTTCTTCAAAACGTACAATCTCTTACAAAATCTCCCTTAGTAATTGTTTTTGCAACTTAAATTACTCATTCACTAAAATTTCGAGGCCACAACTATTATGATTGAAGACTGGTTAATTTTTCCAGTTGGGTCGACCCCAATGTCAGCCTAGTTGGGAATTGTCTATTGAATGCTGATCAGGTATGGTTAGAAGTTGCATGAATTATTGGAACATGTGAATTTTATTTATTTAATATTCTTCAATAAAAGAAAAGTCAATTATTACGATATGAATTTAATTTCTCATCAGAAAAATGCTTTGATCAGATATATGACTGATTTTAAATTCATTAATTTATTAAAATTTTATCTTGTTTGGATAGACAAAATCGAAACAAACTTCAAATTCACTCCGCGACGAGTTATGTCATTTTAATAGTAATTGTGGTAGAGTTCAAATGTTCTCAAGACGTGGCGAATTGCAACTTTTAGGTTAAAAATGATTTGTATGTTTGTTTTACGAAATGGTACTGTACGATAAATATAATCTATTTTTATTTAAAAAAATTAAAAGGCAAAAAATACCAAAAACATATACCTTATAATTTATTTACACAAATATTTAATACACAAGAAAAATGCACTCTTTAAGTATACGGTGTACTTAGGGCTGACAAAAAATACCGAAATATCGTCATACCGCTTTTACCGTACCGAAAAAAATCGAATATACCAAAAATTTCGGTATACCAAAAACTTCGATACGGTATGATATCGTACCGAAAATTTCAGTATCGGTATCGGTATCGGTATAAAATTTTGAATTTTTGGTATTTCGGTATACCCAAAAAAAATCGGTATACACGGTATCAGTATGATGCTGTGTATACCGATATTTTTTTTTAAAAATAGTATAAAAAATCGGTATAAACGGTATCATACCGATACCGTACCGAATATCGATATTCGGTACGGTATTGGTATGAATTTATGTCATACCGAAATCATGTCGGTATACCGAAATTTTTGATACGATATCGGTATCGAAAATTCGAACGATATGCGGTATTCGATACGGTATGTGGTATACCGTACCGAACCGAACCGAACCGAACCACCCTTGGGTGTTCTAGCTAGCTAGTATGTACGTTTGTGAAAATTTATCTTCCGAATTATTTCGTATGACAGTAAAATAATAATCCTTAATTGATTGGTTTATTATTGTTGCATTTCATAAAACTTTGATAAATGTTTCTATAAAATATTAGAAGAATATATTAAGTTTTAATTTTATAATAATATTGTCCCTAATGTTATGCGGTCTACAGACTCCTATTAATATTATAATGAATAAAACGATACAAAAATAAAAATGGAACTTAAATGTCTAAATAGCAAATGCATAAAATTTTAATTTTCCTTATCAAAGTTAAAGCATAACTGCGTAACCGGTCCTAGACTACTTCCCTGATATATATGATGAATAGACGCATCGAGAAACTGAGATGATGAGGGAACATAATTAAGAAATGAGAAGAAATTAAAAACTTAATGCTAAAAGATAAAATATTCGTTCAAAAAAAAAAAGATAAAATATCAGATATAATGAATCCCATATTATTATTATTATTATTATTATTATTATTATTATTATTATTTTTTTTTTATTTTTTTTTTATTTTGAAAAAAACCGTACGTACGTGAAGGTCTGCTTTTGTCTCATGACCATATTAAGGTAGTGTTTGCAACCTCTAAAAATAAGTGATTATGGAGATTTTCCTCACAAATTTGAGATAGTGTTTACAACCTCTAAAATTAAGTGATTATGAAGATTCTCTTCTCAAATATGGGGTGACCCCATGGAGAATGGAGATGTTCCAGCAGATGGATCTCTTTAGAACGATACTACCTTCGCTTAGAATTCGATCCAAACATGATATTTGAATCCTTATATGATTTAAAAGATTATAGTTGGAATATTAGCCATAGTTTTTAATGTTTACAACAATAGTCCATGTATAACATATTCTATTCAATCTCGCGGTCTTTTCGTTATATTATTTATTTATATATTAATTATTTAATTTATATCAATCAAATCACTAATCATTTATCTTATATAAATCAAATCTTTGAATTTAAATTACTATATTATTAATATAAATAATATTAATTTATATTTTATTTATTTTTAAAAGAACAAAATGATAATGTATTATTTTTATATAAAATTTAATCAATCAAATTAAACAAACTATAATCTATCAATCAAATCAAAAACTATATTAATTATCAATTTTTATTTATTTTATATCACATTATATTAATTATTCATGTATCATTTATCACATTCTCGAACCAAATGATACCGATCAGATATTCGATTCCCGTGTTAAATGACAATCACTTGAATCTATAATATCAAAGTAAAGTTATATGATCGATTCTAAATTCTCTTGAATTCCAATGAATGAAATCACTGGAAGGCGAATTAATGTTTGAGAGTAATAATTAATTATCTTGTTAGAAGATTATTCGATACGTAACACCGAGCTGCTAAATATTTAAAATATTAGAATTACATTCAGTACTGCCAAATATCTACAACTTCAGTGAAGGGATGAACTTCTGATCCTGCGGGATGACCATTGGTGGAAAATCCACCATTTGTCGAACCAAGCAAGCGGAGAGAAATCAACCTCTGTTCCACTACGTGTAACATTTCATGCTACACAAACATATATTGTACGATATTCTCAATTATATACAAAATGTATATATTTCCTAAATAATACAGTTTTTTTTCCAAATAATAAATATTATGAAACAGTTGTATCGATATATTGCTTATTTTACATTGATTCTCTAAGGGCATCTCCAGCCCTGTTCTCCATTTTGGAGTACTCTATTCTTCAAAATACTACTATTCAATTCTTTATTTCAAAAATCTTCTCCAACTCATATTCTCTATTTTTAATAAAATTCTTTATTTTATTATTTTTAACTCCAAATTAATTAATATAAGAAAAATAATAATTATATAAATAAACTAAATTAAATACGACTCGATTATTTAAAAAAACAATACATTTATTTTACATCAAATTGCAAACATTCACAAAACAGAAAATTACATGCATAAATCGAGATAATTATAAACTACAAATATAATTAAACACTAATATTCCGAATTAGACACTAATGTTCATTTCAAACTTTTATTTTATTTAATTTTTTTCGTATTTTTTAGTCACGATCTTATTTAGTTATTATTATTATTATTATTATTATTATTATTATTATTATTATTATTATTATTATTATTTGTCTTCAATATAATTTAATTATAATAAATTAAAAAATATTGAATACATTTTTAAAAAACATTTTAATAAGAATAAAATGTTGAATACATGTTAAACAAACCAAAAAAAAATAAAGAAAAGAATTAAAATTGCATTTTCGTAATTGAGAGGATGCTCCAAATACATTCTCCAATTCTACAGTGATTCTCCAAAATTGAAGAATCACTGTAGCCATCTCCATTTTGGTCCAAAATAAAATGGATATGAGTTGGAGCAAATTATATTCTCCAAAATGGAGATATTCTCCATTTTGGAGAAGGGCTGGAGATGCCCTAATACATGACTCATATATATAACACAAATAAAGCCATGTTACACATATTAAAATCCCACAAAAATATATAAAGGAAAAAAAATAATTAAAGCATAATAGCACCCACTATTTTAAAATGAGAAGACTAGGTTTCTTGTGAGATGAATCGAATTGACCAAGTATTTATAATAAAAATTAATTTTTTAATCATAAAAAATAATATTTTTTTATGTATAGGGTCAATTAAGAGAACCGTCTAAAAAAATTGACGTGTGAAACTTTTTAATATGACTTTTCGAAGGAAGAAAAAAACTAGTTTTCCATATTTTTATATAGTTTTATTATTAGTACATGAACTATGTATGATAGTGTCTGAGAGGGGCCGGTTTTTAAAGGTTCATACATTACAAATTTGAAATCATCAATTTATTGAAAACTTCATGTAACTGTTAAATTTTAATGTTTTAAATTTTGAACACAAACACCATTGAAAATACGTATAAATAATGAGTTAATTCTCAAAATTTAAAAATATGAGAATGTATATACTCAAGATTTGAGAACACACAAAGTTAATAAATCATTCATTTTTGGAAAAATGGTATTTTGATCTATTAGCTTGTTCTTTTTTTTTATCCATTAATATTTCAAATTTTGGTTATATATATATATATATATATATATAGTCAAGTCACTATAAACACTATCATAGAGAGAGAGAATAGGAGGGGAGATGGGAAGAGGGAAAGGATCCAAGCTTGTTTACATTATCATCATAGTGTTGGGTATAGTTGCAGCAGGCTTGTCCATTTCTGGCGAACGACGTCGTAACAATGTAAGCTAGCTCTTTATCCCTTTGAGCATCCAATCATCACCCTCTTCGTGCGCTTTTAGCTTCTAGATCCTTGTTCACACGTTTTATTCTTAATAATTAATAATTAATAACAATTTATTTTCTTTCTTCTTTAATTTTTGGACTGGTTGCATACACCGTTTTTGTTAATTAAAAAATTGTTAAAAAAAATCCCCATGAAAAGAAAATGAGATCTATTAAGACCCCAGTGGTTTCGAATATTGAGTAGGTACTTGTTTTCAGTTCCAAATTTTGTTTATGCATCGAGAGGTTTTTGTCAAATAATTAAAATTATGGATTCATTTATTTATTTATTAAGGTGGAAAAAGATTTAAGGAGTCACAAAAACTGCGATAGCGATGCTGCGTCGACCGGATTCGGAGTGGTTGCGTTGTTGCTTCTTCTCTTCACACAGATTGCGTTGATGGTGGTCACAAGTTGCTTATGTTGGGGGAGAGGCCAATTAGTATCCGGAGGATGCTGCACTTGCTCTGTTATACTTCTCGTATTTTCGTGGTGGGTAATAAAAATTATTAATTAATATCTGTGAACCCCACAAATATCGTAACTTCCCCTTCTTCATCATTTGAGATAAAATTAATTTATGTATTTATGTTAATCTAAATATTTTATTTTTCAATTTTGTTTTTATAAAAAGGAAAAACATATATATGTCTCTATGTTTAACCCACACACGACGAAATATAAGGATAAGTAGTCTTGTATAGAATTTTTTTTGTTTTTTGTTTTTTTTGGGGTTAAATTTCCTTGTATAACTATTATTTGGATTTTGTAGCTTAGACGATGGAGATACTATAGTCCTTTTGTGATAGTTTAATAATAATGTGTGAAAATTACATTTGGGTCTTCTAAGTACTGACTTACATGTTAATTTTTATTCATGTTATTATTGATCAACTCACCGTCTTTGTGCTAAAATGACATTGAACACGTTGGCCATGTTTGGCGATACATCCTCGTTTTTTAGTGTCAAGTCATCACTATAATGGAAAATATTGACTAAAATTTTTAAAAGTTGAAATTTGTGAATTAAAACCGTAAATTGAACAACATGATCAAAATTGAAAAACATATAAATAATATGACTACGATTGTAATTTTCACATGATTGATAACATTTTTGGTTAGAAAAATAGTACAATTGGTCTTGTAAATGTGTTGGCTTTCATAGTTATGTTTTGGTCTTGTAAATAGTTAAATTTCGGATTTTGCAACTAATGTTCTTTTGCAATATTTTATCAGTCATATTTGTCATTTCAATGATGATGTGACTCTCATCAATATTGTTCACGAGACATTGGATATTGTATTAAGGAAATATACGACATCACTTAATAAAAACGTGAAAATGACTAAACTTGCAGAACAAATTAAATAAAGTTCTTTTCCAGATTATACTGACTCGATGATAAAAAAAAAACACACACACACAATTAGGCCAACTATAGGATTAGTATAAGATTGTGTTTATATTTGCACCCCTTTCGATTATAATATAGAATAGATAATTAATAGGATTGCACACCAATAACTTTTAATTTGCCACAAATTTTTGAAAAGACTGAATCCAAAGCACTATAAAATTCAATAGTAACATCTAACTCATTGAATTTCAATGTAAATTTTACAGGGCATCATTTTTATCCGCGGAGGGAAGTATACTAGCTGCTACGGTGGCCAGCTCTTTGCATAACGGCGGACATGTGCATGCGGGCTTCTCTTGCTCAGATATCAAGTTCGAATTCATTCGTGGAGGCATTTTTGCATTTCTAACGATGATTTTTAATGTGTTCTATTACATGTGCTACACCATGACTCCAACTAAAAAGCACGTCGAACGAATCGATCCTCCAGCAAATCCAACTATTGGGATGACCCCTAGTGCATAACGAGGTAACTACTAACTACGTTGTGTTGAACTTGGTAATATGTGTTAATCATAAGAGAAACCTTGTCTTTGGTTGGTTTACAATGGTTTTGGAAAAGAAGATTAATGTCATGGAAATTATTCGCATTTAGGGTGAAAATTATGTTTGGTAATATCGATAATGTATGCTCGTTTGTTTTTGTTTTTTTAGGTCATATATATTCAGACTATGTCGTGGGAGCATCAAACCAAGGAAAATGTAGTTTATTTTAGGGATTGAATACATGCAATATCTCTATGAAATTTTGGTTTTGCTGGTTACCCCCTGTGAAATGTTTTTGAGCTTATAACCCTCCGTGTTTTCAGATTTGTATTAGCACACACACCCTTCCCTCAATGTTTTGTATACATGATGATAGTTGCGAATGACCTTGTTTTTTAATTACTGATAAATGGATTTATCTTAATCTCTCTTGGCATATTCTTCTCTGGGAAAATCTTCAAATTAAAGCCTCGATCAATCTCATAGAAACTCACGTGCCAGTGGTAATGAAGAAGTACTAATACTGGAATTCAAGCGTCTGAAGGTCTGATCCAGTAACCAATGCACCTTCAAGTTTTGGAAGTTGTGTATATGTTCTTTGTGTTATGTGGATGTAATATTTTCGGGAATTTTTTAATTTGGGTTGCTTGATGATGTAATCTGGAAAAATCCGTCGGAATCATTGACAATTTTTCTCTACTTTGGAGTTAATTGTTGTATGTTGTAATAGTTAATGAATTTTAATGTAACGTTGATGTTGAAAATTTTGTACAAGGGACAGTGGTAGTAGTGTGCAAATTTGTCGGATAGAGTTGGATTTCAACAATGAAGATGTCCTACTTTATTGTCTTATTTAACTACGGGAAATCTCACATTGGGATAAGTTGACTAAATTATGATTTGGGGGTTGTGCTCTATATAGATATAAAAACATTAGATGTTATTAGCTAAAAAAAAAAAATGGAGAAATTGCATATATCACCCTTGTGAAATTTCGTGTTAGCTAATAACCCCCTGTGAAAATTTTTTAAGCTAATAACCCCTGTGATTCTAGATTTGTAGCATACACACCCTTTTCAGATAAAAAATGACGAAAATACACCTACATAAAATAAATGATAAATTAAATAGTTCATAAAAGTCGAGGGCATTTTTGTCATTTTTTAGCCAGAAGGGGTGTGTATGCTACAAATCTAGAATCACAAGGGGCAATTAACTTAAAAAATTTTCACAGAGGGTTATTAACTAGCACGGAATTTCACAAGAGTGATATATGCAATTTTCCCAAAAAAAAATTCACGAAGTACTATCAACAAAATTGGGATTTGGGTAGTATATGAAATTTCTCATTCTAGTTTATTGAACTAGTATTTTGATACACACTTTAGGTGCATCATGTGGACTCAATTTCTGGCCTGTCAACTAGTGGTTTCATCAAGGACCGCAACACTTCCCCAGTCCTCTTGTTGGCTTGCACCTCCCTCAGGTTTCATTAAGGTTAATATGGATGCGGCAGTATGCAAGGTTCTCCTCGAGTTGGGATAGGGATGGTAGTGAGGGACGAGCATGGTACATTTCTTAAGTCTCAATTCATGAGCATAGAAGGAATCTTTTCAGCTCATGTAGCAGACTCCTAGCGGCTCGAGAAGGATTATTGTTGGCTTCTAAATTTCATTGGACTCGCGTCATTCTCAAGTCTGATGCCAGCAACGTGATAAATTACATTAACCTTATGTAGTGTTTGCAACCTTTAAAAATAAGTGATTATGGAGATTCTCTTCACAAATCACTTATTTTTAGAGGTTGCAAACACTACCTTAGTCTTCAGATTGCTGACGATGAACCAATAATCTCTTGCATCCGAAATCTCGGTTCAAAGTTCTCTGGATTCCAAGCTCTACACTGTAAACGCTCGGCTAATGGTGTTGCTCACCACTTGGCCTCGCGAGAGGACTTCATGGGAATATGGACTTCAAAGACCGTAATCCTTTGTTTATTAGTAAATCTGTAATCCATGACATTATTATCTCTTAATGGAATATTAGTATTTCCTCAAAAAAAATTAATGAATATAATTTAAATTCAGACCGTACATTTATTAAATTATTAATAATCTCACAACAATAAATTAGGTAACAAGTATTATCATTGGTAAAACTAACTGTAAATAAACTTTGGAGGATAATTGCAAATACTACCCTTGTAAAATTATGGTATTGCTAAAAACTCCCTATGACTATAAATCCCTTGTGTTTTCAAATTTTGTGCATAAATATCCCTGAAAACATGTACGAAAAAGGGGTTATGTGCTCACATTTTGAAAACACAGGGAGATATGTGCTCAAGATTAAAAAAACACAGGAAGCTAATAGATCATTATTTTTTCATAAGAATTTTTTAGCAATCTCGGTATTTCACAGTGGTAATGTATTTAATTACCCCAAACTTTGGAGCATGCTAAAGGTTGGTATGTAACATTATATATAGATATTTTTTTATTATTGAGTACCTCACAATAACCAATTTGGTAGTTAATTTCCACTTTTACCATTATATATTTTGTACGTAACTTTAATTAGAGTTGTCAGATGGGTCGGCCCACTCCGCCTCGCCATGATCCGTGGCCGGTTTGAGTTGGTCCATTTAGGCCCGCCTCGCCCCGCTGCGGATTTGCGGGTTAGACAGGCCAACCCGTCAAAAATTTAAAAAAAATTAAAATTTTTTTTAAAAAAACAAAATTAGTATTTGAAATTGAAAAATTATATATCAACAATGTTAAGTAATAACAAATAATAAATTTCACCCTAATGAGGTGTTTAAGTTGGTGGAGTAGGTGAATTTTTTGCCAGAGCCAGGAGTTCAATTCCCCCTACCAACATTTTCTTGGATTAGTCTGTCACACAGAGCTTGCCTAGTGTGATTTACATGACTAAAGTAGTTTGCAGAGCTATTGCGCACCGAAGGTAGCGGCTGCGGGTTCCCACTATAAAAAAAAATGTTACAATCAAACAAATTATGTAAAATTTTGATGTTAACTATTATATTTTGAATAAAAAGTCACATTTTCAAATAATATGAATAATATAAATAAATATTTAACTATAAAAAATAATAATGTAAGATATTAAAAATATATCAAATACTAGTTTTAAAATATTAAAATCACATTATTTAAAAATAAGTATTTTTATGGGCAAATTCTCGATAAATCCCCAAAAGGAAACTTAAATGTTTTTTCAGTCCCTGTGTAAGATATTTTTTGTTCCAGCTCCTTGACAAATGCCTGCCATTTGTTTGGACTCCCCAAATGAGGTGAAATTATAAAATTACCCTCAAATAATATGAAAACCCACTAATACGCATTGACCAATAAATATTTATTTAATAGCCCTTCTTCTCTCTTTCTAATCCAACGTTTTTCCAATTTTCCTTCTACTTAAATCCTTCATTGATGGCTAAATCAACGACGATCAATATATTTGTGTCGATGTTTTGTGCAACAAACTGAGAGAAAAGGAGTTTAAATCGAAGAATTGTTAGATTTTGAAAATCTTTTCGAAGAACCAACATCGAAACAACAAGTTTAAGGTAGATTTTTTCTGAAAAATTAAGAAATTTTTAGATGTGATTCCATTTGGATGATTATGTTTTTTTTTTCTTTTCCAATTGAGTGATTCTTTGAGTGTTTTGTATGTTGTGTTGTGGTTATGTTGAAATTCCTTACATCGCGTGTATTATACAAATTTGATGGACAACTTTTAGGTTTTACATATATAAGTGGGTCCATGGTTCATCTCAATCAATTGTGTATTGATTATCTAAAATTTTTAATTGTTCTCGATTATAATGATTTCATTGTCAATTTTTATAGTTTAGTACTGGATTATAAATATTATGAGGATATTCCATTTAATATTCAAATCAGTTGTCTAAAAGTATGATCTTGTTATTATTTTTTTTGTTGTGAAATGTGTTAAGAATAAAGCCCTGATCTTCATTTTTTAGTCTTATTGTATTAAATGTTATGCTTTTTATTGATTGAGTTGAGAATGAAATCTATAAATGATCGTAAGTGAAGACAGATATGAAAAATAGAAAAAGTTTGAAGGTTTTTTTTTCAAAATATGTTTTCATCTTGGAAATCGATTAAATATCGTTTTTTCGCAAGTATTTGAAGGTTTCTGCGTTTTGGTGTTGATTTTTGGTGTGTGTGTGTGTGTGTGTTTTTTTTTTTTTTTTTTTTTTTTTGTAATTCTCGATTGTGTTCCTTTGTCCCAAATTTGTAGTGTTCTAGTGTTGATTGTGGTCACTTTTTTGTTTAAATTATTTATTTGTTTTCTTTGATTAATTGTTCGAATTTGTTGAATGATTATGCAGAAGTTCGTAAATTTTGTTTTAAACTTGACTTTGATTTCGTTATCGACAATTGTGAGTGTTTTGTTATTTAATTTGATAAAAACATAATTATATATTTATTTGGTTGCCACAGTGGATTTTTTACTCTAAATCCTTCAATGGTTTTTTTAAGGTTCATAAATTATTTTTTAGTTATTTATTTTCATGTGTTTATCTCTATTTTTATGTTTTTGTTCTTGAATTTGTTATATGATTTCTTTTTATATTGTTGGCTGCTTCATTGGAATAATTATTCATTTGAAATGATTAAGTGAGTATGGTAAATGGAATTTTTCTTAAACTTTATTTTGGTTATTGAATTTTTTTAGAATCTGCTTGTTAATGCATTTTGTGAGTTCATTGGAGTAGCCCATGACACAGAAGAAATGAGGACAAATAAAAAGACAGTAAAGATGGACACTAATAGAACTTGTGTTGCGAGTATGCTATCCGAAGAAATGACTATTATCTGTTGAACATGGATCGATGGAAAACAATTTTGAGTAATTTTTATTATATGGTCAAAAATTATTTTTATAAATTTTATAATATATTTTACAAAATATTTAATACACATGTACTCATAAAAATACAGAGTGTACATGTATATTTCGTAGGAGTGACAAAAATTCACGAAATCTCGATTCTTTCCAAATCCTATCCCATTCACGTCCCAAGAATTACAACTCAAAATTTTCTCAATCTGAATTTTTGGGATTTTTCCCATCCCGATTAATATCAGAAGAGGGATCGAGAATAAAAACTTATGCCGAAGGGGATCCCGACTCCTTCCGAAATAATATTATAATATATTTTATTATTAATTTTATTAATATTGAGCTAAATAATATTTGAGGTTTCAACTAATATAAAAATGAATTGTGGACTTAATTTGTATAATTGTGTATTGTTGGAATGATCGAATTGTAGAATCACGAAATTACATTTTATTTATGTAAATAATTTTATATTTTAATCATCTAATTAGAACATATATGTATAATAAAATATGCAATTTTACAATCTATTTAACAAAATTTATCTAGTAATTTGTAGCCAAAAAATTTATTTCCGATGCATATTATGATGTTCTTCTCTGGACAAAACCTTGAAGAATTATCGGAATATTATATGTTTTAAGTTGAATATCTATTTTTTGTTTAGAAATATAATTTTATAAATAGTATTTTTTTTAATAAAATACCTTTTTTTAATTTTTTAAATGAAATATTAAACATGAATTTTTCTTGGGATTTCTTCTCTCTATTCGTCTGGATCCTAAATGTTTAGGTCCCTAATGTGTCAGATACGAGATCGGGAAGATTTTTTTTTCAAGAACGAGAATTGGGTAGGATGGTAATGGCACGGGTCCCAACCCTATTCCACTCCTAATATTTTGTTGTGACGATAGGCTATAAAAATAATTATCATGTTTATGTATATATGCATGTTCCAGATTTGTTAAACCATGATTTAAGTTGATTTTGGATGATTTGGGGATTGAATATTCAAAATTGACAGCAAAAGCATTTCTGCTGTTTTTCTAGGAAGAGAGGCCGCTCGATCGGTTGAATTTCACTGATCGAGCGAGACCTGTATTTTGCAAACTAAGAAGTTGATTTTATTGCCCGATCGATCGGTAGAATTTGACCGATCGAGCGAGACCAAGATTTGCTCGAACCCAAGATTTGGATTTTCTTGCTCGATCGATCGGTAGGATTAAACCGATCGATCGAGGTGCCTTTGTAAATTTTTTTTTTAGTCTTGGTTTGAGTATTCTTTTTGTGTATGATTAATTGGCAATTAATCGTTAATTTCCCTAAGATGAGATTAAAAACCCGAGGTTCCCACAATAGGTGGTATCAGAGCTTAAGTTTCTCGAACTGAGAATAGATGAGCGGGGTAGATCAAGTCCTTGGCATTAGTACTGATTGCATGCTCGCATGGTATATTCTTTAGTGTTTTCAGATTTTATTATCGCATGATTATGTGATAAAATGTTAAGAGTATGTAGTACAATTTCCAGAATTACATGCTAGTTGAATATCTGAACTAAATAACATCATGTATTGAATGAGTATGAACTAGAACTCAATCTCTTGAAGACGCATAAAAGTGCTAATCAGTGGAGGGACTGAGACAGAATTGTGTATATGATATATTGATTAATTGTGCACTAATCTATTTGATTATCAGATATGCCTCCCCGTCAAGTACCGAATCCTAGATAGACATTGGCAATGAATCCGCCAGAACAAACTAATGCTGCATAGATAGTGCCACAAATAGCAGTGACAGCACCTGAACTAGGCCAGACATGGTAGTACTTCTGTTGATACAATGAGTGCTACTGCAACTCCCATGGAAACACTGTTGAAACAATTTCAGTCCTTCAACCCGCCAACGTTACAAGGAACTGAGAACTCTGTTGATTGTGAGAATTGGTTAGAGAATATTAAGCAGTTATTTGAATCCCTTGACTATACAGACGACCGACGAGTCAGACTTGTGATTTATCAATTACATGTCCTTGCAAAGAGTTGGTGGATAGCAATGAAAAGGGTATTTGAAAATCAAGGTACTGTTATTACCTGGTTTGTATTTAAAATTTCTTTCTATCAACGATTCTTTCCAGTTTCGTATCGAAAAGACAAGGGAGAAGAATTTGCGAGTTTGCAACAGGGTCAGTTAAATATTGAAGAATATGTTGCAAAGTTTATGAGTCTGTTGAAGTTTGTGCCACATATTGCTGTAATCAATTTATAAATGGCTTGAATCCCCATGTCTTAACCTTGGTAAATGCTGGACGACCAAATAACTTTGCCGATGCTCTGAATCGTGCAAAGGGAGCTGAAGCTGGACTATTGAGGAAACGAGGAGCACATTTTGTGCCACAGCCAATGAGACAACCGCAAGAGCAGCCACAAATTCCACCACCACCTCGATTTTATGCTGGAGGGAGCGGTAGTGGTAAGAAAAATTTCTTTAAAGGGAAAGGGAAACAGTTTAAAGGCTCAGGTGGTAGCTCTTCTAGTTCAAGTGGATCCAGACAATATAGAGCTGGACATAAATCTGATGTGTACTGTACCAAGTGTGGGGGTCGTCACACTAGTGAACAATGTCAAGGAGTGTTTGGAAGCTGTCATATTTGCAATCAGACAGGTCATTTTGCACGAGTTTGCCCACAGGGTGGTTTTGGAAGTGCACAGGGTACTGGATCATCTAGACCAGTAGCACATGTTGAGAGACAAGGATCCTCTATGCATTCGTTTTAACCCTAACCAGCAACACAGAGTAGAGCAGGAGGAGGAGGTCAGTCAGTGAATCAACCTCCAAGGCAACAAGCCAGAGTGTTTGCATTGACAGAGGAGCAAGCACAAGCCGCACCTGATGATGTGATTTCAGGTAGCTGCTCTATTTATGGTTATCCTGCATATGTGTTAGTTGATACAGGTGCTTCACACACTTTTATATCTGAGAAATTTGTTGCATTACATGAATTTCCTGTTGAACCCTTAGCTACTGTAGTGTATATTTCATCACCTTTGGGAAGGGGTATTATATCAGCGAGGTCTGTAAGAAATTGTACATTGCAGTTTGAGGGTCATGAAATTGAGCTAGACTGTATTGTTCTTGGTTTATTTGACTTTGATTGTATTATCGGTATCGATATGTTAACCAAGTACAGAGCTACAGTTGATTGTGTTCAGAAGATTTTAAGATTCAGACCTGATATGGCTGACGAGTGGAAATTTTATGGTAAGGGATCACGAGCCAGAATTCCTTTAGTATCTGTTCTTTCTATGACTGAATTATTGCAGAAAGGAGCGGAAGGATTCCTTGTTTATGCAGTTGATGTATTGAAAGCTAGCCCGAAATTGGCTGATTTTCCAGTGGTTAGTGAATTCGCTAATGTCTTTCCTGACAAGATTCCGGGATTGCCTCCATTTTGAGAGATAGACTTCAGTATAGAATTGATGTCAGGTACACAACCGATATTGAAAGCACCTTATCGTATGACACCAATTGAATTGAATGAACTGAAAGAAAAACTTGAAGATCTTTTATCCAAGGGATACATTAGACCGAGTGTCTCTCCTTGGGGTGCTCCGATATTGTTTGTTAGAAAGAAGGAAGGATCGATGAGGTTATGTATTGACTACCGACAATTGAACAAAGCAACGGTAAAGAATCATATCCTTTACCTCAAATTGATGATTTATTTGATCAGTTGCAGGGTTCGTCAGTATATTCAAAGATTGATTTACGGTCTGGCTATCATCAACTGAGGGTAAGAGACGAGGATATCTCTAAGACTGCATTTCGAACTAGGTATGACCATTATGAATTCATAGTCATGCCTTTTGGTCTAACGAATGCACCAGCCGTATTTATGGGATTGATGAATATAGTATTTCAAAAGTATCTAGATGACTTTGTGATTATCTTTATCGATGATATTTTGATTTACTCTAAGAATCTGTGTGATCATGTTAAACACCTCAGAACTGTGTTGAGAACTCTATAAGAAGAGAAATTGTATGCCAAGTTATTAAAATGTGAATTTTGGTTGCAGAAAGTTGTGTTTCTTGGCCATATTATCTCAGGAGATGGTATTTCAGTTGATCCAAGCAAAGTTGAAGCAGTGATCAGTTGGCAGAAACCGACATCTGTGCCAGAAATTCAAAGTTTTATGGGCTTAGCAGGTTATTACCGTCGCTTGATCAAATATTTCTCGTCTATTGCAAAGCCTATTACTCAGCTTACACAGATGAATGCACCGTTTGTTTGGTCTGAAGCTTGTGAAGTCAGTTTTCTTGAGCTGAAGAAAATATTGACTACGACACCAGTTTGGACAATCCCTTCAGGTACTGGTGATTTTGTTGTTTATTGTGATGCTTCTCACAAAGGATTGAGATGTGTTTTGATGCAGAAATGACATGTTGTTGCTTATGCTTCACGAAAACTAAAACCACATGAAGTCAGATATCCAATTCATGATCTTGAATTAGCAGCTATCGTCTTTGCATTGAAATCTGGCGACATTATCTGTACGGTGAAAAGTTTGAAATATTTTCTGATCATAAGAGTTTGAAGTATCTGTTTTCACAATCTGAGCTGAACATGAGACAAAGAAGATGGCTTGACTTATTGAAAGACTTCGATTGTGAATTCAAATATTATCCAGGGAAGTCAAATGCAGCAGCAGATGACCTAAGTAGGAATGTATGTGCGTTATCTTTGTATACTATAGGTGTATCTAATTGGATTTAAGATTGATGTATTTATGTATTAATAGTTGAGACAGATAGAAGACCGATGAGAGTTTGTTCTATCAGTGCTGAGCCTGTGTTATTGATTTGAATCAAAGAAGCACAGAAATCAGACTTCAGTGTTCAGAACTCGATTGAAATGATCAGATCAGGACATCAATCCGAGTATAAGGTCAGTATTGATGGTATTTTATATGTGAATAACCAAATTGTTATTCCCGATATTTCAGATTTGAGACATAATATCTTGAAAGAAGCCCATTGTAGTCGATTCAGTGTTCATCCTGGAGGCAAAAAAATGTACAACGATTTGAAGAATCAGTACTGGTGGAAACAAATGAAGTCTGATTTGACTGAATATGTATCAAAATGCCTAAATTTCCAACAGGTGAAGGCTGAGAGGAAGAAACCAGGTGGCTTATTGCAGAGTTTATCTGTTCCTGAATGGAAATGGGACCACATTTCCATGGATTTTGTGACGAAATTTTCATGGTCATCCCGAGGATGCAATGCTATTTGGGTGATTATTGACAGGTTAACGAAATCTGCATGTTTTATTCCATATCGAATAACTTATCATCATGATCATATGGCAGCTTTATATGTTCGAGAAGTAGTATGATTACATGGTGTGCCAAAGTCGATTGTATCTGATTGAAATCCGAGATTCACTTCGCACTTTTGGCATAGTCTACAGCAAGCTCTAGCTACGCATTTACACTTGAGTATCGCTTATCATCCTCAAACTAACGGACAATATGAACGAACTATTCAGACTCTTGAGGATATGCTAAGAGCTTTAATACTTGATTTTGGTACTACATGGCAAGATTCATTACCATTGGTGGAGTTTTCATATAACAACAGTTATCAGACTAGTATTGAGATGGCTCCATTTGAAGCATTGTATGGAAAGAAATGTCGATCACCGTTGTATTGGGATGATGTGTCGGAGATACCTGAATTGGGACCGGATATGATCAGACAAATGACTGAGAAAGTGAAGTTGATTCAACAGAGAATGAGAACAGCGCATCATAGACAATCCAGATATGCAAATATTCGACGACGGCCGTTATGTTTTGAACAGGGAGATAGAGTGTTCTTGAAAATTTTGCCGTTTAGGAGCACAGTCATATTTGGTAAGCGAGGAAAGTTATCTCCACGATTTATTGGGCCGTATGAGATACTTGAGAAGATAGGCAATCTTGCTTATCAACTTGATCTTCCTACATCTTTATCTGGTATTCATGATGTTTTTCATGTTTCGATGCTTCAAAAGTATCAACCTGATGAATCTCATATCTTGCAACCTAATGAAGCTGAATTAGATGAAACTCTTAGCTATTTTGAAAAGCCGATTCAGATACTCGATAGAAAAGAAAAACAACTCCGAAACAAGACCATTCCATTGGTGAAGATTCAGTGGAATCGGCATGGAGTTGAAGAGGCTACGTGGGAAGTTGAAGAAGACATGAGGCAGAGATTTCCCTATCTATTCCACTGATGTGAGCTTATTCAGTTTTCAATTATTTATTATCTTATGTGCATAAAGACTGCTTATACAGACTGCTTATGAATTCGAGGACAAACTCATGTCTTAGTGGGGGAGAAATGTAAGGCCCGGGAGTATTGGATTTAATTCGGAATTATTTAATTTTAATATGAGAATATTTAATTTGTGATTTTAGAGTTTAGATTTAAATTCTAATATTTTTAAATTATTTAGGATTAAAATTGAATTTAAAAGAGGGCCGATGACTGGATAGAAATTTCTGAAGATTCTAGGGACTTAATTGCAATTATGCTTGAATATATCTAAATCCTACATGACTTGTCAGCATCTATACGTGTAAATGCAATATTTACTTCAGAATTTCAGAAGAAAAATCCGAGATCTTCCTTTCTCTTTGATTTTGATTTTCAAATCCTCGTAACTTTTGATCCGGTTGTCCGAATTTAATTTTGAAAATAGCGCTTCGATCCCTACAAAGAGGGCTTCGATTTGGTGTAAGTATCTTCATGATTCAATCTGTTTTGAGATGTTGTATGTTTGAGAAATCAGATTATCATCATACATATGTGTTTTTGCGCTTTTATACATTCCGATATCGAAAACGAATTGAAGATTGAATCTCTTATGAAGTTATGATGATTTTCAGAAGTATGTTTGATTTTTATAGTTGCTGGTATGCTTATTTATGGTGTTATATTGCTGATATATCATGTATATGAATGATAGAATGGTTTGATATCGTTCGATTACCGATTTTCAGCTGTTACGCAGTCGATTGAAGACTTAAAGCCGTTTTGATATCTTGTTGATTGAAATGAATATGATATGAGTTCTTTGTGATATATCTAGCTTATGATCACCTTGTTTTAGCTGGCTAAGATATTGACGAACTCGAGAAGTTAGATTTCGAACCGAATAAGAAATTGAGCTAGGTTTGAAATGTTCTTTGACAATTGGATGATGTTGTTTGGATAGAGTTTGATATATGTGTTATTGTTGTTATGTTTCAGAGTTGAAGCCTCAAGAACCAAGACAAAACGAGAAAGTATAAAACGAGCAAGTCACAGATTTGAAACTCGAGAATGAAGCTTCTTGAGTTGTCCCGCCAAAATCACATACTTGTTTAGTGTTTGTATTTAGATTGTTTATGTTGTCAATCCATCTCAGGTAGTGAATCTTTATTTGATATGATATGATATGAGATATGAATTGATTCTTATGCCAAGGTCTGAGGTGACCTTATTTTCGAGTCTGATGAGACGACGATAGATGGATATCCATGTCAAGATCGTATACGAATCTTGATGGCAAAGAGTTTGATAGGAATCAATTCTTTATATATGCGTTTACTCTATTCTCGATTTGAAATGTTTAGGGTCAATATGCTTTTACTTAACGCGTATATATGCTGATTATACTGAGATTGTATTCTCACCGGATTTTTTTATCCGGCTGTTGTATTGTTTTGTATGTGTGCATGGCAACACATGATGGGGCAGGAGCTAGTCAAAGATGACATTGATAGCTCAGGAGAGAGATTTAGCAAGTGTGGACTCGGGTTTAGTTGAATTATGATAGTCTGAATAACATCAAACTTGTTAGAAGGATTATGTTTGAAGTACACTTATGACACTTTGTGTAAACTGTAGTTTAATGTCTCTTTAATTATCCATTTGTTTGATGTAATAAACGCATGGATTTATGCTTGAGACTTGGTTTATGTATATATGCATGTTCCAGATTTGTTAAACCATGATTTGAGTTGATTTTGAATGATTTGGGGATTGGATTTTCAAACTTTACAGCAAAAGAATTTTTGCTGTTTTTCTGGGCAGAGAGGCCGCTCGATCGGTTGAATTTCACCGATCGAGCAAGGCCTATATTTTGCAAACGGAGAAGTTGATTTTTATTGCCCGATCGATTGGTAGAATTTGGCCGATCGAGCGAGGCCAAGATTTGCTTGAACCCGATAAATGGATTTTCTTGCTCGATCGATCGGTAGGTATTTAACCGATTGATCGAGGTGCCTTTGTAAAATTTTTTTTTTTAGTCTTGGTTTGAGTATTCTTTTTGTGTATGATTAATTGGTAATTAATTGTTAATTGCCCTAATATGATATTAGCAACCCGAGGTCCCCACAAAAAATCTATGTGTACATCTCTCATATGAAGCCCTTGTTGCTGGGCCAGTGCAGTTCAGATGAATGTATCGGTTCGGAATATTCTTGCTTACACTGAAAAAAATTGTTCGAAACAAAGCCCGTGTAGAAGGATCCATATGCAATGCTTATCTGGTCAAAGAAGCATCCATTTTCTGTCAGCATTACTTCTGCAATTCGATCAAAACTAGGGGTGTGCATAGGTTGGTTTGGTTCTGTTTTACTCTACTACGACTCTGTTTTTTGGGTTTTGGTTTTGAAAATCTCTGGTCCAAAACCAAAACATTTTATTACGGTTTGGTCTGGTTTTTTGTGATACGGTCCGAATTTTTTGATCGGTTTTATATAGTTTAAGTAATGAATTAAATTGATTTTGAGCTACTGAAAATATTATTTTAGAGACAAATAAGTACGCATTATTTTAAATAATTACGGATTTATAACTAAAATGAAAACCAAATTATAATTTTTTAAGAACTAAAATGATATCTCACTTGATACATGCGATATGTATATAATAGATAACTACTAACAATAAAACATATAGTATTCCATTAGAACTAACAATATAAACTTGATTTAAAAAAGAAAGCAACGATTGAGTTCCATAAAAATTATATTTAATTAAAATAGGTTCATATCTTGTAACAAAGAAATTAGAGAAATGAGAATAAAGGCCCATTTGTAAGACCCAAAATTTTTTTAAAAAATTATTTTAATTAAAATACGTCGGTTTGTTTATTTCGGTTTTTTCAAGGTATAAATTGCAAACAGAACCGAATAACCGGTTTCCATAAATTTTAAAACTGAAACCAGCCAAAATATCGAAAAAAACAAACTAAATAAACCAAAATTTTCGGTTCGACCGGTTTTTTTGGTTTTAACCAAATTATTGTCACCCTTTAATCAAAACAAGAGAAATAAAGCCATGGAGAACCCATTTTCGATGATGCGAATGAGGTTGTAATACAAAATTATCGAAATTAGAATTCCTGGCAAATCTATTGGGGATTCTAAATCTAGGCACCTTCAGAACGACGAGTTTCATCTCGTTGGAATGTATGTTCTGCTAAACTATGCCGAGATGAAGTCCTTTGTTGAGTTAGTTTTGAATTAGAATATCATTTTTATTAAAAAATTTTGTGCCTAAATAGTAAATGAAATATTTTGTTTCAAACGTAACGATTGCAGCATGTACGAGAACCATATCAGATCAAGTAACATAGGCATAAGTAACTCTAATGTTGACATGCAATTGCAACTTCACTTTTTTTTCTTATAAAAAAACCGCCTGTTGTGATGGGGAGTTCGGCGGACCCCTACCTGTTTATTAGAAATTAAAGTAATTACAAAAGAGGGGGATTAGGCCGAAATCTCTCGAGAAATCATTACAAACCAAGATAATTGCGATCTAGTTCTAATGTAAGAAAAACAAGACCTATCTAAGTTACAAATTCCTTTTAATCTACAAGAAATCTGCCTCTGAAGTAGAATATCCGAACCATGCATTCCCATATTTTCTAGCTCATCTGCCGCTAGGGGTGGTTCGGTACGGTATACCGCATACCGTACCGAACACCTCATACCGTACCGGAAATTTCAATACCAAAATTCCGATACCGATACCGTACTGAAAATTTCTGTATACCGACAATTTGGTATGACATAAATCCATACCGATACCGAACGGAATACCAAAATTTGGTACGGTATCGGTATGATACCGTGTATATCGGTATACACGGTATCATACCAATACCGTGTATATAGATTTTTTTTTCGGTATACCGAAATATTGAAAATTCAAAAATATTATACCGATACTGTATCGTACCGAAATTTTTGGTATACCGAAATTTTCAATATATTTTATTTTTTATGGTACGGTAAAGACAGTATGACGACATTTCGGTATTTTTTGGCAGCCCTATCTGCCACAGCATTAGCTACTCTGAAACGTGGGACTTGACCAATTGGAATGACGACAAAATTCATTGAATTTTAACCAAAGTGTTGGTAAGCTCCCAACTAGTAATATCTGCATCAATAATATTAAGAGCAACCAAAGCATCTAGCTCTAACTATAGATGAAAATAATTATGCTCTTTACAAATAATAAGACCTCGACAGATCGCCCAACTCTGCTATGATGTTGGAACCCACCTGAATATTTTCGTGAAATGCCAAGATAGGTGTCCCGAAATGATCTCTAATGATGCCCCCTATGGCCGAACCACCATTATCCTTTGAACAACCATCCGTATTAAGTTTGGTACCATCCTTCCGGTGGAGGTAGCCACTTAAAAACAGTGATAACCGTACTCCTACTACAAGAGTAATTCACTCCAAACAAATCTGTAACGTTCTACACATATTTCCAATTGCAACTTCACTTTCTTCCATGGTTTATGTAAGAAATAATTTTTTTTATCAATTACATTTGTTTTTCGTAATTAATGTATTACTTAATATTTAACTTCGTCATGGAATTTGTATTAATTCGTAGGCTACATAAACCCAAGATGGTAACCTTTCAACTATTATTAAATAACTCGCAACCGGGCCGCTTCTCAAAGTCAAGTGTTTCCGTGCTTATTGTGTGAATGATTTCAACTTCCACACAACTCAACACACCACTCACAACGCCACAAATAAGTCAGGAGTCCTTGTTTGTGGTTTGGCTAATGGGACCTTGACGGATTATTATGGTATCGTAGATGAACTAATTTAGGTCAAGTACTCCGGTGATTCAACGAACAAGACAATATTTTTTAAGTGTACGTGGTTTGATACACATCCTGAATTGGACACTCGTGTTCATGCCAAGTACAAAATTGTTGAATTAAATCGGAAAATAATTCTGCGGTATTACGAACTCTTTGTGTTTTGTACCCAAGTGTCACTGGTTGTGTAATTAGTATATCCGACAACAAAGAGATTGATTTCAGATTGGGTATTCTTCAGTGACCTGAGACAACGCGATTATATTCCACAGATAAGAGGTCAAGACAACCAGGTCGACGACAACGTGAATGAGACATTTCAAAACTACGAGAGTCAAACTCATGGGTTGGAGAAACAATTATGGATGAATGAGCAGAATCTCGTAGGTGATGTTTGATAAAGACATTGACATGAGAACTTATAATAGTGATACAGACGATGTGCAGACTCTAACAGATGAGGGAACGAACAACAATCCCCACAAAGCGATTAGTGGTGATTAACATCATTTAATTTTTCAAATTTATATTAATTATAATAAGAAAATTAAAAATTATAACACGTAGAATTTATGTTTATCTTATAATACAATGTATTTCATAACCACATAAATTTCTAGATCTTGTACTTTTATTGTAACGTAATAAGGTTTCACATATATGGGTGAAAAGATTTTTTTCGAGCTCAGTACGTGCTCATCTTAAAGAGCCGGATCTTTGTATCGAGATGTGGCCTGAATATGGAGAGTAAGTTTTTGTTATAGTAATTCAGTGTGACCTATCTGAAATAAAAAAAATTATTGTCTTAAATAAAAGCACAATATATGATTTCTTGTTACAAAAATGCACTCAGTTCCCTTCTGAAGAAAAACGGTGTTGTTGTCTTCATGAAGAATAAAATCAAGCAGAAATTTTTTTTCAAACATTGAAAACTATTGTCAAAAGTTTTCGTATCTTTTTGGAGTCATCCAAGCACAGGAGGAGGTGATTCGTTTCACTGTAGATGAGGCACTGGCAACAACTACGATGGCAGACATCACCATATTGCAGTTGGAGCAGCCTGCATTTACGCTACAAGTTTCCAAAGAAAAAACTGAAGTTATTGAAACAAGGTGTGCATGCCACGATATGGAAACCCGAATTTTGAAGTGGAGGAAATGGTGGGTTCTTTAGTGTCTGCGCTTCTACATCTGAAGTTCGGGAAGTTTGCACAGAAGAAGACACACAAGAGACCGTACATTGAGGAGACTTGTACTCATGAACACACCGACTAAGGAGTTGCATGCCAGCAGCGGCAACAACGACTTTGACAGAAATTACGAGACAGAGGCGACTATTTACACTCCGTTTTTAGCGTAATATTGTGGATGAGGAACTACTTACATCTATTTATTATATTTCGGTTTTAATTGGGAAGTGCATTATATTAATGAAAATTTTATAGTGATTTATTAAATTAGATTTTTAAAGCTTGGTAAACAATTTTATGATGATTTATTTCAATTTTATCATTGCATAAAATTTCATTACAATGAGCATATGATTTTCTTTTACAAAAAGTTTACCCTACTAAATCTACTGAGCATGTTGATATGCCACACGAGCTGCAGATATCCTAACTCTCATTTCGCGGCTCCACTCAATCATCCACAGAGTAAGCGCGCCTTGACCATTGCAGACATTATCTTCAAAACAGATGTTTTGCATCTCATCCCTTTCAGCCAAGAGCATCAAGAGGCGAACTGCAGCAGGTTTAGCACATCACGAGTTCTCTGAGTTCGCAAGAGCAGTTTGCATCACAATATCCCCTCAGAAAAACGTGGCTCCATGAGAGCTAAACCCGAAGGAAGGTTGCAACGAACGGTCTCTAAGAGAAACCATATTCGCATGCCTCTTGATCTCACTCTGCTTCTATATAGGTTTTTCCTTATCTCAATCTCTAACTCGTCCATATTGAAATTTGAATTTGAGATATTGTGATTTGAACTGATTGCTTGGTATCTTTTATAGACAAGAAAGACAAAAGTAGGTCTAGTAGGTCAACAGTCGCCTACACCCAATCGACACTTATATCTTCAAAAGATATTCGTACAGACTGTTGATATACTTATTTAATCGATATTTGTGCACCTTGCATTTAATAAAATCTTGAAACAGTACTTTTTACGCAGTATATTTCTGTTCTTTTTATTACTGAAACCTATATTCATAAATATACGCCTTTCTAAGTCACATCACTTTAATGATCAAATCACTGATATCTGAAAATGTGTGTCAATGAAATATTACATTAACTTATATCTTTACTTTAGTTAAAACTATTGCGACAGATCAGTCGACATAGTAAGTAAACTAAATTCATTTCAAGTTCAGTACAAAAAGAACTAACATGAGTGTTGCAGGAATTTATCAGTTACATTAGAGCCTCGAAGGCTAGTACAGCCTTCGCTATCTCCTTTTCAACTGCAAACTTCATAAAAACATGAAAAGTGTAAGCTCTTTGGTAGAAGAACGAACAAAGACGATGTCCTCCGACCAAATTAGCTCCAGCTCTTCAAGCTCCTAATAGAGCAAGATCAGATACTCTCCCTCAGAAATGAAGATCTTAACTTGACTATTGGACCCCAACGTGTCCTTATAACGCAACAACTGGACAGCATAGTCACTAGCCGCATCCGAAGAACTTGGTGGACGATCTACAGACAAATAAAGATGCAGCTCTTCTACTGCTTCCCATTCTGCTACAACTCTCTCGAACACTACATCTTCATACTCTCGCTTTCAAACTCGAGTTTATAGGAGTAACAAGGAAGGTAAAAAGTCGGCATATATACACCTCACCTGTCCCTTATCTATTGATACTCTCAAAAGTCGCATATCATGATTACAAGACTTGACGGTGTATCCAAAACGACAACTCCTGATGTCTGACATGAGTTGTATACAAACATTGGATATTGTGCCAACCGCCTTTAATTATATCTTTATATATATATATATATATATATATTTGTACTTTTGCGCGCTCATTCCAAATTGCTTTTTCAAAATTCAAAATTCAAAATTTTAAATATGTGGCAACATGCGCCCCTTACACCAACATATTCATATTTTTGCAAAAGCTCAAACATCAATCCGTTCATTACTTATCCCTTTCATAAACCCTAATCGTATCTCTTAATTTCAGCACCTCATAATGTCTATCCAGAAGACATGCTTGGCCATCAACTTTGATGAAGTGTACTCCATCAACAACACAGAAATCTTTGAGATATTTCGTATGCTTGAAGCATCGGGACTCCGGAAATTTCTCAGTTCATGTTCGACTGTCGATTACACTCTTGTCAAGGAATTCTTTGACATGGAAGCATTGCTTGTGTCATCAAGGGCCGACGTATGGAATTCAATCAACACTTCTTTGGTGAAACATTTGCATTGCCCACTAGTGGTTTGATGAAATGCACCGAATTACCAGATGGAAAGGCATCTCTGGGCAGCTGAATTCACGTTGAATGGAGCACCTATCAAATTCAACGGCCTCAAACAAATCTTGAAGCCAGCTTATCGACTCCTAGCCAACATCGTTGCAAAAATTCTTTTGGTCAAAGCCGGATCTTATGACAAGATTACTCTCGAGAAGTTTTAGTATATGGCCTCCATTGCATCTCAGTTGAACTTCAACTGGTCTTCTATTCTCTATTCTACTCTTTGTGAAATGATTCAAGGGAAAGGACAATCTGAAGGCTTCGCACTCCAGATTTGTCACATTATTACGGCCTTGAATGCTTATTCTTCTAAATTTGAGACATTGCATGTCTCGAAATGGCTCAACGCGGTCACCATCCCCTTGTTGGGAATTATGGTGATTGATTTTATAAATGTGTTGATTTTTTTCAGGATTTTAAAAGTTTGGGCAGACGCTTATGCGCGCTAGCTTATGGATCCACCGCGCCCGCCTCACTTCTACGCTTTCTCAAGTGCAGAACCATGCGCTAACGCGCCACCCAACCGCGCCTCATACTTGCGCTAACACGCAACCTACCATTCCTCATCAGCGCTCACCAACCGCGCTTCCGCATGCGCTAACGCTCTCCTTTACCCCTTCAATTCAGGCGCTATCGCGCTCCATAATAGCGCTATCTTAGGCGCTATCGCGCTCTTTTACCACACCACATCAAGCGCTAACGCGCGATTGAACAGTGCATGATTAGGCGCTATCGCGCACGCATTACATCAGGAGTTTAAAATCCCACTCCAGAGTCTACTCCTTCCAGACTTTAGAAATCACGATCCCTCGTTCGAGTCATCTTTAAATCTCACTGGCACGATCATCGTAAATCCTCCACTCAACAAAATATCATCATCTCAAGGATTTTGATCTTGATTACAAGGCAGAGATTCTCAGAATTGGTCTTGTTCCATCTACGCTTGTTTCTGGGAATTTGAAGAATTTGGAAAATGTTATTCGTGAACGGTACAAAAGCTGAAATTTTATCTATTACATTTGATTCGTGATAAATGTTGTGATTTGAGGCTATTGGGTTGTCTGATCTGTGGTGTGGAATACGTTTGATGCAGTGAAATTCTATATCATTTTATTCGTGCCTACCAAGTGTTTGTTGAATTGCTTGGGTTATATTTGAACGTTGGTTGCTGGAATTGTTTGGAGTTTAGTGCATTGTTTGAGGCATTTGATTTGATTTGAGTTGAATTATTGAGTTACAATGCCACCGAAAACCAAAGGGAAAGGAGCAATTTTTTCGTCCTCTGCTGCTTCATATGATAGATACAGATTTTGGAAAGATGAGTTTGAGAGAGCATAGTGCGCCGGCGTTAATTGAAGCTAAGAGAAGAGGTTGGGAGACATTTGTGAGGAGTCCACCAGATGCTGTTATATCATTGATTCATGAGTTTTATGCAAATTTGATGGTCAAAGACGTGAATCTGAAAGTTCGAGTTCGAGGGAAATTGGTGCCTTTTGATAAGAGTACAATTAACCGTCTCTATGAAATGCCGGATTTGGACATTTCTGATGATGAGTATGAGGTATTTAAGAATGAGTCATATCCAGATAATATTGTAATTCAGACTTTGTGTCATGATGGGGCGGAATGGAAGAGGAATTCAAAGGATGAAGCTGTTACATTTCCATCCATCTTTCTTAGACGAGAAGCGAATAATTGGCATGAGTTTGTGGCTGCCAGAATTTTGCCATCTGGGCATACATCTGATGTGACTAAGGTTAGAGCTGGTCTTGTGTACTGCATTGTCACTGGAAAATCTGTTGATGCTGGGAGGGTGATTCAGGAGTCTATTATTGCTGCAGTTAGGGGTTCCTCGACTATCAGTTTACCCCACTCGTCTTTGATTACTCAACTTTTCCGGTTAGCTGGTGTTGTGTGGGATGATACGGAGCAGATTCTTCCAATTCGAGGTCCTATAAGAATTACTGGTGCATTGAGACGGGACAAGAAGAAGAAAGCAGCCAGTACTTCTGAACATGCAGCTGAACCACCGCAGCCCTCTGAGCCACTACCACACTTTGAGCCAGCACCTTCCCATTTGGAAGGACCCATGTCACTACCGACGCATCCGACCACTGAGTATTCTACTCGTGATGATTCTACGGCCATGCTTACTCAGATGAAGAAGCGGTGGAAGATGATGCGAGCACATATGACATATATGCATGACTTCACTGCCGCTCTCGCCCAAAATTATCCTCCCACTGTTGTGCCTTATCCACCTCCTCCGCAGTGGTCTTCTGATGATACTGCTGCTGCACCTTCTTTCCATGGAGATGATGATGATGACGCCGATTCCTGATGCTCGGTGTCGAAGGTATGAGTCCCTTGTTCGTTTTCTTGATTTTTAATCATTAGGGACAATGATTACATTAAGTTTGGGGGGGTGAATTAGTTTTTGATTTAGTGATTTAGTTGTTTGGTTGATATTTGAGTAGTTGAATTTTATTGTGTGCTTTATAGATAAAATTTTTGTTGAGTTTAGTTGTTGTTGTTAGTTGAGTTGAAACGAAGTTGAGAAATATATGGATGCATGGCTGATGGAAAATATTTTTTGTGCTATCACTGAAATCCATAATTGTCTACCTATCTGACAAATATTTTTGAAAAAATGGAACCAATTAGATGAACAATTTCCTATATACTCTGTGATTAATACTTGAATCTGATTTTTGAGACATACAGACATAGATATGATTGAGGCATTGTTTGAAATTTTTGGGCCTAATTTTCATTGAATTTATCCTTAGTTGCCCATTTGAGCTACACTTGTATATTAGTACATTGAGGTACGAGAAAATCTGAATTTTTTTTGTGAAAATCATCGTTAACTGCTGATGATTATTTTTTTTGCACTGATTAAGATTTGTATGATTTAATTGTGGATTGAGACTTGTCTAGAACTAGTTCGAACACTCTTCGAGGCGAAATACGGGCAAAAACTGAGATTAGGGATGATTTAGGCAATTTTTCTGAATGAGTTTGAGCCTTTCAAGCTACCCTCTGATTAATATGTATCCCTAGTACCTTATTTGAGCTTTATTAAAAATCGAATGGCATGCGTGGAAACGTGTGATTAAGCCCCCATTCGTAATTATTTCAAGGTCCTACATTGACTACCTAAATAGCCTATACACTATTTCCTACCTTTAAGGGAGTAATTTGAATGCTAAAATGTTGTATGCTTCTAGTTTTATTTGTGAGAAAAAGGATTGGTGTGGTGGATGAATTGAAAAGATGAAAAAAAGGTAGTAAAAAAAAGAGTTGAAAAATGTGGTTGAAAAAGTTGTGAAAGAAAGAAAAAATTTGTGAGAGAGTTGTGAAAAAGTTGAGAAATGAAATGAAGGAAGAAAGAATGTGAAATTGTGAATGAAAAAGGAGTTGAAGTTAGAATGAGCATAAAAATATGAATTACTCCTTATTTTGAATTCTTATCCTTCATTTGTAGCCATGAGCCAAGCCTTACATTATAAGCTGAATAAGTCCTATTGACCGAGTCTCAGTTGTCCAATATACTAGTGGAGAAGAGTTGCAAGAATTTAGCCTATGGACTGTTGATTGATGCTTTTAATGATTATGAATTTTGATCGAAACACGCACACACTATTATTCGTTGCATTTACCTGATTGTGAGCGTTTTTGAAAATTATCCTATTTTTGATCCCTAGCTACCTTGAAAAGTCCTCATGATCTATGAATGTTTGAATTGAACTTGGAGAATAGTGTTTTGAATTTGAGTTGCGGAGATTGTGAGTTTATCCGGTTATTATTTTGTGATTGGCTAAAACTTTCAAGTGTTAGTAGGTGTGACATGATTGGATTTGAAAATTCTTTGAAATCATTGATGAGGCCATTGTTCCATAATATTTCTTGACTATTCTTGTTGGGTTTTGATAGAATGAGTTTTTGGAATTTAATAGTTTTGCTCGGGACTAGCAAAAGTCTATGTTTGGGGGTATTTGATAAGTGTATTTTATACACTTAATTTATATATGATTTTAATTGTTAAATATTTGTTTCGAGCAGATTTATGTGGGTATTGTTTTGTTTTTGTGATTGTAGGAAATTATCAAGATTTTGTGAATTATGGAATTTCGAGGAGAAAAATAAGAAGTTTAGAAGAGAAAGAAGAAAAGAAAAGAAAAGAAACGTACAGAGAAAGAAGAGGAATAGTGTTGGGCCATATTATGGGGCCTAAGTTCAGCGCTCCTTGTTAGAGCTCAAAGAAGAGCTATCGCTCAAGTTCTTGGGAAGGCGAGAAACTTGAGAACAGAGGCCTATGCGCGGGCGCGTGATTTCTGGAGGGTGCGCTTGTCGCGAAGTCTGAGTTTGGAAATTTTAATCGGAAGGAAATTTTTATAATTTCTTGGGCTTTTGAGTGGGCTTTGTGTACACTATAAAAGGGAATTTTTTCATCAGAAGGAGGAGAGAGCCGCCACAACAATTACAGAGGAATCAGAGATTTGATCGTGACTTTTATATTATTCTGGAGCTTCATCGTGAAGAACGAAGACGGAGTTTGATCGACCGGACACGGCGTCGACGACGGATTTGATTTCTTACTTTTATTTTATTTTGAATATGTTTGAATTTATGAATTATTGTTTTATTCAGAATTTTATTATGAACTAAATTTTTAGAGTCTAGAGGTCGGAGGAACCTGGTGTAGACGCTTTCATGAATTCTTGATTTTATTGAATTGAGTTTCTTCTAGATTAATTGTTTTTTTCTAGAATTGATTGTCTTTTCAATTATCTGATCAATAATTGATTTGTAATATTTATTTGAAATCTGGCACTCGGGAGAGGAGATTTTGAATAGGACCAATAGAAAATACACTGTTAATTATTTATATCGCTCGGGAGAGTGTATAATTTTAACAGAGCTTTTAAAGAGAACATAGTTTTGAATTGATCACTGCAAGTAGATTCTTAATAGGGATATTGGAATTGAATTGTAGTTGATATATTTTATTCGGCACTCGGGAGAGGGAATAATACACGTAAGTGTTCTTGACTATTAATTCTTTGAAATTCATGAAGATTAATTAATTAGGATTGATTGTTGTTGACACCAGGTGAAATCTATACCTTTAGACCATTTTTCTCTGATTGATTTTAATCTGAAAGTTGTGTGTGTGTTATCGAAACTTCATTGATTATTTATTTTTATTGCAAAATTCTTGATTATTGATTTTCTAGATAAAGTTTGGACTATTTTAATTACAAGCACTAAGATTTTCATTTTACTCCCTGTGGGATCGATATCTGATTTTAATCACTTTACTAAAACTTGACACTCGTACACTTGCGAGGAATTTTCACAACACAAGTTTTCGGAAGTTCATCTCCTTTTCCAAGGAATAAGACGACAATCAAGACATCTCAACCGAAACCCAAAAGGATAAAACTGCTGTCAACGGTTCACACATCGCCCTCTCAAGTCATAGAGTAAAATACAGAAGTCTCAGCCTCTCTAAAACCAATTGCTCAGACAGACTTGACTTGTCAGCTGATATCCAAGCCAACTGATAGCACCACTGCTGTAGTCACACCAATCTTGGTGGCAGTCTCCTCTCCGTCAATTTGTGCAGCACCCTTATTCACTGATCCAATCATCAGATCCCAAGCTACTCCATCCAAAGGAATCACTCTTACTGAGCCATCAGTTTCAGCTATCGGCAACAAAAACACCATGACTGATGTTCAAGGAAAAGGCAAAGTCATTTTCATGCCTCCTCCAAAAGCTCAATCTGTAGCCAAAATGGAAGTACTACTCATCATCTCTGGCATACTCCGAGCAGTTCACTTCAGACTTCGAGAATTTGATGAGTGGGTCAACTATCGTCTCAACGTTTCATAAACTCAGATTTTGAACGAGGACAAGATGGAATACCTCTCAAAACTAGTGGACAAAATGTTCATTCTCACAGCTACCTCACATCTTGAGACCGCCCTCAGCAGACATAAGTTGTTAGATGTCCAACTCCGTGACAGTCTTGCTCGCTACATTCTCTACCAAAGAGAAAAGAATTTTCAACCAATGAGCAAAACATCCAAAGATGACAGTGAAGTCATTTTGCGTCTCAAACAATCAGTTGATGTTACCGACACCTTCTTACGTGAATATCAGCTGAAGCACTATATTCCTTAACCGACCGCCAAATACCTTCAAATGTATTGTACAGAAGTCACAGCAATGATTCCAATTATGTACTCTCATGATAACTCGGAACCACCTGACTTCATCTTCACCTCCGAGGAACAAGAGTTCATTGCAGCTCAAGATGAATCTCCTTTAGCTTATTCATCATTTGTCTCTACCTCTGAGGAACCTACAACATCATGTCCTCCCACTGGATCCGAATCTATACCGATCTCACCAATCACCACTATTGAAAATGATTCTCTTCCTGAGATACCACTTACCTCCGTCTCGGATGTTTTGAAGTCCTTATCGGATTTGGATGAAGTTCAGCTCACCACCTCACCTCATGAGATGCACTTAGCTGACTCTTCTCCAAACACTACTATTGAAGATAACCAACCTACTATTCCAGTCAGCAATGTTAATCAGGAAATCAGGGAAGTTTCACCATCCGCCTTCGATAGCACCATCATATTTGATGAACCCATCATCTCCTCCCCTGTTACAACTACTGTAGATGATCAAGAATTTACAATCGATGACTCAGAAGCTCACACTAGCAAACTTGTCACAACATCTTTTACTGAACAAGAATCTTCAAATTATGCCCTGGAACGTATTATAGAATATCTTCGTTCTACAACGCAAAGCCTCAGCAATCGCATTCAAGGACAAGATGCTGGTATTGCAAGCTCTAGATCTGACATAATGTCTCATCTTAATAGCTTATCTTCTGAGATCGGCAGATGCGACATTGAATTGAAGAAATACAAAGAACAAAATATTCGCGCCATGGATATTGTTGCAGAACAGGTGTCCCAAACTATTCGTCGCACTAATGAGCACACAACCGCAAAGATCTCAATTCTTCAAGCTGACTTGACTGCTCATATTGACTCCCGATTCCTTCCATGCCACCGTTGGTGCACAAATTGGAGAGATTATCTCTCATCTCAACCGTGGTGATGTCAAAAAAGGGGAAGTATGCAGAAAATCAGTTGATATTGAACGACAAAAGAAAGATATGCCAAAGCATAGGTAATATTTACTACACTTCAGCAGCGTAGGTGTAATTTTTTTATTGCGTTTTATCAATGATTGACTGTAACATGTTATGTATCAATGCAATTCATTTGTGCAATGAATTCATCTCGTAAATTCTATTCGCAATGATTTTCGGGGCCTAGGTTTTGTCATCACCATAAAGGGGGAAATTGTTGAATCCTAACTTTTGGTGATAACAAAACAACACTTCATTGCTATAGTTCGGCCGCCGTTTACATGTATAATAGGTGACAAAGAGTATTCTACTGTCTTCAACATATCAGCTGACAACGGAAGATATCAACCGGAATATGCAGTATCAGCTGATCTAAGCATTTCAACTGGTATCTGTCAACTGAGCTAAGCACATGGTAGTGCTTAGTCGTGTCGCGCCCAAATTAACCCAACTCGGATTAACTAAATGAACATGTAGTAGCGAGAGTAGGGATCGTTCCCACGAGGAAAGTGAAATTTATTGTGTTCTTAAAAATACTGGAATAAAATAAAAAGGGATTTTTGGATTTTACTAACTACTATGAAAAAATTAAAATAAGGAAGATCAATAAATTAACGAGACTTGGTATCGGTCAACTACACCCTTGAAATTATTAATTCGATCATCGATTCCCTAAAAATAATTAATTCACATTGAATATTCATCATTGAAAATTTAATTCCTGTTTCACCTTACTTTTAGTTAACTAGACTCCAGCGTTCTAAGTTAACCATTACCCCATAAATTAACCAAATACCAGCGATTAGATTTAAATCAACGGTAGCATTCAAATTAGTAAAGCTGATAAATCTAGACAACACATGCACCAGCGGATGTATTTAATCTAGTCAATTGTTGTTCCTACGATCTAACAAATTCAACATCAGAAAATATTAAACGCAGTTGCTTCACAAATCAGATGATTCAAACAATTACAGATTTGAATTCTAATTTAGCAATAGATTGTATAGCAAAATCCTAAGGTGATCAATCCTAAAATCTCACATACAATCATGACAATACATCCAAAACAACTCTTAATACGCAATTTGGAATTAAACAATAAAAAACTGAATCTCACAAATAAAATAACTCAAGGGTTCGTCTTCCTCAACCAAGTACTAAAACTTAGCCAACAATATTCATGAATTTCCTAGAAAAATTCATGAAAGAAAATTAAATCTAAGAAAAGAGAATAAACCTAGCCGCCAAGAGAATTCTTCAAGCTTTCTACCGTCCAAAGATCTTTCGAATTGATCAAAAGATAGTAATTTTCGAGTTATATGATGTATTTAAAGACTAGAGTCCCAAGAAAGTTTCCTAACTTAAAAAGATTTCTCGGAAAAGTCGGTGCACTCAATCCTATGAGTTGGTAGGATCGAGCGCGCAAAAAAACTCCAACATACTGCCTTGCACTTTCTTGTCGGAGCGCTAGGGCGCACGAGTTCGCAGGATCGAGGACGACTTTTTTCTAGCAAGCAGCAATTTTGAAAAATTCATATCCGGAGATCTAACCGTCGGATTGAGCTGAAATTTGAACAGCTGCTTCAAAACATCTTGAACTTAATTTTGAACAGTGGAGATTGGATTTGAAATTCTCTAAAATTAAAAATGATTTTCTGATCATTGCTGCTTTGTAATTCTTTTCTTATCTCGACTCTTTCTTCCATCTTTAGCTCCATTTCTTCTCTTTTCCTATATCAAATCACATACCATGATTAGGAACTATAACATGAATTTATCCAATAAAAATACACCTAATCATCACAAATTAACTCAATAAAAACATAGGAAAATACCATCACATCAAACTCCCCCTACTTAAACCTTGCTCGCCCTCGAGCAACACAAAACCAAAAATAAGCTCGAACTCATAATCCATAACAAAAATAACCATGACCTTCACATTTGTGCCTCAGGAATAAACTCAATGCATGATCAAGAAAGGCGCTAAAATGCAAACAACGGAATAAGTTCAATATCCAGACACTTCAACTAGAGATATAGCCCAGAACGTGTGTGTGTATGTTTGGTCATTAATAAGTGTCATGCACACTTCACAGATCCATTCAATGTAAAACCCCACAATAGCTCAAGTTGCACACCAACAAATCAAATTAAACCATTGAGAAATATTATAGTCTTTTCACTTGTTCGAGTAATTGCACCCGGTTATCCTCAACTCCGTAAATTATTCTCCATATTTAGCTCTTGGAATTTATAGGACTAGAATTTCAATCCTCTTCCAATGCCTCCCCTCACCTTACTAACTCCTTTCTTTACTTTTTTTTTTCCTTTTTGTTTTTTCGAATAAGCTCAAAAGGGAGTTTGATAGGCTAGTGACTTCCTAAGACTATCACAACGCTCACATGACCTTTACCATATACATTTCACTAGCCATGACTCATGCGTGCTAAAGAATATTCAAGAACCATATCAAAGTCTAATTTGCATTGGATATCAAAGTGTTCCAAGGTTAACAAATAATCTATTTTCAAAAGCATGCATGTCATCAATTAGATATCATCATGGGCTAGTGAATTTCAACAGTCAAATTCATCACAAACTATGAGCTCTAAATTTTTTTCTTTTTTTCAAAAAAAAGGCTAAATTCTCTCAATGAATGGCTAAGTCTCTCCCCCATACTTAAAATCTTATATTTTCCCCAATGTAACAAAAATGCAAAACAAAAACAAAAAAAAAACTAAGAAAGAAAAGAAATACTCCCCTTGGGTTGCCTCCAAAGCAGCCCCTCTGTTTACAGTCGTCGGCCCAACTGTATGCTTCAGTTCCTCAAGGTGGTTCATATTTAGTTCCCTTGTCCACCTTTACCCACCTGAGAAATTTTCCAGTTAATTTTGTCCCATGCTTCCTCTTCTTAGATTTCTTGGGGATTCCTTTTGATCAATCCGGAGGAAGTTTTGGCTCCGTTTTAGGTACCTGCAAATCAGAGAGAAAAATTTCAGCAATAGAATTTTTAGCAGGTTGTGCAATAACTTCCTTCAACTTATCCTCATTCACATCCTTCGTGTGTTCTTGTGACAAGTGATCATTGATTTCAATATTATTAACAACACTTTCACAGCCAGGAATTTTCAAGGTATCAAAAATATTGAACTTAACAATCTCTCCATCAAACTCCATAGTGAGAGTGTCATTGTTAACATCTATAATGGACTTCGACGTTTTCCAAAATGGTATTTCTAGAAAAATTGCACTATTCAAATCATTATTTTTCATATCAAGTACACAGAAATCAGCAGGAAAAACCAAGTTACCAACTTGCACAAAAACATCCTCTAACACACCTCTAGGATGAATAGTAGATCTATCAGCCATTTGGATAACAATTTCAGTTTTATTTAAAGGCCCTAAATTTAAGGAAGCATAAACAGAGTATGACATGACATTAATCGATGCTCCTAAATCTAGCATGGTCGTTTCAAGCTGAACATCTCCTATTTTACAAGAAATCGAAAACATACCAGGATCCTTGCATTTTTCAGGTGCCTTCCTCAGAATGACAGCAGAAACCTGTTCTCCTAATTTAACTTTCTGACACCCCTTCAGTTTTTGTTTTCTCTTTACAGTACACAAATCTTTCAAAACTTTAGCATAGCGAGGTACTTGTTTGATAGCATCTAACAAAGGAATATTGACCTCACATCTACGAAAAACTTCATACAACCCCTTATTTGCTTCATCCTTCCTAGACTCTTTCAATGCTAAGGGAAAAGGGGCTACTGGTTTATACTCAGAAAGACGAGGAAACTTACCTCTTGGTGCTTCTTGAATTATCTCATCCTCCTCTACCTTGGATTTCTCTTCATACCAGTTCTGTACTGGTTCTTTCACCACCTTCTCATGAACCTTCAACTCTCTTCCACTCCTCAAGGTGATTGCTCTCACATTCTCATTTGGATTCACCACTGTCTGTGATGGTAAGTTGTTCGAATTCAGTGCCTTCAACCTGTTAACTGTGGTTGCCAACTGCCCTACATGAGTGTTCAAATGTTGGATACTTGCTCGAGTTTCCTGTTGAAAAGTTACAGTATTAGTAGCAAGATCCTTAACAATGTTTTCTAAAAACTCACCAGGAGTTGAAATTTGCGGATGCTGCTGTTGTGGATGATATGGTGGTTTGTAAGCTTGAGTATTCGGTTGCACCTGAGGTGCAGGCTGATTCATCGGAGGATTTCCGTATCTAAAATTGGGATGATCCTTCCAACATGGATTGAAAGTATTCGAGTAAAGATCATAATTTTGCTGTGGTTGCCAGGAAAATCCTCCTACTGCATTGACTTGTTCAGTAGATTCCACTTGAAGTGTGTGACACATGTCAGTTGCATGTCCCATTCCAGCACAAATTCCAAATTTTGTCACATTTTGTCCATTCCCTACAGCCATTTGTCGCACAAGAGACGTCAATTAAATCAATTGTTGTTCAAGGGATGAAACATTTACCTCGTTTCCCTATTTGGGTGCTGGATTACTCCTATTGGTGCCAAATTGCTGAGAATTGGCAGCCATGTTCTCAATTAAATTCCTCGCTTGTACCGGAGTTTTATCCATAAAAACTCATTCACTGACTGCATCTAGCATAATTCTGTCATGAGGCAACAAACCTTCATAGCACAATTGAATTAATTGGTTTTCACTTATCTGATGTTGCGGACAGCTAGCACAAAGCTTTTTGAACCGCTCCCAGTATTCATGAAGTGATTCCCCTGTGTATTGCTTTATCCCATAGATTTCCTTCCTGATATTTGCGGCTCTAGAAGCTGGGAAATATTTTTCCAGAAAGATTCTTTTCATCTCCGTCCAAGTCGTGATAGAACCAGAGGGTAAGTAGTATAGCCAATCCTTAGCAGCACTCTTCAAAGATAAAGGAAAGGCCCTCAGTTGCATTTGCTCCTCTGTCACTCCATGGGGCTTCATACTTGTGCAAACCACATGGAATTCCATCAAGTGTTTGTTTGGGTCTTCACCTGCAAGACCATGAAAAGAAAGCAATAAATGTATGAGTCCAGATTTAAGCTCAAAAGTAGCATTATTTTCTAGAGTAGAAAAAGTAATGCATAAGGGTTGTTGGTTTGGATCAGGAGTGCCCAATTGTCTAAGGCTCATATTCGCGTTGGCAGCCATCTCTTCCTCAGGAATTTCAGTCCGTAGCTCGTCCTTTTCTTGTTTCCTACGAGCCTCCTTCCTTCTTCTATGGAGTGTTCTCTCTATCTCTGAATCGTTGGGGAATTCTTCTTCAGAAGATTCTCCTGTAAGAAATAACAAACCCGAGAAGCACTGGGGAAATAATATAAAATAAAAATAAAAACAAGAACACAAATAAACTAAACGCCTTCCCTGGCAACGACGCCAAAATTTGGTAGTGCTTAGTCGTGTCGCGCCCAAATTAACCCAATTCGGATTAACTAAATGAACATGTAGTAGCGAGAGTAGGAATATTTCCCATGAGGAAAATGAAATTTATTGTGTTCTTAAAAATACTGGAATAAAATAAAAAGGGATTTTTGGATTTTACTAACTACTATGCAAAAATTAAAATAAGGAAGATCAATAAATTAACGAGACTTGGTATCGGTCGACTACACCCTTGAAATTATTAATTCAATCATCGATTCCCTAAAAATAATTAATTCACATTGAATATTCATTATTGAAAATTTAATTCCTGTTTCACCTTACTTTTAGTTAACTAGACTCCAGCGTTCTAAGTTAACCATTACCCCATAAATTAACCCAATACCAGCGATTAGATTTAAATCCACGGTAACATTCAAATGAGTAAAACTGATGAATCTAGACAACACATGCACCAGCGGATGTATTTAATCTATTCAATTGTTGTTCCTACGATTTAACAAATTCAACAGCAGAAAATTTTTAAATGCAGTTGCTTCACAAATCAGATGATTCAAACAATGACAGATTTGAATTCTAATTTAGCAATAGATTGTATAGCAAAATCCTAAGGTGATCAATCCTAAAATCTCACATACAAGCATGACAATAAATCCAAAACAACTCTTAATACGCAATTTGGAATTAAACAATAGAAAACTGAATCTCACAAATAAAATAACTCAAGGGTTCGTCTTCGTCAACCAAGTACTAAAACTTAGCCAACAATATTCATGAATTTCCTAGAAAAATTCATGAAAGAAAATTAAATCTAAGAAAAGAGAATAAACCTAGCCGCCAAGAGAATTCTTCAAGCTTTCTACCATCCAAAGATCTTCCGAATTGATCAAAAGATAGTAATTTTCGAGTTATATGATGTATTTAAAGACTAGAGTCCCAAGAAAGTTTCCTAACTTAAAAATATTTCTCGGAAAAGTCAATGCGCTTGATCCTATGAGTTGGTAGGATCGAGCGCGCAAAAAAACTCCAACATACTGCCTTGCACTTTCTTGTAGGCGCGCTAGGGCGCACGAGTTCGCAGGATCGAGTACGATTTTTTTCCAGCGAACAGCGATTTTGAAAATTTTATATCCAGAGATCTAACCGTTGGATTAAGTTGAAATTTATACAGCTGCTTTAACTCATATTAAAATTTATTCTGAACGTTGGAGATTGGATTTGAATATTTTTAAAATTAAATATGATTTTCTGATAATTGCTACTTTGTAATTCTTCTCTTATCTCGACTCTTTCTTCCATCTTTAGCTCCATTTCTTCTCTTTTCCTATATCAAATAACATACCATTATTAGGAACTATAACATGAATTTAGCCAATACAAATACACCTAATCATCACAAATTAACTCAATAAAACATAGGAAAATACCATTACATCAGCACATCAACCGACTATTGCTCAACTAATTTGAACTGAGCTCATAAGCTGCTATATATCTGCCGAATTCAAAAGTCACAAATTCCCATTATCGGATAGTTTACAAGACAACTCAAATGCAAAGGACGAAGCATTTAAGGAGTCTTTTGATAAAGCCAGAAAAGCCATAAATAGCATTTAATGTCGAGACACATTGAATAGAAAATTTAAGGCACTTCGAGTACAGATACTTCAAAAGATAAAGTCATTTCACAAATCAAGGAATGATATTTAACACTCAAGATGTTTCCTACTATTGTCAAAAATAAAAAGACGTTGGAGAAACTGATATAAATATGAGAGCTCATCAAGAAGAAAAATAAGAACAACGTCCATAAAAAGATTTGTATACTTGAGCACTTGATACTACTCTGAATACTCGACTGCTCACTTAACCCTTCTCGTCAAAAGAACATCTGATCTATCAAAGATATCTACTCAAAGGGTTACTCAGATCCAAGCTATTGTTTGAAGAACACTCATTGCTACAAGGATTTGAGAATCTAGGTTTTTAAGCAGCTTAGACATTTATCATCATCAACTAAAGAAAAGTTTGATAAGAACTTGAGATCTTATCAGTGTAAATCTAGGAGTTCCATCTTAGGCGATTGATAAGTCCTAACTTGGATCGGGTGTATTACAAGACATTGTAGTAAGCAAAGTACGAAGGGGTGACGTAGGAGTTTGATCTCCAAACATCCATAAACATATCTGTGTTCATTTACTCTACTGCATTACACTACTCTCCATATTTATCACCTAGCTTAGTGAGAACTGTTTCCGCACTAATTAAAGTAGTTCTTATTTATCTAGGAAGCTAATAGAAAAAATTGGTTGAGTGAACTAACATTTGCTCAATCACAGTGCCTTTTAAAGTAAAATTTTATAAGTGTGTATTCACCCCCCTCTACACACATATTAGATCCCCAACAATGTCTCAAACGCTTCTCAAAGTTCACTGCTCATCAAGCCCATGAAAATCCAAGATCTATCCTAATTTTGAGCAAGAAGTGCAGCAGATCTCGTACCTTTTTCTGATCAATTTTGAATCACATCAGTTGCTGAATTTATGTCCAAGAATCGATCGAAGATCCGTTGGCCAAGGTCGAGTAGATACTAAAACTTTTGAGCATCAAATTCTGCACAAGATTGAAAATTTTAAAGTCTTTATGTTCGATCATTCCAGCAAGCTTGATTCAAGAAAAAACATGTAAGTGGGCTCTTATACTTCTTTTGTGTGATATAAGTTTCTACACTTATATTTATTATTGAGTGAGTTAAGCTTTATAAAATAAATTAAGTATGCTTTTAAAATTCGATCGGAATGATACGTGTATTCATTTAAATTGTATATGTTATTTGTTGGCTATTATTTATAGTATTTGAAGCATGTTAGAGTTATTTGGATTGCACTGTTAAGAATCGATTTAGAAATGGTTAAGGAATTTCCGATAATTTGGTATGATATGACCCTGATGTGGTGATTTATAATAACCATTCCTTTGGCCTCGCCCCTTAGAGGAGTAACATATAAGGGACTGATCAGTAAGCCACATAAAATGGGATAATTATCAGTGCAATGTTTGCTTCGTATTTGTGTCAGATTCAACATGCTTAGTTTGTTTCGATGTTATAATACGTACATGTGTATATGTAAATATATTTTGGTGTTTATAATGCTCGATTGGCCCACACTTGTTGAGTGTTTTCCAAAATACTCACCCCTTTACTCTCTCCCCAGATAAGAATAAAGATGAGTTAGAAGACGAGGAACAAAATATGTTCTGGGGCTGGTGAGGACGAATTAGTTCAAGTTGGAGAAATATTTTTACTTTAAATTTCAGTTTCGCTTCTGCATTGTCGCACTTGTGTTTTTCTATGTAAAAACAGTTATGGTTTATAAAATAGACTGGTTGTTGGCAAGTTTGTACTATAAGGCTTGTTGTTTCAATGTTAAATTGTTAAACAACGTTGATGTCAACTAGACCCGGTTTTGAGATGTGACATTTAAGTGGTATCAGAGACACCAGGTTCCATAATCCGGATGGGAGGAACTTCTTACTGAAAAAAAAAATTCAGTTGTTTAGAATTAGCCCTAGTTCAGATAGACTAGCTGGAAAAATGACTAGTGGGGAGAGAAAGAATCTGATAAGACAAAATAACTGACTGATGGAATAGATTTTTTGAGACTAATCGGACACTAGAATGAACTTAAGTTTTGACTTTCAATGTGTTATGGGACGTGCAAGTACTCAAATCAAGTTAGCTACAACCCAACACCAGTTAGCGCAAAGAACGCACATTAAGAAGAGCCAATAGAAGTAGAAATGCCTGAAATACAACAGACTAAGCTTATCCCCAAAAGGAGGAACTTTAATTCATAGATATCTCATACAATATCTTGTGTTTAGCTAAGGGAAACCAATTAAGGATGATTCTAGTCAAGAGAACCTCAGTTAAAGGAATTTAGGTTTTAACTATCCAACTCTCAAAAAATATGTTTTATGATATATTTTGAGAATAATACAACTATTAGTGATACATCTAATAGGAATTTGGCATGTAAATCTCATAGACAAAATTAAGAAAAGTCTCGCTTAAGGAAACATGTCGAGAGGATGGTTTTAGATAATTTGATAGAATCGCGTAAGATTTATGTAAATTGGGTTCAATTAGTAGAGTTAAAAAAAAACTTGTTGAGATTATTTTGGGTTTAAATAAGATCAGATACATATTAGTTTATTAGTATTTTTTTAAAAGAAAAAAATTCATCTTTCTGAAGTTATTTTTCCCTCTCTATTAACCTATTAAATTGATTTCTCTTTTGACCTTGCACAATGTTTAGACATTGCATATGTCCATATCATATTTTGTATATAATTATTTTTTTTTTCATTTTTTTTCGCCACCGATTATACATTTTGAGTAACACTTCCATTTTTCCTACCATCATTATTTATCTTGATCTAATAATTCAGTTTGACAATTTCATTATTTTTAGATTTTTTGTTTCAGTTTACATAAATAATTTCAGTTTTACCTTTGATATTCATAACAAAATTTGCTACTTTTCGACTTGCATTTTTTTAGAATATTTCCCTTTTGATTGTTATTATTTTACCTAACCATGTTATCCAGTCATATGATAAATTTTATATAATTATCAGCCTCAACTGTTTGCTAATATATTTTTTCACTCATAGTCTAGATAACCCAATTTTTTTTATTATTAAATATATTTATCATCCTAATTTTTTTTTTTTGATTGGGTTATTCTTGCATTTTGTTTTAGCTACAAAGTTTTGTAGATCGTTATTCAACTAGATTTATCTCCTCACAATTGACTACGTTTTTGACGTAGCTGATTCAGTTGTTTAACCTATATGGTTAATTTTTTTTAATAATTCACTTGTCTGACCTTTCAGAGTCGCTGCCCGTATACATGATAAAATCTATAACGCACTTCTATTATCCAAATCATTTTACTTAGTTTCCATAATCATATTCGTTATACTAAGAAATTAATTTTTATTTCTTTTCTATCATTAATTTGTTTCTGATATCAAAATCCTTGGTTTATGATGACATAATCATAAATACAATCAATATTTTTTTCTTATTATTCCATGATGGAAAATCTATTCAATTCCATTCCATCCCATCAGTATCACTTCTGAATACTAATATTCAAAAGTTTATATTAGAATCCATTAATATTTTAAGTGTAGGTTAGGAAACAAGGTTACATATTAGTTTTAGAGTAGTATATAAAAATGCCAATTCAAAATTTACAAAATAGGTAAATCATAGTTTTATTTAGTTTAAGTTAAGACCATATTATTCAGATAGAAGAAGTACTAATAAGAACGAACGTTAGTTCAATGAAGCAAAGAGCTCGATTGAGATTCTGATCCAACAGATGTTAAGTGCCAACCTCGCATCAACTTCAAATCAAGATTTGATATATTACAAATTTCAAAGAGTTTCCAACAAGAGATGGTTTCTATGGTGAAACTTAGCGTTTTATATCAACCGCAATTCAATGGGAATACTGGGATACATTTATACCATCGAGAGTATACTACTATCATGAGACTATATTTCGACGCAATAGGAGTAGAATGAAGAAATACTCCACTAATATTGTTGCTAGATGCCAAATGTTTGGACAAACTAATTTAGAATTCAAAGTCTCAGAGAACTTCATCAACAACTAGAACTCGTGAGATGAAAATGAGAACATATTTTCTTATAGTACTTTCCCAAAGTAAAGACCAAGTCAGTGGTGATCATTGATAGACTCACAAAAATTCGTGCATTGTTCACATGAATTAATTCTAGACAAATCGGCACAAGATCTTGAAATTACGAGGAATCCTGACAATCATACTATCCTATTGAGATTAGAGTCAAATTCTTGACACTGGACCACTCGTGATTAAAGGAAACTCGAATGAATATTTGAAGTATGAAAAAATTCCAATTTGAATATTGGATACCAAGGATCAAGTTCTGAGACAAAGAACCATTCCGTACATGTACAATGGTCTAACTAAACTGAAAGAGAGGCCACATGGGAACTTGAGGAGAGATGCACAAACTATACCTCTTTTTTTTTTAAGTTCAAATCAACCAAAGTTTCGAGGAAGAAACTTTCAATAAGGTGGGTGGGATGTGAAGATCCCAATTTTGAGAGCCTTAAATGGCCGATTACATCAAGAATCAAATGCACAATAATTTTGATATGCAAAAAGTCACATGTAACAGCCATTTTAATGGGTTTTATGGCCATAAAAATGCTGATTATGGTCATTGATGCGAGGCCTTTCAGCTCACCTTGAATCCTATAAGTAGTTGTAGCCCTCTCAATTGTAAAGGAAATAACGTCCAAGAAAGCATTTCTAAGTCCATTGTCCAGATTTTTTTCACCACACCAAAGGACTTCTGAATATAATCTTCACCGTTCACAATATGCCTTTTTTATGTTATACATATGTGTTCCAAGTTTCATCTCAATCCAACGATTATATTTCAGTCAACCGCCTTCTCAAGAAACCTGCACAGTTTTTATGCGATAAGATATCAGCTTCATTGCGTCCGGGGACCAATACAAATGGCAACCAAATCCAATCTTCACCGTTCAGAATTCATCTCACGACCTGAGAAAACGTTTTGAGAAAATTTCAAAGTCGATCCAATGGTTCAACACGTCTCAAACGCTTCAGAAAGTTTACTGTTAATCAATCCTATGCAAATCCAAGATCTATCCTAATTTTGAGCAAGAAGTGCAGCAGATCTCGTACCTTTTTCTGATAAATTTCGAAGCACGTCAGTAGCTGAATTTATGTCTAATAATAGATCGAAGATCCATTGGCCAACGCCGAGTAGATACTACAACTTTTGAGCATCGAATTCTGCACAAGATCTAGAATTTTAAAGTCTTTATGTTCGATCATTCTAGCAAGTTTGATTCAAGAAAAACATGTAAGTTGGCTTTTATACTTATTTTGTGTGATATAAGTTTCTACACTTATATTTATTATTGAGTGAGTTAAGCTTTATAAAATAAATTAAATATGCTTTTTAAAATTCGATCGACATGATACGTATATTAATTTCAATTTAATATGCTATTTGTTGGCTATGCATTATAATATTTGAATCATGTTATAGAGTTATTTGGATTGCACTGTTAAGAGTCAATTTATAAATGATTAAGGAATTTTTTATAATTTGATTTCATATGGCCCTGATGCGGTCTGCTATAATAACCGGTCCTTTGGCCTCGCCCCTTAGAGGAGTAACATATAGTGGACTGATCAGTAAACCACGAAAAATGAGATAATTATCAGTGCAATATTTGCTTCGTATTTGTGTCAGATTCAGCATGCTTAATTTGTTTCGATATTATAATATGTACATGTGTATATGTAAATATATTTTGGTGTTTATCATTCTCGATCGGCCCCCACTTGATGAGTGTTTATCTAATTACTCGCCCCTTTACTTTCTCTCCCTAAATAAGAATGAAGATGAGTTAGAAGACGAGGAACAAAATATGTTCTGGGGCTGGTGAGGATGGATCAGTTAAAGTTGAAGAAATATTTTTACATTAAATTTTAGTTTTGCTTCCGCATTGTCGCACTTGTGTTTTTTTATATAAAAACATTTATTGTTTATGAAATAGACTGATTTTTGGCAAGTTTGTACTACGATGCTTATTGTTTCAATGTTAAATTGTTAAACAACACCGATGTCAACTAAACCCGATTTCGGTGCGTGAAATTTAAGTGAAAATGTGATACCCGAGACTTGTAAATTATTTTATCTATTAGTGAAAAAAAATTAAAATTAGATTATAGTTTATTTCTGATTAATATATATTATGTTTTAGTTGATTTGTTCCAAATTGTCTTTATTTTTTGGTCAATCATAATATATACATGCTTGTTGCTAACGTATTATAATTATTAATAACGTAATTAATTAGTTTTTTTTAAAAAAATAATCATAAGTGTATCTTTGAAATTCCTAACTCTAAATAAGCATGAAACCCACGTTCAAGCTCTACATTTGTGTCAGTTAAATTATATTCTTTCTTCAAAAGTATATGAAACTCATTTTCTCTGTGAATTAACATTTTTTTGGGTATTTAATATATAAATATTATTATTGTAACTCCTTTTCATAAATTCCTTTCAATGCGATAATAATTTATCCTAATTAATTTGTTAACCTTTCATGTCTCTTGTCTTATGTATATAAATCCTCCCAACCCACTTTCACTTTTCTTACAAAAAGAGTAGAGAGGAAAGCCTTCTAATATTTTTTGGTCAGCATCTTGATTATTCAAGGATATCCAAACTCATTTTCTCCCAAGTGTTCTTGCCACCTCAAACTTATTCTCTTCCATACTAGTATCTGCTCTTTATTTTTGTTAGATTAGAGTAGAAACATAAGAACTGAAAACCACTAGAAATAATAATATCTCAAGTGGATGCATTGGATAATGTGTACTTTTGAATATTTAAGGATTCTTGAAGTATATAATTCTTAAGCTATGCCATGAGGTTGATGATAGAGGATGATCCACAACATTTTCCACTATATAAATCTGAGATCGAGGTAAGTCGGCTTATGTATATATTGTTTTAAAACATTTGGTTACTGTCTATTTTCGAAAACTCGATCGACATATTTTATACTTGTTTCCATGCTTCTTTGAATCTATTCGTTCCTTCGACACTTGATGTAATATTCGAAAGCATGTTTGAATTATTTTAAATGCACTACAATGATTTGAGTTAAAAGTGGCTAAAGAAATTCCGATGATTTGATTTGATATGACCCTGATGCGGTGGGTTATAATAATTGTTCTTTTGACCTCGCCCATTAAAGGAGTAACATATAGGGGACTCATCAGTAAACCATGGAAAATGAGATGATTTTCAGTGCTATTTTTGCTTGTTTGTTTGTATTAGATTCAATATTCTTGTATACGTATATATGTAAAATATATCTTTGGTATTTGTTATGCTCGATTGACCCCCACTTGCTGAGTGTTTTCCAAAACACTCACCCCCTTACTTCCTTCCCCAGATAACAATGAAGAAGAACATGAAGAGGAAGAGCTTAACTAATATTGGACTGATGAGAAAGGATAAATTTAGAAGTGCTGCTATTATTTGAGTTTTTTTTATCCCTGTGATGATAAGTTTTAGCTTTCGCTGATGTATTTGGTTTATGATTTTCTTTATGGGATGTAAGAACAAATTTTGTTATGAAATAATATATTGATTTTTGGTTAAAGTGTGTACTATGAGGCTTGTTGTTTTTTTAATGTTAGTTAAAAATAATGCTGTTGTCAACCAACCCCAGTTTCGGGGCGTCACACCCAATGGGATCTATCTTTCGGTACATATATTTCATATTTTATCGTGTGTGCGTGTGCGTGTGTGTGTGTACTACGTGCGTGTGAGTGAATGTGTGCGTGAGTGTATGTACAGTGCATGTGTGTGTACTGTGTTCCCCTGTATGTCTGTGAGTGTGCATATGCATGAGTGTGTGTATGCGTGTGTACTGTGTGTCCATGAGTGTGTGTATCAGTGTGTGTATGTGTGTGTGTATGTGTGTGAGAAAGAGTTAGTACTATTCGTGAGAGAGAGAGAGAGAGAGAGAGAGTGTGTGTGTGTGTGAATATGTGCATGTGCGTGTCAGTGTATGTACGTATGTGTATTGTGTGCATGAATGTGTGTACTGTGTGCATGTGAGTGTGTGTATTAGTTTGTGCATGCGTGTGTGTGTGTGAATAGTGTGTATGTTTGTGTAAGGGGATGGTTTTTTATTGACGTCCGATTCAAATATTTGATAATTGTTGTATATTTGATGTAGGTTCAAAAGTTGCATTGATTTGAGAAATCAGTTGGAATTTCAGAAGTTTGCCTAGTAACTTTCAAAAATTCATATTTATAGTTTATTAATTTTCCATAACTACGTAGTACGATTTGAACTTTTCCATGTTCGATGCCTTCAAATCGTTAACTAATAAGAATTAATGGGTCGAATTCTAGATATAAATTACAAAGTTTGGAAATTCGAGGACTAGTGGTCGCTCAAATAGTAGTTTAGAATATTTTGAGAAATTTATTATTTATTTATCGAGGCATGTCAGGTCTATTACATTTTTAGATTGTATATGTTGTCATTGTGCCTGGTCGGCACACGTTAATATATGTGATGTTGTTGAGAAAAGTGTTGGATTATGGTTGAGTACTTTAATTATTCACGTATGACATATTTACTGGGAGGTCATGTCGAAATTTTTTACGACACAGTGAAAACATTTAACTTAATTTTCGCTATTTATTACATGGTATTTATAATATAATTTTCTGATCATGTGTATTTGTATTCATACTCATCATATATTAATATATTATTTTTCATATAAAATTTTTAATCCCCTGCATTATTCTCTCAAATAACTAAAACTGTGATTGTACTAGTATTAAATAATATATGGATATATACCAACGTTGGATCGAGCTCCGATCATTCTCCTCCCACATAGCCGAATCGTCGTTTAGAGATTTGACCTTAACATGGAGAGTAAGTTTACATTAGTTAATTCATTATGAACAAAGACACATCTTCTATAAATAAACTATTATGAAATTATACTTAGTTTTCTTTCGAAAAAAACGGTGTTGCATTCATTAAGAAACAATTCAAGCACTAAATATGTGAATCTAGCCATTCGTGGACGTACATTAGCAACGACCAGCGTACGTGGTATTTGGAGCAGTTTATAGTATGGTATTTCTCCACGAATATACTTTTTTTTTTATCTCATATTGTTTGCTATTTTTCATGGTTAAGGTGTTTCTTATCTTTCTTAAATAATGCAGGTGCATTACAGATAGGATGAGTGGTACGAGGCACAGATCAAAGATATTTGGTAAACCAAATGTGCTAGTATCTATTGCCTGACATTGCATGAGTGGCGTGCTCATGGAAATGTGCCGCATACGAATGATCCGACTGTTTGAGGAACATTGCTCGCACATTGGAAAATTGATAAATGGAAGACCTCTGCGGTGAGGTACAAAGAGAATAACATAGCGAGCCTGCTGGACTTGGGACTGGTACGATTAATCACGTTGGCGGATCAAAGCCCTATGTCATGCACACTGCAAAACTGGTAAAAATGTAAATCAATAAGTAATATAAAAGTTCATTTTAAATACTCTCATTCAATGTACATATAACGTAATTATGTATGCATACATACAATGCATCATTAGGTACTTAACAGACAACCCATTAGTTGGGAGATATTTTTGAAGACGCACAGACGACCAGATGTGATATTTTCTGATGAGAGATCTAAATTGATAAATACACGACATTGTTTTCATTTATCTCAAAGTTCTATTAATTTTTTAAAATCTTTATCTTTAAATTTGATGTCCAATTTTTTTTGAACATTGCAACTGTTCGTGAAATAGGAGGAGATGGAACCGAAGACACACGCGCACAAGGCAAGAGCACATATATTGGGAAATCCACATATGACCGTGATGATGATGATGGCTGCGACGTTGACGGCAACGACGAGACATAGGCACTTGATTTCTCAGAATTTTTGTCGTAACACTTGTGGACGATGAATAAAATTGTGTGTATTATAAATTGGGAAAATTGCATATATCACCCTTGTGAAATTTCGTGTTAGCTAATAACCCCCTGTGAAAATTTTTTAAGGCAATAACCCCCTGTGATTCTAGATTTGTAGCATACACACCCTTTTCAGCTAAAAAATGACGAAAATACCCCTACATAAAATAAATGATAAATTAAATAGTTCATAAAAGTCGAGGGCATTTTCGTCATTTTTTAGCCAGAAGGGGTGTGTATGCTACAAATCTAGAATCACAGGGGGTTATTAGCTTAAAAAATTTTCACAGGGGGTTATTAGCTAACACGGAATTTCATAAGGGTGATATATGCAATTTTCCCTTTATAAATTTGATTGTTATACTATGATTTTTTGCATAAATTTTGTGCATTTTAATTAGTATTTTAGTATTAATAAAATAGCGTAGTGTATTTTTTTAATTATAAAAATTAAAATTTAAACACAAAATTTAAAATAAATAAATAATAGATAATATTCTGAAAATATTCTTTTTAGTTTAAAATTTAGAGTTAATGTGTTGGAGATTGATTTTGAATTTGATGCAGGAATTACATTGTTTTAAAAGTAGTGTAGCACCAAGATAACGTAATGGATTGAAGATGAATAAGACACACAAAATCTTGCAAGAAAAAGCGTGTATAAATTTTTGGGAAAATTGCATATATTACCCTTGTGAAATCCCGTGTTTGCTGATAACCCCATATGAAAGTTTTTTAAGCTAACTCTGTGAGATTCTAGATATGTAGCAAACAAACCTTTACAGCTAAAAAATGACGAAAATATCCCTACTTAAAAAAAATGATTAAATTAATTTTTTTTATAATTTTATATTTAATTGAATAAAAAAATCAAATTTTAGTTAAACAACTATGAAACTTATATATAATTATTTTATATTAATATTTTCATTTTTTTAATCTGAGGTATTTCCATCATATTTTCATTATTTTTAGCTAAAAAGGGTGTGCATGATACATATCTAAAATCACAAGGAGTTATTAGCTTAAAAAATTTTCATAGGAGGTTATCAGCAAACTTGGGATTACACAGGGGTAATATATGCGATTTCTCCATTTATTTAATTAAATTTAAATTTAAATTTAAATTTAGAATTCATTAAATTTCTGAGTCATGTCAGTTCAAAGATTAAAGATTATCATTTGACGGCTGGGTCAACCCCGAAAGTTCCGAGTTGCAATTTTTTTTTTGTTTGGAAAGCATTCCGAGTTGCAATTTTCTATCATAACGTGTTGCAATATTAAAACGAAATTTACAAAAATACATCATAATAATAAAATTAAAAAAATATATAATTGTCGTTTACATAGTCCGAGCCCAAAGTCATTTTCACTCACTCACCATATCCAACAAAACAAATATATTTTAGTTATATTTTTTGCAATTTGCCAAAAATATATTATTATGATGTATTCTTGTAAATTTCGTTTTAGTATTGCAACACGCTATGACAGAAAATTACAACTAGGAAGATTTTTGAATCAAAATAAAAAGAATAGACATGTACTCTCAAATTGTATTTTCGGTTATTTTATAGCAAACAACAAAAAAAATTTTCCCCATAAACCAATAAAAAGAGAATGGAAATTATTTTCTAATACATAAAATTTTAATTTTCCATTAGAAAAACATAATCAGGCCTAGCTTACGTCCCCTTGTGTATATATAAGTCGAACTCGAGGGATCGAGAGATTGAGACGAGAGAATATAAAAAGTGAAAACAAATTTAAATGTAATTATAAAATATCAGTATAATTTTTAAAATAGAAAATATAATAAATCCCTTAAAAAAAACCATGGAGGTTAGCTTTATAGTCGTGCTCATATTCGTCAACTTGGGGGCAGACAGGTTGTGAGAAATAATTTTCCACGTAAATTATTATTGGGTTTCGTTGGTTTAGATCTCTTCAAGACTTCAATTATAAACATCGCCACACGTTGACGTGAATATTTTGTCATTTAAAAAAACTACTAGATATTCACAAGATCGAATGTGTCATGAACTTTTATCATATTTAACGACTCTAACTCATATTTGACTCGTTAATAGGGATTGTTTAGCAATCTCACCAAGCAAATTATTGAGCTCAAGTTTGATTTTTATTTGAGATCTTTAAAGATAGAACTTATCTCATGCACCTATAACCAATTTACAAACTTCGCAAATATATATATTAGTTGCGAAGTTTGTAAATTTATTTATGAAAACATTTATCTTTTTGGTCCGAATTTAGAATTAATTTATAAATGCAGGAGATCAGTTTCTATCTTTAAAGATCTCAAATAAAAATCATATATATATATATATAGAGTTTTGTTATGCTGCTCACCTCCCGTGCCCACCTATGAGGTGACATTCATCCATTGGATGAACCATTTGTATATGATTCATCTCATCCATTGGATGATTGCCACCTCATGGTGGGCATGGAGGTGGACACGGGAGGTGAGCAACATAGAAAAACTTTATATATATATATATATATATATATATATATATATACAGTCATGATCCACTGCACACCAGTGTGCAGAGATTTTGTGTGCACCGCGGGATGTTCGCGCGAACATCTAAAAAAAAAATCAGATGTTCGCGAGAACATCTTAGATGTTCACGCGAACATCACAGGGTGCACACAAAATTCCTGCACACTGGCGTGCAGAGGAACAAGATTATATATATATATATATATATAGTATATTATAAATTAGTAAACCAAGTGGTGAATAGTAACTGATTTGGTGAGATTTTGATAAAATAAATTCTTCTATTAAATTTTTTTTATATCGTAAGACTTGAGGTACAAATTTAACATCACTCTTTTGAAAGAAAATTTAACATCACTCTTCTATATATATTGAGAGATTGCGTCTATATATAGAGCGAAGTCTGGGTATACTGAGTGGCATATATAGAGGGGAGATGGAAAGAGGGAAACGATCCACGCTTGTTTACATAATCATCATAGTGTTGGGGTTAATTGCATTAGGCTTCTCCATTGGTGCCGTACAACGTCGTAACCATGTAAATTATTTATTTCTTTGCTCATCTAAACACTCGTTTTAATTTTAATTTAGTTTATTTCTTTAATTTTTTTTTGGGTTTACCATAAATATCCGTGCTTAATTAATTATTTTAAGATTGATATTCAATGAAATATTTTTGGGTTACCATTAATTTATGATTTGTTGATATATATATATGGCATGGAATTCAGCTGAAAAGAAATTTTAGGAGTCGAATAAACTATGACTGCGAAACCGATGCTGCATCGACCGGATTCGGAATCGTGGCGTTCTTGCTTCTTTTCTTCACACAGATTATGGTTATGGTGGTCACAAGTTGCGTATGTGGTGGAGGCCAATCAGTTATAAGTACTGGAGGATGTTGCGTTTGCTCCATTATACTTCTCGTGTTTTCGTGGTGAGTGATGATATATAATTTTTGTGAAGTACGTACTTTCCCTAGCTAGAATCTGATCGAAAATATATCATAACTTTGAGTTCTTCATCGAACTGTTTTATATCAAACAAGCTTATGTTTTTATGTTAATCTAAATTATTATATTTTTTTCAATTTTTTTTTTTGAAAAAGGAAAAGATGTGTCTAATGTAAGGAACACGAAGTGTTTGTGTGGGTATATATATTAAACTTTTTATAGAATTTTATTTTTGTTTGTTTTACTTTTTTCCAAAAAATTTAGTAATTCATTATCGTTTTTAATAAATAGAACATTACAGATGATTTTTTTTAAAAATAATTAAATGTAATTAGAATTATAATTTATAATGAGAACCTTTTTATATATAATTTTAATTTATTCAAATTTATGGTTCTTTTACAATAAAAATTTGGTTTTAGATAACATGGTCGACAATTTGTGCATGATAGTTTAATAGGAAATTATATTTGTTATTTGTAAGGTATAATATTGGAGTTTGTCAATTAGAATTCGCATTGTCCATGGTGTTATAACACCTTAGACAACATGCAAAACATAAAATAATATATAAAAATAATAAGTAAAATAAATAAGTCCAGTGATTAACTATTCACAAGTAACTATACTTGTGAGATTGTCTTAGGGCTAAATAATCAGTAGATCTTATATCAGTTTTACAAAGTAATACTAGTAATTTTTAGGGAAAATGAGTTTTTTAGTCCAGTAACTTTATTTTCTTTGGGTTTTGGTCCAGTAACTTTTCTGATGTGGGTTTTGGTACACTAACATTGCAGTTTCAGTGTTTTTTGGTCCAACTGCATATGTGTCAGCTTCTGATTGATCCACATCATCATTTTGGACCAATTAGAAGTTGACATGTATGCAGTTGAACCAAAAAACATTGAAAATGCAAAATTAGTGTACAAAAACCCACATCAAAAAAGTTAATGGAACAAAACCAAAACATGAACAAGTTAATGAACCAAAAAACTTATTTTTCCGTAATTTTATGAAAAACAGTAAATATTAAAATTTTCAACATGTTGAGAACTCAAATAATTGCATCCTAAACTATTAGAATAATAAAGAAATCAAATGGAACTCTCGTGTATATGCCTAAACTTGAAGCAGACAGAAATATCGTTGATCGACATTATGCACAAAGTGTTGTCACTGATGTCTTCAATACCAACGACAACACAGGAAAAGCAGCGATAACCGGCTATGAAATCTTGCTACAGAGACATTCAAATTCTTAAACGTAATTCTCTTTTGAGTTTTGAATGCTCTATGAATGAGAATATAATCAAAATGGTCCTGTACGTTTGCCCATTTTGTATTTTGGTCTTGTAAGTATTTAATTTTGGATTTTGATCCTATAAGTTAAGTTATAATTGATTTTTAGTCCTTTTTTCATAGAGTTTTGACGTGACATCAAAAAATGCCGACGTGACATTGAGAAGTGATGATATGTCTCTTGTGGCATCAACACTTAAATGTCATGCATGTTTTCAAAACTGGATTGTACCAATAAAAACAGGTTTGATCCATTCGACTCGGAATCGGTCACTGATCTGATCCGAAACACTCCCAAAAATCGTTTTAACGGTTGAACCGGTCAAAAACCAAAAAATTGGTTTTTCGGTTATTTTTAAAAATTAATTCTTTATTTTTAAAATTAATTTAATATTTTTATATATATACATGATTTAAAATTTTTTCTTCATTAAAAATATTATTTATTAATATTAGAGTTTTTTAAATTAATTTATTTATTTTTAAAAATATATAACTATAATTAATATTTTGAATATATTTATATAGTTATTTAGTTTTCAAAAACTACGATAAATATATATATATTTTATTTATATAAATGTTTTAGTTTTTATAATTTAAAATATATTATTAATTATATTATATTATATAAATAGTTTTTCGATACGACCGTCGGATTACAACGGTCCAACCAATTGGATCTTTTTTTTAAGTTATATTGGTTTGATCATGGGTCCAGTTATAAAAATATTATTTAAATAAAAAAAAGATTAAAAACCAAAACATAACTAAACTTACATGACCAAATCCCAAAATTGAAAACTTACAGGACCAAATCACAAAACAAGCAAACGTATAGGACTATTTTGGCTATTATCCACTATAAATTGTCATCTCAAGTCTCCAGTTTGTTTGTACGTAGAAATCCTTTTATAGATAAAAGTTCAAGCTTGGAAATAATTTCTTGTATAGTCATACACAAATAAGGAAACAATTCTTTGCTAGGAACATGAATTTTCTTGATAATATTTAATCACCATGATACAAATAAATTCTTTATCAAGATAATATTTAAGCTATGTAAATATCTATCTGAAGACTTTTTATAATAACCATAAAAATATTTAACCTTATCATATCATATCTTTTGTCTATAATGTAAAATCCTTATATTATCATATACACACTTAATGCAAAGATTATCAAGGAATTACTATTCTTTCAATCTCCCTCTGTCTTTTTGGACAAAAATCAGCACAAACAATTTCAAACATAAACTCATATTTAGTTTAAAACACTACTCCCCTGAATTTGTAGGTCTCCGCCTTAATGTGTTAACTCTTGTGTTGGCAACACGATGGACTATATGTACAATAACACTTAGGGATTTCATTATTCATGTATTAGCGCATAAGTATGGTACAAGGGTTAGTCTAGTCCGAGCAGATTTATGTACCAAGAACACGCAACTAGAAATGTCAAGTCTTGCACAACAATCAGCTAACAGAGCTCCCTAATGTTCCAAGTCCTTCTGGGCTTTAGAAATATTTTTCTCAGCATGAGCCTTGAGAGCCTGAATGGTAGTGGGAGAGAAATCTAGAGTGGATTGTTGATGCACAATTTCATCTATGTTATCTCCTGTGTTGAAAATATCGGTCACAACATCAGCAACAGTAGTAGCAGTAGTAGATGAATTCCAAGGAAGATCAAGCTTTCTTTTCCCTCGAATCAAAGTTTCAGCAACCTTTAGATCATCAAGAAGTTCAGTGAGTTATTCAATTATGTTCGGATGAACCCCTAAGATTCCAAAACCCCAAATATCATAGATGTGAATGGTAGCTTGGTTGACTTCAAGCCTCCATCAGCAAATTGAATTATTGTCCGAAACACAAGCTTCACAAAAATTGAAGGGGCTTCTAGTCCCTATTGCAAACAAAACGAATGCTTGTGGCCTAGTCACCGTAGTAGAATTGGTAGAAAGCGTCCAGTTCTTCACAGTAGTTTTATGAAGCACCAAGTAGATGAAGATGAGTTGTGCTACAGAAAAATAATCAGGGAACTGCTTGAACATACCAGCCATGAGTATAACAGTGACTTCATGGATGTTAGGGTGGTTCCCTTCTTCCACATCAGGTGTTTTGTAGAGAGCATTTATCGTAGTAGGGGTAAAATTGTATAAATGACCTCTCACAAAATCTTTTTTATACTTGGAAAACTCCAGATCACCAACACTTGCATTGAGGTTGGCATAAAATTCCAAAACCGACTTCTTTCAGTATGGAACCACGATAGTAATGGTGGAAAATAGCTTCTGGAGCTTCAAAAACTCGAACAAGTTGAATCGACCGCGGACATCAATATCTATATTTTTCTCATAAATCATTCCTCTGTGCACATAAAGAGGCCACACAACATCACCATCTCTAGAATTGAATTTGTTGTAGAAGGCATTATTCAAATCATAATCGGCAAAGTTTTTGTTGTTTGTGATGTTGGAAACATCATCAGCAGTAGAACCATCATCAGCAGAAAGTGGTTCTGGTTCCTCATTTTGTTAAAAATCATCATCGGTGCTAGAATCCCCATAAAATTTTTCCCTCATCACTGATTTTAGCAGTTGCATCATGGGATCCCGCAGCAGTAGAAGTACATATGGAGAGCTCTCAGATGGTTGATTTTTTCCAGCATCAATTTATTTTAACATTTCAACATCAGGATCATCATTTGAGAGATGAGCAAAGAGAATGGTAGAATTAGTGGCCTTCTCTTGGCTAAAACTTTCCAAAATTTGAGCCAAAGAGGTGTCATCTTCATTAGAAAAAAGTGAGGTCTTCAGTAGCAGTTGTCTTGGTATCAACAGGAGGAGTATCCTTATCCTCACTAGATTCACTGCTCTTAGAGGCAAGAGCAAATGCAGAAGTTGATTTAGCTGGAGTGGTGGTTGTCTTCTTTCGTGCCACAAACTCATAATTTGCATCTTTTGAGTCACCTCCTGAGGTATTCTCAAGATCAACCAATTATGGGAGATCTCCTCTAAGGTATCGTTTTGATGGAGTAAAATCAGGGTTATACCATGCTTGCCTCTTGGAACGTCGAGCAATTACTATAGGAGGGTGGACTCGATTCAAAACCGAGAAATTAGGAATATTCTTGACGTCAATCTCGTTTCCTGGTTCACCAAGAGCAACAACGAAAAGAGGAATTGGTTGCTTGAGCGGTGGAATGATTTGCAAAGAGGGTTGGGAAAAGGACAACTCCAGTGTTTCAACATTGGGAGCAACATCGGATTCCTTGAAACTCATCGTGCTGCGGATATCTTGTGGATAAAAGCATGCCATTTGTGTGTATTGAAAAAGGTTATGGTTTTTGCAGAAATTTGAAGATTAAAAGATTTGAGGAAAAAGATGATAAAAGTATAGTGAGGAAGGAGGAAAATATATATAAGCAATATTAACCCTCAACAAACTCCTTAGATTCTAAATGATTCAAAGCAATCAATTACCAACAGTAATAATAGAAAAACGGGCAGATTTTTGAAGTTTTGGAAAATAAAATCACTCTAATTAAGGTAATAATCCGAGATTGACATCAACCCAAAAATTTCAATAAATAAATCCACATCAGCTAAACTCCACTAATTATTGTAAATCACAAAAATTCAATTTTCAGTAAATAGGATATTTCACCAAGTTTTGTTTGTTTACGTCGTCAAACCATGAAAAAAAATATTTACAAATATAAATTCATATGCATGTCCTATTTTATGCCTAAAACGAGTGTAACGTAAAAATATAATACAGTTATATGCACACATTATGTTCACATGTGTAGTGTTGTCTCTCGTGTTGACAAAATCTCCAACAACACATGAGTTTACAAAAAATTATTTGAGATTTTCACACTAATTAGCCTTGAAATTTTTTTTAGTTTTCTGAGAAGTGGTAGTCCGCACACTAAAAAACAGTCTTTACTGGACTTCATAATTTTTCCATTTTCTTCTAGTTCTTTATCAAGTTTGCAATCATGACATTGGTCATAAAAATTTTCAAAAGACTGAACACTGAATTTGCGAAACCAATTTTCACATGGGACAAAAACATTAAATATACGTATATCCCTCAACCATTTATTGGTTTAGTCAGAGTTCAAAAATCAAGTCCTAGTTTGTTAGAAAAGTTATTGCAGATACTTTAGTGTCAACTGGATCATTTCAACAAAGATTAATCCAATAAACAAAGCATTATCCCTGGTGTTGTAACACCGGATACAACATTAATGAATACTTATAATTCGCACATACTGAGAGAATTCCAAAGATTGGAAAATCTCTCGAAATCTAAAGCCTTAGTGAATATATCTTCGAGGTGGTTATTTTTTCAGACAAAATCTATTCTAATCATAGCTTTCTTAACCAAATCTGGAATACAGTGATGTCGAATGTCAATGTGTTTTGTGTGTGATTGTTGAACTGGTTCTTTGATATATATTCATACTTGAATTATCACAATAAACGATTTTGGGGGGGGGGGGGGGGAGTTTCTATTTTACATCCATAATCCTCTATCATTTGTTTCATCAACCACATTCAGATTCAACAGTCGAAAGTCACACACAATTTTGTTTACGACTATATCATGAAACCAAATTATTCCCAAAATGAAAACACCCTTCCGTAGTGATTTTTCTGTCATTAACATCCCCAACCCAATCAAAATCACTAAAATAACAAGGTTAGTGTTTGTTTCACTCATGTACCACAATCCTAAATCACAGTACCAGCATGTATTTTAAGATATGCTTAAAAGCTTTCAAGTGAGTCACCTTTAGATCAGATTGGTGTCGAGCACATAAAAACCACTAAATATGATATCAGGACGACTTGCAGTTAAGTATAAAAGACTTCCAATCAGCTTTGGTTCATAGGATTGTAAACACCGGTCACAACATCATCCTTTTATACTTTTTCGCATGAGCCCGGTGGCGTTTTCATGTGTTTAACACTATCACCACAAAAAAATTTCAACAGATTTTTTGCATACTTACTTTGGCACAGAAAAATACCGTCATGTAATTTCTTAGTTTGCAGTCCAATAAAAAATCATAATTCACCTACCGTGCTTAGTTGAAAAGTAGAAGAGATGCATTCAACAAAATCATCATCATGCTTTTGAAAAGAAGCACAAAAAATAATGTAATCCATGTAGACTTGACAAATAAGTAATTCGCCTTTGGAGTTTTGAATAAAATATATATTTTTTTTTTTATCAATTTCACCTTGTTTGAAGCCAATTTCAATTAGATATTTATTCAACCTACCATACCACACTCGTGGATCTTTCTTCAAACAATAAAGGGCTTTCTTTAGCTTATAAATATGATCCAAGTGTTGTGAATCTTCGAATCTCTTAGGTTTCTTCACATAACTTCTTCAATGAGAATTCCATTAAGATATGCACTCATCACATCCATTTGGTAGAGTTTAATACCTATATGACATGCAATAGCTAGCAGAAGTCGTACTAATTCAATTCGGGCAACAGGAGTAAAGGTCTCATAAAAATCAACCCCTTCAACTTGTGAGTACCCTTGAACTACAAACTTTGCCTTATTCCTAATGATGTTTTGTAATTCATCGATTTTGTTTTTTGAAAATCCATTTTGTACCAATGGAATTCCCATTATCAGGTCAAGTTCCTCATGTATGGAATTTACCCAAAATTCAATTTTCAAAGCATAATTGATATTCTTAGGCTCAATATTGGAAAAAAAAGAGTTTCTTACCTGTGAGTAGGCGGAAGTCATACATACTAACCCACTCATCTTATGGTAGTCCACTTTGAATTTAACTAGAGTTTGAATTATACCATGAGTATCTCCAATAATTTATGATGTTGGATCATTCTTCTGTATTTTGTTTGGAACATCCTTTCCATTGATTATCTCTCCGGCTTCTACATCACTTTTATGAACATCATCATGGTCAGTTACTGTTGGATTTGGTGTTGTGCTCGATGTTGTGAAATCAATGACAACACCAGAGTCCTCAAGTGAACTGGTAATTTCCAGCAATTCATCACATTATCTTCAATATTTTTTCTCTTGAGATCTGAAAAATCATCAAAAACAATATTAATAGATTTAATAATCGTTTTGGTTCTTACTTCTTAGAATAAACTTCGTATATGCACGACTATTTGTATCATATTCAAGAAAAAAACATTTATCACTTTTGAAATCAAATTTTGCTAGATGATTTCCATAATTCAGAACATAACAAATACAACAAAAAACATGAAATTATTTAAGATTTAGGCTTTTTTCCATTAATATTTCATAAGAGGTCATAGTAGAACCATATCTTCTTATGCCCAAAATATCTTTGCATTATTCTTGGTTCTCATAATCACCATACCATCTTTTGCAATGTTTTATTCTTCGTTTCAGATACTGCATTTTGTTGAGAAGTGTAATGATCAACGTAGATTACCTACTAAATAAAATAAACTTGATCAAGCATGCAATAATATTAAATAAACAATAAACAAAAATTAACATCGAATTACAAACCAAAATGCAATCCCAGTTGGTGGAATATAACTGACAACTAAAAATCCTGAGTAAAATACTCTATTATACAACTATATCGAAAACTATGTTAAATCCCTAAAAATAAGGGAACTCACAGAACCCACTGCTCGAGAACTCAACCCTACCTCGATCCTCCAGCGTAGTCTAGCCTGATACTTGCCCCGTCGAATATGGTGTCCAAACAATAAAATACTAGACATGTCCAAATACGCACAATACGATAAGCACAAGTATAAATGAAAATATGATGCATGCAATACACATAGATATGTATAAGAAGATGCTCAGTCTGGCACCTATGATTATGTAGTACCATCTGGGGTCAACTCCACGTGATACATCCACACATTCATCCTTACATCGTAGCATCATTATTTGTCATCCCGGTGTCTCCCGATGATAATCAAGCCAAAAACTGGAGGCTGAGCGACCCTAATACATGGGTTTATCTCGAAGGAGATACCAGCTCAACGTGAATATGCACATACAACATAATATTTACAAGCATTAAAACATGATTCATGGCACATAAATTCAAACATATAAGAATGTATACTTGCTGGCTATCTCAGTCATTACTTACGTACCTCGCTAAAAGCAGTCCAACAAATACCACTCTAGGATCCAAGACTACAACCAAATATTATCCACATCACTATTACTTGTCTAAAAGTATTAAGTAAGCCATAGATACTTCTTAATTCTACTAGAGATCCAAAGTTATATTTGTGTCCTTCGTCAGCCCTTTGCTGTCGAAGCCCCAAATCCTCGGCAAAGCTTTGCTACAACTTTTGGAGCGCCTTGCCAACTCTCGAACTCCACCTATGTGGCTAGACTATGAAAAAAACAACCAAGAAAACGAGAGGAAGCTGGTGAATTGGCAAGGAAATGAGATATCAGACCCATATTTATAGGCCATGATCAAAAAGTCTGATCCTGACCTTTGGATCATCCGATCTTGCATATATTCCACGCGTCTACGATTCTCGACAAGTGTCCCTGCCAAAACTTCAAACAGTGTGATCCCTACTTTGGATTGTCTGATCTCCTCCACGTGTCACCTCTTCATTAATTAAAATTGGACACTCAGCTAGTCGAGTTCTGATCATCTAGTCCTTAAGATCGGATCGTTCAATCTCTCCTGATCATTGGATCATCAATCTTTCTTCCAACCTAGTGGACTTCGGATGGTTCAATCCCTAGTTCAGATTGTCCAATCTCCATTAAAATTTTGAAGTCCGGAATATTTATTTATTCCCAATTAAGCTCTTGATTTGTCCAATTGATCATCTTTAATCATCTTTAGTCATTAAACACATGAATTAAGATGTGGGCTACTACGAAGAGTCTTTGAGGCACAAAACTCATGTGATATGCATTTCTTTTCACATAAACCTAAAAACGATGAGTTTTCAAATTTTTTACCATGATCAGTCATGATCCTTCCCATCTTCAAGTTATGCAAGCTAGTAATCTTTGTATATAGTTTTTTGAAAACATCAATATTATCTTATTTCTCTCTAACAAATCTTATCCATGTAAAACGTGAGAAATCATTAACACATACCAAAGCTTACTTCTTACCTCTACAACTTTCCACTTCCCTAGGACCCATTAAGTCCACATGCAAAATTTCAAGATACCGTGTTGTCCCACAGTGTTGTAATACGGGTTGTGACACACGAGTTTGCTTACTTTTTTGGCATGAACCACATATATGTGGAACTCCAGACATTATGTCTGGCACTCCTCTGAAATCTTAATACCTACCCGGATTTTTCAAGGTCTTGAATTTGCATGTCCTATATTTTGGTGCCATAAGTCAAGATGATCTTGATTCGTGAGTCTACATACTAGATCCTCTTCAAGTTGATAGCATTTAACTATTGATCGTGTACCTGTCATAACACACATGTTAGCATTATCAAAAACTTTGCAAATATTCTTATCAAACTTTACATGCAAGTCATCATCGCACAATTTACTAATAGAGATTAAATTTGCATTTAGTGCCGATATGCAGAACATTATGAAGCTTTGAAAATCCTTTCACATTCAATGTCATTTTGCCAAAAATTCTCCCTTTTGCACGACCACCATAGGTCACTTTACCACTCATTTGTTAAATGTAGTCCGTAAGATACTCTTTTGAACCTATCATGTGATGGGAGCTTCTACTATCAAAATATCAGTGCCCTCTAGTGTTAGTTTTAGAAAAAAACCTGATATGTATAGGTTTGAAACAGTAATGAAAAACAAAAATATTCTTCCATTGTCTTGGCCTTTGTGTAGGAATCCGATCTTTAGAAGGACTTTTCTTGATTGGAGGGATAAATAGTGAAGTCTTAGAAGTGTTACTTCCTTCTTTCACAAAAATAGTTGGTTTCGATGACTCTCTAGTTTGAAACACGCTGCTACTAAAACCAATTCTAGATTTGCCATCTTTGCCCATAATTAAAATAAACTCGAGCTTGGATTTATTGGAATTTAACCTAGCAAGTGCCAAGGTTTCTTTTTCAATCTCCCCTTTTACTTTGCCTAGCTAGTTCAAGATTTTTTTTACTCATCAGAACTTCTAGCTTAGCCACAGTAGACTTTAAATCAGCATTTTATCTAGAGAGAGTTGTATTAAGCTTGTTTAACTTAACCCAATCATTATACAAATCCTCATAAATTTCCCGAACACTTTCCAAAGTAATTTCCTCAGCTACCAATTCTCTTGATCACTGAAACCATCAGAATTAGAAGCAGCAAAACATATTGTCTTTTTTCCTGTGTTACACCCAGGTGTTGCAACAAAGGAGGCACCACCAAGTTGATTTACTTGAAAATTTTTCTTACCATCCAGCAAATCAGTTAGTGAGATATGATATTCTTCATCATTTTCCTATTCTTCCTCATAATCATCATCACTTAGGGAGGTATTCATACCTTTGAGAAGTCTATTTGCACATTCATTCGCATAATTTTCATATCCTTGACATTCCATGCACTGCACTTTATCAAGATTTTTGGTAGAAGACTAATTCTTACCCTCATACATTTGTCGAGGTCCTTGAGATGACACTAATTAATAGGATTTATCTGGAGCAGGAGAAAAGTAGAAGCTTTGATAATTGTCCTCTTTTTTTGCTTTTCTTCTTTTCTCTCATTACTTTTAGATCGATAGTCACCAAATTTCTTTGTGATTAAAGAGATTGAGTCATCTCCTATATCAGATTCATTCACTTCATGTGTCATTTGTAAAAAATATTTTTCAGAATAATTGGATACATGAAAATCAATTGTCTTACCTTTGTCTTGGTTTTGTTCTTCCATATCCATCTCTATGTACGGAGAGAGCTTATCATTTCATCTAGTCCCATGAAAAATGTATCCTTAGATTCATATGCCCAAAACCTTTTTTGTTAAATCTCTTCGGGCTGGATCAAATAACTTTGATAACAAGTCTTTCATTCCCAATTGGCTCTCCAAGAACAAAAGTTTCATTGGATATGGCCTTCAACAAACAATTGTATTCCATGATGGTTTCATTTTCTTCCATTATTAGCTTTTGAAATTTGGATGTTAGGAGTCATATTCTTGTTCTCTTCATGTTCGTGGATCCTTCACAGTGAGTTTGAAGCTTCTCCCAAGCATCCTTAGCGCAAAAACACGTACCAATCAGATTAAACATATTCATATTAACAAAAGTGAAAATATCATTAATAGCTTTGTTATTATAGTTTGAATTCGAGATCTCATCAGCTGTCTATTCGACTTTTGGTTTGGCTACACTTTCACCGTTTGAATTTAATTCTTTCATTGGTGCTTTCCATCCATATACAACTCGTTGTCAGGCCCTTGCGTCAGTAGAGTTGATGTATATGCACAAATTTAGTTTCCAAGGGCCATATAAATGGTTTCATCCATAATTGGTGGACGAATTGCAACTTTAGACTATTGAGTGTCCATGAAAAATCTACAAAAACAACCAGGAACTCACTTTAGTAATGTCATAAGTTCGGCTCTAATGCTACTTGTAAGGTTTAATATTGTAGATTTGTAGTTTATCAATTAGAGTTCGTGTTGTCCACTGTCTTACAACACTAGAGCCAACATGCATCAGAAAATAATATATAAAAAATAAGTAAAATAAAAAGACCAGAGATTAATTATGCACAAGTAACTAGTATTTTTGTGGGTGCCATAGGGCTAAATAATCACTAAAAAATTGTATATCAATTAATCTTACAAAAAAATAATACTGGTGATTTGTGAAAAAAAAAGTAAATACTAAATTCCTCAACAAGTTGAGAAAACAAATTACATCCTAATATCTTAGAATAATAAAGAAATAAGATGCAACTCCAGTATGCCTAAACTTGAAGAACACCAAAATATTGTCGATCAACACTATGTGCTAAGTGTTGTCTTCGATATCTTTAACACCAACAACAACATAGGGAAAACAGCGACAACCGTCACAAAAACTTTCTTCAGAGACCTTAGAATTCTTCAACGTTATTCTTTTCTGAATGCTCTATTAATTCTCGTCTCAAGTCTCCAGTTTGTTTGTACGCAGGAATCCTTTTATAGCTAAGAGTCCAAGCTTTAAAATAATTCCTAGTAGATTTCTAAACAAATAAAAAAATAATTCTTTGTTAGGAACATGACTCTTCTTGTTAACATTTAATACCATGAGACAAATAAATTCTTTATCAAAATAATATTTAATCTAGGTAAATATCTATCTGTAAATTTTCGATAACAACCATAGAAATATTTGACATTATCATGTCATATATTTTTGTCTAGCTAGAAGGCAAAATCTTTATATTATTATATACACGGTTAAAACAAAGATTATCAAGGAATTAATATTCCTTTCAGTATTTTTGATCTTATCAATTTTTCATTTTTTTCAATATTATAGGTCGATTCATTATTAGTCTACTAATTTGAAACTTTCTAAATTTTGGTCATTTTTCATCCCAATTATACTAAGAAGAATTTGGGTAAGTTAGTAATGGTTGGTGACATATCATCATGTTTCGCGGCCTCGTCACTACTATGATGCAAAAAACTAGAATACAAAAAGTGCAAATTAGTGAATTAAAACAGTTAATTGTACGACAACATGACCAAAATAAAAAACATGTGTATTACATACCAAAAATATAATGTAATTCTCTTATAATAATATCATTTTTATAAGTTAGAAAATTATTAAAATTGGTCTTGTATGTTGGGTTCATTATGTTTTGCTGCTCTAATTAGTTAAATTTAGATTTTGCAACAACTAATGTTGTTTTGTAATTTATTCATTTTTATCATCTCAGTGACCATGTAACTCTCATCATTGCTCATGTGACATTAGATATTATTAAATTATATTACCTAGCTCGAGCTCTTTTAATACTGAGGTGAAGATCATGACTAAAACCGCAGAAGAAATGATGTTCTTTTTCAGATTCAACTAATTGGATGATAAATAATAAAAACAATCAGGTCAACTTATAGATATGATTTATTTTCTCTTTTATATTTGCACCCCATAGATTATAATATAACAAAGATATATAATGGGATTGCAAACAATAATTTATATTTTGTCACATATTTTTGAAAATGAAAAAAGTTCAATTAACTCTCTGCGTTTTCAAATCAAAAGCACATACATCTTCATATTTTCAAATTTTGATCATGCACCACTTGTCCGTACTTGTTTTTACGGGTGTTTGTGTTTGATCATTTCACAGAAGTAATGTATGTTATTATCATTTTCAAAATATTGAATGCATGCTAACATCAAACAAGTTAAATAATTTCAATGGAATTTTACAGGTTATCATTTTTATCAGCTGAAATAAATCTACTAGCTGCTATGGTGGTCAACTCTTCGTATCACGGGGGACATTATGGGCGCAGTAACTACACGGAGACCTTCTCTTGCTCAGCGAGCAAGGTCCTATTCCTTCGCGGAGCCATTTTAGCAGTTGTAACGATGATTTTTAATGTGTTGTATTACATGTGCTACACCATGACTCCGACTCACAAGCGCCTCGAACAAATCGATCTTCCAGCAAATCCAACTATCGGGATGACCCCTAGTGCATAACGGAGGTAATCATAAACGAAACGTTGTCTTTGGTTCGTTTACAATGGTTTGAAAAAGAACATTTTCATGGAAAATATTGTTTTCTTTTAGTTTGAAATTTATGTTTTGGGAATATCATGTTTAATTTGTTTGTTTGTTTGTTAAAAGTTAGATATTATGTCGCCTGAGCAATGAGTATCAAATCAAGGAACTATTAGTTTATTTTACTCAAATTTAGTAATTGGCTGCACGTGTTTGTAAAATAATAAATATAATTTGTTTGTTTCAATGCAAAAATGTTGTTTCTCCCCTCCCAATATATAATTGTCCATGATCCTTTTTCCCGATAAATAATTGCCCCAAATGGACGATCAATAAACATGGGATTTTTTAGCTCGTGAGTAGCGAACTATTATATATATATAATAAATAATTAAAATGTTCGAAATATATTTATTTAATTATATTTTATTAATAAAATATTAAATCTTATGAGTGACTCACGAACTATCTAACAAAATAATTTTGGTTCAAATTTGGCAAAAAAAAAATCGATAAATTTAAACACGAAACAAATATTTTTGAACCGGCTTAAAAAACTTATGAACCAACTTATTTATTTACACCCCCAAACACGAAACAAATATTTTTGAACTGGCTTACAAAACTTATGAACAGACTTATTCATTTAAACCCCTACTATATATCGACATTTATACCTGAGGTATCATATTATATTTTTTCTTTTTTTCCATAGCTGAAATTACATATATATACATTAAAATGTTGAGGCCACTAACAATTATGATTGAAGACTGATTAATTTTCCCGAATGGGCTACCCCAAAGTCAGCCTAGTTGGGGATTCTTTGTTGAATGCCAATATGTATTTTTAGCATATGACGATCGAAGTCAAAGTTAGTGGTAATAGTGAAATTCAAAATTTTTTAAATTGTACAATATTTCAAGAAATGAGATTGATGTAACTCGTGATTTTGGCTCTGATATCAATTACAGGATAGAGAAGTGTTGTCGATTTATTAAAAGCTACAGTTGGTGGTAATTGTACAACTCAAAATTTTTAACGTGCACAATAGCGTGATTGTATCCCTACAATCAGATATAATTATTGCATCCCAAAAAAAATACCATAGAAATTACACGATTTAAAACATATGAATTTTGAAATGATTTGACGTCTTAACAAGAATAATTGATAATATAATAAAGGAAGAATACTTTTTTGGTCCATTAACTTGTCCATGTTTTGGTTTTAGTCCATTAACTTTTTCAAAGTAGGTTTTGGTACACTAACTTTTAATTTTCAGTGATTTTGGTCCACCTGAAAAATACTGGCATGTATCAATGTATAGTTGATACATATGCAGTTAGGCCAACAGTTTATTAGGAATCACACTCTTTTTTATTAACCACAACAATATATTTTTAATAAGTTTAACCAAGTCTCAGAAAGACAAAACAATTAAACAAGATTTGATCAAGAATATGAAAGAATATTGTAAGGAATACACATTCATTTTAATCTCCTCTTTTTGTCTTTGTGGAAGAAATACACATAGACAACTGCAATTAACTCCCCTTGCTAAAGCTCCCCCAAAATTTGATCATGTCAGTAGTGAGTGTTGTTTGATCGTGTTGGCAACACCAGATCATAACACTTTTCGACTCAGATTTGAAGTTAATATCATCTCATATCTTAGAATATTTAAGTTAGCTTAAGATAAATGGATCAGAGCAAGGGTGAATCAAAATAGATATATTGAGACTAAAAGAACTTAATAAAACAAGAAAGCACAAAATCTAAAGACAATCTAATCAAAATATTCTTCTTCTTCTTTAGTATCTTCTTATGTCCCTTTAGTGAACTTGAATTATCTTCTCTTTTTTGTTAGGTATGGCCAATCCTAACTTCTATCGATACTCAACCAATAATACTTCATGATACTCAATGTATTCTTTGGATTGAAGAATCTTCATCTCAGCATGCGCCATTTGAGCTTGAATGAGAGAGGAATCCGATAATATTATATAAGTGGAGTGAATTTTGCTGTCAGAGGCATGCTCAGTGTCGCAACACTTAGTGCAACAACGGAACAAGGAAGGCCAATATTGAGATTGTCTTTGAGCAGTGCAAGAGATACCTTCATCAGTTCATCTCCAGCAATCATATCTTCATCAATTTCCTTTTCGAATCCTTGAGACTCAAGGATCCCAAAAATCTGAGAAGGAAAACGAAGCTTGGTTGCTTTAAATCCACCTTCTGCAAATGCTAGAACCGTATAAAAGATCAGTTTGCCAAAATTAAAGGGAGATTGACTCCGAATTAATGGCAAAAAAAAGCTAGTGTCTGTGGTCTTGTAACCACTGTAGTGTTGGTAGAAGGCGTCCAATTCCTAATAGATAGCTTGTGCACAAAGAAGAAACAATGAACCTTGTAGGCAATACTAGTTTGGCTTGATGGATCGGGAATTGAATGACCATTCCTTCAATTAGCACTGTAGTGATATGATTGATGTCATCAGTTATTTCATCATTCTCCACATCCAGAGTATTGAAGAACTCATTTATCAAAACATGAGTGAAATTGTAGACTTTACCTCGAACATAGACTTGTCAAAACTAAGCAGAGCGCTCATCACCGGCTCGAGATGAAAGGTGGTTGTAGAATTCCATAACCAATTTTTTGGAAAAGTGCCAACAACAATAACTGTAGCAAACAAATCTCATTGCTGCAAAAAAAAAATCACCAAATTTTGCCTTTTGAAGGATTCTTCATCTATGTTCCTTTTTTTTCCAAAATTCTCTGATGACATAGATGTGCCAATCATCAACAAAGGAATCCAAATAAAACTAGATGTCGAAGGCCAAAGATGGATCCAATTCTCCATCAGCTTCTGCAGTTTCCATGGTGTCACCCTCAGTTTTGGAAATCCTCAATATCCATCTCTTCTTCATTTGCAGACTCATAATTGTCTGCTTCTTCATAATCTTCTTCCTCGGAGCTGGAGGAGGAAGAACATTTGTAAAATTGAAGCATGTTCTATTCATATTCTTGTAGTATTTCTACATCAGGTTATCTTCAGATGGACTAGGAGAAGGAACATAAGATTATGTCTTTGATTGTTTGAGGCTATCCATAAATTGGGCCAAATAAGTCTCGTTTTTATCAGAAAAATAAAGCTCGGTAGAATCATGTAATGACCCATTCTAGAATCACAAAATAATTAAAGTCTAAGCTTGCAATAAAGATCTTTTAATAATCAATAAAACCAACAAAAACTTAAAATGATACAACTAAAAACCCTAGTAGAATACAATCGGTACTGAAATCAAGTATAGCCAAATGTTATACAACCCCAATGAATAACAGAACTAAAAATACACTAATAGAAATTTGGTACGGTACAAATTCAACCCTACTGCAGTTTAACGACCGCTATCTCCCTGTCCATCCAACCTAAGCCATATCCCTTAGAATGGGGTTCTAGAACAAAAAAGAGGACATGCGCTAACAACGCTTAGTACAAAAGTAAGAGTAAAAACATGTCATGAATGCTAATGCAAAATGAAAGTGTACCAAAAACATATCATGGTAGAAAAACTCTTGCTCAAACAATAGACGTCATGATATGTAACACACTGGACTGCCACATCAAGAGGTACTTCTATACCATAAGAATAAGTGGATACAAGAAACGGGCCCAAATCCACGGAATCCATCTATATAACTCGGGACTGAGCAACCCCTCTACTGCTAATATTAAAATATAGGTTTAACATGATAATGCGTATATCAATAATAACCGTGGCATCAGAGGCGTAGCTAGAAAATTTACTGACCCTGGGCTAATTAACTTCAAGAAGAGAATTTACACCATTAACGTTAACTATAAATATGAAATAATATCACGGAACAAGATAAAACTACTGAAGACGTGCCCTACAGTTTTTCATACAATAAAACTCATCAATTATTGAATTAGTGTTTATATTCGCAACAAATTCTCTTTCAATGTAGCAATCAAAGAATATGCCAAAAACTCTTCTCCCATCTAATTATTTTGAAGTGAAGTTTAAGAATTTTCATATCTGAGAATGATCATTATGTTGTTGAAGTAAAAAACCAATATACAAGCTACAAATAAAAAATTAATGAAAACCCAAACAAATACAAAAAATACAAATATAATAAAGTCCAATAATTCAAAAAAAATAAAATATATCACCTCAAATAAAAAATTGATTTACTCAAACAAATAAGCACAAACATACACTGTCCTGGCTACCACAAATATTTTATGTATTCTTTCTTCGTCTCTCCATGCATATAATCTGGCATGAAAGACATATACAAAATCCAATCATTTTAAGTTCCATAATATATTGTATTTTATTCTACTGCCTCAATTTTTAAATCTAGGATTGAGAAGATTACTGTTTATGAAATGAAATAATTTTAATTTAAATGATGTGTGATTGTATTCGGTCATGAGTTTGTATGAATGATAAAATTAGAGAATATATGCACTTTAATGACTTGGAAACATCAACACAAATTAACAAAATTAAGCACGAATAATCGACACAAAATAGCACGACTTAATCTGGAAAAATCGATACAAATAAAAAACTAATCTGTACAAATCAAAATTTGATGGATAAAAATTAACACAAATTTGAAAAAAAAAAAAACCTTTGAAAAACCGAAGAAAAACTTGGGTAGAAATAGAGCTAGGGCTTCAGTCTCCATCTTGGTTTGCGATTTACACCCAAAATTGGTATCAAAATGAAGCTTATTGGATGCGAAACAACAATCCTCTATCAATTTTGAGGTTTCGTCAGTTGAGGAGCGCGTGTCTTTGACAATTTGTAGCGATTGAGTTTTAGGTAGTGCTTGGAAGAGCTTCTAGTAAGAACTTCTCACCTTTTCCTTCATAAAGTTTTGAATTTTGTGAAGGAAAAGTTGAGAAGTGTTTTTTAGAATCTCTCCCAAACACTGCGTACCTTAACCCAGGAGATGAGAGAAATAGATTTTGATTGGTTGTTTCTGATGTGAGTTTGTACGTTATTGGGCTCAACCATCTAATGGGCTAATATAATTGTTAGGCTCAAAACTAATTTATGTAGGGCTGAAATCCAATTTTAAAGAAGCCCATATATACCATTACTTTAAAAAAATCTAGCCTGGGACAAAGCCCACCACATCCTTTGGGGTGGCTCCATCCCTGCATGGCATAATAAATGAACACAAGTCATGTCATATAAGTCATGCAAATATAGAACATGCATACTAAATCAGGATATTTCGGATAGTACGTCCGTATCTCTCTATTAAGCAACTCAAGCAACTTAGCAACATTGGATCTCTAGTCCAAGCCTATAAACAGATAATTATTATATCAAATTGTTTATAAAAAGCCTTAATTAGACTAATAGCTACTCAGACTAATCAGAGTCTAGACTTATGATTGCATCCGTTGTTACCACTTTGATGTGATGGCCTCAAACCCTAGGCACAACTTTGCTATGATCTCGGTAGCGCCTTGCTATCATCCCGCCTTCAAACCGACACCTAAAACTGCTTGAAGTAAGCTACAATTTGACAAATCAAAGTGAGAAATCTATGAGGAAATGACTGTCTCGAGCCCCTATATATAGGCAAGGATCGAACATTTTGATCTCTCGATCGGACCTTCAGATCATACTTTGGAGCTTGCAATCTTTCTATCGGAGTTTTCAATCTCTATCCACTGAATGCATGTAGTCCGATTGGACAACACACTACTGCTGATGGGGGTTCGGACCTTCCAAACTGGGTTTCAAAGCTTTAGATCTACGTCACGTCAAGTCACCAATCAGAAAGCTCATACTTCGAGACTAGGATAATCATAACAAAACAATGGTGGAAACAATCTCTCAATACAATACTACAGTTACAATTACAATTGAATTTCTCAAAGGAAATTATAATCAAACAACGCTGGGTGTTCCAAACGCATACAATTTTCTAACTCCCAAGTTGCCTTTTCAGCACCTCGACGTTGCCACTGAACCATGACTATATGAATGTGCATATTCCGAAGTACCTTGTGCTTCTTGTAAAACATCTTGAGCGGTCTCTCCACCTATGATAAATCATGTTCTAACTAAACCTCTGTCGGATGTAGAATGTGAGACTCATCTTCAATATACTGACAAAGTAGCAATACGTAGAACACATTGTGAATGATAGAGAGATACGGTGTTAATGTCTAATGATAAGTCACATCTCCAACCTTCTCTATTATCTCAAGTGGAGCAATGAATTTTGACTTGAACTTTCCCATCAAACAGAATCTCATCACCTTCTGGAAAGGTAAAACTCGCAGAAAATGTGTTCTTCCACCTCAAAATGCAATGGTCTGCTCTTGGTGTTGGCATAATTGGCTCATCTGTCGTGCGCGGTCCTGATCTTTTTCTTAATCAACTCAACTTTGTCAACATTCTTCTGGATCAACTCTATTCCTTCAACCTCTCTTTCCCCTACTTCATCCTAAAATAAGGTTGTTTGACAACGACGACCATAAAGAGCCTCAAACGATGACATGCCAATATTGCGATGATAGCTATTGTTATATACGAACTCTATCATCAGTAAGTAATCTTGCTAGGGCAACCCAAAATCGTTCATTGAATTCCTTAGCATATCCTCCAATGTCTTTAGTCCTTTTGGGTTGACGTTAGTCTTTGGGAGATATGTAGTACTCAAAAGCAAAGTAGTGTCAAGGCTCGCTGAAAGATACCCCAAAACCATGAGGTGAACCTTGGATTTCTATCATTGAATATGTGTTAGAACATAATTGGGGGGGGGGGGGGGGGGATTTAGGTTCTATTGAAAACTTTAGCAATTTAAAGCGATTATGCAAGTATGCAAGCGAAAGACTTAAGCAATCAAATAATAAGTGCGGTAAATAAATGCGTAATGTAAATAAAGAAGTAAAAGGGATAAGAGATGTTTATGGAAGTTCGACGATAAATCGTCTACGTCTCCCCTTCTTGGTTAAGTCGATTAACCAAGGATCCACTAGCACTTCGAACGTCTTGGCCTTGATGGCTCCAAGGATAGCCTTACAACTTGACACGATCACCGTGCCGATACAACTCAACACTCTTGGCCTTAAGGGCTCCAAGGATAGCCTCAACACAACACTTGGCTTCACACTCAAGTGCTTACAACGATAGCACAACACACTTGGCTTCACACTCAAGTGTTTACAACAATAGCACAACCAACTCACAAACTATTTTTACAAACACTCTCAAATATATCACACAAACACTTTGATAGTGAGAAATTGCTTGCAAAGGAGAGAAGAGATGAGTTGGGATGTCTTCAAATGAACTTGGATGGCCTCTATTTATAGTTGCAAAGATTTGAATCTGATTTGAGTGCTTGGAGCGAGTGTTAAGAAGTCAAGGAGAGACAAAAAAAGTGTTCGACGCCGCTTCCATCTTTTTCCCAGCACTGAGCGGATTTTGTGTAAAAATCATATCTTCCAATCTAACCGTTGGATTGATCTGAAATTTGAACTGAAGCTTTAAAACATCCAGATATTCATTCTGAACGGTAGAGATTTGATTGGAAATAGTCAAACATTTCCAGTAATTTTCTGAATTCACTTCATCATGTTTTCGAACCTGTTCTGTGCAACAAATTTGAAAAATTCATATCTCTTAATCCATCCGTTGGATTGACTGGAAATTTGGACAGAAGCTTTATAACATCATAATACTGAATCTGATCGGTGAAGAGTTGATTTGGATTTCGTAAACATTCCCAGTTATTTTCTGAATTCGAATCTTCATGGTTTCATTCCTTGCAGAAGTGGGTACTGTGCAGCATATATGGAAAAATTCATATCTCTCATTATAGCCGTTGGATTGCTCTCAAATTTGGACAGTACTTGTAACACTTCTTTATCTATATTATGACTGGTGGAGATCCGATTTGGAGTCATAAAAAATTTCCAGTAATTTTCGGAAGTTGCTGCTCTATACTTTGGCTTCTTCTTGTCTTTTTCTTCATATCTCTTAACAATGTTCCATCCATTCAATGAGCAATACAAGACTTTATAAATACATGTATAGCTTCAAAATAACTTTCAATAATTTATTTTTCAACAAATCTAATCTGCAAAATCTCACTTTAAATGGTTAGTAACAATTAACCGAGTTTTGTAATCATCAAAACATAATATTATGAGACTTGTTAATGCATTAAAAACATTAATCTCATAACACGAGATTTGTATGCGTTTAAGGCGTAACAATCTCCTCCTTTTTGATGATCACAAAACTTGGTTGAATAGGAGAAATAAATGTACAATATTAAATAAATAATTTAAATTTGCACAATATAATTGCATGAATAAAACTCCCCCTAAATTAAACAATTAGTGAAGAAGAATTTGTTTATCAAATAACCGATTTTAGTGAAGAAGAGTTTGTTTATTAAATAACCGATTTTATTCTTCATGCATTTAACCATACTAACTCTCCCCTTTATTTAAAGTATTTAACCAAACTAATTCTCCTCCTTTTTGTGATAATCAAAAAGACTGAAAAAGTATGAAAAAACATGAGAATTGAAATATGATTTCTAAAATGTAACACATAAATTTCACATAAATAACAAAATATGAGCGTATAATATTGAATAAATACAATTAATTTGTATTATCCAAAATTAAGTTGCTCGAATTTTATATTAAGCTCCCCCTTAATATGTCATTATCTTTAGAATATGTCAACAAGTGATTACAACTCAATCATGCCAAGTTCACCATGCAAACGAATAAAAGTATTTTCATCTAGTGATTTTGTAAAAATATCGGCAATTTGATTTGACGTGTCAACATATTGAAGTTCAACTTCATTTCGTTCGATGTGGTCACGAATAAAATGATGACGAATGTCAATATGTTGGGTGCGCGAATGTTGAATCGGATTCTTTGTTAGACATATGGCGCTAGTGTTGTCACAGAAAATAGGGATTTTTGAAAAAGAGACGCCATAGTCGAGCAATTGATGCTTCATCCAAAGAATTTGCGCACAACAACTACCAGCAGCCATATATTCGGCTTCGGTCATTGACAACGCAACACAATTTTGTTTCTTTGAAAACCAAGAAACTAAACAGTTTCCTAAAAAGAAACAAGTTCCACTAGTGCTTTTTCGGTCCACCTTATATCCACCAAAGTCGGCATCACAATATGCTTTTAAATCAAAGAAAGAATTTTTCGAATACCACAAGCCGAGATTTGGAGTATTTGAAAGATATTTGAAAATGCGTTTTAAGGCGAACAAATGTGATTCCTTTGGACATGATTGAAATCGTGCACACAAGCAAACACTAAACATAATGTTCGGTCTAATAGCAGTAGCATAAAGTAAGGAGCCAATCATACTACGAAAGAAAGATTGATCTACAGTTTTACCATTTTCATCCTTGTCGAGTTTGATTGCTGTGCTCATCGGTGTGGATGATGATTTTGTGTTCTCCATCCCAAACTTCTTTAGAATCTCCTTGATGTATTTGCTTTGGTTCACAAAGAACCCATCTTTGCACTGTTTTATTTGCAATCCGAGGAAATAATTAAGTTCCCCCATCATGCTCATCTCAAAGTGATCCTGCATCAACTTAGAGAATTCTTGACAAAGAGTTTCATTAGTAGAACCAAAAATTATATCATCAACATAAATTTGCACAATCAATAAATCATCTTTGACATTTTTGGTAAACAAAGTAATATCAATCTTTCCTCTTGAAAAATCATTTGAAATAAAGAAAGTTGATAGTTTTTCATACCAAGCTCGAGGAGCTTGTTTCAAATCATACAAAGATTTGTTTAGTCTATACACATGATCAGGTAAAGAAAGATCAACAAAGCCATCAGGTTGTTCAATATAAACCTCTTCTTTCAATTCACCATTAAGAAATGCACTATTGACATCCATTTGAAATAACTTGAAATTTCTAGAGCAAGAAAAAGCAAGTAGCATACGAATAGATTCTAGTCTAGCAACAGGCGCATAAGTTTCATCATAATCTATGCCTTCTTCTTGACTATATCCTTTAGCAACAAGCCTAGCTTTATTTCTAGTGATAGTGCCATGCTCGTCAAGTTTATTCCTAAACACCCATTTAGTAAAAATGATAGATCTATCATGCGGCCTAGGAACAAGAAACCAAACATCATTGCGTTTAAACTCATTCAACTCATCTTGCATTGCAATTATCCATGCATCATCTAATAAAGCATCATCTATGCACTTAGGTTCAACATGCGAAACAAAGGCAAGATGATTAAAAATATTATTAAGAGAGGATCTAGTAGTTACTCCCTTCGAAGGACTTCCGATGATAAGATCCATTGGGTGATCTTTGTGAAGCGTCCAATCCTTCGGAAGTGGTGTTTTCTCAACGGAAACATCTATATCATTTAGGCTTGAGGAAGCCAACTCTTCTTCGAGTAATTCTACATCATGTTAGTGCGAACAATAGTAGACATAGATTCATCAAAAATAACATGCATAGATTCTTCAACAAGTAAAGTGTGTTTATTAAAAACTCTAAAGGCCTTACTTGAGGTAGAATATCCGAGAAAGATACCTTTGTCGGATTTGGCGTCAAATTTGCCAAGGTTGTCCTTACCATTATTATGTATGTAGCATTTGGAACCGAAAACTCGAAATTAAGAAATGTTAGGCTTTCTCCCTCTCCATAATTCATATGGAGTTTTCTTGAGAATTGGCCTTATTGATACGCGATTGATAATGTAACAGGCAGTGTTCATTGCTTCAGCCCAAAAATATTTTGGTAGAGAATGCTCACATATCATGGTCCTCTCAATCTCCACAAGTGTCCTATTTTTCCTCTCAACGACCCCGTTTTGTTGAGGAGTCCTAGAACAAGAAAAATTATGACCGATGCCTTTCTCTTCACAAAAGTTTGAAAAACTCTCATTTTGAAATTCAGTTCCGTGGTCACTACGGATCTGCTTTATTGAAAGATTTTTCTCATTCTCAACTCGTTTGACAAAAGTTTTAAATTATCAAAGGCATCATTTTTGTGGGCTAAAAACAATGTCCACGTGTAACGTGAAAAATCATCCACAATGACAAATGCATAAAGTTTTCCTCCTAGGCTAGAGTTCCTCGATGGACCACATAGATCTAGGTGAAGAAGTTCAAGGGGCATAGAATTAGATATAAAATTTTTGCTTTTAAAAGATTCCCTTGTATGTTTGCCAAGTTGACATGCATCATAAATAGAATCTAATTTTAAATTGAGTTTTGGCATACCAACAACTAAATCAAGTTTAAAAAGTTTTTCTATGGTACTAGGACCAACATGACCTAGTCGTCTATGCCAAAGAATGTTGTCATCAACATTCAAGGATACAAGGCTTTTAATATTTGATAAAGATAAATTGTTTAAAGAAACCTTGTAAATATTTTCACTTCTATATCCTTTGAAATTTATGGATTTGTCAGTCGTGAGTGATATAGTGCAGTGTTGGGGAGTAAATTTGACTTCATAACCTCTATCGCACAATTGATTTATGCTTAGTAGATTATGCTTAAGCCCTTTCACTAGGAGTACATCATCAATCAAGCAAGATTCAGATATACCTATTGAGCCGATTCCTTCAATGATTCCTTTGCTGTTATCTCCAAAGGTTACAGTTCCCTTCTCCTTTGGTTTGACTTATTGAAGTAGCTCTTTGTTCCCCGTCATATGTCTAGAACATCCACTATCTAGATATCATATGCTAGGGAGAACAATTTTCCTATTTTCCTACAAGAAGAGATTTTGGTATCCTTTAGTTCTTTTGGGTCCATAGTGTTAGAAAAGAAAAATACAAAACAGATTTCCAAGAGTTCAGTCTCTCATAGCGACATCATCGCCACTTTCTAAGAGTGCTCCCAGTAGTAGGTAGGGCTATGCCTCTTTAAAAACCTATTTTCTTGGACAGAGCAGCGTTCATCAGGAAGACCAGTCGCATCAAGGCAATTTAAACCGGTCTATGATGAACTCCCTTAGATCATGATCTCATAATGCCAACTGATGAGTTGTTAAGTACTCTTAGGCCTCCATTTCATATAGCTCTTTTTATCATATTGATATTTTAAGGATCTACACTTATGTCTAGCATGTCCTATTTTACAACAGTAAGAACATGCAGGGGGTGATCTCATTTTTGCTTTAGCAATTAGACTAGTGAAATCTATAGATTTCTTACCATACCCTATTCCACCCTTATCAAAACTACATTTTTGCATGCTTAGTAAATTATTCAAGTTATTACTACTTACATTGAATTTATCAAAAGATTTCTCTAAGTGAGCTATGTCATCCTTTAATCTTAGGTTTTCATGCTCCTTAGTTTCTAATTCATGTTTGAGTTTTCTATTTTCTTTTCTAAGAGATTTAGCCATATCAAACATGTTTTTATATGCATGTAGTAGTTTGTCATAGGAAGGTACCTCATCATCGTCGTCGGAGACGATGTCATCACTTTTAGCCATGAGGCAGATGTTGGCTTCCTCCTCGTCATCGTCGCTATCGCTCCAAGTGGCTAGAAGTGCTTTCTTCTTTCCCTTGTCAACTTTCTTCTTAAGAGGACACTCATTTGCATAGTGGCCTTGTTGTTGACAGTTGTAGCAAGTAACTTCCTTATCCGGCTTATTTTGTAATTTGTTTCCTCGCATGAATCGTTTGAACTTTCTTGCGAAGTGCGCCATATCATCATCATCATCATCTTCTTTGGATTGGCTAGATAGAGCAATCCCTTTTGCCTTGGTATCTTCTTTCTTTAATTCCTTCCTTGTTGATAATTCCAGCTCATGGGTTTTTAGAGTCCCATGTAGTTGATTAAGATCGTAGGATGCGGTGTCGCCTTTGTTTGACTCGATGATGGCCGTCCTCTTGGCATCCCACTCCTTGGGTAAGGCGCGTAGAGCTCTCCTCCACACTTGTTTGGTTGGATATTGTTCCCCAAGTTGGGCTAGCTCATTGATAATTTGAGTAAGCCTTCGGAACATAGTATCTACATCTTCGTTTGATTCCATCTCGAATGTTTCATATTTGAGTTGGAGTAGATCGATCTTCGTCTCTTTGTCTTGATTAGTCCCTTCATGGAATATCTCCAACTTGTCCCATATCTCTTTAGCTGATGAGCACATTGAGATCTGGTTGTACTCATTCATATCTAAGGAACAATGAAGAATATTCATGGCTTTAGCATTTTGAGAAATTAATCGCATGTCCTCCTTGGAAAAGTCGTCCATTCCCTTGGGAATTTTGACACCCTCAACCTCTTTAGTAGGTATGTAGGGACCTTTCACAGTAACTTTCCAAAGATCATAATCTACGGATTGGATATATAGGGACATTCGGTTTTTCCAATATCCGTAGTTTATGCCATTGAAAAGAGGAGGACGATTTGTTGATTGCCCTTGAGCATAGTCGCTCGCTAGATTTGCCATAGAGCCTTTTTGAAAATATTTTGTAAAAAAGTGGCTCTGATACCACTTGTTAGAACCTAATGGGGGGGGGGAGAATTTAGGTTCTATTGGCAACTTTAGCAATTTAAAGCAATTATGCAAGTATGCAAGCGGAAGACTTAAGCAATTAAATAATAAGTGCGGTAAATAAATGCGTAATGTAAATAAAGCAGTAAAAGGGATAAGAGATGTTTATAAAAGTTCGACGATAAATCGTCTACGTCTCCCTTCTTGGTTAAGTCGATTAACCAAGGATCCACTAGCACTTCGAACGTCTTGGCCTTGATGGCTCCAAGGATAGCCTTACAACTTGACACGATCACCGCGCCGATACAACTCAACACTCTTGGCCTTAAGGGCTCCAAGGATAGCCTCAACACAACACTTGGATTCACACTCAAGTGCTTACAACGATAGCACAACACACTTGGTTTCACACTCAAGTGTTTACAACAATAGCACAACCAACTCACAAACTATTTTTACAAACACTCTCAAATATATCACACAAACACTTTGATAGTGAGAAATTGCTTGCAAAGGAGAGAAGAGATGAGTTGGGATGTCTCCAAATGAACTTGGATGGCCTCTATTTATAGTTGGCAAAGATTTGAATCTGATTTGAGGGCTTGGAGCGTGTGTTAAGAAGTCAAGGAGAGACAAAAAAGTATTCGGCGCCGCTGCCATCTTTTTCCCAGCACTGAGCGGATTTTGTGGAAAAATCATATCTTCCAATCTAACCGTTGGATTGATCTGAAATTTGAACTGAGGCTTTAAAACATCCAGATCGTCATTCTGAACGGTAGAGATTTGATGTGAACAAGTCAAACATTTCCAGTAATTTTCTGACGTCACTTCATCATGTTTTCGAACCTGTTCTGTGCAACAAATTTGAAAAATTCATATCTCTTAATCCATCTGTTGGATTGACCTTAAATTTAGACAAAAGCTTTATAACATCATATTACTAAATCTGATTGGTGAAGATTTGATTTGGATTTCGCAAACATTCCCAGTTATTTTCTGAACTCGAATCTTCATGGTTTCATTCCTTGCAGAAGTGGGTATTGTGCAGCATATATGGAAAAATTCATATCTCTCATTCTAGCCGTTGGATTGCTCTCAAATTTGGACAGTAGTTGTAACACTTCTTTATCTATATTATGACTGGTGGAGATCCGATTTAGGGTCATAGAAAATTTCTAGTAATTTTCGGAAGTTGCTGCTCCATACTTTAGCTTCTTCTTGTCTTTTTCTTCATATCTCTTAACAATGTTTCATCCATTCAATGAGCAATACAAGACTTTATAAATACATGTATAGCTTCAAAATAACTTCCAATAATTTATTTTTCAATAAATCTAATCTGCAAAATCTCACTTTAAATGGTTAGTAACAATTAACCGAGTTTTGTAATCATCAAAACATAATATTATGAGACTTGTTAATGCATTAAAAACATTAATCTCATAACACGAGATTTGTATGAGTTTAAGGCGTAACAATATGCTCAAAGGGACTCCATGAAATTGCATGATTTTTTAGATGTATAACCTCGCCATATGATCAAAAGTGAACTTGCGGTTATACAAAAGAAAGTGTGCAGATTTGGACAACCTATCCACAACCACCCAAATAGTATCACACTGCCTAGAGGATATCGGTAAGTGGGTGACAAAATCTATCATCACGTGCTCCCACTTACTTTCTGGAATCTCCAAGCTCTGCATCAAACCGCCCGGTCAATGATTCTTAGTCTTGACTTGCTGACAAACAAGACATCGAGAAACAAACTTCTAAACACTACGATGCATACCTCTCCACCATAATCTTATACGTATATCCTTGTAATCTTTGCACTACTTGGGTGGACGTTGAATCTACTACGATAGGCCTGAGACAAAATCTCATCTCACAAGGTCGAATTGTTAGGTAAAACCACTATACTAGACAAACACAACAATTCATCTACCTTAAAATGAAACCGGATGTCTTGTCTCCCTGAACAAGCTTGGCAAGCTTCTGTGTCTTCAGATCCGAAAACTGAATTTATCGGATATGAGCAAACAGTTCTAGCTCAACTAACACCGAGAATGATCGGATCCTTAGCTGTTATTTCTTGTGGGAAAAAGTGAAACCCAAAGAACCTCACTCCTGAACAACATTGGAAACTGCACTGGTGCGAAGAGAACTAACATATACCTTACAACTAAGTGCTTCTGCTACTGTTCAACTCAATATTAATGCACAAGTATTTCAAAATTGTGAAGATCTATCCAATGTAATTGCACTGGTAATTCACCTCACGGGTTTTCATCTGTCAAGAAGCATAGGAAATCACATGCTCATTCTGTGTCAGCACACAAATCCAAACTCTGAAGAGATGCGTCTGTGTAAACAACATAAGCTTTGGAACTAGATGTCAAAGCAAGCACAGAAGCAGTAGTCGGGTGTCTTCTAAACTCGCTGAAGCTCTGCTCACACACGTTCGACTAGACAAAAGGAACATATTTCTTCATCAAATACTGAAATGGTCTAGCGATTTGTTAGAAATTCTCAATGAACCGCCGATAGTACCCTGCTAAGCCCAAAAACTACAAATCTTTGAAGCTGTCATTGGACACGACCAGCTCAGAATAGCCTCTATCTTACTCAGATATACTGAAACACCATCCCAAGAAATGACATGACCAGGAAACACCACTCGGTCAATCCCAAACTCGCACTTGATAAACTTGGCGTACAATTGCTTCTCTTCAAGAATATACAGTACAACTCTTAAATTTTGTTGATGCTCATCAACACTGCACGAATAGATCAGAATATCTATGATAAAAATCGCAAAAAACTTATCCAAAAACTCGGAAAAACCCTGTTCATCAAATATTTGAAGATTGCGGGTGCATCTGTCAACCCAAAAGGCATCAGTAGGAACTCATAGTGATCATACCTCGTACAAAACACAGTCTACAAAATTTCCTCACCTTGAACTTGTAAATTATGATACCGTGACCTCAATTAAATTTTTGAATACACTGAAATACCTTTAATCTGATAAAACAGATCATCAATACGGCCTTTACTTGTTCTTGATCGTCACATGGTTCAACAGTCTGTATCAATAAAAAGACATATAGAATCATATTTCACAACCCAAGGTAAAATGATAGGGCCAATGCATCCTTTATCTAACAATTTCTGCAACTGTTGTTGCAACTCCCTCATATCTAACGACACAAGAAAATAAGGTTCTTGATAAATTGGAGTTGTCCCTGGCACAAGACCAATCCTGAACTCAAACCTAACTGATTGGAGGAAAACCTGAGATCTCGTCAATAAAACCTTCTAGGTACTCACAAAAAACTGTAAACTCATGTGTCAATCGCATAGATAAGGTATCCTTTCTTGCCCGCCTCCGAAGCTCGACAAGATTTCTAAATCGATAACAAAGGCATAGGGGTTTGCGCTCCTTCACCATATAAAAACCAACTATCGCCCTCAACCAGACAAAACCGAACAATCTTCAAATAACATTCCACGGTAGCTCAATACAAAGTCAAAAGATCAATACCCAAAATACAGTCGAAATATTTCATCGCTAAAATCATAAGATTCACTACTAACTCAAAACTCTCAAACGCTAAAGAGAAACCCATGAATACAATCTTGGACAAAAATGAATGGCTAGTAGAGGTGGATACAAAGAGTACTATATCTAAATACGCATACAAAAATCTATGACGCTTGAAAAAATGGGCGGAAATAACAGAATGTGATGTACCTATATCAATTAGAAAAAATGTAGTTATGCCAAAAAATTTTTTTACCTCAAACGCACTGTTCGTTCTCCTCCTAAGCCTGATCTTGACTCAATTCAAACATTCTTCCTTTTAATACGAGGTCTTAGATTAATGATCTCCATATAATGTCCATGTGGCCCGTGTTGTACTAAATCTTGAGAACCAGAACCATACGTTGATCCTCCCATCGACTGCGGACAATCCCTCTTCATGTGGCCAACATCTCTACATCTGAAGCAAATAATTTTTCCTTACGACACATTTCGGACAGATGACGGCCTCCACAATGCTCGCATTGTCCCTTATTATTTCCAAAATGGAAGAAACCAACCCGAAGAAGAAAAGGATGTGGCAGGATTCTTGAAAGACTGTGGGGTTTGGGCCCCAAAGTACTAGCTGGCCAAAAAAAATAAATATACATGTTACGTTGGACAGTATTCTTTGCTTGTCGAATTTTGTTCACCAACTTCTCATAAGGTGTCAGATCATAGCAAAAAGAAACTTGATCGAAAATACAACTTAAGAAACGTGGCAAGAAACTTGGTCTCGGAACTGGAAGAGATATGTGGGAAAACGACAGCAACTCAAAGAAATTCTATCAGATTCAGGAGTTCAATAGTTTTGGCCTAGAGTAGTCCAGGAGAAAATTACAACTTAAGAAACGTGGCAAGAAACTCTGCCCAACTTGGGTAGCCCAAATAGCTCACCACGCTCGTGCAGCAGCAGCGAGGATGCAGACTTCTACCATTTGCGAGTGCGTCCCTCCAACAAGAAGTTTACATACTCCATAAATTGTTCCTAGGAATACACAGAAACAACTCTCCATATGCTCTAACCAGTTCTCTACAACCTCTGGACTCTCTCCTCCAACCAGTGGTTTCGGCCCCATCTGAACAAACTTGTGCGTATCAACCCGGTGGCATCCATAGCGGTGGTGAAAGTGTCCTCGATAGTGCTCTCATTCATCATCGTCACACTAGCGTCCAGCAATGCTTTTGTCGCTCTCATCATCAAGATATTCCATCTACAAAAGCAATAGAAATTAACCCCAAGACTATTTTCCTAAATCCTAAAAATATGATGCATGCCTTGATACCATAAATATTGTGACCTGCTCCTGGATCACCACCTACTCAACAACTTACAACATGAAATTATTTTAAAAAGTACTTAAGCAATATAAAAAACAATGAAAACTTAATCAATACATTAATACAACTGGAAGAATACAAGGGAATGCATGCCAATAATTTAAATACTCGAAGAAATTAAAATCCCATGCAAGAAAGTTTCAAAACGTGAAATACGAAAAATCACAATCCAACAACAAACCCAAGAAACCGACTATATATCAAACCAAGCATGCAAAACAGTGAAAAACAATATTCATGTGAGGAATCATAATAAATAAAAATATACCAACATAAACTGAATCAATAACTAGAGAAAGTCACAGGTGTGCTAGCTCGCCAGGGATGCTCAGAGGCCCTCGCCGCCAGTCGGGACCAAATCCTGAAAACTATCATCGAACTCACCAGCACACCATTTAAATCTAATGCACCTAAAGGCTCAGCATGCTCTACCCATTAATAACAAATAATACATAATAAGATTGCATACAACCACATATCATATAAAAATATCCTGGGGCATCTTATGAACGCATGATCATAAAAACATTTGCATAATACTGAATAGTCAACATTAGCATTGGCATGTCATAATAATAAAATCATTTTTTTGTGCGGGTCATATCAGTGAAGTGTGACAAAAAATATAAGTGATTGAACAATCTAAAAACCAACGTACGTAGCGGCGAGGTACACCGAACATTGGGGGATTCCCTATGCCTCCTATACCACTTCACCCAAAATTTGGAGATCCATAGTCTTATAAAAATAGTGCCATAAATCGCATCAAATTCTCAAAAATATTTTCTTTAAATGCCCTTAATCTTATCATAAAATATATGCATGAATCATACACTTAAATATCATTTTTCTTAAAATTTTTCTGTAAATATATATTTAACGTATTTTCATAAAAATCATACTTGTATCAAAATATATGTATATAATATTCTTTAAATATATATTTACGGACTATTTTACGTGCCACTGGCTCGATCGAGTTTATGCCCCTTAACATAAGCTCATAAACATATAGACTGACACATTAATACTTAGACTAACTCAGTTACACTTAAATTGGCCCAATAACAGTTAGAATAGCCCAAAAATACTTAGACTAGCCTAACAATACTTAGCCCACCAACTAATTAAATAAACTTAAGCCCATTAACACAACAAATCAAACAAGCCCGATAACAACTTAATTTCAAGCACTTAGACTCCTAATTAAAATACCCAGGACAAAAATAAAATAACGCGGACCCAAACCCATTACACATGACCAAATTACATTTGACCTGACCCAGACACACCTGCCCGAGCCCTGCTTGGGTGGCCCAAAAACAACCCAAGCCCTAAAAATAACTCATGCTCACAACATCCATGCGCAACCTAAATCTAGCACATCGGTCGCCCTGCTCTGAATAACCCTGGACAGAACCCTGCCGATAGGACAACCCAAAGGTCCTGCTGGACCTCCTTGAACCATGCGACGGCCTGAGCCATGGCTTACATGGCTCGACCGTGATCCACAAACCAAGCCCGAGCTGAACTCTCCACAACCAATGCGTAGCTTTATAAAACCATTCTGGCCTCCCTGCTTTGGCCACCCCTAGGCTGAGCCCCGTCGACAGGGCCACCCAAAGGTCTTGCTAGACCTTCCTGAACCAGCCACAACCTAAGACATGGCTTGCATGGCTCGGCCGTGAGCCATTCTCTCATGCCCTATGCAAGCACCCATCTGCACACATACACAAAGACCCATCGACCCTCTAGCTCAGCTACCGTCAAGCCACACCCAGCCCCTAAGGGACCTATCTAGCCACCTAACCCAGGACAACATCTGCTAAAATATCCCATGACTAAAAATCAAGAAAAAAGCGAGCCACCATGCCAAAAACATGAGAAATGTTTCAAGAATCTTAAAATCATGAGCTCAAATCCACAAACAAATGCAAACACATATCTTTAACATTAAAAACAGAGGATGCTATGATTAAAATGAGTGAGAAACAAAGGATAGATCATTCCTTAGCTCAAGAGAAAGAGATAAAATTGCAAAGACCATAGTGGGACGACCGGAATTCCAAAAATCTTGAGTTTTTCTTCAGATATTTGTGAGGTGTGTGCTAGTGTAGGTCGCGGCAGTGGGATCTTCTCTTGTTCTCCGAGAAAGAGTGAGGTAGGGGATGAAGAAATGAATGAAATTACGGCTAGCTTTTAGTTATATGTATTGTGGGATTAAGGCCTTATAATAAAATTGGCTAAGGGGCTTTAGAATAAAATAACACTATCCAAACATCAGGTTTTGGACAATATAATTTCTCAAATTTTCGAAATAAAAAGAAGCCTAACTTTGAAATTACCTTAAAAGCCCTTAAAATAGCCTATTATGGTTCAAAAAAATTGACTTTTAATTTTATATATATATATATAACCCAAAATTTTCTATAAAATTATTTTGGGCTCTTAAAAATTTTGGACATAAATTTCGATAAAAACATTTACTCCGTTTGTCCACAGACTCGTGTACGCGCTCATAATTTGACTTTCCTCAATAATTCATAACTCTCAAAATACTAGGGTTAAATGTCATAAATAAATATAAACAGATAAATATGTCACATAAAAGTCATTTAACCCCTTTAATTTATTTATAAAATAATAAACACCTTAATTAGGCATATGGTTTTACGTAGAAAAAATTTTAGGCGTTACAACTCTCCCTCTTAAAAGAAATTTCGTACTCGAAATTTAAGTACGTACCGAATAGCTCTGGATAACGTGTTCACTTATTGATCTCGGTCTGCCAGGTATCCTCCCTCCTCCTCTAAATAATTCAGCGACCGGACCTTAACGATGGAAATAACTCGTGTCCTAAGCCTCCACACCTCATGTGAGATGGATTTGACATATATATACTTCCGCAACATCGATATGTATAATACGTTTTGAACAGTTACAAGGCTAGGGGTAGTGCTATACTGTAGACCAACATACAAATCCTTTCTAGAATCTTGAACATACCAATAAACCTCGGACTAAGCTTGCACATCCAACCAAAGTGTATCACGCCCTTCATTGGTGCAATCCTAAAAAAGACATGGTCTCCAAAGGAAAACTCGAGGTCTCGTCATCTTTGGTTAGCATAGCTCTTACGGCGACTCTACGTGGTCCTCATCCTATCGCAAATCCGCATCACAATATATGTCTATTGAACTAACTCGGGTCCTAGTAGAATGCTCTCGCCAACCTCGTCCAAATGCACATGAGATCTATACCTTCTCCCGTGAAGAGCCTCGTATGGAGTCATACCTATCAAAGCCTGATAATTGTTGTTGTATGTGAACTCCACTAAAGGTAGTCTTGACTCCCAAATTCAATTTAACATAAATCAATAATTCACTCATGAAATCATTCGAACAAAAAAAATCAATAAGTTACTACCACAATCAAAATTTCAAACTTAAATCCCAAAAATAAAAAATTATCAAACTTGTTTTTCCAAAATATGACATAATTCCCAAATTTTCAATACCCTAAAAGTCATGTCTCTGTTGCGCACCCTGATAAAATAAAATATTTTATCCTTCGTATTTCTCTTCAATCAAGCCTACATTTATAAACTTTTGTTTCTAAACTGAACTTAAAGCGAACTTTTGCATCTTACCTATAGTTTATTGTAACCCAAATTTGATATTTTTACGCACTTCATAATACCACAATTGAAAATTCCAACCACATTCTTATATTCGCTCATAAATAGAATCCAAATTTTACTCTAATGTTCATTCCCCAAACAAAACAATTGAATGATACAACAACTTCACTAATTTACCATGTTTGCACAACCACTTGTATATCCTCAAACATCTACATGCTAACCTTAAAGCTCCCAAATTTTTCATTTCAACATAGAAATTAAAACATCAACTCCTAAAATAAAATTAACTTAGAAAAACTTAGCCATGCAACTCAAAAATAATTATTACATAACAGCCATGTTCCTTGTCAAAATTAAATTCACGTTCATTTTTCCTAGAGTTCAGAGCAATGAAATCAAAAACAATATTTATAAACGTATAAATATTATACAAATAGGGCATACAAGAGGAAAAACAACCATAATACTACATCTCATATATTGTAAGTACATTCTCCAAAAATAAAAAAATTATCCTAACCATAATGCTCATAGGTAAAATCTCATCAAACAATTCTATGCTAACACGGAATTCTTTGAACAAAATTAATTGAATCCAAAGAAGACTGAATAAAATCTCCAAAATAATCACTTAGTTTCAATAAAGTAAAACCCTTCTATTAAACATTTTTCCTAGTGTCCCCTAACGAAAGTCAATTGAAGCTCCATTTACTTTCAACCAGTCAATTCCCAGAATAAGATCAAATCTTGACATCGGCAAATAACCAGATCGGCTTTAACCACATGCCCCTGAAGCTCCAACTATAATCCACTAAGCACATAGGTGGTTCAAAGCACCTCACCACCTCACCAGATGGTACGGTAATATCATAACCCGTACTAGATACCTTGGGTATGATGCATACCCGCTCAACAAACGACTAAGAGATTAAAAAAATGCGTAGCTCTAGAATCTAGCAAGGCAAACATAGCAATACATCTGATGCTAATTTTCCCTGAACGTAGAAGATTTCCCAAAAAAATATAGACCATACCTCTAGAACAATAAATTCGAAACAATTAGCATCTAAAGTCCAAAACTAAGTATGCTAAATTCAAAAATTCCATCGAATCCCACACACGCATTTTTAAAACACAAGTACAAGAAGTCAATCAATTACCCATGAAGGTCTTAGCTAAGCATCCCATTAGATGAAATTTAAGAGCGCAAATAAGATTACCCGTGATAAGAGAAGTATTAGGGTCTGCCTCTTATGCTTTCATCACAAACAAATGCCCTGAGTTTTTCTTATTCTTGGGGCAGTTCCTTGAAACATGTCTCGTCTCCTTGCAATAATAGCACTTGTTTGAACAATCCATACATTGCCCAGAATAAGGTTTCTGACACTCCTTGCAAAAGGGTATCCCTCCAGTGTTATGGGCAACTGCCCCCGCTGTTGTTGTTGTTTGGGTTGGCTACTGCGAAGACTGTCCTCTAGATGAATACTGAAACTGCCTCTTCCTCTTGTATTCAACCTATATCTCCTTCCTCCCATTCTCTGACTGATATGCTCGGTTCACTGCAGAATTACATGTCAACACGTTCGCCAATTAAATATCATGTTTGATGTCGGGCCTCAAGCTAAGAGTGAAATGTCGCATTCTCTCATTCTCATCTCCAGCAATCATGGGCACAAAGTGGCACCCACGCTCAAACTTTCTCACATAGTCTACCACAGCCTGATGCTCGAGTAGCCTAGTAATACTAGCTAATATATCCATGATGGATGTCTCAAAAGCTGTGAGTGGTGGAGCTGGAGATAGAGGTGGATCCTGACTACCCGCATCGCGAACTTCACGTCTCGGAGGCATACTATAATTCTCATAAATTGCTCACACAACCACAATTCATAACTAAGTATTTTAATTTAATGTTCTTATAAAATATATTGGTGAAAACATAACTCATGGGTCCCATACTAAAATCATTTACTTAAAAAGCATTTAAAACTCACAGACTGACATTATGCGACTACTGAGCTCCACGTAGTAGGCTAGCCCTCCAAGGACCTTGCTCCGATACTAAATAAAATTACCCTTACTTGAAATTGTTATTATAATGCTACATATATTCCCATAAATATATGTATCTATACATAAAATAAAGTTTATAAAATTTAATACATAATAAAATTAAATGCATACAAATAATTTAAATACTCGAACAAATTAAAATCCCATGAAATAAAGTTTCAAAATATGAAATGCAAAAAACCACAATCCAACTACAAACCCAAGCAACCGACTAATCTCAAACCAAGCATGAAAAACAGTATTTATTTTATGTGCATATTTTAATGTCATTTTATTGTTATTTTTACATGCATTCATTTGTTTTAATTAAGCTTTTAATTTGTTCATATTTTATGAATCATGTCTACATTACATGCTCTCGAATTTATTGTGTAGGATATAATATTTTTATGGAAAAGTTGCACAAAAGATACCTCCCTGCCAGCCGCGCATCGAGCACACTCACGCATCCATTCCTGCCTCTCCGCACAATAGACTTTTAAGGACATGTTCTTGCTCTTCGATTGCCATGTCTATTTTCACCACATTCATACTGAATTCCTGGGCCACCACATGCCATAGCGAGTTCTCTCTATCTTTCCATTTTGCTCCTATGTTTTGTTCGGATTGTCTCTTGCCCGGTACTAGTTTCTTTGTTTAGAACTTTATATAATCTGGTAATATGTCGGCTAAGAGAGTTCATTCTACTTGGAATCCTCTAATCAACGAGCCGCGGCACCTGCTTTTCCCATGGGTCTCTCCTGAAATTTTTTAAATCAAGCGGCTCGTGAAAGGTACGACTTGGCTAAAATTCATCGTTCACCAATTCCCGAACGTGGAATTGAACTTACTTTTTGCGATAGTGATGTTGCAATTAAGTTAGGACATCGTGGTTGGCGTGTGTTTTGCAAACAACCGAACGCGGCGATTGTTTCGCTTGTGCGTGAATTTTATGCCAACGCGGCTCAAAGGGAGGATGGGAAGGCTTTCGTCCGGGGGAACTAGTGTCTTTTGCTGAAAATACGATTAATGCATTACTTGAGACCCCAAATGTTGACAACAGCTTGTATCAGAGCCTCAAATCCAATTCGGGTGTTCATAAGGTTATAGCTCAGTTGTGTTATGATGGGGTTACTTGGCACGATCCTGTGAATTTTCAGTTCTTTTCGGAGCATTTTATGCAGGTGGATCCGGCGACTTGGTATGTCTTTTTAACCAAGTGACTGATGCTTATTTCCCACACCAGTGATGTCACAACTCATTGCTCCCTTCTCCTATATGCGATCTACATGTATTGGCCAATTAATGTGGGCCGAGGTATTCACATCAAAATCCGGAGGGCGATCTATTCTACTTCTTTGGGCCTTTATTTTTCGACGATCATTTCCGAGCTGTGTGTACGAGCGGGTGTTCAAACCCGAGATGATGAAGAGTGGTTATATCCAATGCGTCATGTCGATAAATTCGTTGTTGACGCAAAGAAATTTTTGCGCGCCAAGAACTTTCCAGCGGGTGGTCGAGCCTCCTCTAGTCAGGTTCCCACTCGTCCTTCGCAGCCGTCTCATCGTTCCAACGTTGAATCCATCTGGGAGATCACTATTTTTTTACCATCATCAAAACAAGTTCATGGCTGCCACTACAAAAAATCTTCAAGCAATGGAAGCTCTCATTCGGGGCATGTCTACGCATCTTGGCCTTGATCCGGCCTCTTTTCCAGCTGCTTTACCATACCCACCGCCATTCCAGTTTCAATACAATGCTCCTGTCGTTCCACCCAAAGCTGAAGAGGAGGAAACCCTGAGACTTGATCCAGGGGAGTTTTGTTTTACATTTTCATTTGCATTCCATTTTCCGTTTGTTATTTGTTTTGTTCTTGTTGTTGTTGCTACAGCATTGAATGCAAATCTTTTGATAAGTAAGGGGGTACATTACTCGTTTGTCATTTTGTTTTGCATTTATTTTGTTGCGTATTTTCATATAGTTCTTGAATTTTCTTGTTGTTGTTTTGTGTTTGTTCCGTATGCATAAGTAGGAGGATGACTACTAGCCTATGATGATGAAGTTGGAAAAAATGAAATTTTTGTGAAAAGTTTTTGCTCTTGATTGGATATGAGAAACCATAGGTTGATTAGTGAATAATTTAAGCACACATGTTTAACCAGTGAATTGTAGCGATATATTAGATGATGTTGATGTTTCTTGAACCATTGCACGACAATAGGTGTTTGTGGAGCCTGATAGTGTTTTTGAATCCTGATGATTTTTTTAACATGGAATATACAATCTTGGGCGCACCTATTGAAATATTTTGTTTTATGAAAATTTTGTGAAAATGCATTTAACTCCATCCAGGTTATGAACAAGAAAATTGAAATCCTAATTATCTTGTTCTTGACTAAGTATGCTGATAAAATGAGGTTAAAATTTTGAAAATATTTTAAATAACAATTTCATCCGGGCGTTGTAGTGCTTGAAATTCTAGTCACTAGTCCATAGCTAAGTTTGCGGACCTAATGGGATTGTATTTCCATCCTGGCTATAGACGAGGGGATTAAAATTCGAATCCTATCTCAGTTATAGCTAATTTTGCGTATAATTATTGTGACTTTAAAAATGTTGGGTGCAAAATCCGACGGTGCGAAATTATATCTTAAGAAAGTTGTGTTGTGTTTAAGGATTGTTGGTAGAAAGGGGCTCTTGATGGTGATACTCACACTGAAGTGTCATAGGTCGACAAACAGTCTTAAAACTATGTCTTTTGAAGCTGCATATAGCTGGAATAACAAGTCACACACGCACGTTCACACTCGACTGGAGAGGTATCATGGAAAATCAAGAGTATTCGTACGTTGTTTTTTTGTTTTGTAGAACTCTCTGAGGCTATGTTGTTCATGATTCATCCTCTCTTATGTTTTTGTTGCATGTTGTTTTGCATGACTTGCTCGAGGGCGAGCAAGGTTTAAGTGTGGGGGAATTTGATAGTTGTGTTTTATGTGGGTATTTTAATGTCATTTTATGTTATTTTTACATGCATTCATTTGTTTAATTAAGCTTTTGTTCATATTTTATGCATCATGTCAACATTACATGCTCTCGAGTTTATTGTGTAGGATATGACATTTTGATGGAAAAATTGCACAGAAGATACCTCGCTCGATCTGTTGTTTCTAAGCGATCAAGCGAGAGAGGGGGTGAATGCGAGACAGAGCATGTTCCGCTCGATCTGCAATATTTAACTAATCGAGCGGGAGAAGGAGAAAAACGGAGGATTTGGATCAGATCTATGTTCGCTCGATCGGTCATTTTCTACCGATCGAGCACGACGCAGATTTAGGAAAAAAATCTTGTAAAAAAGGAAATTTGCTTTTGAAGGACTCTAGTCTTTAATTAGGTTTTTATTCCGAATTTTGTCTATCTTGTAATCAGACTTGAAGGGTGGGACACCAAGAACACTTTGGTGACTAGGTTTTCTTCCTAATATTCTTAGATTTCTTCTTTTCTTTTGGAAATTTCTTAGGATTTTCATGAGTACTAGTGGCTAGGTTTTAATACTTGGTTTAGGAAGACAACCCCTTGAAATTTATTTATTTTGTGAGATTTGAATCGTCAATGTTTGATTTTTATTTGGATATCAAAAGTTGTTCGAGATTTATTTTATATTTGTATGTGAGATTATTGGCTTGATCACCCTGTGATTTTATCATACAGTTTATTGCTTAATTAGTTTTCAAATCCGTAATTGTTTGACTCATCTAATTTGTGAAGCAACTATGATTTATATTTTCCGCTTGTGAATGTATTAATTCTTAGGAACATCTTTTGACTAGATTAAATACAACCTCTTGCGTTGTGTTGTCTAGGTTAATCAATTTTACTAGTTTGCATGCTTCTTTGAGTTTAAACCTTAATCGATTCATTAGTAAGGGTTAATTTAGAACGATTGTGTCTAATTAACTAAAATTAAGGTAAAATAGGAATTAAGTTTTCAATGATGAATATTCAATGAAAATTAATTATTTTTAGATAATCGACGATCGAATGAATAACTTCAAGGGCGTAGTCGACCAATACCAAGGCTTTTTTAATTAATTGCTTTTCCATAATTTTAAAATCTTGCATGTTACTTAATTAAATTTAATTTAGTTTGCCTTAAATTTTTAGTAGTTAATTTTCAAATCCAAAAATCCCCATTATTTATTTTTAGCTTTTTTAAGAAGACACTTAAATTTCACTTTCCTCGTGGGAACGATCCCTACTCTTGCTACTACATATTTAATTGTTTGAGTTGATTTGGGTTAATTTGGGTGCGAAAAGACTAAGTGTTGCCAATTTTTGGAGCCGTTGCTGATGACGGCGTTCAATTTATTGTGTTCTAATTCTTTTGTTTAATCTTATTTTGTTTCTTTTCTTTTCATTTTTTCTAGTACTCCTCCAGTCGTTCATGCTTTTAGGTGACTCTTCAGAAGAAGAACTTTTTTACGATCCTGATATTGATAGAACTTTTCACCGATGACAAAGAGAAGCTCGAAGGAGAATAGAGTAGGACGAAACATCAAGATGAAAATCTTAGAGGAGAAATGGCAGAAAACACAAATCTGAGCCTGAGACAACTTGGCACTCCTGATCTAAAATAGCAACCTTTATGCATTACTTTTCTTACTCTAGAAGCTAATGCCACGTTTGAGTTAAAATCTGAGCTAATTCATTTATTGCCTTCTTTTCATGGTCTCGCAGGTGAGGATCCTCACAAGCATCTGATGGAATTTCACGTAGTATTCACAAGCATCAAACCTCATGGAGTGACTGAGGAACAAATTCAGCTGAGAGTCTTTCCTTTTTCTTTGAGAATGCTGCAAACGATTGGCTATACTATCTACCTCCTGGATCCATCACAACCTGAAATGAAATGAAGAGAATATTTCTGGAGAAATATTTCCCACCTTCTAGAGCTGCAATATCAGAAAAGAAATAAACGACATCAAAAAACAGACTGGGGATTCACATCAAGATTACTGGGAGCGGTTCAAAAATCTTTTTGCTAGCTGTCCGCACAATCAGATAAGTGAGAACCTTTTAATTCAACAGAGCTTTTAACTCCACGAGAGACAAGGAACTTAATCGAGAATATGGATGCCAATTCTCAGCAATTTGGCACCAACAGAAGTTATCATACACCCAGAAGGAGTAACGAGGTAAATATTTCTTCCCTTGAACAACAATTGATTGAACTGACATTTCTTGTACGTCAAATGGCTGTAGGTAATGGACAGACTACAAAGGCATGTGGAATTTGCGCTGCAGTGGGACATGCCACTGACATGTGTCCCAAACTTCAGGAGGAATCGGTCGAACAAGTGAATGCCACTGAAGGATTTCCTGGCCCACCACAACGGAATTATGATCTTTATTCCAATATATAATCCAGGCTCAAAGGATCATCCAAATCTTAGATACAGAAACCCTCCGGTGAATCCGCCTTCACCTCATGCACAACCGCACAATCAAGCTTACAGGACACCGTATCCTCCACAACAGCAGCGTCCTCAAATTCCAGCGCCGGGTGAGTTTCTTGAAAATATAGTTAAGGATCTTTCAACTAATACTTTGAATTTCCAACAGAAAACCCGAGCAAGTATCCAAAACTTGAATACCCAAATGGGACAGCTCGTCACTGCAATCAACAAGCTGGAAGCGCAACATTCCAACATTTTACCATCTCAAAAGGTCCCCAATCCAAATGAGAATTCTAGTGCAATCACTCTCAGGAATGGGAAAGATTTGAAGGTTAAGGAGAATGTGGTTGATGCTTTGTCAAAGAAGGAACAGAATGAAGAGCCGAAGATGGATGATAAAGAAAAAACTCAGGGAGAAGCGCAAAAAGGTAAGTTTCCTCCTCTCTCTGAGTATAAACCCATAGCCCCTTTTCCCTAACACTTAAATAATCTAGGAAATATAAAGGGATTAAGGAAATCTACGACACTTTTTGTAGATGTGAGGTAAACATTCCACTGCTAGATGCTACTAAGCAGGTACCTCTCTATGCAAAGTTTTTGAATGAATTGTGCACTGCGAAAAGGAAATAGACGTTGAAAGGATGTCAGAAGATAGAGTTGGGAGAAAATGTATATGTTGTGATTCAAAGAAAATTGCCTGCAAAATTCAAGGATACAAGTATGTTCTCTATCCATGTACCATAGGGAATGTAAGACTAGAAAAGACCATGTTAGATCTAGGAGCTTTAATTAATGTCATGCCATATTCTATTTATGCATCCTTGAAGCTTGGTACTTTGAACAAAACTGGAATTGTCATACAGTTATCTGATAGATCTAATGCATACCCTAGGGGAATAGTAGAGGATGTGTTGATGCAAGTAAATAATTTGGTGTTTCATGCTGATTTTTATATACTTGACATGGAAAATGGTGATCACAATAGTCCATTTTTTTAGGCAGGCCATTTTTGAAAACGTCGATGACATAAATTGATGTTCAAAGTGGCACACTTACTATGAAATTTGATGGAGAGGTCGTTAAATTTAATATCTATGATGCCATCAAATTTCCTAATGGTGACGATAGTGTTTATTATGTTGATATTGTGGATTACTTGGCACAAGAGTGTTTTGAGCTTGCAAGAAAAGACGATCTAGAGGTGGCTATTATAGCACCCATCCAAAAAGACAACAAGGAAGTTTGCTTTAGTGAAGAATTAAAAGAGATTGTTACAATTCTGAACTGTGCCCCCGAGCTACCTCAATCAGGTAATCTTTCATATATCTCTTTATCAATACCTAATACTCAGTGTCTTCCATCTGTTTTGCAGGAACCAGTCATTGAGCTAAAGACGTAACCTCAACATCTCAAATATGTTTTTCTGGGAGAAGGAAAACATTACCAGTCATCATCTCTTGCAGCTTGTAAGTCGAATAAGAGGAGCAACACATAAAGGTTTTGAGGGAGCACAAGACTGCTATAGGATGGACTATTGCAGACATCAAGGGAATCGGCCCTTATACGTGCATGCATAGGATTCTGATGGAAGAAGGACCAATTCACTTGCGTCAGCCGCAAAGGAAATTGAATCCACCTATGATGGAAGTGGTGAAGGCAAAAATCCTCAAACTCCTTGAATTTGGAGTGATTTATCCAATTTCTGACAGCTAGTGGGTTAGCCCTATCCAATTGGTTCCCAAGAAAATCGGAATTATAGTGGTGAAGAACAAGGATGATGATTTGGTTCCCACCCGCATTCAAAACGTGTGGAGGGTTTGTATAGATTATAGAAAATTGAATGCTGGAACCCCAAAGAACCATTTCCTTGTACCTTTTATTGATCAAATGATTGAAATATTAGCTTGTCATTCTTACTATTGTTTTCTTGATGGATATTCTGGATATTTTCATATTGAAATTGCACCGTAGGATCAGGAGAAGTTGACATTCACTTGCCCATTTGGCACTTTTGCATATCGGCGTATACCCTTTTGACTCTGCAACGCACCAGCCACATTCCAATGGCGTATGGTTAGCATATTCTCTAATTTTATTGAGCATATATTAGAGGTATTCATGGATGATTTTATTGTCTATGGTGATTCTATTGAGAAATGCTTGTCTAACCTTGCTCTTGTCCTAAGGAGGTGTGTCGAAACCAATCTGGTCTTATATTCTGAAAAATGTCATTTTATGGTTGGGCAAGGTATCGTTTTGGGTCATGTCGTCTCTTCTAAGAGAATTGAGGTAAATAAACCTAAAATTGATATCATTCAATCTTTACCTTATCCCACTAGTGTGAGAAGTGCGTTCTTTTCTTGGCCATGTAGGTTTTTATAGGAGATATATTCAAGACTTCGCCAAGATCGCATCCCCCATGTGCAAGTTGCTGCAGAAATATGTCAATTTTGGTTTTGATGAGTCATGCAAAACTTTGTTTGACAAAGTTAAGGACTCAATGAATTCTGCACCTATCATCCAACCACCTGACTGGAGCAAACCATTTGAAATTATGTGTGATGCCAGCGACTAAGCGGTAGGAGCGGTATTGGAACAAAGAGTTGGGAAAGCATCGCATGCTATCTACTACGCCTCGAGAATTTTGAACGATGCACAACGGAATTATTCCACCACTGAGAAGGAGATTTAGCTGTAGTTTTTGCTTTAGAAAAATTCCGATCTTATTTAATTGGTGCTAAAGTTATTGTTTATTCTGATCATTCAGCTCTTCGATATCTAAAGAAAAAGGCCAAGCCAAGGTTAAGAAAAGGGATATTGCTCCAGAGCGAATTTGATGTAGAGATCAAGGATAAAAGAGGAACAGAGAACAGAGTGGCTGATCACCTGAGTCGTCTAGTTTACATTGATGAGGAACTGTGCCTGCAAGAAGAATTTCCTGACGAGGAACTTTTTTCGTCGAGCACAGTATTACCCTGGTACGCGCATATCGTAAATTTTTTAGTTACTAATGGGTTTCCCTCAAAAAAAATTTCCAAGGCACAAAGAGATAAAATTAAAAGTAATGCTAAGTACTACGTGTGGGATGACCCTTACCTGTAGAAACACTACGCTGACCAAGTTATAAGAATATGTGTCTCTAAAGGCGAGGTGATTCATATCCTCACGTTTTGTCATTCGTACGCTTGTGGCGGTCACTTTGGTGCTAAAAGAACGACAAGGAAGGTATTAGACTATGAATTTTTCTTGTCATCCCTATTTTGAGACGCATACTTCATCTGTAAGTCGTGCGCCCAATGTCAAAAGACAGGTAATATATCCCAGCGTAAGGAGATACCTTAACACCCCATTATCGTTTGCAAAATTTGTGATGTGTGGGGCATCAACTTCATGGGACATTTTCCTAGTTCCTTTGGATTTATTTAATATTACTTGTTGTGGACTATGTTTAGAAACTGGTGGAATCTAAGGCCACCCGTACTGACGATTCAAAAGTGGTTGCAGATTTCATCAAGCATAATATTTTCTCTAGGTTTCGGATTCCACGAGAAATCATAAGTGATATTTCAACACTTTTTTGCAACCGGACTGTAGCTGGTTTATTGAAAAAGTGTCATGTCACACACAAGATATCCACTGCATATCACCCGCAATCAAATGGCCAAGCTAAAGTTTCGAATAGAGAAATCAAATCTATCCTAGAGAAAATAGTGAATCCAACAAGGAAAGACTGGAGCTTGAGATTGGATTATGCTCTGTGGGCCTACAGAACCGCGTACAAGACACCGATTGGCATTCACCATACCAACTAGTTTTTGGGAAACCATGCCATATGTCATTGGAATTGGAGCACATAGCTTATTGGGATATCAAGAACTTTAATATGCAGATGGATGACAGTGGAGAACATAGGAAGCTGCAGTTGCAGGAGTTGGAAAAAATACACAATGAAGTGTATGCCAGTTCCAAGATTTACAAGAAAAAGACAAAAGTCTTCCATGACAAGATGATTGCTAGACGAAAATTCGAAGTTGGTCAAAAATTCCTGCTCTAGATAATTCACAACTTTGGTTATTTCCAAGTAAGTTACGTTCAAGGTGGATTGGTCCTTTTGTTGTTACTAATGTTTTTCCCCTTGGTGCAGTTGAAATTCAGAGCTTGGAGCCCTCAAAGATATTCAAGGTGAATGGAAAAAGATTGAAACACTATTTGAAGGAGTTCAAGAGAACGAAGGGGAGGACACGCATGACCTAAAACTCGAGGATCCAAAAGACGTTGCGTAAACAGACGCATACAGTCGAGCTATATAATGTCAATTTAGCGCTTATTGGGAGGAAACCTAGTGCTCTTTTCCCTCCTCTAGTTTATTTAGTTTTATTTAAATTATTTTCTTGAATTTTCATGTTTTTTTGATCTTTTTGATAAAATTTTTGAAAAATTTTCAAATTAGCAGTTTTGCTCGATCGGTAATTTCTTACAGATCGAGCGAAACATTTTTTGACTTTTTGTTTTTCTTATTCTCGCTCAAGCGGTAAATTCCAACCGATTGAGCGAGAAACTCTCTGAGTATAGGGGAATATTTGTGCTTGCTCAAGCGGTAATTTCCAACAGATCGAGCGAAGGCTTTTCTGATTTAAAAAAATATTCGCGCTCGCTCGAGTGGTAAATTCCAACCGATTGAGCGAGAAACTCTCTGTGTATAGGGGAATATTTGTGCTTGCTCAAGCGGTAATTTCCAACAGATCGAGCGAAGGCTTTTCTGATTTAAAAAAAAATATTCGTGCTCGCTCGAGCGGTAATTTCCAACCGATCGAGGGAGAACACATCTGGGCCCAATTTAATCGTTTTCTTTACCTTTTATCCCTCACTTTTCTTTCACCCTTCTCTCTGAAATCCCTAAATCCCCAAACTCCTTACCATATGCATCTCACCACTCTCCTTCTTTTACTCGCAGGAATCACCACTCCACCTCTGGTCACCATCTCCATTCTTGTCGGGATCTCACTCCTCACCTCTAAGCCCATCTGGCTGCCAACTCCATCGTCCTCCTCCACCCCGGCAATTCTCAGCCACTGTTCACCGCCATCGCCCTGTTCTTTCTAGCCAGTCGCGCATCGAGCACACTTACGCATACATTCCTGCCTCTCCGCACAACAGACTTTTAAGGCCATGTTCTTGCTCGTTGATTGCCATGTCTATTTTAATCGCATTCATACTGAATTCCTGGGCCACCACACGCCATAGAGAGTTTTCTCTATCTTTCCATTTTGCTCCTATGTTTTTTTCGGATTGTCTCTTCCCCGGTACTCGTTTCTTTGTTTATGCGTTTATATAATCTGGTAATATGTAGGCTAAGAGAGTTCGTTCTACTGTGGAGTCCTTTAATCAATGAGCCGCGGCACCTGCTTCTCCCATGGGTCTCTCATGAAATTTTTTAAATCAAGCGGCTCGTGAAAGGTACGACTTGGCTAAATTCATCATTCACCAATTCCCAAACGTGGAATTGAACTTACTTTTTGCGATAGTGATGTTGCAATTAAGTTAGGATATCGTGGTTGGCGTGTGTTTTTCCAACAACCAAACGCGGAAATTTTTCCGCTTGTGCGTGAATTTTATGCCAACGCCACTGAAAGGGAGGATGGGAAGGCTTTTGTCTGGGGGAACTAGTGTCTTTTGATGAAAATACGATTAATTCATTGCTTGAGACCCCGAATGTTGACGACAGCTTGTATCAGAGCCTCAAATCCAATTCGGATGTTCATAAGGTTATAGCTCAGTTGTGTTATGATGGGGTTACTTGGAACGTTCCTTTCGGAGCATTTTCTGCAGGTGGATCCGGCGACTTGGTATGTCTTTTTTACCAAGTGACTGATGCACATTTCCCACACCAGCGATGTCACAAATCATCGCGCCATTCTCCTATATGCGTTCTACATGGATTGGCCAATTAATGTGGGCCAAGGTATTCACAGCGAAATCCGGAGGTCGATCTATTCTAATTCTTTGGTCTTTTTTTTCCGACGATCATTTTCGAGCTGTGTGTACGAGCGGGTGTTCAAACCCGAGATGATGAAGAGTGGTTATAGCCGACACGTCATGTCGATAAAGTCGTTGTTGACGCAAAGAAATCTTTCCGCGCTAAGCACTTTCCAGCGGGTGTTCGAGCCTCCTCTAGTCAGGTTCCCACTCGTCCTTCGCAGCCGTATCTTCGTTCCAACGTTGATTCCATCTGGAAGATCACTATTTTTTACCATCATAAGAAAAAGTTCATGGCTGCCACTACGAAAAATCTTCAAGCAATGGAAGCTCTCATTCGGGGCATGTCTACGCATCTTGGCCTTGATCCGGCCACTTTTAAAAATAAATAAATTAATTAAAAAATATAATAATAGAAAAATAATATTTTTAAGGAAGTAAAAATTTCAAATAATCATGTGTATATATATAATAAAATATTAAATTAAGATTTTAAAATTAAAAAAAACAATTTTAAAAAAAATTCAAAAAATTCGAAAATCGGTTCAACCGGTTTTCTAGCCGGTTCTTGTGACCGTTTCTTGGGCGTTTCTTGGCCGGTTCGACCGGTTTTGACCGGTTCTTGACCGGTTCTGAGCGGTTGAACCGTTAAAATGGTTTTTAGGGGTATTTCGGACCGGACCAGTGACCGGTTCCCGGTTGAACCGTTCGAACAGGCCGGTCCGGTCCTATTTTTAAAACACTGGTTGCTAGAGCATTTAGGGCAATGTTATAGATAAGTATGGGGGTACATTACTCGTTTTTCATTTTTTTTTTTGCATTTATTTTGTTGTGTATTTTCATATAGTTCGTGAATTGTCTTTTTGTTGTTTCGTGTTTGTTCCGTATGCATAAGTAGGAGGATGAATACTAACCTATGATGATGAAGTTGGAAAAAATGAAATTTTTGTGAAAATATTTTGCTCTTGATTGGATAGGAGAAACCATAGGTTGATTAGTGAATAATTTAAGCACATGTGTTTAACCAGTGAATTGTAGCGATATATTAGATGATGATGATGTTTGTTGAACCATTTCACAACAATAGGTGTTTGTGGAGCCTGATAGTGTTTTTGAATCCTGATGATTTTTTTAACATGGCATATACAATCTTGGGCGCACCTATTGCAATATTTTCTTTTATGGAAATTTTGTGAAAATGCATTTAACTCCATTCGGGTTATGAACAAGAAGATTGAAATCCTAATTATCTTGTTCTTGACTAAGTATGCGGATAAAATGAGGTTAAAATTTTGAAAATATTTTAAATAACAATTCCATCCGGGCATGGTAGTGATTGAAATTCTATTCACTAGTCCATAGCTAAGTTTGCGGACCTAATGGGATTGTAGTTCCATCCGGGCTATAGACGAGGGGATTAAAATTCTAATCCTATCTTAGTTATAGCTAAGTTTGCGTGTAATTATTGTGAATTTAAAAATTTTGGGTGCAAAATCCGACGGTGCGTAATTATATCTTAAGAGAGTTATGTTGTGTTTAAGGATTGTTGGGAGGAAGGGGCTCTTGATGGTGATACTCACACTGAAGTGTCATAGGTCGACGAACAGTCTCAAAACTATGTCTTTTGAAGCTGCATGTAGCTGGAATAACATGACATACATGCACGTTCACACTCGACTGGAAGTGTATCATGGAAAACCAAGAGTATTTGTACGTTGTTTTTTTGTTTTCTAGAACTCTCTGAGGCTATGTTGTGCATGATTCATTCTCGCTTATGTTTTTGTTATGTGTGTATTTTTTTTTGCATGACTTGCTCGAGGGCGAGCAAGGTATAAGTGTGGGAGAATTTGATAGTTGTGTTTTATGTGCGTATTTTAATGTCATTTTATTGTTATTTTTACATGCATTCATTTGTTTTAATTAAGCTTTTGTTCATATTTTATGCATCATGTCTACATTACATGCTCTCGAGTTTATTGTGTAGGATATGACATTTTGATGGAAAATTTGCACAGAAGATACCTCACTCGATCTGCTGTTTCTAACCGATCGAGCAAGAGAGAAAGTGAATGCGAGACAGAGCATGTTCCGCTCGATCTGCAATATTTAACCGATCGAGCGGGATAAGGAGAAAAGATGGAGGATTTGGATCAAATCTATGTTCGCTCGATCGGACATTTTCTACCGATTGAGCACGACGCGGATTTAGGAAAAAAATCTTGTAAAAAATGAAATTTGCTTTTGAAGGACTCTAATCTTTAATTAGGTTTTTATTCCGAATTTTTTCTATCTTGTAATCAGACTTGAAGGGTGGGACACCATGAACACTTTGGCGACTAGGTTTTCTTCCTAATTTTCTCAGATTTCTTCTTTTCTTTTGGAATTTTCTTAGGATTTTCATGAGTATTAGTGGCTATGTTTTAATACTTGGTTTAGGAAGACAAACCCTTGAAATTTATTTATTTTGTGAGATTTGAATCGTCAATGTTTGATTTTTATTTGGATATCAAAAGTTGTTCGAGATTTCTTTTATGTTTGTATGTGAGATTATTGGTTTGATCACCCTGTGATTTTATCATACAGTTTATTGCTTAATTAGTTTTCAAATCCGTAATTATTTGACTCATCTAATTTGTGAAGCAACTATGATTTATATTTTCCGCTTGTGAATGTATTAATTCTTAGGAACATCTTTTGACTAGATTAAATACAACCGCTTGTGTTTTGTTGTCTAGGTTCATCAATTTTACTAGTTTGCATGCTTCTTTGAGTTTAAACCTTAATCGCTTGTATTTTGGTTAATTCATTAATAAGGGTTAATTTAGAACGCTTGTGTCTAATTAACTAAAATTAAGATAAAATAGAAATTAAGTTTTCAATGATAAATATTCAATGAGAATTAATTATTTTTAGATAATCTATTATCGAATGAATAACTTCAAGGGTGTAGTCAACCGATACCAAGGCTTGTTTAATTAATTTGTTTTTCATAATTTTAAAATCTTGCATGTTAGTTGATTAAATTTATTTTAGTTTGCCTTAAATTTTTAGTAGTTAATTTTCAAATCCAAAAATCCCCATTATTTAATTTTAGCATTTTTAATAACACACTTAAATTTCACTTTCCTCGTGGGAACGATCCCTACTTTTGCTACTAAATATTTAATTGTTTGAGTTGATTTGGGTTAATTTGGGAGCGATACGACTAAGTTCTATGTGCGGAAAATTATAATACATAAAAATATCCTAACATAAACTAAATAAATAACTGAAGAAGGTCAAGGGTGTGCTGGCTCGCCGCGGATGCTCATAGGTCCTCGCCGCCAGTCAGTACTACATCTTGAAAACTATCATCGAACTAACCTGCAAATCATTTAAATCTAATGCACCTAGAGTCTCAGCATGCTCTACCCATTAATAACAAATACTACACAATAAGATCGCATACAAATATATGCAATATAAAAATATCCCGAGACATCTTATGAATGCATATTCGTAAAAACATTTGCATAATACTGAATCGTAAACATAAGCATTGGCATTTCATAATCATAAAATCGCGGGTTATATCAGTGAAGTGTGACAAAAAAAAATATAAAAGATTGATCAATCTAAAAATCAACGTACGTGGCGGCGAGGTTCACCGAACCTTTGGGGATTTCCTATGCCTCCTATGCCAATTCACCCAACCTTTGGGGATCCATAGGCTCATAAGCATAGTGCCACAAAACGCTTCAACTTCTCGAAATATATTCTTTACATGCTCTTAATATTATCATAAAGGGGAAATTGCATATATTACCCCTGTGAAATCCCGAGTTTGCTAATAACTCCTTATGAAATTTTTTTAAGCTAATAACCCCATGTGATTCTAGATTTGTTGTATACACACTCTTTTCAGTTAAAAATTGACAAAAATACTCTTGCTTAAATAAATAATTAAATTAATTTTATTTTATAATTCTATATTTAATTGAGTAAAATAATCAAATTTTATTTAAATAACTATGAAAATTATATATAATTATTTTATCATAATATTTGTCATACACGAAATATATTTTAATATTAAATTATCTTATAACATTAAGGACATTTTAGTCATTTTTTTGACAGAAGGGGGTGTATGCTACAAATTTAGAATCATAAGGGGCTTCTAGCTCAAAAAATTTTCATAGGAGGTTATCAGCCAACACGCGATTTCACAGGGGTGATATATGCAATTTATCCTATCATAAAATACAAGAATTAATCATGAACATAAAAATATCATTTTTCTTAAAATTTTCCAGTAAATATATATTTAACTTATTTTCATAAAAATTATACTTGTATCAAAATATACATGTACGTCTATTAAATATATATTTACAAACTATTTTACTTGTCACTGGCTCGATCGAGTTGCTGCTCTTAACTTAACCTCATAAACTTAGACCGTCCCATTAATACTACATTAATACATAGATTAACTCAAACTTAAATTTGGACTGTCCAATAACACTTACATGAACCCAGTAATACATATCCTAACTTAAACTTATCCCACAACTAATTAAATCAACTTAATCCCATTAACACAATTAAATCTCCCAATCCCGATAACAATTTAACTTCAAGCACTTGGACTCTAATTAAAATACCCAAGCCTAAAATAAAATAACTCTGACCCAAACTCATAACACATGACCCAATTACATTTGATCCGACCCGGACACACCTGCCCGGCGGCCCGAAAACCAAAACCCAAGCCCTAACACTAACTCACGCTCACACCATACATGCGCAACCTGCATATAGCACATTGGCCGCCCTGCTCCGGCCACCTACAAACCAAGCACGAGCTCAACTGCTCCACAACCAATGCGCAGCTTCCTAAAACCATTTGGGCCTCCCTGCTCCGGCCACAACTGGGTTGAGCCCCGCTGGCAAGACCACCCCAACGTCCCGTCAAACCTTCTTGAACCAGCCACGGACTGAGCCATGTCTTGCATGGCTCGGCCATGAGCTATTCTCCCTTGCCCAATGTGAGCACCCATCTATGTACATCCACAAAGACCATTGGCCCTCTAGCTCAGTTACCCTTACGCCACACCCAACCTTGAACCGAGACCCTAAGGGACCTGTCTAGCCACCAAACCCAGGAGATCATATCTTTAACATTAAAAACTGAGGATACTATGATTAAAATGGGTGAGAAACAAAGGATAGATCATGCCTTAGCTCAAGAGAAAGAGATATGATTGTGAAGAGCGCGGCGGGACGACCGAAACTCCAAAAATCATGAGTTTTTTTTCAAAAATTTGTGAGGTGTGTGCTAGTGTAGGTCACGGAAACTGGAGCTTCTCTTATTTTCCAAGGAAGCATGAGGTAGGGAATGAAGAAATGAATGAAATTATGGCTAGTTTTTAGTTATATGTATTGTGGGCTTAGGGCCTTATAATAAAATTGGCTAAGGGGCTTTAGAATAAAATAACACTAGCCCAACATCACATTTTGGAAATTATAATTTCTCGAATTTTTGAAATAAATAGAAGCCCTATTTTGAAAGTATATATATATATATATATATATAACCCAAATATTTCTATAAATTAAAAATCTCAAAACAATTATTTTTGTATCTAAAAAAACTTGGACATAAATTTTGTTAAAACAATTTTACTCCGTTTGTTTACGGACCCGTGTATGCGCTCGTATTTCAAATTTTCCTTTAAAATTCATAACTTTCAAAATACTCGGGTTAAATATCATAAATAAATCTAAAACACATAAACATGTTACAAAAAAGTCATTAAAACCATTTAATTTATTTTTAAAATAATAAAACCCCTAATTATGCATACGGTTTTACGTAGAAGAAATTCTAGGATTTACAAAACCTGTACTAAAATTCAAGTGAAATACTAGTTGTAACCCCATTGGAAGAAAAAAAACAGTACTGAAATACCGTAATAAAAATTGGAAATAACCTCGCTCCACTGAATACTTACAACCTCAATGACTACTCCCTCCGGCTCTGTCCACCTAAGCCCTACCATTTGAAATGAGGCGTCCAAATACGAAAACCAGTACATGACTGATAACAACGCCCCATACAAAAGTATTGAATATACATGTCTATATGATGCATGCAACATGAACTATGAATGCTCTGGGTAAACTGATATTATATCTGGAAAATCATGCTCAGTACACAAGCGCCTCCAGTATGAGCACGCTGCTCTAAAGATTCAGTGGGTGCCACACATAATGAACTCGATCTTGGACGATAACCGTCCTGGGTAAACCGGTCACGTTGCCCCGTCGGTCCAGTGGCCAGGTGTCACACAGTACCCGATCGTAATATAACAACAAACCTAGGGTTGAGCGACCCTAAAACAACTCGTTATCTCAAAAGGATAGCATGTTCAACATGATATTTAAATGCCGCATACAAATCATGAACAGTAAATCATGCATATCATGACATATAATAATGCAACACATAATTATGAAACATATAAACATGTATATTTAGCTGGTTATCTCAGTCTGTACTTACGTACCTTAGTTCTACTAGGCAAGCTATAGCAGCTCTAATGTCCAAGCCTATAGTCCACACTACAATGCAAAGTATTCATGCATTATAACTTTATTCTAAAAGCCTTAACTATTCTATAGCATAGTGATAAGCACGAATCTTATAGATTATTTTGCATTTTATTTTGTCGTATTCGTGCTTATCTGGCATTTTTATTCCGACTTTTGCGCCTAAATCGTCGTACTTTTATGTGTTTGTAGGTTTGACTAAAAGTTGAGAAGGCTTAAATATTGAAGAAAAAGTCAAACAATGCGATGCCACATCGAAACTTGGCCGGAAAACACGAAAATATCTTAAGAAGCCAAGAAGAGTGAGAAAAGGAAAATACACGGACCCCGTGCAACTTTTGGAAGGGGGTCTGTGCCTATTGTGTAAAATGAAGGTTCAATCCAGAAAAATGTCCAGACCCCGTGCCATTTTTGGAAACACCCCCGTGTCCATGAAATTGAAGAAATCCGAGACAGAAGACCTCCGGAGGGGTACACGGACCCTTATCCGGGGTCCGTGTGGTTACTGTTCACATTTGAGAAAAATGCCCGGAGTTGACACGGAGGGTATCCAGGGTCCGTGAACTTCACAGATTTGGAAAAAAAATATATTGCGAGAATTTTTAAATTTCGATACTCTTATTATTTTGGGCAATATTGGACATTATTGGGGACAAAAAAATAGAGGTTTTTAGAGAAAAATATAAAAGGGAATCAAGCCCTAATTGAGAAAGAACTTTTGGACTTCTGAACTTTTGCCAGATTGGAGATTTGGCGGCTGAGAGCAGAAACAAAGAACACAAGCAAGATTCGACACCATCGCTGAGATTTTCTTTATTCTTCTTTTTTCTTACTTATTTATGTTGAATCAAACATGAGAATTTTGTCTCTTTTTGATATTATGGAGTAGTCGACTTTTACCTGGGCCACGATAGGGCCAAACTATTGATTTTTGTTCATGAAATAGATTGATTGATTATTGATTTATGAAATATTTATTGATTGATATTTGTGCATAATTCTTGCATTTAATCTGGCCAATTAATTGCATGTTTGTTGTTCGATCTAGAATTGAAAAAGAAGATATTGAAATTAGTTTCAAAAATATTAATCAACACATGGTTAAACCGACTAGAAATAGTATTCGGTTTCAGTGTGCGATTTTAGGCGAAAGATGAAATTCCATAACTCGTTAATGCGTTTTTTGTTTAATTAAATTCAATTAGAAATAATTGGACTGTTAAATAAAAATAGAATTATTAATTCTAGAAATTGATTAATAATTATTCTAGGGAATTTCGTCGTGAATATGAATGATTCTTTTTATTTATTTTTTTCTATTTTTTTTATAGACTAGTTTATTTTAATGTTTTGTGTTGTGTATCTGTCATGTTTTAGATGTTTGCATATAGTTCGTAACGTTTTTGTAGTTGTTTGCATGTGTATTAAGTAGGATAATGAATGAAAGCCAATGATGATATGAAGTCATGATTTTTGTGAATTTTTTTTTGTTTTTGCTCTTGACTTGACATGAGAAACCGTAGGGATTGTTTATGTTTTAATTGCATGTCTAAGCTTCTGATTAGTAGTGATTCCAGTTTGGGTCACTACAATAACATTATCTTGAAAATCTGAGTGTTATTTATAGGAAAAATTCAGACTATTAATCTCCCATTTATTGCCCTTAATTGCCATAATTTTGAGATAATGCGTCGGTTACAAATATGAAGCAGCAACTATAGATCTATTGAATTTGGTTTGATGGACTTAGAACAACTGAATGTTTACTGTCTCGACTAACTTTGAGCTCGACTGAAATTTTGGAAACTGAATTTGGATTTAGTTGTCAACTGAAATTCGGAATCTCAACTGAATTTAGTCTTCAAATGAATAATCAAGAACTAGTGCCTCTTGAACGCGATGTATTCATAAATTGTTTTCAAATATATATATTTTTATGTTAAATAGTTTTTATCACAAAAAATTTATTTTATTAATTAATTTTTATATTATTTTCAATACTAACATGATGAATTAAATATTCAAAAGTTTAGATTAATATTTAAAAATATATTTAGTAATTTAAAAAATTCTAAAAGTAGATAAAATATGATAAACAATGATAGACAAGTGAAGAGAAACTGTCGGAGATAATTTTCAACGGGGTTAAAACTAGGGCTGAGATATCGAACCAAAATACCGACTTTTCGGGATATCGTACCGAAACTTTTTCAATATATATACATTTTTTTGGTATATCGAATTTTTTTCGGTATCTATACGGTATTAGTATGGATTTTTTCCGTATCAAAATTTTAGAATTTAGATATCGGTATCGGTATGAATTTTTTTCATACCAATTTTTTTTATACGGTATACCAAAAATCCACCCCTAGTTAAAACAAGATAATTCTACCGTATTTTTACAAATTTAATCAAGGTTTCACCAAATTTATTGAAAATTAGTTAGTAAATATGGTAGATTTATAATTAAATAGTGAGATATAGACATTCCTTATATCATAAATAAATAAATAATAGATCTTGCTACATTTCTAATTTTTAAATTGATATTATCCAGAATAATGGTAGATCTTTTTTTTTTTGAAGTAATAATGGTAGATCTTTGATCTTGCTAAATATCAATATAAATCGTATTGTGTCAATTTAGGAGCATAAAAAGTAATACGCCAAGAGTATAAATTTATATAACATTATAAATATTTAATAACGAGTTGCGCTCTTTAGAAAAATATTTGCTCACATTCCAGGCGAAGGTCATAAACAAAAAATATATATTCGTTTTGATAACGCGTTAAATTATATGAGAAAAATATAGAGAGGTGAGTTAAAATAATGACTCTAACTACTTCATTTTTAATTGAGAACTCCTATTTATATATATGGTTTATTTAATTAGTTTGATAATAATAGGATGAACTTATTAATCTAATATGATACATTGTTCACTTGCAAAAATCAATTTTCTTCAAATCTCAGGGCCCGTCATTATACCCTGATTTTATTGGATTTCTCATCTTTAATTACAAGAGATAAACATATCCTGAACAATATTTATGGAAAAAAAATCCATAGAAATCCTAATATACCATCCTTTAATTCATTTGTTTTCCTCCAAATTTCTCCTCTCTTTTTTTTTATAACCCAGCTATCAATTTTACCTATGTTTAAAAAAATGCATATTTTTATACGCAATAATTTAGATAAGTGTAAATATCTCATATTTGAATCAATTATAATTTACAATGTTCAACAACATAATATTATTTATCATAGGTAGAGGGTAAAACTGTAATTCGTCCCTCAATCATTATTTCAATCCAAAAATTAATAACTCAAAATAAACATTTTATTGTTTATCCATCATTATTCCAAGTCCTTCAAATTCAATTTATTCTAGTATGATTTATTAACGGTAGGATCGTCTCGAAAATATCAATCAAAGATATATCATATGATACCAATTTCAATCTCGGTGGTTGGAATCGTGAAGATGACCAATAATTGGATGTTTGACATTTCATGTTTTCAGAGTTAGAATAAGGGCAATTTGCTCAAAAATCCCCAAATGCAAACATGTTTTGCTTTGGGGTTTCTAATTATAAAATGTGATACAAAACAATACAAGATGTGGTACAAAAGCATACAAGATGTGATACAAATTAACAAAAAATGTGGTACAAAAAAGTGGTTAGGGAGTGCAGAGCAAAACATGTTTGCATTGGGGATTTTTGAGCAATTTGCACTTAGAATAATTATTTATACATGATAATTTTCATATCAATAAACTTTAACATTATTTTTTAAAAATTAAAAGTGATATTTTTTGTTACTTTTAACTTAAAATTAATATTTTTCATGGTTTGTGCTAAGTCAAATATCTTTCTTACAAAAATTTTCCATGAGACAGACTCAAAAACATTTTGTGAATTTTTATAATAGTATAAAGTTTGAAAATTAAAATTTAAAAATAATTTGTTAATAAATATGCTCAGTTCGTGCACTTTTCTTTAATTATTTATTGTTTATTCACGAATCTCATGTGACGGTCGTATAGGTAAATTTTATGAGACATGTCTTTTAATTGGATCATTCATTATAAAGTACTATTTTTTACTAGCATAATCGCACACACGCATTGCGTATGTATAAAATCATATAATATATTTAATATTGTATATTATGTATAAATATTATTTTTTTAATAATATTTAAATTTATTTTTTTTCATTAATAAAATAATATAAAAATAAATTTAAAATTTATTTATAAATTTATATTATCTGTAATGTTTAGTTGAGGAAAATAAAGAAATTTGATATATCAAATTTTTGAGAAAAAAAAAAACAAATAAAAAGAAAAGTGTAATATTTATACCCTATAATGGCAATATCAACAAATGAAAAAAAATTGTCTAATGGAAAAAAAATGCTAAAAATATTATTATTTATTATAAATATGATATCATCTATCCATGATGGTCTAATAAGAAGAAAACTAATCTTCTTATTTCTTTATTAATACTGTGGCATATTTAACTGTAGTAGTCGTGTGGATAAGGTGTAACAGAAGATCTTTTTGCCACCACTCAATTATACATGAACATGATCAGTAGACCGATCGAGGAATTGATATGCGAAGAGCGAAAGCGGTTAGGAATTTAAATTTATAGCTCATGTTGACTCGTGAGTCGTGACCATGTTCGTGAACTTGGTTACGGACCGACAATCTCTAAGAAATAACATGTCATCCTTATCAATATAATTATTTTATTTTACAATTATTATTTTATTAGAGGCGGCTCTATCGAATTAATATAATAGTCTACAAATCTCACCATTAGTCTTATTACATAAACAAATTATATAAAACAACTTTATTATTATAATTTTATGTAATTTGATAACCGATTTACTTTGTATTTTAATAAAAAGTAAGGATTAAAAAATATAAGTAGAAAAATTGTACTCAAATAATTTAGGTTCAGGCTCACTTATTTCAGGAACTAAGACATCGCCTCAAGTTCACTTATTATCAAATATTATAAAATTATACTCAAACGGCGTAAAAGAGTACAGAAGAAGGGAGATGGCAATAGGGAAAGGACCCACGCTTGTTTATGCTATCATCACAGTCTTGGGGATCGCCGCATTGGGCTTGTCAATCGCCGGTGATCGACTTCGTAACGCTGTAATTTCTTTACTCCTTAGTCGTGAATTTGTGTTTCAAGAATATGCTTATTTTTTTTTTATGGAATATCCAGATTAATTAGGATGTGTATTAAAAGAAACTCAGAAAATATATATTAGCAGAAGCTTTGAGAATTGAAGCATAAATTGTACTATATGGCTGCAGGGAAGTCTGATTACAGATTTTAGTGATGAATCATACTGTGTCTACGAGGCCGGTGCTGCTCACGGATTAGCAACCGGGGCGTGTTCGCTTCTTCTGTGCAGTCAAGTTGTGCTTATGGTGGCCACAAGTTGTCTGTGTTGTGGAAGCCGACTGGCCCCGGGGATAAGCCGTGCTTGTACAATCGTTTTTTTCATTCTTTCCTGGTAGGTTATGTTAAATTATTTTGGGATTGTTAACAAAATTTCATAAAATTTCAAAAAATTGTTAATGAAAAGATGAGAAAGGTTTTTTAGAAGTTTTTCCAAATATTGTATATAAGGGAAATTGCATATATAATCCATGTGAAATCACGAGTTTCTAATAGCTTTATGTGCTAATAATCCCTGTGATTCTAGATTTGTAGCATACACATCCTTTTCAGTTAAAAATTGACAAAAATACTCTTGCTTAAATAAATAATTAAATTAATTTTGTTTTATAATTCTATATTTAATTGAGTAAAATAATCAAATTTTATTTAAATAACTATGAAAATTATATATAATTATTTTATCATAATATTTTTCATACAGGAAATATATTTTAATATTAAATTATCTTATAATATTTAGGGCATTTTAGTCTTTTTTAGCTAGAAGGAGGTGCATGCTACAAATTTAGAATCATAAAGGGCTTTTAGCTCAAAAAAATTTCATAGGGGTTATCAGTAAACACGAGATTTCACAGGGGTGATATATGCAATTTACCATGTATATATTTGTCAACTTATAATTTCTTTAGAAGTAAACTCGATAACGGGTTAGTCTATGCTATACCGGAAATTTTTTTCATTATTTCAATATCATTAGATCACGTGGGACCCATATATTTTTATGAAAATTGACATATGTCTTGATGATCCAATGGTTTATATTTGATAACATAATGGGAAAAAAAGTACTCTAGGTGTTTGCATAGAATAATCCTTCTATAACATATCTCTTCACGTACGTACGTACTTCTTTAGGCACAGCGAACACATCAGGACTTTTTAGGCACTGTATGTGTAATAATGTAAAAAAATATAAGTAATCCCATGGAGAAGTTTAGTGTTTTTTTTTAAAAAAAATAAATAAATCATTAATATTAATATATCCCTGTCATTATAAATTTCACGCGTTATATCTAACAATTGATCAGTTTTGAGTATAAATTTTACAGGATATCATTTTTAATAGCCGAGGCATGCCTGATGGCTGCTGCGAAGGACAATTGGTACGACAACAGATATGGGAACGACAACTCGAAGGGCATCTCCTGTTCTACGTTACGCAAAGCCCTTTTTGTCGCCGGAGCCATGTTCGTAGTTTCGACTACGATTCTTAATGTTTTCTATTACATGTGCTTCACACAGGCTTCTCGAAAGCATATTAATGTTCGACATACCGATTATCCTGCGAGTTCAACTGTTGCAAGGACCCCGAGTGGATAAACTTGAGATGCATTTGGTTCGAGACAATCGAAATCAAAAAAAAATTATTCGATTCATATATACTTTAAATCCAAATTCTGTTGGCTTTGGTTGAATATATATATATATAGGTTGTGTTTACTTCGTAAGATTAATTATATATAGATAATGATGCATAAACAATCACATGTTTACTTTGATAGATTAATTTTGTGATTGATATTATGATTAAGTGACGAATTACAATTTTGCCTTTTGTTTATAATATATAATCTTATTTTTAGTTTTTATTTATAAAATTGAGATTGTGATTTTTATTGAAGAATGAAAATTATTATTAATCCACATGTAAATTATTTTAATTGACCAAAATTATTGAGTATAAATATTATTTATTTTTAAGACAAAAATTAATAAATTTAGTTAAAATATTTTTTCCCATGAATAAGGATAAAATTTAATGAAATGTATTAATCATATATTAAATTATTAGAATTTTAATTCATGTTTTATAATTTTTAAATGGATCTTTTGTATATTAAAATCAAATGAAATGTATTAATATATCTTAAAGTATTTGAAATTTATACCCATGTTATGTAATTTTTTTTAAATGAGATTTTAATATATTATTTTTTTGGAAAGTAAATTAAGGATATTGGTGTAATTTTTTTCAATTGGAAACATAATTAGTTAAAAATGATTATTTATCACACCATTTATTTGTAATAAATCATCAAGGTTTAAATTTCAAATTAGGTAAATATGGATATGTTTTATGAGTTAATACGGGCCCTAAAAAAACAAGTAAACATGTGATTGCATAGGATTATTAATATAATCCTATATTTATCATAGCAAGTAAACGCAGTCATAGAGTTTTACTATGTTGCTCATCTATCATGTCCACCAACGATATGACATTATTCTATTGGATAAGATAAAGATGTGATAAATTGTAGGTCCAATAGAATAGTGTCACATCATTGGTAGACATGATTATATATATATATATATACTCTACACATTTTTATGTATTTGTATATGTAGCGTTTTAGGGTACTGGATTTTAATTCCTCCCAGAAATGAAGTATAACATGAAATCCATACCTCGAATCCTTTTTCAAATACAAATTCTCAGGACTTTGGAATATTTACATACACACATATTGATTGAGTTGGGACTCATGGGACCAATGGATTGAGGAAGTAAACATGGATAATGATGGGATGGGGAAATATAAGAGAAATAACATCGGTCAAAATTCATTTTTAACAAATAATCCTCCAAATGTATTTAGACGTGTTCAAATGCACATGAGAGGGTCAATTTAAAAAGTATAAAAATATTTGACAATATAAAAAATTTATGGTCAAATATTAATGTGAAATTTTAAATTATATATTATACATTGTCTATCAATAATTAGTTTTGAGATGATAATTGATTATAAATGAAAATTTTAATACACCTTCATTACTCATGATGCAGTAAATTTCTCCTTAAAGTTTGACTGAAATTCTAATTCCCTTTTTGCCCTTATTTTTTACATTATTTTTTCATAATTGCTCATACATGTTTTTTTTATCCAAAGACAATTTGAGGGTAAAATTATAAATTCATAATGAAAAAATTTTACCCATCATTCATACTTTTATAATAGAAATAATAAATGATGATTTCATGCTGCTGATCACAAACAAAATAAAATAAAATTCACGTGATATCTATAGTAGAATATATCTATTTTCAAAAATTAAAATAAAAAATATATGTTCTCCAACATTTTTAAAAAGTAAAATTCCCAAATTTTTACACCAAGAACCGTGTTTAAAAAAAAACCTAAAATAATGTTTTCTTATTATTAATCCATTGGTAAGATCCAAAAGGATAGCTATGAAGATGATTTTAATTTATAATCAATTATTATCTCAAAACTAATTATTGATAGACAATGTATAATATATAATTTAAAATTTCACAACAATATTTGACCATAAGTTTTTTATATTGTCAAATATTTTACTTTTTCATGTATGTGTTTGACAAAAAAATTTTATAAGTGTAAATATTGCTAAAAATATTAGTTGTTTTTATTGTGATTGTGAGAAATAGAGTTAATAATTTTAATAGTAATAAAGAGACTATATCAAAATAGTTTATTAATTGATTGCACTTATATTACAATAGAATAGAGAGTTAGATTTACAAATTCAATATGACGTTTTGAAAATAAATTAAAATATTGTGTTTGATGTGTTAAAAAAATAGCATAGTATTTTTTTTCCTTTCTAATATAATGTGTTTTTATTATATATATATTAAATGTAAAACCTATTCCTAATATATATATATATATATATATATATATATATATATATATATCAGATTGTGTTTTCGTTTTATAAACATCATATTGCATTTATAATTGACCCTAGGGGAGGAATCGGGTCGGGACCTGTCCCGTAACCCCCTTACCCGATTCCCGACCCGATAGGAATTGGGATATTTTTTTCCTCCCGATCTCGCACCCGAGATGTGTCGGGACCCGAATGTTCGGGATCCCGAACATTCGGGATCCCGTCATGGCGGGAGAGGGTAATCCCGAATAATATTTTTTTTAAAAAAAAAATTCTATGAAAATATTTTTTTGAAAAAAATTTATGAAAAAAATCAAACAATTTCTTAATACATTACAAATAAATTAAAATTTCTTTATATATAACCATTAAAAAACTAAAACATTTTTTTAGTACATTACAAATAAACTAAAACAACTACTTGATTAATAAAAAAACATATAATTATTCATAATAATAAAAAAACAAAATAAAAATTATAACTCAATGTTAATATTAAAAAAGATAAATATAAAAAAATTATATGGTATATAATTATAAAACATTAATATTAAAACATAAAATTAAAAAAAAATTATTTTTTTAATTAAAAAATATTATTTTTATATTCGGGTCGGGTCGGGAATCCCGTCGGGAAGGGTTTCCTATCCCGATCCCGATCCCGACATTGATCGGGTCGGGAAAAATCCCGAACACTCGGGTCGGAAAAAGTTCGGCACGGGAAAAATTCGGGACGGGAACGGGTTGGGGATCGGGACGGGTCGGGATTTTTGTAAAATTTGCCACCCCTAATTGAACCTATATATTATTAAGAATAAAGTTCACATTTAATATAATAATAAAAGCACACTATATTAAAAAACCATAAAAATACTATGATATTTTTTAATCCATCAAACACAATATTTTAATTGTTTTCAAAAATATTGAATTTATAAAGTTTTAATTTTTTTTTATAAGAAAATTTGTAAAGTTAAGTCTCTATACTATTGTAATATAAATACAAACAATGAATAAACTGTATAGATAGAGAGTATATATATATATATATATTATACAGATTTTCTATCCTGCCAGAAAGTGGGCACCATATTGTGCCCACCTGCCACGCTGGCAAACACATCAGATTTAAAACAATAAAAGAGAAACTTTTTTTCCGCATATTTCTCTCGTGAGTTCTCTTAATTCTAGGTATTTTCTTGCGCACATATTATCTTTCCTATTCAAATTTTATGCATAATTCTTTCATACGTCTCTCTTTTTCTGCCAAATTTTTCTCGTGAGTTATCTTCTCCCATTGACACACAGCTTCCTGCCGTCCCAAGACAACACGTTGCTTCGCTTTCTTCTTTGAAGTATAGGTAATCGTACACGCATGTTTGCGAAATCTTTCAATTCAATTATATGAACTCGTTAATTTTCTACATAATTATCAGAGTTTATTAATATAGTTTTAGTTGTTAGATTATAGGTAATCATATACACATATTTGCTTTCCTCTTCCAATCAGAATTGGTTTCTCCACGTGATTATCTGAGTTTACTAATTTAGTTTTCAATTATTAGATTAAACTTTAAAATAAGAATCGTGTATTTTTGGGTTATTGGGTACCGTAGTTTAGAACAAAGACGGGAAAGGTGCGTCTGAATTTTTAACAGAGTAGCTTACCTATGCCTCTCGTTTTTGGCCTAGTGAGCTTTTAGGTTAGGAATATCCGTAATTGGAATTAGATTGTAATTTCCCTTCCCCTTTCTGGGTAATGGGATCACAGTGTTCTTCAAAGATAATATAATATGTAGAATGGGTATTTTGAAAATATTTCATTTAATTACTTGGTGCTGTGAACAAGTGTAAGTATTGAAATAATAGACGAGGATGCATGCGTAATTGAACTTTGGTGATGCCGTGAATTAGTTTAATGATTTTCAAATCTGTTGATTTTTTTAAAAAAATTGTATATATGACACTTGATTTTTTGAAGAAGCATCAATAATTGTTTATCTCCTTATAAACCAAATTACCAAATACATATCTGCTCCATATATTCAACACAGACAGCACATTTCTTCATTGCATCACATATCATTATAGATAAATTTATTATTTTACATGGCCAACTGATTGAAATTTGAACGTCATTGTCATATATGAACACTTTGATATATCTGAAGGCAAAGTAATCTTCGGTAATTCTGAAAAAATGTCGATGATGTCAGTTTTTCAATTTCTTGGATGTTAGTTTTTTGTATATGATGTACGTAAATCATCTAATATTCAAATATGCTAATTAATTTAATTCTTTCAACAACAGTTTTTTGGTTTCGCAAATGGAAGAAAATAACGGTGATGAGAAGCTATACGATCCTCAAGTTGCTGATGATCGTAAGCCAAAAATTGGGATGAAATTCACATCTATAGAGGATGCATTTTCTTTCTATAATCAATATGCACGAGAAGCTGGATTTAGCGCGAGAATAAGCAATAGCAAGAAAAATAAGATGAATGAAGTCGTGTGGAAACAGTTTGCATGCTTTAAAGAAGGGCATACAGATGAAAGTCGACGGAATGAGCAAGAAAAAAGTGATCAACCGAAAAAAGAAAGAGCTCGTGGTGAAGTTAGAACTGGTTGTAAGTCAAGAATTTCAATCGTCAAGGAACAAACCGGGTCTAATTGGATCGTCAAGACCTTAATGGAAAGTCACAATCATCCACTTTCGAGTCCTTCAAAAGTGCATTTACTACGATCACATCGCAATGTCTCGACAGCAAAGAAAACATTGACTCAATAGTTTTCACAAGCTAATGTGCCAACTTGTCAACAAATGCGGTTATTGGAAATAGAGTATGGAGGGCCTGGGCATGTAGGCTGCACAGAAAAATATATTAGAAACCTTGAGAAACAAATAAGGAATGAACACAAGGGTGTTGATGCTGAATCACTGATTGAGTTCTTTGCATCTGAAAAAGAGAAGAATTCGGATTTTTTCTATGATTTTGAGACTGATTCAGACAACAGATTTAATAAGTGTTTTTGGGCGGATGCTGTATCAAGGAGGGCATATGGTGTATTTGGTGATGTAGTTGTGTTTGATACAACATATAACACCAACAGATATGGGATGATCTTTGCACCATTTGTAGGAGTTAATCATCATCATCAGACAATTATTTTTTGTTGTGGTTTTCTAAGTGACGAGAAAACCGAGTCTTTTGTTTGGTTGTTTAACAAGTTTATGGAAGCCATGCCTAAAGGTGCACCAAATGTAATTATTACTGACCAGGATCCTGCTATGACGAAAGCTATTGCAAAAGTTTTCCCTCAAACAGTGCACCGATATTGTTTGTGGCACATACTAAACAAATTCTCAGATAAACTAGACCCGGTGACTTTTCGTGACCATTATCAAATGATAAAGAATGCCATTGCAAATTCGACAACACCAGATGATTTTGATAGGTCCTGGAAAGAGGTTATCAAGTGTGCTAAATTGGAGCTTAATGGTTGGTTGTCATTGATGTATGAAATACGACACAAGTGGGTGCCAGCATATTTTAACCATGTATTTTCAGCTGGAATGTCAAGTAGTCAGAGATCTGAAAGTTCACATTCATTTTTCAAAAGTATGTTTCTAATAAGAACTCGCTGATGGATTTTATGATACGTTTCAATAGGGCACTCAAACACCAAAGATATAATGAGTTAGTTGCTGATCATATTGATATAAATGAACGTCCCAAGATGAAGTCAAAATGGCCAATGGAAACTCAAATGGTTAATGTGTACACGAGAAAAAAGTGGGTTGAGTTTCAAACTGAAATAAGTGAGAGTGTTTGTTATTATGTGCAACAAATCTCTATAGCAGTTGATTCAGTGCTTTACAATGTGATGAATTTTCAAAGCTGCTCCTCCTCAAAACCAAGGGTGCTCGCACATGACAAACAAAAAGATTTCATATCATGTAGTTGTATGAAATTTGATTTCGAGGGCATTCCATGTAGGCACATGTTGGCATTTTTTCGTATCAACCAAGTGTTTCAATTGCCTGATAAGTATATACTGAAACGATGGACACGAGATGCAAAGGATGGAGAATATTCCTTAGGTGTTGAAAATATCAGCGATGATCCAGAAAAGTTTTTGATGTCAAGACACTCGAGGTTATCCCATAAAGCTTCAATATTAATTGATGATGCATCTTTAACTGATGAAGGGGCAAAATTCTTGGATGAACAATTTGATTATATCTCCAGCAAAATTAAAGATATGAATCGTAATAAAACATTCAGCAATACTGTTCAAAGGAAGAAAATTGGTATGAAATACATGAACCCCATCAACAATAAATTTTTCCAAAGAAAATTGGTATAAAATTATCTTTTTGTAAAAAAAAATACAAAACTCAAAACTATTCGATAAACCATAAATTATACACGAGACCATACATTTCATAAGTTCATGGCTACAATAGTTTTTCCCATTTCAGCTATTTACATAGTTCGAAAGATTAACAATTAACTCAAAGAGTCAACCTTAGTCCAAAGGATACAATTAACTACTTGAGGATTTCCATCCCATATCAAGACTTCAGATCTGTGACCCTTGCAATTAAGCCAACTAACCCATAGCCTGCTCCAACTTCGGTCACCTTTTTAGGTCTGGAAAATTTGAGAAAGAACAATAACTAAACAATGGAAAAACGCCATCAGAATATAATTAAATCAAGAAGTTATGATAATCTGAAACTATTACGGCATGACAAAGAATATAAACCAAAAAATTCCAGAGTCAACATCAGTTTATCAACAAAAGAAAAAAATAATATATATATATATATATATATATATATATATATATTATATTATAAACCAAACCAGTAGATGACCAGTTATCATCATCGGTTGATGAATGGAGGAAATTTTTAATATATGGAAAAATTAGATAATAACACGTTATTAAATCTATAACCATTAACAAATCTAGGATCTCGTTTCATGAGTTGAACCATCGAAACATAACAAAAAAACCACTCGCTTTCCATCAAGAAATGAACTCGTTTCACAATGATCCAAAACATGGAAAAACAAAACACATGTGAATGAAAAAAGACAACAAAAAACAGATCCAAATCCAGAAACCATCCAGCCCAAATTTCCTGATCCCAACAAAAAAAAAAAAGTTCCAGCAAGATCAAGAAACAGAGCATCTCTCTAAAAAAAACTCACCAGACATATTCTGCAATGATCTAACAAAAAATTCCAGAGTCAAGTTCTAAAAGATCTCGAAGATTTCAATTTGAACAAAAAATTCCAGAGTCAATGAATAAAATATATGAAAATTATAACGCATAAATTTTTTCCAATTCTAGTTTTGGAATTAGGGTTGTAATATCTTTGAATCGGACCTAACAAACAGTACCATAATCAAATTCAAATTGGAAAAAAAAATCACAGAGGAATGTTAATGATCCATTGCAAGCAATTTTCCATCCTAAAAAAGACATTCACCTAGCGAAACACCACTCACTTCTCCAAATTTTCTAAAGGACTTTCTAGCAGAAAAACTCCATCTGTTGTGGTTATATCAGTGTAAGTAGGCTCAACAGGCATAGTTAGAACACCAAGATTTTCACTGCACAAAATTAAATTTGAAACAAACAAATAAGATTTTATGGAGCAGATATGTATTTGGTAATTTGGTTTATAAGGAGATAAACAATTATTGATGCTTCTTCAAAAAATCAAGTGTCATATATACAATTTTTTTAAAAAAATCAACAGATTTGAAAATCATTAAACTAATTCACGGCATCACCAAAGTTCAATTACGCATGCATCCTCGTCTATTATTTCAATACTTACACTTGTTCACAGCACCAAGTAATTAAATGAAATATTTTCAAAATACCCATTCTACATATTATATTATCTTTGAAGAACACTGTGATCCCATTACCCAGAAAGGGGAAGGGAAATTACAATCTAATTCCAATTACGGATATTCCTAACCTAAAAGCTCACTAGGCCAAAAACGAGAGGCATAGGTAAGCTACTCTGTTAAAAATTCAGACGCACCTTTCCCGTCTTTGTTCTAAACTACGGTACCCAATAACCCAAAAATACACGATTCTTATTTTAAAGTTTAATCTAATAATTGAAAACTAAATTAGTAAACTCAGATAATCACGTGGAGAAACCAATTCTGATTGGAAGAGGAAAGCAAATATGTGTATATGATTACCTATAATCTAACAACTAAAACTATATTAATAAACTCTGATAATTATGTAGAAAATTAACGAGTTCATATAATTGAATTGAAAGATTTCGCAAACATGCGTGTACGATTACCTATACTTCAAAGAAGAAAGCGAAGCAACGTGTTGTCTTGGGACGGCAGGAAGCTGTGTGTCAATGGGAGAAGATAACTCACGAGAAAAATTTGGCAGAAAAAGAGAGACGTATGAAAGAATTATGCATAAAATTTGAATAGGAAAGATAATATGTGCGCAAGAAAATACCTAGAATTAAGAGAACTCACGAGAGAAATATGCGGAAAAAAAGTTTCTCTTTTATTGTTTTAAATCTGATGTGTTTGCCAGCGTGGCAGGTGGGCACAATATGGTGCCCACTTTCTGGCAGGATAGAAAATCTGTATAATATATATATATATATATACTCTCTATCTATACAGTTTATTCATTGTTTGTATTTATATTACAATAGTATAGAGACTTAACTTTACAAATTTTCTTATAAAAAAAAATTAAAACTTTATAAATTCAATATTTTTGAAAACAATTAAAATATTGTGTTTGATGGATTAAAAAATATCATAGTATTTTTATGGTTTTTTAATATAGTGTGCTTTTATTATTATTAAATGTGAACTTTATTCTTAATAATATATAGGTTCAATTAGGGGTGGCAAATTTTACAAAAATCCCGACCCGTCCCGATCCCCAACCCGTTCCCGTCCCGAATTTTTCCCGTGCCGAACTTTTTCCGACCCGAGTGTTCGGGATTTTTCCCGACCCGATCAATGTCGGGATCGGGATCGGGATAGGAAACCCTTCCCGACGGGATTCCCGACCCGACCCGAATATAAAAATAATATTTTTTAATTAAAAAAATAATTTTTTTTTAATTTTATGTTTTAATATTAATGTTTTATAATTATATACCATATAATTTTTTTATATTTATCTTTTTTAATATTAACATTGAGTTATAATTTTTATTTTGTTTTTTTATTATTATGAATAATTATATGTTTTTTTATTAATCAAGTAGTTGTTTTAGTTTATTTGTAATGTACTAAAAAAATGTTTTAGTTTTTTAATGGTTATATATAAAGAAATTTTAATTTATTTGTAATGTATTAAGAAATTGTTTGATTTTTTTCATAAATTTTTTTCAAAAAAATATTTTCATAGAATTTTTTTTTTAAAAAAAATATTATTCGGGATTACCCTCTCCCGCCATGACGGGATCCCGAATGTTCGGGATCCCGAACATTCGGGTCCCGACACATCTCGGGTGCGAGATCGGGAGGAAAAAAATATCCCAATTCCTATCGGGTCGGGAATCGGGTAAGGGGGTTACGGGACAGGTCCCGACCCGATTCCTCCCCTAGGGTCAATTATAAATGCAATATGATGTTTATAAAACGAAAACACAATCACAAGAGTTTTTGTTGCTCCATTAATTGTCCTAATTATTTACTTAATTAATGATCAATAATTTATACACAATAATTTTGAGATGTATTATATTTTTAATAATAACTAAAGATGATGCTTTCTTCGATCAATAATTATCATTATCTTATTTATATTAATACATTTAATTATAACATTTCGATATCGCTGAAAATCTTTTATAACTGAATTCCATTTGTTTTCAAATTTTGAACATAAACACTCATGAAAACACATACGGATAATGAGATGAATGCTCAAATTTGAAAACACGGAGAAGCATGTGCTCAATATTTGAAAACACGAGTAGTTAATAGATAATTCGTTTTTCATAAGAGATTTTTAGTAATCTTGAGATTTCACAGGGGTATATATGCAATTATCTCATATGAAAATATAGCGCCAAAATCATAATTTGCAAAAATTAATGGATCAAAATTGAAATTTTTCTGTATTTTTTCATAATTATCTTTCATTTATTTATATTGATGAATGTAACTGATAATATTTAATTTTTCTTAATTCCAAATTATCCATAAATTTTATATTATATTTTTAATTAATATTTTTCACTTTATTTCCACTAAATGTTTATGCAATTATATTTCGCCAAAAATTTTCTTTTCTAATGAATTTTTTTTTCTATTTATTCCCACTTTTAAAGATATTATTAAATATACATGATTTTTTTTAATAATTTCAGTGAAAATATTTTTTTTATTTGTCAAACATATATTCTCTTTATATATAAATTTTTAGATTTTTAAAGTATTATGTTGAACATCATACAATTAATCGAAATAATACACAATCTAAGGGCAATCTACAGTGAGAAACTTAGTCATTCTATTTACACTTTTAATAAATATATATATATATATATATTATCTTTAATAATTTTAATGAAAACGTATTTTTATTTTACAATATCTAATCATTGTTATTGTGAGACCTCGGTTCTAAACATCTAATCTCGGATTAAACAACAATTAAGCATACAAGATCCAAGATTAAAAGCAATAATAAAAAAATTTTTTAAAAAAAGAGTGCCGTGCTCGGGCGGTAGAAAACTACCGCTTGGGCGCGACCAAAACAGCAGCCTTGCTATTTTACTCAAAAGGAGGTGCGCTCGGTCTACTAAAAATTGCAGCTCAAGCGCCCCCTGCACCAGTACAAAAAAAACCATAAATTAACTCGCCAACTCAAACCAATATCCATTCCAAACATAACAAGATTCATAAGACATGCAACGACAATATTTAATCCACAATATTCAAATAATAGAAACTACAAGCATCAACAAGTTCGAGTTCTAACATGCTTCAAATCATAAACTAGATTGACATGCTGATTCGACTTCTAAACCGAGTCTCACTTCTATCCCTTGATCTCGAAGCTAACCAAGCCTCCTCTGACTTGAACTTGTTGATCCTACCCCATCTGTTGCCAAGTACACATACAAAACAAAGCAACACCGGATAACTCCGATGAGAATGATATTCCCAGTAAAAGCAACATAACATGCAATACAAGTAATATATCAACGACATGATATGAGGACAACATATTCAATGCTAATAAGAATGAAATGCATGTATTTAAAAACAGAGATATCAACTTTGATAATCAAGGAATTGCTTCTTTGCTTTTGGGATCCCGAGGATGAGATCACGTAAACAACTCACCGACTCTCCCGATCGAGGTGGTGCTACATATCTCCATCCTCTAGACTTTGGTGCGACTATAAGGAGTATGATGACACTAGGCGAACCTCTACGTCTAGGTCACTCGCTTAAAGCCCCCAAAACGTCTAACATAAAAGGGTCGTTCTGCCCGCTGAAACCAAGGATTTTGGTTCAAGATGAATGCATATAGAAATACCAAATGCATTAAACATAAATCAATTAACACAAGAGTTCAATCAACAAAATACAAGTTCCCCATTCTAGAATAAGTATTAATGCAAGTATGTGCTTTAAGGGAAACTCAAGAACCATCTGTCTTGAGTGTTCTATCACGCTTAGACGATGACTACTTTTATCTTTTGATTCGAGTAGCTCCAACTCTGGATACGCTACAAAAGAGGTTATATCAAAATCTATACAACCTAAACAACAACAACGCTCAAGGTAAACTGCGCTCTTCGTCCAACTCTTCGACGATCGACTGCTGCTAAATCTGGGCTCGACAAACTTCAAACGAATCTATACAGAGGCAAAAGATGATCAACAATGAAGAACAACCTAATTGCCAAAGTTCTACAACTCAAAACGGTTCAAAATCCCAAAACTCAAACCGACAACATAACAACTATAAACTGAACAAACCAAAAATGCAGAAAGCAGTACAACATTGAAAACAACACAAATCAATTCTAAAACAACAATAAAAATCCAATTCCAACAAATCACAAAATCCATTTTTTCGAAAAATCTTCCAAAAATCATAACAATTCCGAACGACGTTCTATTTCAAAACCGATTGAGAATAATCGATAAGAACTATCTCAAGAGCAAAATAACCGAAACTCAATCGATTCTAACAAAAACCAAAAATAGAAGTATAACTGATCGGAGAAAAACTTACGATAGAACGAAGCTCTCGCTGCTGTGATCGCTAATCTTCCTTCGGATTAAAATTCTAACGGACGGATCGAGCAGAAACTGAAATCACTAAGCTTGGAGAAGCTTGAGAGGAGTCTCTAATGGAGGAGGAGGCGATGGGGAGGAAGTAGAAGGATTGAAGACAAGTCAAAGCCCTTTAAATATCTAATTAACTTGACATTTGCATTTTAGTCCCTGAAAAATCCGAAATTTGCAAAATAGACCCTGATCAAAATCAAGTCGTCTCTTGAACTCTGTAATCTTCGATTATCTCAAATAAACTAAATTAAGATAAATTTGGAGCATTACAGTTATGTTAATTGTTTTTAGATTTTTCTAAGAATTATGTTTCAATAAAATGTTATATCTCTAATATATTTTTATTATCAAATATCTATTTAATTTTGATGTATCATTACTTTCAAATTTTTTTATAAGTATGTCGTAACCAAATTTTATTTTTCTATTAGATTTTTTTTATAAAAAAAAAGCACTTTGATAATCATGTGTTTTAAATTTTGTTTTCTTAAATTCATAGAAAAGAATTCAAGCAATTCATTGAAGGTGAATTTTTATAATTAAATATGAGACGAATTGACAAAAATATATTTTTAATAACAAATAAAATATATGAAAATAATTTAATCCTTGATTGTACTTATACTGTAATAGTATATGACTAAATTTATAAATGCAATATGATATTTACACTTATAAATATTTCATTATTATTCATACATCTGTATAATTATTAGCATATAACTTGATAGTATTTAAAGTAGATGTAAAATATTAATGTAAAAATGATTTAATTTTTCTCATACCTCCTTGTCATGTTATGTATATATATAATTAAATGGTCATTAATGATTGAAATTATTATTAAGATTTAAGTAGAATAAAAGTTTAATTATATTAATAATTGAAATTTATAAAAAAATATAAATATGCAGGACTAAAACTGAAGTATGAAAACATAGAGGACCGAAATCGCAAAGTGACAAACATATAGGACCAAAATTACAGTTCTTCCAAAATAATTTTTCACATATCTCCTTACCATTTTACGTATATAATTACTGAGTCAATTAATTGAAACGTACAATTATTATTATGATTTAAGTTGGTTAAAAAATCATTTAAATGTATAAATTATTTTCTATACCTACTATAAATTGATTATTAGAGAGAATTCGTCTTTTGGTTTTATGATTTATTCACTCATTTGTTGTATTATATATAATAAAACCATTGACATAGATTAAAACACTATTGAAAATTTAAGAATGTTAAATACATAATATTAATACTTCTAAATGTTTTCACTTGGTTTAATTTATTATTTATTTTTAGTATTCGTTTGTTAACAAATATACTGCAACAATTTAATAAATTTTGATAAAAAAACGAGTTAATTATAAAGTATATGTAGTTGTATAAATTTTCTCTATAATAAAATATCGTTTCATCGTATTATATTGCAGAGAACCCAATACTAATCAATATAATTTTCTATTCATATTTAACCAAGTATAAATATATTTAATTGAATATTAATTGTGAAATAAAAATATTCAATTATTAATATGATATATGATTAAATTGACTAAAAACAACCTAATATAACGTGCTTAGCACGTGCTTTTTTCCTAGTAACATTAAAAGTATATATAATTCGGTATATTGAACATAGTAAGTTTTTATGTTTGTTTCTTCTCTATTTTTTTTTTGGAAAATATGTTTCTTTCTTCTTCGTTTTATTTCTTCTTTATTTTCTTTTTGAAAAATGCAAGTATGTGTGTGATATTCATCAATAATGTGATCTCATTGGATGAGCTAACACAACTCCTCCAACCTGCTGGTAAGCTAATTCAATTCATGGGATGAGCTAAGGGTGACCTGCTAGTGAGCTAATGCAACTCATGGGAATTGATATTCATCAATAATGTGATCTCCTTGGATAAGCTAACACAACTCCTCCAACCTGCTGGTGAGCTAATGCAACTCATGGGATGAGCTAAGGGTGACCTGCTGGTGAGCTAATGCAACTCATGGGATGAGCTAACGCAATTCTTGGGATGAGCTAAGGGTGACCTGAAATCACAAACAAGAGTGTTAGGGGTAGGCCGGAAGGTGTTCCAGCATATCCCCTCCGACGCTCAAGTCAGAAGCGAGGACGGTGAAATATAGTGAGTGAAGTGTGTGTATCGAGAGAAAAAACTGGAATCCAAATAATGAAATTGAACCTGGTATTTATAAGAGAGAGTTCCGAATTTGGCGCTTACCTTCCTTATCAAGAACCCAAGAATCACGAGATTGTAATCCCGAGTATTTAGGCGAAGATCTCGCCCAAATATTGTCCCGCAAAGCAAAAACTGATACGATTTATCTGAATTGACTGTTGACATCAGGACGCTATACTTCTGCCCTCTATGAGCAAAATTGGGAAAGTGGTAAGTGAGCTGTTGTTGAACCTCCGAGCTCACCATCTGCTGAGCCGAGCTCCCAAGCTTCCATACAGCCAACCTTTCCCGAGTATTATAATGAGCTCCTAAATATTTACCGAGCTGACCTTGGGAGCTCACCCGGGCCGACCCGACCTCGGAAGCTCACTCGGGGCCTACTTGAACAATAGCACCAGAGCGTCGTTGGCAAGATTTTCCGATCTGACCTTGGGAGCTCACTTGGTCCGACCCGACCTCGAGAGCTCACTCGGGGCTGACCTGAACAATAGAACCAGCTGAGCGCTGTTGGCAAGCTTTGTCGAGCTGACCTTGGGAGCTCACTTGGGCCGACCCGACCTCGGGAGATCACTCGGGGCCGACTTGAACAATAGCACCAGAGCGCCGTTGGCAAGCCTTGTCGAGCTGACCTTGGGAGCTCACTTGGGCCGACCCGACCTCGGGAGCTCACTCGGGGCCGACGTGAACAATAGAACCAGACCGCCATTGGCAAGCTTTGCCGAGCTGACCTTGGGAGCTCACTTGGTCCGACCCGACCTCGGGAGCTCACTCGGGGCCGACCTGAACAATAGCACCAGAGCGCCGTTGGCAAGCTTTGCCAAGCTGACCTTGGGAGCTCACTTGGGCCGATCCGACCTCCAGAGCTCACTCGGGGCCAACCTGAACAATAGCACCAGAGTGCCGTTGGCAAGCTTTGCTGAGCTGACCTTGGGAGCTCACTTGGGCCGACCCGACCTCCAGAGCTCACTCGGGGCCGACCTGAACAATAGCACCAGAGTGCCGTTGGCAAGCTTTGCCGAGCTGACCTTGGGAGCTCACTTGGTCCGACCCGACCTCGGGAGCTCACTCGGGGCCGACCTGAACAATAACATCAGAGTGTCGTTGGCAAGCTTTTCCGAGCTGACCTTGGGAGCTCACTTGGGCCGACCCAAACTCGTTCCATAGGGTCATCGAAGGAAGATGTGAGGGATCTTTTCCGAGCTCCCGAGCAACCAATCTCCTGAGTTTCCGAACTCCCGAGCTTTCGAGCTCACTAGAACGAGCTCCCGAGCCGACCTGAAATAGATGATGGGGGAGCTTAGCCGAGGTCCCTAACCAACCTGAAACTGATAGTGAGGGCTTTCAGACTTAGGGTCATCGATGAGCTGAGCTAGTTTCCTTCTGGGGTATCAGTGTGATTTGGTCGATACATATTATTTTTGGGATTAGCAAAATGACAATAGTCAAACTTTTTTTTTAACACTAAATTTCTAACGTATTTGAAACACTTCAAATATACTTGGAGATGACTAGTTTTCAGAAAAATCATTTGAACAAGATCATTTATTAAAATATTCATCATTATTATTTTTATAATTTTTTATGACCTGGGAACCTGTGATAAGATCGGTGAATGGGACCTCGACTGGTCTGGTAGTCGACTGGTTTGCTAAAGTGAGTCCAGTCGTGGCTAGCAACCAAACTATTATCTTTTTCGTGTGTCAATATTAGCTGACAACAAATATATGTGCAAAAGGAGGCTAACTAACATATTGAACAATTATCAAATGACTCGAATGAATGTGTATGTTTATACGTGTGAGTGCTCGACTGAAAGTAAAAGAAAATAGAGGATTGTTTCTGGATGTTAGGAGACTTAACTGCTCCTACGTCACCCCTTCTTTCATCTCAAAAGGATACACTCTAGAGATTTTGACTATTACAATAAATTTGCAACAACCCGATCCAAGACTAGTGTAGTAGCTCAGTTCCATTTTACAAGATTAATTGGTTAAACATGATTAAAGAATTGACCAAGGGATTAAAAGAGATTAAAAATAATTAATTCATGTGTTAAAAATATGTATTAGAAAATATCGGGTTATAGACGATATTAAAATACATATGTGATTTTTGTATCACACATGAGTTGAAATAGATCGGACCGGGTCATCTTAGGACCAAATTTCAATATAGAATAAGTGTTATCCTCTCTCACATACAAACACCAAAAACAAACACTAAACCCTAAATCTCCAAATCGCCCCTCTCGATCGCCGACCGCCGTGAGCCACCATTGTCGTCGATTTACCCCTCCATCTTGTAGCTCTCGTCGAGACGGTCACAACCATATCAAGAATCGTGAGTTTTGGTGTCCGATTGTTCTAGATCGAAGTCGAGAAGGGGCGGTGGTCACTGTTCATAATTGGCATTGTTTAACAATTCAAATTGTGAAACAACAAGCTTCTTAGTACGTAAATAGTCAACTTTTAGTCTATTGCATAAATCATGATTGTTTTTACAATGCAAAACATAAATGAGGAGCGTTAATGTAATAGAAAACGAAACTATGATATACGCTTCAAAATCCATGTCTCGAATTTGATCAGCTATACTTGTTTATAGCATAGTTTGATACTGGCGTTGACTATGTTAAATGTTTATTCATAGTATAAAGCATAAAGTTCATGTATTACTGAGTAATATTTTTCGCTTTATTTAGTCAAGTGGCAAACAGAATGATGATTGAGAGATTAAGTATTGTTTGCACTTAAGAGCGAATTGAGTTTTTGGGAGCAGTTCAGTTCTGAATGCGATTTTTGGTGGTTATATTATTTGGTAAGACCTAGACCTGATTTTAGAGATGTAATCATTTAAAGGTGGGGAGATATAGTAACCCTAAATCTACTTAGTTAAGCATGTTTTAAAGGAATTAGTAAGATTTAAGGGATTTTATTAGGATAAAACCGAGTGGAAAATCGAATTCAAGATGTTCGAACATAGTCCATAGAACAAAATTGGATCGAGTAGTTCGGAAGCACCAAACCATAGGGAGTTCGGAAGATCTGAACGAACTAGGTAAAGCACATTATTGACATGTCAAGTGTGTATTAAAACATGGATATCAGAACAACTGACGTGAGGATCAGAGCTTCTGAAGTGCAGATCAGAGCATCCGATCAGTAGCAGTCGAAACTAGGGTTTGGACCATCTGAACTATGTCTACAAATAGGCCAGGAATTTCTCATAGTTGGTGAATGTTTGAGGTGTTTGGAATGTATATTCTTTGTGTTTTAGCCTTATACTCAAGGACCGGATGATATAGTGGTGCTACGGGTCTTGTGGCAGAGCAGTGCAGGTCAGGATCTTGACATTGCTGGGTTGATTATGGAATCATGTATAGTCCAAGATCCTAATAGTATTAGAGAGTATCTACTAGCTTAGTTAAGGCTTTTAGATCAGTTTTAGGACATTGTATTGTCTTGGTTTGTAGTGATGAACTATAGATGCTTGTACATCATGGCCAGTTGTTGAGATAAGAAAATACTATCCGATATATATTGGTTGAGCATGCGTGTTTTATGTGTACATTTTATTTGGCATATATTATTTGTATATATTATGTCTTAACTATTATGATGCATATATTTCATGTTGAGCCTATATCCTTGAGATTTTCTGTAGTGGGACACTGAACCCCTCATTCCTTGAGTGGATGGTTAGACCCACTTGTATGAGATCAGAACAACTATATTCATCGATTATTCTGATATGCGAGTTACCTCCTGATGCGTTGGCTTGGAGTGTTACATACCATGGTGTATCTTGACTAAGAAGAGTTTGACTAAGATAATTTCTTGGTATCCAATACATTTGCATTCACGCACTCATAGCATGTGTATATTCATACTTTCATATTGAGCGATGTCATCGCTCACATCCTCGGTTTTGTCTCGGACACTCTATTCGACGGATAAAATTTTCAGGTTGACCAGAAGCATGATCAGTGTGTAGTCGGTGACCAGAGTCGGAGTGCAGAGCTTGCCAGTGGTTTAGATTAAATTTATATTTGGTATTGTATTCGATTCAATCAGGTTGTATATTTGTCTTGGATTTTTAGTTAATTGTTCTAGTTATATTCTGCCGCGTCATTGTTTTATTTTCGAAGTTATCTCTGATTATATTTAGTGTTTAATTTAATTTCATGAGTAATTTTATGAATAGTGAGTAATCTGGATCTGGTCACTACAACAAATATTTCTAAGTAATCTGGTTCAGGTCACTACCCGTTTAAGTTTGCTTATGAATTTACTCTAGTGCATCCAATCAATTTGGTTCCTTCGAACTCCACTTCGAATGGTTCGATGCCAATTTTCTTGGTTCCGAACTGTTAAACCACTTGATTTGTTTAATTAGTGACTTTTTAATCATCTTTTAATATTTTAATGATATAAAATGAAACTCGGATACTACAAAGTTTCTCACATCTTAGCAAGGAAATGGAGTGTCCAAGTTGGTGGAGTATGTGAACTCTTGGCCAGAAGTTAGGATAAGTTCAATTTCTCCTACTAACACCTTCTTCAACTAGCATGTCTCACAGGGTTTGCTTAGTATGGTTTATTAGATTAACGTATTTTGTAGGTTATTATGTTAGTACGGGGGTTTATCCAATGTCCATCGAAAAATATCGGCTATGGGTACTTACGTCATTAAAAGAAAAGCATTCTCCTTTAATTCCAATTTGAAGTTTGTTTGTAGTGATTTACCATCTTGGCTTTCATATGTATTTTTGGATTTACATCATTAATGTTGTTTGTTTTTGTCAATGTTAGCACATATGTCTATGAATGTGTTAGATCTGACTGTTATTTTTTCTATTACAAGTGAGCGAGATGTTTTCGTGCAAAAAAAATTATAAAATGTATCAAGTCGGATAATTAAGAAGATCCGAAGATCTTACTCAACATATCTGTCAACAGGGGAAATTCGATCCTACAGTTGTGGTATTGCCCCAACTGTAAGGTGAAGGGTCCAAATTTGATTTATTTTCATGTGGGGTCCACATTTTTTGTGCATCCCACATGAAAATAAGTTTCTGTACAAATCTGGATCCTTCCCCTACAATTGGGGCAATACCACTACTGCAGAGTCGAAGCTCCCCTGTCTATAGATCATTACGACCGATTTGACCCTACAACTGGGGCATTACCCCAAGTGTAGGGTCGAGTGTTGAGATTTGATTTTTTTTCCTTGTGAGGTCCAAAAAAAATTGGATCCCACATGGAAAAAAAACACAGGCCGACAAATCCCAACCCTTCCTCTACAACTGCGGTCATTGCACTTTCATTGTATTTGAACCGACATCTGACGTGGTATTTGCAAGATATCAGGGATATCCAACTTCTCAACACTCATCCATTGTCATATGCTATTTAAAATTTTTTTTTGAAAAATTGCATATATTATCCTTGTGAAATCCCGGGTTTACTGATAACCTCATATGAAATTTTTTTAAGCTAATAACCTCTTGTGATTCAAGATATGTATCATGCACACCTTTTTCAGCTAAAAATAACGAAAAAATGATGAAAATACCTCTGCTTAAAAAAATGAAAATATTAATATAATATTATTATATATAAGTTTCATAGTTATTTAACTAAAATTTGATTATTTTATTTAATTAAATATAAAATTATAAAAAAGTTTAAATTAATCATTTTTTAAGTAGGGGTATTTTCTTCATTTTTTAGCTATAAAAGTGTGCTTGCTACATATTTAGAATCCCAGAAGGTTATTAGCTTAAAAAACTTTCATAGGGGGTTATCAGCAAATCCGGGATTTCACAAGGGTAATATATGCAATTTTTCCAATTTTTTTATTTGTTATTATAATTTTATTGTTTAAATAAAAATTTGTGCTCTTTAAAAACTTGTTTTTAATTACATTGGTAAAACCTATAATAAAAACTACCGTTATAATAAAATTAATGTATTCATTGAAATTTTAAGGTCATAAAAATAGAGTATGTTTCGTGTGAGACGATCTGACATGAGTTAGCTCGATTCATATATGTAAGTGAAAATTAATATTTTTTATAAATGGAATATATTTAAAGATTCGTTTAACAGATTAGATTTATAAGGCTTGAAAAAAAAATTACAAGAAATAAAATGATTCAAGACGAGTTCAATTTGACAGCTGGTCAACCGAAAGAAGTCATCCCACTTGCGAATTCTCTAATAAATGCTGACCAGGTATAGTTGGAGGTTAGATGAGTAAATGCTTCGACACGAGAAGAAATGTCAATTGGTATTATATAAATTAAATTTAATTTAGTTTACTCTACATCCGTCCGATTATACAGGCTAATTTTTTTTCCCCCGTATATTAAGATAAAATTTTGTAAAAACAAATTTTATACAATTTTTTTTAAGGTGTTCAAAAAATGATTGCACAATTTTAAAAATATAGTCAATAGGGGTATAATATAAGTAAAATAGTGTAAAAAATATTAGTAAATATGATATATAACTATATATTTAGAATAAACGGAAAAACAATAAATTTGGTCTTGGATGTTTGTTAGGTTGCGATTTTATTCCTCTATGTTTTCATATTTCAGTTTTAATCTTGCATGTTTCGATTTTTGGCAATTTCGGTCCTTTTTATTCGAAAATGCTTACGTAGCACAGTACACATCAGCTTCACATCAGCACTGAATGGTTCCAACTTAGCGCCACATCAGAAAAAAGACTAAAATTGCCAAAAAATTAAAGATACCGAACTAAAACTGAAATCTGAAAATATAAAAGACTAAAATCGCAAAGTAACAAACATACATGACTAAAAAAATAAATATTTCCTAAAATAAACATAAAAAGAATGGTGAGCTATATAATTGAAACAAAAAGAATATATTTTTATGGAACATGACGCTTAGAAACTTTTAGCTTAAATTATTCATTTATCTTTTTTTTTCCCATATAGTAAGATTTTGGGAAGTATTTTGTATACTTGACTGGTTGACTTTGCTTTGAGAAAATAATTTCTTACAGTAAATTTTAAATCATATCACAAATCCCTAAAAAAATTATTTAAAATAAACTTCTTACCGACTAGTATTTAATTTAATTTTACGAAATTTCTGCAAGCATCCTCGTTGACTCTCGGTCAATTTGACACAAACACACACCCGACTTTGCTTTGAGAAAATAATTTCTTACAGTAAATTTTAAATCATATCACAAATCCCTAAAAAAATTATTTAAAATAAACTTCTTACCGACTAGAATTTAATTTAATTTTACGAAATTTCTGCAAGCATCCTCGTTGACTCTCGGTCAATTTGACACAAACGCACACTCACACATACACACACACACACATATATATATATATATATATATATATATATATATATATATATAATTTTGCTATCTTGCCCACTCACCGTGCCCACCTAATGTGCCCATCATGAGGTGGCACTCAACTATTGAATGTGATGAATTGTCCGTCTAATAGTTGAGTGCCACCTCATGGTAGGCACATTAGGTTGGCATGGTGGGTGGGCAGGATAGCAAAACTCTCTCTCTATATATATATATATATATATATATATATTTATTGTTTAAAATTTTTCTATAAAATACAGCTTATGACTTCGGCTTCTCAAGTCTTAAATACATATACAAATGAATACATATACAAATGAAATATCTTTTTGTTTCAGATTAATTTTTAAAATTATAATAGTTGTGTGATATGAATGTAATAAAAATGATATTTTTTTATGATTTGAGAGAAAAATATATTACTTGAATAATAAAATTATTTGTTTTTGCATTTAAAAAAAATTTTGTGATTGAAAAAAAATGAAAATTTTGAGTCTTATTTATTGTTGTATTTCTCTAAATTCATTAAATTTTCCAATGAGTTTCAAAATATATATAAATAAAATATATTATGTTTTCTTATAATAATTAATATATAATTTATTAAATTAAGTTCAAGCCCACACTATTTCTAATTTCTAGATCCATCCCTAGCGCAAGTGATTTTGTTATAAGTATTCTTGTAAAGCGAAATTTAAATTTTTAAAATTTTTGTGAAAAAGTAAAAATTTATGGTAAAAAGTAAAAATTTTAAAACTCAAAATATATTAAATTCTACACTTTATAAAATTTTTCTCTCTTAAATTGTGTTTTTATACACAAATGGAGAGATCTATTTATAGATCTCATTTGAAGATTAGTCCAAAAATTAATACATTATCATCTACATTATCACACACTAATTTTTCAAATTTTAAAACTCAATTTTCAACATTCAATATTATATAATAATAATATATTTTCAACACTCCCCCTTGTGATGTCATGATATGATAATCAGCAAAACGTGTTGTAAACACATCACATGTCTAAGGCTCAAGATATCGAATGATTTATGGGCTATCATAACCAATATAAATAACTATCTTTATTTGAGGACTCATTTTTTATCGTTGAGATGGTGGAATAGACACATGTACCATAAATCCAAAAATTCTCAAATGAGAAATGTCTGCTTCTTTACAAAATGCAAGTTGCAATAAGGGGTATTTATGATATGCACTTGATCTGATGATAATCAATGCAACATCATGTAAAATTGCATGTTCCCATACAAAAACAGTGAGTTTTATTTTCATAATTATTAGTATAGCAATCAGTTGTAGACGTTTAATCAATGATTCAACTAATTAATTTTGTGTATGAACATGAGCTACAAGATGTTCAACAGTGATTCCCATCGACATACAATAGTCATTGAAATTCTGGGAAGTAAATTCTTCATCATTATCAACTCTTATTTTTTTGATTGTATAATCGAGAAATTGATTCCACAATTTTATTATTTGAGTCATTAATCTTGCAAATGTCACATTTCGAGTTGAAAATAAGCATATATTTCTGATTTCCATCAGTTATTGTCTCAATATCATACCCATCAGAATATATGTCATTAAAACTCAACAAATTTATTTTTGATTGTGATGAATATAAATCATCATTTATCAAAACTTTTGTACCATTATGTAATAAAAAAATGTGCTTTTCCACAACTTTCAATCAAGTCTACAGACCTGATATTGTATTCACCATTGTTTTTGTTAGTTTTAATTCCAAAAAATATTTTTTTATATCGAAGAATAGTGTGCGTTGTACCACTATCAGGTATGCAAACTTTCATGCGATGGTTTTCTTGTTTATCTTCGCTCATAGCATTTTCCATATCTAATTGTTGAATATTTTTGTCTTCTCCTTGTGTTTTGGAGCGTTGGAAATTATAGAGAACCTTTGAGCGATCGTGCTGATAAAGTGTTGTGAAAAAGTAAAAATTTATGATAAAAAGTAAAAACCTCAAAACTCAAAATATATCAAACTCTACACTTTATAAAATTCTTCTCTCTTAAATTGTGTTTTTATACACAAATGGAGAGACCTATTTATATATCTCATTTGGAAATTGGTCCAAAAATTAATACATCATCATCTACATCACACACTAATTTTTTAAATTTTACAACTTAATTTTCAACATTCAACATTATATAATAATCAGGGGCGGCTCCACATATGGGCAGCTGCCACCCTTAATTTTTTTTTTAAATTAATAATATATTTATAGTTTAAAAATTGTAATTTATGAACATAAATTAGAAACCAAACACGGAAATACAAAAGAGGGCCAAAAAATTTAGGTTAATCTTCATCGTTTAATGTGTGGAAATTGACCCGAAAATTTTTGGCTCGGTCTTTAAAAAATTGTAGCTCAATCACTATGTTTTTAAACCTAAACAAAAATGGGTTTTAAGTTTTTTAAACCTAAAAATAAATTGTTGAAGCAAGAATTAGCTTACAAGCTTGTGAGTTTGACTTTTAATTTACGAGTCGCAACAACTGCAGTGACGAAAAAATTTTTTGCTGAGAAAATTATTATGAATATTAATTAATTATACTGAAATATATATATATATATATATATATATATATATAAGTTTGTCGTATGAAGTTATTATTAATTATTTTGAGAAAATGTCAAGTCGTATAGGTAAATTGTAAATAAAATTTGAAATCTAAAAATATTATTTAAATGAAAGTACTATATTTAACTTTTGTTATATGATTATATATAATCTTGTTCCCCTTCACACCAGTGTGCAGTAATTTTGTGTGCACCCCGTGATGTTCGCGTGAACATCTGATACATCACGCGGCGCACACAAAATCACTGCACACTGGTGTGCAGTGGATCATGATTGGGATTATATATATGTATATATATATGATCTTTTATTCTGTCTGGCTGCCCTATCTTGATAAAATTTCTAGATCGGCCTCTGATAATAATAATATATTTTCAACAAAAATAAAATTTAAATATTTTGAATAAATTTTTAGAGATTCTTTTAGATACATTTATATATATATATATATATGTATATATACACACACACACACACAAAAATACAAACTCTTATAAAAACACAAAAAAATAATGAAGATAAACATATATACATATACACAAACGTAAAAGAGTGAAGATCAAAGGGAGATATATGGCAGTAGGGAAAGGATCGACGCTTGTTTATATTCTCATCATAGTCTTCGGGATCGTGGCATTTGGCTTGTCGATTGCCGGTGAACGACGTCCTAGCACTGTAATTTCTTTATTTCCTTAATTGGTTTTTAATTTTTGTGTTCAAGAAAGCTTATTTCATTTAGGATTATACCAAAATTAACGACTATATATCTAAATAAATATTTTCAGTCGTAACAAAATGAAAAGGTGTTATATATATATTTCTTACTTTTTTTGATACATCGTATATATATATTGGCAGGGAACTCTAAACACAGATCTTAGTGATGACACGTACTGTGTTTACGAGACCGACGCGGCTTCCGGATATGGAATCGGTGCGTGCTTGCTTCTTCTCTGCCTTCAAGTTGTGCTTATGGTGGTCACAGGTTGTTTGTGTTGTGGAAGGCCGTTGGCACGGGGAGGAAGTCGTGCTTGTACAATCGTTTTTTTCGTTATTTCGTGGTAAGTATTGCTAATTAATTAATATTTTGTGAAAACTTTTTGAGATAATATTGAACTTGAAAAATATATTAGCATCGACTCGATCGCGATTGTTGAGGAGGCAAGAGTTTTATGATCTTGTCATACTTCTTCAGGCACAACCCACACACCAGCACATCTTGCGTTTGCACGGTTTTTGTGCGAAGAAAATTGGAGATTATATTAAAAATCGTGAATTTAGACATGTTCTTTCTGAACTTTTGAATAGATTATAGTAATTAGGAAAATTGTAAATTTGGTCCTTTATGTTTGTTACTTTGCAATTTTAGTCTCCTATGTTTTCATATTTCAGTTTTAGTCCTGCATATTCTGATATTTGGCAATTTTGGTCTTTTTTATTCGAAAATGCTTACGTGGCACTGTACACGTCAGCTTCACATCAGCACTGAATTGGTGTCACGTCAGCGTCACGTCGAAAAAAGGATTAATATTAAAAAAAAGATAAAGATAGCGGACTAAAATTGAAATCTAAAAATATAAAGAACTGAAATCGCAAAGTGACAAACATGTAGGACCAAAAAAACAATTTTTGCTAATAATTATTATGGAATTTTTAGGTTAAAGACGATGTAATCAGTTTGTATGTATGGATTAAAGGTGCCAAAATAAGTTAGACACGTCCTCCAATGTAAAATAGGTGGGATGAGCTGGGTTGACAATTTCTCAACCCATCAAATTACACGTAAGTCTGCAGGTTGGCTCGTTAGGTTTGTAGAAATTAAAGAGAGAAAACTAGGTTTTCTATATCATGAAAAATTGTGTATAAAAGTTACACAACAAGATGCTTATATAGTTATATTAAATACAAGCAAACAATAAAAAGACTACTCTATCCTTATTAGCTAATAAATAGAAAAGCCTAATAATAATAATATAATCTAATATAATATAACATCCCCCCTCAAACTCACGATGCTACAGCTAAAAGAATTGAGAGTTTGTCAGACAAGAAACGGAAGCGCGAAGCAGAATGTGCCTTGGTAAACATATCAGCAATCTGTAGAGAAGAAGGAACAAACGACAACATGATGGTGCCAAGCTGAAGATGGTGACGAGTAATGTGACAATCAATTTCAATATGTTTCGTCCGCTCATGAAAGACTGAATTACGTGCAATTTGAATAGCACTCTGATTATCAGAAAATAACGGAGTAGGCCGAGCAAGAGAGACACCCATATCCGCAAGCAACCAACGCAACCAAACTATCTCACAAGTAGTAGAGGCCATGGCACGATACTCAGCTTCTGTGAAAGATCTAGAAATAACATCTTGTTTCTTACTCTTCCAAGAGATTAGGGAATCACCGAGAAAAATGCATAAGCCAGTGGTAGATTTGCGATCCGTAGGATCACCAGCCCAATCAGCATCAGAGTATGCACGCAGCTCCAAAGATGAAGTAGAAGGAAATAAAAGACTTTGAAATTGAGTTCCTCGAAGATACCTGAGAATACGGAGAACAGCAGCCCAATGAACTGTAGTTGGTGCAGTGACAAACTGACTAACCACATGAACAACATGCGCAATATCTGGACGAGTCACGGTGAGATAAACCAAACTCCCAACAATAGTTCGGTACAAACTAGGATCCGGCAAAGGTGGGCCATCACACGGTGAATACAGAGCATTAGTCTCAAGAGGAGTATCAACAACTCTATTATCAGTGAGACGTGCACGCTCAAACAGATCAGATATATACTTTGACTGAGATAAGAGATAACCCTTTGGCGAAGAAGCGACCTCAATGCCCAGAAAGTAGCGTAGTATACCCAAATCTTTCATAGCAAAACAACGAGTCAACTCAAACTTCAAGGAAGCAATTCCATCAGAATCATCACTAGTAATTATCATGTCATCAACATATAATGATAAGAGAATACGACCTGCACTAGTACATTTAACAAACAATGATGAATCATGATTACTAGGCAAAAAACCAAGCGAAGTGATAACTGTAGAGAACTTCTCAAACCAAGCACGGGGTGCTTGTTTGAGACCATAAAGTGCTTTACGAATCCTGCAAACTTCAACAGGTTGGTGAGGAACACCAGGAGGAGGTGTCATATAAACTTCTTCATGCAGATCACCATTAAGAAATGCATTCTTGACATCCATCTGAGATATTCTCCATCGACAAATAGAAGCAACAGCAATCAGAGTACGAACAATCGTCATTTTTGCAACACGGGCAAATGTTTCCTCATAATCCATGCCATACTCCTGAGCAGGGGCGGATCCACCGTAGGACCCGGGGGGGTCACGGCCCCCCCGAAAATTAAAAATATTTTTTTTACTATATAACTAATATTTTTATGAAACTAAATATATATCAACGGCCCCTCTTAACAACAACGAAAGTTTTGTAACTTAGTGGTAAAAGACTCCTTTATATATCCCTTACCTATCAAGGTTTGAATCCTCCTCCCCCCAAATATTATTTTCTTTTTTCTCTCTTTTGTTTTCCTTCTTCTCTCTCATATCCTATTTTGTTTTCTTATTTCCTTTTCTTTTTTAATGTCACCAAATATCTAAATTATTATTATTATTTAACTAATAATTTTCTTATTTCCTTCTTCTTTTTTAAAGTCACCAAATATCTAAATTTTTATTATTATTTAACTAATAATAAATTATTTATTTACTTAAAATTTTTAAATTTATTCTCTAAAATTATGTAAAATATAATGACATTATAATAACAAATAAAATAAAAAAAGATATCATATTAATCGAAAAACAAATTATAAATATCTAAAATATTTATATATTTATTGATATCTTTAAAATTTATCTTCTAAAATTACACTATGTTTCATATATAATCAATTTTTTTATATTTTTTTCTAAAATATATAAACTTGTACGATAATTAATAATATTTTCTCCGCTTTTTTTTCATTAAAATTCTCGTATAATTAATTAGACTTTCATTAAATATATAGATTACTTTCAATAATTTTTTACACCATATAAATATTCATTAAATTAAACTTGAAAAGTTATTTACAAAAAAAATTTGTTGATATTTAAGAAAAAAAATAAATATTTATATGGGACAAATGGAGTATAAAATAAAATGATATATATATATATATATATATATATATATATATTTAAAAAGCAATAAAATAACATATTTGAAATAAATAAAACGAAGATGATTTTCTTTTGGATGCATTAATGATGTATTGAACGATAAATTGTTAAAAAAAATTTGTATTGATGTTATCATCGAAAATACAAAAATTCTAATGAATGTCGAATTCCTTTAATGTATAAATATTTTGTTCGAAACATACATTTGATACTTAATTAGCTGAATATAACGTATACTGTAATTTGTCTTTTCTGTTTAATCTTGTGTCTAGCTTGTTGGCGGCCCCCCCATGACCGAAATCCTAGATCCGCCCCTGCTCCTGAGAATATCCTTTAGCAACAAGACGAGCTTTGTATCGTTCAATAGACCCATCAGATTTAGTTTTGATCTTATAGACCCAACGAGAACCAATTGTGTGTTTTCCTAGTGGCAGCGATACCAAATCCCATGTATGAGTTTGATGCAGAGCAGTCAGTTCCTCGGCCATAGCATTCTGCCAAACAGGGTTACGAACAACTTCTCTATAGGATACAGGCTAAGATAGACAACGAACAGATTTAATAAATGAAGCAAAAGAACGAGAATAGCAAGAGTAAGCAAAATCAGGTAGCTTAGAAGACTTACGCATACGGGTAGACTGACAATGGCTAGCAGGATCATCCGCAACCTCAGGAGATGATTGGGTAGTGACAGAAGCAGGAGGAGGTGTTGCAGGTGTCTCAGTACCAGATTCGGTTGAGCTATCAGTAGGGGCTGTTTGTGAAGCTTCTTCAGTATCATTTTCGAAGGGATCAATGCAGGGAAGATTTGACTTTGTCATATTATGTGAACCAGTAGGAATAGAAAAGAATGAAATATGCTCAAGAAACATAACATGACGAGAAATATACAAATTTTTTACTAACAGGATCATAGCAACGATATCATTTTTGACCAACACCATAACCCAAAAAGACACACAGAGTAGACCGAGGGGCTAATTTATTACGCTCGACATGTGGACGTAGGACGAAACAAGTACAACCAAAAACACGCAAAGAGGAATAGTCAGGAGCATGCCCATATAATTTTTCAAAAGGTGACAAGCCTGAATTGTGTGAGGTTGGAATTTTATTAATCACGTGAGCAGCGGTAAGGATTGCTTCCCCCCAAAAGGCACTAGGAACACTAGCAGACAATAAAAATGACCGAGCTGTTTCAACAAGATGCCTATGTTTCCTTTCCGCTACACCATTTTGTTCAGGAGTATCCGTACAAGAGGTTTGATGAATAGTACCATCAGAAGCCAGTAAACGGGAAAATTCGGTCGAAGTGTATTCACCCCCCAAATCACAACGAAAGCACTTTATGACACTAGAACGTTGAGTTTTCGCAAGAGCTCTAAAGTTATAGAAAATAGTAAGGTAATCAGTCCCACGTTTCATAAGATCAACCCAAGAGTAACGAGTGAAATCATCAATAAATGAAACATAGTATCGTGACCCCCCCTTTTTGTAGAAACAGGAGAGGGTCCCCACACATCAGAATGAATAAGATCAAATGGAGCAGAAGAAAATGAAATACTTTTATTAAACGATAAAGCAGAGAATTTAGCCAGTTTACAACCACTACAATCAGAAATATCAGAACTTTTGAAAGATCCTAAGACTCCTGTAGAAGCTAAAAACTGCAAACGAGACTCTGAAACGTGACCTAAATGAGAATTCCACAAATAAAACTCAGAAGACAAACGACTCAAACGAAAAGAAGATAAATCCACACTCGAAGCTGCAACATCTGGTACTTTAAGATAATCCAAGACATAGAGTTCTCCTTGCCTACGGCCTGTCCCAATCAGCCTCTGAGATTGCGGGTCCTGAACATAACAATTGAAGGAAGAAAAGTAGACTAAGTATCCAGACTCACATAATTGACTAACAGAGACAAGATTTAAACTGAGATTAGGAATATAGTAAACATCTGTAAGAGACAAACAAGAATTAACAATGGAACCAATACCTACTAATGGCATAGCAGTACCATCAGCAGTTGCAACAGATATAGATGAACTGGGAGTAAAAGAGACAAAGGAGGACAAGTGGGGTGACATATGGTGGAGGCACCAGAATCCAAGACCCACAAGGATGAGGGTATACCTGAAGGAGCAGACGACGACAAACCTATATGAGAGGAGACTGAAATGGTAGATGACTGGACAGAGGACTGTGAAGTAAGGAACTGCTGAAACTGCTCAAACAGATACGGATCCAAAGAGGGGGCAGCCACTGCATTACTGGACTGTGGTGGTCGATATGGAAACTGTTGTGGTTGAGTACCAGGTTTCCATGAAGCATTCTGAGGTAGCAAGAACGGCTGCTGAGGTCGTTGTTGCGGTCGTCGTTTCTGTTGCTGCGGCTGTGGTTTACCTTTGTTCAACAATTATGGACATTGTAACTTCCAATGTCCCTTTTCTTTGCAATAAGCACACTCATCAGTAGAAATTTTCAAAGTAGACCGATTTTGGTTATGAGGTAGAGGGGCGTTGTGGTGCGGCAAAAATAGATGGCGTAGACGGGACAGGATCAGTCCCCTTATCAGCTTGAGACTTAAATCGAATCTCCTCAGCAAGCAATTCATGTGCCACCGAATCAATGGAAGGAAGAGGACTACAATACAAGATTGTCCCACGCAATCCTTCAAAATCATCACGAAGAGCCATAAAAAATTGGACTAGACGTTTTTCTTCTCTATGAGTGACGTAAGCCGGGAATGCTTGCAATTCTGAAGATTCTGTGAGTGCCAACTGGTCCCATAGTTCAGACATGGCAGAATAAAAATCTTGGATGCCCATATCTCTCTGCCGAAGAGCACGAATATCTGCTTCCAATTGATATTGTTTGGCAAAGTTAGACTGTGTGTACAATTTTGACAGATGATCCCAAAACTGTTTGGCAGTCTCATACTTGGCCAGCTGAGCACCAATGGAGTGTGTAACAGAATTATTGATCCACGTTATAATCTTTGCATTATCGGCCTCCCAAGTATCCAACGACTTTGCATAATCAGCAGCTTTGATGTCAGCAGGTTTAACACACACACCAGTAACATAACCCCTCATAGATTTTCCCCGCAAGAAATTCTTCATAACATAGGCCCAATACGAATAATTTTTTCCATCCAATTGGACACTAATCGATTGAAGCGAATCATCTTTATGACCAGCCATGGTGACAACAAAAAGTGTGCACGGACAACCAAATAGGAAGCAGAAAACCAAGTTGATGCGAGAACAAGAAAAAAAAACTAATCAAAATACGAAGAGCGGAGAAAAACTGGACGAAACGGACGCACCCACCAAAAAAAATCCATAGAGATGGAGGCTTTGATACCATGTAGAAATTAAAGGAGAAAAAACTAGGTTTTCTATATCATGAAAAATTGTGTATAAAAGTTACACAACAAGATGTTTATATAGTTAGATTAAATACAAACAAACAATAATAAGACTATTCTATCCTTATTAGCTAATAAATAGAAAATCCTAATAATAATAATATAATCTAATAGAATCTAACAAGGTTGTTTAAAATAGATGAGTTGAGTTGGTGTTTTCCCAACCCGCTTGAAAGATGGGCCGGCCCACTCCTTCCAGCTTAATAATGGGTTACAACGGGTTGTGAACCGACCCACTCTGCCCGTTTTGACAACTCTAGCGTGGATGGTGGTAAAAGAATTGCAATTCGTTATTTTGAGATTTTTTCCATATTTTTTAAATCATTCAACCAGTTTCTTTTTTCTATACAAACTTTGTTTATTTGTTTTTTTTTTTTAAATTCTGAATTACTGGTGGTTGAGCTTATGTTTCAACCTTTATTCAAACTATATTTGTAAGTGTTTTTTAAGCTACAAATTTTGCATCCATAAGTCATAACTCACTCTAATCACTTTCGTTATAAAATTCGATCGTTACACCTAACAACTCTGATATCATTTGAGTAAAATTTTTACAGGATATCATTTTCAATAGCCGAGGCATCTCTGATAGCTGCTGCGAGGGACAATTCGTTCCACGACCGATATGGGCGCCCCACGTATGCCAAGGGCATCTCTTGCTCTAAGTTACGCAAAGTCCAGTTCCAGGATGGAGCCATTTTCGCAGTTTCGACCACGATTCTCAATGTTTTCTATTACATGTGCTTCACCCAGGCTTCTCGAAAGCGTATCGATCAACAAAGTACTGATCGTCCTGTGAATTCGACGATTGCGATGACCCAAGTGGATAAACTTGGGACGCATTTGGATCGAGCCATTTGAAATGAAACAATTTCTCAACTTCATTTTCGTGCTCTAAATCCCTAGCCTATCGTTTTAATTCGAATAACGAGTCCACCGTTTTATGTATTTATTTCTAGCAAGAATTACTAGGGATGTTAACGACTTAATTCCCCTCGAAATATGAATTAATATGAAATTCGTTTCTCGATCTTTTTTTATTTTATTATTATTTTTACTAAATACAAATTCGCATACTCTATTTTAGAGAATTTTTACGGATATATACACACACAGATGAATGGATTAGTCGAGTTGGTAGTTACCTTATTTGTCAATAGGGAAAGAAATTTAGTGCGCAAAAAAAGGGTAGCATGTAACATGTTTTCTTTTTCCGAAAATGGATATACACCCAAATTAAAATGCAATCCAAACAGGTTACCTAGAAATGAAAATATAAAATCTTTTTCTTCGAAAAACTCATGGTCAAATAATATTTTTATTTATAATAATTTATAAATAATTTTTTTTATTTAATACATTCTCATTTGCAAACAACAACAAAAATAAAAATAATAATAGTAATAATAGTAAAAAAATAGAGAAAAATAAAATAATAGTATTTGACAAGAACAATGTGAAAAATCGAGCATTTCATATGAAATCATAGTCAGTACAATGTATGTTGCAAAAATTGAGGATGTCAATATATCAAAATATCAATTTGTCTATTTGCTGTTTCGGCAATCTATGTTGTCAGTTTCCTATTAGTCAGTTATCTTTGTTTTGTTTTGATTTTGTTTTGATTTTTTTACAATTTTAGTCATTTTTTGACGTAACGCTGATGTGACACTAATGCAGCGTTGATGTGGAGTACATATCAGTATTTTCGACCAAAAAAGACTAAAATTGTCAAAATAAAACATATATGACTAAAAATGAAATCTGAAAACATAAAAGACCAAAATCACAAACTGAAAAATTATCATACCAAAATTATAATTTTCCCACAAACATTAAATTGTTAAATTTCCCTTAAATTGAGTTTACACTCTTTTTGTCAATTATACTTCTGGAATAAAAATGTATTCTGAGTAATGTAGCAAAAAATTGATATTATCTGATTAGAGAAACTTTGGGTACTTAACTTGTGAAGTTCTTGAGTCGGATTAATACTCGAATTGTTCCAAAGATCGAACTTCGTGGGTTGTTACCTGCATCACAAAGCAAAGTAGTGGTGCTGAGGGTTGCCCGGCGAAGACACTCCGATGCTCAAGTCGGTATTTGCCCAATAAAAGTTTTAGAAAACTAGAACATGTGACCATAGAAAGCTTACCTTAAGAATAAGAGAACTTGAGCTATTTATAGATAGTCGTAACTCATCATTGAGTTTTTGTATATATGCTTTGATTGCATCCAAATTTATCTGGCGACGAACTAGGAGGAAGATCATCTTCTTCTAAGATTGATCAGATAAAGCTCGGATTTTCAGATTACCTAAAAATAAAATTTGTTCATCCATACTTAATTAAATAAATAAGGAGTTCAAAAAATGATCATAATTAATTAAGAAATTTTTTTTTTTTTTAAAAAGAAGTGTGTGTATCACATGAGCATGTGTGTGTGATCTTCTTAAGTAAATTTTCAAAATTCTATTTATTGTGCATGATTTTCCCCCCAAAATTATAATGGATTATGATATAGATAATACAACAAATGATGTGTAAGGCCAACAGAATAACTAATGACTCAAACAAAACTCACTTGAACTCGTCAAACGAATAAATTTTATGAGATAGATTTACAATTTTACTTGATCCATAAAAAATATTATTTTTATGTTAAAAATATTAATTTTCATTAAAAATATAAAATTGACTTGTTTCACAAATATAAATATATAAAATCGTCTCGCAAGATATCTAGCCCACTACAACTATAAACGGCGATGTTTAATGCAACAATGACAATGTTTTCGTGAGATTGATTATAAATATTTATGGGGAGATTTAGATCATTGGTCGATTAAGATCATTGACGATTAAAAATGCCGACAATTTACGACTCTAATGTCATTTTGGAAGACCAGGACTACAAATAACGGATAACAGATAACCTACTCCTATAACTCGGTCGAATACTCGAATCTATAAAAGTCGATATAGTTAGACAATTATAACTCGGTTGAACCATTTTGGTTTTACCTTTCTGATGTAACAAAGGTTCGGTACCAAACGAGAGTGGTAACCTTCCTCCTGTATTTCCTTTTCTAGAACCAGAAGTATGTTCTAGGTTTAGGATTTTATTTTGAAGATCCTTTAGAGTTCCAAGAATTTTTTCTTGTTTCTTAAGGATTTTTTCAATTTGCCGAGGTATTTCATACAACTGATTGTTGTAATATTGTACCGTCTTTTGAATTTCTCTAAGATCTCCGGAGAGTTTAGAGGAATCTGGGGTAATCTCTAAAAATTTAGAGTTAGAAATCATTTTTCTTTATCTCTTCAAATTTGAAAGCATTAGTCGCAACCTGTTGTAAGTAATCTATTGTGAATAGATTAACTTGTTTATAGGATTTCGTATGAATAAAATCATCATGATTCAAACCTTCGTTTGAAGTCATTTTTTTGTAAAATCTTCTCCTCAACAAAAAAAAGCATGAATTAACGAATAATATTATGTCTGAATAATTAACCTAAAGCTCTGATATCATTTTTCCGCATATTTCTTTATACTGCAAATGAGCACAAAATCTCCAAATTCAAGCATAAAACCTTTACAAGTTAAGCATAGAACATATAGATTTCAAGCATAGATTAGCATAAATCCAGCCAAGAATTAAATATTAAAATATTCAAGGTTGGTGGTCCTAGGGAGTTATAGTAAAGAATCTTTTGCCTAGGGAGTTCTAATAAAATTAGGAAGGATATTATGGATTTTAAGACAATTCACTCTATATATAACACCGTGTTTAAATTTTATTCTATTTTAATTTCAGTCATTATTAATTAAATTTGTTAGTGAAATTAAAGAAAATATTAGATTGGGTCAACTTGTTGATTTTGTCGGTTGGGTCAACCCCAAGTCAGCCAACTTGGAAAGTCTTTGTTAAATGCTTGTCAGGTATGGTTAGCAACTTAGAAGTTGGATCAGTTAAAGCTTGAAAATTTATTTCTTTAATTTATATCCAAAAAAAATCGAATTCATGCTTAACATGATAAGAATTGGACCATAACCTTAAATTCAAGGTTTCAAAATTAATTTGAATATACTAACAGAATAGTTTTTTTTAAAAAAAGATTAATTGGAAATACAACAAATTAAAGAGCTAGATATTATTTACAATGAGGGAGCTTATACACCAGTGACTTAAATAATACAACCTCGAGGCTCACTACATACCATGAGATTAATATATGAAGGAGAAGCTTTGGCTAAAGCTTGGACACACTCGTTAATTGATCGTTGTCAAGCACTAAAGACAATTGAAAATCCTGTTCATTTTTAATCAAAATCTTTGCAATTTTGCACGATTGAACAAAACTCCAAGGACAAATCTGACTTAGACCAATCCTAAGTTGTAGCTTGCCCAAAAACTTTTTTTATTATCTATGTAAATTTTTACTTAGTCCATTAAACTCACCCTTTCTACACCCGAAACATAGCGCATCTCCTTAATTCTAGGACACAACTTCATTTTTTTTTCGAGAAAACTGCATTTTTTATCATGTAAATTTGTTACTTTGCATTTTTTGTCATCCATATTATAAAATTTTCAGTCTTATTCCCGCTATTTTTATTTTTGGCAATTCTAATTTTTTTTTTTCATTGGAACTATTGATGTGATACGATATATATCGAAGTTGTAAAGACCCAAAATGAACAGTTGAACTCTGAACTAAACTGAACTGAAGTTGTCTAAACCAAGAAGAGGATCAAAACTGAACTGAAAGATAACACCGAACTGAAATGGAAGAAACACTGAACTGAAACTGAGGTTAAAACAAACTGAAACCGAAGTTAAGACAGAAGTGAAACTGAAACTGAAGTTACGAAAAATTGAAACTGACCATCTGCATCAGTCAAAGAACAAAAGCAGTCAAGCAATAGAGACCAGTCCAACTGGTCAGTCCAGTTGGGCATCCATCTACAAATCTGTAACAGATATCAGAAAATTTGAGATTTTGTAACCGACGTAATCACTGAAAATCAAGTCAAATCAAGGGCATTAATTTGTGTGTAACAGTCAAAATTTGAGCCTATAAATAGCACTCAATTTTCTAAGTAAAATTTACACAACATTCTGAGCAAATCACAAGCAAAAGTTAGTTTGAGCGTTTAGTTGGACTTAAATGGTGCGTAACAGTCAAAATTTGAGCCTATACATAGCCCTTAGTTTTCTGAGTAAAATTTACACAACATTCTGAGCAAATCACAAGTAAAAGTGAGTTTGAGCGTTCAATTGGACTTAAATGGTGTGTAACAGTCAAAATTTGATCCTATAAATAGCACTTAATTTTTTGAGTAAAATTTACACAACATTCTGAGCAAATCACAAGCAAAAGTGAGTTTGAGCGTTCAATTGGATAGTTAAGTCGATTAGTTCGGTCGAGGAGTCAGTTGAGCAGTCAAGAACAATTAAAAATTTTGTTTGCAATCTACTGTAAGTGGGCTTTGGTTTTAATGTTAATATTATGTTTTAAATTTATGTTCAGCACGCACATATTTGTTTCCAAAGCATGAATCTGAAATTTGTGATTTTGATGCACTGATTTTTTTGAACTAGCGGTATGAATATATAGTTTGAACACTCTGCTCTGTTTCTGTTAGAGGATAAACATATAAAGGGTTGATATCAGTTAGCAACTGATATGATCATGGATAGTCCTCGAAGTAGTCAAGTAGCTAAAAGAGCCACAGATCTGTTACAGTTGCTGGAAAGACCGATATCGAGGGGCCAAAGCAAAAAAGTTCAAAGAGGCGCGTCAAGGATTCGTGATGTATCAAGATGTGTAGAACAACAGCCATCAAGAATAGAAGGATTTGGAATTCATGGAAATCAAATTGGAGGGCATGTCAATGTGATTGAAGTGCTAAAGACGAAGAATACATCAAACATGCGGCGCACCCGTGCCCTGACTGCATCCGAGATAGAAGTCTGCGCGCTCCAGCCGCAACTTTTGCCGCTCCAACGCGACTGCATAATTTTGAAGATGCAAAAAAGAAAACCAGAGCGTGCATTTTTTTCCCGCTTCAGAGGGTCCGCGATAAGAAAATTATCTTCTACGCATATCTTTTTATATTTTACCTATTTGAGATTTTTAAATTATAGGTAACTAAATTTCATGATATTTTGTGTTAACTTTTATATTTTATGTTGTAAGGCCTAGAAATATTAAATTAATAATTATAGGATTTGATAATTAAATTCCATATTATGGGCTAATATTGATTTGAAAAGTTATGGAAATGATAGATTTAATTTTCGAGCCGAAAATATTTAATTTGAGAATTTACGGATTTTGAGAATTAAATTTCGAGAATTCTTAAATTAAAATAATAAATATTTGATTTGAATATTTATGGAATTTAAGATTTAATTCCATGTTTTGGGAATTACAGACGATTTATTTTGAAGATACAACTCGATCAAGGACTGATTTGCTAATATCGAAGTTTCGAGGGCTAAAGTGCAAAAGGCCAGGATTATTTAATTAATCCGAATTTATTTAATTTTAATCCGAGTATATTTAATTTGGGAATATTTATAGTTTCGATTTAAATTCTAATATTCTTAAATTATTTTGGATTGAAATTGAATTAAAAAGAAGGCCGAGGACTGAATTGCAATTTTTGAGGTATCAGGGATTAAATTGCAATTTGTATAGGACATATCCGATTATTATTGAACTATAAGCATGGAAACGTGTATTGTTCAGATTAAATTCAGAAAAGAGAACAGAGGCGTCGAGTTCTTCTTCTTTCTTTGAATTTAAGACTTTCGAATTGCCATAACTTTTGCTTCGGTTATCCGATTTCGATTCCGAAAAGTGTTCTGGAATCCTTGAAATGAAGGCTACGATTTGATGTAAGTATTCTTATATTTTAGTCAGGTTTCGAAATGAAAAAGGATCAGAACTCAGAACTTTCGTTGATTTATTGTGTTTTGAGTTCGATTTCGAATACGGTTTGACGATTTGATGTTGTATGCATATATCATAATTCCAGCTTTTGTTCCAGCATGTATTTCGATTTAGGTAGTTGCTGATATGCTATTCTTGTGCTGGTTATAGCTGATATGAGTTGAATTTGCTGATATGTGTATTAGAAATGAAGTCGATATTGTTCGGTTACTGATTTTTAATCGTTACTCTGCTGAATTTGAGATTTGAAGCTTTTTTGCTAGCTGATTATTGAGCTGCTATATTCTTGAGGATGTTAGGATGTTGTATCCATTTGATTCTTCAATTTCCTAATTGTATTGTCGATGAACAACCCAAGAACTTTGCATTCGAACCGACGAAGAAGCGAGAAAGGGTTGAATCATTATGGTTGAGGATGGAATGATGTTCTTGAGCTGATTTTCAGTTAATTGATCTTGAATAGATGGTGATGTGTATTCATGACTATATTCTCAGATTTGAAGAATGAAAGAATACAGATTCGACTTGCGAAGGATTTGATGATGATGTGAAATTATCCTACCATGAAGTGTTCATGATGAATTAAGCTAAAGTTGGAAGATGAATTTGTGTGAGGATGATTCAGATATGGAACATCGTCAACTCGAGAATGACAGGTATAAGACGACATCGAGATTTAGGACTATGATACTCAAGATTGATGAATCTTGAGTAGTCCGCCAAATCACATACTGATTATGTTTTATTTTTGATTGAGAACTTGTTATTGTTCTTGTTGATCCATCACAGGTAGTGGATCATTATTTGATCATGAAATGAGATAAGATATGAATTGATTCTTTGCCAAGGTCGGATAGGACCTTATTTTCTAGTCTGATGAGACGACGATAGATGGATATCCATGTCAAAATCGGATACGAATCTTGATGGCAACGAAGTGATAAGAATCAATTCTTGAGATAGCGCGCTATAGAAATTCGAAGAATAGATTGAGAGATTTTGATTTTATATCTTGAATCGATATATGCGTTATTTACTCTACTTTTTGAGTTGATATAATTTATTTAACGCTTTATATGTCGATTATACTGAGAATTATATTTTTATCGGAGTTTATCCGGCTGTTGTCTTGTTTTGTATGTGTGCATGACATCAGGTGGGGCAAGAGCTTGTCGGAAATGACGTGATAGCACACGAGAGAAGATTAGTACGTGAGGACTCAGGTTTTAAGCTAAGATAGCATCAAACTTAGTAAAGAACTTTAGATTTGAAGTTTGTTTATGACATATTGAATAGCTTGTTGATTTGTATTTTATACGCTATTCAATTGATATATTAAATGCATGAATTGATGCTTATAGTTTTATACATGTTGATATGCATGTTTTAGAATTGATATACCATGACTTGGATTGGTTTTGAATGCTTAAGATTGAATGTGCAAAGTTTAGACAGCAAAAATCAGCAGTAGATTTCGAGCAATAGGTATCTCGCTCGATTGGGTGAAAGTTACCGATCGAGCGAGGCCTGTGTTTGTTGGGCAGAAAACTTAATTTTTCCTACTCGCTCGATCGGCTGATTTTGCCCGATCGAGCGAGGCCAAAAGTGATGGAGACCCGAGAGCATGATTTTTCTTGCTCGCTCGATCGGGTGAATTTGTCCGATCGAGCGAGGCTCCGAAATTTTAAAAAAAAATTCTGCTCTTGGTTTCTTTATTATTTTAATTGTTTAATTAATCATTAGTTGCCCTAAGATGAGATTAGCAACCCGAGGTCCGCACAACAGGTGGTATCAAAGCATAAGTTTCTGGACTAAGATAGAAGCTGAGCAGGGTAGAGTGAGACACATGCATTTATAGTATTGCATGATTATGCATTACTCGATTCGATGACATGATAAATTGCATGTGAGCATGATCTACTTTAGAAATTCAACTGCCTAATTTACTGATTTGTAAATTTTTGAATTTCTTACTGTTTTGTTATAAGATTTTCCCCGGGTGATGTAAGCACCCAGAATCGAAGAGAGCAGTGTTCTTTGGGTGATGTAAGCACCCCAGACTGACAGAATAGTATGGACAGACTGAACAGAATGGTGTGGTCAGACTGAATAGAACAGAACGATATTGCTCAGCTGAATGAATTACCTCTGATTGAATAGAACAGAATATCAGCAAATGAATAGATGATGTTGCAGGTAATAGTTGGCTTGAAGAACTTGACCAGTTGTTCAAATACCGGAAAGATTCAGATGAATATCAGATCAGATTGATTGAATACCAACTTCGAAACCTAGCAATCAGCTGATGAATTTTGATGAAGAAATGATGAGCAGGCAGAGGTATATTGATTGTTGGTAAGTTCTTAGAATAGAATTTTGTTTATATTTCTTTGCCGCAACAGATAGAATTGATGATAAAAAGAAGAATATACTAATCAGAAGAAGAGTAATTTGAATATTGAAGCATGTATTACTAGATTTCAAGTCTACTATGATTCTCTGAATTGTAGATGATGATAATGAAACTCAAGATTGAGTGTTTATTAATGGCTTGAATTCGAAGATTATGTCTGAATAACTGTTGACGACTGACATATTTTATGAAAGACATAGCCCTGGCTAGGAGAATTGAAAGTGAATGATGAGTTAGGAGAATGAAATTGTAGACATACAAGACTATGTGAGATACTCACAACTCTATCTACAATTGTTATTTCAGAACAGATATGAAAGTAATTCTTTAACTCTAGCAGACCGAGACAGAAGTGTTTGGGTCTAAATGCAGAATATGTTAGAGATTACTACACTTATTTTAGAGGGGGATATTTGAACAAGCAGTGTAACGACATTTCAAGTTGAGGTGCTAGAATATGTTAGAAGCAAATCCGATTCAGAGAAAAGATTTGAATGAAGAACGGTTCCAGAAGTATATAGAGGATCAGAATGAAATTGCACCTGAGAATGAAATTTCAGGTAACTGATTTATTTTGTTTTGACCTGTTTATGTTGCATGATAGATGATGATGCAATAATCGAATACAGATTAGCAGAAGAATTAATAATAAGAAGCGATGAAATTAGATCAGTAAGAACATAATGTGCATATGAATATGATGATATGATATAGAATCTCGAATTAAGATTTTGTGATTACGGTTTGATATATGATGTTTGATTACAGAAATATTCCGAAATCAGTATATTCGATGCACTAGATATGTTCAAGATCTAAATCAGCATTGATAGGTATGCCAATGAATAGAGATGACAGATATGTTCCGGTAAGATTTTTGACTTTAGGTTAAATTGTGAACTGGAACTCAGTAGCGAATTGATGAATTGATGAATTTATGAATTACCGACTTGATGAGATTATGAACTGCATATTGATCTTGAGGTTTAGAAGATAGATGATGATATGAAAATCAGTTACAGATGAGTCTTTTATTTGATTATGCTGAATCGATTACATCAATTGGAAATATGATTCTTGAAATGATTGAATATTGATTGGCTCTCATGGCACATTGCTTTCGTTTAGAGCCTGTGTTCATTCACTCATTCTGATTTATGCGATGCAAGTGAGTTGTTTTCACTTTGCAGAGTTTGTTATCCAGAAAATTTGATTTTTGGATGACCTTGATTGAGAAATTTTCTCAATCTTGATTTATTTCTTTTAATTTTGAGAATTATTGATCCTTTGATGATATTTCAGCGTATTTTAAGATTGCTGGCTCGTAATTGATAGAAGAATTTGAATATGATCCATGATTTTGGGTTAGATGATATGAATTGTCGGTATTTGGAGATAGAAATGAGGAATGAAATAGACATCCGATGAATTGATTTCAGATTTCTGTGTATTCTGGTTTGAATATTCAGAAGAATATATCACCAATCAGAATGATTTGTGATTGGATGTAAGCCAGAACTGTTCAGAAGATGAAAGAAACACAGAAAGTAAACTGAAGCGATGAGAATTCAGTACAGAATGCCAGATTGAGATATGAATTGTAGCCTCAGATCAGAATGAATGAATTCTATTATGATTGATTATCTGATTGTGCTTGATATTTCCGAAGAGAAATATCAGATTTTGAAGAAAATGCATAACAATGAATTTAAGATTCATTCAATAATTATTTTATCAGAAGATAAAGCAAATAGAGGTAACAGAATTAGTACGTTTTTGAAGTTAAACGTACAGAGAGTTTCTGATAAAGTTGAAAATAATTGATTAGAATAGTTCAGTGACAGTTTAGAAATTCCATAATTGTTATGAGATCATGATGTGAAAGAGTATTTTGTGAAACTACCAAGATGAAGCAGTTTATATGATGTAAACAGGTGGTAGTTATGAACAGGTTGATTGAAATTACTGTATACAATAATCTGTCTGTATGATCAAATCACTAAATTGTGATTAGATTCGTTGCAAGATGAACAGTAAGCCAAGAAATAATGTTTCAGATTGAAACATTGGGTTTACTATTAAATTATAATATAGATGATCAGAAGACTTTGAGTACTTTTTGAGGTAAAAGTACAACATATTATTCTTGAATTGAAAGAATAGTCAGAAAAGATGAATCAAAGTTCGAGAATGAACTTTATCTGACATGATACCGATTATCAACAGCTCTGAATACCTTGAAATCTGTAAATACAGCATATACTCTGATTAATAGATAGTCTGTATAGACTAATTAAATTTTGCAGAATACACTGTACGAGATATGAATAACAGCTAGCTAATCAGATCTGTGAAAAAGATAGAGATATGATGAAATTACATGAATGATTAAAATCTATTGTCAGAATTAAGACTTTAGATTTATTCGACAGAATGTGGCATCAATTGATTGACTAATGTTCTGAGAGTTGGTTATATGTGATTGCATTATACCATTTTTCGATTGATGGATTATCTGAGTCGATTTTCCAGATGTTGAGAATAATCTCAGAATTTTAATACCTGATTCGGTATTACTTGACTTGATGTGTTGCCACTTGATGATTATAATTTCTAAAACAGCTATTGAGTCGATTTTGAGATAATGCTATGTTGATTTGATGAAAAGAAATCCGATTTCTTACTTTTCATCCGATTTCTTTGTGTTGACATGATACTACCGAAGTATATGGCATCAGATCAGACATGATTTGCCGACATCAGATCAGATTTGATTTGAGGAACACAAAGATTTTGAAGATGAATCTATACGAAATGAAAACAGAGAAGAAGAAACATAATTGATAATTGAATGATAGATATAACTTTTGAAACTGAAACTGAGTAGTTAAGCGGAAAAGTTATTCTTGAACTATCATTCAATTCAGAATAGAGAAAAGACAGAGTTTAATTTACATATTCAAAATATGAAGTTGAATACTGATCTTGAAGCGATGAACTGAACAACAACGTAGACTTGATATATGTTCTATACAGAACATCGAATGATATTCAAAGCAAAACAAGTTTTCAATGAAGTTGAATTTCCCTGACTGAATGGTAGACAGAATTGATGATGTTCTTGGTCAGCTTGATATGATGGATCTGATTTGTTCCACATATTTAAGTGAAGGAAGTATCAATTCGATTTTTCCTATGTACTTTAATCAGATGAGATAGATATTGAAAAAATTCTGAGTTAAGTCGATTAGTCGACAAATCCTTGATTGAAGAAAGAAACAGCTCAAAGAGAATTCTTTTCAGTGAATTAAAGTACAAAGGAAGAGATGAAGAGATAAGATACGAAGATTAGAGTTGGATGATTGAAGTGAGAATCACTTCAGATAATCATTCAGTATATCAGATTGAATAGTTCGATTGACTACGATTTCGAGGACGAAATCATTCCTTAGAGGGGAGAAATTGTAAGGCCCAGAAATATTAAATTAATAATTATGGGATTTGAGAATTAAATTCCATATTATGGGCTAATATTGATTTGAGTAGTTATGGAAATGATAGATTTAATTTTCGAGCCGAAAATATTTAATTTGAGAATTTACGGATATTGAGAATTAAATTTCGAGAATTCTTAAATTAAAAGAATAAATATTCGATTTGAATATTTATGGAATTTAAGATTTAATTCCATGTTTTGGGAATTAAAGACGATTTATTTTGAAGATACAACTCGATCAGGAACTGATTTTCTAATATCGAAGTTTCGAGGGCTAAAGTGCAAAAGGCCAGGATTATTTAATTAATCCAAATTTATTTAATTTTAATCCGAGTATATTTAATTTGGGAATATTTATAGTTCGATTTAAATTCTAATATTCTTAAATTATTTTGGATTGAAATTGAATTAAAAAGAAGGCCGATGACTGAATTGCAATATTTGAGGTATCAGGGATTAAATTGCAATTTGTATAGGACATATCCGATTATTATTGAACTATAAGCATGGAAACGTGTATTGTTCATATTAAATTCAGAAAAGAGAACAGAGGCGTCGAGTTCTTCTTCTTTCTTTGAATTTAAGACTTTCAAATTGCCATAACTTTTGCTTCGGTTATCCGATTTCGATTCTGAAAAGTGTTCTGGAATCCTTGAAATTAAGGCTACGATTTGATGTAAGTATTCTTATATTTTAGTCAGGTTTCTAAATGAGAAAGGATCAAAACTCAGAACTTTTGTTGATTTATTGTGTTTTGAGTTCGATTTCGAATACGGTTTGACGATTTAATGTTGTATGCATATATCATAATTCCAGCTTTTGTTCCAGCATGTATTTCGATTTAGGTAGTTGCTAATATGCTATTCTTGTGCTGGTTATAGCTGATATGAGTTGAATTTGCTGATATGTGTATTAGAAATGAAGTCGATATTGTTCGGTTACCGATTTTTAATCGTTACTCTGCTGAATTTGAGATTTGAAGCTGTTTTGCTAGCTGATTATTGAGCTGCTATATTCTTGAGGATGTTAGGATGTTGTATCCATTTGATTCTTCAATTTCCTAATTGTATTGTTGATGAACAACCCAAGAACTTTGCATTCGAATCGACAAAGAAGCGAGAAAGGGTTGAATCATTATGGTTGAGGATGGAATGATGTTCTTGAGCTGATTTTCAGTTAATTGATCTTGAATAGATGGTGATGTGTATTCGTGACTATATTCTCAGATTTGAAGAATGAAAGAATACAGATTCGACTTGCGAAGGATTTGATGACGATGTGAAATTATCCTACCATGAAGTGTTCATGATGAATTAAGCTAAAGTTGGAAGATTAATTTGTGTGAAGATGATTCAGATATGGAACATCGTCAACTCGAGAATGACAGGTATAAGACGACATCGAGATTTAGGACTATGATACTCAAGATTAATGAATCTTGAGTAGTCCGCCAAATCACATACTGATTATGTTTTATTTTTGATTGAGAACTTGTTATTGTTCTTGTTGATCCATCACAGGTAGTGGATCATTATTTGATCATGAAATGAGATAAGATATGAATTGATTCTTTTCCAAGGTCGGATAGGACCTTATTTTCTAGTCTGATGAGACGACGATAGATGGATATCCATGTCAAGATCGGATACGAATCTTGATGGCAACGAAGTGATAAGAATCAATTCTTGAGATAGCGCGCTATAGAAATTCGAAGAATAGATTGAGAGATTTTGATTTTATATCTTGAATCATATATATGCATTATTTACTCTACCTTTTGAGTTGATATGATTTATTTAACGCTTTATATGTCGATTATACTGAGAATTATATTCTCACCGGAGTTTATCCGGCTGTTGTCTTGTTTTGTATGTGTGCATGACATCGGGTGGGGCAAGAGCTTGTCGAAAATGACGTGATAGCACACGAGAGAAGATTAGTACGTGAGGACTCGGGTTTTAAGCTGAGATAGCATCAAACTTAGTAAAGAACTTTAGATTTGAAGTTTGTTTATGACATATTGAATAGCTTGTTGATTTGTATTTTATACGCTATTCAATTGATATATTAAATGCATGAATTGATGCTTATAGTTTTATACATGTTGATATGCATGTTTTAGAATTTATATACCATGACTTGGATTGGTTTTGAATGCTTAAGATTGAATGTGCAAAGTTTATACAGCAAAAATCAGCAGCAGATTTCGAGCAATAGGTAGCTCGCTCGATCGGGTGAAAGTTACCGATCGAGCGAGGCCTGTGTTTGTTGGGTAGAAAACTTAATTTTTCCTACTCACTCGATCGGCTGATTTTGCCTGATCGAGCGAGGCCAAAAGTGATGGAGACCCGAGAGCATGATTTTTCTTGCTCGCTCGATCGGGTGAATTTGTCCGATCGAGCGAGGCTCCGAAATTTTAAAAAAAAATTCTGCTCTTGGTTTCTTTATTATTTTAATTGTTTAATTAATCATTAGTTGCCTTAAGATGAGATTAGCAACCCGAGGTTCCCACATATGTTGTAACAAAAGCCAGAATACAGAATTCATTATTTATAATTCAGATTTATTGATATCTATAAAACAATTCTCTCTAAAATTTTATTGAAGCTAGCTTATTGCTTTGTTCTAAATCAAACTTATCAAAGTTTAACACTGTGTGACGTTTGTCGATTGTTCTTCATCGTGGATTGTCAAAGACAAGTTTTTGAAGGTTCCTTTGAATCGTAATTGTTTATCGTGATTATTTGTTACTAGTTTCTCTTAAACTAGGGGTGAATTTCACAAACCAGTTACTTGTTTCAAAGTCGAGACAACACTTTGAATCTTTTGTTATTGAATTGATGGCGCGATTTCATTTATAATTGTGTTTGCTATTCATGCCAATAAGAGTTTGTATCACCCACGAAAATCATATCATAAGTACATTGGTGCATAATTTGATTATGTATTTTGGTAAGTACATGAATTTTCAGTTCAATTTCTGTATGTGTATGTAAGTTTTTTGAAAATAATTTAAAAGTTGAGATATTTCTCTCATTTACTAAGTGACACTCATATCACTCACTCACTTGAGCCACCCATCTCACATAAGAACGAAGATGATCTAGAAAAAGATGAGCAAAAGCAGTTCTAAGGTTAGTGAAGATCCAAGTAATGACTGATGATTAGTTTCAGTTTAGTTGTTATTATTTAGCCTTTGCCTTAGTTTCTGTTTTGTTTCCAATTGTAAAGACAGTTTGTCTGTATCATTGTAAAAGACGATGTAAATTTCAGTTTATGTATAAAAGACTGGTTTTCTAGAATTTCTGCACTCTGAGACTTGTTATTATTTTGTGTGAAAATATTAAATAACGGCCACACCAACTAGATCCAATTTCGGAGTGCGACGGACATAACATCAACTTGTTATTATTTTGTGTGAAAATATTAAATAACGGCATGCAACGTCAAGTCATAAAAAAAGACTAAATATATATATATATATATATATATATATATATATTATATATATTACATTAAATTCAAGTTCACATCAATTTTAGTTCTTGCCCGCCAAACTCGAAGACAAGGGCGGAGGCACATAGTGCCTTCCCCCACCAAATTTTGTTTTTAGTGTATATATATATATATATATTGGTTTTGTTTGGTATTCTTTTTAATAATTTTAATGGGTCATGCCCCATTTTCTTTAATATATAATACATTGACTTCTCAAATAAAATAAAGTAATTTATTTTAAGTGATGATCAAACTCTTTTTTTTATGGGATATTTGATTCATTTTTTCTCTTCGACTCTTCCGAGTGGCCGACCAACACTGTGACACACAACACCCAATTAAGATTTAAGGTCGTTTTGCCTTAAAAAAAATATTTAAGGGCATTTCGTAAATAATTTCAGGTTTTTTTGTGTATTTTTTTTATTCATATCGTGTATTTTAAATCATTTTTTTTCAAAAAAATTAGGTTTTGGTTTCTTGAGAGCATATATTTCTTAATTCTTCTATTTATTTTTTTCTTGTTTTAAATCTTTGTTTCATTTAATTATGAGACAACACATTTGATATCAATGTTAGAAATACTAAAATTTATTGTAAAAAATGAAATTACCATTGTTAATTTTTGCGTCTTTGATTATTTTTGTTTGACTATTTCTATCTGTTGAATAATTGGTCGAAAATATTTGTGGATAACAATGTATTTTTACTATATTCATGAATCATAATATAATTTAATTGATAAAGATAGAGTAGATAGTGTTAAATAAACAAGCAGAAAATTGAATGCAATGAATCTCGTTTTATCTACTAAGTTTTATCCAAAAAACTTTGCAGAACATGAGATGCTGCAATTAAAAATCCAATTTGAGAATTTTGATCATGTTCGACAACTTCCTTATATCAGAACTCACTCGAAACTTATTTAATTGTTTAGATCTTGAGAGAGGTTTGAGCTTAGTCCCCCTCTCTTGTTTTTCTTTTTTCATTTCTAATAATATCTCTTTTTTTTAAAAAAAAAAAAGTCAAAAATCTATCCGTCTGTGTTTACGCTTTCAGTTTCTTCTTTCTTGGCCCCCTTCTTACGTGATCCTGGCTCCGCCCCTGCTCGAAGATATATATCAGCACGTGCACTCGAGGAAATAATTGCAGCTACCGTCACCTTCGCACGAATCTTTAAACCCAAACTTTCGAGCATAAGATAATCTCTAACCTTGCCGATCGACAAAAACACGACTTCGACAACACGCAAAACCCATCCCAAATTAACCAATCTAGAAAAGCTAGCTAGCATGCATATATCCGCATTACATTAACCCAGACATTCTTTGGGAAAAAAGAATAAAAGTGAATTACACTATTTCATTTGAATACATACAAAAATATTTATTTTTACTTTTTGAACAATGAGAAATCATTTTTGTTAAAATAAAAATAATAAAGGCCTCGTATTTTCTCTCAACTAGCTAGTATCTTCGTTATTTTTTAAAAAAGAAAAAGAAAAAGAAAAAGAAAAAGAAAAAAGAAATTAGTGACGATGAGTCGGGTATGTATTAATTATTATACCCGGATCCAACACTACAAAAAAAACTCGGCTTTTAGCGACGTTTTTAAGGGTCCTAAATCGTCGCTAAATTTAAAATAGCGACGATTTAGCGACGTTTTTTAGAATCGTCCTTATTTCCTTCGTCGTTGGTTTTTAACGACTAAATGTAAAAAAACGTCACAATTAGCGATTACTAAAATTCATATTCATCGCTATTTGCGACCATTTTTAAATTGTATCTAACTGCGACAAATATATATTTTCGTAGCTAATTGCGACGATCTTCATAAAATATTTCGTCGCTAATAGCGACAATCTTCATGCATTAAAATTTGAATTAGCGACACCCGTCTTATAATTAGTCGCTATTAGCGACGGTTTTTTAAAATTCGTCGCGAAATTTAGGGACGAATTATAAAATTCGTCGCTATTCAGCGTGTTTTCTTGTAGTGCAATATTTCCAAAATTATAAGTTATTGTTTATGTTCTTAAATAGTTCACTAATTATATTTTAATATAATTATTTGTTTATATACAATAAATGTTTTTGTGTGAAATGTAACGAGGTTACAGTAATTTTGATGTTTTTATTCTATTATGTTTTGTTACTTTTAAAAATAATGGAATTGTGATCAAGAAGGGATATTTTGGGAAAAAAAAATGGTAGAGACCAAAGGTGATTTATTCTATGATGGTCTTGTTTAGTGGAGTATTCAGAATTTTTGATCAAATCAAATGGGACGAATTTAATAGATTTAAAAAAATGTACAATAAATATCATAAATAAAGTTTATATATTTTTACAATGACACTCTCTCAAATTTCATGCTTTGAAAATAATGAATAATATCTTCATTATCAACTGTATCAAACATATATCACTCAATATACGATACCAAACAATTATTTAATCATCTTTCAACCGATTACAAAGTGATATTTTAATAATTTCATTACTCGAAAAACTTTTTTTATGTTTGCAGTTACAACGGATAATAACAATGCTAACTTTCAAAGTAAATATATATATATATATATATATATATATATATATATATATCAAATGAAATAATTGATGTTTCTTCTATTAAATACACTTTTCTAGTGATGTTTAGCCCTAAGGCACCAGCAAGAGTATTCTTTACTCATGCAAAATTATTTACTTGTGTTATTTATTTTCGCTACACTGTGTTGTCTTTGATGTTGTAACACCGCAGACAACACTATCCGTTTATTTAACAAACTGCATACAACATTTATTTTAGATTTTATTTGTCAATCGATCCAGCTGCTACTACCACTCTTGGAAAAGCTTTGGAACTAAACTAGCTAGCCTAATTAAATGGTTTGAAAAACACTAAAAAATTGACCGAAAACGAGAGAATTATCAACAAGTTTGTGTCAAATTCTAAAATTTGGATTGCCTATTTATAGACAGACCACAGATGGTCAGACGGTCCGGATTATGCGTGTTGACAGACCTCAGACGGTCCGAATTATGCTTGTTGCTACGTGTCATGCACATTCTGACACTTGTTTGCATCTGGATTCGAAAGGTCCGAACTGCTATGTTAGAACAAAATTTGACACTTGAGTTATTTTGTTGGCACTACGAGTTCTAATTGTGGCCCGATCTACATTTTGTAGGTCCAAACTGGTCCAAACTCTTTGGTGGTTCCGAACTTACGGATATGTAATTACTCTTATTTTCTTAATTAACGACCCTTTAATTATAATTTCCCATCTAATTATAAAAATGAAGCTCAAATCACTACAATTGAAAATTTGAAAAGTAACTGTATTTGTAGTGACCCAGCAGTGAATCACCTACTAACTGGCAACTATAACATGCATTAACTTAATTAAAGCATAATTACTGAACAGAGTAAAATGTGCGGAAACATAACCCATAATGTACATATCAAATCTTAATACAGTAGTTCAAAGCTTATTTTCAGTAGCGATACAACCATATCGAAAAGAAATAAAGTAAACATTATACAGCTATATCGAATCCTGCTGTATAAAATATCCCCTACAAGCTCCTTCTCCCTAGTCCTTCCTCGAACTCCCAGCTCTGTCCATCCTGCGACCTGCCCCGTGGAATGGAGTGTCCAAGATAATAACTAGGACGTGAGCGACTAACGCCCAGTACATAAACATGAGTAAACATATGTATATGATGCATACAATCGTGATGACGGGTAATAAGTCATCTGAAAGTCATGCTAGTAACTAGCGCCAATGAGTGTTGTGATCGCTCGGATCAAACCTCTGGGTACAACCACCCTCGCCTAGAACCCCCCCACTATAAGGTACATCCGGTTCTAGAATATCTCCTTGAACCCCCCGTTATAGCGGTACATTCGGCTCTAGACTAAATACAGGTATAACAAAAGAATAGGCTCAACATGTATGCGCACATGACATATGAATATGAAAAGCAGTAAACCATACATCATGCCACATAATAATGCCAAGTAAATGCAACATATAAACATGTATACTCGTTGGCAATCTCAGTCAATGTGTACGTACCTCCTACATGCTAGTTCGAGTATAATTTAGGACCTAGGTACAAAGCGTTCATCCGTCGTTAATCCTTTGAAAATGCAGTTCGGGTGCCCTCTATAAAGTTCAGTTTGGGTCGGGAATATCAGGTCGGGTCTTTCCAATATTGGCTTGGGTCGGATCTCTCTATCTCTTAGTTTGGGTCGGGAAATTGTAGTTCGGGTCGGGATTCAATATCCTCACTTGAGCATGGTCTTACTCTGAAAAATATGCTTTGAAATGAATCTGCGACCCCCTATTTATAGGCAAATATCTGGGGTGTTCGGGATTCTCAAACCAATGTCGAGACGTTCGAGCTCGTGTATGCATGCCACGTATCAAATGCTTGAGCTGAGTCATTACCATTTTTGACACCTCATGCTTAGGCGCCAGCTGTCATACATGCAATCTTCCACACACATGCCTGCCTGTCCTTGAGGGTTCGGGCTTCCCTAATAGCAGTTCGGGATTCCCTTGCAGCAGGTCGGGATTCCCTAGCAGTTCGGGATTCCCTAGCAGCTTTTCAAACTTCCTTAGTAACGAAATTCCCTAACAGGCTAACAGCAGAATTCCCTAGCCGTAGAATCCCTAGCAAGAGAATTTCCTAGCTAAAGAATCCCTAGCTGTATAATCCCTAGCAGCAGATTCCCTAGCTGCTCATGTTTTCCTAGCTACTCATATTCCCTAGCTCCTCATATTTCCCTAGCTGCTCATATTCCCTAGCTGCAGTTCAGCAGTTTAGACTGGACCCTTAATCATGATTATCATATTATTATCTTAAAATGGAATTCTGGGTTACTACATTCTCTTCACCTTTAGATATTTCGTCCGCGAAATAAAATCTAAATACAAATTAAGATAACAATATGAAACAGAAAACCATGTCTTATTACAACAAACTGTAATTACACTGATACATGGTAATCAAAAGTATAAAGCAAACAACTCAGGATATTCTGCTCGCATACGGCTTTCCGTCTCCCAAGTTTCTTCTTCTACACCTCGGCGCTGCCACTGTACCATCACAAGTGGTATAGTCTTGTTCCGAAGCACTTTTTCCTTCCTGTCTAGGATACGGAGTGGTCGTTCAACATACGACAAATCTGGCTCTAGCTGAACATCAGTAGGTTGAATAATATGAGATTCATCAGCTATGTACTGTCGAAGTAACGACACATGAAAAACATCATGTATACTGGAAAGAGATGGCGGTAACGCCAAACGATAAGCAACATCTTCGATCTCCAGTATCTGGAAAGGTCCAATGAAACGAGGTGATAACTTGCCTTTCACCCCGAATCTCATCACCTTCCTGAAAGGTGATACTTGCAAGAACACATATTCACCAGGCTTGAACTGCAGTGGCCTGCGGTGAATATTAGCATAGCTGGCTTGCCGATCTTGAGCAGCTTTGATCCTTCGCTTGATCAAATCTACCTTGTCTACAATCTGCTGCACCAACTCAGAACCCTCGACTTGTCGTTCTCCTGTTTCATCCCAGAATAACGGAGTACGACACGGTCGACCATACAATGCCTCGAAAGGTGTCATATCAATACTACGATGATAACTGTTATTGTAGGCAAATTCGATCAAAGGTAACTGATCCTGCCAAGATAAGTCAAAATCCATGACAGAAGAACGTAGCATATCCTCCAAAGTACGAATCATCCGCTCTAACTGCCCGTCAGTCTCTGGATGATATGCAGTGCTCAAACTCAGAGTGGTACCCAACGCCTGCTGAAAACTACCCCAGAAACGTGAGGTAAATCGCGGGTCTCTATCACTGACTATGCTCACTAGAACCCCATGCAATCGCACTATCTCCCGGACATATAAGCGTGCCATTGGATCATAAGAATATTCTCGGTTGTAAGGAATGAAATGTGCTTATTTCGTCAAACGGTCAACAACGATCCAGATAGCATCACATTGACGTGAAGTCAAAGGCAAGTGGGTGACAAAATCCATAGTCACGTGCTCCCACTTCCATTCGGGAATCTCAAGATTCTGCAGTAATCCACCTGGTCGTCGGTGTTCAGCCTTGACCTGTTGACAAACCAAACATCTTGAAACAAATTGATATACACTCCGCTTCATCCCTTTCCACCAGAATCTAGTTCGCAAGTCCTTATACATTTTCATGCTTCTAGGATGAATAGACAATCGACTCCTGTGAGCTTGAGAAAGAATATCATTCCTGAGCTCCGCAACATCAGGCACAACCACTCGATTCGATAAGCATAATAAACCATCTACCTGATAATGGAATCAAGATGTATTAGCTCCATTGTCTAGACGTTCCAAATGCTGAGTCTTAACATCAGATATCTGAGCATCTCTGATCCGAGAATACAATGCTGGCTCAGATAGAATAGTATACAATCGAATTCCATTCCTCTCTTTCTTGTGCTTGAGCGTAAAACTCAATGAACAACACTCTTGAATCAAATGAGATATTTCACTAGTCTGAAGTGCAGAAAGTCTCACCTGCCGACTCAAGGCATCAACAGTAAGATTAGCAGAACCTGGATGATATTTGATTTCACAATCATAATCCTTCAAAAGATCCATCCAGCGTCTCTGTCGCATATTCAACTCCGCCTGAGTGAATAAATATTTCAGACTCTTGTGATCCGTGAATATCTCAAATTTCTCGCCATAAAGATAATTCCTCCAGATCTTGAGTGCAAATACAATGGCGGCTAACTCGAGATCATGTACTGGATAATTATTCTCATGCGTCTTCAACTGTCGAGAAGCATAGGCAATAACATGTCCATGTTGTGTCAGAACGCATCCTAACCCCTATCCAGAGGCATCAGTATAGACAACATAACCTCCCGATTCAGAAGGTAGAGCTAACACAGGTGTAGTAGTAAGACGTCTACGCAGCTCATGAAATGACTCCTCACAATTCGAGGACCATATGAAGGTTACATCTTTCCGTGTAAGCTGTGTCAAAGGCTTGGCCAACTGTGCAAAATTCTAGATGAACCGACGGTAATAACCCGCTAGACCCAAGAAACTACGAATTTCAGCAACCGTCGTCGGACGAGACCAGTTCAGCACTGCCTCTATCTTACTTGGATCAACAGATATTCCTTCACTAGAAATCACATGACCGAGAAACACTACCCGATCAAGCCAGAGTTCACACTTGCTCAATTTCGCATATAGCTGCTTATCTCGTAACGTCTGCAAAATAATTCTCAGATGCTGTGCATGCTCATCCTTGTCATGAGAATAGACAAGAATATCATCAATGAAGACGATGACAAATCTATCCAGATATTCTCGAAATACCTGATTCATCAGATTCATAAAGACTGCCGGTGCATTCGACAAACCGAATGGCATCACCAATAATTCATAATGCCCGTATCTGGTCCTAAAAGCAGTCATAGAAATATCTGAGTCTCGTACCCGTATCTGGTGGTATCCTGATCTCAGATCTATCTTAGAGTAAACAGAAGTACCCTGTAATTGATCAAACAAATCATCAATTCGTGGCAAATGATACTTATTCTTGATGGTGACAAGATTCAGCTGCCTGTAATCAATACATAATCGCATCGATCCATCCTTCTTCTTGACAAATAACACAGGTGCTCCCCACGGAGAAACACTCAGACGAATATATCCCTTATCAAGAAGATCCTGCAACTGCTGTTTCAATTCCCTCATCTCTGACGGTGCCAGACGATAAGGTGATCGGGATATAGGCGTATTTTCTGGTACTATATCAATACCAAATTCAACCTCTCGAACCGGAGGAAACCAGGAATCTCATCAGGGAATACATAACAAAACTCGCCGAAAACCGGTAGCTGATCGATACCCGGACTACTCGTGGACATATCAACTGCATAGATAAGGTAGCCCTCCCCACCTGACTCTAAGACATGACATGCCTTCAGAGCCGAAACAAGTGGCATCGGAGGTCGCGCACCCTCACCATAAAAGTACCAGCTATCACCCTCATCCGGATGAAACTGTACCAGACGCTGATAACAATCCACAGTAGTGTGATGCAAAGTCAGCATATCTATTCCCAAAATACAATCAAAATTTGTCATCGCTAAAATCATCAGATTAGCAGACAACACATGACCCTCAAATTTCAGAAGGCAACTCATCACTAGACGCTTAGTTACTACCTCCTGCTCCACCGGAGTAGATACAACTAAATCCAGGTCTAATGATACATAAGGCAATCTATGTCTCTTAACAAAACGGCTAGAAATAAAGGAATGCGATGCTCCAGTATCAATTAAAACAAGTGCAGGAATAACACATAACAAAAAGGTACCTGCCAACATGCGATCGCTTCCCTCTATAGCCTGCTCCTGAGACAGAGCAAATACCTGCCCCTGGGTGTGTGGGCGAAAACTGAAAGAACTAGGTGGTGCTGGCTGCTAACGTGGATGAGTAGAAGCCTGAGATCCCATCTGCGATCCCGATCCACTGGCAGCTCCCATACGAGTAGGACAATCCCTCCGTAGATGCCCCTGCTCGCCACAGATGAAACAAGCACCAGATGCATTCCGACATGCTGTCGTAGGATGCTTCCCACCACAGTGAGTACAACGATCATATTTATTCTTCTTCCCAAATCGGAACATACCTCGCGAACCACGAGATCCAGAAGAAGTAGTAGTAGAAGAAGAATTGGTACCCGACTGAACAACAGATTGAGCCCTAGGCCCAAGAGATCTACCAGGCTGTCCTGACATCATCAGCTGTGCTCGCCTATTTCGGTTCTTTACTTGACGGCACCGATTGACCAGAGTCTCATAAGATGTCGGATAATCACAAACAACCACCTGTGAATATATGTCCTGATTGAGACCTTGCAGAAAGATATCATACTTGGATGCATCACTCTCATTGATATGGGGACTGTAAGGTAGCAGATCAATGAATCACTGCTGATACTCGTCAATAGTCATAGATCCCTGCCTCAGCGTAAGCAACTCCATCGATCTCGCCTGACGGACTGCTGGAGGAAAATATAATTTTTGGAACTGCTGACGGAAATTCTCCCAAGTCACTCGTCCTCACTCAGTACGTGCCTGAGAGGACTTGGCATCCCACCATAATCGTGCACGTCCATCTAGAACAAACTCTAAAACCTCCATCTTCTGCTCCTTAGTACATTCGAAAGCTTGAAATGCACTTTTGATCCTAGCCATCCTATTCCTTGCCTCCTCAGGATTTTCGCCTCCCATTAAGGGTTTCGGTGATACTTGCAGAAGTTTATCAATCGTATAGCGACGTCTACCCTCATGGTGATGGCGATGCTGATGGCCACCTGCCTGACGAACACTGCCATGGCTCTCGTCACCTCTATCAGCCATATCTGAAAAAGATTTGCACATTTAAAATCCCAAATGCGCAATAAATACTCAAAGACTAGACTAAATCCCAAGTCATAATCCCAAAATCTATGCATGCTCTGATACCACAAATGTAGTGACCCAGCAATGAATCACCTACTAATTGGCAACTATAGCATGCATTAACTTAATTAAAGCATAATTATTGAACAAAGTAAAATGTGCGGAAAAATAACCCATAATGTACATATCAAAGCTTAATACAATAGTTCAAAGCTTATTCTCAGTAGCGATACAACCATATCGAAAAGAAATAAAGTAAACATTATACAGCTATATCGAATCCTGCTATATAAAATATCCCCTACAAGCTCCTTCTCCCTAGTCCTTCCTCGAACTCCCAGCTCCGTCCATCCTGCGACCTGCCCCGTGGAATGGAGTGTCCAAGATAATAACTAGGACGTGAGCGACTAACGCCCAGTACATAAACATGAGTAAACATATGTATATGATGCATGCAATCGTGATGACGGGTAATAAGTCATCTGAAAGTCATGCTAATAACTGGCGCCAATGAGTGTTGTGACCGCTCGGATCAAACCTCTGGGTACAACCACCCTCGCCTAGAACCCCCCACTATAAGGTACATCCGGATCTAGAATATCTCCTAGAACCCCCCGTTATAGCGGTACATCCAGCTCTAGACTAAATACAGGTATAACAAAAGAATAGGCTCAACATGTATGCGCACATGACATATGAATATGAAAAGCAGTAAACCATACATCATGCCACATAATAATGCCAAGTAAATGCAACATATAAACATGTATACTCGCTGGCAATCTCAGTCAATGTGTACGTACCTCCTACGTGCTAGTTCGAGTATAATTCAGGACCTAGGTACAAAGCATTCATACGTCGTTAACCCTTTGAAAATGCAGTTCGGGTGCCCTCTATAAAGTTCAGTTCGGGTCGGGAATATCAGGTCGGGTCTTTCCAATATTGGCTCGGGTCGGATCTCTCGATCTCTTAGTTCGGGTCGGAAAATTGTAGTTCGGGTCGGGATTCAATATCCTCACTTGAGCATGGTCTCACTCTGAAAAATATGCTTTGAAATGAATCTGTGACCCCCTATTTATAGGCAAATATCTGGGGTGTTCGGGATTCTCAAACCAATGTCGAGACGTCCGAGCTCGTGTATGCATGCCACGTATCAAATGCTTGAGCTGAGTCATTACCATTTTTGACACCTCATGCTTAGGCGCCAGCTGTCACGCATGCAAGCGTCCACACACATGCCTGCCTGTCCTTGAGGGTTCGGGCTTCCCTAATAGCAGTTCGGGATTCCCTAGCAGCAGGTCGGGATTCCCTAGCAGTTCGAGATTTCCTAGCAGCTTTTCAAAATTCCTTAGTAACGAAATTCACTAACAGGCTAACAGCAGAATTCCCTAGCCGTAGAATCTCTGGCAAGAGAATTCCCTAGCTAAAGAATCCCTAGCTGTATAATCCCTAGCAGCAGATTCCCTAGCTGCTCATGTTTCCCTAGCTACACATATTTCCTAGCTCCTCATATTTTTCTAGCTGCTCATATTTCCTAGCTGCAGTTCAGCAGTTTAGACTGGATCCTTCATCATGATTATCATATTATTATCTTAAAATGGAACTCTGGGTTACTACAATATTCATACGAAGAGACCATTTTGTTTTTGTTTTTGTTTTTGTTTTTGTTTTTTTAAATTACTAAGAGACCAATTTTCGGTCTCATGCTCTCACCCTGGAATCTGGATACAGTAAAATAGATAAGAAAATGGCGATAAAAGTTATCACGTCCAAAAATTTTAAACAATTTTATTGATAAAAGAACCGTTCAACAGGCTCAATACCAGGTGATGAGACATGAAAGCTGGGCCACATTGGAATTTGGAAATTTGGATGTAGTCTTCCTAAATAATAAAAGAAATTAAGAAATTAATTAATTATGATAAGTTTTAAAATAAAATTTTAATGGTATATGGATTATTTTTTCAAAAACAAAAGTAAAACCGTGTAGTATACGTACGTACTTTATGGTTAATAAATATATATAGTTTTTAAAAAAATATTTATGTTTTATCGTTTGATGTAAGTCGTACGATCCCCCATGTAACAATTTAGATGCCCACGTGATTATATTATCCAGCTGGATCCTTCAAATCAATCTCCTCTAGGCTTATATATAGCAAGTTGACCTGTCACATCCCTTTATACTATTGATTTCGAAAAGAAATATTTGCAATAGAATGTCCTTTTTTTAAAAATGATTAATTTATAAATTATAAAAAAGTTAAGAAAAATCAAAAGTTGGTAGTGTTTGGAAACAAATGTGAAAATCTAAAAATCAAAGTTTGGTAGTGTTTGATAAATAAGTGATTAGAGTGATTTTAACAATGACCTTCTTATTAAAATCACTTTTGAAGAATCATAATCACCACATGACTAGCTTTTGGATTTCAATTATGTTAAGCATAAGCTAACACATAATCTAGATTTAAGAAACACACAAAAATATTTTTTTTACGCCAAAAGCTAACAATAACTTTTTTTTAGTGATTGCAAACACTCCCTTAATTTGTATGGGTGATTCTATACTACACCGGGTGAGATACACTCTTTTTGTATTTTTTTATTAAGATGTTCGCGCGAACATCTTGCTGAAAAAAAATCACGTGGACCCCGCCTGTATTTTTTTTTTTGTCATTTAGCATGATATTTTTTTGTCATTTAGGAAGATGTTCGCGTGAACATCTCAAAAAAATTAGGGAGTGTTTCACCCGATATAACATAGAATCACAATTGTATCTTATATAACTTTATGAAAACAATTGATTTAAGTTTTTATTATAGGAGTTCATTATAAACTAATTATATAAACTCTTTTAAACATTTATTTTCAATTGATATACGATAAGAATAACCCCAAAGGGGTGTCCAAGTTGGTACAATAAGTGAATTTTTGACCAAAGATTAGGAGTTCAATTCTCCTCCCAAAACGGCCTTCTTGGGCTAGTCTGTCATATATGACTTGCCTAGTGTGGTTTACCTGTCTAACATGTTTGCAAGCTATTGCGTTAGTCCGAAGATTTATCCAGTGCGCAACGAAAGATAATGGTTACGGGTTCTCACGTCATAAAAAATAAATAATAAAAAAAAAAGAATATCATATGGCCTAGCTCCAAATTAGTTGAACTCTTCGAGCAGTCGAGCTTTCGGAATTCATGGTATTTTCAAGCTAAGGTGGATATTCTAAGCTAATAAGCTATGATCTTTTGCAGTAATTGGAGCAATGTTCAAGGGAGATGTTCTCGTCCGTGCTCTTAAATTTTATTTGAGTAATGAATAATATAATGTTGGAAATTGTATTATTGAATGAATTACAATTGAAATGGGCTTGAAAGGGTTTGAATTGATTAACCCAAATTGTTTGTAATAGCCTTGTCCAAAGTATTACAAAATTCAAAATTTTGGTGAAATAAATTGGAGTGAAATGGGGAAATGGTAGTCCCACATTGGAACAACTCCAATTTGTTGTTCACCTTAATTAGTCCAACATTGGACTATGGGATTGGGCCCTTAGGGCACCGGATGTTTTGTAAAGGGGCAAGACGCTAGTCGATGCAACAAACACACACGCCCGCGCGCGGCTGGCCGGCTCGGCGTGGGGTGGTGTGGTGTTCTGATCCGATTATTCTTTTTGAATAAAATTTATTTAAAATAATATTTTATTATTTTATGGAGTAGGCCCGAGCGGTAAAATATTACCGCGCGGGCGCAGCACCGCACATGCAAGACAGTGAGTTCAAAGCGATGTGCGCCCGCGCGGTTAAAAATTACCACGCGAGCACGGTACCAAAATGGCAAGGCAGTGTGTTGGCTTAAAGTTGGGCGCTCGCGCGGTAGAAAATTACCGCCCGAGCGCACCTTCTACAGAATGAACAGTCACGACTGTTTCTGGCATTTTTCTGTCATGAGTTGTATCCTTACGCCTTCAAACGTGTTTGTTACCCCGATAAAAATATTTCCACCTGAGCCCGTTTATAATGGGTTTACCTAGCATAGCCCAAGGTGGTAGGGTCCAGTCCAGTCCAAAGCTATGCTGGGTTTTGTCATGACCTGGGCTGGTCATAATGGGCCGAGCTAGGTTATGCTTTAATGGGTCATGTACAATCTTTTTCTAATTCAAGTGGGATTTTGATATATACGAGATAAGCTTAGATCTTATCTAATATTTATGAGATAGAGATAAGCTTACAAAGGGACCAATGAGTGAGGAGTCCTACTCCCTAACATGTTACAATTCGACTAGGTAACTTATTCTATTTTTACTATAAATACAGGTATTATTCATTACTCATTATTCATCACACATTCATTACTCACTTTTACACTCACGCACTCATATCTCTCAGTTTTCGCATTAATCATACCCTCTGCCTTCAAGACACTGACTTAGGCATCGGAAGGGTCACGCCGAAAACACCTTCGGCGTCCCTTTGACCTAGCTGTTACTTGTGCAGTTCCGCCATACCCGACCCGACCTGCTCTATAAAGGAATTGGAGGATCCATTCTACCAGACCGAACCCGAGGTAAAATTCCGAGATCATCAATTGGCGCCGTCTGTGGGAATTTGAAGAAAAAGAGTTTCGATGGCTGATCAGAATGGAAATCATCCTAATTTTGAGTTGTTAATAGCTCAGGCTGTTCAGAGGGCTTTGGCAGAGAGGGATGAGGCAAATATTCCGCACCCCGATCATAATGCCCACCTCGAGGAGATCAAAAAATTGAAGGAAGAAATGGAGCAGCTCAGGAAGAAGAAGGCCGGGTACCTAGCTACCACAATCAGAAACATTCCTTTTACTCAGGAGATATTGGACGCTGACCTTCCCAAACAATTTAAATTGCCCCACGTCGGGGAGTACGACAGTAAAGGCGATCCAGAGGAACATTTAGCACGCTTCAAGAATGCAGCTCTGCTACATAAATATTCGGATCCGATCAAGTGTAGGGCTTTCCTTACTACTCTCATAGGACCAGCCCAGCAATGGTTCAATACGTTACGCGCTGGGGAGATCAAGGAATTCAAGGATTTTAGCAAATCCTTTTTGCATCACTTTGCTAGTAGCAAAAAGCATCCTACCACTACTTTCAGTCTCTTTGCAATCAAACAACGGGAACACGAAAATTTGAGGGCATACATTCGAAGGTTTAGTGCCTTGGCTCTCGAGGTACCCATGGCTACCCCAGACCTGCTCATCAGCGCATTCATGCAAGGGCTGGATACAAAAGATTTTCTTAAATCTTTAATAAAAAGGCCGCCGGAGACGTATGAGGAATTACATGCCCGAGCTGAGAAGTATGTCAACATGGAAGAGATTCAGGTCTCGCGAGCAGCTGTGAAGAGGGAGCGACCAAAAAGTCCAAAGGGCAATAGGGTTCCGAGCAATGGGACAGGAATGGGACAACCATTCCGACCTGCGCTGTTGGGAGAATTCAGCTCTTTCACTCCCTTGCGCATGAGTAAAGTCCGAGCCCTCCAAATTTGTGATGATCGGAAGCTCACACAAAGGCCTCCATGGACTGAGAAGGGACCTCGGAACAGGGAATCAGATAAATATTGTCACTTTCATAATGAGTATGGGCATATTACTGAGAACTGTCGTCAATTAGATCAAGAGATTGAAAGAATAATACAACAACATGCTGAATTAAAAAATATATTGACCCGTCAAGAGGGGTATCGCCCGAACAAGAGACAGCAAGAAAGACCGAGGCAAAGAGCCAGGACTGCTCTTCCCCATGAAGATTTCAATCACCCGAATCAGGGCCAGCCCGACGATGACCGAGCTCATCAAAGACCAGCTCCGCCGGCTAGAGGAATTATAAACATGATTTCTGGAGGCCCTACTGACGGAGATTCCAATCGAGCTAGGAAAACTAGCAGTAGAAAATTAATAAATATGGAGATTGGGAATCAAATCTTCCATACTGGCCCGACCCTCTCCTTTGGTCCAGAAGATTTGAAAGGGGTTTCCAGCAACCATAACGATGCGCTGGTAATAAGGGCCACAGTCGCAAACTATGACGTAGCTCGAATATTCGTGGATTCAGGCAGTTCAGTCAATGTTTTATTCCAAGAAGCAATAAATCAAATGGATTTGGGACAGTACAAGATGGAGCCTGTGGTAACATCGCTCTTTGGTTTCACGGGTCATGCCATCCGACCTGTTGGATTAGTCCACCTACCCTTAACTCTTGGAAAAAACAACACTCGCAAAACCCGAATTGTAAGTTTCATTATAGTGGACGCCCCATCCGCTTATAATGCTATACTAGGCAGACCTGCCATGACCACTTTCATGGCTGTGGCATCAGCTCTGCATCAGAAAATGAAATTCCCAGTGGGTAATGAGGTTGGGGAGGTGCAAGGTGATCAAGTTATTTCGCGCAAGTGTTATGTGGAGGAGGTCAGAATAGAGCAAAAAGTAGCCAGGACTGATAACGTCGACCGACCTGGAATTTCTGGCATGGAAAAAATCAACTTGATAGAAGACACATCTGTCGCCACTGAAGAAGAAACTGAAGAAGTAATAATCTCCCCTCCTTTCGGGGTAGTAAAAATTGCTCGAACCCTGGAAACAGAGTTAAAGCGAACACTGCTGGAATGCTTGCAAAAAAATAAAGACGTCTTTGCATGGTCAGTTTCAGACCTGGTAGGGGTCCATCGGGAAATATCAAAACACAAGCTCAATGTGATAAAAGGTTATCGTCCTATTATTCAAAAGAAACGACACTTCGGTCCTGAAAAGGATGCAGTAATAAAGGAGCAGGTGGACGAGTTACTCAAGGCGGGGCACATCGAATAAATCCACTTCCCGACCTGGTTGTCCAACATAGTCCTAGTTCCAAAGTCTACGGGAAAATGGCGCATGTGTGTAGATTTTAGAGATTTGAATAAAGCATGCCCTAAAGATTTTTACCCCCTACCTAGAATCGATCAGCTGGTTGATTCAACTGCAGGGCATGAATTACTCAGTTTTTTGGATTCTTATCAGGGATATCACCAAATTCCCTTGGCAAAAGAGGACAAAGACAAGGTGAGTTTTGTCACATCAACTGGAACTTATTGCTATGTGGTCATGCCGTTTGGACTCAAAAATGCCGGGGCAACATATCAGAGACTAATGGACAAAGTGTTCGAGCAAAAAATTGGGAAAAACATTGAGGTATACGTTGATGATATCCTGATCAAAACCCGAACTGCAGACCAGTTCATCACCGACCTGGCTCAAACATTCCAGACATTGAGAAATTATCAATTGAAGCTAAACCCTAGCAAGTGTACTTTTGGAGTCCGGGCTGGTAAATTCCTAGGTTATATGGTTACGAGAAGGGGAATTGAGGCAAATCCTGAAAAAGTCCAAGCTATCATTTCTATGAGCTCGCCCAGAAACGTACAGGAAGTACAAAGGCTGACAGGAAGAATTACCGCATTAGCCCGGTTTATAAGCAGATCTGCAGATAAAAGTTTATCCTTCTTCAAGGCACTGCGAAAGACCAGAAATTTCGAATGGAATGAGGAAAGTGAGAAGGCCTTCCAGGATTTGAAGACTTATTTAAAACAATTGCCCGTGCTGAATAAGCCTATTCCAGGGGAAGAGTTGTTCCTATATCTGGCAGTCACACCCCGAGCAGCCAGTTCAGTCCTGGTCAAGAAGGACGGGGCAAATCATCAGCCTGTTTATTTTGTGAGTCATGTCTTGAAGGGAGCCGAGCTCAATTATTTAACCCAAGAAAAACTTGCCTTAGCTCTGGTAATCACCGCAAGAAAATTACGGCCTTACTTCCTGTCACATCCCATCACCGTGCTCACCAATAGCGTCCTGGGAAAAATTGCAACTAATCCAGATGCATCAGGTAGACTGGTCAGATGGATCACAGAATTGAGTGAGTACGATCTCAAGTTTGAACCTCGAACAGCTATAAAAGCTCAAGCCCTGGCTGACTTCTTGGCAGAGACAGTCCAGCTAGAACAAGAAGAGCTATGGAAGATTTTTGTTGATGGGTCATCATGTCAGTCAGGGAGCGGAGCTGGAATCATGATCATCTCACCTTGGGGTGAAGAAACTAATATATCAATCAGATTGGACTTCAGAGCCTCTAACAATGAAGCAGAATATGAGGCATTGCTACTCGGACTTAAGGCAGCACGGAATTTGGGTATCTCCCGGGCTACTCTATATTCCGATTCCCAGCTAGCTATTCAGCAGAGCAACAGAAAGTTTGAGATCAAAGATGATAAAATGAGGAAATACGCTAAGGCATTAGACACAGCTAAGGAAGGATTCACCGAGCTGAATTTAGAGCTCATCTCCCGAGCTGAGAACATCAAGGCCGATCATTTGGCTCGCCTAGCTAGTGCATTGAATGATCGGCCTGATCCCATTGTTGCAGGTCGGGAACTTGTGTCTCAGTTGGAAACTCTCGATGATATGCTAATTCAAGTACCAGAAGGGGATTGGAGATATGACATGCACACATATCTGACTAAGAAGGAATTACCAAATGATAACAAAAAGGACGAGGAAGTAAAAAGAAGGGCTCTTCGCTTCGTCATGATCGATCAAATTTTGTTCAAGAGATCTTTCTCTCAGCCCTTGTTAAAGTGTTTAGGCCCTGACGAGGCAAATTACGTATTAAGAGAAATTCATGAAGGGTCTTGCGGAAGTAACCTGGGCAGTCTTGCCCTAGCTCGCAAAGCTCTTCTTGCGGGTTTCTTTTGGCCTACTATGCGCAAAGATTCCTCAGATCTGGTTCATTCGTGCTATAATTGCCAAAGACACGCTAACCTACAGTGGAGACCTGCAGAATACATGAAGGCAGTGGTGGCTGCTTGCCCTTTTGACCAATGGGGGATGGACATAGTAGGGCCATTCCCTGTTAGCACAGAACAAAGGAAATTCTTGTTGGTCGCAGTCGATTACTTTTCCAAATGGGTGGAGGCCGAACCCCTTGCGAATATTACGGAGAACGAAGTGCTCAATTTTTTATGGAAGAATATAGTATGTCGCTTTGGGATCCCGCGCAGGCTAGTATCAGACAATGGGCGACAGTTCTGTGGATCTAAAGTCCGAGCATGGTGTCAAGAGATGAAGATTGAACAGGTTTTCACCTCTGTCGCGTATCCACAGGGGAATGGACAGGTCGAAGTTACCAATAGAACGATAGTCCAAGCTCTCAAGACACGACTGGATGCGGCTAAGGGAAAGTGGGCAGATGAGCTCCCTTCCGTATTGTGGTCCTATCGAACTACAACTCGGTCCGGTACAGGTGAAACCCCTTTCAGCATGGTATACGGGACTGAAGCTGTGCTTCCAGCAGAGATAGGGCAAGAGAGTGCAAGAATCATGGCGTATGGGGAAAACAATCAAGAATTACGAGCAATGGATCTAGATTTACTCGAAGAAAATAGGTCCCGAGCTGCAATTAGGCTAGCAGCCTATCGCAAACGAATGACCCAAGCATACAACAAAAGAGTATACCCCAAGGTTTTCCAAGAGGGAGACCTGGTTATGCGAAAAATACAACATCAAGGGGAACGAGGAAAGTTAGAAGCCAAGTATGAAGGCCCATTCAAAGTGATAGGAAAAGCCGGAGTAGCCGCATATTACATGGAAGATGCTCAAGGTAAAAAGGGAAAAAGGCCATGGAACGCTCAGCACCTGAAAAAATATTATCCCTAACAGCTCAGTTAGGGCCTCATCATGTTATCTATTTTTCACTAAACTGGCACTTAACCAGTTATTTATATTTTTGAAGTTTTCTTGTTTACATTAGGATCATTCCTGTTTAGTGTCAATTTTATTTTTGAAATATGGCGCTGAAAAGTTTTGGTCTGTCTTTATAAAACAATTTTTTGAGAAACATACCTTGCAAAAGTCCAGGCAGGTCTGGCACTCAAAATCCACATCAGTGGTCTCAAAAGCCCAGACAGGTCTGGCACTCAAAATCCACATCAGTGGTCTCAAAAGCCCAGGCAGGTCTGGCACTCAAAATCCACATCAGTGGTCTCAAAGCCCAGGCAGGTCTGGCACTCAAAATCCACATCAGTGGTCTCAAAGCCCAGGCAGGCCTGGCACTCAAAATCCACATCAGTGGTCTCAAAGCCCAGGCAGGTCTGGCACTCAAAATCCACATCAGTGGTCTCAAAGCCCAGGCAGGCCTAGCACTCAAAATCCACATCAGTGGTCTCAAAGCCCAGGTAGGTCTGGCAATCAAAATCCACATCAGTGGTCTCAAAGCCCAGGCAGGTCTGGCACTCAAAATCCACATCAGTGGTCTCAAAGCCCAGGCAGGTCTGGCACTCAAAATCCACATCAGTGGTCTCAAAGCCCAGGCAGGTCTGGCACTCAAAATCCACATCAGTGGTCTCAAAGCCCAGGCAGGTCTGGCACTCAAAATCCACATCAGTGGTCTCAAAAGCCCAGGCAGGTCTGGCACTCAAAATCCACATCAGTGGTCTCAAAGCCCAGGCAGGTCTGGCACTCAAAATCCACATCAGTGGTCTCAAAGCCCAGACAGGTCTGGCACTCAAAATCCACATCAGTGGTCTCAAAGCCCAGGCAGGTCTGGCACTCAAAATCCACATCAGTGGTCTCAAAAGCCCAGGCAGGTCTGGCACTCAAAATCCACATCAGTGGTCTCAAAGCCCAGGCAGGTCTGGCACTTAAAATCCATATCAGTATTAGAGCCTAATAGTTGAGCAGGTCCAGCACATCAACTACTTCGGTAGTAAGCAGGTCTAGCATCAAAACAATTTCCATTAACGGTACTTAGAACTTAAAAGTTTAAATATGGATCGATCTCAAGGGCTGAATTAAGGTTGAACAAATTCATTATCGCCCTGCTGTAATTAAGTCAGTTCGGGCATATATAGGCCGGGACTTCATAAACTTGCGTAAGTTTGCTTAGTTATTAAGTCAGTTCAGGCATATATAAGTCGGGACTTCATAAACTTGCGTAAGTTTGCTCAGTTATTAAGTCAGTTCGGGCATATATAAGTCGGGACTTCATAAACTTGCGTAAGTTTGCTCAGTTATCAAACCAGTCCGGGAACATATAGGTCGGGACCTTATAAACTTGCATGATAAGTTTGGTTTCAGTTATTAAAACAGTCCGGGCACACGCAGATCGGGGCCTTAAAACAGTCGGACTTGGTAAAATTTCTCGCATTTTGTAAAGAAACCCGAACTAAAAATAGAATAAACAATAAACGTTCATTCATAGCAACAATGTATCAGCCCGACCTGGGCAATAACAAAAATCAATGACCACGCAGGGTATCATTCATATCATGTTTGTAGACAATTCAGAGCAAGAAGAAGAAATAATCAAGGGGTGGGGGCATCCTGTGGCCTCGAGCTCTGGCCGAGACTTGTTGTTCTCTCCGGCTCGGCCTCCTCGGAGTCCTCATCAGGCATGTCATCTAGGGCCTTGGAACAGTCCAGGAAAAGGGCGGGGTGCTCGGTCTTTGAATACCCGTTAGCCCTGAACTGGGCTAAGCACCCCTTAAAACCCTCGTCAAAAAAAGTAGCTGCCTTCTCAGCTACGGCGTTAGCAAAATCAGCGGAATTCAAGAATTCTCTTTTCTCGACCTCCTTCGCAGCCTCAAGTTCCCGAGTCAGGGCCCGTACTTGGTTCTTTAGTTCAATCTTGTCCACTTCCAGCTCGGCAGTCTTTTTATGAGCAGCCTCCAGAGCATCCCGTATGGATTCAATCTCCACCCTCATCTCGATCACTTTTTCATCATGATCAGCCTTCATTTCCCGGGTTTTTCGTGTGAGCTCAGAAATCCGAGCAACGAAGGCCTCCTGGTTCAGGTTGTGTTCCTCCCGAGCATTGAAAGCTCGGCTGGTGATCTCCCCTCCCCAAGCTAGAGCCTGTGAAAACATGAAGGTTAAAACCCAGCTCGGTACATGACAGCTCCGTATACAAGGTAAGATCGAAAAATGCAATATACCTGCAGGGACGCAAGAGAAAAGTTCTGTTCAGCCTCCAAGGTAGGCACTCCTTGAAGGATTTTTAAATCAGAACGAGAAATCAGGTTCTGCATTATGCCTAGGCACCCTTGGGGGTCGGGCTTCGAAAAAAATGACATCTCTGGGACCCCGGGCTGATCTGGCATTCCTTGAGGTTCAGCGTCAGGTAGGGACCCGAACTCGATTATGGGTTCTTTGCCACGGGCTCTGGACGAGGAAACAATGGACGGCTGCTCAAGCTCGGGAAGATTGGCGCTTGGCTTTTCCTTGGTTTTGGAAGCTTTCTTTTTTGACTGTTCAGGGGGAGGAGGTTCGGGATGAGTTCTGGCCTCACTGTCCTCTGTTTTCTTCCTCTTTAAGTTCTTCAGTGCAGCTCTGAAGTTGGCAGGCATAGCGGCAGATTTGATCCTGTCGTCTGAAAATAAAAAATGTATACATAGATAGATAAAAATACAGTAAATCAAAGGCATAAGGGGAATCAGTCTAAGATAAGGATAGCACGGGTACAGGGGTACTACCTATATCCCCTTGGATCTCTACTCCCTTCCCACTAAAGCCATAATGACAGAGCAGATCCTCTTCAATCAGGCTCTCAATATCAAAAGTTTGCGCAGACATGGTATTGATAAAATTGGTAAAGTTGTGAGTAGGTAAAGCTGGCAGTTCAGGATTGGTAAAGTTCATGGCCCAGTTAGACCGGCATTCCCATGGCTGGTTGGGGTTGACAAAAAAGTATCTGTTTGTCCAGCCTTTGTGGGAGCTAGGCTTACCCTTCAGAAATGGGTATTCGGGTCCCATGGAAATATAGAAGCGGCCCGGGGCGGTTTTCTTAATTTGCAAGAAGTAAATGAAATTTCCTATGTCTAAGAGAATTCGGAAGAAACAGAAAAGTACACCTAATGATAGAATTGAACTAAAAGAGTTCGGGGATAATTGACTCGGGCACACACAAAAGTATTGACATAAGTAGGAAATGCAGTTCGGGACTGGAAATTTTAAACCCATCTTGATTTGATCTAGGCTGAAGCTCAAGAAATTAGGAGGGGGTCTATGAGCCCGGTCTTTACGGCCCGGGATTATAAGATCATAGGTATCAGGCATTCCCGATTTCTCCCTAATGAGGGGACCCAGGTCTGGACTTAGATGGGAGGCCAGGACTTCATACCATTGTTTCCCTTTGGCAGATAATTGGGCCTCATCCGACCTGAGTTTGTGCAATCGCTTTAATTTTTCTATACGAGTCTCCGACAGATCCAGGTCTGAGCTTGGATTGTCCGAGTCGGAGGACTCGAGGTTGCTAAGGGGAGAGCTGGGTGCGTCAACAAATTCTACTATTTCTCTAATAGAGGTCTCATCTGGGGAAGACATGTTAACTAACCTAGTGAAAGGAAGACTTACAGGTGGAACAGTTGAAGCTCGGTAAGTAAATGAGCAGGTCGGGAGCAAGTAGACCGGGTCGGGGGATCTCTTGAAATTTTGGCAGCGTGACAGTACAAAAGTGAAAAGTAAAAAACAAAATTTTTACTGACCTATTTATAGAGGAAGTGAGATGATCTAAGCCGTCGATTAGCTTCTTGATCTATGGTTCGGGACGGGACAGGTCAGAGCCACTAAGGCTTCGGGGGATGAACCGTCCTAAGGCATCTGAGTCGTCCATTAAAAGCACATCACGCGGATCTTGATCTGGACCGTTCAAAGAAACACATCTCGTGGATTCAATTCTGGGCTGTCTGTACAGAGTCTGCATAGAACGGGGTCAGGACTGAGTAATTGGTCTAAACTCATTCTTCTTTTAGACCAGTTAGGGAGGTACTATTGTTACCCCGATAAAATATTTCCACCTAAGCCCGTTTATAATGGGTTTACCTAGCATAGCCCAAGGTGGTAGGGTCCAGTCCAGTCCAAAGCTATGTTGGGTTTTGTCATGACCTGGGCTGGTCATAATGGGCCGAGCTAGGTTATGCTTTAATGGGTCATGTACAATCTTTTTCTAATTCAAGTGGGATTTTGATATATACGAGATAAGCTTAGATCTTATCTAATATTTATGAGATAGAGATAAGCTTACAAAGGGACCAATGAGTGAGGAGTCCTACTCCCTAACATGTTACAATTCGACTAGGTAACTTATTCTATTTTTACTATAAATACAGGTATTATTCATTACTCATTATTCATCACACATTCATTACTCACTTTTACACTCACGCACTCATATCTCTCAGTTTTCGCATTAATCATACCCTCTGCCTTCAAGACACTGACTTAGGCATCGGAGGGGTCACGCCGAAAACACCTTCGGCGTCCCTTTGACCTAGCTGTTACTTGTGCAGTTCCGCCATACCCGACCCGACCTGCTCTATAAAGGAATTGGAGGATCCATTCTACCAGACCGAACCCGAGGTAAAATTCCGAGATCATCAGTGTTGTTTCGTGTATAAGACTATATATATGGTGGTTATAACATAGAAAACAAAGATAGAAACATCTGATAACATACATTTCAGATTTCTGATTTCTCAAAATCTCTCCCTCACTTTCTCAAAGAAAAGTTAAAGCATATTTTCGTTCGTTGAAGTTCGTGATATTTACTGTGCTGCTATATCACGATCGAAAGTCGTTGTATCTTAGAAACGATTGCCGCTAACGTTTAGCACTTGGAACGGGCAATTTCGTCTTGCGGATAGAGAGTTTCTCTCGCCTCGACTGTGTTGATCATTTTCGTTGCTGTTGATTGCTTTCGACATTGAAGTTTTCAGAATTCAGAATACAACCTACTAACATATAATTATATATAGCACATACACACGAAACCCCAAATAGTTTATTTTATCGTGTATAGACGTAAATCTTTAAAAATGATTGATTCCGAAGGGGACCCTATTTCACATGAGTTAGAGTCTCATTTGTTCATGCGGAGGTTAAATCGAGAGATGTGTACGAGCGACAGGGACCTGAAGGAGGAAGCAACATGGTCCAACCCCCAAAACATACCCCCACAATATTTCAATAAAAAATATGCTCCACACAACAATCAAACTCGCAACGCTAAAAAATCTCTTCCCACTTTACCTCATACATTACTTGTCTGGACGTAAATCTTGATTTACAGAATACCGTGCCAAACAACACATGTTGTGAATCTCGAAATTAATGTATAATATAATCGGCTTACGGACTAGTCTCATTACGTGATATGTCATATCAAATTAATTAAATAGTGGTAAAGATCCCAATAGATATAGTAAATAATAAGAATAAGAATAAGAAAAAAAAATGTAAAAATTCGTGTCAATTAATTGCTGCTCATTTGGGAGAAAAACTTGATCCTGACTCAGTTACATCAAATCTCTCGTCTAACTCGAAACAAAAATTTTAAAAGTACTAAAATTTGTGCTTATTATTGGTTATGCTAAAAATGAGAGAGTGTGTAAATTAAAATTCCCAATTATGACAAGGGTGTAGATGAATTCATTCTCGAATCTTTCATATACACTATAGTTTTTGTACACGTAATATATGTGTGTATCACAAAATTTATTAAGAAAAACTTGATTTTTATATAGAAAATTAATCGAGCAAGATGTTTAAAATTATATGACGATGGAAGTTACATCCAAATATAAAAATTGGATATCTGTAATTTTGGTCTCATAATTTCGTCACTATGTGAATTTGATCTTTTTTGTTTTCAAATTTTAGTTTTAGTCATGTTTTGATTTTTAAGAAATTTTAGTTTTTCTCGTAGAAAATGTTGACGTGACATCATATACGTTAGCTTTACATCAGTGTTGCATTGGTGTCACATCAGCGTCATATCAGGATTGAAAAAAACTAATTTTTTCAAAAATAAATAATAATAATGGATTAAAACTGAAATCTGACAACATAGAGTACTGATTCACAACATGACAAACATACGAGATAAAAAAACAAATTTTCCTGTAAAAATTCTCCAAGGGACAACCTTAGAATTTCTGACGAATTCTCATCCGCTTCGTGATTTTTCAAGATATATCATCGCCGAAAAATCAACGTAGTATAGACTATATGTCAAGTAGAGAGTCTACGAAATAACTTTAATTTGTGATCAGTATAAAAATTATAAATTAATTGGCCCCTGGGAAAATCTTAATTTAGAGTCACGTCATTAAATAATAATTAAAATGTTTTACTTAACAAGGAAAGGTTTGAAAAGTAAAAGACTCATTAACATGACAGTCATTCAAGCTTGGTGTGGAGACAAGCCACGACAGCGGTGCTGTTTGGCCCCTCTCTATATACTAAATGCTAATCCGTTAGTTGGACGGTAGATGAGATTATAATGAAATGTCTGTTCAAAATTATACCAAAATAATAATAATAATAATAAAAATGGTCCATTTATATTTCAATATATATATATATATATATTATATATATATATAATAAATTTGATATTCTGTACTGTTATGAGTATTGCGAAATGTTCACAATAAAATCTCGTTAAAATTTAATATATCCACAAAATATTTATATGAACATTTGACAGTATTATACTGAAAAACTTACAGTCAAAAATATTATATATTTTGGTAAAAATACCATCTCATCTCATATTATAAATATGCGAGATAGTACAATGGTTTTTTTTTTTTCATTCAATACTATTTATATACTTGTAATTTAAAATAGTGAGCTAGGGGATAAAAATAAAGAATAGATCTTCAACAAATTGATCTCGCAAATTTTGAGCATACATATTTTTGAAAACACATGAGAGTGTGCGTGTTTAATATTTGAAAACATTGAGAGTAATATATATATTTTTTCACTAAGAAATTTTAGAAATATCGAGATTTCATCGATGTAGTGTACGTACTTAATGAATTGAAAAAAACATGATTGAAGTCTAAGACAGTGTTTGGGAGAATTTTTAAGAAGCAATTTTTAGTTTTTTCTTAACAATATTTCATAAAATTTCAAAATTTTCTTAAGAAAAAACTGAGAAATGTTTCCTAAATATTCTCCCAAAACACTACCTAAGCCCTCCACTTTATTATTATAGATCGATTATATATCCATAGGATAGATTATGTATAATCGATGCTGCCTCTCACACTTATAGATACATCCAAGATTGGGTCGAATAAATTAATTTGCAGAATAGATGATTAAGATTAGGGTGAATGAATTGAATCGAACTGATCAGTACAATTAAGTGTGTTTCTTATAAGATAAATTTTAAAGCTCGAAAATTTAAATTTTTTTTTACTTTAAATACCCGAAAGACTCGAAATATATATTTAATATATCATTATATTATGTTAATGAAAAAATAAAACTTGCGTACTATCGAATAAAATCATAAATGTTATGTAGAGTTTTTTATTTCATAATTTGTTATGAAAATATAAGTATCATGTGCAAGAAAAGCTGTCCAAAGCACTTTATACATTGTTCTTGCACGATATTTCATTTATTGTTATTATTATTTTTTCTATAGACATTCTATAATATATTATGAAATAAAATAATTTATGGTTATTATTTAATTTTGTGAGACAATTTTTTTTTAAATACAACTCATGAAAAAATATTATTTTTATTTTAAAATTATTATTATTTTTTATATAGCTCCCGTTGATCCGTTGTGATATGTAAAACGCTTTCACGTTATATCTCCACCTATCATAATATAAACTATAGATAACTCAAGTCATGAACTTAAAATTTTTACAATAAATTTTCGGAATAATCAATTGGTAAAATAACTGAACATAATATTTTAAAATTGGAAAAAAAAAATTGACGAAGTCTATGCACTCAACCTTAATAATATAGATAGATAGATATATAAATTTGCACAGATGTTAGGTTATGCAAAATAGATGATCTCACACTTGTAGATATGTTATGGCTAGTTGAATTGTATCTTTGGGTAATATTATTATGCAGAATAATTGTATCTTTGGGTAATATTATTATGCAGAATACATGTGAAAGATCAATCAGATGAACCCAAAAAAAACAAAAAAACACATAGTAAATAGTTCTTAAAACAGTTTCACTTATAATCGTGAGAAAAATTGATCTATTCCAAAATTGCAATGAAAAAGTTTTATGATTTATGTTAGATATGATCAAAACTCGGAATCAAATAATTATGGTAAAATAAATATAAAATATTTACTCTAAAAAAAAATAAATATTCTGACATTTTCTCATTCCAACCGACTCTCCCACAAAGAGTCATTATCCATTCATTACGACACACGTAAGTTTAATATATAAAAAAAAATTACTTTCGCGTAGGTTCCGAAAAATGGAAAAAAATAATAATAATAATTTCACACATCGGTTGTCCAATTCTATCATTTGTTATGAGATATAAAGTATGTTTTCAGAGCCAAACAAGAAGCAAAATTAACTCATCCACAAGTACGTACACGGAAAGAGGGGAGATGGGTGGATCGACGCCTGTTTATGTTGTCATTACAATCTTGGGAATAATAGCATTCAGCTTGTCCATTGCCGGTGAACGACACCGCAGCACTGTAATTTCTCTTTCAATTATCTGTTTCTTGCTTCATTAATTTCTTGGTCTGTTTTTTTTTTTTTTTTTTTTTTTTTCTTATTTTGTATATTTTGGTTTGGTTTGGTTTGTTTTCTTGGTGGTGTCTATTGCTTTGATGCGCTAGAGTTTCGAAGTTTGGTTTTGGTATACTATTTTTTTTTTAATCTTACGCGGTTCTGATCCAGCTGCGGCAGATTTGCTGCTTTCTGGGCATGATTAACCAGTTGGGATTTAGTTGGGATTTGGGAAATATGTAGATATTTAATTTTGTGAATTATTGTTATTATTATTATTAGTATTATTATTATTATTACGCGTACAATATCTATGGTCTGTTATAAGTATCACTCACTTTTGTTTTTATGATTAATGTTGGATATGTACCATGGTAATGAAGAAATTTTGACGAGTAAGTCAAAGCATGTCTGAATATGATTTATAGTTTATAGTCGTTCGGGATCTACGTGTCTTTTTAAAATTATTTAACTCTCTCTATTATCTTTGGGGAATTTTTTTTGTTGTTCAGTTTTTGATTCTTTGTTTCATTAATTTTTTTAAAGTTTGGATTTGGTGCATTTGATTTTTAATTTTCGACTTCTGATGTGCTATATTAGAAGTTTGCAATTTTCAATGTTATGTTAACATTGTGTCATATCAACATTCCCTGTGACAAATCAGCATTTGAGCCAAATTAATCAAAAATTAAAAGTTAAGAGTACCGAAATCAAAATCTGAAAACTTATAAGACCAACACCAAAATTTGAAGAAGTTGTTGGACAGGAGAAACTACTTATCAGATAAACAGGAAATTAAATGCTCGTACGGTTAATCCACAGGTTAAAATTTCATGCTCTATTGGATGCATTAAATTAAGTTTAAATAACCAAAAAATATGACAGTTCACTTTCAAGGTATGAGTTAGCCTTATTCCGTAGCCAGCAATACGTGATTATTCATGTATAAGCTGAGAAAAGACGTACGTAGTTTACTAGTTTACATATGTACATTCACATATTTTCTCATGGCTTGTTTAATGGCAGGGAACTCTAAGGACAGATACAGTTACTAACCAAACGTACTGTATATACAAAACGGATGCCGCCACCGGGCTTGCCGTAGTGGCATGCTTGCTTCTTTTCGCGGCTCAAGTCACGCTCATGGTGGTCACGAGGTGCTTGTGTTGTGGACCGCCATTAGCACCGGGAGGAAGCCGCGCTTGCACCATTATTCTTTTCATTGTTATGTGGTATGTACTCCGTAGTCTCGATCCCACCTTAAATCTAGATTACAATTTACAACTATATTGATTAATTTACTCGCATTCGGTTCCGTTTGTAACTATTTCGTATACCCTCTTTTAACACATCTAGTTTTAACTCAAAACTTTGCAGGATATCATATTTCATGGCAGAAGCATGTCTAATAGCAGCTGCGAGGGACTACGCTTATTATGACGGATATCGGACCGCGGTCTACACGAGTGACACGAATGCCTATTCTTGTGCAACATTACGTAGGGCGCTATTCGTTGCCGGAGCCATTTTCACGGTTTCGACCACGATCCTTAATCTTTTGTACTACAAGTGCTTCACTAGAGCTTCTGCCAAGCATATCCAACAGGGTGGTTATCCGGGGAATTCGAATATCGGGATGGCCACACGTGGGTAGGCTCGGGAGAATTCTGATTTTGTGTTTCTTCGTGTCCTGTTGTATGATGAGCTAATGAGTTTGTATATGTACTATTGACATATTGTTTGGTAATTTGTATGCCGTGTGCCATGATATTATGAATCTGGAGAACTCTGCACAAGTTATCCAAAACCTGTTAAGATTATGTCGGCTCCATGATTTCTTTTGTAGATCTGTATATAAGGATGTATATTAGGGAAAAAGGGCCAAGATGTTTTTGGTCAATTCAATCAAACATCGTGTTAATGTTTTAATATTTACATTTCAATATCAATATACTATGAAATTTATTATACTCTAGTCAGATATGAATAAAAATTTATAATATTTAGCATGAGTTTTCTACGAATAATGTGATTAAATGATATTTTTTATAATAAAGAAAAATTATATAATCCACTTAATTTGTAATTAATCGCTATTTTTTTAACCAAATATTATTAAATTAATGCAATTTTTTTTTTTTTTTTGAATCGGAGGAGAGGATTATCACAATTACGATATATTGTGACGAAATGATATTTTTTTATTATAAAAAATATTATATAATACACATAATTTTTAATTAATCGCTATTTTTCAACCAAACATTATTAAATTAATGCAGTATACTTCTTTTGAGTTGAGAGAGAGAATTGTTATAATTGAGTCTCGAACTCGAGACCTCGTCCCATATTAGGAACTTTAATGTTAGATGAGTTACACGTCATGCATCAACAAATTAATGTAGTATCCTTGTAAACAAATGAACACTAAAAAATAATCAGTAAATTAATCCAAGTGAAACATTAATTAGAAGTAAAATAATTTTGTATTATATATTTATTAATTCTATTAACTTTTCAGTATCATTTTAATTTACGTCATTAATTTTATTATATATAATAATATATCGTATAGTGAATAAATCATAAATCAAAAAACAAATTCTTTTTATAAGTTAATTTATACATAATATGACCTTTTTTGAATTCGATTTATACATAATATGATGATAAGATATGGGGAAAATTATTTATATATTTAACTTATCCAGCTTATTATATCCTAGTATTAATTTCAATCAATTCCATTCAAAAAAGAAAAATTCAATCAATTGAGTATCTAACATGGAAAATAGATCTAAGAAAAATCATTTGTCCATTAAATTTTTTCACCAAATTTAAATAATAATGATAATTTCAAGTTATAAACTTGGGGCCATAGAGAGGTATAAGTAATAATGAATATTTTTATAATTTAAAAGTGGTTAAAAATAATCAATATTATCTTTGATATATACATCTATTTCTTAATTTAGGGCAAAAAAGATAACGAAACACGTATTCAATTAAAATGATAAAATTTAGAATGATGATATAATAAAATTTAGTATGTTATTTTTGGTCCAAAAAAATTTAACTTGTTAGTTACACAATTAAGGTTAGATATATGATAAGCCAAAAAAACAAATACCTTGATCTTTGTAAAACATTTAACACCTTGGGTTCTTCACAATGACAAAATTTTGCCCTTCATTCATACTTTTATATAGAAATAGATTGCCCATAAATATTTTTTGATTTCTACACAATTTGGGGGCAAATTATAAATTCACAATGAAAAAACTTTGCCCCCCATTCATACTTTTATAATAGAAATATAAATATTTTTTGATTTTTACACAATTTAGGGGCAAAGTTATAAATTTACAATGACAAAACTTTGCCCCTCTTTCATACTTTTATAATAGAAATAAATATATAAATCGTAGAATACATTTCTATGACGATGTCTTGGTAGTATTTCATCACTATCTTGCACGTTTAGACGTCAAGGTGCCACATGTCATAATCTGATTGGATTTGGCGAGGTTCGATGGACATCCAACTCACTTCTGATCATCGGAAGTTCAAGGTAATCTGGTGTGTCCGGCAGAGTCCATTGAGCTTCGGTTTATATTTTCATTGTGTTTATTTTGAATTTCAAATCAAATGGATAATAAGAGGGTGTACAAAGGCCTCAACGAGGTATATAGATCCTGAATTAGATGCAACAGTCCCATTTCTACGCTTTTTTTTTTTTAATTTTTTTTTCCTTCATATCATTTGAACAAAAGTCGCGGGAAATTGTAAAATTAGTCCGGTTAGTGGGTCTATCTTGGCTTTTCGACCTATAATCTATCAAAGTTTAATTTTCATATATTAACTTAATAACAATTTTGTTTTTCTCCAAACAGGGAGCATGGGAGCTGCTTGGTAGGGGTGTCTATCGGTGGGTTAGGTTTTAATTTTTATAATTTCGATTCGGTTTTTTGATTTTTGGTTTATAAAAAATATAATCCGAAGTCAAACCGTTCTAATTCGGTTCCGTTCGGTCTTTGTACTATAATGGACCGGTTTATACAGTTTAGTTTGGTCGGTTTGATCATTAATAATACATAATACAATAAAATAAACATAAATTACATCCAACATGTAATTTAAATACCCCAGCACACAAATTAAAGTTATAATAATATATTGAAGAAGCAAAAAATAACAAACAATACAAGAACAAACATTCAACCACAGTCTCATAATATTTTCAAAAAACAAAATAAATTTTGATTCGATTATTCTGATTCGTTCATATATTGCAAATTTTAGTATTGAAACAACAATCAACTATAAATTACATACACAACAATAATGTATTAAATAAACAATAATCAACTAAAAATTATTCAAAATGATTATTCATTCACTAAATATCATCTCATAACATATATAATATAAATAAAAAATACTAATAAAAATATTAATTTAATTCAATTTCGGATTTTTCGGTCGGTTAAGTTTTGACATATATGATCCAAAATCGAACCAAATAAACTTCTGTTTTAATATTTATATCCGAATTAAAAAATACGATTTTTGATTCGATCTTCGATTTTTTTTGTTTGGATTTCCGGATTTTTGGTTTTATCCGATATATGAACACCCCTATTGTTTAGTGGATAAATATCAAAAGATGTCGACAAGAATGGACACCAAGTGTCCACGATAACTACAAAATTGGTCCCATATAAAAATGATCATTTTTTTGGTTGCTATTTTCATCATGCAAGTGTTCAATGTGAAAATTATTTTTTCGTATAGTATATCTGTTTCTTTGCAATATTATGGTGTCAGATTTCAATTTTAGTCACTATTTTGTATTTTTTTGTTGGTAATTTTATTCTGGTTTTATGACATGACGCTGATGTGATACCAATGCACTCCGAGCCTTCTTCTTGGTGCTTTTGCGCTTATGATATTCCAAGAACTGAGCGAATGCTTCTGTTGCTGCGCGGGCGACTGTATTTTCCATTAATGAAGTCAAGGATTCTTGGGTGAGAGAACTGCTCGGTGATATGTTTCTATTGTCGCTATTTTTTTGAGATATTTTTAAAGTAATATGCGCTCTCAATGACGTAGATAACAGTTTTTCACAGATGGTGCCAAGCTGATGTAGCAAAAAATTGATATTACCCGACAAGTTGCTTCTGAAAAATTCGTAGTACCAACAGTTCCTTGTATGTTCTCAGTCAAAATCTTCAATGAGTTGTTCCTACTGAAGGGAATATTTTATTCCTAAAATTCCTTAAAGTTTTAAAAGAGTTATTTTATTATTTTGCCTTTCTTGAATTCAAAGTTTTTTAGAGATAGTATTGCATATTTCCTTATTAAGGTAGATTTGAGATATTTGTGACTTTATCATAATATCTATTATCTCATATCTAATTATTTTGTCTCCTCTCCTTGTAAGATTTGATATGAGTAAATATAGAGGAATCCTAGTCATACAAAAAAACAATGTGAAGAAGGATTCTTGCTTATTTAAGAAGATGGACGTGCACAAGGATAGTGACCGATCAAGAAATATCTTAAGAGAGCTTTTGTGCGGACAACCGAAGAAGAATTCTGGAGATTTTCAAAAGCTGATATCGGTTATATTCTTTCTTGATCGACTTGAATAATTTGAGAGCATTGAAGATTCAATCCCGTGTTGCTCTCGTGTTTTAGTCATCAAGATTTCAACTCCTTGCTTTGTTTTATTTATTCTATCTTGCATAGAATTTTTAGGAGTTGTTTTATTATTTATTTTCTCACATGTTTTTGAAAAAATTGTTTTTACAATAATTCACTAGTTTTAGGGTTTGTAAAATTCTTTGATTATTTTCTAGTGAAAGTTTTGCCATAAGGCGTCGCAAGAGTATTTTATACTCTTGCTTAAATGTCTGATTATATTTATTTGGTTGCTTGTTTATTTTATTCACACTTTTATTATTTTCCGCTGCATATTATTCAAGTTGTTATTGATGGTGTTTTCAACACCTTGTGAAAACACCTTAATCTGTTTATGTGCAACCAACCTTTCCTTACAAGTGGCATCAGAGACATATTCTTGATACACTAAGGACTGATGGCACGAATTATGCTTTGTGGAAGACAAGGATGCGCATTAAATTCAAAGCTATGGATGAACGTGCATGGCAGAGTATTCTTACCGGTTGGATTGCTCCAAAGATCATGGACAAGGATGGTGGCTACGTCATTAAGCCAGAAACCACGTGGACAACCGAGGAATCACAAATTTCAAGCTTTAATGCTAAAGCAATTAACGCCATATTTTCCAGCGTGGATATGAGGATGTTCGGCCTTATTGCTGACTGTATTACTGCCAAAGATGCATGGGATACCTTACAAGAGCATTGTGAAGGGTGTGGAAGTGTAAAGAGAACAAGGATGAGGTTACTTAACTCAAAGTTTGAGAATTTTCGTATGAGCAAAGAAGAAACCATTTCTGAATATGATCAACGTCTTCGAGAGCTGGTTACTGAAGCATTCACTCTTGTAGAACCAATTTCTAATGAAAGACTTGTGAATAAAGTTCTTTGGTCACTACCCGAGAGATTCAATGGTAAGATTTGGGTGCTTGAAGAAGTTAAGGACACTTCAAAGATGACAGAACTGATAAGTATTCTTCAAGTGTTTGAGATTAATACCACTGCACAGAAGAAGGACAAAGGAAAATCGATTGCTTTTCAAGCTTCAGATGATTTATATGAGGATTATGTTAAATTTTGTCAAGAAGTTCTTCAATCTGTTCTTGAGTATCATACGATTTCATGAAAAAAGATGAAGGAGGTTAAGAATCTGATCAAAAACTCAAGGCTCCAATGTTCTCTAACAAGCCTTTGAGAATTACTGAACTAGAATAGTCACCAAGGAAGTGTACTGATCCTTAGAAACCTTGAATGATGTTGGAAGGGAAGAAGAAGTCTAATCCAAAGAATTTAGACACTGTTCAGCGTCATGCATGTCAAGGTTTTGGACTTTATGCCAATGAGTTTTCTAACATGCTTAGGAAAGGAATGAACACGTCCTTGAGTGATGGAGAGTCTGAAGAAGATGAAGAACAAGAAGATGAAGAAAGTCACACAGTCCTTACAGCCCTACTGGAAAGCAAGAAGTGTTTCCAAGTCAAGCCTTTAGGTTTTTCCGCAGGTGTTCCCACATCTGGTCGCAACATCTCCCAAAGGTCAGTTTGTTTTAATTTCTCTACTGCTGATAAAGTGTGTATTTTTGATGCAGGTGATGTAACATTGTCTATGGAAGAATCTCGGATGATGTATGAAGAGCTTTACGCTGACTGGATTGAAAGGAATAATTTGAACACTATTATTTCAAAAGAAAATACTGATATGAAGGCTGCTGTGTCAAGACTTCAAGTTGTGTTGAGTAAGAAGGATATGAAACTATGTCAAGTAAAGGAAGAACTTGTAAAAGCTAAAGCTACATTGGCCAAGTTCAATTCAAGAACAACAAAGCTTGATTCTTTGATCTTGATGGAAAGAGATGGTAAGTCTGGACTAGGCTCTGAGAACAACAAATTTGAGGTTGGTGAATGCTCAAAGCTCCTGTGTTTATCAAAGAGAGTAGCTGTACAGGAAGCTCAACCAAAAAGGCCACATCAACTGATCCTCCAAAACCAAATCCATAGCCTACTGCTCCTTCAAAGTCTAGAAGGAAACGTAAGTACATTTGTCATTACTGTCATAGACCTAGTCATATCAAAACATACTATTTTAAGTTGCAGAAAGACTACAGACAGAGATCTGCACCAAAGGTGTTTCCAACACCCTCCCACAACATCTCTAGAAACAGATCTACTGTAAAAAAGGTTTGGGTTACCAAAAGCTGATATTCACTGTTATATGATTTATACTGCTTTGAAAACTAATGTTTCAGGTGCTTGGTACTTTGATAGCGGTAGCTCACGGCATATGACACGTTCCAAGTAGTTTCTCACTGATTATGTTGAACAAAAAAGTGGTAAAGTAACCTATGGAGAAGATTCAAAGGAAAACATAGTTGGAAAAGGGACAGATGTTGCTGGTTTGCCTAAGCTTCACAATGTGCTTCATGTTGAAGGACTAACCGCAAATTTAATAAACATTAGTCAACTTTTTTATGATAACTTGAATGTGCAAGTTGATAAGAAATTATGCAAAGTGTTTGATAGTTCTAATTTGTGTGTAACGACAGGTCTTGTGATAACTATTATCAACTTGGAGAAGATATGACTTGTAGACACACAAAAGTGACTAAATTTAATCTATGACATCAAAAATTGGGTCATGCAAATTTCAATACTTTAAAGAACTTAAGTAAGTTAGATCCTGTTAGAGGTATACCTAACTTGAAATCTGGTATTCCATTTGTGTGCGAAGTATGTCAAAAAAGGAAGCAGACTAGGGTGTTACACGAGGTGTTGCCAACATCTGTGACAACACATTGTCTTGAGCTTATACATATGGAATTAATGGGTCCAATGTATGTTGAAAGCTTTGGAGATCTAATGAAGAAAACAGCTGAGGATGAAGTTGATGATCTGCTTGATAATTCTGGAAATTCAGATATTGTCCAAGGTATTACAACACCTCCTACAACACTTCTACAGAAATTCCAGAAACAAAAGTTGAACAGCTTACTCATGAGAATAATGAAGAGGACAATGAGGTCAATGAAGCTGGTAAGAATATTCCTAGGAAAATTCAGAAGACCCATCCAACCTCACAAGTTATTAGAGATCTGCATGGAGACTTGCAAACTCATAAGAAAGAGAAGGTGGACTACAGAAAAATGGCAGGACTGATATGCATGAGCTCTACGTATTCTCAGGTAATATTTTCTTGCTTTGTGTCAAACATTGAACCCAAAAAAGTTGAAGAAGCCTTAAAAGATGAATTTTGGGTCAATACTATGCATGAAGAATTAGAACAGTTTGTTAGGAATGATGTTTGGTACTTGGTACCATGTCCTGATCATGGTAATGTTATAGGAACAAAATGCATATTCAAGAATAAAACTGATGAGTAAGAAAACATCATAAGAAATAAAGCTAGGTTGGTAGCTCAAGGGTATACACAGGTTGATAGGGTGGATTTTGATTAAACCTTTGCTTCTGTAGCCCGCATTGAGTCAGTCTGATTTTTACTTGCTATTTCATGCTATATGGGAATGAAACTTTTTCAAATGAATGTAAAAAGTTCCTTTTTAAATGGGATCTTGAATGAAGAAGTATATGTGAAACAACCTAAAGGGTTTGAAGATGCGAATCATCTTAATTACGTGTATAAGTTGAAAAAGGCATTGTATGGATTGAAGCAAGCACCACGTGCATGGTATGGAAGATTAACCGAGTACTTGCTCAATATTGGCTTCAAAAGAGGTGAAATTGATAAGACTTTATTTGTGAAAAAATTTCAAGTTAATATCTTAATTTGTTAAGTTTATGTAGATGATATAATTTTTTGTGCTTCAAATGATAAACTTGTTGATGATTTTGTGAAGTTCATGTCTTCTACATTTGAGATGAGCATGGTTGGTGAGTTAACTTATTTTTTGGGATTGCAAGTGAAACAAATGCATGATGATATATTCTTATGTTAGAGTAAGTATGCTAAAAATTTGGTGAAAAAGTTTATGAATGACAACACTAAACACATGCGTACACCTATGGGGTCTAATGAAAAACTGTCTAGGGAGGATGTTGCCGAAAGTATTGACAACACCCTCTATAGAAGCATGATTGGTAGTCTTTTTTATTTGAGTTCTACTAGACCTGATATCATGTTTAGTGTTTGTTTGTGTGCTAGATACCAGTCTAACCCAAAAATTTATCACCTAAAGGCCGTGAAACGTATATTGAAATATGTGGCGGGTACCTTGAATTTGGGTTTGTGGCACACTAAGGAAACCTATTCGAATTTGGTGAGTTTAGTGATGCTGACTGGGCTGGGGATCTAGATAAGATAAAGAGCACTCTGGGAAGATGTTTCTACTTGAGGAATAACTTAGTGTCATGGTATAATAAGAAACAAAATTGTGTCTCACTTTATACTGCCGAGTCTGAATATGTTGCTGTAGGTAGTTGTTGCTCACAACTCCTATGGATGAATCAAATGTTAAATGATTATGGAATTAAGAGTGATACTCCAATTGTGTACTGTGATAATTCTAGTGCCATTGATATATCCAAAAATCCAATACAACACTCTCGAACCAAACACATTGACATTAGACATCACTTCATTCGAGATTTGGTCAAGAAATGCATGATCTTAATTACGTTTATTGGAACTAATAACCATTTAGCTGATATATTCACCAAAGCTTTGAATTTTGAGAGATTCTTCAATCTAAGGAAGTCTCTCCGTATGTGTGCATTATAGACAAAACTGAGATGTTGTCTGGAGTATTGCCAACACCCTGAAACAACATCTTTTCATTCATGTGCATCTTTAGGATCATTAGGAATGTTGCATTCATGCATTCATTCTATTTTTTGAAGTGTTTGATACTTTGTAGCCATTGACTAGTTTTCACACAGGATTCCTTGCAAATTTTTTTTACAGTTTAATGAGGATTAATTAATAAAGAGTTCTGACTAAATCAAAAAGTAGTGGAGGGATGTTCGTGTATTCCATGATCTTGTCCCAAGTGAAAAGTGATTTCCCAAATTCAAAAACTCAAATTAACAAAAAAGTTAACAATAATCAATTCAAGCATCAAATTTGATTGAAAATCAGAAGCAAATGAAAAAATCTACCTAAAGGAGTCCGTTGAAGATCGTTTTTTTAGTGTGTAGGCTACCACTTCTGTAATAATGAATTGGATAATAAAATTCTTTTTGAATCTGAAGTGTTGCTGGAAGATGTTGCCAATATCGTGGAAAACACCTCACTTGTCAACATATATTTTGCATGTGATTTCATTTTATTTGTATGTCACACACTGTTTTAGAAATATTTAGGACATTCATATTTTTTTTGTGTGAATATATCTGGCTAAGAAGTTTGAAGTTTTGATTAAACGAAATTTTTGAATTTTTGCCCGATCCTCTGAAACTTCGTTTTTGAATATGATTAATTTTGTTTCAGTGGAATTAGAAATCGATGAGGATTTTTCAATATGGAAATATTTGGGCCTAGATTATTGCTGAAAATCAAAAGATTTAGCTTCCTAATTAATTTGAATTTTGTTTCCGTTTGAGATTTATTACCGTTGGGGCCTGCTGTAAATCTGAGTGAGAGTAGGAAAGGCTATGTGTTATATAATTGAGTATTTATTTTTTTTTGGAAATATACTATTTCCTCGTTTTAATCTTCGTTTATCCCTCTGATCCCACATTGCCTCTGTTTTATTTCTGCCCTAAATTGTCTATGTTTTTACTCACAATCAAATGGCAGGAAAGAGTTTTGAATCTCATGACATTCGATCCGAGATACGAGGGGGGAAGCAAGCTCACAGGGACCTACTAGAGATGCCATTCCGGTTCCGTTTGCTGCTGAAAGCAAATCGGCAGATCACTTTTCTGATGATGAGTCTACTGAGACAGAGAATCAACCCATTGTTGCTAATCAAGATGCATTTGCATCTGTTCCTGGTTTTGAGGATCCATCCACTGCTGTTCTTATTGTATTTTCTGATTATGAGGAAGCATTCATTGCCAAGTTAATGGCTGGGATAAAGAAATCAAAGAGTGTGAATCTTGCTTACACTGCCCATGCTTCAGAGGATGAACCTGATGAGGAGATGATGCAGGAATACGCTGATAATTGCCCTCATCAATCTGATAGCTCAAGTTTTGAATCGAGTGAAGATTTTGATGCTGAGAAGGATCTAGAGGATGAGACCTCTGGTATTGAAAGTGCATCAGCAGAAGATGTTTCAGAAGGTGCTGCCAACACCTCTGACAACATCTTGGATGCTGCCATGGCTGAAGATTACAATATAAGCAGCTCCTATTCTTCTTCTTTTTATTCTTAGAAAGCTGCTGAAGATTGGGAACACTATGTCAACCATGACTTTTATGCAGACCACAACGTTGACCTGACGGCTTATGAAGAACAAAACCTGGTAAACTTTATTATGCTTCAAAACATGCTTGCTGCTGTTACGTATGATGTTCCTTATTGTAGACCGTTGGTTTCGGAGTTTTACTGCAATTTGAATAAAGCTATAAAGGATCCAAGGTACGTTAAGTACGGAAAAGTGTATGTGAGAGGACAAATTTTTGAATTTAGTCCTGCAACAATTAATAGGTTCCTTCATTGCCCCAATGCTGATGATTTCGTTCTACCCACTTTGGATGTGATGACATTTGTCATCACTGGTGGCCTTGTTATTAAGTTTTCTGCTCATCCGCACAAGTTGTCTACTGCTAAGCTCACATCTATTTATTCTGTTTTACACAAGACCGTAGTCAAGACATGAACTCCATCTGGAAATTCCACAGTTGTCACTACACAACAGGCTCCAGTCTTGTATGCAAATGGTACAAGTTCATCTTTTAACTTTGGCCGCCTAGTGTTCAACACTGCTATGGATTTTGCTGGCTGTGGCCAAGTAACTTTCAAGCTTCCCTATCCATCCTTGATCTATGATATGATGTTAAGCCAAGGCATTGAAAAGGATGATGATGAAGGTCTGATTGAAGCGGGTGAAAATTCGAAGATTGCACCTGCATTGCTTAGAGGAAACAGGAAGAAAGATCTTCCTTGGTCAGAAACAGGTGCTGCTGCAGATGTTGTGGCAGATGTTGCCAACACCTCCCCTGCCACTGCTATTTTTATTCCACCCCACCCTCTGCACCTCAGACAGTGGATACCACATTCATCAAAGCTCAACTACTTCATGCTGAACATAAGATCAATCAATCTAAGGCTGATCTTGCCTACTTTGAGGCGTTGAAAGCTCAGTACCACAGTATTCTTGGAGTCGGAACCTCTTCTGGACAAAAAGGAGGAGATGATGGTAAAGCTGATGATGAGAATGATGGCTCGTCTGAGAGCAATCAATTTTAGTTTGGTTTATTTGGTTTAGATTAGTTTATTTGTTTCTGTTTTTGTTTTTGTTATTAGTTGATAAGTTGTTTTGCTCTGCTCCCAATCAAAACCTTTTTCCCTCATTTATGTTCTATATGTGTTTCTCTTTTTACATATGATTGATTATCTGAAGTGTTGTTGTCAATATCTTGTGACAACACCTTTGCTTATACTAAAGGGGAGAATTCATTCTTATAGTCAGGGGGGGTTTTGATAAAGAGGTAGTTGATTTGTTTTGAAGTTAACTGTGTTTTGTCCACAAAGGCGAAAAGGAGAAGATTGAAGGGAATATTTTATTCCTAAAATTCCTTAAAGTTTTAAAAGAGTTATTTTATTATTTTGCCTTTCTTGGACTCAAAGTTTTTTAGGGATAGAATTGTATATTTTCTTATTAAGATAGATTTGAGATATTAGTGACTTTATCATAATATCTATTATCTCATATCTAATTATTTTGTTTCCTGTCTTTGTAAGATTTTATATGAGTAAATCTAGAGGAATCCTAGTCATACAAGGAAACAATGTGAAGGATTCTTGCATATTTAAGAAGATGGACGTGCACAAGGATAGTGATCGAAAAATACACAATCAAGAAATATCTTAAGAGAGATTTTGTGCAGACAACAGAAGAAGAATTCTAGAGATTTTCAAAAGCTGATATTGGTTATATTCTTGCTTGATCGACTTGAAGGATTTGAGAGCATTGAAGATTCAAGCCCGTGTTGCTCTCGTGTTTTAGTCATCAAGATTTCAACTCCTTGCTCCGTTTTATTTATTCTATCTTGCATAGAGTTTTTAGGAGTTGTTTTATTATTTATTTTTTCACATGTTTTTGAGAAAATTGTTTTTACAATAATTGACTAGTTTTAGAGTTTGTAAAACTTTTTGATTATTTTTTAGTGAAAGTTTTGCCATGAGGCGTCGCATGAGTATTTTATACTCTTGTTTAAATATCTGAGTCATTGGTTTTTTGTTTATTTTATTCATGCTTTTATTATTTTCCGCTGCATATAATTCAAGGTGTTATTGAAAGTGTTATCAATACCTTGTGACAAAACCTTAATCTGTTTATATTCAACCAACCTTTCCTTACACCTACGTCACAAAACAAAATCAGAGGAGATGGGAGGATTCCTGGCAAAGGTGCTCCGACTCTCAAGTCAGTGATTACTCAAGAAATAATAATTTAGAGTAGAGCATTGTAACGCTAAAGAAAGTGTGTAACCCATCAGAAGCGCTGAAGAAAAAGTACTTGAGATGCCAAAAATCAGAATATAGAAGACTAAAACTGAAATTTGAAAAAAATAATAGACCAAAATCACAAAGTGATAAAATTATCGACACAATATTGCACTCCCCTTTGTTTTTTGCTCTTTTTTTTATTCTTTTTGGCCAGAAACCATTCTAACCTAGTTTTTGCTCCTTTTTTTTATTCTTTTTGGCGAGAAACCATTCTAACCGAGACAACAAAAACAAGATAGGATCTAAACATTCGTGAAAATTGTATCATGGTTCTGAAGTCATACCCTATTCAATAAATAATTTTTTTATATTTTGGAATGGTATATTCAATAAAGATTTAATAAAACTCAAATGGTGAAGCGTGTGTTTACCACTGAACGAGCCAATGTCTATATGAATAATGTATTGAATGATTTTAATTTTCTCTGCATTTGTAAATTTGATAGTGTAATGCCCCAAAAATATTTAATTGGAGAATTTATGGAATTTTGGATTTAAATTCCAAGTTTAAGAAATTTAAGGACTGAAATTGAAGTTTGAAAATAATCAAGGACTGAATTGAAATTTTGAAAAATCTCAATGGACTAAACTGCAAATATGGGTTGACTTAATAATTGCATCAATTATTAAGATTATATGCATGTATTGTATGCATACCCACCTCTTCATCACCTTCACAAAGAGAGAGAGAGAGAGAGAGAGAGAAGAGAGATTGAAGAAGCCATAGCTGACACTTTTCAAACTTTTGTTCTTCCGATTCGACTTAATCCTACCAGTAGAATTTCGATCCGAGCACGGTTTTGGAATCCTTGAGACAAGAGCTACGTTTTTACGTAAGTATTATGAAATTCTATCAAATTCTAAATTTTGGGTTATTGTTGGATTCGAGTTTTGATGGTATAAATATGTTGTTGAGATAATAGAGATGATATATCTAAGACGGTTTGATAAAATATCATCGTTTGAACATGTTTTTTATTTTTGAAGAAATTTTGAATTTCTGAAAACTTTGGATGCTGATTTTTGAAAATTGGGGATGATATTGATGATGATATTGTGATGAAATTGTAATAATATTGGTGTTGAGAATTTTGGAAATACCCGAATTTTAGACGTTATGCCGTCGGGTCGAATTTTGAAGAAATTGTTAAATGATATACATAACAAGAAATTGATATGAATTTTATATTGATGTAGCTTTCAAGACTTGAGCAATCCGAACTTGTAATTGAGGTGTGGATAGACAATGAAGAGCTGTGATTAAAACCTCGAGAAGATTATGAGATTTCTCGAGCCCATTAAAATCACACACTTATTTGCTAATATTATTTGATTATGTGAATTGATTGAATAACATGAGATTATGAATTTGATTGTTATTCGATGATTATTGATATATGATTCATGCTATTTATTTGATATATGAGATGAGATGCTCAGATTGAGCAAAGATTATGATATATTTGAATTGCATCATCTCATTCATATTGAGCCAGATTTTATTCAGATTAGATGACAGAATTGCCTTTATTCCAGCGGATGTTTGGGTTTATATTTGAGTTGCATGGAATGTAGAGCAATTTTCATGACCAGAATACTCTATATAGTAGTGCCAAAGTACAGGGTTGAGAAGCTCAACTCCCACCCCGATTGGGAGAGTAGGTGGTGACGTTGTGCTTTCTTTTTTCTTGGGATCCCTAAGACCGAGATTCAGACTGAATCAGAGAATTGATAACCACAGATTCTTAAGCATGCATTTCATTCATGTATTATCTATTTGAGATCACTTATGGATTTATATTGATGTTATTGAAATGCTTAAATGTTATTTGGTTCTGTCATTCATATTGGGTTTCATACTCATCGGTTTTTTGGTTATTGCTTTGTCTTGCGTGTGTGCATTGCAACTGGTGATTCAGAGTCACGCTTTAGAGGACCTTGAGGATTATGATTTGAGAGTAGAAGTGGAGCTCGGTTATAGCAGTCGAGTTGTTGTAGATTCATGTTGAAAACATGTTGAATAATTGAGTTATCAAACTTGTTGCATTTCATGCTCGTTTGTATGTTATTCGGACATCTTGTTATTGTATAATTTGATCAAGACTTCGAGATGTTACCATTTCGGGCTTTTGAAGCAATAAAAAGAAGAAAAAATGGGATTTTGCGAAGCCTCGGCGCGCCCGCGCCGGTGGAGGGGTGCGGCCTTGCCTTCACTTAAATTTTTTTATTTTTTAGCCTTTTTGGTTTCCCGGTTTGGTTGTTTGCAGAATTTTAAGATAGCAACCGGGGTCTCCACAGATAGTGTGCTTGTTGATAAAATGTTTTTACAATTATTATTATTATTATTATTATTATTATTATTATTATTATTATTATTATTATTATTATTATCATCATCAAAAAATTCTTCCCAATTAAGATGCCACACCAACATGTTCAGTTTCGAGTAAAAAAATTTCTGTTAGGTCGGGTCTGTGTGGTTTTTAGAAAAAAAGAATAAAAACAAACATTATATAGGAAAACCACATTCTGTCAAACAGTTGAGGGGAAAGAGGCTTGGAGAGAGGATTTCAGGATATAGAAGAAATAAAAACGGGGGCAGAAAGTATCGATATGAAGAAGCACTTTGACAAAAAAAGATAAGTCACCAGACGAAATAACAAGTTGGAGTCACAAGAGGAGAGTTAGAATGTTATGCCTCAAGATCGAAGCACGTTATCGATATTGTTTAACAGTTTAAAATCATGAAACAACAAGTCACATTGTACATTAAATAGCCAATGGCCAGTTTATTACATAAATCAGAAGTGTTTTTACAATGCGTAACATAAATGCGGAAGCGACGAAGTAACATAAAATCATGCTAAAAAATATCTTTGACACTTTCTTGAACTTGATCACCAACCCTAAAATAGGTTGGTGGGATCAAAATGTGTGTAGAGGGGTGAATACATACTTTTAAAAAAATCATTCAAAATGATTTTGGTCGGTAGAGTAGGGATTAATAGCAAATTAGACCTAAAATCTAAATTTTTTAATACACTCGAACAACAAAAAGTGTGAAAACAGTTCGATAGTTTTAAATGATACTCTATAATTAACCCAAAGAGATATCAACAAGATAAAGTAAAATGCAAAGAGCAAAGAGAACAAGATATATATGGAAGTTCAAAGTCTGAATAATACTATGTATCTTCTTCTTTCGCTTAAGAAGAAATTCATTAGAAGACTTTGGATTTATAAATTTTTTGTAACAAACCCACACCGATATTAACACTTATACACTACCTATGTTGAAACTCATAGTAGACCACAAGATAAAACCTCAAATCTAAACACAACACAACAAATACAATATCAATGTTTGAATTTTTAGATCCAAACTATCAAACTTTTTCTTTAAAAGCCTTTATCTGAAGCAATTGAGAAGATTTTATAAACCCCTATTATTTAAGATCTGATATATTTCAAATGAGTGAGGTTTTATTTTGAGCAAAATAAGATGAATCTTTCTTGTGTGCTCAAAGATGGTGAGATTGCAAGCTTTGTACGTAAGTGGGAGATAGAATGCAGAAATTCAAAATTCACAATGATAAGATCCGATTTGTTCCTCTTCTCAAGAAATATCTATTTATAGTGACTTTTGCATAAGATGAACCAACGTTCGACTGATGACTCATTAATTTAAAAACACTTTTGACTTTGTCCTTCCATGATGTATGGTATACTTAAATAAATACGAGATTTGACTCTTCTTAAATCAAGAAAGTAAAGGTCACATACAGACTTTGAAATTAAACTTAACAATGAGCATTTAGGGAAAACATTATGATATCTTGTTGACTGTATAAGTTTTGACAATATACATTTTTTGAAAATTTTGAGACTTTTTGTGTACGATGTATAGCTTGAATCAGGAGATCCTTTAAGACCATTTTCAAATGTTATTTGTAAGAGTGAGCGGCCAAGTGCTGATACGGGCGAGTAGATATTGTGGGTAGGTAATGACCAGTCGATATCAATAGCTAAGATGTTTGATACCATGCCAGTGTCATGCTTAGCTAGATCGGGCGAGTGATATACTTAGCGAGACCAGGTGAGTACTATATGCTTGAGACCGGGTGAGTAGTCTTCTTAAGTCTTCCAAGAGACCAACCATAACCCACCATTTTGCCAAGCCGAGCTCCCAAGAGAATATGGTTAGTAAGCTGTTGCTGAACCTCCAAGCTCACCATAAACAACTGATCATAACATCTTTAGCTAACTTCCTGAGGTTACTGAGCCAACCCAATAAGCTAGCCTCCTGCTGAAATAAGAATGAAGGAGCCTTGCTGAGCTCCCGAGCCTACATATTACGAGCCGATCTTGCCACTGACTGTCCTGAAACCGATGGTGAGGGAGCTTGGCCAAGCTCCCTTGCCGACCTGACAAATATGGTGCGGGAGCATGACCAAGCTCCCGATGTAAGGTCCAAAAAGTTCACTAGCTTAATCACAATTAATTAATTAAATTATATGATTTAATGCATGTTATTTAGAATATTTAATTGTTATGTGAAATTATGTGATTTATTGTAATGCTTGAAATGTTATGTGATATGAATGATTTTAAAGTTTTCAAGTTGGTATTAAGTTTGGGTCGTAGGGACGAGCCTAGCCTTTGAAAGATTTAAGAAAATATTTTAAAATAAAGTTGATGGGATGCAGTGTATTTTATTTATTGAGATAGAGTAAAATTTTAAAGGGGCTTTTAATTGTAACTAATGGTCCGTGTTAGGAGCCCATTATTCACAAAGCGGTTTAAGCATTCAAAATTTCTTCTCGTTTCTCTCATTTGAACTCTTTCTTTTTCTCTCAAATCTCTCTCACTCAAACGTTGCATCAAGGCTAGGGTTCTTCAGAGGCTCGAGGCTAGATTGTCCTACCGCTCAGGTTAATTCCAATCAATCAATTCAAGCAAATTTTTACTGTTTTGAAACTCATTCAAGAATATAGATATTTTTCAAGGTAAAACCCTAGGTGGTTGATTGATGATCTATGCATGTTTCTTGAAAAATTTATGAGTATGTTGCTTGATTGGGATACGTGAAGCATTCATGATGTGTTCGATCCATGTTTATTGAGTTTTGAATGATTTGATGGCAAGAAATCAGATTTTTGGGCAAAAAGTTTGAATGAAGGTTTCTGATGAAAGATCTTTGGAATTTAATTATGTTTTGGTGCGTGTTATTTTAAAAGTTTCCTGATGTTGAATATTATTTTGATAGAAAAGTGTTTCAAAACATTTTAGGCTTCAGAAAAAGTGCAGAAAAGATCAGATTATCGGAGAAGAGGCGCGACGGCGCGGTCGCGCAGCTTGTAGCGGCGCGGCCGTGCCTGAGCATCGCATGCCTGCGCATAGGCAGCGCGCCCACACTGCAGAGGCAGCGTGTCCGCGCCGTATGTTCGCAGTTCCCACCCCATTTTACGAGTTTTTGAGTCCTAAAAATCATATTTTTAGTATTTTAACGCATTTTAATCATTTTTAAGAATGTTCATGAAGAAGTTTAAAGTTTTCAAAGTCCGAGACGGACGGAATGCCTCACGTAAATCGGTCAAGTTATGTATTGCATGATTATGTGATTTTCTCATGAAAGCTAATTTCCCATGAAATGTTATGAAGGATTTTAAGCATGTTAGCATCACGAGAAATTTTATGAGCATGATTTCATGATGTTACGAGATTTATGGAAATGACATGATATGATATGATATGATATGATAAGATGAATGCTATGGTACATGAAAAATATTTTGATAATTTATGAGTTTTGTGGTGATTATACGGGGTATGCACTTCGGGATGAGCTCCGAAGCGGCTATCCAAACACGGCTCATGGGATGGTTATACGGTGTATGCACTTCGGGATGTGCACCGAAGCGGCTATCCAAAGAATGAAAGTTACAGGCATAATGCCATATGTTAGTTGATCAACAGGAAATTATGAATGTCACATTATGACGGTTGCCACACTACTTATAATTCATCACCCCAAATATTCTTTATGGTATGGCTAAAACAAATTTATGTTTACTGCATGAAATCTTAAGTTAATTTTTTCTCTTTTAAAGTTTAGAAAGATCCTTTTTTATGCATTTTCTTGCTGAGTCTTTAGACTCACTATACTTGAATGGTGCAGGTAACGACGATGTTGATGCATTCATTGATGATTATGTGGGCGGACATGAAGAAGAGGCAGAGGTCGGTCCATCGGGCGATGCATGAGTGCGAATGCTTTTGAATGAATGTTGTATAAAACATTTTTTTTAGTTGATGAGAGGAAAAAAAGTTTTATGTTTTAAGTTGATGGCCATGTTTGGCAAAGACTTTTAGAGGCTATTTCATTGCTTGTGCACTTTTAATACGTTCATTTTAAATAAAAAGTTGATGCTTCCGCAAAGTTTTTATTTTTCCCAAATTTTAAGTATGCATGTTTGAGTAACGCTTCGATTTTGAAAATTGGGATGTTACAGCTTGGTATCAGAGAAGTTCGCTCTGGGTTTGTCGCACACATGCATACTCGCCACGATCCTGTGCTTCGTCTTCATGTCTGTAAGTTTTTTTTTGTGATATGGACTTTTTAAGATGCATGATAGTATTTACGATTTAAGAATTTTGCATGTTTGAGCATGATGTTTATGTTTAAATAAGTAATTAAGAATGTGGACTATGTGGACATCAGGATCATGGCTCACCGTAGGAACCCGAATAATGAGGGCGACCAAAATAACCAATTTCTAGCTGGGTTGGCGACTCTGTTACAAGAACAGAGTAGGGCCCAAGGAGAAAAGATCCATCAGTTGATCCAAGCACAAGCAGGCGACCGGAACAGCAATCAGCCGTTATTGACCAACCCGATATTTAAGCAATTTAATGATCTAGGGCCACCAGAGTTTAAAGGAGGGGCTGATCCCCTTGTAGCCGAGGAATGGGTGCAGTCAGTGGAGACCATTTTCGAATACATGCAGCTCACTGATGCAGAACGTGTGAGGTGTGCCATCTTTATGTTCCGTGACGATGCACGGGTTTGGTGGAAGGGAGCCCGTTCCGCCGTGGATATGGCTACTTTGACTTGGAATGGATTCAAAGATGTGTTCTATGGGAAATATTTCAGTGTCAGCACCAGGACTAGACTTGCCAGGGAATTTTTGGAGCTCCGCCAAGGGAGCATGTCCATTGTTGAGTATGTGAAGAAGTTTGAGAGGGGAAGATATTTTGTGCCCATGATTTCTGGTAATGCTGCAGAGGAGCTGAAGCTATTTATGGAAGGATTGAATGCCACTATTCGTCGTGATTTCAGATTGAGTGGGGAACAAACTTACCGAGTAGCCTTCGACGAGGCTATGTTGTTAGAGAAAGACGAGAATGATATTATCAAAGAATCGCAGGCGAAGAGAATCAGCTACCAAGGGAGAGAGCAGCAAGGGCCTAGTCAGAAGAGGCCGTACCAAGCTCCAGCTCAGAGGAGACCACAGCATCAGCAGTGCCAAAACACCAATCAGGCATGACCTCAGGGGCATAATCAGCTGAATGCCAATGCTCCAAGGCCGGCGAATGCACCTATCTGTCATAAGTGTGGGAAGTCACACTCCGGTCAATGCATGCTTGGGACCACTACTTGCTTTCTTTGCAAGAAGCCATGGAATTTTTCCAAGGATTGCCCGAAATCAAAGGAGCCTATTAAGGAGAGAGTGTTTGATATGACTCACGATTAGGTTGACCCAGATTATGCAATTGTCATAAGTATGATCCATATTGCTGATTTACCTACTTTCATGTTGATAGATACAGGAGCTACGCACTCTTTTATGTCTATTAGTTTTATGATGAAATTGAGGATCTTGCCGGATGAATCTATTTCAGAATTTTGTGTGTCGTTACCCTCAGGAGAAGAATTGAAAAGTAGTAGTATGGTAAGAAATTGTAAGATTCAGATGCAGAATCTAGAATTGTGTGCATATTTTATTGTTTTGGAGATGGTGGATTTCGATGCAATTTTTGGGATGGACTGGTTGGTTCAACATGAGGCTATTATTGACAGCAAACGGAGAACTTTCTCTTTGAAAGATCAGCACGGAAAACCATTTGTGTTCCGAGCTACATCTATGAGGAGCACACCATGTATGATTTTTGCAGGAACAACTTGGCAGTTATTGAGTAATGGGTGTACAGGCTTTCTTGCAAGTCTAACTGGCGATCTGGAAGTGCAATGACCGAAACTTGTGGAAGTGGATGTAGTGAAGGATTTTTCAGAAGTCTTTCCCGATGATGTTGCGGGATTGCCTCCAGTCAGGAAAGTTGAATTTGGGATAAAATTGTTTCCTGGAACCAAGCCAGCTTCTAAGGCACCGTACAGAGTAGCACCGGATGAGATGAAAGAACTGAAGGATCAATGGCAAGAGTTGCTGGATAAGAGGTTCATCAGACCGAGTGTATCGCTTTGGGGTGCACCGGTGTTGTTTGTTAAGAAGAAAGATGGGTCAATGAGGTTGTGCATTGACTATAGAGAGCTAAATCGAGTTATAGTAAAGAACAGATATCCCTTTCCCAGAATAGACGACTTGTTCGACCAATTGCAATGGGCATAGGTGTTCTCAAAAATTGATCTACGATCAGGCTACCATCAGCTAAAGGTAAAGGATGTAGATGTGCAGAAGACAGCATTCAGGACTTGCTATGGCCACTACGAGTTCTTAGTAATGCCGTTTGGGTTGACCAATGCACCAGCTGTGTTCATGGATTTGATGAACAGGGTGTTTCAACCTTTCTTGGATCAGTTTGTCATAGTCTTCATAGATGACATATTGATCTACTCTCGCAGTCTAGAGAGGAGCATCGTCAGCACTTGTCTACAGTGTTGCAAATTCTGAAAGAAAAACAGCTGTATGCTAAGTTCAGTAAGTATGAATTTTTTCTGGAGCAGATTGCATTTTTGGGTCATATAGTTTCAGCTAAGGGGATTGAGTTGGATCCGTCTAAGGTGGAAGCAGTTCAAAATTAGGTTGCTCCGAAAAATGCTACAGAAATACGGAGTTTCTTGGGTTTAGCAGACTACTACAGGAGATTTATTCAAGATTTTTCCAAGATAGCTCTACCATTGACTTCTCTAAGTCGGAAAGGTGTGAAGTTTGTGTGGTCAGAACAGTGTGAGAAGAGCTTTGCAGAGTTGAAAGAAATACTGATGTCAGCGCCAGTTCTAGAAATTCCAAAAGGCACGGGTCATTTTGTGGTTTATACAGATGCTTCTAAGAGTGGATTAGGGGTTGTTTTGATGCAGGATGATATAGTAATAGCATATGCATCTCGACAGCTGAAGGTCCATGAGAAGAATTACCCGACTCATGATCTTGAGTTGGCGGCAGTTGTATTTGCTTTGAAGCTATGGAGACACTACTTGTATGGCGAGAAGTGTCAGATTTTCACTGATCACAAAATCCTGAAATACATCTTCACTCAGAAGGAGTTGAACATGAGGCAGAGAAGATGACTGGAATTGGTAAAGGACTACGACTGTGACATTAACTACCATTCCGGTAAGGCTAATGTAGTAGAAGATCCATTGAGTCGCAAGTCTGCGATATTGAATCAATTGACAGTCAAGCAGGAGTTGATTGCTGATTTTGAACTGATGATTTTGGAGGTATTCGAACCAATGGAGGTATGCACTCTATCAGCCTTAACAGTAGTACCCAGTTTGCTTGATAGAATTCGAGCAGGCCAAGCTTCTAATGAACAATTGATGGCGTGGAGAATTAGAGATGAGGCTAAGGGTGGTGCACTGTATACCATCAAGGATGGAATTGTTCATCATAGAGGTAGAATGTGGGTGCCATTAGTAGACACACTGAGAATTGAAGTGATGACTGAAGCTCATACCGTTTCGTATTCCATTCATCCAGGAAGTACGAAGATGTATAAGGACCTAAAATCCTTATATTGGTGGCCAGGTATGAAGAATGACATTGTAAAATTTGTGAGTGAATGCTTGACTTGTCAGTAGGTGAAGATTGAGCACCAGAGGCCAGCAGGACTCCTGAAACCATTGTCTATACCCACATGGAAGTGGGAAGATGTCACTATGGATTTCGTGGTAGGATTGCAAGTTTCACCGCGAAGGATGAACTCGATTTGGGTGATAGTTGACAGGTTAACTAAGTCAGCTCATTTTATTCCAGTCAGGAATAACTTCTCGATGAATTAGTATGCAGAGCTGTACATTCGGGAAATTGCCAGATTGCATGGAGTTCCAGCGAGGATAGTATCTGATAGAGATCCTAAGTTTACCTCGAATTTTTGGGGAAGTTTACACCGAGGTTTGGGAACAAAACTAGCTTTCAGCACAGCTTTCCAACCTCAGACAGAGGGTCATTCAAAACGAGTGATCCAGATACTTGAAGACATGTTGAAGGCTTGCATGACCGACTTTGGGGGAAATTGGGAATCAAAATTGCCTTTAGTGGAGTTTACTTATAACAATAGTTATCAAGCAACTATTGACATGGCTCCGTATGAGGCTTTGTATGGGAGAAGATGCAAAACTCCCCTACACTGGGATGAAGTTGGAGAGAGAGCTGTTTTGGGGCCAGAAATAGTGAATCAGACAGTAGATGTGATACCAAAGATCAGGGACAGAATGTTGACAGCTCAAAGTCGACAAAAAAGTTATGCCGATCAGCGGCATAGAGATTTGGAGTTTGAAGTAGGTGACCATGTGTTCTTGAATGTGTCGCCATGGAAGGGTGTTAAGAGGTTTGGAAAGAGGGGTAAATTGAGTTCAATATATATAAGACCTTTCGAGATCCTAGAGAAAGTTGGGGCTCGAGCTTACCGAGTAGCTCTACCTCCAAACTTGGAGGGTGTACACAATGTCTTCCATATCTCCATGCTACGGAAGTATGTGGCGAATTCTTCCCATGTTATTCACCATGAGCCAGTAGAATGGACGCCAGACTTGTCATATGAGGAGATGCCTGTTCAAATTTTGGACAGACAAGTTCGTAGGTTGAGGAACAGAGAGATCCCGATGGTGAAGGTCCTTTGGCGCAACCAGTTGGTTGAGGAAGCTACATGGGAAACCGAGCAGGATATGCAAGCACGCTACCCTAAACTTTTTGATAAGTCAAATTTCGAGGACGAAATTCTTTTAAGGAGGATAGAGTTGTAAGGTCCAAAAATTTCACTAGCTTAATCACGATTAATTAATTAAATTATATGATTTAATGCATGTTATTTAGAATACTTAATTGTTATGTGAAATTATGTGATTTATTGTAATGCCTGAAATGTTATGTGATATGCATGATTTTAAAGTTTTCAGGTTGGTATTAAGTTTGAGTCGTAGGGACGAGCCTAGCCTTTGAAAGAGTTAAGAAAATATTTTAAAATAAAGTTGATGGGATGCAATGTATTTTATTTATTGAGAGAGAGTAAAATTTTAAAGGGGCTTTTAATTGTAACTAATGGGCCGTGTTAGGAGCCCATTAGTCACAAAGCGGTTTAAGCGTTCAAAATTTCTTCTCGTTTCTCTCATTTGAACGCTTTCTTTTTCTCTCAAATATCTCTCACTCAAACGCTGCATCAAGGCTAGGATTCTTCAGAGGCTCGAGGCTAGATCGTCATACCGCTCAGGTTAATTCCAATAAATCAATTCAGACAAGTTTTTACTGTTTTGAAACCCATTCAAGAATATAGATATTTTTCAAGGTAAAACCCTAGGTGGTTGATTGATGATCTATGCATGTTTCTTGAAAACTTTATGAGTATGTTATTTGATTGTGATACGTGAAGCATTTCTGATGTGTTCGGTCCATGTTTATTGAGTTTTGAATGATTTGAAGGCAAGAAATCAGATTTTTGGGCAAAATATTTGAATGAAGGTTTCTGATGAAAGATCTTTTGAATTTAATTGTGTTTTGGTGCGTGTTATTTTAAAATTTTCCTAATGATAAATGTTATTTTGATAGAAAAGTGTTCCAAAACATTGTAGGCTTCAGAAAAAGTGCAGAAAAGATCAGATTTTCGGAAAAGAGGCGCGACGGCGCACCCGCACATCTTGAAGCGGCGCGGCCGTTCCTGAGCATCGCATGCCTGCGCATAGGCAGCGCGCCCGCGCTGCTCGTATGTTTGCAGTTCCCACCCCATTTTATGAATTTTTGACTCTACAGCGCGGTAGCGCCGTATGTTCGCAGTTCTCACCCCATTTTACGAGTTTTTGAGTCCTAAAAATCATATTTTCAGTATTTTAATGCATTTTAATCATTTTTAAGAATGTTCATGAAGAAGTTTAAAGATTTCAAGGTTCGGGACGAACGGAATGCCTCACGTAGATCGGTCAAGTTATGTATTGCATGATTATGTGATTTTCTCAGGAAAGCTAATTTCCCATGAAATGTTATGAAGGATTTTAAGCATGTTAGCATCACAAGAAATTTTATGAGCACGATTTCATGATGTTACGAGATTTATGGAAATGACATGATATGATATGATATGATATGATATGATATGATGAATGCTATGTTACATGAAAAATATTTTGATGATTTATGCGTCTTGTGGTGATTATACATGGTATGCACTTCGGGATGAGCTTCGGAGCGGCTATCCAAACACGGCTCACGTGATGGTTATACGGGGTATGCACTTTGGGATGAGCTCCGAAGCGGCTATCCAAAGAATGAAAGTTACGGGCGTAATGCCATGTGCTTGTTGATCAACATGAAATTATGAATGGCACATTATGACGGTTGCCACACTACTCATAATTCATCACCCCAAATATTCTTTATGTTATGGCTACAACAAAGTTATGTTTACTGCATGAAAGCTTAAGTTAATGTTTCTCTTTTAAAGTTCAGAAAGATCCTTTTTTTATGCATTTTCTTGCTGAGTCTTTAGACTCACTATACTTGAATGGTGCAGGTAACGATGATGTTGATGCATTCATTGATGATTATGTGGGCGGACATGAAGAAGAGGCGGGGGTCGGTCCATCGGGCGATGCATGAGTACGAATGCTTTTGAATGAATGTTGTTTAAAACAATTTTTTTTAGTTGATGAGAGGAAAACAAGTTTTACGTTTTAAGTTGATGGCCATGTTTGACAAAGACTTTTAGAAGCTATTTCATTGCTTGTGAACTTTTAATACGTTCATTTTAAATAAAAAGTTGATGCTTTCACAAAGTTTTTATTTTTCCCAAATTTTAAGTATGTAAGTTTGAGTAACGCTTCGATTTTGAAAATTAAGATGTTACACCCGAGCTCTTGTGGTCGAGTCTCGAGCCGATTTGACAAATATGGTGAGGGAGGTTGGCCGAGCTCCCGAGCCGACCTGACAAATATGGTGAGGGATCTTGGCCGAGCTCCCGAGCCGCCCTTAGATTGATCGTGAGAACCTTTGAGCTTATGGTCATCGTTACGTTGAGCTAATTTCCATCTAGGGTATCATCATGCTAGGCTAGCTCTAATACCATGAACGAAATATAATAGTAACCATTAAAAGTTGAGCAACAATCTAAAAAAATTATATTTCTTTCACGTGTCTCTATATTCACCATACAAAATGCTTGAATAATTAGACTAAATTGGCTATGATATGCTACAATTATGGGGTGTGCTATCTTCAAAAAAAATATTTTTTTAATTACTATCACCTGTTGATCATCTTATATATATTCGAAAAATATATATTTTTTAATTACTATCACCTGTTGATCATCTTATATATATTCGAAAAATATATTTTTTTTAATTACTATCACCTGTTGATCATCTTATCTTATATACACATATATACACCAAATGGTCCCTAATTAATAAATCTATCTAATCTAAGTTAAATAAAAGTAAATTTTAAACTTCACCCGATCAAGTCAAATAAAATCAAAATCCATGATTTTCTAATCTATGTTGTCCAAACACATTTTAATTTTTAAGGTATATATTTTTATTGAACTCTGAGCCTAAAAACAAAAAAAATTAAATTCATTCATTTTTTTAACATTAGTTGATATGTATAATCTATCGCAAGGCGACATGTACTATGACTGGGAAACCGATGCTACAACAGTTGCATCGATCGGATTCGGAGTCGTGGCTTCTTTCTTTTTTTTCTTTTTTTTTTTCTTTTTAACTTGGGAATCCTCTGTTTTTATCTTTCGATGAGCTCTGGTTAAATCCCGTATGAACGTAATAGTCCGCAAACTACGATAGTTAGGTAAACCACATTAGACAAACTCTATGTGACAAGCTAATACAAAAAATTATTGGTAGGAAAAAATCGAACTTCTGACCTGTTGGAAATGAGACTTGGACCTAACTCACCTCAAAAGCTAGCTCAAAAGGTGAGTGTTGTCCTTGTCTATATTAAAGGCTCCCAGGAACTCTATCCTACCGATGTGAGACAATATTTTCAACACACTTCCCACACGGAGGAGAAACTTCATCCTACCGATGTGGGACAATATTTTAACACAACCCCCCACACACACAGGGATGAACATCTGGAGCGTGGATATATTAACTGGTGGCCTAACTATAGGCAGCCCAACACACACGGAGGGCCTGTGCTCGAATACCATGTTAAAAATGAGACTTGGACCTAACTCACCTCAAAAGCTAGCTCAAGAGGTGAAGGTTGTCATTGTCTATATTAAGGGCTCCCAGAAACCCTATCCTACCGACTTGAAACAATATTTCAACATGACCTCTGCCAAAAATTCACCTACTCCTCCAACTAAAACAACCGGTCCTTGGGGACAGCCTCCTTGCTTCTTCTTCACACAGATTGTGGTCATGGTGGTACAAGTTGCTTAATGTTGTGGAGGCAGATTTTCATTCATATTTTTCATATTTTCGTGAAAATACTTGGGAACTCTCGCTATAACCAAAAAAATGTCATATCTTTGAGTTCATCTTTAGAGACCAACAACTGTTTTATATCAAACTTATGTCTTTATAAAGGCTACGTATTTTATTTTTCGTTTAAATTTTTTCTAATAAAATTTGTAATTTATTATTATTATTTTAAAAATATAAATTTAGAGATGATTCTTCGGAGAAATTATATGTAATTAGAATAATATATAACGGGGACTTTTTTCCCCTCTTTTTCTTGTTTCCAAATTTATGGTTCTTTTATAATAAAATTTTGGAAATACGTAGCCTGGAGACAATATGGTCATTTTTTGATTTTTTTATGAATTAATTTAATTTTTTTGATTACTTAATATTATGTGGAAATTACATTTTGGTTTTCTGACATAAATTATGCCTTTCATTTTTTTTTTTTTTATCATGTATTGGTTAATTCACTTTTATAGTTCACTAATTTTTTCCCCCAATTTTGGTCAGACATATTTTACCCAAGCGCTAAAGTGACATTGAACATGATAGCAATGTTTGGTCACATATAATCATTTTTAGGTACTACGTCAACATCAATACTCATCATCTGATAAATAGCTGAAATTGAAAAAAAGTGAAAATCGAAATAGTAAACTAAAACAACATGACAAAAACTGAAAAACATGCCAATTGTAGGATTAAAACATAGTTTTCCCATTGAAATTTCATTGTTGGTTTAAAAAATAGTAAAATTGGTCATGCATGTTCCTTCATCGTGATTTAATTTGGTCTTCTTAATAGTTAAACGTCGATTTGTAATAATTCATTTTTGTCATTAATTCAATGGTGACGTGTTTTTAGTGATTGTGATGTGATATTGGATATTATTGTACATATATAGAATTGTCAGTATTGATTTTTCGATTTAAAGACATTTTTTTGATATCTGTACGATATTTGTATGGATTTTTTGCATATCAAAATTTTAGAATTTCACTATCGAAACCGATATAAATATTTTTCACGCTGGTATTTTTGATAAAGTATACCAAAAAATCACCCATATCGATTAGAAGAGAAATATATCATAATTTAACAATATCAAACAAATACAAGAATCGGATGAATAGTCGCTATACGTACTTCGAACAAGTGTATTTTTACTTTGTTGTTCTCAAGATTTTGTATGTGGGTTCTCAATTTGGGAAATTTTTTTTCTAGATAATGTTTCAGAAGCTTTGAATCGAGATTGATAATTTCCATTATGGGAAGGAAAAATTACTGATTTGATAATACTTTAATGTCGTTGGCCCGGAAGAAGAGGGTTTAGTTTGGAAAAGTGGTACACAAGAAATAAATATGTATATAACCCCCTCAAAAAAAATATATGTATATAACCCATTTCAGAAATTTTAGAGTGGAGATTGGAGACAAGCCGGATTTTCAATTTTTTTGTAATGTGGAAACCCGTAGTCGCTACTTTCGGTGCGCACTGAGTAAACTTTCGAACTAATGAAATAACCTGTAAACTACGTTAGTCAGATAAATCACACTAGACAAGCCCTGTGTGAAAGCCTAGTCCAAAAAGGTATTGGAAGGAAGAATCGAACTCCTGACCTCTGGCCAAGAATTCACCAACTTCGCCAACTTGGACACCCCTATAGGAGCTTTCGTGATTTTTTAAAGGAAATATGACTGGCATAGACCAATTGAGAATACTTACTAAATCCAAAAGAAAAAGAAACTATTTTGGAAAAAGATACAAACATGGTATAGCAATTAATTGAATTAACTTTAGAAATTCCATAAAAAAATAAAAATCTTTGCATTCATATTTATTTTCTCATGCAATTCATAGTTCTATCTGATGTGCTCAATCGTATGTTAATCCCTTGTAATTTCGACCATCAATTTACACTAGCACTATTCTCTACTATTTTTTTAGTGAAAAAAAATGTAACGAAAGTTGCTAATCTGATAATAGTAAGGCACAAAAATAAACATTTATTTATAATTTATTTACCCCTCTAAACTTATGTCCTAATTAAGATAAGTATCAGCCACGATTATTGGGAAATTCGATGATTTATAAATTCATTTAATTAAATTAAATTTCTGAGTCATGTCACTTCAAAGATTAAAGATGGCTGGGTCAACCTGTTAGGTGAGAGCATTAAAATCGGATGATGGCGGTTTGATTGTTTGGCTGGTAAAATATATTAAATGCTTTGCATTTATTTCACGCAGAGTAGTTCTATAAAGTGAGTTTCTCTCCCCTCAAATCAAGTATCATAACAAGAAGCAAAGCAGAGCTTCTTAAATAAAGAAAAAAAAAGAAAAAAAAAAGAAAAGATTTTTTTGAGGTTTTTTTGAGTGTTTCTGTTGTGAGAGTTAGAGAAATATTTTCTTGATAATATTCGGGATTGAGATCGTGTGAGAAATATAGTATTTTGTATACACTTGTAATATCTCTTTTGGTAATAAATATTTGCAGCAATTCCATGGACGTAGCCTATATTGGGTGAACCACGTAAAAATATCGTGTTCTTGTTGATTACTTTATTCCGAAATTATTTGGGCATTTATTGTCTGTCGGTCATTGGTTATTATGGGATTTTATTCCATAACAATTGGTATCGAGCCTTGATATAAAATTTCCTAAAATTCTGAGTATGCTCTATGGTTGCAGCTCTGTCTGAACTTCCACATCAGAAAAGATTTTTTGAATTTTTTTAAGGCGAAAATGATGACCGGAAATGATGGATCTGGTCCTGGCATCAACAAGTTTGATGGTTCAGACTTTACGTGCTGGCGCTTACAGATTATAGATTATCTGTATAGCAAAAAGCTACATCAACCTCTATTGGGAAAAAATCTGGAAAAATGGAGGCCGATGAGTGGGAGCTTCTTGACCGACAGGTGTTGGGGGTTAGTCAATTGACCCTAACAAAGAACGTGACACATAATGTGAAGGAGGCAAATACCACGGAGGAGATGATGTCCATCTTATCAGACATGTACGAGAAGCCATCAGTCAATAATAAAGTGCATTTGATGAAAAAGTTATTTAACTTGAAGATGAGCGAAGACGGTTCAATAACAGCACATATCAATGAATTCAACACGATTGTTTCTCAATTAACATCGGTTGAAATAAATTTTGATGATGAGATTCGTGCACTTATTATTTTGGCATCTTTCCCAAATACTTGGGAGCCGATGCGGGCAGCAGTTAGCAATTCTGTTGGCAAAGACAAATTACAATTCAATGATGCCAGAGACTGGATTCTTGCCGAAGAAGTTCGCAGGATGGATTCTGGTGAAAAAGCATCATCGAGTTCTGCTCTTAATCTGGATAACAGAGGCAGGGGCAGGAATGTCGAAAAGAATTCTAACAAATCGCGGAGCAGGTCCAAGTCAAGGAATGGTAAAGACAAAATCTCATTTGAAAAAAAGTTGAAGTGTTGGAGCTGCGGTGAGATTGACCACCTGAAAAGGAACTGCAAAGCAACAAACAACACAAATGTTGTGACTGAGGAGGTACACGATGCTTTAGTACTATCCATGGAAAGCCCCGTTGACTCTTGGGTTATGGATTTTGAATCCTCGTTTCATACCACGGGTAATCGTGATGTATTCGATAATTACATTGCTGACGATTACATGAAAGTTTTTCTAGCTGATGGAAAACCTTTGGAGATTGTTGGTATGGGAAATGTCCAGTTGAAGATGTCAAATGGATCTGTCTGGAAAATCAATAAAGTCAGACATGTACCAAGACTGAGGCGGAATCTGATCTCAGTGGGACAACTCGATGATGAAGGCCATAATGTGACCTTCGGTGATGGTTCTTGGAAAGTGAGCAAAAGAGCCATGATTATTGCTCGAGGATAGAAAACTGGAACCCTCTACATGACTTCTAGTAGCAGAGATACGTTAGCGGCTGTGAATGCTGGAACTAACTCGAGTCTATGGCACTGTAGACTTGGACATATGAGTGAGAAGGGAATGAAGTTGCTGTTATCAAATGGGAAGCTGCCGGAATTAAAGTCCATCGAACACAAGCTATGTGAAATTTGTATACTTGGAAAGCAGAAAAAGGTGAGCTTTTCAAAAGGCGAAAGAAAACCAAAGACATCAAAGTTGGAGCTGGTTCATACTGAAGTATGGGGGCCATCTCCTGTGACATCCCTTGGAGACTCACGATATTATGTCACATTTATCGATGATTCGAGCAGGAAGGTTTGAGTTTATTTTTTGAAAAATAAATCCGATGTTTACGATTTATCGATGATTCGATCAGGAAGGTTTGGGTTTATTTTTTGAAAATTAAATCTGATGTGTACGAAATCTTTAAGAGGTGGAAAGTGATGGTGGAGAATGAGACCAACTTGAAAGTGCAGTGCTTACGGTCTGATAACGGAGGAGAATATGAAGAAGATGAGTTCAAGAAGTATTGTGCGCTGAACGGGATCAAGATGATGAAAACCATTCCCGGTACCCCTCAACAGAATGGTGTAGCTGAGAGGATGAACATGACCCTGAATGAGCGAGCCAGGAGCATGAGATTGCACGCTGGGCTGTTGAAATAATTCTGGGCTGATGCAGTTAACACTGTAGCATATCTGATCAACAGAGGACCTTCAGTACCACTTGGTTACATAATACATGAAGAAGTCTGGAGCTGAAATAAAGTAAACCTTTCTTTCTTGAAAGTGTTCGGATGTTTATCATATGTTCACATTTATTCAGCTAGCAGAACAAAACTTGATTCGAAATCCAAGAAGTGTTTCTTTATTGGTTATGAAGATAATGAGTTTGGTTATCGGTTCTGGGATGACCAAAATCGAAAGATCATTCGGAGCAGAGATGTAATCTTCAATGAGTATGTGATGTATAAGGACAGGTCAAGCATTGGATCTGGTGATAAATGTCCTGAAGTCAAGAAAACGGATGAAGTACCATTGATGGATATTCCTGTGAACGACTTGGAAACAAGTAACCTGAAAGATAAAGAAACTGCTGCTCAAGATGATGACCCGCAAACTCCGGAAATATAACTCAGGAGATCTCTGAGAACAAAAAGACCACCTGATAAATACTCCCGTGCACTTCATTATATTTTGCTGATAGATAAAGGTGAACCGGAGACCTTTGAAGAAGTAATGCAAAATGATTATTCAACCAAGTGGGAGTTATCCATGGAAGATGAGATGGATTCACTGTCATCCAATCGGACGTGGAAGTTGACGGAACTTCCAAAAGGCAAAAAGACATTACACAACAAGTGGGTGTATCGAATCAAAGAAGAAGTTGATGGCAGCAAACGGTACTAGGCGAGACTTGTTGTAAAAGGTTTTGAACAGCGGGAAGGCGTTGATTATACCAAGATTTTCTCTCCAGTGGTGAAGTTGACCACTATCGGAACAGTACTTGGATTGGTGGCGAAGGAAAAATTACATCTGGAGCAGTTAGATGTAAAAACAGCGTTTCTTCATGGTGATCTGGATGAAGAAATTTATATGAAACAACCACAAGGATTTGAAATTCAAAAGAAAGAGAAAATGGTATGCAAACTTCATAAGAGCTTGTACGATTTCAAACAAGCTCAAAGACAGTGGTACAAGAAGTTTGATGGATTCATGAGCAACAATGGTTTTCTGAGGTGCCAAGCCGATCACTGCTGTTATGTGAAAAATTTTGGCGGTTTTTATAACATTTTACTGTTATATGTGGATGATATGTTGATAGCAGGATCTCACATGAAGGAGATTGATAAGCTCAAGAGAGATTTATCAAAAGTATTTGCTATGAAAGATTTGGGGTCTACGAAGCAAATCCTTGAAATGAGGATCTCAAGAGATAGGGTGAATGGAATCTTGAAGCTATCTCAAGAAGTGTACGTGAAAAAGGTTGTTAGCAGATTTAACATGGATGAAGCTAAAGCTGTGAGTACTCCTTTGGATAGTTATTTCAAACTAACCAAAGCCCAATCACCATCAACAGAGCAGGATCATGCTTATATGAAATCAAGGTAAACAACACTCGGAAACAGTGAAGGAGATTCTCAGATATTTGAAAGGTACTATCAGTTCATCTCTGTGCTTCAGAAAGTCAAATTCAAGCTTACAAGGTTTTGTAGATGTCGACATGGGTCGTGACCTAGAAGGCAGGAAGAGTACTATTGGATATGTGTTTACATTGGATGGTACGACAGTAAGCTGGGTGTCCAAGTTGCAAAAAATTGTTGCACTTTCGACTATTGAAGCTGAGTATGTTGTAGTGACAGAAGTTAGCAAGGAGATGATATGGTTGTGATCATTCCTTGAGGAGTTGGGTCAGAAACTTAAAGATAGCACGTAACATTGTGACAGCCAGAATGTTATTCATTTGACAAAGAATCCTGTTTATCATGCTAGGACGAAACATATATAGGTTCGATACCATTTCATCAGATCAGTTCTGGAAGATGGAATCTTGATGCTTGAGAAAATTCATGGAAGTAAAAACCCAGCTGATATGTTCACGAAGAATGTAACCACTGACAAACTGAAGTTGTGTTCAACTTCAGTCGGTCTGCAAGTATGAAAGAGGAAGCATGAGTTGCTGCATTGATTGTGTAAAGCCATGATTGAAATCAAGTCTTCAAGTGAAAGAAATGTTAGGTGAGAGCACTAAATCGGATGATGGCGGGTTGATGGTTTCTGGTTGGTGGCTGGGTAAATATATTAAATGCTTTACATTTATTCCACGCGGAGAGGAGATCTATAAATTGAGCTTCTCTTCCCTCAAATCAAGCATTCCAACAAGAAGCAAAGCAGAGCTTCTTAAACATAGAGAAAAAGAAAGAAAGAAAATATTTTCTTGGGGTTTTCTTGAGTGTTTCTCTTGTGTGAGTTAGAGAAATATTTTCTTGGTAATACTCGGGGTTAGGATCGTGTGAGAAATATAGTGTTTTGTATACACTTGTAATATTTATTCTGGTAATAAATATTTACAACAGCTCCGTGGACGTAGCCTATATTGGGTGAACCACATAAAAATATTGTGTTTTTGTTGATTACTTTATTCCGTAATTATTTGGATATTTATTGTCTATCGATCATCGGTTATTATGGGCTTTTATTCCGTAACACAACCCTGCAAGTCTTCCTGTTTGCAAATTTCTGTCATAATTGGGTTAAACAAAATTTACAAGAATACATCATAATAATAAATTATTTTTGCAAAATTGCAGAAATATTATAACTAAAATATATTTGTTTTGTTGATGTGAGTGACCAGTGAAAATGACTTGGGATCGGACTATATAAACGACAATCATAAATATTAAATATTTTTATTTTGAATAATAAACTTTATTTTTTTTGACCAAAATAAAAAGGTCGATAGACATTTACTCTCAAATTGTGTTTTCGGTTATTTTATATCAAACAACAAAATATTTTCCCCATAACCAATAAAAAGAGAATGAAACTTAAGTTTATAAAACATAAAATTTTAACTTTCCATTAAAAAACATAATCAAGCCTAGCCTACGTCCCTTATGTATATGATAAGAAGAGGGATCGAAACATTGAGACGAGAGAATATAAAAAGTGAAATAAAATTTAAATGTAAATATAAAATATCAATATAATTTATAAAATAGAAAAAATATTAAAATAATGAATCCCTTAAATAATAATAATAAAAAAAAACATGAAGGTTTGCTTTTGAGTCGTGCTCACTTTCGTCAACTGCTCAACTTGGGGGAAGACAGGTTGTGAGAAATAATTTCCCACTTGTAAATTAGTATTGGGTCCTTCGAGTTAAATCTCTTGGGTCCGTTTGACGCGATACATGAGTTGAATGTGGATGAGACATAAATTTTATTCATCACATATTTCTTTTATTTTTGTTAATTCAATGATATTTCATGGTTCGGTATGACATTAGATGTAGTCTTGATGACAAATATATCTGAACTCATGGTATTAGTGGAGAATTTGTGTCATATAAGTGAAATTGTGTGACAATGATAATTAAGAGAATAACCATAATAATGCTACAAAATCAAAAACATACAAAATAATATATTATTTATATCTATGTCTTACTTATTGAAATAAGTATTTTATTCCTAAAAAAATCCTCAAGCCTAAAAGATTTTATTTAATATCTTTTGCCTTTCTTGGACATGAAGTAACTTAGAGATAACATGTTTAAAGTTATTTTATTATTTAAGTTGATTGAGATATTATTGAGTTTATTATAATCATATCTAATTGTTTTATTTTCTCAATCTTTGTAGATTTGATTTGATCAAATCTAGAAGAATCCTACGCATGCAAGGAAACTAAGATTAGAAAGATTCTTACCTATATATTGAGATAGACGTGCACAAGAAAATAGACGAAGAGAGGACGACCAACGAAATATTTCTGTGAGAACTTTTGTGCGTGTAACGTAAAAGAATTCTAAAGATTCTTTGAAGCTCGATCTCGTCGTGGTTTGTCTTGATGCCTTGAAGAACACTTGAAGATCGTAGATCGAAGAGTGCCGTTCCATCGAGTTTTTGGCATCAATAATTTTTCTCCTTGTTACGTTATGTTTATTCTATTTCGTATAGAATTTTAGGAGATGCTTTTATGGTTTATTTTCTCACATGTTTTGAGAAAATTGATTTTACAATGATTCACTAGTTTTAGAGTTTGTAAACTCTTTGATTGTTTTCTAGTGAAAGTTTTGCCCTGAGGCGCTGCAAGAGAATTTTATACTCTTTTGCTTAAAAATCTGAGTCTATTTATTTGGTTGCTTGTTTATTTTATTCACGCTTTAATTATTTCCGCTGCATATTACTCAAAATGTTATTGAAGGTGTTGTCAACACCTTATTACAACACCTAAATTTGTTTATGTGCAACTCCTATTCTCTTACACTTATGTACATCTCACCCATCATACCAAACGATATCTTGAACTATAGACATCACGACAGGGGCGGATGGAGGTACAGCCCAGGCCTGCTTTGGCCCATGTAGATATGTATCTTGTTTTTTAAACCAAATTTTTTTATGTCTTTAGCCCAAATTGATTATAGTCCAGCCCATTTTGATTTATTATTTTTTATATATTATATAAATTTTATAAATACATTGATATTTCAAAAAATTTAGACACCCCTTACTTTATTTTTGGCTCCGCCCCTGCATCACGACATGTTTATGTGAATATTTTGTCATTAAAAAAATTATGAGATATTCGCATGAACGTGTCATGAGCTTTTGTAATGAGTCTCGAGCTTTTTAATATGTCGTTTATAATATTTAGGAAAAATTGCTTTTTTGGTCCGGTATGTTTGTCACTTTGCGATTTCGGTCCTCTATATTTCCGATTTCAGTTTTAGTCCGCTATCTTTATTTTTTGGAAATTTTAGTCATTTTTCTTATGTGGCGCTGATGTGGCACCGATGCAGTGCTGATGTAGAGCTGACGTGTATAGTGGCACGTAAGCATTTTCGAAGAAAAATGACTGAAATTACCAAAAATCAAAACATGCAGGACTAAAACTGAAATATGAAAATATAGAGGACTGAAATCGCAAAGTGACAAACATACATGACCAATATTGCAGTTTTCTCTAATATTTAATGAGACTCAAGTTTGACTCGTTAAGAGGGATTATTGAGCAAACCAAGAAAATTACTGAGCGCAAGTTTTATTTTATTGAAGATTTTTAAAGATTGAAATAGAAATGTTTTCATGCATCTCTATAAATTAATTCTAAAAACGGATAGAAAAAGTAAAAATTTTCATAAATAACCAATTTAATTGAAAACTTCACAAATATATATATATATATATATAGCTTAAAAGTATATTAGATTAATAATAAAAAGTAGTAAAGTGAATAATACTACGACAAAATTTTTTATTGGTGTCCGATTCAAATATTTGATAATTGTTGTATATTTGATGTAGGTTCAAAAGTTGCATTGATTTGAGACATCAGTTGGAATTTCATATGTTTTCCTAATAACCTTCGAAAATTCATATTTATAGTTTAGTAATTTTCGAATTACTACGTAGTATGATTTGAATTTTTTAATGTTCGATGCCTTCAAATCGTTAACTAATTAAAATTAATGGGTCGAATTCTAGATATAAATTACAAAGTTTGGAAATTCTAGGACTAGTGGTCGCTCAAATAATAATAATATATTTATAACACTCCCCCTTAGATCATTATTTGCACAAGCAATCGATTCTTCAAAATCTCCATTTGGCAAGATGTATGTCTGAGAACTTCATCGGGACTCAAGTGTTGCCTTATTAAAACATTGACAGTAAAACCCCGTGGGAAAAATCTGAACGAAGGAAAAAGAGTACAACAACATATATTTTCTTTGGATATCTTTCCGACGATGGATGCGCCTCGTTAAGACCTTATCAGGAAAAACCCAGTGGAACAAAATCCTAATGAAGGAAAAAGAGTACGACATCTCTTGATACTTGTTAATTGCTTCATTAAAAACCTTGTTATGAAAAACCACGTGGAAAAAATCATAGACAAGGGAAAAAGAGTACAACTTTAATTGCTCCCCCTCTTGCAAACATTACTTGAAATTATTAACTCTGAATATTTCAATCTTATGCATTGATTTGCCAAAAATTGATTCAGATGCTGATTTTGCCATATATATGGTACTTCAAGACCAAATATCTTTTCTTCTTCTTCTTCAAGTTGGCGAAAACAATATTTTGAGCATCGAATACTTCGAGGATGATTCTATATGTATCACCATCAAATCAGTGCATCCACGATAAGTGCAAATATTTTCTCAATCCGCTTGAAATACTTTGAGAAACTTTGCTAATATTTGCTCATATTGCCACATATCATTGTTATTGAAAGTTCAACAAGTTGTAGTTCAAAATAATCATCATTTTGCGTAATAGCAAAACACACGAATGATTATATCATTTCGATCCCAAATAATTTGTGAAATCTCATATTTTGATATATTTGTTATTCTTCATGAATAACATAATCCAAATTGGATTCATTGAAATAATTGGTCGTTCACGCTTCTAGCGTCCTTTTTCATTTACTTGCAAGCAATATAAAATATGGTCCTACAGGACGTCGATTTATTTCATAACGACCAGCCTCCATTGTTCTTTTCACATTGAGATGTTCACTCATTTTCTTTAAAAAGGTTCTTCGTCACTAAAGACGATTTAAATTATTCAACTTGAACATAAATGAAGCTAAACGATCTTATACACAAGATCAAATAATGTATGAACATCATGTTCACTTTATATTTCATTGGGATCGATCTCAAATATTCTTGTAGCTTCCATTTTCTCCCCCTCAATGTTGGAAACATTGTTTTACAAGAATAATAAATGAGAATTTCGCGTCATAAAATCTCATTTTTCAAGATAACTGATCATAAGATTCAATTTATTTCCAACATATTTACAATCTCTTCAAGAGATTTATTGTAGTGCATTTCTCGCACAAACATTAACTTTCAGTACATGAGAATTTGGCATAATATTTATAATATATCTTTCAGATATCCCCAAATATGACGCATTTATTTTCATGGTTTAATAGTTGATTGGAGGTAAAATAAATCAACTAAACCAACATATTTATAATCAATAAAATTGATATGCATATCCTCTTTTTTTATCAAGCTTGTTTGGATTATATATTCTGGAAGTTTTTCTCAATACGTATTTTCGCAAACATCATGTTGCGCTTCGTGGGCCCACATTATTTATTCATTCCAGATAATATGGGGATTCTCTACCAATTTGAGATTTTATGACAGTGATATCAATTTCGATAAGCCAATAATAATTCATAAAATTTTCTGGATCTTTGATTAAAAAATATTCATATTAATCGATCCATAAACTTTTAGCTTATTCATTAACATCTTTGTGCACTATCAATAGTTTTTCAACTATTTATGTAATTTGAATGCTCAATTCAATCAATTATGCCAAACTCTGAAAGTATTTGTATCAATGATACTTTTGGAGCTTTCTAGCTCTTCTAGAAATATTGATTTGTAATATACTATTTAAACCAAATCAATATCTACTAGATTCAAAAATACACATACGTCAATATAGTGTATCATTATTTATAATATCAAGCACATCATCCTTTTCATCGTCAATCAAACGATCTTCAAGATCTTTCATAAATATATATCATCATACGATGAATAATTTTGGATAGACATCAACGGTCTCCAAAAAAATTATATCTTGCTTGATAAATATCAATAAATTCCTTTTACGTACTTCAAGTACGACATCATTTAAATAGTGATATGAGATAACGATGTACATTTAGTACAATACTTGATAATGACGTATATCTCAATATTTTGTGCCGAATTTATAATTCATGTCTCGCTTTATATGAGATGACATATTTTTCCTTGAAGAATTAAACTACAGTGTATCAACTGTGTTCATTGGCACTGTCACATTCACTTAAAAGAATGGACCACATTAATCAGACAACTTTCATAATTGTATTTCCTTGAACAAAATACTATAAATAAGATATTATAATAAAAGAATTAAAATTGAAAAAACGAACGTTTTTCAAATACATGTATGCATCAAGTAGATCTTTTACCTTCAACAGTAACATTCGATCTATCACAAATATCATTTCACATTAAATTTGTATTCTTTTTCAAATTCTTGTACGCACCAAGTAGATCTTTTACCTTCAATAATGGCATTCAATCTATCACGAATGTCATTTTACATTAAATTCATGTTCCTACATGTAAGATAATAACATGTGATAAAAATACTATATCATTTATTTAAAAAATGATAGATAAATCAAACAATTGAAAAAATTCAAAATTTATATCCACAATAAAAATTGATGAATTTAAAATCCATAATCAAATTTTATTAAATAAATTAAAGATTTAACAACCTAATATATCCTTAAAATATAAAAATTCGCAAATCAGAAAATTTACCACCAAATTGCATAATCAATATCTCATGCAATATATTGACTAATAGAATAGATTCACAAAATTTGTAGTTCTTATTTTATATCATCAAAATAATTTATGTGAATCAAAACACAACACATGCTAGAGTTTTCCACAATTTAGTTTAAACAAATACAAAATTAATTTACCAAAAATAAATTAGTTCAATAAATAAATAAAATGACTTGAAGTTAGTCATAAATCAACCCATTGACATCATCATGCATAGGCTACCATCAATCCATCATCGTCGTTGCCCAATATAGATGATGGTCCAAAACATTGGGTTTAACATTTATTTTTGTTTTTCGATTGATAGTGTTGCAATCTTACTACCGCACATTCATAATTGTCAATCAATAAATAGCCTATGCAGTTCATCATTGAACATCAAGTCGCTATTCATAAAAATAGTGACAAATAATATATCATGCTTCTTATAGAGCATTAAGAACAAATATATAATTTGAATCGATATCAAGTCAATATCTTTTGATATATATCTCACATATATCTTTAATAATATTTTCTTATGGATATTGAAAATTTTAGATCATATATAGAAATTCATTGAGAAATTGTACTAAAATTTTCAATTCATAAGATCCTCAACAACCAAAAGGGCATTAAATTATATTCTTCGAGAATATTTCCAAATCTTGGATCTTATATTAATATTCTTCACGAATATTATCAAATCTTGAATCTTTTTATCAATATTTCAATATTGATATATGTTGACATGAGATCTATTTCTTCAATGATATTTGTAGATATTTGATATCATATCAGATATCAATCATGATTTCTTCACTTTCTCAATATACGAAATCATATATCACATATCTATCATGAATCTATTCAGATTCTCAATATATTATATTATAACTAGAAATATCTTTAGATTCTCAATATATTTGATCTTATACAAGATCTTAATCTTGAATATCTCAATATTCAATATATTATATCATGAATTCATGAATATCTTTCGATATATCAAAATTGTAATCATGAATCTCTCAAAATTCTCAATATATTATATCATGATCATGAATTTCTTCAAATTCTCAATATAAAATCATGTTGTGTTACTTTATAGCCATCAACATATTCATGATATTTCATGGGCACCAATATATCAATTGTTTTCATTGTGCTACTTCTAGAGCACCAATGAATATATCTTTGTGCTGCTTCTAGAGCACCGATGAATATCTCTAATAAATTTGAGTATTGACAACGCGTTGTGCTATTCCAATAGCATCAATAAAACGAGAATTATTTTCATTCTCAGTTGGTTATAACATCGTGCTGATAACGTGTTATAAATCATATTAGAAATAGAGAGATGAGTAGAGAGAATTCATGAGAAAAGAGAGAATTCATATGAGTCAATACTCAGGTGCAAATTTCATTGAACTCAATCACCCCTATTTATAGGAAAAGATTACAAGATACAAATCTGTACAAATATTATCTTTACATATTTATCTTGATCACATATCTTTAATAAGATAATCATCTATAATAATAATATATTTATAACAATTATTTATTTATCGAGGCTTGCCAGCTCTATCATATTTTTAGCTTGTATATGTTGTGATTGTGCCTAGTCGGCACACGTTAATATATGTGATGTTGTTGAGAAAAGTGTTGGATTATGGTTGAGTAATTTAATTATTTACGTATGTCATATTTACTAGGAGTTCATGTCAAAATTTTTTAGGACACAGTGAAAACATTTAACTTACTTTTCACTATTTATTACATGGTATTTATTACATAATTTTTTCATGTGTATTTGTATTCATACTCATCATATATGAATATATTATTTTTTTATATAAAATTTTTAATCACCTGCATTACCCTCTCAAATAACTAAAACTGTGATTGTACTAGTATTAAATAATATATTGATATATACCAACGTTGATTCGAGCTTCGATCATGCTCCTCCCACACATTCGGATCTTCGCTTAGAGATTTGGCCTGAATATGGAGAGTAAGTTTACATTATTTAATTCATTATGAACAATTATTACAAATAGACACATCTTCTATAAATTAACTTTAATATCCGAAAAATCCATAAATCAATTCATGATTTATTAAAATAATTTCAAAGTTATTTCAATTGATTATTATGATTTAAACGATATTCTTAATTAAATGATTTTATGTATTGTGTAAATCATTTAAAAGTGAATAATTCATGTTTTAAAAAAATATATTTATTTATTGTGTTAATGATTTTAATGGTGTTATACACTTCATTTATGAAGTGTAGATTAATGATTTAAATTATTTGATGTTAGGTATGTGCCTAATATATATATATTTGCCTTACAAGATAATTAAATGTTTTCATGATTGAGTTAATCTTGGACTGTGAAAACGAGACTAGCCTACACACGAGATCGTAGGAATTAATTTTACGAGTATTTTGAGTATAATATTGCTATGGTTTTATTTCAATCATCGGAAGGAGAAAATCTTTTTAGTCGAGTTTGAGGTGTTGAACAGACTAAGTTGATGTAGCCTTCCTATCCACCGCCCCTTATCACTATCTACTCCCTACACCACCCTTGATAACCATGTTCCCCCTAATCAATTCTTGCCCCCCAATTATTCCCCTATGCATGTTCTTTCCCTTTCCCTTTTCTTATTTCTTGCACTTGTTATTCTTCTTCTTCTTGTTTGTTGATGTTGTTTTGCCATCGCCTTCTCTCCCCTTATTTGTTCCATTGGCTTCCCAAGTTCTAGGTGAAGTTTACCTTCTAAAATTCATCTCATGTCAAGTTAGCTCGTTGCCGAGGTTACGGATCATCTCAACCTCCAAATCATTAATTCAAGCTCGCCTCCCTCTGCGCAGCTGTTGTATTTTGTTCATAACTTCTTCATCCGGTGGCGAAACTTCAATCCTTTTCAAGAGTTATCTTCCTTACATCCATACCTTCGATTTGAACTATAAATCGTTATTTTTGATGGACATTTCGCCTAGATCGAAGCCTTCTTGTAAGCTGTTTCTACACTTATTTTCTGCTGCATTTCTTCCTTGATTTTGTCTTCGGTTTTTGGTGTTTCCTCACCATGTAAATGTATTATTTTGAGCCTAGGAATACCTGAACAAATCCTTTCATATCAGCTAATTTCAGCCTCACTTTGAGCATGTCTCGATTCCGTTTGGGTATGGCTAGACCTCTACCAAGGTCCAAGTTAATCTTGTTCTTCAAAGATCCAAGGCAAGTATTTTAAAGTATTTTTAAACCATCATTCAAGAATATAAATATTTTGATACGAAAAAGTTTATGTTTATGTGATCATTTCAAGGATTTTATGAGTTTGAAGAGCATGGTTTATGTTTGTTTGAAATTGTGAAGCGTAAGTCGTTCTTGACGTTTTATTGAGTATGATTGAGAGTTTAATGATTCTTTTAAATTTTGAAGAGTTCTTGTAACTTTGATGAAAGTTATTTCAAGTATTGTAGTGTGAATAGAATGATTTTTATGATTTATAATTATTGGAGTTAACTTTTAAGTTAAAACTTTGAAATAAGACATGTGTTCCGTAGCACCGGATTAGCGGCACTTGTTATAATTTTGATGATCACGACTAGTATACTAATCCAAATTCCATGAGGCTAATTTTATTTGAAATCTAACTTATTTATCTACAACTTTCATGTTTTGAGTTTTGTTCAAATCATTTTGGAAGTTTAACTAAAATCGCCCCAAAGTGCATCGATTGTTCTGAATTTCCTGCACTGACCAATCTTGGACGAATGCCCATAACCTTTGATTGAAAACTCCAATTTGAGTGAAACAAACGGAATTTGAAGGCCCAGATCAAGGGCTCAACTTTCATGTTTACAACGTTTCCTAATTCCGTCGGCAAAATAGAGTTTGAGCGCGTGCAATTAGCCCTATCTGCGCAAGGCATGCACGCCCATGCCTGAGAAGTGGCGCGGCCGCGCATGACCTTTGAAATTCATGATTTGTTTATGTTATTTTATGGTCCTAAATTCATGGTTATCTTTTAAGACTTATAAAATATATTTAAGAGTTTTTATGCAAAAAATTACAAGTTTTACGCCTAGAACTAAAAGAACGACTTATGTGGATCGATTACGTTATGTGATGCATGTACATGTCTAAATTTCATTCATGAGACCTATGTTCAATATGAAAGTATGATTTTTATCATCGATGACATGCATGAAGTTATCGAGTACAGTTTTATGTTCATGAAATGAAAGTTATGACGGATTTACGATGAAACAATGATGCTTCATAATGAATGAAATGAAATGATGAATGATAAGTTATGATGAAATGAAAGATGATGAAGCATGAATGAATGATGTTAAGATGAAGCATGATATTATATGTTGATGCACGAAAATATTTTGATGTATTACGTGTCTTTGTGGTGGCAAACACGGGATTGGTGCTCCGGTTTGGGCTCCGGAGAGGGCCTTTAAAAAATGGCTCACGAAATGGATATGTACACGGGACTGGTGCTCTGGGATTTGCTCCGGAGAGGTCCTTTCCAGAGAACGAATGTAATGAGGCTTAGTGCCATATGATTTTTGATCAACAAGAAAGAAAGATGAATGTGCCCCTTATGATGGTTGCCACAATTTCACATAATTCATCACCCCAAAATGATAAGTTTTTATGTTGTGTTCATGGTTTATGTTGACGGTTTGATGTTTGTCCAAGTTGCATGATTTTCATTATATGTTAGTGCAAATGTTTATTTAAGAATGAAATGATAAAGTTTTGAAGAAATGCATGAAGTATACTTTCAAGGTTTAAAGTTAAGTAAGTTGATGTCTATGTTTAAGTTACTTGCATATTTTAAGAGTTTTGAAGTTCATGTTCAAGATTTTAAGTTTAAAGTTTCATGATTTTTACGTTAAAATTCTTCAAATTCAAGGTATCATGTTATGTATGTTCAAGTCATTTTATGTTTAAAGTATTTTGAAGCTATTACGTTATCAATATGCATGTTTTAATCTTGCTGAGTTATTAGACTCACTACACTTGAATGGTGCAGTTGGATTAGCAGATTCGACTTAAAAGCTTTGGTAGCACGGCTGAAGAGTCCAAGAGTCAAAGACATTGCATGACACGACAGTTCAAAAACTATGATGTTTTTAAATAAAAATATTTTCATATGTGTATTTTGATTATATCTTTAAATTATTCTACGCACGGTCTTTAAAGATTCAGATTTTAGTATTTTCATTGTCTGTATTTTAAAAGGTTGAGTTTTGAGGATTTCAAATATTTAATCTTTTAATGTTTATTTCATTTTGATATTGTTATGTGGGTTCTTCGATTATTTTCAAATGTAATATTTGTACGTAGTTAATTATTTGAATTTACATCTCCCTATCCTCTTTTAATATTAGTAGTAGGTTTTGACGTGCCGTATTTGAGATGGTCTTTGTTTTAGGGTTGCATCGGTGTTTCTTAGACTTCGTGAACGTTGAGTTACGAGTTTTATCGTTAAATATTTAGGTTTTAAATTCTTTTGGAATTTTTGTGATGCACTTCCTGCATGGTTTTAAGTTTAGAAAAAATTTTCCATCCTTTTTCTGCAACTATTTTCATTAAATATTTGAAAAATACGGGACGTCACATTAACTATTATGAAATTATACTTAATTTTTTTCTGAAAAAAAAACGGTGTTGCTGCATTCATTAAGAAACAATTCGAGCACCAAATATGTGAATCTAGCCATTCGTAGAGGTACATTAGCAACGACCATCGTACGTGGTATTGGGAGCAGTTTATGATACGGTATTTCTCCACGTATATACGTACTTTTTTATCTCATATTTTATTGTTTGTTATTTTTCATGGTTAAGGTGTTTCTTATCTTTTTTAAGTAACGCAGGTGCATTACAGATAGGATGAGTTTTACGAGGCACAAATACTAGCACATTTGGTACACCAAATGTGCTAGTATCTATCGCCGCACATTGCATGAATGGCGTACTCATGGAAATGTGCCGGAGATGATTGATCCGGATGTTTGAGGAACATTGCTCGTACATTGGAAAATTGATAAGTGGAAGACCTCTGAACTGAGGTACAAAGAGAATAGGCATAGCGAGCCTACTGGACCTGGGACTGGTACGATCAAACATGTTGGGGGATCAAAACCCTATGTCGTGCACACTGCAAATCTGGTAAATATGTATATCAATAAGTAATATAAAAAAAATTCATTTGAAATATTCTCATTCCATGTACATATAACGTATTTATGTATGCATACGTACAATGCAGCATTAGGTACTTAACAGACAACCCATTAGTTGAGAGATATTTCTGAAGACGCACAGACGACCAAACGGGATATTTTTTTATGAGAGATCCAGATTGATAAATGCATGACATTGTTTTCATTTATCTTAAAGTTCTATTAATTTTTTTAAAATCTTTATCTTTAAATTTGATGACAAATTTTTTTTAACATTGCAACTGTTAGTGAAATAGGAAGAGATGGAACATCGCATGGAGGAGCGGTTTGCACTTATGCAGAGTGGAGATTTTCCTAATCATCCGACCGTTGAAAAAAATTAATGTCATGTTTATGGTTGTCATCGGTGGTGTAAATCGTCGATGGGTTTATGGTATCGGATCTGTTGCACAAACCATATATCCGAATTAGATGATTCATCGCCCTCGCGGTTCTACTCAGATCAAGTCATCACTTGTGGAATAGGATGAGGCAATTCGTGTCGCCAGAGACGAGGCACAGGCAGCAAAGGTATAGACTGATATCGTTAGAATGTAGTCGCAGAATATTGCAGCTGTGCTGCAAGATGCCAACGACCAACATCAAGTGGTCGAAGCGAGGTCGCAGGGCCGTATTTCAAAGTTTGAGCGAATGATGATCAGTTCCTTTGCGTCTGAGATGTAGAAGGGTAAGAAGGCCACCTAGGACACATGCGCACATCAACTGATCAAAGCAAAGACAAGAACACATATATTGAGGAATGCACATATGACCGTGATGACGATGGTGGCGGCGACGTTAATGACGATGATGAGACATTGGCACTTGATTTCTCACAATTTTTGTCGCAGTACTTGTGGAAGATGAATAAAATTGTGTGTATTATAAATTTGATTGTTATTACTCTGATTTTTTGCATAAATTTTGTGTATTTTAATTAGTATTTTAGTATTAATAAAATAGTGTAGAGTATTTTTTTTAATTACAAAAATTGAAATTTAAATAAAAAATTTAAAATAAATAAATAATAGATAATATTCTAAGAATATTTTTTTTAGTGTAAAATTTAGAGTTAATGTGTTGAAAATTAATTTTTAATTTGGTGAAGGAATTATATTGTTTTAAAAATATTAGTGTAACACCAAGACATCTTCTTAAAAAAAAACACCAAGATAGCATAATGTGTTTGAGATGACATAAAACACATATACTAGAAGAATTACTCATATATATATTATTTTATCTTTTTCCCTTTCTCTTCCTTTTGCTAGTGGTAACTTTTTTTCTATAAATTTTTTTATCTTCAACAGTTTGCTCAAGTTTTTTACCTTCTTTAATTTGTACTCTATTATTTGTCACTAAATTTTCTACAAAGCTCTTGGAAAGAAGAATCAAGAACTTTCTAGGTGAGCGAATTACTTTTTTCTTTTCATGTTTAGATATATTGTTTTTGAGGGTTGATTAGTGGAATTTTGTTGTTTTGTGGTTGATTAAATTATCTAGTTTTTTGTGATGATATGAAACCCAAATCTTCTTTAATGTGTTGTTCAATATTTGCAAAAATGCTTCCAAGGCTCTAGTGGAAGTAATGGTTTTATTTATTATTTATTTGGCAGTCTCTAATCATGGTGCACAAAATTTTTCAATAACATCTGTCACCGACTCTCCTATGTTGCAGTATGATGGACGAGGTTCTATTTCTGCTTGGTTTCCATCAAGCCTACAATCTTCAGCCACCAACTCTTCTGCTCGTGGATGCCCATTCTCAGGTCTACAATATTTTTTGAAAATTTTAATCTATAGTATTTTGAGATGGAGATGCGTAATTAGTTTATTTTTTATCAGTTAGATAAATATATGCTATCTTTTATGCACAATCTATTTCTTTCTCGTCGGAAGCTCGCTAGTCACCGTCGCATTAGGTCCACAAAATAGTCAACATAGCTATTTTTTTTTTCAAAAGTACAAGGCAATAGCTTCTCTCCTTTGCGATGTTAATTAAAAAAATAAGACAACATGAAAAAAGTAGAGAGCAAATCCATTTTTCATATTTCTTTGTTATGTAGTATTGTTGTGTACCTTAATCTTGTTAAGTGTGGATTCAAAACCATTTAGCCATTGCTTTGAAGTCTGATTAGAATTGTGCTTATGATATTTGAATATTCTGAAACAATTTTTACTTTTTAGCTCATTTCAGCCGTGTTTGGAAATATTCCGGCGAGCTACCACCGCCAACCGTCATCAATATCTACCAGTTCAGATCGAGCTTGTTCTAGTTTTGTTCTTGAATGTTTTTAGGTTTGTTCTAGCTTGGTTGCTGCCCATTTTTGTGAGGTATTGTAGAATACCCGGAAATGAGTATCAAACGCTTTGAATTTAATTCATTTTCAACTCATTTATGATACTATATTGATGTATTAATGTCGTTTATGTTGTAGGTTATATCGTCAGTTGAGTTCAAGGTATATTTCGACGATATTATAATTTCAAGTTTAAGGTACATCCTTACCTTTCAAGTTTTGTCTTAACCTTTATATTTCAGAAAGCTTAACCTGTACATTTATTTTTTTAGACTGACTCTGGTCTCCAGCCCTATATCGAAGTTCCTAAACTTTTGCATCCATTTGAATTATGATAGAGCATCAGCAACTCTCTTATCCGGCAGGTGATAAGGTTTTCGTGTTCTATATCATTCGACTTGAAGCACATTGCATGTTTTTTGCATTATGTATTTTTGGATACTAAAGTTGGATGTACAATTTAATTCTATTGTATTCTAATTGAAGCTAGAATGTAGTAGTTGTTTTCTTCTTGATGTTGTCGCGTTTTGGAATTTTTAGGATGATTTTATTTTAATACATTTTAGTGAATGATATTGGAGCTTATTTTGTCTTGTTTTTTTGGTCTAGTTATCATGATCATTTACCTTCCATATTGAGATTAATTGTGGTGGATCTATTTAATTCAATTGTGAATATATTTAGTATGGTTTCATGTTCTTAGTTAAGAATCAATTTTTTTTTTTTACTTTTCCTGATATTTATTTGGATTTGGACTTGGTTTGTTTATTTGGATTTTAGAATTTCTCGTATCATTTTATCTGGAAATTTTGAATAGGCTTTAGTGTTTGTTGTGGGATTAGTTTTATTTTTTCTGTTTGATTTTATGTGTTTTGAAAGATATTTTTATCTTTGATACACATTTTCATTATTTTTTATGTATTTGATCTTTCGTGGAAAATCTAAATTAGCCATAATTTTTTAGTAAAAACCGTGGTTAAATTAGTCACGGTTTTAGCCACGCTTTTTTCATTCCGTGGCTAACTTAGCCACGATTTTATTCCAAACCATGGTTAAAATAGCCACGGTTTTATGCAAAGCTGTTGCAAATTTAGCCACAGTTTTATGCAAACCGTGGCAAACGTAGCCACGGTTTTCTATAAAACCGTTGCTAAATTAGCCACGGTTTTATAAAAAACCGTGGCTAACTTTAGCAACGGTGGTTTTAACCACGGTTTCAAAAACCTTGGCTAAAACCGTGGTTAAATAAGTTTAGCCACGGTTTTTACCACGATTTTGGCCGTGGCTAAAACACAAATTTTTTTTAGTGGAATAGTAACTGATTTGGTGAGATTTTGATAAAATAAATTTTTGTATTAATGTTTTTGTATCGTAATTTGTAAAATATGGGATACAAATTTCGTTGTATCTGTATCTGTATCATCACTCTCTAATATATATTGAGAGTGTGCGTCTATATGAAGTCTGGGTACACTAAACGATCCACGCTTGAGAATACTTATTTTTAAAAAAGAGGCATGATAGACCAATTAATGAATATTAAAATTTTCTTATGGAATCTTTCAAAGAGAGGAATAGGAAATGTAAATGAAGCAACTTTTGAATTGCAATAAAAAAAAATTCCTTGCATTCTTATTTATGTTCTCATCAGTTCTGATTTTTTTTTTTTTGCCTCATAGTTCTATCTGCTTTTCTCAATCGCATGTTATTCCCTTGTCATTTTGACCATCAATTTTCATGAACACTATACTCTTACGATTTTTTTAGTGAAAAAAAGTAACGAAAGTTTCTAACCTGATAGTAAGGCACAAAAATCTTGCAAGAACAAACATTTATTTATAATTTAGGTACCGTTTAGTTCGAATGATAAGATAAATAATACATAAATAAGTAATATAATAAAATATAAAATAAATAAAAAATTGATGGCTATTATAGTTTTGATTTGATTGATAGATTAGTTTATTTGAATTGATTGATTAAAAATAAATGAAATATAAATAATATTATTTATAAAGGTAACATAATAATTTAAATTCAATAATTTGATTAATACAAAATTAATAATTATTAAATAAATAAATAACATAATAAAAAGAATGCGAAATTGTATAAAATAAATTATACCTACACTAATAATAATTGGTACCCAAACGGTGAGTGTAGTGTGATAAGTATTGGACATGATTATTGGGAAATTCGATTATTTATAAATTCATTTAGTTAAATTTAAATTGAGAATTCATTAAATTTCTGAGTCATGTCACCTCAAAGATTAAAGATTATGATTATGAAGTCTGGGTCAACGCCGAAAGTCTTCTTATAGATGCAATTTTCTGTCATAGCGTGTTGCAATATTAAAAAAAAATTTCAAGAATACATCATATATAATAATATATTATTTTTGCAAATTGAAGATTGATAATTATCGTTTATATAGTCCGATCCCAAGTCATTTCCACTCACTCACCGTATCCAACAAAACAAATATATTTTAGTTAGAATTTTTGTGCAATTTGCAAAAATAATATATTATTATGATGCATTGTTGTAAATTTTGTTTGAATATTGCAACACGCTATGACAAAAAATTGCAACTAGGAAGATTTTTGAATCAATCAAGATAAAAAGGATATAGACATCTCAAATTGTAATTTCCGTTAATTTATATCAAACAACAAAATATTTTCCCCATAAATCAATAAAAAGAGAATGGAATTTATTTTCTAATATATAGAGAGTGAAAATATAGATGCATGAGATCAGTTTCTATCTTTAAAGATCTCAAATAAAAATCATATATATATATACACTATATTATAAAATAGTTTATTATATATGTATGAGATTATTAATAAAACAAGAGTAGTGAATAGTAACTGATTTTGTGAGATTTTGATAAAATAAATTCTTGTATTAATTTTTTGTATCTCAATATATATTGAGAGTTTGCGTCTCTGGGTATACAGTATACTAATGGAAAGAGGGAAACGATCCACGCTTGTTTACATAATCATCATATTGTTGGGGTTAATTGCATTAGCCTTCTCCATTGGTGCCGTACAACGTCGCAAGCGTCACCATGTAATATTCTTTATTCCTTTGATCATCTAAACACTCGTTTTAATTTTAATTTAGTTTATTTCTTTGATTTACCATAAATATCTGTGCTTAATTATTTTAAGATTGATATTCAGTGAAATTTTTTTGGGTTACCATTAATTTATGATTTGTTGATACATATGGCATGGAATTCAGCCGAAAATATATTTTAGGAACCACTATGACTGCGAAACCGATGCTGCATCGACCGGATTCGGAATCTTGGCGTTCTTGCTTCTTTTCTTCACACAGATTATGGTTATGGTTGTCACAACTTGCGTATGTGGTGGAGGCCAATCAGTAAGCACTGGAGGATGCTGCGTTTGCTCCACTATACTTCTCGTATTTTCGTGGTGAGTGATGATGATATATAATTTTTGTGAAGAATCCGATCGAAAATATATCATAACTTTGAGTTCTTCATCGATCTTTAGATATGTACCAACAACTGTTTTCATATCAAACTAGCTGTTAGGTAATAAACGAGGTGTCCATCCCAAAAGAGATGTCTATTGGGTGGGGTTGACTCATGAGTTTATAACTAACTTTTTATTAGTTTAATATTTCAATGTGGGATATTCATAACATTGCCGACCCCTTGAGAAGGGGACGTCCGCGGCGGCCTACTCTAAGGCGTACTCTAAGCAGCTTTCACTCACCTTTCAGTATTCAGTGCATGATCCGGCCTATAATCTGTTAGGTAATAAACGAGGTGTCCATCCCAAAAGAGATGTCTATTAGGTAGGGTTGACTCATGAGTTTATAACTAACTTTTTATTAGTTGGTGTCCATCCCAAAAGAGATGTCTATTGGGTGGGGTTGACTCATGAGTTTATAACTAACTTTTTATTAGTTTAATATTTCAATGTGAGATATTCATAACATTGCCGACCCCTTAAGAAAAGGACGTCCACGGCGGCCTACTCTAAGGCCTACTCTAAGCAGCTTTCACTCACCTTTCAGTATTCAGTGCATGATCCGGCCTATAATTTTTCCAATTATCGACATTGATCCAATGGTAGTCCTTTTTTAGGTCGCCCCTTCCGCTACGCCGGCTCTCAACGAAAGCACCAATGTTAGGTTATAAACCCATAAGGTGTCTATCCCAAATGGCTTGTCTATTGGTGGAGTTACCTCATGAATTTATAACTATCTTTTTATTAGTTTAATATTTCAATATGAGATATTCATAACATTAGCTTATGTCTTTATGTTAATCTAAAATATTATATTTTTTGAAAGAGGAAATTAAAAGACATGTCTTATGTAAGGAACACGAAGTGTTTGTGTGGGTATATTGGACTTTTTATAGAATTTTATTTTTGTTTGTTTAACTTTTTTCCAAAAAAATTATAAATTCGTTATCGTTTTTAATAAATAGAACTTTACAGATGGTTTTTTTTTTTAAAAAAATATATCTAATTAGAATTATAATTTTATAATGAGAACATTTTTATGTTTTTAATTTATTCAAATTTATGGTTCTTTACAATAAATTTTGGTTTTAGATAACATCGTCGACAATTTGTGATAGTTTAATAATTGAGTTATTTGCACCAAACACCCCTGTGAAATATTGAAAATGTACACTTCTCCCCTGGAAAATTTTAATACGCATCTTCAACCCTAACCTTTTAAAAAATTAGCACACTCGCCCCTTCAGATGAGTGATTGTTGCGCACGCGCCCTTAATGCGACTGGGCAAAAATTTTGATATTTTTTTGCACCAAATACCCCTGTGAAATATTACAAATGCATATTCGACCCCTGTGAAAATAATTTTTAAATCTATTCAACTCATAATACAATATTTTTATTAAAATCTAATTATAAAATATTTAGCAAACACTTTTCGTTTTATTAATTTTATTTATAATTTATAATTTATTATGATTATATAATTATTTTCTAAAAAATATTATTATTTTATCTTGTTATCATTATTTTATTAAACTTTCTTATTGTTTCCAACTTTTCAATTAAAAATGCATTCATAAACGAGATTTAAATAACTAAAAGTACCAAAATATTAAATCAAAATGATAATTTCATGCATATTACTTTTCAATTTAAAACTATAGATTTATGAACCAAAATATAAATTTTTTAAAATGCATTGCAGAATTTTCATCAAATAATAATACACAATATTTATTAAGATCCAATTATAAAATATTTTTCAAAAATTTTTAATTTTATTTATTTTTAATTTTTAATTTTTAATTTTAATTTTTAATTAATTTATTTCTAAAAAAATTATTACTTTATCTCGTTATCATTATTTTATCAAATCACTCCGTGTTTTCAACTTTTCTATTAAACATGATTCACAAATAAGGATTTAAATATCTAAAAATACCAAAATATTGAACCAAATGATAATTTCATGAATGTTACTTTTTCGATTTAGAATTATATAAGCATGTTATTTTTTTATTATTTATTACAAATTGTGCAATGCATATTCTCGAAAAATTTAAATTTTGGTTCAATAATATATAGTCTTAAATCGAAAAAGCAATATGTTTGAACTTATCGGTTTAGTTCAATATTTTTGTACTTGAAATTATTTAAATACTTGTTTATGAATGCATGTTTAATGAAAAAGTTGGAAACAAGAAGAAAGTTTAATAGAATAATGATAACAAGATAAAATAATAATATTTTTTTTAGAAAATAATTATATAATCATAATAAATTTAAAAATAAAAATTAAATTAATAAAACAAAAAGTGTTTGCTAAATATTTTATAATTAGATTTTAATAAAAATTGTGTATTATGGATTGAATAGATTTAAAAATTATTTTCACAGGGGTCAAATATGCATTTTTAATATTTCACAGGGGTATTTGGTGCAAAAAAATATCAAAATCTTTGCCCGGTCGCATGAGGGGCGCGTGCGCAACAATCACTCATCTGAAGGGGCGAGTGTGCTAATTTTTTAAAAGGTTAGGGTTGAAGATGCCTATTAAATTTTCACAGGAGAGAAGTGTGCATTTTCAATATTTCACAGGGGTGTTTAGTGCAAATAACTCTTTAATAATATGTGGAACTTATATTTGTTATTTGTAAGGTATAATATTGCAGTTTGTCAATTATAGTTCGCGTAATGGAAAATAATATATAAATATAATAAGTAAAATAAATAAGACCAGTGATTAATTATGCACAAGTAACTATACTTGTGAAGGTAACTTAGGGCTAAATAATCATTAGAAAATTGTATATCAATCTTACAAAATAATACTATGATTTTATGAAAAACAGTAAAATATTAAATTTCTCAACAAGTTGAGAAATCAAATTACATCCTAAACTATTAAAATAATAAAGAAATAAGATGCAACCCTCTTATGCCTAAACTTGAAGCACACAAAAATATCATCGATCAACACTATGCACTAAGTGTTATCTCTGAGGTCTTCAATATCAACGGCAACACAGGAAAAGCAGCGACAACCGGCTATGAAATCTTGCTTCAGAGACCTTCGAATTCTTAAATGTAATTCTCTTTTGATCGAATTCTCTATGAATTCTCATCTCAAGTCTCCAGTTTGTTTGTGAGCAGATCCTTTCATAAATAAGAGTTCAAGTCTGGAGAAAATTTATTGTAGAGTCCTACACAAATAAGAAAACAATTTATTTAGGAACACAAGTTTTCGTGATAATATTTAATCACCATGATACAAATAAATTCTTATCAAAATAATAGTTAATCTAGGTAAATATCCATTTGAAGATTTTTATAATAACCATGGAAATATTAATTCACCTGATCATATCATATATTTTGTCTAGAAGGCAAAATCCTTATATTATTATAGACATGCTTAATGCAAGGATTATCAAGAAATTAATGTTCATTTCAATCTCTCCATGTCTTTCTGAAAAAAATCAGCACAAACAATTTCAAACATAAACTTCCATTGAGTTTACTTATCCCATTGAATTAGTAAGTCTCCGCCTGAATGTGTTCCTTTGTGTTGGCAACATGATGGATAATTTGGACAATAACACTTAGGGATTTCACTATTCCTATATTAGCACATAAGTAGGGTAGAAGGGTTAGTCTAGTCAGAGCTTATTTATATCCCAAGAACACGCGACTAGAAATGCCAAGTCTTGAACGAAAATAAGCTAATATAGGAGCTCCCTACAGTTCCAAGTCCTCCTGGGCTTGGACAATCTTCTTTTCAGCGTGACCCATGAGAGTCTGAATGGTAGTGAGAGAAAAATCCAAAGAGAATTGTAGTAGCCCGAGTTTCGTCTTGGTAATTGATCTTGATTTATAATGATTAAGATAATTTGTACAATTTGTTGCTTCAATGATATTTATTAGCAAGAGCACAAGTCAATATCAAGAAACACATGACATGAGAATGATCTAGGGTTTGATCCATGGGCTCGGGTCGGTCATGAGTGGCTCGGGTCGGTCTTGGTTGAGCATCAAGGGCTCGGTCATGGAGCTAGGGCTCGGTCATGTGTATGTGTTAAGCTCGGGTATGGAGCTTAGCTTGAGCTTGGGTATTCCATTGGTGGCTCGGGTCGGCCATGCTGGTATGAACCCTAATGGAGGGCTCGGACCTAGGGGCTTGGCCTAGGGAGTGTGTAGCTCAGGTCGGGTCTAGGAGTTCAAGAACGTGTTGTGCAAGGCCAAGGTAGTGTTCGGTCATGGGAAGAGCACATAGTGTTTAGGTCGGGAATGAACACGTGTCTTAACAAGAATCAGTGCATGTATAAGCCCGAGCTGTTAGGCGAGGTGTCAAGCGCTCAAGTGATGAGATGCTTAGTGTCCTTCCAGATGTCAAGGTCTCATGCATTTCAGATGACACCTGTCCCAGCTCAACCTCTATAAATAGGAGCTGAGGGTTCGGATATTTTCACACCACTTCCATTTCTCACTTCATAGTTCTACTCGGACCTAAGAGTAGCTCGGGAGTTCGGGAAGGAAGAGCTCGGGGTCAGACCAAGAGGGTTCCGGTCGGGTTGACCAGGTGCAGTTCAGGTCGGGCTTGATGGGAGAGGCCAGGTTGGGTCGGTCTTGAGGAAAGGTCGGGCATTGACCTAGGACAACTAGGGTCATCTTCTTCCAGCTTAGTTCATACTTCGGTGCTAGGTACATAAGTACAGACTGAGATAGCCAGTTGAATATACATGTTTATGTGTTGCATTATTATCTATCATGATATGCAAGATATATTGTTCATGATTTGTATGCGGCATTTGCGTACCATGTTGAGCATGTTATCCTTTTGAGATAGCCAGTTGTTCTAGGGTTGCTCAGCCCTAGGGTTGTTGTTATTATACGATCGGATACTGTGTGACACCCACTGGACCGACGGGGCAGCGTGTGCGGTTTACTCAGGACGGTGATAGTCCAAGATCGAGTTCAATATGTGTGACACCCACTGGATCTTTGGAGCAGCATACGTATACTGGAGGCGCCTATGTACTGAGCATGAATTTCTAGTTATGGTCCCAGTTTACCCAGAGCATTCATAGTTCATGTTGCATGCATCATATAGAACTGTATATTCAATAATTTACGTACTGGGCGTTAGCGCTCACGTCCTTGCTTTTATCTCGGACACCCCATTCAACTTGGCAGTTTTTGCAGGTGGACCAAGAGCGAGTCCACCAAGAGCGAGTTCAGTGGTTGATAGGTGACTAGGGCTTGGTAGCAAAGGTCATCAGAGGAGCTATAGATTAAGATTTTATTTGGTACTTATTTCGATTTGGTTGTATTTGAGATTTAATTATCTTGGATTGTACATCTTTAAGATTTTTTGCTGTTATTTCTCTGATTATGTTTAATTAAATTAAATTCATGCTTAAGCTTTTGATTAGTAAGTCATCACGGAGCGGGTCACTACAGAATTGTTGAGGCACAGTTTCTTCTATGTTGTCTCCCGTGTTGAAAACATCGGGCACAACATCAGCAGCAGCAGTAGTAGCAGTAGTAGATGCATTCCAAGGAAGATCAAGCTTTCTTTTGCATCGAAGCAAAGCTGCAGCGACCTTTAGATCATCAATCAGTTCAGAGAGTTCTTCGATTATGTCTCGGATGAACCCTTAAGATTCCAAAATCCCAAATGTCAGAGATGGGAATGGTAGCTTGGGTGACTTCAAGACTCCATCAGCAAATTGAAGTGTTATCCGAAACACAAGCTTCCCAAAATTGAATGGGCTTCCAGTCCCTATTGCAAACAAAAAGAACACCTGTGGGCTAGTCACCGCATTAGAATTGGTAGAAGGAGTCCAGTTCTTCACATCAATTTTATGAAGCACACAAGATGTTGAAGTGTGCTTCTGTCACATTGAATGAGAATAGATAAAAGATCAGATCAAAGTACAGTGATCAGATGAGTTCATGATCAGATCAAGTATTGGGATTAAATCGAAGTTTTTGGGCAGATGAGTTCTTCGGATGAATTCAGGCAGTTCAATTGCTCGAGTACTAGGACTTGGTTAGAAGTCAGATGAATTGTCCGTGAAGCTATAAGATTGAAGATAGATCAAAGTATGAGAGCAGATCATGCGAGAAGACTTATCAAGTTGGGCCAAGTTGACTTTGAATTTGGGTTTTAGTAAGTTGTTGACCTAAAACCCAAGAAAAAGATCAGTGTATTTTTTCTATATAAACAGATGGAAGCAGCCGTAACCAACATAAAAAAAAAAATCAAATTCCTCAACCTACAAAAAATATTTGGAGAGAAGAAATTAGAGAATATAGAGGAGATAACTGAGGCGCAGATTGTGACGGGAAGAATTCAAGGGTTTAAATCTTGAATTGAGTCTGAATCTAGCGTTAGAGATTTTTTGGTCTGGTTCTGTAATAAGATCGAGTTTGAGCTTGGATTTCTTCTGTTCGTGATTAATAAAAGTGTTGCGTTGCTCTCTCGTAGACGTAGGCAAATTTCTTGTCGAAACACGTAAATACTTGTGTCGTTTACGTGCTTTCGTGGAAGTTGGTGATTGATCTGCGTGTGTTGGATTTTATCTGTTTTTTGGGATTGTGTTCTTGAGTTGCTGTGTGTGTTTGTTTGTTAACTTTTTCGGAATATCAAGTTTGTTCTGGTTCTAACACAAGATATTACCTCTCTTAATTAATACTCATGAGGTGATGAAAATGACTAAAACTGCAAAAGAAACGGACTTCTTTTTCAGATTCAACTAATTGGCCCCGATGATAAATTAAAACAATTAGCTCAACTTATAGAAATGATTTTCCTTTATCTTTATATATAGCAAAGATAAAAATAGGATTGCACATAGTAATATATAATTTTTCACATATTTTTAAAAATTGTTATATATTATATACACCAATTTTGTAAAATTTCGAGATTGTTAAAACACGCAAACGACAAAATTTTTTTTATTAACTCCATTTGTTTTCAAATCTTGAGCACATACATCTTCATATCTTCAAATATTGATTATTCATCACTTGTTCCGTTGTCCATACGTTTTTTAGGGGTGTTTGTACACAAAAGTTGAATATTGAATCCCAAGTACTATAAAATTCCATGCTAACATCTAACACGTTGAATTTGAATGGAATTTTACAGGTTATCATTTTTATCAGCGGAAGCAAATCTACTGGCTGCTATGGTGGTTAACTCTTCATATGGGGGCAGTGACTACGAGGATACCTTCACTTGCTCAAGAGGCAAGGTCCAATTCCTTTGCGGAGCCATTTTCGCTGCTCTAACGACGATTTTTAATGTGTTCTATTACATGTGCTACACCATGACTCCGACTCAAAAGCGCATCGAACAAATCGATGTTCCATCCGAAAATCCAACTATCGAGATGACCATTAGGGGTGTTCACGGTTCAAATAACCGCCCAGACCGAATCAAAACTGGAAATTCAGTTTGAACGAAAAATCGAACCTTTTTGGTTTTATGTTCCAAGAAACAAACCAAACCGAAAAATTGTTTTTTTATTTGTATTTATTTATTAATTAATTTGGAATGGATCAGTATTGTATTATACACATATTTGCATTATGTATTATATTATTTTTATAAATTCATAAATTATTATTATTAAAATTTAAAATTTTAACAATTTCTTTTTTCATAGTACATTTATTTTCAAATACATTTTTCAAAGCTGTAAATCACAAATATTTGATTGAATCGATTTTTAATTTGTCCAAAAATTATTCATTAACAGAATAACTAAAAATATTTAGTTTTTTTAATTTTTTTTATAAAAAAATCGATTTACCGAAATACCAAACTCAATAATTAAAGTAATTTCAGTCAAAACCAAACTGAACTGCTCAATTCGATTTGATTTTCGATTCGAAGTTTCGCCCAAATGATCATCTCTAATGACCCCTAGTGCATAACGGAGGAAATGAAACCTTCTCTTTGTTTCGTTTACGGTTTAAAAAAGAACATTTTCATGAAAATATTATTTATTTTTATTTTGAATATTATGTTTTGGGAATATCATGTTTAGTTCGCTTATTTGTTAAAAGTTAGATATTATATGTCGTAGGAGTATAAAATCAAGGACTAGTGTCACGCCCCGAAACCGGACCTAGTGGACATCGGCGTTGTTTAACAATTTAACATTGAAACAACAAGTCTCGTAGTACAAATCTTGCCAAAAACAAGTCTATTTCATAAACCATAACTATTTTTACAGAGAAAAACACAAGTGCGACAATGCAGAAGCGAAACTGAAATTTAAAGTAAAAATATTTCTTCAGCTTGAACTGATCCGTCCTCACCAGCCCCAAACATATTTTGTTCTTCGCCATCTAACTCATCTTCATTCTTATCTGGGGAGGGAGAGTAAATGGGTGAGTTTTTGGGAATCACTCAGCAAGTGGGGGCCGATCGAGCATGATAAACACCAAAATATATATACATATACACATGTACATATTATAATCTCGAAACAAATTAAGCATGTTGAATCTGACACAAATATGAAGCAAACATTGCACTGTTAATTATCTCATTTTTCGTGATTTAGTGATCAGTCCCCTATATGTTACTCCAATAAGGGGCAAGTCCAAATGAATGGTTATTATAACCCACCGCATCAGGGCCATATCAAATCAAATAATCGGAAATTCCTTAACCATTTCTAACTCGACTCTCAACAGTGCATCTCGAATATTTCCAAATAACTCTAACATGCTTCAAATAATATCACTTATAGCCAACAAATATCATATCAAGTAAAACGAATATACGTATTATGCTGATCGAATTTTCAAAACTATAAGTAATTTATTTTATAAAGCTTAACCCACACACAAAAATGAATATAAGTTTAGAAACTTATATCACACAAAATAAAGGTAGAATTCCACTTACAGTATTCGATTTCTAAGAAAATCGTGTAGGAGTATACGTTGTTAGATGACCTCGTACTTAAGCAACCTCAAAACCAAGTGAAGGACCGAAGGTATTGTTTGAAATTTGGAAAGAAAAATATTGAAGCTTATTTATCGACTTCGGCGCTCCTTCTTGGATCAACTTCGGACAGATTTTCTTAGCTTTGTTTGCTGTAGATAATTTCTTGAAGTTTGGGTAGATTGCTGATCGAGCAAATACTACCACGAAAAATCAACGTAAATATATCTATCAATTAAGCTCGAATAAATCGCAAGTGCACGAGTCAAGTAATAATATAGTGTACAAAGTACGAGTATCGTCCCACAGAGATTGATTTATGACAAGATTACCTCAAGTATGATTCTTTAATTAATTAAAACGAGAGAGAGAATAAATTAATAAACTAAAATAAAAAGATAAATTAAAAGCAAAACAATAAATTAAGTTCAAAAAATAAATAAACGATTGTTAGGATCTCGGTTCACCTACCCCTTTTCTCCTCTAATGATTGAATTTTAATTCTCAAGTCATGCTTTTGACGGAATTCCCTAATCTATCAATATACTCTCTCGAGCTATATTAATCTAATTAACGAATTGTAATAACCAAGTCTCCTTGTGTTATTTAACAACTGCAATTGCATTAATGATTTTTGGAATCCTCTAGCTTTCACCCTGGTGGACTATGACTATCAACATGTATCCAACCTCATATCTCTATGTAAGTTGTAGATCCATGGATTATATTACCCTATCATGCCATAAAATCTCCTCTCGGTATCAATTATAACACATAAAATCAATAAGAAGTTGATCAATCTCCAAAATTGCAATAAACACAATAATATAATCAAGAATCCTTAAAAACTAATTTCAATCTTCAAGAAGAAATCAAAACATAAGTTTTGGGGGTAGGATCCCCTAAATCCCAACAAATAAAAGAAAAGGAAAAGAGAAAACTAGTTTGTGGTTTTTGAGTTCTTCACGTTCTTCTCTCTCTTTTCGTTCTTCTCCTTGGATGGCCGCCTTTCTCCTACGTTTCTGATGTGTGGAACCCTTAAAACGTCAGATTTTTATCTATTTATAGTGCTCAAGAGTTCTTTCCATGTAAAACACCCAGAAATATCTTTTTTTCAACTTACGCACGGGCGCCCGAGCGGTAGAAAAGTGCAGCTCGCGCGCTGGGGCTTCTGTTCTGAACTTTTTTCTCAAACAGGCATGCGCCCGCTCGGTAATAAATAGCAGCCCGCGCGCCCACTGTTTTTTCCAGCGCGCAAAAATTTTGTAAAATTCATAACTTGAGTTCTAGCCGTCGGATTGAGTTGAAATTTTGACAGTAGCTTTAAAACATCTTAAACTAGACATAAAATAATGCACACAAAATGCACTTATAAACACCCCCAAACTTAACTCTTTTTCGCCCTCGAGCAAGACATGCAAAAATAAAATGCAAACAAAAACATAAGTAAGGATGATTCAATAATGTACACAGCCTCCGAGAAGTTAATCACAAAACAAAATCACCGACATGCTCTCAACTTTTCATAATACACCTTCGGTTTAACGTGAACGTGTGTGTGTGAAATGTCATTCCAGTTTCATACAACTTAGACCGAATTCGTTTCAAAACTGCTTAGCAACCTATGACAAATTAGTGCAAGTTTCACTCTTCAAGTGCTCATTCCTTCCAACAATCTCTAGACTAAACCCACCTCCCTTGAGATAATGAATTACACACCTCCGGATTTTGCACCCGGTATTGCTTTAGCCCCAATAATTACCCGCTGACTTAGCTATAACTGGCTAGGATACGAAAAATCATTCTATTTTTTCTTTCTAATCCCCTCGTCTATAGCCCGGATGGAGCATCAATCCCATTTAATCCGCATACTTAGCCTTAAATTTAATATTTTTTTATTTTTTTTTTAGGATTTTAATCCTTTCAAGGCCCGGATGGAATTGTAGATACTTTTTTTCTAGGTGCGCCCAAGATCATAAGTGTAAACTAGAGCCTCATCAAAATTCATAGAGCACAATCAAGATCCACAAACCACCTATTGCCGTGCAATGGTCAAACAGACAAAAACTTCATCAAATCTTTCGCTACAATTCACTGGTCTAACATTAGTGCTTAAAAATATTCACGGTTCAACCTACAGTTTCTCATGTCCAGTCAAGAGCAAAATTTTTCAAAAAAACATTTTTTTTTTCAAAAAAACTTCATCATCATTGGCTATTATGACTCATCCTACCCATAACAATGCAAACAACAACAAACACAAACTGTATACAAACTAATACGAAACACGAAAGATGCAACACAAACACATAGACAATGCAATACTAGTATACCCCCCCCCCCCCCCCCCCATACTTATCCAAAGCATTGCCCTCAATGCTTCAGAACAATGAACAGAATGCAAAACGAACAAATTCAAAACAAAAATAAACACAATGAAAACAAAATAACACTCCCCTGGTCAATCATCGTGGTGTATATCCATCTGCCGCTGCTGCACCACATTTCTCAGGCCATCAATATTCCAAAATATTCACCTTGCAAATCAAAAATTTTGAGGGATTAAACATGATCAACTCAATATAAAACAACAACTAGATAAAAACTAACACTAAAAAAAATGATGTAAAAATCTTGGGTTGCCTCCCAAGTAGCGCTTGATTTTCAGTCTTCGGCTCGACCCTCTGAAGCACTCATCAAAAAGCGGTTGATGCCCAAAGTAAGTGTCATATGACACCACCAATGGGTGTTTGTTCCATGTGCCCTCAAGCTTGGCCAGATGTAAGCAGTTTATGCTCGTCACCTCAACAACACTCCATAGCAGCTGATAAACATGGGAGGAGAACATCTCTGTAGGTTCTCGGAGAACAAATTCTTGTGAAATTTGTGTTGGCGGTGTATCTGCATAAATTTTCTCCTTCAGAACTTCTTCCGGCTGAGGTTCAATGGGAAGAGAAAACTCAAACACCTCTAGATCTTTAGAATGAATTGATTCGCACTCCAAATCATGGTTCTCTAAGTCATCATCATCGAACCAAATTTGGGGAATCACTGTTTGAGTATCTTTCTTCACTTCATGTTCTCGATGGTCATGAAAAATTGATCTATTCACATTCTCTATCTGCTCGACAAGGTGGCACCGAGAACTGATTTGATCTTCTATAGCTGTCTCAGTCAGTGCCACGTACTTGCTCACCATATCCTCTAGTGACTGCAAGATCAATTGAGAACAACTTACCTCCTCCTCTTGAAAATCAAATGGTTGGTCTGAAAACTCTGGGTAATGAGTATCTTGTGGGTATTGGTGGCTCCAAATCTGTGGTGTAAGATCCCAATACCCATGGTAGTCAAATTCTGCCATATCATCTAATATGTGTATTGCACTGTCCTCATCGCGGCAAAATAGTGAACAACCAGTTTGCAAAGCTCCATTAATTACCCATCTCCTTGTCACTGCATCCAAATCATTAAGAAAAAATTTAAGAAGAGAATAATTTGAAAAGTCATGATACCGAAAAGTATTCGCCAAATAATTGAATCTCTCCCATGCTGCGTATAATGGCTCTCCATGTTGCTGGGTAAAACTCGTGAATACTTGTCGATGGAACATCTCAAAGTATTACACCAGATAAATTCCTGCAAAAATAAAATAGAAAACGGTAGATCACGCAGGAATAAAGAAGAATAAATAAAAGAATTAACCAAAGAAAATAACAAAAAGTAAAAATTGTCAATTTCAGTCCCCGGCAATGGCGCCAAAAACTTGATCGAGCAAATACTACCACGAAAAATCAACGTAAATATATCTATCAATTAAGCTCGAATAAATCGCAAGTGCACGAGTCAAGTAATAATATAGTGTACAAAGTACGAGTATCGTCCCACAGAGATTGATTTATGACAAGATTACCTCAAGTATGATTTTTTAATTAATTAAAACGAGAGAGAGAATAAATTAATAAACTAAAATAAAAAGATAAATTAAAAGCAAAACAATAAATTAAGTTCAAAAAATAAATAAACGATTGTTAGGATCTCGGTTCACCTACCCCTTTTCTCCTCTAATGATTGAATTTTAATTCTCAAGTCATGCTTTTGACGGAATAACCAAGTCTCCTTGTGTTATTTAATAACTGCAATTGCATTAACGATTTTTGGAATCCTCTAGCTTTCACCCTGGTGGACTATGACTATCAACATGTATCCAACCTCATATCTCTATGTAAGTTGTAGATCCATGGATTATATTACCCTATCATGCCATAAAATCTCCTCTCGGTATCAATTATAACACATAAAATCAATAAGAAGTTGATCAATCTCCAAAATTGCAATAAACACAATAATATAATCAAGAATCCTTAAAAACTAATTTCAATCTTCAAGAAGAAATCAAAACATAAGTTTTGGGGGTAGGATCCCCTAAATCCCAAAAAATAAAAGAAAAGGAAAAGAGAAAACTAGTTTGTGGTTCTTGAGTTCTTCACGTTCTTCTCCCTCTTTTCGTTCTTCTCCTTGGATGGCCGCCTTTCTCTTACGTTTCTGATGTGTGGAACCCTTAAAACGTCAGATTTTTATCTATTTATAGTGCCCAAGAGTTCTTTCCATGTAAAACACCCAGAAATATCTTTTTTTCAACTTACGCACGGGCGCCCGAGCGGTAGAAAAGTGCAGCTCGCGCGCTGGGGCTTCTGTTCTGAACTTTTTTTCTCAAACAGGCATGCGCCCGCGCGGTAATAAATAGCAGCCCGCGCGCCCACTGTTTTTTCCAGCGCGCAACAATTTTGTAAAATTCATAACTTGAGTTCTAGCCGTCGGATTGAGCTGAAATTTTGACAGTAGCTTTAAAACATCTTAAACTACAATCTGATCGGTGGAGATTTGATTTGGAGCTTCCTAAAATTAAATTTGAATTTTTTACCAAGGCTGCTCCGTAATTCATTCTTCAAAAACCCATTTCCTACAAAATTAACCCGGAGAGTGAAATGCTCATGCATGAGATTAATTACAAATAAAACATATAAAAATACACAAGAAATCATATGAATGCATGCCAAATAGACATAAAATAATGCACACAAAATGCACTTATCAATTGCTCCTTCGAAATCAAACAAAAATTCTTTTCGATGGTGAACAGTATGTAACGACCCACTGTATCAAGACGGGTCTTTTCAGCGTGCTTATGTCCTCACTCGCACGCACCCTAAGAAACTTCCTGGGGGGTCACCCATCCTATAATTGCCCCAAGTCAAGCACACTTAACTTTAGAATTTTTATGTGATGAGCTCCCAAAAAGAAGATGCATCTTTTTGATATGAGCAGTAAATATGAAATCTTTTTAAGCCCTCCTCAACTATGTAGTCCCATACATACACAGTCTCAAAATCCCTCTCATTCCGGCAGGATCGGTTCATTCATGTATCCCTTCACCTAGAAGCCTACCAGGAGCCGCTCATTGTCCGTGCAACCTCTTGGCACCGGCGATCACTCCTCGCCTCCTCAGCCCCCGGCGTCACTTGCCCACCAGCTTCCGCTTGGTTCGTCCCTGAACCATATCGTACTAAGAGAGGTCGGCTCTGATACCATTTGTAACGACCCCCGATATCAAGACGGGTCTTTTCAGCGTGCTTATGTCCTCACTCAGACGCACCCTGAGAAACTTTCCATGGGTCACCCATCCTATAATTGCCGCAAGTAAATCACGCTTAACTTTAGAGTTATTACGTGATGAACTCCTGAAAAGAATATGTATCTTCTTGATATGAGAAGTACATATGAAATCTTTTTAAGCCCTCCTCAACTATGTAGTCTCATACCTACACAGTCTCAGAATCCCTCTGATTCCGGTAGGATCAGTTCATTCATGTCTCCCTCCACCTAGAAGCCTACCAGGAGCCGCTCATTGTCCGTGCAACCTCTTGGCACCGACGTTCACTCCTCGCCTCCTCAGCCTCGGGTGTCACACAGTAAGTATTCTCAATCTTGGACAGAAACTCCTTCGAAATCGAACAAAAACTGCAATTCCTTGATCACGTTTCGACGCTTCTTCTTGGATCGAATTCGGCCCACTTTCTTGCTTAGATTGTTGTAGGTGATTACTCTAATTTGGAACATAAATTATGCTCGTACTTGGATAGAAATTTTGCTCGAATGTTGACAGATATTTTGCTCGAACTATGGACAAAATTCTGTTTCGAACCGATGCCGTACCTCGATGATTCAGGGCAGACTTTGCACTCGAATATGAGCAGAAATCAAGGCTTCAACTGCTGCTGTTTGGCTTCAATTTTTTTAGCAGAATACTCCTTCGAACCTGGACTGCAATCTGCTCAAAAATGAGAAGGAATTCTGCTTGAAAATGGATAGAAATTCTGTTCAAGAATATGGAGGTGCGCTGCTCGAATTTGTGTGTTCTTTTTCATCACCTTAATCCCCTATTTATAGGCTTCACATAGCTGTCAAAGGCCTCCTATTAACAATCATTTATCTTACATAATAACCATTAATATCCATTACAATGAGTGTTACAATGGTTGTTACAATTCTCCATCATTTCCCATTACTAGGGCTATTACTATGACTGTTACTTCCTCTCCCAACTCAGCTGCTTGTCTTTTTGAATTCCATCAGTTGAGGAGGTGCTGCTGAAATTTTGAGTCTTCACATCCCACCCTCCTTATTGAGAGTTTCGTTCTCGAAACTTGAGTTGAGTTTCTCTTCAAAAAGGTAAGGGTATTGTTTCCGCATCTTATCTTCGAGTTCCCATGTGGCTTCTCTTTCAGAATGATTAGACCACTGCACTTTAACGTATGGTATGGTCCGTCTCCTTAGCACTTGGTCCTTTGTATCCACAATTCAAATAGGAACCTCTTCATACTTAAGTTTCTCATTTAGATTTCCTTCGATGATAAGGGGTGCACTTTCAAGGATATGACTTGGGTCCGGGATATACTTTCTTAGTTGTTAAACATGGAAAACATTTTGAATCCTTGACATATCTGATGGTAATGCCAGTCTATATGCCAATGTCCCCACTTTGTCCAGAATCTCGAATGGTCCGACATATCTCGGGTTTAACTTCCCAGTTTTTACCATTGAATTGTGGTTGGTATAAAACACTAAGTTTCACCATAGAAACCATCTCTTGTTGGAAACTCTTCGAAATTTGTAATATATCAAATCTTGATTTGAAGTTGATGCGAGGTTGACACTTAACATCAGTTGGATCATAATCTCGATCAAGCTCTTTGTTTAATTGAACTTACATTCATCCTTATAGGTACTTCTTCTATTGGAAGACTATGGTCTTAACTTAAACAAAATAAGACCATGATTTACCTATTTTGTAAGTTCTGAATTGACATACAACATCCACTTAAAATATTAATGAACTCTACTCTAAACTTTCCAATCTTAGTTTTTCAAAAGTGACAATGATGGAAGGAAATTGAATAGATTTTCCATCATGGAATAATAAGAATAGAATATTGATTCTATTTATGATTATTTCATCATAAACCCAGGATTTTGATATCTGAAACAAATTAACGATAGAAAAGAAATAAAAATTAATTTTACTTAGTATAACCAATATGACTAAGTAAAATGATTTGGATAATAGAAGTTTGTTATGGATTTTATCATGTAGACGGGCAGTGACTCTGAAAAGCTCGGACAAGTGAATAAAATAATTAACCATATCAGTTAAACAACTGAATTAGCTACGTCAAAAACGTATTCAGTTGTGAGGAGATAAATCTAGTTGAATAACGATCTACAAAAAATTTTAGCTCAAACAAAATGCCAGAATAACCCAATCAAACAAATAAAATTAGGATGATAAATATATTTAATAATAAAAAAAATATTGGGTTATCTAGACTATGAGTGAAAAAATATATTAGCAAATAGGTGAGACTGATAATCATATAAAGTTTATCATATGATTGGATAACATGGTTGGGTAAAATAATGACAATAAAAATATATTCTAAAAAAAATGCAAGTCGGAAAGTAGAAAATTTTGATATGAATATAAGAGGTAAAACTGAAATGATTTATGTAGATTGAAAAAAGAAAACTAAAAAGGACGATATTGTCAAACGGACTTATTGGATCAAGATGATTGATGTCTTGGAAAAATAAAAGTGTTATTCAAAATGTATAATCGGAGGCGAAAGAAAACAAAAAGAAAAATGTATACAAAATATGGTATAGATAGATAAATGTCAAAACCTTTGGGCAAGATGAAAAAAGAAATCAATTTAATAGGTTAGTTGAGAGGAGAAAACATAACTTCAGAAAGATGAATATATATATTTTTTTAGAGGCTAATAAATTATTTTGTATCCGATGTTTTTTAAACCCAAAAAATAATTTTGATACAATTAATCTCCATAAAAATTTTTCTTATTGACATATATCTACTAGTTGAACCCAATTTACTTGATTATCTTACTTGGTTCTATCAAGTTCCCAAAAAAAAAAAAAACTCATCATCTCGCCATGTTTCTTTTATCTGGACTTTTCTTAATTTTGTCTATGAGGAATACCTACCAAAATTCCTATTAGATTGAATTCTTCTCTAAATATATCATGAAGAATATTTTTTTTTGATAGTTCAAACCTAAATTCCTTTAACCAAGTTTCTCTTGACTAGAATCACCCTTAATTGGTTTACCCTTAGCTAAACACACAAGATATTGTGTGGGAGATCTATGAAATAAAATTCCTCATTTTGGTGATAAGCTTAGTATGTTGCATTTCAGGCATGTCTACTTCTATTGGCTCTTCTTCATGTGCGTTCTTTGTGTTAACTGGTGTTGGGTTGTAGCTAACTTGATTTGAGTACTTGCACGCCTCATAACACATTCAAGGACAAAACTGAAGCTCATTCTAGTATCCGATTAGTCTAAACAAATCTATTCCATCAGTCAGCTATTTTGTCTTATGAGATTCTTTCTCTCCCCACTGGTTTATTTTTCCAGCTTGTCTATCTGAACTAGGGCTACTTCTAGAAAACAGAATTTTTTTTCTGCAAGAAGTTCCTCCCATCTGGATTATGGAACCTGGCGGCTCTGATATCAATTAAATGTCACGCCCCGAAATCGGGCCTAGTTGACATCGGCGTTATTTAACAATTTAACATTGAAACAACAAGCCTCGTAGTACAAATATTGCCAAAAACCAATCTATTTCATAAACAATAACTGTTTTTACAGAGAAAAACACAAGTGCAATAATGCGGAAGCGAAACTAAATTTAAAGTAAAAATATTTCTTCAACTTAAACTGCTCCGTCCTCACCAGCCCCAGAACATATTTTGTTCTTCGTCATCTAACTCATCTTCATTCTTATCCGGGGAGGGAGAGTAAGGGGTGAGTTTTTGGGAAATACTCAGCAAGTGGGGGCCGATCGAGCATGATAAACACCAAAATATATATACATATACACATGTACTTATTATAATCTCGAATCAAATTAAGCAAGTTGAATCTGACACAAATACAAAGCAAACATTGCACTGTTAATTATCTCATTTTCCGTGGTTTACTGATCAGTCCCCTATATCCTCTAAGGGGCGAGTCCAAAGGAACAGTTATTATAACCCACCGCATCAGGGCCATATCAAATCAAATAATCGGAAATTCCTTAACAATTCTAACTCGACTCTCAACAGTGTATCTCAAATATTTCCAAATAACTCTAACATGCTTCAAATAATATCACTTATAACCAACAAATATCATATCAAGTGAAACGAATATACGTATCATGCCGATCGAATTTTAAAAAGTATAAGTAATTTATTTTATAAAGCTTAACTCACACACAAAAATGAATACAAGTGTAGAAACTATATCACACAAAAGAAAGGTAGAATCCCACTTACAGTATTCGATTTCTAAGAAAATCGTGTAGGAGTAGACGTTGTTAGATGACCTCGTAGTTAAGCAACCTCAAAACCAAGTGAAGGACCGAAGGTATTGTTTGAAATTTGGAAAGAAAAATATTGAAGCTTCTTGATCGACTTTGATCCTCCTTCTTGGATCAACTTCGGACAGATTTTCTTAGCTTTGTTTGCTGTAGATAATTTCTTGAAGTTTGGGTAGATTGCTCCTTCGAAATCGAACAGAAATTCTTCTCGATGGTGGACAGTAAGTCTGCTCAATCTTGGACAGAAACTCCTTCGAAATCGAACAGAAACTGAAATTCCTTGATCACGTTTCGGCGCTGCTTCTTGGATCGAATTCGGCCTACTTTCTTGCTTAGATTGTTGGAGGTGATTACTCGAATTTGGAACAGAAAGTATGCTCGTACTTGGAAAGAAATTCTGCTCGAATGTTGACAGAAATTCTTCTCGAACTATGGACAAAATTTTGTTTCGAACCGATGCCGAACCTCGATGTTTCTGGGCAGAATTTGCACTCGAAGATGAGCAGAAATCAAGGCTTCAACTGCTGCTGTTTGGCTTCGATTTTTTTTATCTGAATACTCCTTCGAACCTGGACTGCAATCTGCTCGAAAATGAGCAGGAATTCTGCTTGAAAATGGACAGAAATTCTGTTCAAGATGGAGGTGTGCGGCTCGAATTTGTGTGTTCTTTTCCATCAGCTTAATCCCCAATTTATAGGCTTCACATAGCTGCCGAAGGCTTACTATTAATAGTCATTTATCTTCCATAATAACCATTAATCTCCATTACCATGGCTGTTACAATTCTCCATCATTTCCCATTATTATATATGGATATTACTATGGCTGTTACATCCTCTCCCAAATCAGCTGCTTGTATTTTTGAATTCCATCGGTTGAGGAGGTGCTGTTGAAATTTTGAGTCTTCACAACTAGTAGTTTATTTTACTCAAACTATGCAAAATAATAAATGCTAGTCGCGCATGCACACGCAATGCGTGTGTGATTAAAATATGAATATTATTTATTGTATACAATTATTATATGTTTGTTTCAAATCATTTTAATTTTAAAAATAAAATGAGTTGCATGTGATTAAAATACGAATATTATTTATTATATATATATATGTATTAGTTTTTGTTTCAAATCAATTTAAATTTGAAAATAAAATGAAAGCACAAAAATGAACATCATAATGGATAAATGAAGTTCTAAATAGAGATAGAGATTTAAATTTGAAAATAAAATGAAAGCACAAAAATGGGGATTATAATTAACAGATGAAGTTTAAAATAAACATAAAGATTTTGTTCTTTTTTTTTGTTTTTTAAAGGGTATTTTAGATATTTCGTCTTTGACTTCACCAAATTAATTTTAATTCGGTTACTAAGTGGTGGTCTTTTTTAATAAGATATTAAAATTAAAATAATATGTCTATTTCAATGCAAAAATGTTGTTTCTATTGTATAAAGTAAAAATTTACAGTAAAAAATAATTTTTTCAAATTTTAAAATATATCAAAATTTCGCACTTCATAATTTTTTCTTTACTCAATTGTATATTTCTTCGCAAAGAGAAAGACCTATTTATAAATATCAATTGAAAATAGTCCAAAAATACACATTTAATAATTTTACTATTTTACACATCATCACATACTTATTTTCAATATTTTCAACTATTATTTTCATCACTCTGCTTTGTGATGATGATCAGTCATACAGTGATTGTCTTCACTACATGTTTTTGTGCTGCCATATCAAAAATATTAATATGAAAAACTTATCGGGATAAAAACCATAGTAAAGCAAAAAACGTGTAGTCATGTAAACTCCCTCTCATGCTAACATGAACTATTCTTCAAATATTCCGTAAATTGTCCATCTCAATGTTATATATATATATATATATGTGTGTGTGCGTGTGTGTGTGTGTGTGTGTGTGTGTGTGTGCATGTGTGTGTGTGTGTGTGTGTGTGTGTGATTTCTAAATATTGTCATTTGAATTGTATTTGTGAAGAGATCTGATGAGTTTTCACTTGACTGAATGTAACGAATATCAATATTAGGGAGAATATGTTTACTTTTGTTGCTGATATATCCTTATTTCATTTGAGTAACACATGCATCATTTTTTTTTGTGACGTGGGAACCCACAGCCGCTACCATCGGTGTGCACTGGGTAAACACCCGAACTAACACAATAGCCTGCAAACTACGTTAGTTAGGTAAACCATACTAGGCAAGTATTGTGTGACAAACTAGTCCAAGAAGATGTTGGTAGGGGGAATCGAACTCCTGACCTTTGGCAAAGAGTTCACCTACTCCACCAACTTGGACACCCCCTTAGGGGCACATGCAGCATGTCTTCGTTTATTGTCACACAAGTTGTTGAATGATAATTCACACATGATTTGGATATGTTGGGTTATTTATTTTAGCCACACACATTCACGACTTGCTTCATTTATTGCAATAATCTCAGCGTTATTTGATGAAGTTGTTACGAGTATTTGTTTTTTTGAATATATGCAAAAAAAAAAATGCAGTGCCTCAATGAGTAAATACATATCATGTTTGAAAACGTGTCTTGTTTGATAAGTTAAGTATGAAACATCAACATAACCATTTATATTTTGATTAGTTTCTTTTGAATACAAAATTCGCAAATCTGTCGTTCATCGTGTATAAAGAAATACATGTTTAATTAATTCTGTTCCAGTGCATTTTTGTTGGATATGAGCTAAATCTTGTCAATAAATTTACAGTAAAAGATATATCAAGTCTAGTATAATTTAAAAGATACATAAGGGCACTAATAACACTTAGATATAGTAGTTTTGGACCAAGAATAACTTCATTATCTACATAAAGACAGAATGATATTTTTTCAATATTCAATTATCTAACAACTATTGGAGTACTTAAAAATTTTGATTTATCCATATTAAAATATTTAAGGACTTTTTTCAGTATAATTTGACTTGTGAACAAATTCCAAATTTTTTTGTTCAATTTACAAACTCATACAATACTTGGTTTTTCCAATGTCCTTCAGTTCAAATCCTTGCTTCAAGTACACACAGCTTTCTTGAATTTCCTTTATCATTCAAATAATGTTAAATTGTCAACATATACAACAATAATCATGTATCTGGATGTTGTTTTCTTGATAAAAATGCAAGGGTATATTGGATTTTTTACATATCCCTTTTTCATCAAGCCTTTACTTAGCCGATTATAACACTCGACCGGATACTTTAACCCATATAATGATCTTTGCAATTTTATAGAATAATGTTCTTTGGATATTGACCTTTTGTTTCAGGCATCTTAAATCTTTCAGGGATATATATATATTACTATCGAGTGATCCGTATAAATAAGCCGTAAAAATATCCATAAGAAGCATTTCTATTTCAAACAACACTAAACTAATCAAATACCGAAATGTAATTGCATCAATAATGGAAGAATACGTTTTTATTTATAATCAATTCCAGAACTATGAGAAAATTTGTGCAAGAAGTCGAGATTTATATCTTACTATTTATTTTTCTCATTTCTCTTTAAAATAAAAACTCATTTGTACCTAACAGGTTTTACACCTTCTGGTGTAAGGATTGTAGGTTAAAAAATGCTAGGTTTATTTAGCTAATCCAACTCAACATGGATGACGTCTCCAATCTTGTCGTTTTTCACGTTCACCAAAAGATCTAGGTTCATGATATTCATTCACATTTGTGCTTTCAAATGTCACACTGTAAGAAAATATCTTATAAATTTCTTATTCAAATTTTGAGTTTTATATTTTTCGAGTATTAATAAAATTGATAGAAATTTCACGATTTTATTCAGTTTTTTTATTCTAACAGAGTATTCATCATTCTCTATTTTGTGATCATCATGTTTCTTTATGCATTTTATTTTCCGATGATTTTTATCCTTGGAATAGTTTGGTCTCCGCACTTCAATTGTTTTATGACATCATGAGTTACTTGTTTTCAATTTATTTCTTTATAATTTCAGTTCGAGCAGGAGAATTTGCATCATTTATATATGATTTAGCTATCCCTATTGTGTCTGCAAATGCACTTGGTATTTGATTTGCACAATTTGTTTTACGTCTTCGAAAGGAAAGGGAGCTCATGTTGTTTAGTTCTTGGATCTATATGTAATTAATTCTTTCGTTATGTTTTTTACTTCATGTTACGCCTTAAACTCATGCAAATATTGTGTAATGAGATTAATGCTTTTAATGCGATAACTTATCTTGTTTTGATAATTACAAAACTAGGTTATTATTACTAATCGTTTAAAGTGAGACTTTTCATATTAGATCCTTATTGACAATTAAATTCTTGGAAGCTATTTTGAAGTTGTAAATGTATTTATGAAGTCTCGTATTGCTCATAGAATGGACGCAATGTTCTGTAGATGTTACAGAACATTCTGACGATGGATATGAGGAAAAGTAACAAGAAGAAGCAAAATTATGGAGCAGCAACTTTAGAAACTTACGGGGAATGTTTGATAGATCCAAATCCAATCTCCACCAGTCATATTATATTTAAGATGTTCAAACCTGCTGTTCAAATTTTAGCCCAATCCGACAGTTAGATTGTGCGATATGTTTTTTTCAAATACGTCGCGCAGTACCTAATTCTGCAGAACAAGGAGAGAAAAGATGAAGAAGCAACTTCATAAAATTACTGAAAATGTTTGAAACAACCAAATCAAATCTTCATCGTTCATAATAAAATTTAGTATGTTTTAAAGCTGTTATCCACATTTCAGCTTGATCTGACGGTTAGACTGTGAGATATGATTTTTCAAATTTGTCGCGCAGTACTAAAATCTGCAGATCGGAGACATGGTTCGGAGGCCACGAAGACACTGTTCGGACGCTCCGAAGCCAGGTTCGTACGATTCGAACAGCTTTGCGGCGAGTCAAAGATTTTGTCGGAGAAGTTTTCAAGACAATGGAGCTTGTCGCCGATCGGACGATCCAAAGCTATGTTCGGACCATCTGAACAGTACAACAGCCGCTCAATTTGAATTTGAATCAAAAGGGTTCAAACAATCCGAAAGCCAGTTTAGACGGTCCGAACGTTCCCGGATCAGCAACTATAAATAGATGCATTCCGAGGTAATTTTCAACACAACTCAAGCAATCTTCTCTTCTATCCTTCATTTATTCAATCAAGAGTTCATATATATATATATATATATATATATATATATATATATATATATATTCAATTAGAAATTTGATTGTAAAATCGTTTGTGAGTTGTTAAGCCATCGTTGTATTCTCGAGTGTGAAGCCCGAGTTGCTATCGTTTGTATCAGCTATCATTGGAGCCCTTAAGGCCAAGTGTGTTGAGTTGTATTGGCTATCCTTGGAGCCATCAAGGCCAAGAGACGTGGTGATCGTGTTGTTGTTCGAGCTTTTAAAGTGCTAGTGGATTCTTGGTTAATTGATCTTAACCAAGAATGGGAGACGTAGAAGATTTATAGTCGAACTTTCATAAAAATATCCTATCTCCTTTATCGCTTTATTTACTTTACGCATTAATTTACCGTATTTATTTTGATTGCTTTAAGTCTTCCGCTTGCGTACTTGCATAATCGCTTTAAATTTATAAAGTTTCCAATAACATCTAAATCCCCCCCCCCCCCCCCCAAATATTAGGTTCTAACAAGTGGTATCAGAGCCACACTTTTGAAAATTTTCAAAAGGTTCTAAATGGAAAATCTTGCGAGTGATTATGCTCAAGGAAAATCAACCAATCATCCTCCTATTTTCAACGGCATAAACTAAGGATATTGGAAAAACCGAATGTCCCTATATATCCAATCTGTAGATTATGATTTTTGGAAAGTGACAGTGAAAGATCACTATACACCTATGAAAATGGTTGATGGGGTTGAAGTTCCTAAGGGAATGAATGACTTTTCAAAATAGGATATGAAATTAATATCTCAAAATGTTAAAGCTATGAATTTTTTGCATTGTTTTTTAGATATGAACGAGTATAACCGTATCTCAATGTGCTCATCCGCAAAAGAAATATGGGATAAATTGGAGATATGCCATGAGGAGACCAACCAGGTCAAGGAAACAAAGATTGACCTCCTACAGCTCAAATATGAGACCTTCGAGATGGAAGCAAATGAAGATGTAGATACGATGTTCCGAAGGCTCACTCAAATTATCAACGAGCTTGCCCAACTTGAAGAACAATATCCAACAAAGAAAGTTTGGAGAAGAGAACTTCGAGCCCTACCCAAGGAGTGGGATGCTAAAAGAACGACCATCATCGAATCTAACAAAGGCGACGCCGCATCCTACGATCTTGATCAACTCCATGGGACCCTAAAAACCCATGAGTTAGAAGTATCCACAAGAAAGGAAGCAAAGAAAGAAGATGATAAGATCAAGGAAAAGGGGATTGCCTTATCTAGCCAAGTTGAAGAAGAAGACGAAGATGATATGACGCTCTTCGCAAGAAAATTTAAAAGATTCATGCGAGGACAAATTCAAGAAGTAAAAGAAGCCGGAGAAGGAAGTTACATGCTACAACTGCCAACAACAAGGGCATTATGCAAATGAATGCCCTCTCAAGAGAAAAAATGACAAAGGCAAGAAGAAAGACCTCATAGCCACTTGGAGCGATAGTGATGACGATGAGGAGGAAGCCAACATTTGCTTCATGGCTAGGGATGATGACATCGTCTCCGACGACGATGATGAGGTACCTTCTTACGATGAACTATTGCATGCATATAAACTCATGTTTGATATGACTAAATTCCTTAAAAAGGAAAATAGAAAACTCAAAATTGAATTAGAAACTAAGGAGCATGAAAACTTAAGGTTAAGAAATGATATAGCTCACTGAGAAAATTCATTTGAAAAATTCAATGTGAGTAGTAATAAATTAAATAATTTACTAAGAATGCAAAAATGTAGCTTTGATAATGGTGGAATAGTATATCGTAAGAAATCTATAGATTTTACTAGTCTTATTGCTAAAGCAAAAATGAGATCACCCCCTATATGTTTTTACTGCTGTAAAATTGGTCATGCAAGACATAAATATAGATCATTAAAATATCAATATGACAAAAAGAGCTATATTAAATGCAGGCCTAAGAGTACTTAACAACTCATGAGTTGACATTATGGGAACATGATCCAAAGGAGTTCTTCATTGACCGGTTTAAACTGCCTTGACTTGCGACTGGTCTCCCTGATGAATGCTGCTCTGTCTATGGAAATAGGTTTTTAAAAAGGCCTTAGCCCTACCTACTACTGGGAGCACTCTTCAAAAGTGTCGATGATGTTGCTATGAGAGACTGAACTCTTAGAAATCTATCTTATATCTCTCTTTTCTAACAACTGAGGACCCAAAAGAACTAAAGGGTACCAAAAAAAATCTTTGCAGGGAAATAGAAAAACTGTTATCCCTAGTATATGGTATCTAGACAATGGATGTTATAGAAATATGACGGGGAACAGGGTGCTACTCCAATCCATCAAACCAAATGAGAAAAGAACTGTCACCTTTGGAGACAACACCAAAGGAGTAATTGAAAGAATCGGCTCAATAGATATATCCAAATCTTGCTTGATTGATGATGTACTCCTAGTGAAAGAACTTAAACATAATCTACTAATCATAAGTCAATTATGCGATAGAGGTTATGAAGTCAAATTCACTCCCCAACACTGCACAATATCACTTACATCTGACAAATCTATAAATTCAAAGGATATAAAAGTGAAAATGTATACCATGTTTCTTTAAATAATTTATCTTTATCAAATATTAAAAGTCTTGTATCCTTGAATGTTGATGACATCATTCTTTGGCATAGAAGACTAGGTCATGTTGGTCCTAGTACCATAGAAAAACTTTTTAAACTTGATTTAGTTGTCGGTATGCCAAAACTTAATGAAATTAGATTCTGTTTGTGATGTGTGTCAGCTTAGAAAACACACAAAAGAATACTTTAAAAAAATTGTATCAACTTCTATGCCCCTTGAACTTCTCTACCTAGATCTATGTGGTCCATCTAGGAACGCTAGCCTAGGAGGAAAGTTTTATGCATTTGTCATTGTGGATGATTTTTCACGTTTCACGTGGACATTGTTTTTAGCCCACAACAATGATGCCTTAGATTATTTTAAAACTTTTTGTCAAAAATGTTGAAAATGTGAAAAATCTTTCAATAAAACAGATTCGTAGTGACCACGGAACTGAATTTCAAAATGAAAAATTTACAAATTTTTTGAAGAGAAAGACATCGATCACAATTTTTCTTTCCCTAGAACTCCTCAACAAAACGGTGTAGTTGAGAGAAAAAATAAGACACTTACAGAGATTGAGAGGACCATGATATATGAGCATTCTCTACCAAAATATTTTTGGGCTGAAACAATGAACACTGCCTGCGATATCATTAATCGTGTATCAATAAGGCTCATTCTCAAGAAAACTCCATATGAATTATGGAGAGGGAGAAAGCCTAAAATTTCATACTTTTGAGCTTTCGGTTCAAAATGTTACATCCATAATAACGGTAAGGATAATCTCCGTAAGTTTGATGCCAAGTCCGACAAGGGCATTTTCCTTGGGTATTCTACTACAAGTAAGGCTTATAGAGTATTCAATAAACGTACCTTACTTGTTGAAGAATCAATGCATGTTATATTTGATGAATCTATGTCTATAGTTTCTCGAACTAACAATGATGATATATATTTACTCGAAGAAGAGATGAATTACTCAAGCTTAGATGACAAAGATGATATAGTTGAGGAAACTCCACTATCGAATGAATGGACGCTTCACAAAGATCATCCTATGGATCTTATTATTGGAAGTCTTTCAAGGGGAGTAACCACTCGATCTTCTCTTAACAATGTTTGCAATCATATTGCTTTTGTTTCTCATATTGAACCTAAGTGTATTGATGATGCCTTATTAGATGATGCATGAATTATTGTTATGCATGAAGAATTAAATGAATTTAGACGTAACGATGTATGATTTCTTGTTCCTAGGTCGCATGATAGATCTATCATTGGTACTAAATGGGTATTTAGAAATAAAATTGATGAGCATGGTACTATCACTAGAAATAAAACTAAGCTTGCAACGAAAGGATATAGTCAAGAGTAAGACATAGATTACGATGAAACATATGCTCCTGTTACCCGACTTGAATCAATTCGCATGTTGCTTGCTTTTGCCTGCTCTAGGAATTTTAAATTATTTCAAATGGATGTTAAAAGTGCATTTTTAAATTGTGATTTAAAAGAAGTTTATATTGAAAAATCTGATTGCTTCGTTGATCCGTTATTTACTAATCATGTATATAGACTAAAAAAAGCTTTGTATGGTTTGAAACAAGCTCCCAGAGCTTCGTATGAAACATTTTCTAATTCTTTCCTTTCAAATTGTTTTTCAAGATGAAAGATTGACATCACTTTATTTACAAAAAATGTTAAAGATGATCTGTTGATTGTGCAAATTTATATTGATGATATAATTTTTGGTTCTACTGACGAAACTCTCTGTTAAGATTTCTCCAAACTTATGCAGGATCACTTTAGATGAGCATGATGGGGGAACTTAACTATTTCCTCGGATTGCAAATCAAACAGTGCAAGGATAGTTTCTTTGTAAACCAAAGCAAGTACATCAAGAAGATTCTATAGAAGTTTGGGATGGGGAACTCAAAATCATCATCCACACTGATGAGCACATCAATCAGACTCCACAAAGATGAAAATGGTAAATCTGTAGATCAATCTTTCTTTCGTAATATGATTGGCTCCTTACTATATGCTACTGTCAGTAGGTCATACGTTATGTTTAAGGTTTGCTTATGTGCACAATTTCAATCAGGCCCAAAGGAATCACATTTGTTTGCCTTAAAACGCATTTTTAAATATCTTTCAAACACTCCAAATCTCGGCTTGTGGTATTCCAAAAATTCTTTCTTTGATTTAAAAGCTTAATATGATGCCGACTAAGGTGGATATAAGGTGGACAAGAAAAGCACCAGTGAAATTTGTTTCTTTTTGGGAAACTATTTGGTCTTTTTGAAACAACCCAAACATACTAAAATAATATATGCGGAATTTTTTTTATTTTTTTTTAAAATAATACTAAGTAAAATAGATGTACATACATGCCCATACATATATGCACAAAATAAACAGATTTAAAAATAACATAAATAAAATGCAACATTCTTACTTAAATAACTGAGTCAAACTTAAATAGAATACTGTCAAACAATCCACTTAAAAGTTTGCATGCAATAAAAATTATTTAATAAAAATAGTACTAAAATTCACCACTGACAAACATAAAAGAAACAGAGTTTTTTTTTAAAAATTCTTAAAAATATCCATAAAGACTCAGCCGGCGGTCACGGGGGATCACTGCATGTCCGCTCATACGTCCTCACCACCGATAGGAACTACAACTTCCTCTACGTACTCACATGCACCATATAAGTGTAGTGAGCCTAGAGGCCCAACATGCTAACATAACAAGGGTTTAAAATAATTTAAATCACTGGAATACTAATACATAACATATACATGAATAAGCATGCTTAAAAATCATGAATCATGACTGAAGATCTTGCTTAAACTTGATCTTATATATAATCATATATTACATACATAAACAATGTTGAGCATAACATTTTCTAACATCGCATGGTCATATCCGTAGTGTAACCTTAAACTTAAAAGTTCGACTGATCAGTCTCTTAGAACCAACGTACGCGGCGGTGACGAATCACCTCTTACTGGTAGTAAACTACCCTTAAATTGACAGTAAACTGCCCTTAACATGTGGGGACTGGTCCCCCTTAAATTGTCACACTACTTCAACTTCCAACATAAAATTATTTTCTAGCTCAACCTTAAACATTAAATCATGCCATAAAATTATTTCATGAATACATGCACTGAAAATATGTTCGTAATATATATTTAATTAATTTTTCATAATATAATATACTTATACTTAAAATAGACTTTATGCATAAAAATAATTAAATATATATCCCGGACTTATTTATTTTTCATGGGTTGGTCCAGACTGCTGGTCACTCACTCTAAGCCCATTAAACTTAAATAAAAGCCCAATAATCATATCTTAGCCCAAATAACTTAATTAAACTTAATTGGGCCTAAATAATTTATTTAAGTTAGCCCAATGATTTTATGGGCTTGGGAGCCCATGAGAATTTTTGGGCCAATCAGTGGATTTTTGGGCCAGTCTAAAATTTTATTGGGCTTAATTAAGTTAGCTCAATGGTACCAAGACTGAGTGAACTTTGTACTTATCCTGGAGTGCAAGGTTCAAGTCTTGGGGAGGGCATGAAATTCCCCACCAGGAGGGGAATAGGCCATGAGTATGGCTGGGCCGGCCCAGAGTGGGTTAGCAGAGTGCAGAGGCCCAGTCCATTACATAAAAGGGCGCCTTTTTTGTAATGGACTGGGCCTCTCTGCTGCCCAGCCATTTTGCTACTCATGGCCTTCTTTTCCCTGGTGGAAAGTTTCATGCCCTCCCCAGGACTCGAACCTTGTACCTCCAGGATAAGTACCAGGATTGAGAGAACTTTGTACTTATCCTGGAGGTACAAGGTTCGAGTCCTGGGGAGGGCATGAAACTTTCCACCAGGTGAAAGAAGGCCATGAGTAGCAAAATGGCTGGGCAGCAGAGAGGCCCAGTCCATTACACTTTTGGTTTTCAAAGGAACAAAATTGTGTTGCGTTGTCAACGACCGAATCCTAATATATGGCTGCTGGTAGTTGCTTTGCGCAAATTCTTTGGATGAAGCATCAATTTCTCGACTATGACGTCTCTTTTTCTAAAATCCCTATTTTCTGTGACAATACTAGCGTCATATGTCTAACAAAGAATCCGATTCAACACTATCAAACTAAACATATTGATATTTGTCATCATTTTATTCGTGACCACATCAAACAAAATGATGTTGAACTTCAATATGTTGACACGAAAAATCAAATTGCAGACATTTTTACAAAACCACTAGATGAAAACACTTTTATTCGTTTGTGTGATGAACTTGACATGATTGAGTTGTAATCACTTGTGGACAGAAAGTTTTTGGAGATATTGCGTATAATGATCATATGTGATTTTTCATAAATAAGATGGAACCATTACAGTTGCAAAGCTAAGATGTCAATGGACAATTGAAGAAAAGATTATGGTCAATCTTGACAATATCGCCAAGAACTTTTTGTTCAACACTCTCGATGATTATATATTTGGCAAGATCAAGAGGTGTACTGTGAGAACCTGATTTTTTTTTAGAAATCCCATACTAGTTGAGATTATGCAGCCTAAGTATTAGAACATAGACTACCCATAAAGACCAAATGTGCTAGCCCTACTTTCAAAAACATGCATGCTAAGGAAATCAGGATTTTGGAAAAAAAAACAATAATGATTAAGCATCCACATTATTTCCGATCTTTAGGATTGTGATGATCCAAATTAAGGGCCCAAATCCTCTTAAAAGCATAAAGAATCAAGGCTAATTCCTTTACATTATTTTGTTCCTTGTTAAACGTAGTCAAGGTTGATATAGGTTTGTAGATTTATCTCCCCTTCATATTTTTATTTACATTCAAAAGCTATAGAAGCAACACACCTAAAAGACCATAGAACCAGAATTTTTGTTTATCACTTTTATTGATACTAAAATTCAAACCGTTCAGAATATTTCACATTATGTTTTAAACAACTCGTACAAATTTCAGCGAAATCTAACTGTTAGATTCCCAAAATAACCTTCACAATATGATTGTACAGATTCCATGTGAGAAAGCCAGTAGCTTCTGTTTGTCATTGTTCTCCGCTTCAAACGACTACAAAACTAGATCTTCGCCATTCACAATTTAGATCATTCTCTCTTGAAATGTTGACCAAATTTCATATTGATCCAATGGTTCAAATAATTCCTAAAAAATTTGAAATGCAACTAATTTTCGGACCCAAGCAAATTAGAGAACTCCTTCCACTCTCTTTATTTATTATATTTAGTTACCTATGTCATATCATCTAGGAACAAACTTTATAATTTCCTATAATATTGGGACTAGGGTTGTCCATCCTCAAGAAAGAATGCTACCCAAAGAAATTTCCCAAGTTTGATCAACCGTTCTTCAATGAGGAGCGCACATGAAGCAAGAATTTTGGCACACATTAAATTTTTTTAATTGTCGTTTTAATGAAGAAATATTCTCAATTTTATGTGGAGTGTTAGAACCTAATTGGAGTGGGGGTGGGGGGATTTCTATTGACAACTTTAGCAATTTAAAGCGATTATAAAAGTACGCAAGAGGAAGACTTAAAGCAATCAAAATAATTACGATAAATAAATGTGTAAAGTAAATAAAACGATAAAGGAGATAAGATATGTTTATGGAATTTTGACGATAAATCGTCTACGTCTCTACTTCTTGGTTAAGATCGATTAACCAAGGATCTACTAGCACTTTGAAAGCTCGAACAACAACACGATCATCACGTCTCTTGGCTTGGATGGCTCCGAGGATAGCCAATACAACTCACACTTGGCCTTAAGGGCTCCAAGGATAGCCAATACAAACGATAGCAACTCGGGCTTCACACTTGAGAATACAACGATGGCTCAACAACTCACAAACGATTTTACAATCAACTTTCTAATTGAAAAAATATATATATGAACTCTTGATTGAATACTTGAAGAATAGAAGAGAAGATTTCTTGAGTTGTGTTGGTAATGACTTCAGAATGCATCTATTTATAGTTGCTGATTCGGGCACGTTCGAACAGTCCGAACTGGCTTTGGGATCGTCCAAACCCTTTTGATTCAAATTCAAATTGCGCGGCTGTTGTACTGTTCGGATGGTCCGAACATGGCTTCGGATTTTCCGATCGGCGCCAAGCTCCACTGTCTTGAAAACTTCTCCGACAAAATCTTCGACTCGCCGCAAAGCTGTTCGGATCGTCTGAACAGTTTCTTCGTGGCCTCCGAACCATGCCTCCGATCTGCAGATTTTGGTACTGCGCGGCAAATTTTAAAAAATCATATCTCACAATCTAAACGTCGGATTGAGCTGAAATTTGGACAGCAGCTTTAAAATATCCTAAACTGTATTATGAATGGTACAGATTGGATTTGGATGTCTCAAACATTTCCAATAATTTTTTGAAGTTGCTTCTTCATCTTTTCGCTCTTTGTTCTGTAGAAGTAGGTATTGCGCGACATATTTGAAAAAATCATATCTCACAATCTAACCATCGGATTGGGCTGAAATATGGACATCTGGTTTAAAACATCCTAAAATTTTTTATGACAAGTGGAGATTTGATTTGGATGTATCAAAAATTCCCAATAATTTTCTGAATTTGCTGCTCCATAATTTTGCTTCTTCTTGTTACTTTTCCTCATATCCATCATCAGAATGTTCCGTACCCTCTACAGAACATTGCGTCCATTCAATGAGCAATACGAGACTTCATAAATACATATACAACTTCAAAATATCTTTAAAAAATTTAATTGTAAATAAGGATCTAATCTGCAAAGTCTCACTTTAAACGATTCGTAATATTAACCTAGTTTTGTAATTATCAAAATAAGATAACTTATCGCATTAAAATCCATCATCACAAGGAAACAACTTAAAAAGGTCAAAACAACCAACTTTTCTAAGAAAACCCGTCTAGAACAAACACTCATACCCCCTGATGAATCCCATCACCCATGGAACTATCCATAGTCAATCGATTAACTAAGTCATCCTAGGAAAAAACACATAGCACTTAACCAACTGAAAACATGCATAAATCAATCCTAATTATACACATTTTTAAACATATAACTGATCCTTTATTCAATATAATCAATATAATCCAAAATATTAAAATACATGAACAACCAATCTAGGTTCTAATACAATCTTTATTACAATCCCTTGTAATACATAAATTAATCAAAAGATTACATTGAAAGATGTACAATACAATAAAATCTTAGTACATCAAATAACTGAAATCTTATAATACATCTGATTCAACTTATTACAACTGAAATATTGTTTAAAACTTAATTCAGTATTTAAACTATTGCGGAATTCTTTCATTCCGTCTACTGATCTTGAACTTGAAGTTTCCCGTCTGCCACACACAAGAGCATCAATGCTAGCATACTCCACGATATTACTTCCGCCTAATCTCTTGTTATACCTTGCATCAATGCATGTCATTAGACCTCTTCTTCCTCTCAAGATCTAAAAGAATTCATCCTACTAGAGATGCCCAAAGCTTCGTGAGACATCCTATTGCTAGGATCTTCTGAAAATCTCCCCAACTATTTGTGGATAATCTTCAGAGATACCTTCCCAGGTCAAAGCCGATGGACGAACTTATCCCTTGCGCTTCAACCCATCTAGTCCAGCACAATCTTGCTGGAATCCACATAGGACGAGTTCCATATGCCTATCTCAGCAATGACGATCTTGGAAACCATAAATACCTTGTTATTACAATTTTTAATATTGCTATCATCATACAATTCAACTTGCAATCCTACAAAGGATAACCCGAATATCAACACTGTGACGCCCGGAGCTGAGGAGGCGGGGAGTTATCGTCAGTTTCAAGAGGTTGCACGGACAATGAGTGGCTCCTGGTAGGCTTCTAGGCAGAGGGAGACATGAATGAACGAATCCCGTGCCAAAATGAGAGGGATTCTGAGACTGTGTAGGTATGGGACTGCATAGTTCAGGAGGGCTTAAAATATTTCATATGTACCACTCATATCAAGAAGGTTCATCTTCTCTTCGAGAGCTCATCATATAAGAACTTCAAAATTAAGCTTGTTTGACTTGGGAAAATTTTAGAATGGGTGACCCCCTGGAAAGTTTTTAGGGTGCGTGTGAGTGATGACATAAGCACGCTAGAAAGACTCATCTTGATACAGTGGGTTGTTACAAATGATATCAGAGCCAACCTCTATTAGTACGGTATGGTTCGGGGATGAACCAAGCGGAAGCCGATGAGCATGTGACGCCCGGAGCTGAGGATGCGGGGAGTGATCGTCAGTTCCAAGAGGTCGCATGGACAATGAGCGACTCCTGATAGTCTTCTAGGAGGAGGGAGACATGAATGAACCGATTCCGTGCCGGAATGAAAGAGATTCTGAGACTGTGTAGGTATGAGACTGCATAGTTCAAGAGGGCTTAAAAGATTTCATATGTACTACTCATATCAAGAAGGTGCATCTTTTTTTCGAGAGCTCATCATATTAGAACTCCAAAGTTAAGCGTGCTTGACTTGGGGAAATTTTAGAATGGGTGACCCCATGGGAAGTTTTCAGGGTGCATGTGAGTGAGCATATAAGCACGCTGGAAAGACTCTTCTTGATACATTGGATCATTACAAACACTGTCCCAAAGAATCTTATTGCATGCTCTGATATCATAAATGTAGTGACCCGCACTGTGATCACCTACTAATCATAAACATAAGCATGAAATTAAACATTAAATAATCTTAATCAGAGTAAATTCAGAATTGAAAATAAATTATATACGAGAAACTAAATTCTTAGTGGTCAACCCTGCCATCCAGTCTTGGTCACCACCTAACCTCCTTGTCCTCAGGGCAACTACCTACATCTGTCTCATTGAATGAGGTATGCAGACAATAGAAAACAATCGGAAGTGAGCCTAACAAGCTCAGTACGAGAGTATGAGTATACACTATTATATGTGCATGTATGCAAATGAACTAGGTATCAAGACACTCAGGTCAAGAAACTTGCTCATAGACCGAGCCCATGGTATATAGCACGCTGCGCTATCGCCTCAGGAGGTGGCTCATATACCCAATGGATAATGGTAGTCTGATACTAGTACAAGTGTCCAAACATCATGGTGACATGACGCAAGACTTACGTATCCAACCATCCACAAACTCATAGGGTGAGCGCCCTACTACAGGATACCTCTAAGGTAAAGGCTCAATATGCTCATGTACGCAACATTCAGTCATAACATGTTGTATATAAAGACATATAAAAAATGCAAAATCATAATGCAGGCATAGATATCTCGAATAATACTTCTGTATCTCACTAAGGCAGATCCTTGAAGCTCCCATATAGGTTCCAAGCCTACCATTCGGCACTACAACATAAATAACCATGCATACCTAGCATGTCAAATATCACCTATCAGGATCTAAAAGTCTTAATTAAGCTATAGTATACTCCCTATTTACTCTAGAGAACCAGAGTCATACCTTTGTCCGTCGTCATACCGCTGATGTCGTATGTCTCAGAGCTTGGGCATAGCCTAGCTATGACCCCTGGACGCCTCTCTAGAGCTCCACTGCCTGGCCACAATGACGGACACTGTCCGTTATAGAAAAAATTACTATCTACTCCAACTCTTAAAATAAGAGTATCCAAAAGCTCTTAAAATTGAGCTAACATGGGCCAAGTAGAGGTTTCATTGAAATTCAAAAGTGAGGCCTCGAACTCCTATTTATAGGGTACGATCGGACGATCCGATCTGTAAGTCTGGCCACGTGTCATGATCTCATTGACACATATCCTGCCAACACATCGGACGGTCCGATCTCTAAATCGGACGATCTGATCTTTGCCACGTGTTGACTCCAACTGGACACCTAACATGGGTGGATCGGATGCTCCGATCCTGTCCGATTTCATTTTTTAATTAAGTTCCTTAATCAATTTCTTAATCATATTTAAGTCCCTTAATATTGTAAAAATGGAACCCTGCTACTACACATCCGCTCTACCACTCCATTCTGCCGAGGCGTGTAATTTGTCGTGAACTGTCTTTTGATGTCTTCGTGCTGGCAAAATGCATCAAATTCAACAGTACCGGTATATTCTCCTCCATTGTCTATCCTCAAACACTTGATTTTTTTGTCAGAATCAAGTTCAACCCGCGCTTTGAAAACTTTAAAAACTTCAAAAACATCCAATTTTTTCTTGATTGAATACACCCAACATCTCCTAGACAAATCATCAATAAACGAGACAAAATATCTCGCTCGTCTTATGGATACTACAAGTGCTTACAAGACATCAGAGTAAATCAGCTCCAATATGCCTTTTTCTTTTGGCAGTAGATGTGTCAAACTTTAATCTATATTGTTTACTGATAACACAATGCTCACAAAAGGGTAAAGTCACTTTTGTAAGCCCTGACAATAGCTTCCGTTCTAAGAGAATCTTCATTCTTCATTCTAGCATATGCCCGAGCTTTCTATGCCACAACACTATTGATTCTTCTCCCGAACCAATTGATGCAACAACTAGTTCCGCCTCTTTCTGTGTTTCTCCCAAAAGTACATACATATTTGCAGCAACCTTTTCCGCCTTCATAACCACAAGCGCGCCTTTCACAACCTTCATGATCCCATTTTCGACACGACTTTTGCACATAATATAATCCAATCCAATTGTCTTAAAGACAAAAGATTATTTTTCAGGCTTTTCACATATTGTACCTCCTGTATGGTGCGAACTGTGACATAAAACATTTTTATTTTGATGGTACTGATCCCAGCGATTTCCAAGACATTATCATTTCTCATAAATAAAGATCCTCCTGAGACTGGTTCATATTGATCAAACAATTCTCTCTGTGATGTTATGTGCCACGTCGCTCTTGAATCCATAATCCATGCATAAAAAAATTTGTGTTTGCCTTCTGCCACCATTGATGCTTTGCTAAATAATATTTCACCACTGCCTGAAGTACTGGCTACATTTCCTTGAGATCCATTCTCGATGTTTTTCGTACACCCCCTCTTGAAGTGCCCTTTACCCTCACATTTATAGCAATAAATTTTTTTTTTTACTTCTTGACTTTGATCTACCATATTTGTGGCTCCCACTGGACTCTCCGTCAATCTTCCTCTGGTCATCGATAAAGCCTTTGCTTGCTTCGACGTTGCCAACCTATCTTCCTTGTTCTTGAGATAACTTTCATTATTAAGAACCTCAGTTAAAACGTTTTCAAAATTTAAATTGTCCGAAAGAAAATTGTTGGTAACGTTGATGACGATTTGATCATATGAATTTGTTGGTAATGTTGATGATGATTTGATCATATGAATCTGGTAGACTTTGAAGTAAAAGCTCCACACGTTCTTTTTCCTCTATTTTATGCCCCATTGAGGTGAGCTTGGAAAATAGAATGTTCAGTGTATTGATATGGTCAGTCATTGATGAGGATTCCGCCATCCGAAGAGTATAAAGTTTTCTCTTTAGGAAAATCTTGTTGTGTAGTGACTTGACCTCATACAGTTTTGTCAGATTATCACAAATAAATTTTGCGTTCTTTATTTAAGATATACTTGACAATAATTCATCCACTATAGCAAAGTGCAAATTGACAACAACATTGTGATTCATCTCATTCCACTTTTGATCATCTGTGATTTCCGCCGGCCTATCTCTAATAGCTACCAAGCAACCCTCTTTTGTCAGTATTGCTTACACCTTCAGTTTCCACAACAAAAAATTGCTCTCATTTAAATTTTCTATCTCGTACTTTTCCGTCATCTTGAATACAAAAATATTGCCTTAACAAAATCTCAAAAAATATTTTCTAATGTGGAAGAAAAGAGTTATTGAATTATTTTAATTCGTTTGGATCTCTGCAAGCCCTTCAGTTCTATGGATAGACCTAGATGTTTAATTCAGATATATTCGAGTCAGTTCGAGTTGAAAATTTTCGAGATGATTTCGTTTCGTCTCGAGTTCGGGTTGAGAAATTTTTTAATAGCATTTTTGCATCAATTCAGCCCAAATAGATCTGAATTAACTCCTCTAAGTTTATCCAAAGAACCGAGGGACCTCCACAAATCCAAACGAATTAAAATAAATATATAAGTTAACCACAGCGGATTGCAGTATTCTTGCAATCCGTTGTGGTAGACATTAAATTTGAAATTGTTTTATTTTTTAAAATTAAAAATAAAAAAACCCATGAACCGACCTGATTGTTTTGCACTCCTGTTATATATCGAAACTTATCCTAATGTATCATATTATATTAATTTTTTTTTATTAATAACTGAAATTACATATGCATTAAAATATTGAGGTCACAACAATCATGATTGAAGAGTGATGGATTTTTCCGGGTGAGCTAAGGGCATCTCCAACCCATTACGCTATCTTGGTGTCATACTAACTTCAAAATAGTGTAATTACTACACCAAATTCAAAACTCATCTACAAACCATTAACTCTAAATTTTACACTAAAAAAAATATTCTCGGAATATTCTCTATTATTTTATTCACAACATCTAATTTATTCCACAAAATATTTTTAAACACAATAATTCAAATATCAATAATATCTAAAATAATATTTTCTACGTAGAAATATTAATGAATTAAAAATTTTAAGTACACATATTTGTCAGAATAATTTTAACTTTTTTTTAAATATTTTATTTTATTTATTTAAATATTTAAACTCAATAATTAATTTATGAATTTTAATTTTATGTATTTAAATAATTAAAGAATAAATTAGAAACAAAACAAAACAAAACAAAAAAACCAAAAAAAAGTGAGAAGATAGCATCAAAGCTACAGTGTTGCACCAAATATGGTGCAACACTGTAGCTTTTCTCCAACCTGGCGCTGAAAATAGCGCTGGGTTGGAGAAAAGAATGCAACACCATTTTGGCGTAATACACCAAAATGTGTTGCATTGGAGATGCTCTAACTCCAAAGCCAGCCTAGTTTGGAATTCTTTATTGAATGCCAATACCTATTAGATTAGGTAAAATCCAAAAAAATTGTGATCGATCTCTCTTTATTTTCAATCTGTTCCGTCTCGAATTTTTTTTGTTCCAAAATTTTCTCGACACGATCAATTTCGGGATCTGGATCAAGATCGGGATCGGGATCGACAAATCTATTCACGGTATTTCCGACCAGACCCAAATATATTAATAATATTTTTAAATTAAAAATAGATTTTTTTTTATAATTTTATGTTTTAAATATTTTATAATTATCTATAATATAGTTATTTTTTATATTTATATTTATATTTATATTTTTTAATATTAACATTAAGTTATAAATATTTATTTTTTTATTATTTTGAATAATTATATGTTTTTATTGTATTGCTTAAGTAGTTGTTTTAGTTTATTTGTAATGTATTAAAAATATATTTTTATTTTTAATGGTTATATACAAAGAAATTTTAAATTATTTATAATGTACTAAAAATTGTTTGAGTTTCTTCATATTTTTTTTAAAAAAATATAATTTCATAGAATTTTTTTAAAAAAATATTGTTCGGGATTACCCTCTTCCAACCAGAAGGGATACCGAACATTCGGGTCCCAACACTTCTCGGGTGCGAGATCGGGAGGAAAAAAATATATCTCAATTCTTATCGGATCAAAAATCAGATAAGGGTGTTACGGGACGGGTCCCGGCCCGATCCCAACTCTAATACCTATTTTTAATGTATGACCGAAGTTAAAGTCAATGGTAGTAATATAATTTAATAAATAGTATAATAGTTAAGTTGTGAGATCGAACTCATGATTTTGACTCTGATATCAAATCGTACCAATTAAAATTTATAATTAATAATAATGGTACAACTTAAAATTTTTAAACTGTACATAAACCCTCACGCAATGGTTCGATCTCATAATCTAGAAAGGATTGCATCTCAACAATCATAGATAATTATTGTATCAAAAAAATGAAATTACACGAGTTAGAACATATGAATTTTGAAATGATTTGATCTCTTGGCAGGAGTAACTGATAACATAAAATTTGAGTATGTGTTGTCTCTTGGAATTGTCAACACCTAAGACAATATGCAGCTTGCTCAAGTAACCAATATTTGTGCGATGTCTCATAGAAAAATAATTACCGGAAAAATAAGTATTAGATTAGAAAAAGTAATACTAGTGATTGTTAATTAAAAACCATTTTTTCTCAAAAAAATGAAAAATAAATAACACTCTAAAAAAAAAATAACAATAAACCAAGAGATCCTAAGGAGTGGTAAAGTAAGCAAGGAACCCTGTTGAACAACATTTTATTTGTGTAGTCTTCAAGAGTTTTCACACTCATGCAACAGGAGTTACATCAGGAACTCTCTAATAATCTTTTATCTTCAAACTCTTGAATTCCTACGGTAAATGTATGTCCTCTCTCTCTCTCTCTCTCTTCTCGTTCTGCAACCATCTTCCATTAGTATATATGGATCAGAGCAAAGGTGAATCAAAAGTAGATGTATTAAGATTGGATGAAATTAATAAAACTAGAAAGCATAAAAGCTAAATACAATCTTCTTCTTCTTCTTCTTCTTCACTCTCATATTTTGTTCCTTTAGTTCAAGAGGTTCCTGAACTTGAATTATCTCCCTTTTTTTTTTGTCAAGAATAGACATCCAATCCTAACTTCGATGTACTAAGCCAATAGGGCTTCAAAGCACTTAATGTTTTATTTGGCTTGAAGAATCATCTTCTCAACATGCGTCATTTGAGATTGGATGGCAGAGAAATTCGATATTAGTATAGTAGTGGAGTGAATTTTTCTCGCAGGGGCATGCTTCGTGGAGGCAACACTTGGTGCAACACCGGACCAAGGAAGGTCAATATTGTGATTGTATTTGAGCAGTGCAGGAGCTACCTTAATCATACATCTACAACAATCATCTCTTCATCATCTTTATTTTTGAATCATTGAGACTTAAGGTTCCCAAAAATCATAGAAGGAAAAGGAAGCATGGATGTTGTAAATCCACCTTCTACAAATTCTAGAACCGTATCAAAAACCATTTCGCTAAAATGAAATGGAGAAAGAGTCCCAATGGCAAACAAATCCAGTGCCCGAGATCTTGTGACCACTATAGTGTTAGTAGAAGGTCGACTACACCCTTGAAATTATTCATTCGATCATCGATTCCCTAAAAATAATTAATTCACATTGATTATTCATCATTGAAAACTTAATTCATGTTTTACCTTAATTTTAGTTAACTAGACATCAGCGTTCTAAGTTAACCCTTACCCCATAAATTAACCCAATACCAGTGATTAGATTTAAATCCACGGCAACATTCAAATGAGTAAAACTGATGAATCTAGACAACACAAATATCAGCAACTGTATTTAATTTAGTCAATTGTTGTTCCTACGATTTAACAAATTCAATAGCAGAAAATATTAATCATAGTTGCTTCACAAATTAGATGGTTCAAACAATTACGGATTTGAATTATAATTTTGCAATATATTGTATAGCAAAATCCTAAGGTGATCAATCCTAAAATCTCACATACAACCATGAAAATCAATCCAAAACAACTCTTGATACGCAATTTGGAATTAAACAATGAAAAATGAAAATATCATGAATAAACAAAATCAAGGGTTCGTCTTCATCAACCAAGTACTAAAAATTAGCCACAAATAATCATGAATTCTACAGAAAAATTCATGAAGGAAAGTAAATCTAAGAAAAGAGAGAAGAAATCTAGCCTAGAGTGTGTTTCTCACGTTCCAAGCCGTCTAGAATCTGATAATAATCCCCTAATTTTCGAGTTTATAGGAGTATTTAAGACTAGAGTCCTAAAGAAATAAGTTTCCTAATTTAAAAGGATTTCTCGAAAAAGTTGTCACGATCGATCGGTCAAAGTTTGTGGATCGAGCGCCCCAAATTTGCCAAATTTCTGTCCAGCTTTTATTTCTGCTCCCGCTCGATCGGTTAAACTTTGCGGATCGAGCGCACAGCTTATTTTTTCCAGCGAGCAGCGATTTTGAAAAATTCATATCCGGAGATCTAGCCGTCGAAATGAGCTGAAATTCGGACAGCTGCTTCAAAACATCTTGAAATTCATTCTGAAAAGTGAAGATCGGATTTGGATTTTTCTAAAATTAAAAATGATTTTCTGAACATTGCTGCTTTGTAATTCTTCTCTTATCTCGGCTCTTTTCTTTCACCTTTAGCTCCATTTATTCTCTTTTCCTATATCAAATCACAAACAATGATTAGGAACTATAACATGAATTTAACCAATCAAAATACACCTAATCATCACAAAATAAATCAATCAAACATATGAAAATACCATCACATCAAACTCCCCCTACTTAATCCTTGCTCGCCCTCGAGCAACACAAAACAAAAAATAAGCTCGAACTCATAATCCATAACAAAAATAACCTTGATCTTCACATTTGTGCCTCGGGAATAAACTCAATCCATGATCAAGAAAGGCGTTAAAATTCTAACAACGGGACAATTTCAATATCCAGACATTTCAACTAGAGATATAGCCCTAAACATGTGTGTGTGTGTTTGGTCATTAGCTAGTGTCATGCATACTTCACAGATCCATTCAATGTAAATCCCCACAACAGCTCAAGTTGCACACCAACAAATCAAATTAAACCATTGAGAAATTTTATAGTCTTTTCGCTTGTCCGAGTAATTGCACCCGGTTATCCTCAACTCCGTACATTCTCCTCCATATTTAGCTCTTGGAATTTATAGGACTATAATTTCAATCCTCATTTCAATGTTTCCCCTCACCTTACTAACTCCATTTTTTACTCTTTTTCTTTATTATTATTTTTTATTAATCTCAAAAGGGAGGTTGATAGGCTAGCGACTTCCTAAGACTATCACAAGGCTCACACGACCTTCACTATGTCATATACAATTCACAAGACATAACTCATGCGTGCTAAATTGTAAGGCCCGAAAATATTAAATTATTAATTATGGGATTTGAGAATTAAATTCCATATTATGGGCTAATATTGATTTGAGAAGTTATGAACATGATAGATTTAATTTCCGAGCCAAAAATATTTAATTTGAGAATTTTCGGATTTTGAGAATTAAATTCCGAGAATTCTTAAATTAAAAGAATAAATATTTGATTTGAATATTTATGGAATTCAAGATTAAATTCTATGTTTCGGGAATTAAAGAAGATTAATTTTGAAGATACAACTCGATAAGGGACTGATTTGAAAATATCGAAGTTGAAGGGCTAAAATGCAAAAGGCCGGGATTATTTGATTAATCCGAATATATTTAATTTGGGAATATTTAGAGTTTCGATTTAAATTCTAATATTCTTAAATTATTTTGGATTGAAATTGAATTAAAACGAAGGCCGAGGACTGAATTGCAATTAAGGAAGATTTGAGGGGCTAAATTGCAATTAAGCAATACATATCCGATTTTATTTATAATTATCAGAATGAAACATGTTTAGTTGAGAAGGAATTCAGAAATTTGGAACAGAGGTCGAAGCCCTCTTCATTTTCTTTCGATTTTGATTTTTCAAATTGCCGTAACTTTTGATTCGATCGTCCGATTTCGATTCCGAAAGATGTTCTGGAATCCTTGCAACGAGACCTTCGATTTGACGTAAGTATTTTGTTATCTTAACATGGTTTGAAAAACGAAATATGGCAGAGATTGCTGTTGAAGTTATGAATGTATTCTTGATCTTGTATGCATCCCGATATCAAAACCGAATCGAAGATTGATTATGAAATGAACTCGTTACAATTTCCAGCATATATGTTGATGATTATATCTTTTGGTATGAAGAGTTGAATGATAATGAACGGATATGAAGAGCCTTATGAATGAAGTTGAAATTAGAAATGAATTCGATATCGTAACGATTTCCGATTGTCAATCGCTACGATGCTCGGTTATGTTTTGAAACCATATTGATAGTATAAGATTGAGCCAATGATCTTGGGATTGTATACTGATTTTGTTAGATGGTAATCTTTACATTTCAGACGTGCTACGAGCTCAATCAACTCAAGAGGTCGGATTGTGAACCAAGGAAGTTCGCTTAAGGTTTGAAATGAATTTGATTGAAGTTGTGTTGATGATTTTGACTCGATTCTGAAATGAATGAATTGAACGAAGCTTGATGTGAATGTTTTGAGGTTGCAGTTCAGATTTGAAAAATTCAGAACAGAAGAAATACGAAGGTAAAAGTGGACTACTATTTGAATGGGATTATAACTCGAGATGGTTTGTATCGAGTTCCCTAAATCACATACTTATTTGATTACTTGCTTTTATATGCTCTTCTATGATTTATGGAATGAGTCTTTGATGTTAATGAATGCTATTATGATGATATATGTTGCATTCATCTTGCAAGACTTGTTCTTTGATTTCGAAATGAACGAAAACGTTCGATTAGACGATTTGAGGAAGTATATATGTATGGCCTGGGTGGTTGACTTATCCTAGCATCTGATTTACATATATAGTGGCTTCAAAGTCTAGAGAAGTAAGATAAGTAACCCTACCTCGATCGGGAGAGTCGGTGGTTAGTTATGATATCTGCTTCTCGGGATCCCAACCGATGAAATGAGAGAATTTGTTAGAGAACCTTGTTTTAAAACATGCATTGTAGTTACTTTTATATCATGAATTTGATATATGCTTTTCTATGCATGTTTAGTTGCTTTTACTGGGAAATATATTTCTCACCGGAGTTTATCCGGCTGTTGATTTGTTTTGTATGTGTGCATTGCAACAGGTGGGGCAGGAGCTAGTCTGAGATGACATGGACAGCTCGGGAGCGAGATTTAGCAAGTGTGGACTCGGGTTATAGCTAAACGAATATGTATTAGAGTACATCAAACTTAGTAGAAGACTTGATACGGGAAGCACTTATGATTTTAGTGTAGCTTGTGATTTAATGCTTTTTACGATATCCGTTTGATGTAAGAATCGCATGATTATATGCTCACGTCGTTATATATGATTATATGCATGTTCCTATCTTGATCAACCATGATTCAGGTTGAGTTTTGGATTGTTGAGATTGAAAGTTGAGGATTGACAGCAGAAAAATGATTCTGGTTTTCTGGAATTGATGGCATGCTCGATCCTGTGAAAAGCTAGGATCGAGCGCGGCCATCAATTTGCAAAAACAGAGAAATGACATATTGGGCTCGCTCGATCGGACGAGTTCATCCGATCGAGCGAGGCCAATATATTTAGGGAACCGAGAGCAGGGCTTTGGTGCTCGCTCGATCGGCTGATTTTGCCCGATCGAGCGAGGCTCCGAATTTAAAAAAAAAAAATTATGCTCTTGATTTATTATTCTTTAATTGTTTGATTACTTGTTTAATTAATCATTAGTTTCCCTAAGAAGAGATTAGCAACCCGAGGTCCTCACAACAGGTGGTATCAGAGCGTAAGTTCTTGGACTGAGATAGAAGCTGAGCGGGGTAGATTGCGTCACATGCATTTATAGTATAGCATGATTATTCCTTATTCGATTTGATGATTCGATGATTTGATAAATTGCATGTGAGCATGATCTTTATTTGAAATTCAACTGCATAATTTACTGATTTGTAAATTTTTGAAATTTTTACCGTTTTGTTATAAGATTTTCCCCGGGTGATGTAAGCACCCAAAATCGAAGAGAACAGTGTTCTTTGGGTGATGTAAGCACCCCAGACTAACAGAATAGTATGGCCAGATTGGACAGAATGGTATGGTCAAACTGAATAGAACAGAACGGTATTTCTCAGCTGAATGAAGTATCTCTGATTGAATAGAACAGAATATCAGCAAATGAATATAGGATGTTGTAGGTAACAGTTGGCTTGAAAAACTTGACCAGTTGTTTAAATATCGAAAAGATTCAGATGAATATCGGATCAGATTGATTGAATACCAACTTCAAAACCTAGCAACCAGCTGGTGGATTTTGATGAAGAAATGATGAGAAGGAAGAGGACAGATATGAAGTGCATGATATGAAAGTAATTCTTTAACTCTAGCGGACCAAGACAGAAGTGTTTGGGTCTAAATGCAGAGTATATTAGAAATTATTACACTCATTGTGGAGGAAGATATACGACCAAGCAGTGTAAAGAAAATTTAGGTAGATGTGATAGAACATGTTCGAATAAACATAGATTCTAAGAAGATTCGAATGAAGAATAAATAGCAGAAGTATACAGAGGATCGGAATAACATTGCACCTGAGAATGAGACTTACAGGTAACATATTTATGTTGTTTTAACCTGTTTATGTTGTAGGTTCAAGAGATATATGATAGATGAAAGCTGTGTTATATTTTAACCTCTGTATCAGAAAAGAGAATTTGTTAATTGAGTTGAAGAATGAAACTATTGCTTCGATGAAATGAAATTGAACATGATGTTGTTCATATGTGAAATATTTGGTACGATGCATACTGATTAGTGATAATTTCAGATGATTGAATCACTTGATTTTGTGATTTAACCAATCAGTATGTTTTATGCTTTACGAAGTACATGTGTACCTGAATATCTGAGTTGATTGGAAGCATGTATTCCGTGAAAATGAAGTAGAATTGGTTCTTGATCAGAACTCGAGTATTGAGGAGAAGTATGAATAGTCTGATCAAAGGAGAACTGAAATAGAATTGATGAATAGAAGAAACGATTGAATTAGATCAACAAGAACATGATGTGCATATGAATATGATGATAGTGATGGAATCTCGAATTAAGATTCTTTGATTTCGGTTTAGTGTATATGATGTTCGATTACGGAAATGTTCCGAAATAAGTTATTCTATGCACTAGATATGTTTAAGATCTAAATCAGCATTGATAGGTATGCCAATGCATAGAGATTACAGATATGTTCCAGTAAGATTTTTGACTTTAGTTTAAGTTGTGAGCTGGAATTCAATAGTGAATTGATGAATTTATGAATTTATGAATTACCGACTTGATGAGATTATGAACTGAATATTGATCTTGAGGTTTAGAAGATAGATGATGATATGAAAATCAGTTACAGATTAGTCTTTTCTTTGATTATGCTGAATCGACTACATCAATTGGACATATAATTCTTGAAATGTTTGATTTCGAGTGGCTCTCCTTGTTTTGTTCATAGAGCCTGAGTGATTTACTCATTCTGAGTTATGAGTTGCAAGTGAGTTGTTTTCACTATGCAGAGTTTGTTATCCAGAAGTTTTGGTTTTTGGATGACCTTGATTGAGGGATTTTCTCAATCTTGATTTATTTCTTTTGATTTTGAGAATTATTGATCCTTTGATGATATTTCAGCGTATTTTAAGATTGTTGGCTCTTAACTGATAGAAGAATTTGAATATGATCCATGATTTTTGGGTTACATGATATGTATTGTCGATATTTAGAGATAGAAATGAGTAATGAAATAGTCATCCGATGAATTGATTCCAGATTTCTGTGTATTTTGGTTTGAATATTCAGACGAATATATCACTAATCAGAATGATTTTTGATTTGAAATAAGCCAGAACTGTTCAGATGATGAAAGAAACACAGAAAGTAAACTGAAGCGATGAGAATGCAGTAACGAATGCCAGAATGAGATATGAATTGAAGCCTCAGATCAGAATGAATGAATTCTATTATGATTGATTATCTGATTGTGCTTGATATTTTTGAAAAAGAAATATCAGATTTTGAAGAAAATGCACAACAATGAATTTAAGATTCATCCAATAATTGTTTTATCAGAAGATAAAGCAAGTAGAGGTAACAGAATTAGTACATTTTTGAAGTTAAATGTACAGAGAGTTTCTAATGAAGTTGAGAATCATTGACTAGATTAGTTCAGTGACACTTTAGAAACTTCAGGATTTTGTTATGAGATCATGATTTGAAAGAGCATTTTGTGAAACTACCAAAATGAAGCAGTTTATATGAGGTAAACAGGTGGTAGTTATGAACAGATTGATTGAAATTACTGTATACGATGATCTGTTTTTATGATCAAATCACTGAATTGTGATTACATTCGTTGTAAGATGAACAGTAAGCCATGAAATAATGTTTCAGATTGAAACATTGAGTTTACTATTAAATTGTAATACAGATGATCCGAAGACTTTGAGTACTTTTTGAGGTAAAGGTACAATATATTATCCTTGAATTGGAAGAATAGTCAGAGAAGATGAATCGAATGTCGAGAATGAACTTCACTTGATGTGATACCAATTATCAACAGCTCTGAATACTTTGAAATCTGTTACTACAGCATATTATACTCTGATTAATAGATAGTCCGAATAGACTAATCAGAATTTTAGAATACACTATATGAGATGTGAATAACAGTTATTTATTCAGATCTGTGAAGAAGATAGAGATATGATGAAATTACAGGAATGATGAAAATTTATTGTCAGGATTAAGACTTTAGATTTCTTCGATAGAATGTGGCATCGATGGATTGACTGATGTTCTGAGAGTTGGTTATATGTGATTGCATTATACCATTTGTTGATTGATGGATTATCTGAGTTGATTTTCCAGATATTGAGACTATTCTCAGAACTTTAATACCTGATTCGGTATTACTTGACTTGATGTGTTGCCACTTGATGATTATAATTCCTGTAACAGCTATTGAGCCGAGTTTGAGATAATGCTATGAGGATACGATGAGAAAGAAATCCGAATTCTCTGTGTTGAAATGCTACTACCGAAGTATATAACATCTGATCAGACATGATTTGTCGATATCAGATCAGATTTGATTTTAGACACACAAAGATTTTGAAGATGAATCTGTACAAAATGAAAACAGAGAAGAAAACCATAATTAGTAATTGAATGATAGATATAACTTTTGAAGCTGAAACTGATTAGTTAAGCGAAAAAAAAAATTATTCGTAAAATATTATTCCATTCAGAATAGAGAAAGAGCAGAGTTTCAATTATAGATTCAGAATATGAAATTGAATACTGATCTTGAAGCGATGAATGAAATGACAGTGTAGACTTGTTCTATGTTTGCAGAAAGCATAGAATGATTGTGAGAAAACAACAAGTCATCACTGAAGCTGAATTTCATTGACTGAGATGTTATACCGAATTAATGATTTGATTGAAAGCTTAATTCCTTTCAGTTTGATATGATGGATCTGATTTGTTCCACATATTTAAGTTTAGGAAGTATCAGTTTGATTTTTCCTATGTACTTTAATTAGATGAAATAGATATCGAAAAGATTCTGAGTTAAGTCGATTAGTCGACAAATCTTTAATTGAAGAAAGAAGCAGCTCAGAACGAATTCTTTTCAATGACTGAAAGTACAACTGAATAGATACCAAAGAGAATAGAAACGTATCCGAAGAAAGGATCTTATAAGAAATGAAGTGATGAGATACGAAGTTCAGAGTTATATGATTGAGGTGAGAATAACTTCAGATAATCATTCAGTCTATCAGACTTGATATTTGATTTGACTACGATTTCGAGGACGAAATCATTTTTTAGAGGGGAGGAATTGTAAGGTCCGAAAATATTAAATTATTAATTATGGGATTTGAGAATTAAATTCCATATTATGGGCTAATATTGATTTGAGAATTTATGGACATGATAGATTTAATTTCCGAGCCGAAAATATTTAATTTGAGAATTTACGAATTTTGAGAATTAAATTCCGAGAATTCTTAAATTAAAAGAATAAATATTCGATTTGAATATTTATGGAATTCAAGATTAAATTCTATGTTTCGGGAATTAAAGAAGATTAATTTTGAAGATACAACTCGATAAGGGGCTGATTTGCAAATATCGAAGTTGAAGGGCTAAAATGCAAAAGGCCGGGATTATTTGATTAATCCGAATATATTTAATTTGGGAATATTTAGAGTTTCGATTTAAATTCTAATATTCTTAAATTATTTTGGATTGAAATTGAATTAAAATGAAGGCCGAGGACTGAATTGCAATTAAGGAAGATTTGAGGGACTAAATTGCAATTAAGCAATACATATCTGATTTTATTTATAATTATCAGAATGAAACGTGTTTAGTTGAGAAAGAATTCAGAAATTTGGAACAGAGGTCGAAGCCCTCTTCATTTTCTTTCGATTTCGATTTTTCAAATTGCCGTAACTTTTGATCCGATCGTCCGATTTCGATTCCGAAAGATGTTCTGGAATCCTTGCAATGAAACCTTTGATTTGAAGTAAGTATTTTGTTATCTTAACATGGTTTAAAAAAGAAATATGGCAGAGATTGCTGTTGAAGTTATGAATGTATTCTTGATCTTGTATGCATCCCGATATCAAAACCGATTCGAAGATTGATTATGAAATGAACTTGTTACAATTTCCAGCATATATGTCGATGATTATAGCTGTTGGTATGAAGAGTTGAATGATAATGAACGGATATGAAGAGCCGTATGAATGAAGTTGAAATTAGAAATGAATTCGATATCGTAACGATTCCCGATTGTCAATCGCTATGATGCTCGGTTATGTTTTGAAACCATATTGATAGTCTAAGATTGAGCCAATGATCTTGGGATTGTATACTGATTTTGTTAGATGGTAATCTTTACATTTCAGACATGCTACAAGCTCAATCAACTCAAGAGGTCGGATTGTGAACCGAGGAAGTTCGCTTGAGGTTTGAAATGAATTTTATTGAAGCTGTGTTGATGATTTTGACTCGATTCTAAAATGAATGAATTGAACGAAGCTTGATGTGAATGTTTTGAGGTTGCAGTTCAGATTTGAAGAATTCAGAACAGAAGAAATACGAAGGTAAAAGTGGACTACTACTTGAATGAGATTATAACTCGAGATGGTTTGTATCGAGTTCCCTAAATCACATACTTATTTGATTACTTGCTTTTATATGCTCTTCTATGAATTATGGAATGAGTCTTTGATGTTAATGAATGCTATTATGATGATATATGTTGCATTCATCTTGCAAGACTTGTTCTTTGATTTCGAAATGAACGAAAACGTTCGATTAGATGATTTGAGGAAGTATATATGTATGGCCTGGGTGATTGACTTAACCTAGCGTCTGATTTACATATATAGTGGCTTCAAAGTCTAGAGAAGTAAGATAAGTAACCCCACCTCGATCGGGAGAGTCGGTGGTTAGTTATGATATCTGCTTCTCGGGATCCCAACCGATGAAATAAGAGAATTTGTTAGAGAACCTTGTTTTAAAACATGCATTGTAGTTACTTTTATATCATGAATTTGATATATGCTTTGCTATGCATGTTTAGTTGCTTTTACTGGGAAATATATTTCTCACCGGAGTTTATCCGGCTGTTGCTTTGTTTTGTATGTGTGCATTACAACAGGTGGGGCAGGAGCTAGTCTGAGATGACATGGACAGCTCGGGAGCGAGATTTAGCAAGTATGGACTCGGGTTATAGCTAAACGAATATGTATTAGAGTACATCAAACTTAGTAGAAGACTTGATACGGGAAGCACTTATGATTTTAGTGTAGCTTGTGATTTAATGCTTTTTACGATATCCGTTTGATGTAAGAATCGCATGATTATATGCTCACGTCGTTATATATGATTATATGCATGTTCCTATCTTGATCAACCATGATTCAGGTTGAGTTTTGGATTGTTGAGATTGAAAGTTGAGGAATGACAGCAAAAAAATGATTCTGGTTTTCTGGAATTGATGGCATGCTCGATCTTGTGAAAAGCTAGGATCGAGCGCGGCCATCAATTTGCAAAAACAGAGAAATGACATATTGGGCTCGCTCGATCGGACGAGTTCATCCGATCGAGCGAGGCCAATATATTTAGGGAACCGAGAGCAGGGCTTTGGTGATCGCTCGATCGGCTGATTTTGCCCGATCGAGCGAGGCTCCGGATTTAAAAAAAAAAAATCTGCTCTTGATTTATTATTCTTTAATTGTTTGATTAATTGTTTAATTAATCATTAGTTGCCCTAAGAAGAGATTAGCAACCCAAGGTCCTCACATAAAGAATATTCAAGAACCACATCAAAGTCTAATTTGAATATGATATCAAAGTGTTCCACGGTTAGCAAATCATCTATTTTCAAAATCATGCACGTCATCAATTAGATATCATCATGGACTAGTTATTTTCAACAGTCAAATTCATCACAAACTGTGAGCTCTAAATTTTTTTTTTAAAACGGATAAATTCTCTCAATGACTGGCTAAGTCCTCTCCCCCATACTTAAAATCTTACATTGTCCCCAATGTAAGTAAAAATGCAAAACAAAAATAATTAAAAACTAAGAATGAAAGAAAATACTCCCATTGGGTTGCCTCCCAAGAAGCTCCTCTGTTTACAGTCGTCGGCCCAATTGTATGCTTCTTTTGCTCATGGTGGTTCATATCTAGTTTTTCTAACCACTTTCACCCACTTGCGCAGTTTTGCAGTAATTTTTTGTCTTTACTTCCTCTGCTTCTATTTCCTGGGTACCTGCAGATCAGAATAAAAACTTTCAGCAGTAAAATTCTCAATAGGTCTTGCAATAACCTCCTTAACTTTATCCCCATTCACAACCTTCTTGTGTTCTTGCGACAAGTGATTAATGACATCAATATTATTAACACTTTCACAATCAAGAATTTGCAGGGTATCAAAAATATGAAATTTAACAACCTCCCTATCAAACTCCAAAGTGAGAGTGCCATTGTTAACATCTATAATGGACTTCGACGTTTTAAAAAATGGTATTCCTAGCAAAATTGGACTATTCAAATCATTATTTTTCATATCAAGCACATAGAAATAAGCAGGAAAAACCAAGTTACCAACTTGCACAAAAACGTCCTCTAACACACCCCTAGGATGAATAGTAGATCTATCAGCCATCTGGATAACAATTGCAGTTTCATTCAAAAGCCCTAGTTTTAAGGAAGCATACACAGAGTAAGACATGACATTGATCGATGCTTCTAAATCTAACATGGCCGTCTCAAGCTGAACATCTCCTATTTTACAAGGAATCGAAAACATACCTGGATCCTTGCATTTTGTGGGTACCTTTCTTTGAATGACAACAAAAACCTGTTCTCCCAATTCAACTTTTTGACATCCCTTCCGTTTGTGTTTTCTCTTCATAGTACACAACTCTTTTAAAAACTTTGCATAACAAGGTACTTGTTTGATAGCATCTAACAAAGGAATATTTACCTCGCATCTATGAAAAATTTCATACAATCCCTTGATTCCTTTATCCTTCCTAGACTCTTTCAATGTTAAGGGAAAAAGGGCTACAGGTTTATACTCAGAAAGAGGAGGAAACTTACCTCTTGGTGCTTCTTTCTGACTTGTCTCATCCTTCTCTAGTTTGGACTCCTACACCTCTTCCTTCTTTAACGGTGTTTGTACCTCCTCCTCATGGACCTTCAACTCTCTTCCACTCATCAAAGTGAATGCACTCACATTCTCCTTTGGATTCACCACTGTCTGCGAAGGCAGACTGCTAGAATTTAGTGCCTCCAACATGTTAACTGTTGTTGCCAACTGCCCCATTTGAGTGTTCAACTGTTGAATACTTGCTCCTTTTTTCTGTTGAAAAGTTACGGTATTAGTAGCAAGATCCTTAACAATGTTTTCTAGAAACTCACCAGGTGCAGGAATTTGCGGACGCTGCTGTTGTGGATGATATGGTGGCCTGTAAGCTTGAGCATTCGGCTGTACATGAGGTGTAGGCTAAATCATCGGAGATTTTCCATATCTAAAGTTGGGATGATCCTTCCAACCTGGATTGAATGTATTCGAGTAAGGATCATACTTCTGCTGTGGTGGCCAGGGAAATCCTCCTGCTGCATTGACTTGTTCAGTAGATTCCTCTTGAAGTATGGGACACATGTCACTTCCATGTCCCATTGCAGCACAAATTCCACATTTTTTCACATTCTTTCCATTACCTACAACCATTTGACGCACAAGAGACGTCAATTCAATCAATTGTTGTTCAAGGGAAGAAACATTTACCTCGTTGCCCCGTTTGGGTGTTGGATCACTCGTGTTGGTGCCAAATTGCTGAGAATTGGAAGTCATGTTCTCAATTAAATTCATCGCTTGTACCAGAGTTTTATCCACAAAAACTCCTCCAATGGCCGCATCTAACATACTCCTATCATGAGGCAACAAAACTTCATAGCAAAATTGAATTAATTGGTTTTCACTTATCTGATGTTGCGGACAGCTAGCACAAAGCTTTTTGAACATCTCCCAATACTCATGTAGTGATTCTCCTGCAAATTGATTTATCCCATAGATCTATTTTCTGATGTTTGCTGCTCTTGAAGCTGGAAAGTACTTCTCTAAAAAGATCCTCTTCATCTCTGTCCAGGTGGTAATAGATCCAGGAGGTAGGTAGTATAGCCAATCCTTAGCAGCATTCTTTAAAGAAAAAAGAAAGGCTCTCATCTGGATTTTCTCCCCTGTTGCTCCATGTGGTTTCATGCTTGTGCACACTACATGGAATTCCATTAAGTGCTTGTGCGGATCCTCACCTGCAAGACCATGGAATGAAGGTAATAAGTGAATTAACCCAGATTTTAACTCAAAAGTAGCATTAGCTTCTAAAGTAGGAAAAGTAATGCATAAGGGCAGATGGTTCAGATCGGGGATTCCAATTTGTCTCAGACTCAGATTTGCGTTTTCAGCCATTGCTTCTCTAAGATCCTTAACCACGGGCTTGTCTTCTTCTTGTCTCCTACGAGCTTCTCTCCTTCATTTATGAAAGTTCTTTCTATCTCCGGGTCGTATGTAATTTCTTCTTCCGAAGATTCACCTGAAAGAATGAACAAACCCGAGAAACACAGGGGGAAAGAAAAAAAATAAAAATAAAAACAAGAACACAAATAAACTAAACGCCTTCCCCAGCAACGGCTCCAAAATTTGGTAACACTAAGTCGTGTCACGCCCAAGTTACCCAACTCAAATCAGATAACAAAATATGCAGTAGTGTGAGTAGGGATCGTTCCCACGAGGAAAGTGAAATTTAAATAGTGTTCTTAAAATACTGAAAATAATAAAAGAGGTTTTTTGGATTTTATAAACTACTATGCAAGAATTAAAATAAGAAAGATCAATAAACTAATGAGACTTGGTATCGGTCGACTACACCCTTGAAATTATTCATTCGATCATAGATTCCCAAAAAATAATTAATTCACATTGAATATTCATCATTGGAAACTTAATTCATGTTTCACCTTAATTTTAGTTAACTAGACACCAGCGTTCTATGTTAACCCTTACCCCATAAATTAACCAAATACCAACGATTAGATTTAAATCAACGGCAGCATTCAAATGAGTAAAACTGATGAATCTAGACAACACAAATACAAGTGATTGTATTTAATCTAGTCAATTATTGTTCCTACGATTTAACAAATTCAACAGCAGAAAATATTAATCATAGTTTCTTCATAAATTAGATGGTTCAAACAATTACGGATTTGAATTCTAATTTAGCAATAGATTGTATAGCAAAATCCTATGGTGGTCATTCCTAAAATCCCACATACAACCATGGCAATCATTCCAAAACAACTTTTGATACACAATTTAAAATTAAACAATGAAAAATGAAAATCTCATGAATAAACAAAATCAAGGGTTCGTCTTCCTCAACAAAGTACTAAAACTTAGCCACAAATATTCATGAATTCTACAGAAAAATTCATGAAAGAAAAGTAAATCTAAGACAAGAGAGAAGAAACTTAGCCTCGAATGTGTTTCTCACGTTCCAAGCCATCTAGAATATGATAATAATCCCCTAATTTTTGAGTTTATAGGAGTATTTAAAGACTAGAGTCCTAAAGAAATAAGTTTCCTAATTTAAAAGGATTTCTCGGAAAAGTCCATCGCGATCGATCGGTCGAAGTCTGTGGATCGAGTGCCCCAAATTATGCCAACTTTCTGTCCAGCTTTTCTTTCTGCTCGCGCTCGATTGGTTAAACTTTGCGGATCGAGCGCGCAGCTTTTTTATCCATCAAGCAGCGATTTTGAAAAATTCATATCAAGAGATCTAGCCGTCGGATTGAGCTGAAATTTGGAAAGTTTCTTCAAAACATCTTGATATTTATTTTGAACGGTGAAGATCGGATTTGAATTTATCTAAAATTAAAAATGATTTTCTAACTATTGCTGCTTCGTAATTCCTCTCTTATCTCGGCTCTTTCCTTCCATTTTTAGCTTCATTTATTCTCTTTTCCTATATCAAATCACAAAAAATGATTAGGAACTATAACATGAATTTAACCAATCAAAATACACCTAATCATCACAAATTAACTCAATCAAACATAGGAAAATTCCATCACATCAAGGCCTGTTCCGAAATTTTAGTTTTTGGTGCTACAGAACTCCAGCAGGTTCCCGCGCTCGAGCATGCATTTTCCCCGCTCGACCACGGTGCGGCACTGTTCAATTAAAAAAAATTCTTGCTGCTGTTTCTTGGAGTTTTGAAGTTCGAACTCGAAGTCCACATTAGGTGGTATCAAAGCATTAAGAGTTTTAAATCGAGTTAGAATTTGACGAGCGGGGTAGATCGAGTACGCATGTTTTATTTTTTGCATGAGATTTATTTCTTTTCTTGATTAAATGAATTCCATGCGAGCAAGCTTTACTACTTTAAGAATTATATGCCTACGTGATTATCTGAATTACTTGTAAACCACGTGATACTTTCAAAGAAAATCAGATGAGATTCTTGATAAGAATTTGAGTTCTCTTCAGATAGATGAGCAGAGGATGACCGAAATTGAGATGATGATTATGATATCTTGATGTTATTTGTATTGATCACCTATATATCAGATACCTCATCGCAGAGCCAGAAATAGGCCTTTGACAGATGTAGTCCCTCAGATTGAGCAAGGCAGTAGTATCGCCAATGATCCTATGGATGTTGCTCTTACACCGATGGAGGTGTTGTACGTTGAAAAGATTACAAATTTTTAAGCCACCGACTTTGAAAGAGATAGAAAATGCTATTGAATGTAAGAGTAATTTCTAGATGAATGACTGAATTGCACTTTGGATTAAATGATTTTGACTGTGCATTGGATTGTTATTTTGACCAAGTACAGAGATGTAGTGGTTTGTTTGCAGAGATTTAACAGATTTCGACCAGTTACGTCAGATGTTTGAGACGAAATGGTAAGGATTCTTGATTTAAGATCCTATGATGTCAGTATTTTTATGTGTGAATTCCAGAGAAAAGAGGGGACGTTATAGTCATGCTTTTAATTTGCTAAAGATGTGTTCTCATCTAGTTGATGTACTAGTGATCAACGCACTTTCTGAGAAGTTTTAGATGCGATTACGGGTTCATCCCCAACCCGAAAGATAAAGTTCAGTGTTGAGTAATCTCATGTATGAATTTATTTCGAGCTGATGAAATGAATAGCACATAAGTACCAAGAGAAGATCGTGATGAGATTCGAACAAAATTATAGTTTTTAAGCAACCTAGTTACTTATATCTGCTTCAAGCAGATCGAAGTTGCTGGAAATTTTAAATTGTGTATTCAACCCCCCCTTCTGCACATTTGTCGATCCTAATAGCGTTAGCTTATGTTTCTAATTAAGTTTCTTTATACAAGTAATTTAAATATTAAATTTTATTTAAAAAATAATTAAACTTATTACTTAATTTAATAATAAAATTTACTATTAAAATGTATTTTGTGTATAACTAATATTAAGATAAAATAATACAATTATATATATTTTCATAGTTGTTTAATTAAAAGTTGGTTATTTTATTCAATTAAATATATAACTATTAAACCAAATTAATTTAATTATTTTTTAAAATATGACAAATTTTGTCATTTTCTTATTTATTTCACTAAATTATGAGTTAGAGTGCGTGTGCAAACAATCTGGAATAACAGGAGAGAGTTATTAATTTTGTATACTCATACCGACATCGTAAGAGGGATTGGTGAATCGATGTCGAGAGGCAGAAAACAGTCTCTCCTGACCAGCTAGTTCTTTGGGGCATAAACCTCCTGTCATCTCATGTTGCATGCATCATATTAGTTTTGTTTACTCATACTTCGTATTGGGCGATTGCCACTTACGTCCTTGGTATTACCTTGAGACCCCATTCCATGGGACAGGTCTTAGTTTTGACGAAGCGGGAGGATCGAGGCAGGTTTAGTTGCAGGTCTAGGGGATGTTGGGATGATTATATGCGTACAGATAATTCTCTAAATATGATTGCGTGAATACAATGAGTTTTTAGTACCGGTTGTATTCCTACGATTTCTTTTGTACTAGGTTTTTAATTTTTTGAAAAAACTATATTATTTTAATTACTTGGGTTATTAAGCTAACTGTATGCTTAAGACTGCTAGTTAGTACGTGATCTGAGTTAGCTCACTACATTTATGGTATTAGAACATGCATAGTATTTGAGACTTAGTATGATATTTGGGATTAATGTGCATTAATATTTTAAGAGATATGACCGGACAAGGTGACGAGGGTCAAAGAGATATAGGCCATGTAGGAGCTGAGGGTGCTCCAGGACATCGTCACAAACACCATCACCATCATGAGGGGCGACGTCAGTTTGCTATGCTTAAGTTCGTACAAATGGAACAAAGCCATTGGTGGGAGGCAAAACCCCTGAAGCTGCGAAAGATTGGTCGGGATGGATGGAGAGTAGTTTCCGTGCCTTTGACTGCTCTGAGGAGCAGAACATGGAGGCCATGAACTTTCTAAAGCTCACTAGTTGCATAACTCTACCTGGGTGTTAGGTTGGTTAGATTAAATTGGCGTAGCACAAAGACACATGAGAACAATTGAGAAAATATTTGTGAACGCTTGGACTGAAAAATTTTCAAATTACATTTTTTAGCCCAATTATAGTTACATGATTTCATTACTGGAGTAATTTTTTCATGTTTGTGGTTATTTGTTATTTTTGTTTTATTTTATTTTACGCGGGACTAGTAGAAGTTTTAAGTTTAAAAGGATTTGATAAGGACAAGTTTTGCACTTCTATTTTATAGTATTTAACTTAGTATTTTGCTGTTTCTCGAGTGATAAATACAATGCGTCTTTGTTCTTGTTTGTGTCGTTTATAGGATCTTAGGTAACGACCATTTATAGTAGATAAAAAGAGATGAAAAGGAATGAAAAATGAGAAAGAAAGAATTAAGAGATTAAAGGATGGCCGAAATTGAGCAAGAACCAAGAGAAAAAAAAATAGCACTGGGAGCCCCAACGCCCACACAAAATTTCTGAAAAATAAAAATAGTGATCAACGCCTTTCGCGCAAAAACCTATCTATTTTGGGCTTTTGTACGCTATTTTTGGCCCGTTAATGATGTAGTTTATAAGAAAAATACGACGACCGAATTTTTAGAGAAAATGACACACTTTCATTCTTCTTTTCTCCTAGAACAGCCAAACAACACAATCACACTACGCATTCAAAAAGACTTGAAACACGAATTTGAGACATATGAGCGAACTACAAGGAATAGTTGAATCACAAGATGGATGAATTCATTTGGGATGGAATATATGATTTTTATTATTTGACTTGAATTTATGATGAGATTTTAGAATATGTATATGTGTTTGATTATTTCATTATAAACTTATTGGTTATTTATAGTGATTGATGGATCTTGGTTTGAGTTTTATTTTTTGAATTATTTTGTCTACTATTATATGTTATTACAATTTATTTGTGTATTCCTGTTTTAATTGTATTTGAATTTATTGGTCATAGGTTGAAATGCTAAATTTATTTGAAATTTGACAATAGTGGGAGGGGATTTTGAACATGATCGTATAAAAACACAACTTATAATTTTTGTATAGTTCGGGAGGCCTATAGTTTTTTTGAGGTTGTTGAAAGAGAATCATATAACTTGATTAAATTGTTTTGATATTTAATTTGCATTAGAATAATAAAACTTACTCAACATTCGCTTAAGAGTTATTAGCTTATAAATAGGAATAGATGATATTATCAATCGATATGATTTATATGAATGAAAATTGAGTGAAATCTTGTATCTATAACCTATCTCAAATCGTGTACCCAAAGATGTCCTTGAAATCCTGATTTGTTTAATTTATTTTGTTTTAATTTTAAGCCTTAATTGATTCTCTAAATAAATTGATATTATTTTAATTACAATATTTTATGTGAATATATATTTTTAATCCTCGTGGAAACGAAACTCTACTCATCATATATTAAACTTGACATCATGCGTGTGAGAGCGAAAATCATGCAACAATACATGTGGCATTGTTACTGAAAATATCACAGGAAATGTTACAGGGGATTACCTTCTCAACTGAAGTTATTATTTCTACTGGATCATACCTTCTCGAGCTGAAAAAACTCTAAACTAATATTTCTTAAAAATAACCTAGAATAAATTCAATTCACAATTACAATCTACTTTTGTTTGAACCAATGGTGACACAGATGTTGTAATAATAATTTTAAAAAGAGCAAAATAAAAAGAGTAAGGTAATACATGCACTCATGGAACCTATTTTATGCAAAAGCATTCTTTGCTAAAGAGAATAATAATTATAAATAATCAAATTTTAAAAAGATTCAAGCAAGTTATCAATTGCTAATAAGAAAAGGATAATTTTTTTTTTATTTTGTCAAGAAATAAGAGAATTTAATAGTAATATTATCGATTTCAATATTCAATAAAGCATATTAATCGTACATGTCATGCATGTATGGACAGTAGGGTGCGTGAATTGTACAAAAGTTGGGTCAGACTAATTGCCCCTTTTGAAAATAAATTTATTAAAAAGAATATATCTTCCTTCATATCTAAACTAACTTATAACATGCTATTAAATTGAATGATCTTGTCAAAACGAAATAGAGACAAAAGAATAAGGACAAAAGATAAATAAATGAAAAACCAAAAGCCATTGAAGAATACTTATGATACAAGAATGTCACAAATTTAGGAAAAGTTTGTATATATCACTATTGTAAAATTCTGGATTATTGAACCTCTAATTATAAATATTTTTTGAGCCAATAACCCCCGGTCCTTTCCAGATCTGTAGCGCACACACACCATTCCTATAACATCTCGGGTCCAGACCTGCACATACGCGACTGCACAATGGACTTCTATAGCAACTACTTCGTATTCGTCATCGCTTTAATAAAATGTTTAACCCAAGTTGCTATAGAAGTCTATTGTAGCTCATTTTAAACTCATTTTAAAACTTTTATTTTCTCATGTGGCAGTGAGACAGGGTTCTCACAATCACCCTTCTTCAGAACGCGACGTCCTCGTCCCGACCTGACTTCGATCTACCAGCACCGGGAATCTAGTGGTTGCTCCTACAGGTTTAAGAGGTAACTCCTGTCATGTAGGACTTTATCCCGCAAGTTCAAGAGGTGGCTCCCACGCACGTAGCACTTTGTCCCGCATAGCTAGCACTTATTTTCCAGGGTTCCTGCCACTGACCGGCTCTGATAGAATTCTGTCAGGCCTCGAGCCCGCGCCTTCGCGACTGCACAATGGGTCCTTATAGCAAGGACTTCGTATTCGTCATCGCTTTACAAAAATGATTGACCCAAGTTGCTATAGAAGTTCATTGTAGCCCATTTTAAACTCATTTTAAAGCTTTCATTTTATTCATATGGGATAAGGGTCTCACAATTCCGGCTATGTTTTGTATTGCACGCGCTTTTAATTGTGAATATCCAATTTTTTTTAGATAAAAATGTCTAAATTATCCTTAAATGACTATTATGAACTTTTCTATTACCTCTTATTGAAAATTTTAATTAAAACATCAACACCTTAACTTATATTTCTAATTAAGTCTCTTTATATTAATTTAAATATACAGTTAATTAGAAATATTAAATTTTATTTAAAAAAATAATTAAACTTATTACTTAATTTAATAATAATATTTACTATTAAAATATATTTTGTGTAATATTAAGATGAAATGATATAATTATATATAACTTTCATAGTTATTTAATTAAAAGTTGGTTATTTTATTCAATTAAATAAAGAATTATTAAAAAAATAATTTAACAATTTTGTCATTTTGTTTTTTATTGGACTAAATTATGAGTTAGAGTGCCTGTGCAACAAATCTGGAATAGGAGTTGATTATTAGCTCAAACAAGAGGTTAATCTGGATTTCAAAGGGTGCATATGATATATGCAATTTCTCCACAAATTTAACCAAGAAGTCTTTTAACACACGTACGTACTCTATATATGTCTTTCACATTCTACCTACTTAATTCATTTCGTGTTATTACTCTCATCGTTTCAATTCTCACTTTGTCTCAGTTTCATATCAAAACCACACACACACACACACACAAACTGATGGACAGTATAGAAAAACATTTCAGCCACGAACATCCGTTGATTTTTAACGACGGCGAGAGTCTTGATGCCGCAGACGACGCGAAACCAAGATTCTGTAGCATATGTGGGCTGATAATTTTTATCAACTCATACTACAGTTGCAGCCACGGTTGCCGTTTTCTTGTCCACGAAATATGTGCCCATCGACTAACCCAGCAGTTCCGTTTGTCGCCGGCGTTTGATTCTCGCCCGTTTAATTCTCACCCGTGTGTAGATGCAAGCTATACTGTCATGTCTCTCAGTGGCCCTATTGACAAATATCATATAGAGAATGATAAATGCTTAAAATGTGGCCAAATATGCAATAATTACACCTACTCAAACCCAAGTGGCCAGTACTTCCACCCTTTGTGCCTCGTGCCTTTGGAAATAGCAACCAAACATAGAAGCCACGACCATCCCTTGTCGATCATGCGAAAGGAAATTTGTGCTGTCTGTAATTCTTGTGGGGAAGAAGAAAGTGGATTCTTCTGGTCATGCCAAACATGTGATTACTGGATTTCTCAGGATTGTGCTCTAATTCCACCAGTCACAATGCACGCCTCTCATTCTCATCCACTCGTTCTATTTTATACTAATAGTTTCAATATAGATGCGGGAGTATGGTTTAGTTTCAATTCCTGCAGAATATGTCGACAGTATATAGGCGTTAAAAGCTTTTATAGTTGCGGAATCTGCCAATACAATGTTCATCTCAAATGTATTAAATCGTCAATCGACCGGGATAACCAAGGTAAGTATACTCGCGTAGCACAGGTTTTTCATTAATTTAAGGAAAAATTGCAAATTTAGTCATATATGTTCGTCACTTTGCGATTTTGGTCCTCTATGTTTTCACATTTCAGTTTTACTCCTGCATGTTTTGATTTTTGGCAATTTCGGTCCTTTTTATTCAAAAATGCTTATGTGGCACTGTACACGTCAGCTCCACATCAGCGCCACGTCGGAAAAAGGACTTAAATTGCCAAAAAAATAAAAATAACGGACTAAAACTGAAATCTGAAAATATAAATGATTGAAATCGCAAAATTTACAAACATACAGGACCAAAAAGCACTTTTTCCTTAATTTAACTGTGTCATATATATGAACTGATCAAATTTGTGCATGTATATATGCCTTTCCAGATTGGAGAAAATTGATAGTACATTTTCCAGCACCTAAAAAGAAGATAATTTTTTTGAGTTTTATTGCCTATCTTGAACAAGATGAGGAACATGAGGTTACATTCAGGAGATTCATGCATGCAAGACCGGAAGAAATCCACAACCATCCATTGATCTTTAATGAAGTTGTTGATAATATTCTAGAGGAGGGAGAAGCATGGGAATCGAAGCTATTGTGCAATGCATGCATTAATCCCATTGATTCAAGTGCTTCTTCTTATTACAGTTGTAGTGTAGCTCAATGCCATTTCCTTGTCCATGAATTATGTGTAAGGCTACCCTTCATAATCAAGGACACATTTCGTAACCAGCCTTCCCCATTGGTTCTAAGTAGGAAATACGAGGAACTCGTTTCTGTATTCTATTGCTTCTTCTGCAAATATGAATGTAACGGACTTGGATACAGACAAAGCTTGGGAAGTGAGTGTGTTGATGTTGAGTGTGCTTTGGCGCCAAGAATCATCCAACATGCGTCACACAAGAACCACTACTTTCATCTGACATCAACTGTGGAGGGAGAATCTGATGTAGCCAACTGTTGTCATGTTGAAGGTCCCTATAATCGCTATTACAAATGCACCATTTGTCCTGCTTTCAAGATACACCTACGTTGCGCACTATTGCCTCCAGAAGTGAGGCATAAATTTGATGAGCATCCCCTTCAGCTCATCGCCGATGGCGGAAACCTCGTTGGCCTCTCCATGGAATATTTGGAAAACTGTGGCTTCTGTGATGTCTGTGAAAACCCTATGGATCCAAGCATCTGGTTCTACTATTGCTCCGAATGCGATCAATATTTTCACGTGAATTGCATTCCATCGGTTGGGAAGTTGTCAAAGATAAAGTTTGGTGGGACTCTTGATCGTGTTGGCTGCCATGATCATCCCGTCACAAGTGTTCGAATGCTCACTATAGGAAGTCAAAAATGCACATACTGCAACAAAATAATACAAGGTTTTCAGGATGACTACTGGGCTTTTCATTGTGAATCCTGCAATGTTTGGATTCATAAGAAATGTGCACGGAAATAAGTGAGAAAGGTGTGATAGTTCTTGGAAAATCTTCATTGAATCCCAGCTTTGTAAAAAGGTTGCATTGTATTTTACGATAATACGACATGTCCGTGTTGCACGTGTCGAAATTTATGAGTTAATAAAAATTAAATATATATGTATGTATATTTATTTGGAAAAAACAAAAATTTCATTGTCTATTGAATCTTGAATATTGAAAAAACATAGTGTGTTCATTCCAAATTCTCAATTAAACAATCTCATGTAATACATAATTTAATCAAAAGATTACACTGAAAGATGTACAATACAACAATAATTGAGTACATCAAATAACTGAAATCATTAATACATCTAATTACAATTGAAATACTGTTTACAACAAAACTCAATATTTAAATTCTGCGGAAATCTTTCATTCCGTCTACTGGTCTAGAACATGAAGTTTTCCGTCTGCCACTCATGTCAGCAGACTTCCTTCATCACAAAACATGAAGTTTTCCGTCTGCAACTCAACCAGTGCGGGCACGCCTCTAGTTCGCATTTCAGAATTTTTTTTCACTTCTTCAAGTCTTGATTTCCACTCTTTTTTCATCCTTTTTGGCTTATTTTCACTTGAACTCATCAAATTTCATTTTTTCCTACAAACACAAAAACAACAACAAACTCACGCAATATCTCCAAATACATCACAAAAGTCAAGTAAAATCGTATACCAATTAAGTGCACAAAATACACTTATCAAATTTATTTCGAGCTGATTAAATGAATAGCACATAAGTACCTATAGCATATCATGATGAGATTCGAACAGAATTATAGTTTTTAAGAAACCTAGTTACTTCTGTATGCTTCAAGTAGATCAAGTTGCTAAAATTTTTAAATTGTGTATTCAACCCCCCTTTCTACACATTTGCCGATCCTAACAACGTTAACTTATGTTTCTAATTAATTTCTTCATACAAGTAATTTAAATATTAAATTTTATTTAAAAAATAATTAAACTTATTACTTAATTTAATAATAAAATTTACTATTAAAATGTATTTTGTGTATAACTAATATTAAGATAAAATAATAGAATTATATATATTTTCATAGTTGTTTAATTAAAATTTGGTATTTTTATTCAATTAAATATAGAATTATTAAACCAAATTAATTTAATTTTTTTAAAAATATGACAAATTTTGTCATTTTGTTTTTTATTTGACTAAATTATGAGTTAGAGTGCGTGTGCAAAAAATCTGGAATAACAGAAGAGAGTTATTAAATTTGTATACTCATAGCGACATCGTACGAAGGGTTGGTGAACCGATGTCGAGAGGCAAAAAACAATCTCTCCCAAGGGCGGAGGCACACATAGTGCCACCCGGGCTTTAGCCCTGGTGGCCCATTTTTTTAATTTTTTTTAAATGTGTTATATATTTTTTATAAATAATTTTATATGTTATGTTTGGACAAATGCTATATTAGCGCGGGTAATCAAATTAAAAAAATTAAATAGCCCACATTTAGCCCATTTTAAAAAATGAAGTAGACCATATGTCTCAAAATTGGTCTTTTTCGTACCTTGTTTTCTTGATTAGATTTAATTTAATTTAACTTTCATCTTTATCAATCTTCGATCTTTTAATAGTATTTTCACTCATTCTTATTTTTTTAAAAAAACATATTTTTTTGTCTACTTTGTGATATTGCTTATTTTAAAAGTAACTGCATTACAATGAAATGATTTTTTTAGAATTGCAATTTTTGATTTCATAAAAATTTTAATTGTGTGTTCCATTCAAATTTCTATTTATATTAGATTATGCACTGATCTCATGTTGATGATATGATGTCATATTTAAAACAAATTTGGATGTGATATCAAACAAATATTTTTAAATCTTACACACGATTCCAAAAAAATTATTGAAAATCTTATTAATGAAAAGCTTTTTAAGGCTACAATGAATAGGTATTACTCATCGTTTTAACTCTTATGCGTTATTCTTTGTTTCTCGTTAAAATTTTTAGCCTGGGTGGATTTCGGATCCTAGCTCCGCCATTGGTCTCTCCTGACCAGCTAGTTCTTTGAGGCCTAAACCTCCAGTCATTTCATGTTGCATGCATCATAACACTTTATCGATTTCAATATTCAATAAAGCATATTAAGGGGAGTGTTATTATACTCCAAAAAGTGTTAATTATAACACTTTATTTCACATTTTTATTCCATTAATTGACAAACATACCCTCACATGTATCTTTCTTTATATACAAATATTTTTTTACATAAAAACTTTGATTGATCCTTCAAAATCTAAACTTATATTTTCCTTATTAGTCTTATTATTTTAGAAAATTCTTTTAAAATTTTAATTTAGTAGTACATGTAATCATATTTTATACGATTTCACTATAAGTTTAAAATTTTAAGTTGTTTATATTTATATCTCAAGTTTTACCCAAGTTCATATAATTAATCAAATTGATCATCAAAATAAAAATATGCTTTCTTTGAATAAATTAAATAATTAAATAAAAATAGCCAAACTCAATTATCTAATTTTTATTTTAAAATTTAATTTTTTTTATTTATTTTCAATTCATTAAAAAATTTCTAAACCGATCAAATTAAAATTTTGATAAAAGTTCTAAATGAAAATAATTTTTTTATTCAAAAATTTAATTAAACTCATTTGATTTAATTGGTTATCAAATCAAGCAACATGCTAACATATATCGCTATATTAATGTTATAATATAATATCTTTTAAAAAAATGTCACAAAATCTAACATATTTAATAAAAAAAATATTATCATGCTAATTAAAATATTGTTATTTATTATTATACCTTTGAATATAGTATCATTCAAAAATAATAATATTAGTTCGTGATTATAATAAAAAATAATAATATTAATTCATGAGTATAATCATTTTGGTGACATATTTTTAAAAAAAGAAAAATTAGTGACATAAATTATTTGAGATATTTCCAAATAAAATCTTTCGCAATAATACGATGATATTTAAATATAATCGATGATATAAAATATTTTGTAATTTAAAAATTAATTTCATTAAAAAAATTTAATTTATATGAAAATTGTACGTATTTGTAGTTTATATTATATATATATAACTTTTTATCATTAAAAAAAAGAAACGAAATAGGAAAGTATGTAAATTTTAAAATGATAGATTGTCAACACAAAATTTGAAAAGAATATGCAAGGCTAATAATGTTAATCTAAAAAAATAGATGAAGTGGAGTGTAATTAACACTTTTTGGAGTATAAACTCATTTGATTTAATTGGTTATCAAATCAAGCAACATGCTAACATATATCGCTATATTAATGTTATAATATAATATCTTTTAAAAAAATGTCACAAAATCTAACATATTTAATAAAAAAAAATATTATCATGCTAATTAAAATATTATTTATTATTATTATACCTTTGAATATAGTATCATTCAAAAATAATAATATTAGTTCGTGATTATAATAAAAAATAATAATATTAATTCATGAGTATAATCATTTTGGTGACATATTTTTAAAAAAAGAAAAATTAGTGACATAAATTATTTGAGATATTTTCAAATAAAATCTTTCGCAATAATACGATGATATTTAAATATAATCGATGATATAAAATATTTTGTAATTTAAAAATTAATTTCATTAAAAAAATTTATTTTATATGAAAATTGTACGTATTTGTAGTTTATATTATATATATATAACTTTTTATCATTAAAAAAAAGAAACGAAATAGGAAAGTATGTAAATTTTAAAATGATAGATTGTCAACACAAAATTTGAAAAGAATATGCAAGGCTAATAATGTTAATCTAAAAAAATAGATGAAGTGAAGTGTAATTAACACTTTTTGGAGTATAAATAACACTCCCTCATATTAATCATACGTATCATGCATGTATGTTGTGTGAATTGTACAAAATTTGTGTCAGACTAATTACCCCTTTTGAAAATAAATTTACTTCTCTTTTAAAAAGATTATATCTTCCTTCATATCTAAACTAACTTATAATATGCTATTAAATTGAATGATCTTGTCAAAACGAAATAAAGACAAAAGAATAAAGACAAAAGATAAATAAATGAAAAAAAAAAAGCCATTGAAGAATACTTATGATACAAGAATGTCACAAATTTAGGAAAAGTTGTATATATCACTGTTGTAAAATTCTGGATTAGCTGAACCTTTAATTATAAATATTTTTTGAGCCAATTGCAAGAATGTCAAGAAAAGTGTGCATGCATATCGATGTATTTTTCAATAGAACAACCAATAAATGAACTGCAACATCTTCAAACTGTAACTTTGGCCGTTTCATGTTGATCTTGGATGATTATTTTTATTCGGTACATGAAAAATCAATTGTAAGAATAATACACAATAATTGAAAAAATTAACACTTCTCAGTTTTTCCTTTAACAGATAGATCATAATTGTGATATCATTTTTATATATCTTGTATCAATATTGTCAACATATCTCTATAAGTTTAAATAAATTTCTAATGGTTATTTGTCCGTTACCATGAAAAAAAATAATTGGAAATTTATTCAAATGACATGGCTTTGGAACTATGTCCATATCTAATTTGACGCAATTCAGACAACTCACCATGTTCATTAATGTTTTATTAATTCGTAGCAGCTTTGGAACAGTTATTACGTGCATCAAACCATGGGGATAATATAAATTTCAATATCCTTCATATAGTCTCGCGGACGTAGTAATAGATATTCATTGAAACAAAATACGGTTTTATTCTATCGAGTTTTCATCATTTTGTTTTATGAATTTTTTATTTTGTGAAATAGCGTCATACGGAATCAATTATTATATTTTAAAAAACTTGAGAAGTGATCACAACGGATAACTATGATTTGCAAATGAGATATCATTCAAACCTCCATCAAAGTATAACTCTTATTTAATATCTCCCCCGATGACAATTGTTTAGATTCCATGATCATTTTATGTTAGTCAAAAATAATTTGATGAATATTACAGAATTATGTTTGAATTTAACTATTTGGCTGAGTGAATTTATTTGACAAGGAATTTTATATTCTACCATCATATATTTTATAAATTATTTAGTCGCAATGACGAATAAAAATAATGGAACAACCTCGTCTAGTCCTCGGAGAAAACAAATATATCTAAATTAATTCTCAATATGACATTATATTGGAGGAAATAAAGTGCAACTAAGTACTCAATGTCTCAAATGTACTAAAGATCAAAGTTCAACATTAATATTTAAGTAAATTAAAGTATCATCATCAGTTCCTTTCACGAACAAGAAAAGAATAATTATTTTAATTTTTCAAAAAAATAAGCTGTCATGAATTTCATAGTAATATGTATTGATTTCATTATATTTATAAAGGTATATTAATCGTATATGGCATGCATGTATGGTGCGTGAATTATACAAAAGTTTTGTGTCAGTAGTGAATTAAACTACTATTTTTAAAAAATAATTGTACTTTTTGTCTAGCTAGTGAATGAGATGAGATTACTCTGGTTAATGAATAGTTTTTACGTACAACTCATTGATCATATTTGCGTGCACGATAAAAACTATTCAACAACTGAGAAAAAATTTATTACCTACTAAATCAATCATCTTGTCAAATGAAATAAATAAAAAAGATGAAAAAATGTCAAAGTCTACAAATAAATATGTACAAAAACTCCTATACAACGGTCTAATATAAGTCAATTTTGCGAGACAGATCTCTGTCTACCTCGACTTATATTAAATATTATTTTTCATGTTAAAATACCACTTTTCACTGCAAATGTTTACCGAATTGACTCATTTCAACGAATATAGACGTGCGAATCCATCTCAAAGAAGAACTACTCATAAATATGATACCACAAATTATTACAAATTTGACCCAGAAAATAGTCATCACTCACTAGCTATATATAAAATACATTCTTTAATTCAACACTACTACATCACTTATCTTTTCCATTTCTTGTTTATCAAAAGAGTCAGTAAAAGTGATGCTAAAAAAAAAAAAAAAAGATTCAGTAAAAGTATTAATTTATGCTCTATATATATCCCATTGGAGGTCACTCTCCTACATATATCGTAATTATTGTTAAGAGTCTTTGTTGGACCTTCACAACTGAATTTATTGTCTCTACAAGTTCCTTTCGTATTGAAAATAATTTAATTCAATTTGAGTTTATTCACTAATATACTTTTTTAATGCATGAATAAATTCAATTAGATACTTACAGTCTACTTTTATTATAAGTGATACGGACACAAATGCTCAAGGTAATTTCGTCTAGGTCAAAAAAAGAAAAGAAAAGTAAAAGACATGCATTATGAACGGAAACTATACAAAAGCATATTTTCCAAAGTGAATAATAATCATAAAGAATAACAGTTCAACAAGTTTATATCAAAATAAAAGTAAAAGACGTGCATTGAAGAAAAGAATATTTATTTTTAGTTTTTCAAAAAATAAGTGAGTATGGCAATATATATGTATTTATTTCAATATATGTACATAAAATAAATTATATTAACCGTACATGTCAGGCATGTATGGACTATGGTGCGTGAAATATGCAAAAGTTTTGTCTTATAGTAGTGCTACTGTTTTTTATTAAAGTTATTTTTTTTAAAAAAAAATACAATTATACAAAATTATATCAATATTATAAGTACACATGCAATTTCAACAATGTAATAAAACTGTCCGCACAACTGACGGAACTTGAGAATGTACTAGAAACTTGCTTATCTCGAGCAAAAAAACTACTAAATCTATCTAAATAAATTAGGAGAGCTGCCTGCATTCAGCGAGAATCGAACCTGAGACAAATTGGTTTCAGAATATCATCCTTAATTATTGGGCTAATGGCTCATTGGCAATAAAAGTTATTCCTGATAGTGAATAGTTTAAAAAACTAATTTACAATATGCATGAATGATAAAAATATTTTAATGAGAGTAAAAAAAAAAAAATTATTGCCTAGCTAGCTACTATATCAAATCTTCTTGTCAATAACGAAATAAAGGCAAAATAATATTAAAAAAAGAAATAACTGCAAAATAATAAATAAAAAATTAAATTAACATATTGATTAATAAATAAATATAGACAAAAACTCTTACAAAATATTTCTACCCAATCCGATCTATGAAAAAATATATTTTTTTATATTAAAAATAATTTTTTATTACAAATATAAATTAGATCAACGTATCTTATATACTCATAAATACCCATTACTCATACCACCTCACCCATCTATAATTCCTTTCTCTTCTTCGCAAAAGAATCAGTGGAAGTATTTCTGCTCTCTCTTAATTATCCTTTCACTTCATATTGTATATACAATTAATTAAACGATGAGCAGTACTACGGGAGGGCATATTTTAGGAAGTTTCAGCCACGAACATCCGTTGATATTCCACGACGAGGAGAATCTTGATTCGGACGACGTGAAACCAAGATGTTGTACTATATGCGGGATGATGATTTTTATGGGCTCATACTACATTTGCATCGAGCACTGTTGCGAATTCATCGTGCACCAACAATGTACCCGTCTACCCCCGACAGTAATCGTGACTGGCGGGGATATTTATCCCGACATATTTGAACTCCGTGGTCCTAATGACCCAGCTACAATGAATGAGAAATGCTTAAAATGTGGCCAAACATTCAAGAATTATTACACCTACTCGAGTAGGCTTGGCCATATCCACCCTTTGTGCGGTTTGAAAATGTTCGAAATGGCAACGAAGCACAGAAGCCATCATGAGCATCCATTGGTTCCCACGCGTAGGGAAATTTGCGGGGTGTGTGATGCCTGTGGGGAAGAAGAAAGAGGATTCTTCCTGTCATGCCAAACTTGTGATTACTGGATTTCTCAGGATTGTGCTATACTTCCACCAGTCGCGAAGCACGCCTCTCATTCTCATCCGCTCGTTCGATTTTATGCTGACTTTTACATCAGCATGCCACAGAGGAAATTCGGTACTCTGGATTGTGGAATCTGTGAATGTTATATAGGTTTGAAAAGCTTTTATAGCTGCCAAGGCTGCGGATACTTCGCTCATCTCAAATGTATTAAATCGTGGATGAAGAATATTAATACAGTCGAAGCCGGTAAGTATGTACATGAATTATATATGTTCAAGTGTTTATCATTTAACTGACTCAATGAATTGAAGTTTTGGAATATATATTAGGGAAAACTGCAAATTTGGTCCTGTATGTTTGTCACTTTGCGATTTTGGTCCTCTATGTTTTCATATTTCAGTTTTAGTCCTGCATGTTCTGAATTTTGGCAATTTCGGTCCTTTTTATTCGAAAATGCTTACGTGACACTGTACACGTCAGCTCCACATCAGCACTCAATTGGTGTCACGTCAGCGCCACATCGGAAAAAGAACTAAAATTGCCAAAAAAATAAAGATATCGCACTAAAACTAAAATCTTAAAATATAAAAAACTGAAATCGCAAAGTGACAAACATACAGAACCAAAAAAGCAATTTTCCCTGTATATTATATACCTCCTCCTCAGATTGGACAAGATTGATAGCGGAATTGCCACCAGATAAAGAGAGCGCATTTTCGCGTTTTTTTCCCAATCTTGAACAACCGTACAAGGACGGTACAGGCACGAGTATCATACGGTCAAGAAAGGAGGAAATCCACGAGCACCCATTGATCCTTAATCATGAAGTTGCTGATAATCTAGAGGAGGGACATAGATGGGAATCGAAGCTATTGTGCAATGCATGCATCAATCCCATTGATTCAAGTACTTCTCCCTATTACACTTGTAGTGTAGCTCAATGCCATTTCCTTGTCCATGACTACTGTGCAAAGCTACCTTCTATAAGCATTAATAGTTATTTCCCATCGTTTCTATTTACAAAGTTTGAGGAATTCTTCTCTGTATTCTATTGTGACCATTGCTCATATGAGTGTAACGGATTTGGATATTCTTTGGAAGGCTTCCATGTTGATGTTGAGTGCGCTTCGGTGCCAAGAATCATCAAACACGAGTCACACAAGAACCACTATCTTCATCTAACAACAAGTGCATTAGATTACGATTCCGATGTACTGAGCTGTTGTATTGATGATTACAATAGGTTCGGTAATCTCTATTACAGATGCACCACTTGTCTTTCTTTCAAGATACACTTTCGTTGTGCCATAATGCCTCGACAAGTTGGACATAAATTTGATAAGCATCTCCTTCGGCTCATCACCGACGGCGGAAACCTCGTGGGCCTCTCCATGGAATATTTGGAAAACTGTGGCTTCTGTGAGTTCTGCGAAAAGCCTATGGATCCAAGCATCTGGTTCTACTATTGCTCCGAATGCGACCATTATTTTCATGTGAAATGCATTCCCTCTGTTGGGAAGTTGTCCAAGATGAAGTTTGGTGGGACTCTTGATCTTGTTGGCTGCCATGATCACCCCGTCACAAGTGTTCGAATGCTCACCGTCGGAAATCAAAGTTGCACATATTGCGAGGAAATAATTCAAGGTTTTCAGGATGATTGGGCCTTTCATTGCGAATCCTGCAATGTTTGGATTCACAATGCCTGTGCACTGAAATTGGCAACTCTCTCAAGAGAAAAATCGGGACTGGAATTGAAATTTGGTAAATGGAAACCGGAATCCGAGTCGGTATAGGAACCGGAATCGGAATTGGAATCAAAATCTGAATTCGAATCTGAATCTGAATCAAAATCAGAATCAGAATCGGAAGTCCGCTCTTCCTAGAAGCATCAGTATTATAATTGAATGGGACATTTTGATTCACTATATATTATTAGAGTGTGATTTTTCTATTATTTATTTACTAAATTCTCCTTGTGTCTTATGTTTTTTTTTTTTGGGTTAAGAATATGTGTATATTTGTCTTCGTCGTATGGTGGTCATTTTCTAGGCATAGTTTGGTACAACTAATTACAGGATATATTTCTTATCTAATTCTATCTCATATTCCGTATAAACTTAGGACAGTTTAGAGAAGACTTTTCTACTTGTTACTTAGCTTAAGCTGATAAACCAGAACTAGTTGTGTGGGCTAGAACTAGATCCTCGACAGGAATAAGACCAAGCGAAGCAGCTTTGGCTGGTTGGTTTCCCTTGACTGGTTGGCAGCAGGTGAGTGGGCCTCGACTGGACTGCTTCTTCTCTTTTTCAACTCGTGATCAAACAGTCCAATTGATATATCAAAATAGATTTGTCAAACACCAAAACTTAAATTAACAAATATGGTAGTGCTATCAGAACCTTTCCTCAATAGATTTCGCGACATAAAATGAACAGAAGACGTTTTTCTCCACAAAGTCTCATGTACACAACCAACCAAAAAAATCTACAACATAATATATGTCTTATGCACGAAATATAGCTCTCTTCCGAGAACTCACCTTCTTCTCCCGAATAATGTGTCATGAATACAGTACATAAAAGCAACAAGAAACAACCATCAAATTAACCAATATAAAATATTTGACATCAAAGCTCATCGACTCTCATTTACCTTAATGGCCACACTCGAAAATCTTCATAACTAATTAAAACTCCAACATATAGAGTAGTCGAAATTATCCATGATGAGATAATCTTTTTAAATCTTGCCCTATATCTCGCACGATTGAATAAATCTATTCAAATTCATATATGTCCGTATCTTCAAAATATTCATCATATCTTCTTTAACAAATATCCCATCAAATATCATCTTCAAATATTTCCACATCTTAAAAAACCATCAATAATTATCCTCAAGATCTCAACCACAACAAATATTTTTAAACTCTTCGAAAAATCTTATAATCAAATCTTTCAATTTTCTTAAACCAACTATATAATAAAAATAAACTCAACCAAAAATATCATCTAGAAAGCATTATTTTCTAATCATAATAATATCTTCTCCTATATATAAAAAATCTACCTCTTAGACACCATTTTTTTATTATCGAAATTGTCTTTATTTGATATAGATATTATTCTTTTGTTTTCTTTTGTTTTTTTAAATTTCGACATTTCACATTACAGTTTAGTCTCTCGATAATTTTTAAACTCTGATATTACTCTTATTTGAATATAAATTAAATTAATTAAAAAATTATTATACAAGTACGCAACACGTGCATTAATACACTAGTAATAATAATTATAAAGGATCAAAGTTCAAAAAGATTCAAGTAAAATATCAATTATTCTCGTGCATTGCAAGAAAAGAATATTTTTTTAATTGGTAGAAAAATAAGAGTAGTCAATAGTAATATTTATCAATTTTAATATTTAATAAAGCATATTATCCATACATGTCACGCATGTATAATGTGTGAATTGTACAAAACTAACTTACGTATTGTATGTATGCTGTTAAATGTGTTGAATGATCGTGTCGAGCGAAATAAAGACAAAAGTAATAAAGAGAGAAGATAAATAAAAAATCAAAAGCCAATGAAGAATACTTGTCATACAAGAATTACAATGGGTTATGTTGCTCCCTCCTTCAGGCAGAGCCGTCCTTGTTGTCTAAAGGCCCTGGGCGTAACTATGAATTGTGCTCTTATCTTCCGATCAATATTATCTTTTATCCCAAGCACCACTTCTTCAAAAAGAAATTTTTACGCCATCCATTATATAATACATGCACCTACAAAAAAAAAACATCGAAGTAACTCATTTAAAGTGTTGTCTTGAAGAACTTTTTGAGGCAAAATTATCAATAATATCATCATATTCAATGTATTCCAAAATATTCTTTTCAATGCATAAAATTGTCAATCCATTTAGCCTATCTTGAGTCATTGTAGTCCGTAAGTAAGATTTTATTAATTTTAGTTATGAAAAACTTCTTTCGGACAGATGCCACTATCACACTCCCGGTATTGTCAATAATATCCTATAAGCAATCATCACATTTGGAAACATATCCATTGTTTTTAAAAACTCTAATATTTGAATGGAATATAATACCATTGTTGATTTGTTTCATAAGATTTACTTGGTAGCATTACTTGCAAAACTTGTAGTTCTGAAACATATATTTTGCATCAATATCAGAAGAGTCACCATTTTTTAAAGTATTTTCAAGATTCACACAATAACTCATCAAATCATCGTCATCCAATGAAACCAATTTTGCAACATCATACAAGAACCCAAATATAGATTCAAAATACTGCAACTGTTCAAACCTACTCTTCAATTGCCCAAGAGCAATATCAACTAATAAGATAAAATAATCAATTCGAAAAGATTCTTCGGGTGATTGATTTTCCCTTTCAGTGTTAAGAATCTCATCAAAATGTCTTTATCTACAAATTCTGCGTTTCGTAGGAAATACGGGCTCAATTTCCATATCAGAGGCTATTTTTTTGCATCAGCCATAGCAGAAGCAAAACCATTTTCTCTATATTTTTCAAAAAAAGAAACGAGACCAGACAATTGTTTTATAGCAACATCAAGACGCATATCCTCTGACTGTAATTTTTTGCTAACTAAGTTAATTTTATGCAAAATATCATGCCAAATAACAAGACTTGATATGAATTCAAAACTTGAAAGTTCATCGGATGCTAAAGTTTTAGCATCTCTACTTAATTTGTTGTCTTCACTTATTTCTGCTAATTTAAACAAAGCTTCTCTGATTTGGGAAACTTGAGATAGTATTGCTTTGACTGTTCCAATATGGCTTTCTCATCTTGTAGTTGACAATGATTTTAAAGTTAATCCATTAATATATTCAAGAAAAATATTCCATCTCTTTGTTGAATTAGAAAACACGGTGTATATACATTGACAAGCACCAAAAAATGATTTAGCTTTAGCACAAGAATTTGCCATGTCATAAACAACTAAATTAATAGAATGAGAACCGCATGGCATGTAAAATGCCCTAGGATTAATGTCAAGCAATCTCTTTTGCACACCTTGATTTTTTTCTTTCATATTAGATCCATTATCATAACCCTGCCCTCTCACATCATCAATATTAAGTTCTAAAGATTGTAAAACAGCTTGCAATTCATTGAAAAGACCTAAACCAGATGTATCTCCAACATTTAAAAATTCTAAGAAGTGCTCTTCTATTTTAATTGGAGTGACTGAAACATCTACGCATCTTAATATGAGAGTCATTTGTTCTTTGTGACTTGAATCTGGTGTACAATCAAGAATTACTGAAAAAATACTTCGCCTCTTTTATTTTTTTAATTGCATTCTTGACTTTGGAGGCTAGAATAGATATCATCTCGTTCTGAATTTTATGACTAAGATAGTGATGATGAATCTTCTTATCTTGAATGAGTCGAAAATGCTCTTGCATTATTGGATCAAAATATGCAATCATTTCAAATAGATCCAAAAAATTACCATTACCATCTTCATAAAAAAATTTTCATGCCCACCACGAAATGCCAAATTATGTATGGCAAGACATTTGACAACAACAACTATTCTTATCATAACATATTTCCAATGTTTAGTGTCCCTTTTAATTTGTTCTTGTATTTCCTTATGAATTGTCAATGTTTTTTTTAATCTCATCTGTAATTCAACAAAAGCTCTCAAATTAGTGAGGTGTTCGACACTATTTTTCATGTTGTTTAAGTTTGTCACTTAAATATTTCCAGTCATTAATTCCTTCTCTTGCTAAATTACTTTTTGTGTGCATTACCTTAAACAACTTACAACATATACAAAATACTTAGTCCAACTCTTTCGAGTACACTAACCATTTTCGATCATGAGTCTCACCATTTGGTAACATTTGAACGTGGTATAACTATGAGAAAAGTGTCTTGATTCATTATCTAAAGAAAACTTGAGAATATATTCTCTTTTAGGACCTTTTTCTACAAGGAAATCTCTCATTTTTGTATTAAGATTATCCCAAATTCTTGGATAAATATGTTCAAATCATATCTAAATGTTGAGCACTGATATGCAATTTCATGCTCATCATCACAATAGCTATCAGGATTGGTTTTTTCAATTTCAGTTTCACTTTCATCCAAAGCATTAAAATCTTTAGCATTGTCGTTCACATTTTCTACAAATGTCTCATTCTCATCACTTTCGTTTCTCACAAATTTTTCATTTTCATCATTCTTTTTTTCAAAAAAATCTTCATTTGCATCAGATTCATTAGTTAACATATTCAACAAGCTTTTAGTTGTGTCAGGTTGTTCCTTACTAAAATATTTATTTAGTGAACTTCTCAGGCTTTGGGCTATCTTTTCTTATTTTTTCTTTTTTTGTCTTTTTTGATAGCCAGATAATTGTTTCATCGTGATAAATTATGCTCATCTACTTTATAAAAAAATGACAATCAAGAAAAAAATAGCAGTAAAAGCAAAAAACATACAACTTAGCAATGAGAAAAGAACGATAAAATCTGGATGGCTAGATGAATAATTCTGAATTTGAAATCCACTTCTTTAAGACCTAATAACCCAAACTTCTTGAAGTTGAAGGCTGTAGCCTGTAAGTTTTAAGAATTTGATCAAAGTATTATTTTGAAAAAGATAATCACTTATCAAAGAAATTAAGGGACAAAAACTGCATTAATTAGTACATACTTAGGCCGATAAGCGCCAGACGTTAAAGGGTTAAATCAATTCCCTTCAGTCTTCACGCACTGAGATTGTTGAGAAAAGGCCGTAAGGTTTCTCTACGGTTCAGTTTCACGCACATATTGTTGAGAATGAGAAGAAAGATCGGGATTCGCCGATTCGGTAAGATATTAAGGCTTAAGATATAATATAATGGGTTTATATTTTTTGCTTATTATTTTTTAGAATATATATGTTAAGAAATTTTGGGCCCCTAATTTTTTACAATTTTTTTGGGCCCTGGGCAAGAGCCCTGGTAGCCCTCCCCCAGGGCCGGCTCTTCCCTTAGGTCCCTGCCGCTCGTGCACATCCCTCGATTTAACCCCCGAATGAGTCAATGGGTTTCTGACTCATATGTGATGGGGTTCACTTCGGGGTTATCCCTTTGTAAGAATTACAATTTACAAATAACCAACAAGTCATTTTATAACATATATATTTAGTTTTTCTAAATGTATTTATCAGTAGCACTATTTCTTCTCTTCCTATCCGATCAACACTCAACTCGATCTCAATATCATATCAAGACAATACACAGTCCCACTCCCACATATACATACGCGATGAGCAGTACTAGAAAGCACATTATAAAACATTTCAGCCATGAACATCTGTTAATTTTCAATGACGAGGCAGGTTTTGATTCGGACGATATAGTACCAAAATTATGCAATATATGTTGGTCGATATTTTTTTATCAACTCATACTATAATTGCAGCCGCATCGAGAACGGTTGCGATTTTATTGTGCACGAACAGTGTGCCCGTCTGCTTACCCAGACATTAACTGTGAAATTCGAGGAACATAATGTTATAACCATTGATGTAACAAAAAATTGATATTGCCCGATTAGAGAAAATCTGGGTAACTTGTGGAGATCTGGATAGTCGGATTAATACTCGAACTGTTCCAAAGACCGAACTTCGTGGGTTTTCACCTGCATCACAAAGCAAAGTGAGTGGCACCGGAGGTTGCCCGGTGAAAATACTCCGACGCTCAAGTCAGTATTTGTCCAATTAATAAAAGTTCTAGAGAACTAGAGCATGTGACTATAGAGTGCGTACCTTAAGAATGAGAGAACTTGAGCTATTTATAGATAGTCGGAGAGTGTCATGGGCTTGAGCCTCTTATGGTCTTTTAGAAATTTATGAACCTTGATAAAGTGTCCAAATAAATAATATGAGACCCAAATAAATTGAGTCATTGGGCTTGGACCAGGAGAAAATCAAATTGGGTCATAACCCATAATAATCCCCCCACTCTCGAGCGTCTTGTTTAGTAGAGATGGTCGAGAGTAAGAGTTTTTGTAGTAGTCTATCAGTAGACATATAGTAAGAGTTTGATTACAGGAGATAATAAACTTGGGTCGTAACTCATCATAGGCCCCCTACTCTTGGGCGGGTCACGTTCTGCGAGATGACCGAGAGGAGAAACTCTAGATATAATGTTATGGAATAACTGTAGTAAGAGTGCGGGGTAATTATTTGCAGATAGTAGATGTGTGAGTATTGTCAAAACTTCATTTAATATTTTCAAAAATTTATTTCCCGACGACGAATAATGTTTGCCACTGCGAAAATTACGGGGATCGACCTGTAATAGGATTGTGTTGCAATTGAATTGCAGACAGTATCATAGTAGTAAGAAGAGTCCTAGTGAATTGAAATTTGTTGGATTCACAGTCCTGTCCTGAATAATGATTGTAGAATTGTTGTAGGATTTTGACTGAAATCACCATTATAAATTCACCTCATCAGTTTGCAACTTGCAAGACACAATATTGAGGTAATATTTTTTTTTCCTTTTGCATGTTTCGAACCATAAAATTAGAAAAGAGAAATAAAATCAATGTGTGTTGTCTTTCTTGGGACCCTTCTCTTCTACGTTGCTTTTTAGATGTACAAGTATTTATGGTAATGTGTGCAGGCCCCTTTCATACCATCTTCTCCAATATTGAAGCATACTATTGTCTGTGTGTATCTATGAGAATATGTATATTTTTTGTGTATCCATATGTATCTATCTCTTCCACCATCTCCAACTTTCGTCCCTTCTCCGACGAACAGAAGAGGTTACGGCGGCAGCAAGCTGGAAAGGCGACGAGTGGCGCGTGGTGGTGATCCAGGCAGAGAGACGGGCAGCGCTCTGTCATGAATCAGGGAGGACTACGGGAGGCGCTTGATGGTGAGCCAGGGAGGAGGACGGGCGGCGAGCAGATCTTGAGCTGAACGCAGCAGCCGGCAAGGGGGCGACGCGGAGGTGTTGGTGACTGTTGGCAACCATCAGGGTCCATGGTGTTGGCGGCAAGGGTTGGGGCCGACGATGATGGCGGCAAAATTCTTGGGCCGTGATGGAGATAGATACATACATACATATATATATGCATTAACGCATTCACAAAGATATAAACAGTCAACTTTGCATGTTTAACATTTTTATGATTTATTTATTGTGACTATTGTTTATTAGTGATTTCTTAGTGTGTGTGTGTGTATATATATATATATTTTAAATATTCATATGAAAAATTTTGCTTCTTTCCTCTTCCTCACCCAATCTGTTGTGTGTTCTCTTCCAACATGAATTTGGGTGTATCTATATATGATGTGTAAATCCTCATCTATTCATCTCTACACCATCACCATGGATCATCGCCGACGACCAAGAGCGGCGGCGGCGTGGCGGTGGCGGTTGTGATTCTGCGGCAACGGCGACTCGGTGACGATTCATGTCGATTTCCAGCCATGGATTACCTTCCAAGCTTTCCTGATCTGGCTCGACGGAGGCAACATCGCTATGTTGTTTTTGTGCGAAGAGCGTGGATGCGCGAGGAGATGGAGAAAAAATAGTGTCCGGAGTCGACTTCCAGCATGGAACGTCCACCGCCGGTGGATGCTCCATTTCCAGGCTCGATCTGGGCGCGGTGGTTGGGACGCAACGACAGCCGTGGTACGGCGGCGATGATAGTGCGACGACAATGGCGCGGCGACGAAGCGGCTATGAATTCCTTGGGCCATGAGATGGATGGATAGATGCATGTATATACACACATATGCATATACACACATGTTGTTTGTTGTTGATAATAATTATTTTATTTTTTTTAAAATGCATTGTCTGCTTCACCATAAAATCATGAGAATTTTGATTGTCTCACTTTTATAACTTTTTTCTAATATTGTAAAAATATTATGACTTGGTGAATTTTTTATAGTCATTATGACTTAATAAATTTTTTATAGTCGATATGACTTCTTCTGAAAAAATATATAGTCGTTATGACTTTTTCTGAAAAAAATTTTATAGTCTCTATGACTTTTCCTGAAAAAATTTTTCATAGTCATTATGACTTATTCTGAAAATTTTTTTATAGTCGCTATGACTTCTGCTGAAAAATTATTTATAGTCGCTATGACTTTTTGGATTATTTATAGTCGCTATGAATTTTTTGAATTGTTTATAGTCGCTATGACTTTTTCTGAATTATTTATAGTCGCTATGAATTTTCCTGAAAATTTTTTATAGTCACTATGACTTCTTCTGAAAATTTTTTTATAGTCTCTATGACTTTATGAATTTTTATAGTCATCATGACTTGATAAATTATTTATAGTCGCTATGACTTCTTCTGAAATTTTTTTATAGTCGCTATGACTTGATGAATTATTTATAGTCACTATGACTTCTTCTGAAAAAAATTTTATAGTCTCTATGAATTTTCCTGAAAAAAATTTTATAGTCACTAAGACTTATTCTGAATTTTTTTTTATAGTCTCTATGACTTTATGAATTTTTATAGTCATCATGACTTTTTTGAATTGTTTATAGTCACTATGATTTTTTTTTTGCTCCAGGAGAAATAATGTAGAGATTAACATGGAGTACTTAGGAGTGAATTAAGTTTCTAAGATTTTGTCTTATGGGGAAGTCCCGAACCCACTCTATTCGCTAGGTGGTGAGGTATCCCGGGACTGTATTTTTGTCGTCTTGATCTCTTACAACATCATGGCTTAGGTAGTCCTACAGGGCTGGCCAAGCCTCCGATCGATGAGTAGCCTTAATGAATGCATGGGTCGTGACGTATGAGTTAAGAATGGATGGAAAGTAGTTTCCACGCCTTTGACTACTCCGAGAGCAGAAGATGGAGGCCATGAAATTCTAAAGCTCACTAGTTGCATAACTCTATCTAGGTGTTAGGTTGGTTAGATGAAATTGGCGTAGCACACAGACACATGAGAACCCTTGAGAAATTTTTTGTGAACACTTGGACTGAAAAATTTTCATAGTGAATTTCTAAGCCCAATTACTGTTACACGATTTCATTACTTGAATAATTTTTTCATGTTTTTGCTTATTTGTTATTTGTTTCATTTTATTTTACTCGGGACTAGTAGAAGTTTTAAGTTTGAGAGGATTTGATAAGGACACGTTTCGCACTTCTATTTTATAGGATTTAACTCAGCTTTTTCATGTTTCTCTAGTGATACAACGCGTCTTTGTTCTTGTTTGTGTCATTTACAGATCTTAGGTAACGACCAGTTTTAGTCAATAAAAAGATATGAAAAGGAATGAAAAATGAGAAAGAAAGAATGAAGAGATGAAAGGATGGCCGAAATTGAGCAAGAACCGAGAGAAAAAAATTGCACTGGGAGCCCCAGCGCCCACACAAAATTTTGAAAAATAAAAAGAGCGATCAACGCCCCAACGCCTTTCGCGCATAAAACTATCTATTTTGAGCTTTTGTACGCTGTTTTTGGCCCGTTAATGATGTAGTTTATAAACAAAATATGACGATCGAATTTTCAGAAAATGAAACACTTTCATTCTTATTTTATCCTAGAACTGCCAAACAACACAACCACACTACGCATTCAAGGAGGTTTGACACACAAATTTGAGACGTGTGAGCGAACTACAAGGAACAGTTGAATCACAAAATGTATCTGAAATGGAATATCTACTTACTCTATGATTTTTATTATTTGACTTGAGTTTATTTCATTATAAACTTATTGGTTATTTCTAGTGATTGATGGATCTTGGTTTGAGTTTCATGTTTTGAATTATTTTGTCTACAATTATGAATTATTTGTACTTAAAATTTATTTGTGTATTCCTGTTTTAATTGTATTTGAATTTACTGTTCAATGATTGAATGTGAAATTTATTTGAAATTTGACAATCGTGAGAAGTGATTTTGAACATGATCGTAGAAAAACACAACCTAGAATTTTTGTAGAGTTCGGGAGGCCTACTATTTCCTTTGAGGTTATTGAAAGAGAACCATAACTTGATTAAATTATTTTGACGTTTGATTTCTAATAGCTGTATTGAAATTTGCATTAGAATAATAAAGTTTACTCAACATTCACTTAAGGGTTATAGCCTATAAATTGGAATAGATGATATTATCAATCGATATGATTTACATGAATGAAAATTGATTGAAATCTTGTATCTAGAACCTGTCTCAAATCGTGTATTCAAAGATGTCCTTGAAATCTTTGTTTGTTTAATTTATTTTAGTTTAGTTTTAAACCTTGATTCTCTAAATAAATTGATATTATATTAATTACAATATTTTGTGTGAATATATATTTTAAATCCTTATGAAAACGATACTCTACTCATCATATATATATATATATATATATATATATTAAAACTTGACATCGTGTGTATATTAATACTTGACATCGTGCGTCTGCGAGCAAAAATCATGCAACAATACATGTGGTAATGTTACGGAAAATATCACAAGAAATGTTACAGGGGATTACGTTCTCAACTGAATTCATTATTTCCACTGGATCATTCCCTCTCGAGCTGAAATAAAACTCTAGACTAATATTTCCTAAAAATAACCTAGAATAAATTCAATTGATCACAATTACAATATTTAAATTTTGTTAGAACCAATGGTGACACAGATGCTCTAATAATTTTACAAAGAGCAAAATAAAAAGAGTAAGGTACGTAATACATGCATTCATGGCACCTATTTTATGCAAAAGCATTCTTTGCTAAAGAGAATAATAAGTTGGAGTGTAGATTAAATGTAAAAAAAAAAAAGAAAAAAAAGATAATAATAATTATAAATAATAAAATTTTAAAAAGATTCAAGTAAGTTATCAATTCCTTTATTGCATAATAAGAAAAGGATAATTATTTTTATTTTTTCAAGAAATTAAATAAGATAATTTAATAGTAATATTATCGATTCAATATTAAATAAAGCATATCATCGTACATGTCATATGCATGTATGGTGCGTGAATTGTACAAAAGTTTTGTCTGACTAATTACCCCTTTTGAAAATAAATTTACTTCTCAAAAGAATACTATCTTCCTTCATATCAAAACTAACTTATAATATGTTATTAAATTGAATGATCTTGTCAAACGAAATAAAGACAAAACGAATAAAGACAAAAGATAAATAAATAAATAAAAACAAAATCCATTGAAGAATACTTATGATATACAAGAATTGACAAATTTAGGAAAAATTATATATATTACTGTTGTGAAATCCTGGATTAGCGAAACATCTAATTATAAAAGTTTTTTGAGACAATAACCCTATTTCCAAATATGTAGCGCACACATTACTCCAGCTATATTTCGTATTGCACGCGCTTTTAATAGTGAATAACCAATTTTTTTTCGTTAAAAATGTCTAAATTATCCTTAAATGACTATATTTTATGAATTCTTCTATCACTCCTTGTTGAAAATTTTAATTAAAACATCAATGCGTTAACTTATATTTCTAATTAAGTTTATTTATACAATTAATTTAAATATTAAATTTTATTTAAAAAATAATTAATCTTATCACTTAATTTAATAATAAAATTTATTATTAAAATATATTTTGTGTAATATGAATATAAAATAATATAATTATATTTAATTTTCATAGTTATTTAATTAAAAGTTGATAATTTTATTCAATTAAATATAGAATTATTAAACAAAATTAATTTAATTATTTTTTGAAGTATGCCCAATTTTGTCATTTGGTTTTCTATTTGACTAAATTATGAGTTTGAGTAGAGTGGCTCTGCAAAAAATTCTGGAAGAATAAGAGGGAATTATTAGCTCAAACAAATTTTATAAGAGATAATCAACAAAATTTGGATTTAGGGTGCATATGATATATGCAATTTCCCCACAAATTAACCAAGAAGTCTTTTAACACACTATATATATATATATATATATATATATATATATATATATATATATATTTATATATGTCTTTCACAACCTACGTACTGATCAATTCATTTCGTCTTATTACTCTGATCATACACACACACACACACAAGTGTGGTATATATAAACACGATGAACAGTACAGAAAAACACATTACAAAACATTTCAGCCACGAACATCCGTTGACTTTTAACGACGACGAGAGTCTTGATGCCGACGACGACGGGAAACCAAAATTCTGTAGCATATGTGGGCTGATAATTTTTATCAACTCATACTACAGTTGCAGCCACGTCCAGCAGGGTTGCCATTTTCTCGTCCACGAGATATGTGCCCATCGACTACCCCAGCAGTTACGCGTGACGCCGGCGTTTAATTCTCGCCGGCCAGATGATTATAGCCCATATTCTGATTATGAAAGATATAGTTTGTATCTCTGTGGCCCTAATGACAATGATATAGCGAATAAGAAATGCATAAAATGTGGCCAAATATGCAAGAATTACACCTACTCAATCCCAACAAACCATTACTTCCACCCTTTGTGCCTTTTGCATTTGGAAATAGTAACCAAACATAGAAGCCACGACCATCCCTTGTCGGCCATGCGAAAGGAAATTTGTGCTTTCTGTAATGCTTGTGGGGAAGAAGAAAGAGGATTCTTCTGGTCGTGCCAAACATGTGATTACTGGATTTCTCAGGATTGCGCTCTAATTCAACCAGTCGCGATGCATGCCTCCCATTCTCATCCCCTAGTTCTATTTTATAATAATTTGGATATAGATCCTCGACTATTTTTTAATTTCGATTTTTGCAGAATATGTCGAGAGTGTATAGGCGTTAAAAGCTTTTATAGTTGCGGAATCTGCCAATACAGTGTTCATCTCAAATGTATTAAATCGTCAATAAGGAATATGACACCCGGAGAAGGTAAGTACTATATATGTGGGTGTATTCAATCCAGAGTTTTAATGACTTTTAGTGACTTTTTAAAATGATAGACTTTTGTGGAGTTGATGGATTTTTATTGACTTTTATAGAATCTCACGGATTTACAAACAGATTTTCATGGATTCTTTGTAGACTTTTGCAGGACTTTTATAGAGATTTGTAAACTTTTCATACAATTACATGAATTTGTATCTTAAATATATATTTTTTTTCTTTGAAGTAATAATTGTTTGACATATATAATAACTTTATGGGAAAATTGCAAATTTAATCATGTATGTTTGACACTTTGCGATTTTAGTTCTCTATATTTTCACGTTTCAGTTTTAGTCATTCATGTTCTATTTTTGGCAATTTCGGTCCTTTTTATTCAAAAATGCTTACGTGGCACTGTACATGTCAGCTCCACATCAGCACTGAATTTGTGTCACGTCAGCGCCACGTCGAAAAAGGATTAAAATTGCCGAAAAAACTAAGATAGCGGTTTGCGATTTTGGTCCTCTATGTTTTCACATTTCAGTTAGTCCTGCATGTTTTATTTTTGACAATTTCGGTCCTTTTATTCAAAAATGCTTATGTGACACTGTACACGTCAGCTCACATCAGCATTGAATTGATGCCACGTAAAAAAATACTAAAATTGTCAAAAAAAAATAAAGATAACGGACTAAAATTAAAATATGAAAATATAAAGGACTGAAATCGCAAAATGATAAACATACAGGACAAAAAAAATAATTTTTCCTAAATTTATTTGAAATATTTTTTTAATTTATTGATAAAAATGGATTTTATTTATTTTAAATGTATATATATATATATTATTGTACCAAAATTATAAACTAAAAACTTTGTGATTGTGTAAAATTATTTTTTTAAAAAAACATCTGATAACTTATAAATTATTTTATCAATTATATCATAAAAATTTATTTGTTTTTTTATAATGTCTGTTATCCGCTATTCAAATATTTGAATTAAATCATATTATAATTTATTGAATCATATATTATTATCATTAAATATTATAACTATTGATATAAATCATATATTAAAAAGCACAAAATATTTGGAAAATTTCAAATTTTTAAATAATATTTTTTTCTTTTGATTTTTGGAGAAGAACGAAAAAATACATATATAGGAGAGAGTGAGATAGAGAGGGGTGAGATAGTGAAGAGTGAGAAAATGTGAGAAAAAAATATAAATTATGGGTTTTATAAGTTTAGAAATCCATCCAAATCTTTGGGTTAGACCAAAGACATTTTTTTACAAAATATAGTTGTACCTTAAGCATTAATGTTTGTATGTCCATGATTTTCATGGAGTTATTAAAAGTTCATTGACATTTTGAATAACACTAGACTTTTATAGAGTTTTTAAAAGTTAAGGTTGAATACCACTTGACTTTTAAAACTCTAAAAAAGTTTATTTTGAATACCACAAAACTTCTATAGAGTTTATAAAAGTCATGATTGAATACCACTAGACTTTTAAAATCCATAAAAGTCGTTAATTCTCCGAATTGAATACACCCCCCATATACACGTGTAGTACATGATGTTCTTCATTTAACTGAAAATATTTTTGCATGTATACACCTTTCCAGAGTGGAGAAAATTGATAGTACATTTTCCAGCACCTAAAAAGGGGACGGTTTTTTTTAGTAGTATTGCCAATATTATTGAGCAAGAAGAAGAAGTTGATGGTACGAGCACGAGCATCTCAGCATCAAGACCAGAGAAATGCCACGAGCATCAATTGATCCTTCGTGGTACTTCTACTAGCGTCGTCGATGATATGGAGGATGGATCGAAAACACTGTGCAATGGATGCATTAATCCCATTAACTCAACCACTCCCTATTACCCTTGTAGTGTAGCTCAATGCCATTTCCTTTTGCATGACTTATGTGCTAAGCTACCCTCTAGAATCAAGGGCAAATTTCATAACCCTTCCCCATGGTTTCTATTTACGAAATGCGAGGAATTCGTTTCTGTATTCTGCTGCTTGTTTTGCAAATATGAATGTAACGGATTCTGATACAGAGAAAGCTTGAGCAGTCCGCATATTGATGTTGAGTGTGCTTTGGCGCCAAGAATCATGCAACACGCGTCACACAAGAACCACTATTTTCATCTGACATCATATGTGAGCGGAGAATCTCTTTCATACAACTGTTGTCATGTTGAAGATACATATATTCGCTATTACAAATGCACCACTTGTCCTGCTTTCAATATACACCTACGTTGCGCCCTACTGCCTCGAGAAGTCAGGCATAAATTTGATGAGCATCCCCTTCAGCTCATCGCCGATGGCGGAAACCTCGTTGGCCTATCCATATATAGAGATTGGAAATATTTGGAAAACTGTGGCTTCTGTGAGGTTTGTGAAAAGCCTATGGATCCAAACATCTGGTTCTACTATTGCTCTGAATGCGACCAGTATTTTCATGTGAATTGCATTCCATCGGTCGGGAAAATGTCAAAGATGAAGTTTGGTGGGACTCTTGATCATGTTGGCTGCCATGAACATCCCGTCACAAGTGTTCGAATGCTCACTATCGGAAGTCAAAAATGCACATACTGCAACAAAATAATACAAGGTTTTCAGGATGATTACTGGGCTTTTCATTGTGAATCATGTAATGTTTGGATTCATAAGGACTGTGCACGTAATATATATTGGGAGTCGAAATTTATAAGGAGGTAATGAAAATTAAATATTTATGTACGTATATTTATTTGGGAAAACAAAATTTTTATTGTCCATTGAATCTTGAATAATGAAAAGTATGGTGTGTTCGTTCCAAATTCTCAATATTAAAAAGTATTATTAATTCTTCTCGCACTTAATTTTCACTTTTTGGGTCATGCATGTCTACGCTGTTGTTGTGTTTGAGTTTTTTCATTCTTCTATTAAAATCAACAATCTTTTCATCATCTTGAATCTATGTGGTATCTTTTTTGGAAATGACTACTTTGATTCTTTTTATGAGGTTTTGTCATTTTGTTAGTGTTTGTTCTTCTCTTATCATCAATTTGTATTTCATTGATGTTATAAGTCTTTCGTTTCTTATTATCTATATAACGTTCTGGTTTCTCGAAACCATCCTCAATTATTGATGGTGTTGCATTCTTATATGAGAAGGAATTGTCTAATTTGAAAAGAAACTTGTGATGGGTGATAAAGTATGTTTCTTTGCTCCAGTATACTTGGTTACTACAATATAAAATATGTAATTATTGGAAATACTATAAGTTTAATATAAAAATTTTGGAATGGATATTTTAAATTACCCTATAAGTGTGCGTGCATATCGATGTATTTCTCAATAAAACATGTAATAAATGAACTGCAACCTCTTCAAACATTGTCATTTTGGTCGTTTCACTTTGATCTTGGATGATTATTTTTATCCGGTATATGAAAAATCAATTGTAAGAATATATACACAATAATTAATTTTTTTTTGATTAAGATCATTTGTAGTTTAGAATAGGTCATGAGTACCTTAGGACAACTTTTATATTGATCTTAACACAATTTGTGCAATTAAATCCACCAGAAGTTTTGGTAACATCTTTGTAACAATTACTGCAAGCCTTGTATGTAAGTTCCAAAAGTCTATTAGCTCAATCACGACAATTTTTAAATGATTTATATGATTTATGCATGTTATTTATGAAATTTAATTGTTATGTTTAAATTATGTGATTTATGTTATTTAATGTGTTACAAGTTATTTTGATTCAGGTTCGGAATTTAATTCTGGACTAAAAGAACGAGTCTAGCCCTCGAACAAGTTAAGAAGAAAATGTTTCATGTTTATATTTAAATTTTATAGATGCATGCGTTATTTTAATTAGTTGGTGCAGTAAATATTAAAAGTTAGTGTTTGAAACTAACGGGGTGACTTTTAAGCCCAATCGAGTAATGCTAGATGTACACCTTGGTTTACACCCTTAGTGATTAATTACAAAATTTTCTTTGATCAACTAGATATTTAATTCTTATCATGGGTATATTTGCAATTAATGAGGGAATTTAGGAAAGTTTTAAGTAAGGGTGTAAACCAAGGTGTACACTACAAGGTGTACATCTAGCTTTTTCAGTAAGCTCATTAGTCACAAACAGATTGGCGTCAAAAGTTTTCTTTCATTCTTCTCACTTTTGAACGCCAACTACGTCTCCTTTCCCTTTTCCCTTTCTCACGTTCAAGGCCGCATCCAAGGGTTGAGTCAAGTTCTTCGATGTTCGAGGTTAGAATGTTCCCAAAGTGCAGATTGAATCCAAACATCTGAATTCAGGCATGTTTTAATTTTAACGTTTTGAAACCGCCATTCAAGAATATAAATATTTTTTTATATGAACTCTGTGTGCATATATGTTGTTTGATGCATGATTTATGAAGAAAGTTTAAGTGTGCATATAAATATTGTTTGATATGAACCCCGTTGGCCTATTCATGTATTCAGATCGGTAATATTTGGAAAACTGTGGCTTATGTGAGGTCTGCGAAAAGCCTATGGATCCCTTCATCTGGTTCAACTATTTCTCCGAATGCGACCAATATTTTCACGTGAATTGCATTCCATCGGTTAGAAAGTAGTCAAACATAAAGTTTGGTGGGACTCTTGATCGTGTTGGCTGCCATGAACACCCCGTCACATGTGTTTGAATGCTAACTATAGGTATATAGTCAAAAAATGCACGTACTGCAACAAAATAATACAAGGTTTTCAGGATGATTGGGCTTTTCATTGTGAATCCTGCAATGTTTGGATTCATAAGTCATGTGCCATAATTTAGTTCGCTCGTTTAAGGGCATTAGGCTTATAGAAAGTTGATGTCCCAAAATCCCAATTGTCCAAGTTCTCGAGTAGTCGAGCTTTTTAGGTAGTGTTTGAGAAATCTAATAGATCATAATTGGGATATCATTTTTATATATCTTGTATTTATAATATTGTCAACATATATGTATAAGTTAATTAAATAAATTTCTAATGATTGTTTCTCCGTTACTATGAGAAAAAAAAATAATTGAAAATTTATTCAAATGGCATCGCTATGGAACTATGTCCATATCTAGTTTGACGCAATTCAGACAACTCACCCTGTTCATTGTTTTCCTCGTAGCAGTTTGGGAACAACTATTACATGCATCAAACCATGGGGATGATATAAATTTCAATATCCTTCATATACTCGTCGTACGTAGTAATAGATATTCATTGAAACAAAATATGCTTTATTTCTATCGAGTTTTCATCATTTTGTTTTATTAATTTTTTATTTTGTGAAACAACAAACGGAATCAATTATTATATTTCAAAAAACTTGAGAAGTGATCACAACGGACAATTAAGATTTGCAAACATCATTCAAACCTCCATCAAAGTATTATATTACTCTTATTTAATATCTCACCTGATGACAATTGTTTAGATTCCATGAGCATTTTATGTTTGTCAAAAATAATTTGATGAATATTATAGAAATATTATGTTTGAATTTAACTATTTGGCTGAGTGAATTTATTTGACAAGGATTTTTATATTCTACCATCATATATTTTATAAATTAGATAGTCGCAATGACAAATAAAAATAATGGAACAACCTCGTCTAGTCCTCGGGGAAAACAAATACATCTCAATATGACATTGGAGGAAGTAAAGTGCAACTAACACAATGTCTCAAATGTACTAAAGATCAAAGTTCAACAAGAATATTTAAGTAAATTAAAGTATCATGCATGAGTTCCTTTCACGAATAACAAGAAAATAATAATTATTTTAATTTGTCAAAAAAATAAGTCATGAATTTAATAGTAACTAGTAAGTGTGACGTGCGTTTCACGAGATAAACTATGGTAACATTAAATTTTTTAGGCTAATGAAAATTAGATATTTATATAGACTTATTTTGAAATCAAAAGCTTCATTTACATTAGCAAGTGAGATACGTAATGTTTAGAATATAAACTTATATATATTTATTTGAAAAAGAAAAAGATTAATTATCCGTTGAAAAATATCAATATTGAAAAGCATAGTGTTCATTCTAAAATCTTGATATTGAAAAACATTATAAATTCTCCTCCTGCTTAATTTTCACTTTTTGGTCCATGTCCTTATTTTGTTTCAAATTCTTCATCTTTTAATTAAAATCAGCAATTTTCTCATCATTCTCAATCTCTATGGTATCTTTTTTGGAGGATGACTGACTTAGATTTCTATTTCAGTGGTTTTGCCATTTTCTTCACGCTTTTTTTAAAAAAATTGCAAATATAGTTTTTTTGGTCTGTTAACTTGTCCATATTTTGGTTTTTATTTTTTTATTTTGGTACACTAACTTTTAGTTTCGGTTATTTTGGACCAAATGTTGCTGTGACGCCAGAAAATGCTTGCGTGACATCGAGAAAATCACCGAAAATTACAAGTTAATGTACCAAAAACAAAAAATGGACAAGTTAATGGACCAAAAAAATATTTTTATTATATATTTTAAAAAAGAATACTATCTATTTGGTCTATTTTAATCTAATATATTTACGATCTTTAACTCAGTTGTTAGCCTTGTATTTATATCTATCATATTAACCAATTTTTTCCATAGACACATATCAATCTCATGTATCATTACGTGTTAATTATTTTAGCATGCTTAATTTTGAATGCACTATCTAAAATTAAGATCTTATGTTATTAGGAAAAATACACTTGATCTAGTATTGTTGTTCAATATATTTTTCGAACCAACCATATTGAATTGCACCTTACCTACATTTGCAGTTTATTTAAGAAAATCGCGATTAAAAAATAAATCTTAGACTGAACCACATTATATGATGTGGTGCCAATTTTTTTTTATAAAACCACATCGACCGCACTGTGTTGGGTTTTTGGAACACAAACAATCTTGATTTTGATGATAACAAAACTTGTTATTGTGTTTCTAACATATTTACTTTAGTGTGAAGTTGTCAACTCAAGATGGAAGCCAAAACTCGAAATTAGCTAAACTGAATTTCTGGCGAGCTCCAGTTTTTCAATGATATTTTACATCTCAATGATTCAAATGATTATCCTCCAAAGCAACTGCAAAAAAACCTTAATTTGGAACATATTGTATTTCATGTCAATTGAGCAAAAACGGATGTTATCTTGGCCAAACTAATGTCGCAATACCAAACTGAATCGGATCAATTTAGCAGCAAACACACCATCAGTTTACCTCAAGCAGTTCTGGTAATTTCCCATATCTTGCAGCTCAATTATCCGAATGGAACGATTCACCATGCGTTGGAAAGATACGAGAATGATCTACAAATCATATTCACAAATTGAAGACTGAATCGGATTCTAAGTAGATGCTAAATGGAGTTGAAGTTACTGGTGCGGAAGTGAAATTGCATAGCAGAATTTCTAGAACAGTCTGGTGTATTAAGCATAACTTTCGCATATGAACTCCGAATTGAGTGATTTATGATTCCATAGAAATCTAAGAGAAAGGGCTACAACTTTTATGTTTATTACTTTGCCCAAAAATTAACGGATCAAGAGATATAGAACTAAACTACTCGCATGCACTCAATCGATTCTGTGCTAAACTGATTTTGAGCAGCTCTGGTATTTTGAGCATAACTTTTGCATATTAACTCCGAATTGATTGATCTTGGTGGCGTTGGAAATTTTAGATCAAGAGCTACAAATTTTATATTCATCACTGTGCCCAGAAATCAACGCATCAAGAGATACGGAGCTAGACTTATCACATGTCTCGGAAGTTGCTAAACTACTACCTAAACTGAAGTTGACCAAGAGTAGTTTACCCACCCAAACTGAAGATCGCTCAACTGCTACAGTGCCGAAACTGCTACAGTACCAGTTTCGCACCAAATTCAGTTTACCAAGATTAGTTTAGTAAAATTCAGTTTAGCTCCAGAAAAGGTACAGAAACAGTACAAAAGTATTTTAACGGCTCTATTTTTGTGTCTAACGGCTATATCACTCTTGGAGCCTATAAATACAACATCTTGGAGTTCAAACACATGCTATTGAAGGAAATTCAAAGCATGGGCATCCTACTTGAAGAAATCAGCTAGTTGAGAACAAAACCCAAGGTGTGAAGAACACATTAGAATTCTTGAGCGTGAAAAGTCAAGTTCTTCACACCCAACTCACTCACATATAAAAGAGAGATGTATTTCATAGATTAGTTGAGTGAGAGTCTTTACACAAAGACGTTAAAGATTGTGTTTGTACTCTTGGCATAAAGATGTAAAACTATATGCGGATTGTGAGGTTGCGGCCTACAATCGATCGAGTGGTGGCTAGGAGTTCTAAGATAGGCAATGGTAAGTCCTAGTCTTGGATTGGGTTTGTACAAATGACTTGTATAAATCAAAGTCTTCTAGTGAATCCTTCCAAGGTGGAAGAAGGGGTGAAATAGGAGTTTGATAAGTGCTTTTTATGCACTTAATATATATATGTTTTGACTTGGCTTTTGTGATGTATTTAGTGGATATTACGCATATTTGTTGTTGTTTTTGTGAGTTGCAAGGATTGGCGCAAAAGTAGCAAGAAGAAGTGGAAGGATGCATTATGGAGTATCAACTTCAGAAAATTACTGGAAATTATTGACACATCAAATCCAATCTCCACCGTTCATAATCAAATTTAGGATGTTTTGAAGCTGCTGTCAAAATTTCAGCTCAATCCAACGGTTAGTTTAGGGAATATGATTTTTTAAAAATTGTTGCGCGCTGTAGAACAGCACATGCGAGAGTAGGGCGCGCCCGCGCCATCCCTGGACATGAAAATAAGTGTAAATTCGAGGCTCAGGCGCGCCCTCGCCACTCTACTGCACGCCCGCGCCGCTCTGTGCGAGAAATTGGAAGATTTTTGCAACTTTAAAACTCTCGATTTGTCGGGTTTTCTTTGACGGGCTTCGAGGACATATAAAAGAGATTTCAAAGACACAAAAGGGGAAGAGAGCCGCCTGACAACACAACACAAATTGAGAGAGCTTGATCGTGACAATTGGAAAGGAAAACTCTGTGCATCAACGTGAAGAATTTGAAGAACAAAGGAGAAGATCGTCGACCGGACATGGCGTCGAATATTCGGATTTGTTTTCTTCCTTTCGAATTTGTTATCATTGAATTGATGTCTAGACTTTTGAATATGACTGGTGTTTATCTATTTTTGATCATGAACTAAATTTTCATAGTCTAGGGGTTTGATGTAGCTTGGTTGAGACACTTTTACGAATTGTTAATTTTATTGGATTGAATTCTCCTAAATTAATTGTTTTTCTAGCTTTGATTGTTTATTCAATTACTTGATCACTAAGGGTATGTTTACTTGGCTTGATAACCATAGGATGAGATTGTTAATCCAACCTCACCCATTGTTTACTTTTAAAAAAATCAATTTTCTTCAAATCTCAAAGCCTGTCATTCAACCTTATTTCATAGGATATATCATCCTTAATTATATATGGTATAACATATCATGAACAATAATTGTGAGAAAAAATCTGCAAAAATCCTAATCTACCTTTCTTTAATTCATTTGTTTCCTTCCCAATTTCTCTCTCTCTTTTATAACTCAGTTTATCAATTTTAACTATTTTAAAACAACACATATTTTTATATCCAATAATTTTGATACGTGAAAATGACTCGATTGTGAATCAATAATAATTTACAATATTAAAAAAAAAATCAAATCCAAATTATATATGAATACAAAATTAAACATAAGATTATTTAACATAGGTGGAGGGTAAAACTGTAATTCGTCCATCAATCATTGTTTCAATCCCAAAATTAATAACTCAAAGTAAACATGTTATTGTTTATCCATCATTATTTCACATATTTCAAAATCATTTTAATAATCCTAGTATGATTTATCACATGTAATCTCATCTCACCAAGTAAACGCAACCTAATTGAATTGTTATACTTATTTGAATCATTGCTCGGGAGAGGGGATTTTGAATAGGATTATTAGAAATTACACCGTTATTGTTTATATAGCTCGGGAGAGTGTATAACGTTAACGGAGCTTTAGGAAGAACATCGTTTTACACATATCACTAAGACTAGATTTTTAATAGGGATATTGAAATTGAATCTTAGTTGATAAACATTATTTGTTGCTTGGGAGAGGGAAATAATATAATTAAGTGTTCTTGGCTATTAATTGAATGGAATTCGTGAAAATAATTTAATTAGGAGTAGTTGTTGTCGAAACCAGGTGAAATCAAAACCTCTAGACCATTTTCTCTCATTGATATTTTTCTGAAGTTGTATGCGAGCTTTGCTAAAATTTTCTGAATTTATTTAAGTTTAAAAGCAAAACTATTTATTTAATTTTCTAGATAAAGTTTAGACTATTTTAATTGCAAGCACTAAATATTCTCATTTTACTCCCTGTGGGATCGATACTTGATTTTATCACTATATTAAAACTTGACACTCGTACGCTTGCGAGTAATTTTCACAACAGAGTTGTTGAAATCTCCGAACATCCATAAACAAATCCATGTCTCTTTATTTCTTGCATTTATTCATTGTTACTATTTTGGATTGCATTGTTTAAGCATTTTATGTGCTTGACAAAATATCCAAATGTTGCATTCAAAGTGTTTGATAAAATGCTTCAACTAAACTGTTTTCATCTATCAACTTACATCCTTTTAAAATGATTTACAAAATGTTAAATTAGTTTCTACGAAGGATTATTTCGGGTGTCTTCCTCTTGGTTTGAAAACCAAACCCGATATAATTCATCGGTGCTCAATATTTCAAGAACCAAGCTATTGTACCTCAAAATATTTTAAAAGTGTGTATTCACCCCCCTCTACACACCGTGTTCGATCCTATCAATTGGTATCAGAGCGGTTGTTCTTGAAATAGCATTTGAAACTGATTTTGATCTTAAAAATTCGTTTTTCATGATTTTTCTAACATATATATGCATAGCTGAGTTTTCTGGCAGCTTGCAGCGACTTTGGGAAAAATGGCATAACTCTCTGCTCAAGTGTCCAAACGACAAACCGCTTTTTGCATTGCAAACTAGACACATAGAGGATCGCAGCGGTATAAAATTTTCAGCCTGGTGATGCCTGAGAAAAAACAGTTTATTCTATAAAGTTGAATTAGTGTGCTGCCGCAGAAAACAGAGCATAGGACATGAGTTGGTGTATTTGTCCAGAAGCTCAAGGATGTTGCACCCATCAATTTAAGGGAATTATTACCTTGAATCACAGCCATACATCATCAAGAAAACTCGGTACATTCATTTTTTAAATTAGCTTTGAGAATAGCACTTGAGTTGACTGCCAATATGATGTTCTATTTGTGCTAGCATATTCGTTGATATCAAAGCATGTCTAGTCAATTCCCTTACATCAATAGTTGTGCTTAAATATATAAAAGGGACGCTTAAATGATTTATGAATATTTCAGTTGGTATGTCAATCTTGACTTTGTGTTGCTTGGCGGTTCGAGTTAATTTTGTCAATTTTTTATGAAGCTTGCTAATTGCTCAACTTGATTATTTGTGTTAGATATTTTTGTGCATTTCATATTTTTGTAATTTTTAAAATTTATGAAATGTCATATGCTACAACACTTTTTGTTTGCTCTTTAAATTTCTTTTATGATCATATTATAAAGATTGGGCCGGGAAAGTAATGATTTTTGACTTGCAATTGTATCTTCCATATACTTGCGCTTTATAATTTCAAATATCAAATCCGTTTTTTTTTATTTGAGTTCCAATGTATTTTCTCTACTTGCATAAGTAATCACTTGTGTTTGTGGAAAACGGAAGAAGTAATATCATTGTGAGATCATTATTTTTATATGTGAATACCCTCTACATGCTTAAATATTTTTAGAATCATTCATTGAAGGGACACATCATAAGCTTACTTGTTTTGGGATCACAATGATATTTTACAAATTCTTGATCTATTTATACTTGTTGACTATATATGGTGGCAAAAGTAGAGAAATATGGAAGATGATTTGGTCAAGTCAATTTTTAGTTATCTCTTGATCTTTGTGAGTGACTAAAATTCATAGCATGTGATATTTTCAAACAGTTCCCTCTCTTATTTTTGTTTCGGCATTGTTGTACGGAAATGCGATCTCTTTTACCAAAATAGTCAAGTGATGATGAAAATTTATTTTTTGCATACATATTTAATTGAAGTTGTTTTCATGAGTTAGTCACCCCTCTACCTTTATAAAATATAGGGGCAGCGCTAATTATAATTTTAAGGGGGAGAATTTTTTTTAATCTTTTTGATTCACACAAAAAGGGGGAGAAATATGTTAGATAAAAATATGATTTTTGCATTACTTGAGTTTAAATGTTCATATTTTTATCCAAGTTTTGTGATCATCAAAAAGGGGGAGATTGTTAGGTTTTTGGAACACAAGCAATCTTTATTTTGATGATAACAAAACTTGTTATTGTATTTGTAACATATTTATTCTAGTGTGAAGTTGTCAACTCAAGATGGAAGCCAAAATTCAAAATTAGCTAAACTGAATTTATGGCGAGTTTCAGTATTTCAATGATATCTTACATCTTATGATTCAAATGATTATCCGCTAAAGAAACTGCAAAGAAAACTTAATTTGAAACATATTGTATTTCACGTCAATTGAGCAAAACCGGATGTTATCTTGGCCAAACTAACGTTGCAATACCAAACTGAATCGGATCAGTTTAGCAGCAAACACACCATCAGTTTACCTCAAGCAGTTCTGGTAATTTGCCATATCTTGCAGCTCAATTATCCGAATGGAACGATTCACCATGCGTTGGAAATATAAGAGAATTATCTACAAATCATAATCATAAATTGAAGACTGAATCGGATCCTAAGTAGATGCTAAACGGAGTTGAAGTTACTGGTGCGGAAGTGAAATTCTGCAGAGCAGAATTTCTAGAACAATCTGGTGTATTAAGCCTAACTTTCTCATATGAACTCCGAATTGAGTGCTTTATGATTCCATGGAAAGCTAAGAGAAAGGTCTACAACTTTTATGTTTATTACTTTGCCCAGAAATTAACGGATCAAGAGATATAGAACTAAACTACTCGCATGCACTCAATCGATTATGTGCTAAACCGATTTTGAGCAGCTCTGGTATTTCGAGAATAACTTTTGCATATGAACTCCGAATTCTGATGGCGTTGGAAAGCTAAGATCAAGGGCTACAACTTTTCTATTCATTACTTTGCCCAGAAATCAACGAATCAAGAGATACAGAGCTAGACTGATCACATGTCTCGGAAGTTGCTAAACTACTACCTAAACTGAAGTTGACCAAGAGTAGTTTACCCACCCAAACTGAAGATCGCTCAACTGCTACATTGCCGAAACTGCTACAGTACAAGTTTCGCACCAAATTCTGTTTACCAAGATTAGTTTAGTGAAATTCAGTTTAGCTCTAGAAAAGGTAAAGAAACAGTACAAAAGTATTTTAACGGCTCTATTTTTGTGTCTAACGGCTATAACACTCTTGGAGCCTATAAATACAACATCTTGGAGTTCAAACACATGCTATTGAAGGAAATTCAAAGCATGGGCAGCCTACTTGAAGAAATCAGCTAGTTGAGAACAAAGCCCAAGGTGTGAAGAACACATTAGAATTCTTGAGCGTGAAAAGTCAAGTTCTTCACACCCAACTCACTCACATATAAAAGAGAGATGTATTTCATAGATTAATTGAGTGAGAGTCTTTACACAAAGACGTTAAAGTTTGTGTTTGTAGTCTTGGCATAAAGACGTAAAACTATATGCGGATTGTGAGGTTGCGGCCTACAATCGAGTGGTGGCTAGGAGTTTTAAGATAGGCAATGGCAAGTCCTAGTCTTGGATTGGGTTTGTACAAATGGCTTGTATAAATCAAAGTCTTCTAGTGAATCCTTCCGAGATGGAAGAAGGGGTGACGTAGGAGTTGTTGAAATCTCCGAACATCCATAAAAAAATTTGTGTCTCTTTATTTCTTGCATTTATTTCATTGCTACTGTTTTGGATTGCATTGTTGAAGCATTTTATGTGCTTGAAAAAAATACCCAAATGTTGCATTCAAAGTGCTTGATAAAATGCTTCAACTAAACTGTTTTCATCTATCAACTTACATCCTTTTAAAATGACTAGTAAAAGTCACGTGCGTTGCACGTGGGAACACTTTTTATTATCGATAAATATTGTTAAATAAGCATGATATGTTTGGTACCATGCATTTGTTTTATTTTCTTTCTTATCTATGTATGCTCTGAATCGATATGATTTATTATGTATTTGCTAATAAGTGAGATATGTTAATCAAATTAAATAAAATATTTATTTTGTAATGTTTTAATTTATGTGTTAATTACTTGTTTTACGAGTATTGATTTACATAATAATAATAATAATAATAATAATAATAATAATAATAATAATAATAATAATAATAATAATAATAATAATAATAATAATAATAATAATAATAATAATAATGCATTTTAAACCTTAATTTAAATTATTAATAAATATTTTTTCCTCTATATGTTAAATTTTTTTTAATCTATTTCACGACTTTTTTCTATTTATCATGCACTATTTTTTTCTATGAAAAAATCAATATTCATTATCATTTTTATTAATAGCAATTTCTATGGTGGGTCTGGCCAAACGGGAAGACCCATTCGGACCTCTTTGTGAACACGTTTGGGCGGGTCTAAACTCGTCTCTCCGGGGCAGGTTTAATACAAGGCTAAGTTTAGACCCGGTCCATTATCATCATTTTATTGAAGTGTTGTCGTTCTTTAAATAAAGTATATTTTATAATAATTAATAATATATATACTATTTGAAAGAAAAACTATTACATGTTTAGTTATGAAATCAATATAATCTTTAACATTGCAACTAATAAAAAATTGACAATATTTTCGAACAATGTAACCCCCGAGTTTCAATATTTTCATCATTTATGAGCATCATTATTTTATATTTACATTAACAGTTTAGAATAAGAAATTATCAATAACTCATATAAGCTTATAAATATAGTATTTAATGTAGTTTTACATTGTCACGATGTTGATATTGAAACCTATGCAATTATTACAGCTAGTTTTTCTATTGTTTTCTTTATTATTCTTGAGCAATTATGGTCTGTTTTTTATCATGAATTCGTCTTATTTTCTAACTCATGTATGTATGCTTTCAAGCAATATTATTTATCTTGTATTTGTTAATAAGTGAGATAATTTAATTAAATTAAATATTATTTTGTAATTTCTTACCTTATGTGTTGATTATTTATTTTGTGACTATTGATTTATGGAAAACAAATGTAATATAGATAATGCATTCTAAACCTTAATTTAAATTATTGCGCAATTATTTTTTCCTTTTATATTTTGAATTTTTTTTCTCTCACTTTTTTTTTTTCATTTACCATCCGTTTTTTATTTCTATATGAAAGAATCAATATACACACCATCTTAATAGAATTTTTTGATGATGTCTTTCTCCGTCAATCATTTACATTTTGCTATCGTTATTATTTTATTTTTCGTTGGGCATAAATTTTTTATTACTAAAAATTTTAGTTAGAAAAATAACAATAATTTCATCGTTCTCAACTATATTCTGGTATGTATCGTCTTCTATTACTTGTATGTCAATATCGTTAATGATTGATGTAATTGTTGGACATCCTCTTTTATTTTTAATTTATTATTTTTCAAAATCTAATTATCTCATTTTGCTTTTAATATTTTCGTTGCTGAAATTTTTGATTGAATTTTAAATGTCATTAATTAAAAACATTTAAATTTCATATTTTATTTCAAATTTTTTTCTATTTTGAGAGTAAATGCATATTCTTATTTATTTTGGTATGTTTAATACTCATTAATTAATTGCAAGACTATCTCATAATTGTTTTTAATGATTTTACCTTTTATGAGGAGAAAAATTAGTTAATTTTTTTTAATTTCAACTTTTATATATATATATATATATATATATATATATATATATATATATTATATGGTGTACTGGTGTGTTTTTTATTTATTATTTATATTAAAACTTGAGTCTACTTGAATTGATTTATGTCAACATGAGTGTGTAATTTAATTAATATATATATATATATATATATATATATATATATTAATAACTTTAAAATCTAATATTTTTTTATATTTAAATATGAACTCATGATATAATTATTTATCTCACTAGGTCCTTACACAAATTAAAATATATAAGAATTTTTTAAAAAAAATATGTTTATCCCGTTTACAAACAAATAAAAATCAAATATCTGGTGTTTCAATCTTTTAGTATTTAATTAAGATTTTTGTGGAATTTTTTAAAAATATTTGTGAAAAAATATATTTGCTTTATCTACAAGAAAATAGAAAATAAAGTATTTTAGTATTTTAATTTTTTTGAAAACTGAATCATTATCTAATATGCACACACTTTGAATTTTGATCATATCATAAAAAAAATAGAAAATAAATTATTTTGGTATTTTATTTTTTTTTGGAAACAGAATGCTTATCTAATATGCACACACTTTGTCAATTTTGACCTTATCATAATATCAATTTTACATATAATATAAATATTGATTTACGTTTATGCCCTAACTAAAATATTGTTTTTACTTTTATAACCCTATATATTTATTTGTGGAATTTTTTAAAAATATTTGTGAAAAATATATTCGCTTTATCTACAAGAAAATAGAAAATAAAGTATTTTAGTATTTTAATTTTTTTGAAAACTGAATCCTTATCTAATATGCACACACTTTGAATTTTGATCATATCATAAAGAAAATAGAAAATAAATTATTTTGGTATTTTATTTTTTTTTGAAAACTGAATGCTTATCTAATATGCACACACTTTGTCAATTTTGAATTTATCATAATAATCAATTTTACATATAATATAAATATTGATTTACGTTTACGCCCTAACTAAAATGTTGTTTTTACTTTTATAACCCTATATATTTTTATATGGTTTTGCTTATGGTATAAATAAAAGGATAAAGTTTTTATTTCACAATTGTAAAACTTTGACCTTTTATTCACACTTTTACATAGGTATAGATTTACAAAATGTTAAATTAGTTTCTACGAAGAATTATTTCGGGTGTCTTCCGCTAGGTTTGAAAACCAAACCCGATATAATTCATCGGTCCTCAATATTTCAAGAACCGAGCTATTGTAGCTCAAAATGTTTTAAAAGTGTGTATTCACCCCCCTCTACACACCGTGTTCGATCCTATCACACTGTTTATTTAATTATTATTTTATATCTTATGATTATTAAATATATAAATAAGAGATTGCAAATTTACTCATTATATATAGGTATATATATATATATATATATATTAAAAAAATTTACATAGACACACATATCAATCTCATATATAACTATGCGTTAATTATTTTTATAATGTTCAATTTTGAATGAACTATTTAAAATTAAGATTTCAAATAACAATGTGGATACAATAAATTAGTTAACAGACAAAAATATAAATAAAACACATGTTTATGTTATTTATATAACAAAATAAATGAAAATGATAAGAGTTCATTCTTTCATAGACACACATATCAATCTCATCTATCACTACACGTTAACTATTTTTATAATGCTTAATTTTGAATGCACTATTTAAAATTAAGATACAAACACAAATTTGACATAATAATTTAAAGAGAAACAAATTATTATTTTATATCTTATGATTATTAAATATATAAATAAGAGATTTCTAATTTACTAATTGTATATATATTTTTAAAAAAAATACAATCAGTTTGGTCTATTTTAACAAACTTATTTACGATCTTTAACTCAATTGTTAATGTAGTAACCCAGATTCTATTTTAAGATAATAATATGTTAAACATGATTAAGAGTTACTAATTAAACAAGTCAAGATCAAGAACACATGGTATGAGAATGAGCTAGGGTTTGATGGATTTGACCATGGGCTCGGGTCGGACATGGTTGAGCATCAAGAACTTGGCCGTGTGTGTGTGGCTTTGGCTAGGGCTCGGGCGTGGAGGTGGATTTAGCTCGGGCATGGAGCTTGGTTTGAGCTCGGATGTTTCTTTGGGGCTCGAATCGATCATGGTGAACCAAGGGAGGGTTCGGACACGAGGGGCTCGGTCAAGGAAAAGCATGGCTCGGGTCGGGTCCTGGGTGCTCAGAAAAGTGAAGTGCAAGGCCAAGGTAGTGTTCGGTCATGGGAAGAGTACATTGTGTTCAGGTCGGGAATGAACACGAGTCATAACCAAAATCAGTGCATGTATAAGACGAGCTGTTAGGCGAGGTGTCAAGCATTCAACTGATGAGATGCTTAGTGTCCTTCCAGATGTCAAGGTCTCGTTCATTTCAGTGACACCTGTCCCAGTTCAAAATCTATAACTAGGAGCTGGGAGTTTGGTTATTTACACATCACTTCCATCTCACTTCATATTTTTGCTCGGGAAGGAGTAGCTCGGGAGTTCGGGAAATATTAGCTCGGGAGCTCGGGAAGGAAGAGCTCGGGGTCGGACCAAGAGGCCAGGTCGGGTCGGGTCGGGCTTGAGACCAGGTCGGGTCGGGAGTTGACCTAGGACAGCTAGGGGTTGTCTTTTTCCAGCTTAGTTCAGACTTTGGCATTAGGTAAATACACATTGACTGAGATTGCCAGCGAGTATACATGTTTATATGTTGCATTTATTTGGCATTATTATGTGGCATGATGTATGTTTTACCGCTTTCTATATTCATATATCATGTGCATATACACGTTGAGCCTATACCTTGTTATACCTGATTATAGAGCCGCTCAGCTCTATACTCGATAGTCTGTCACTGAGAGTACCGCGATGGCGGGGACATGTATGTCTGACTACTCTGGTGTACTAGACGAGTGTGGTTGCACCTAGAGGTTGATCCGTGCGGTGGCAGCACTCATGTGGTGCCGGTACTGAGCATTACTTTTCGGATGACCCTTTATCAGTCATCATGTTGCATGCATCATATATATATGTGTACTCATGTTTATGTACTGGGCGTTAGCGCTCACGTCCTAGTTGATATCTTGGACACCCTATTCCATGGGGCAGGTCGCAGGATGGACGGAGCCGGTAGCTCGAGGCAGGGCTAGGGAGTCAGAGCTTTACAGGGGATCTTATACAGCAGGATTTGTTTAGCTGTATAAATGTTTTAGACAGTTTATTTTAAGCTTTTAGATATGGTTGTATCACTACAATATTAAGCCTGGATTAATTTACTAAGCTGATATGTAAATTATGGGTTTTGTTTTCGCACGTTTTACTCTGTTAAGAATTTTGCTTTATTAAGTTTATTGCATGCTATTAATTGCCAGTTAGTAGGTGATTCCATGCAGGGTCACTATAGTTAAACCTTGTGTGTGTGTGTGTGTGTGTGTGTGTGTGTGTGTGTGTGTGTGTGTATTAAAAATTTCTTCCATAGACACATATCAATCTCTTATATCACTACGCTCTAATTATTTTTATAATGTTTAATTTTGAATGCGCTATTTAAAATTAAGATTTCATACATAAATTTGGCACAATAATTCAAAAACGTACAAATCACAATGTGGATATAATTAATTAGTTAACACACAAAAATATAAATAAAACACAGGTTTACGTTATTTATACAATAAATGAAAAGGATAAGAGTACATTATTCCATAGACACGCACACATATCAATCTCATCTATCACTACGCGTTAATTATTTTTATAAAGCTTAATTTTGAATGCACTAAAATTAAGATCTCAAACACAAATTTGACACAATAATTTAAATACAAAACACATCATTATATGACGCGGTGCCAACATTTTCTTTTATAAAACCGCATCGATCACATCGCTTATTTAATTATTATTTTATAATTTTTAATTAGATTTATATCTATTTAGTATTCATGCGATATTTATATTTATTAATTAATTACTAAATATATAAATAAGGTATTTTTAATTTAATAATTATATAATTTTAAATTTAAAAAAATACTACCAGTTTGGTCTATTTTAACTCAATTTATTTATGATCTTTAGCTCAATCATTAGCCATTATATTTTATATATCTATCATATTAAGCAATTTTTTTCATAGACACGTGAATTTCATGTTTCACTATGTGTTAATTATTAATATCATGATTAATTTTGAATGCATTATCTAAAATTAAGATCTCAAACACAAATTTGACATAATAATTTAAATACGTACAAATCAAAATGTGGATAAAATTAATTAGTTAACACACAAAAAAAGAAATAAAACACCGATTAAATTATTTATTTAACACAATAAATGAAAAAGATAAGAAGACAACACAAATTTGACATAATTACACATGTATACACAGAAAATGGGCATTAAATATAAGGACACAAATATAAGACGACAACATAAATTTAACACAATTACAATATGGATATAAGGGTAAAATGGACAAAATTAAACTCATATTTAATTTATTTATTTAACACAATAAATGAAGAAGATAGGAGGACAATACAGATTTAACACAATTAATATAATATGGATATAAGGGCAAAATGAACATTATACAATTCAACTTCTTTTTAATATAATAGATAAACATTAAATATAAGGACACAACTATAAGAAGACAACACCAATTTAACACAATTACAATATGAATATAAGGGTAAAATAGACACAATTACAACACATATTTAATTAATTTATTTAACACAATAAATGAAGAAGATAAGAGGACAATACAAACATAAAACAATTAATATAATATGGATATAAGGGCAAAATAAACATTATACAATTCAACTCCTCCTTTTTAATAGAATATTAGATAGATTAGATTCGATTAGATTAGATATTAGATTAGATAAATAAAAATTTAACATACACAATAAATCAAAGGAGTGTGTTATTATACTCCAAAAAATGTCAATAACACTCAGATTCCTTACTTAACTTAATATTAGACAAAATTGATTTTATAATATCATTTCTTAAATAATAAACTATCGCCTTTAAGAAATTTCACTTACAAAAGTTTTGTTTTATATTTCAATTTTCAACAACTAAAATTTTCAAAAATTTTAATATTTTAAAATATCGTCACAATATTTTACTATAATACATATATATATATATATATAATATTGGAATAAAAGAAAACATTTCTTAAAATTTAGTATTAAAAAAGATTTTTATAATTTTATATTTTATGATATATCCTCCTGTGATTAATAAAATAATTTTTTAATATAATAAATATTAAAATTAATTTTATCTAATTTGTTTTTTTATTTTGAGAAATATTAATACATGGCAAACTAACTTTGATTTGATAACAATATTTTAAAATTAATTTTTTTTGTAGCAGTTACCTATGTTATAAGATATATTATAATTAATTTATAATTTTAATTTTTTAAGTAATAAGAAGAAAAAAAATTAAGAAGAGAAAATTAAAATAATAGATACAAAGCAAAACATAACTATTTCAAAAAATTGAAACATAAAAACTAAATTAAAAAAAAAGTAACGATTTTTTGTGTGTGTCTTTTAAATTTTATGAATAATTGAAACATAAAAACTAAGTTGAAAATAAAAGTAACGATTTCTTGTGTGTGCCTTTTAAATTTTATGAACAAATTTAACAATATTTTTGGACAATTAATTTTTAAGATCATTTAAAATTGAAACAATGAGTTTGCCAAAAATAAAAACAATCGATTAAAAGACATCATTGTCAAATTTCAATATAACACACAATAAATGAAGACTAATTTAAAGCAATAAATAAACCTAAGAACAATATAGACAATACATAATTAAACTCTTTATTTTTAAGATATATTAGAATATTAGATTAAGATCATTTAAAATTGAAACAATGAGTTTGCCAAAAATATTTTTGGACAATTAATTTTTAAGATCATTTAAAATTGAAACAATGAGTTTGCCAAAAATAAAAACAATCAATTAAAGGACATCATTGTCAAATGTCAATATAACACACAATAAAATAAATAAACCTAAGGACAATATAAACAATACACAATTAAACTCTTTCTTTTTAAGATATAAATATTAGAATTAGATTAGATATGTATTGATTTCATTATATTTAATAAAGGTATATTAATCGTATATGGCGTGCATGCATGTATGGTGCGTGAATTATACAAAAGTTTTGTCTCAGTAGTGATCAATTAAACTACTCTTTTTGAAAAATAATTGTACTTTTCGTCTGGCTAGTGAATATTGAGATTACTCTGGTTAATGAATAGTTTTCAAAACTAATTTACCATATGCATGCATGATAAATCAAATCATCTTGTCAAACGAAATAAAGAAAAAAGATGAAGAAAAAAGCCAAAGTCTATTGACAAATAAATATGTACAAAAACTCTTATAAAACAGTCTAATATAAGTCATTTTTGTGAGTCAGATATCTGTCTGACCCGACTCATGTAAAAATATTATTTTTCATCAAATGTTCACCGAATTGACTCATTTCAACGAATATAGACGTGCGAATCCAGCTCAAAGAAGAACTACTCATTATTGTGATACAACAAATTATTACAAATTTGACCTAGAAAATAGCCATCACTCGCTATATATAAAATACATTCTTTAATTCAACACTACTACATCACTTATCTTTTCCATTTCTTGTTTATCAAAAGAGTCAGTAAAAGTATTTATGCACTATAGGTCTCCCATTGGAGGTCACTCTCCTAGATATATCGTAGTTATTGTTGTTGAACCTCACAACTGAATTTATTGTTTCTACAAGTTTTCCTTTCGTATTGAAAAGAATTTAATTCAATTGAGTTTATTCACTTATATAATTTGATTTTTCTTTTTTTCTTTTTAAATGCATGAATAAATTCAATTAGATACTCCTGTTTGGTACAGGTGATTACCTTAGGATTAGAAAATTGTCCAATGTTTGTCTGGTTGTTAAAGCAACATGTGATAACCATGCGCCCGTGATTGTGGCACTGTAGACTTAGAAAAAGGGCAGAATATAATCTTGAATTGGAGAAGGTATTCACAGTCCTATTTTAAACAGTACAAGAGATTGAGGGCTATTTTTACCTTTGTACCCTTTTACCTACCACATAAATCATAATAATATTTTTAATATGAGTAATTTTTTGTTTTAAGTCAATATGAGTAATAATAAACACGAAGCAATAAATTGATGGTCAATAGTAAAATAATAATAATAGCAATAGAAATTAAATAAATTATACAAAATAATTTAATAATAATATACGAAGAATAATAATTGTACATATAAAAAATAAATAATAAGAAATAACTTTATTATTTAAAAATATAAACAAAATTAGTGTGAAGAATAATAATAAGAAGTGTTAAATTAATTATAGAAAATATATTTTTGGTAACTATAAGAGCCATAAGAAAAAATTAACTTAATAACTGAAAGAAGTATAAACGTACAGTAAAATAATAATTATAATAAATCAAAAATAATAAATTATTAATATTTTTATCCGTATATTTGTTACTAATATTATTTTTTATTATAAATATATTTATATTTTATCTTTATTCCTATTATTCATTATGTATTTATTTTATTATTATTATTATTATTATTATTATTATTATTATTATTATTATTATATTATTATTATTATTATTATTATTATTATTATTATTATTATTCATTTTCTTCTTTACTATTATTATTTTAATAATATTTAAATTAACTAATTTTATCAGTAAAATTATAATTGATTTTAAATTTTATTTAACATTAAAATTAATATTCGAATTATTATTAATATTTTAATAATAATATAATTTAATTATAAATAAAATAATATTTATATTATTATTAAAATTAATTATTTTATTTTTTAATTAATAATTGTAATTATTTTTTGTGGTTTGTAAATTAAAAGTTGTGGCATTTTAATAATTAATAATGTTATCAAGTACCTTTATTTAAAATTAAAATTAATATTCAGATTATTATTACTATTCCCCAATAAATGCATATTTATATTATTATTAAATTTATTGATTTTAGATATTTTAATTAATATTTTAGTTATTTTTTAGAAAATAGTGAAAATGTAATGATTAATATAATAAATATAATTTATAATATAACGAATTTAATAATTAATTTTATTACTTTTCACCATATTTTAATTATCATTAATTATTAATGTATGAATTAATTAAATTTAATATTGTTACTAATTTTTATTTAAAATTATAATTAATATTCAAATTATTGAATAATTTTAATTATCAAAATAAATTCATATTAATATTATTATTAAATTTATTATTTTCTTATTTAAAAATTATTATTATTTTCTATATTTTGATTAATATTTTTCGTTATTTTTGTGGTTTGAATTTAAAATTAATGAAAATTTAATCATTAATATAATATTTAATTTTTATTTATAATGATAAGGATAAAAAAGTAATTTTTCAATTTAACATTATTCCAATCCTAATATTAATCATTCAAGTCAAACACATTATTATTTATTTCAATCCTATCAAATTCATCCAATTATCCCAATATACTTTATCCATACATTATCATATCCATTGAACCAAGCGGATACAGTCTACTTTTATTATAAGTGATACGGACACAAATGATCAAGGTAATTTCGTCTAGCTAGGTCAAAAAAAGAAAAGAAAAGTAAAAGAGGTGCATTATGAACGTAAACTATACAAAAGCATATTTTCCAAAGTGAATAATAATCATAAAGAATAAAAGTTCAACAAGATTTCAGTAAAAAATATATCAAAAGAAAAGTTAAAGACATGCATTGCAAGAAAAGAATATTTATTTTTAATTTCTAAAAAAATAAGTGAGTATGGCAATATATATGTATTTATTTCAAAATATGTACATATAATAAATTATATTAACGGTACATGTCAGGCATGTATGGTGCGTGAATTATGCAAAAGTTGTCTTGTAGCGCTACTCTTTTTGAAACTAATGATAAAAGTTATTCCTGATAGTGAATAGTTTAAAAAACTAATTTACAATATGCATGCATGATAAAAATATTTCAACGAGAAAAAAAAAATTAGGGATCGAATATAGTTTTTTTTTTTTTTGCATTAAGTTGTTTATGTTTTGATTTTGGTCTATTAATTTTTTAAATTTTGGTTTTGGTATACTGAATTTTAATTTTTAGTGATTTTGGTTCAACGGCACACGTGTCAGCTAGACATTGGCACACATCAGTGTTTTCTGAGTAACGTACGCCAATGTCCAGATGAAACTTATGCAGTTGGACTACTAAATCATTATTACCCAAAACAATAATTATTACCTAGCTAGCTACTAAATCAAATCATATTGTCAATAACGAAATAAAGGCAAAATAAAAAAGGCAAAATAATGTTAAAAAAAAAAAGAAATAACGGCAAAATAAAAAAATTAAATTAATATATTGATTGATAAATAAATAAATACCTACAAAAACTCTTATAAAATAGACGAATCTCCACCTGACCCGATCCATATAAAAAATATATTTTTTATATTAAAAATATTATTATTTAATTACGAATATGAATTCAATCGATTTATTTCATTAATATGGAGAATATATACTCATAAATATAAATATAAATACAAATACGATAGATAAATTTTTACAAATAATATTTGACCAACAAGATGCCCATTACTCATTATATATAGAAATAGAATACATGCATGTCTTTAATTAATTCCTACTACATCACCTATCTATTCCTTTCTTCTTTAACAAAAGAGTACTATTTCTGCTCTATCAATATTAGATCAAATTAAGCATTACAGTTCCACAGACACCTCATATTGTATATACAAACGATGAGCAGTACCACGGGAGAGCACATTTTAGTAAGTTTCAGCCACGAACATCCGTTGATATTCCACGACGAGGAGAATCTTGATTCTGACGATGTCAAACCAAGATGTTGTACTATCTGCGGGATGATGATTTTTATGGGCTCATACTACATTTGCATGAGCCGCATCGAGCATGATGGTTGCGATTTCATCGTGCACGAACAATGTGCCCGTCTACCCCTCACATTAGTCACGACTTTGGGGCGTCGTATTGAGTACAAGTTTGAACTCCGTGGTCCTAATGACTCAGCTACAGTGAATGAGAAATGCTTAAAATGTGGCCAATCATTCAAGAATAATTACACCTACTCGAGTAGGCTTGGCCATATCCACCCTTTTTGCAGTGATGTGCCAATCTTGGAAGCAACGAAACACAGAAGCCATGAGCATCCATTGGTTCCCACGCGTAGGGAAATTTGTGGCGTGTGTGATGCCTGTGGGGAAGAAGAAAGAGGAATATTCCTCTCATGCCAAACTTGTGATTACTGGATTTCTCAGGATTGTGCTATACTTCCACCGGTCGCTAAACACGCCTCTCATTCTCATCCACTCGTTCGATTTTATGCTAACTTTTATATCGGGATGCCACGGAGGTACTTCAATACTCAAGATTGTGAAATCTGTGAATGTGATATAGGTTTGAAAAGCTTTTATAGCTGCCAAGGCTGCGGATACTTCGTTCATCTCAAATGTATTAAATCGTCGATCAAGAATATTACACCCCAAGGTAAGTGTGTACATGAATTATGTTTAAGTATATATTCAATGAACTGAAGTTTTGGCATATATATTATATACCTCCTCCTCAGATTGGACTAGATTGATAGTGCAATTGCCACCGGCTAAAGAGAGCGCTTTTTCGCGTTTTTTTGCCAATCTTGAACAAGATCATGAGGAAGTTGATGCTACAAGCACGAGTATCATACAGTCAAGACCGGAGGAAATCCACGAGCATCCATTGATCTTTAATGAAGTTGTTGATAGTCTAGTAGCATGGGAATCGAAGCTATTGTGCAATGCATGCATTAATCCCATTGATTCAAGTACTTCTCCCTATTACAGTTGTAGTGTAGCTCAATGCCATTTCCTTTTGCATGACTTCTGTGCAAAGCTACCTTCTAGACCTATTATTTATTTCAGACCACTGTTTCTATTCACAAAGTTTAAGGAATTCTTTTCTGTGTTCCATTGTAGCCATTGCGCATATGAGTGTAACGGATTTGGATATTCTGTGGATGGCTTCCATTGTGATGTGGAGTGCGCTTCGGCGCCAAGAATCATCAAACACGACTCACACAAGAACCACTATCTTCATCTAACAGGAAATGCATTAGATTACAATTCCATTTTCATGAGCTGTTGTAATCATGAGCAAAATAGGTTCAGTAATCTCTATTACAGATGTACCACTTGTCTTGCTTTCAAGATACACTTTCGTTGTGCGATAATGCCTCGACAAGTTGGACATAAATATGACAAGCATCCCCTTCAGCTCATCGCCGATGGCGGAAACCTCGTTGGCCTCTCCATGGAATATTTGGAAAACTGTGGCTTCTGTGAGGTCTGTGAAAACCCTATGGATCCAAGCATCTGGTTCTACTATTGCTCCGAATGCGACCAATATTTTCACGTGAATTGCATTCCGTCGGTTGGGAAGTTGTCAAAAATAAAGTTTGGTGGGACTCTTGATCGTGTTGGCTGCCATGATCATCCCGTCACAAGTGTTCGAATGCTCACTATAGGAAGTCAAAAATGCACATACTGCAACAAAATAATACAAGGTTTTCAGGATGACTACTGGGCTTTTCATTGTGAATCCTGCAATGTTTGGATTCATAAGAAATGTGCACAGAAAGCGGAGAATCTCTCAAGAGAAAAATCGAAACTGGAATTGAAATCTGGGTCTGAATCGGAATCGGAATAGAAACCAGATTCGGATTTTGAATCGGAATTCGAATCAAAATCTGATTCGGAATCGGATCGGAAGTCTACTCTTCCTAGAATCATGAGTTGTATGGGACATTTTGATTCACTATATATTACTAGAAAAAAAGCACTCGTATCAGAATTGTTTATAGTCAATTCAATCAAATATTATATTAATAATTGAATATTTGAATTTCACGATTAATATTCAATTAAATTTACTTATAATTGGTCAAATATGAATAGAAAATTATATTGATTAGTATTGGGTTATTGCAATATATAATACGATGAAACAATATTTTATTATAGAGAAACTTTATACAACCGAACATACTCTATAATTAACTCGTTTTTTAAATCAAACACTCATCTAAAAGAGTGAATAAAAAGACAAAGTTTTACAATTTTGAATTGACAATTTTGTTCTTCTATTCCACATTTTATGTAAGGTTATATAAATATATAGAGATATAAAAGTAAATAGTCCAATTTTAGGTAGGGCATGAGAGTAAATATATATTTTTATCCATTAAATATAAATATATTTATGTTATATACATTTATGACTATAACTATTGCAGTTTGTGGGTCGGTTGACCCATTGAACAACTATTACTATATTTAATTTTTTTAAATTTGATGATATATAATTAAAAAAATAATTCGAAAAAAGATTTCGATGACTTACCTTTAAATATTTTATCTTTTTAATTTTCCATTTATATATTTTTAGTGTAATTAGGCATCAATGTATTTTATATGAACATCTACGAGAAAAAAAAAATTAACTTATCTAAAAGTGTAAATACAAAAACATAATTTTAAAATTGTGAATTAACAATTTTGTCATTTTATTCCATATTTTATGTAAGGTTACATAAATAATATGTATGTATAATAATAATAATAAAAAAAAAAAAGGAATCGATGATTTATCTTTAAATGCTTTACTTTTAAAATTTTCATTTATAACTGTTAAAGTCCTTGTGTTTTCAAATTTTGAACATAAATACTCATGAAAACATGTACGAATAAGGGGATTGAATTGCTCAAATTTGAAAACATGGGATGTATGTGCTCAAGATTTGAAAACACAAGGAGTTAATAGATAATTCATTTTTCATAAGGGGTTTTTAGTAATCTTGGGATGTCACAAGATTATGTATGCAATTATCTCATATGAAAATATAGAGCCAAAATCATAATGTGAAAAAATAAACGGACCAAAATTGAAATTTTTTCTTTATTTTTCCATAATAATTATTTATTTATTTATTTATATTGATGAATGTAATTTATAATATTTAATTTTTTTAAATTTCAAATTAACTATAAATTTTATATTTTATTTTGCCTTAATTTTTTACACTCATTTTCCATCAATTGTTTATGCAATTATTTATCGACAAAAAATTACTTCTTCAATTAAATTTTTTATTTTTATTCATACTTTTAAAGATATTATTAAATATTAATGATTTTTTTTCATAGTTTCATTGAAAATATTTTTTAATTTTTCAAACATATATTCACTTTATATATCAATTTTTAGATTTTTAAAGTAATAGAAAAAATATACAATCTAAGGGAAAAATAGAAATCCATAGTGAAAAAATAGTCATTCTATTTACACTTTATTTATAACAAAATAAATATATATTATCTTGAATAATTTTAAGGAATACATATTTTATTTTCCAACATCTAATAGTTTTATGTTAATTGTTTTTCAATTTTCCTAAGAATTATGGTTCAATAAAATGTTATATCTCTAATGTATTTTTATTATCAAATATCTATTCAATTTTTACGTATCATTGTTTTCAAATTTTTTTATAAGTATGTCATAACCAAATTTTATTTTCTATTCATTTTTTTTAAATAAACCATTTTGATATATACTCTTTTGTTTTAAATTTTGTTTTCTTAAATTCATAAAAAAATAATTCAAACCAATTCATTGAAATTGAATTTTTATAGTTAAATAAGAGGCCATTACACAATATATTTTTAATAACAAATAAATTCTATGAAAATAATTTATTCTTTTATTGAACTTTAATAGTATATGATTAACTTTATAAATGATATATGATATTTGAAAAAATAAATTAAAATATTTTTTTTAAAGAGTTCAAAAAATATTATATTATTTTTTATTTTCTTTCTAATATATATGCTTTTATTAGCATATTAAATTATGTAACTTATTCTTCATAACATTTATGGTGATTTTCTATATCCATATATTATATTAAACACAAATTTTGCAGAAGTGAAAATATTTATTATAAATTTTTAATGATCAGTTATTTTTATTGTGATAGTACAAAAAATATGTGAATTCTTTCTATTGCTATATTTGTTACAATCTATATGTAATTCATTATCTATTTCAATATGATTAATTTTTCATACTAAAAATAATTGTATTTTTATTAGTATCAAGACAAAAAATAAAATTATTCATTTATAAAATTCAAAGTTAGTTTATAATAAAAAATAGATAGTAGAAAGACATTATTTTATAATTTTCTTCTCATTGTTATTTTTTTAAGAATGAATTTAGGAATATGATGACAACCATGAAAATGTTGTATTCAATGGGTAAAATAATAAATAAATAAATAAATAAATGCACCAATTAAATGAATAAGCAACACATTGATTTCTAAAATTTCATATCCCAAATTTGACCCTAAATTTTACACCATTTTTTTACTCATGCTCGTGCAATTAATATCAATCATTCATATTTTTTGAACAATATAGTAAATACACAATGCAAAAATTTTGCCCTCTATTTATACTTTTATAGTAGGAATATATTAGTGTGATTTTTCTATTATTTATCTACTAGATTCTCCTTGGGCCTTATGTTTATTTTTTTGGTTAAGAATATGTGTATATTTTGTCGTCGTCTATTGGTGGTCATTTTCTAGCCATAGTTTGGTGCAATGAATTACAGGATGGTAGATTTGTTATCTTATTCTATCTCATATTCGGTTCACAGTTTTCAAGCCCGAATTCAATCCTATGCCCGACGATAAACACCATTTTTTTGGTTTAGATCTGATTATCTAATATTCTAATCTAATCTAATCTAATATTCGAATATATCTTAATAAGTATAATGTCCACTTTGTCTTTGTGTCAATGTTAAAAAGTTGAGAGTTTAATTGTGTTATTCTCATTTTCTCCTTGTGTCAACATTAAATTAAAGAAGGTTAATTGATTCTGAGTCAACATATTATGTTAAACTGTGGATTTTGATTTGGGATTTTTTGATTTCTCTCAAAATTATTGATTATTGGATTTATATTGTGTTCTTGTGAATAATCTGATCAATTATTTAATTGAATTTTAATTGATTCTGAGTCGACATATTAGGAATTGATTTTGATCGCTCCAATAATTGACATATGGTTAAATCGACTAGAAATAATATTCGGTTTCAGTATGCGATTTTAGGTGAAAACTGAATTATCATAATTCTTAATGCATTTGAATTTTATTAGAATTATGAAAATTAATCCGTCAATATTTGAATAGGTTTAACTGTTCTAGAAATAAACTGTTAAATAAATTAAGAGAATTTGCCGTGATTTAATATTAAATCTGGATCTTAGATCTGCCACTTGTTTGCATGATTTGTTCGGTATCTGCGTGTGTCTTGGTTGTCTCATTTAAATTAATTTTATCTTCAGCCATTTTAATTCTTATTTCTTAGGCAGTTTTTATTTTAAAGTCTTAGGTTGTGCTTGGATCAAGGTATTTGGATTTGAGAGAGGATTTCAAATCAATGGATTTTTAAATCCAATGATTTGAATTCTTTTTTTATTAAATCTCTTGCTTGGAATAAGATAAAATTTCAAAGTGAAATTTTAAATCTATTAATTAGAAATATGTTGCTTGGCTAAAAAATTTAAAAATTTCAAATCTTAGAAAAGTCTAATATGTTATTCTTTATTTATTTATATATTTTGAAATTAAAATTAGTATTATAATTAAAAAATAACCGTGTTCAATTTTAAATAATATAAAGTTAAATTTTATTTATTTTAATTGAATTAAATACTAAATTTACATAAATAAACTATAAACTAAATATTTATGTTTTTTTTTAAAAAAACAAATATATAACTTATTATAATATTAAATTTCAATTTCTTTTTCATCATAGACTCTAGTAACATATAAAATATTTTTCGTGCAATATCTCTACATTAAAATAAAATTTTAGTAACATATATTAATCAAAAAAATATATTAACACATATCCAATATTAAAAAAATATATTTTGAAATTAAAATAAGTATTACGATAACATAGTAACCATATCCAACTCAAAATAAAATAAAGTTCATGCCTTATTTATTTAAATAGACAAGAACATTTATATAAATAAATGTCCAACAAAGTATTAATATTTTTCTCACAAAGAAAACATATAAAATAAATGTAGCATTCATCCTCATAAGCTAAAAATATCAAATCCAAATTCTAGAACATTCATGAGTAGTAAGTCGTAACACTAAAACATCAACAAAAAAACATCTCATCTTTAACTTGTTAGTTTCTAAACAAAATTCTCTCTCTTTTTTCCGAAGATCAGAAAATGACGACGAACCTCGCGACAGGCGGCGGCGGAGAGAATTCCGGCGAGTCTGATGATGGGTCGAGAGCCCGCTATGGAGATCGGTTGGAGAATATCGACGGCGGCGGAGTGAGCGGGATTGAAGAGGAGTTTTCAATCGATTTTCAGAAGCAACAGGAAGATGAGTAATCTGGATGCGTTGATTTGGGCTATGAAGAACACTGTCTTCTCCTCTTCCAATGTTGTTTTCCTCATTCATGTCTTTCCCGAGACCAAGTTCATTCCTTCTCCATGTAAGAATCCTAAGAACACAAAAGATATATATATATATATATATATATATATATATAGCATTATAACAAAATATAAACCAATAATATATTCACAAACTGAAATCTTGGAACCACTCCTCTCCTTATAACATCACTCCAAAATAGAGATGAAGCTTTACCTTTCACACAAACTCAAATTCGCATATATTTATATCAAAGAATCATAGCTACTAAGATCCAAAAAAAAGTCCCAAGAGGCCAAGACACAAAGAATAATAGCTACTAGTATTTTTAGTTGGATCTAAGAATAACTATTTTTATCACTATACCATGTGTCATACTCTAATATGAGTTGACTCTCTCAAGCAATATCCACTAACGTTGGTAACCATCAATGAATATTGAGGGGTCTAATTGTTGTCCTCTCATTGAGAGAATCTCACATAGGATGAGCTTGGAAAAGGATTATCATTGGTCAGGGCTAGTAATGCAGCCCCTGTTTCGCATTCCAGTCTAGTTTAAGGTAATATAAGTGTATGGACCATAGTGCATCAGCTTCTCAAGGGGTAGTTAAGAAAATGAAATATAGCACTGTAGGCAAATGAAATACATATCAACTTGATGGGATTTAGTTGTTCATAGTGCATCAGCCCCTGTTTTGCGGTCTGAAAGAAAAATGCACAGAAGAATACATATCACGCATCCGAAACTCGTTTCGGGTAAATGGCTATGCGGGCTTTGTTCAGAAGCAATGGAAGAACAAGTGAACCGAAAGCCAGTTGCCATTGAAGATGCTATAAACACTCACACAAATTTTGTGCAAGAATTCAATGGTACTATTAGACATAATCCTAAGCTCTCAATGACATGGGCTATGAGGAATATTGCTCAGAGAAGTTGTGAAAATCGACAAAAAAAACTTTCCTAGAACAAATTAACATAATTAGAAGTTCGTTCATTCGTTCGTTCTTTCTTTCTTTCTGTTTTTTCTAACAATCAGAGCTCTAGTTCTGATCCAAGAATATATCTTAATGTAAAGGATTTCGAACGTGAAATTAACTGCACTTGTACTAAAAGCAATATACACTACAACAAATATGCTAATTAACCACACTAAAAAGACAACGGTTTTATACACAAACTGTTGTCCTTTAACAACGGTTTTTACAACCGTTGTCGTTGACCGTATTTTTAATGAAAAAGACAACGGTTTTTAAAAATCTATTGTCTTATATGTGTCAAAGACAACGGTTTTTAAAAACCGTTGTCTATGAGCGGGTTTTTTATGGCCTACGACAACGGTTTGTTTATACCGTTGTCTTTTTCTATTGTTTTATGTAGTCTAAGACAACACTTTTGTCAAACCGTTGTCTTTTCTTTTTTGTTTTTTTAATAAAAATATACATATAATTATATATATATATTTAATAATAATAATAATAATAATAATAATAATAATAATAATAATAATAGGCTACCCGCTTCTTTAAGTCTTTAACACAAGAAAGAACAAAAGAAAGAAAACGCAAACTCCAAACCCTAAGCTCCAACCCGTCGCCTTCAACCCAGCTCAACTCCGGCGCCGTAGCCGCCGATCGAGCGCCGAAAACAGGTCGTTCGACCTCATTTCAGCTAGCCCAAGCCTTAACAACTCCAATGGTGACTTGAATCTCGAGTTTACAACTTGAATCTCGATGCTATCCTGTCGCGACCATCACTGTACGTGTAAGTTTTGTTGCTTCATTCTCTTGCTTCGTGGTCTTTTAGTAGATCGATGTTGTGGTTTAGCTTTACTGTTGTTTGGGCTTTCAGTGAATGGGTGGATTAAATATTGGATACTGGGATTTTGTTGCTATGCTTTTTTCGAGTTATATGAACTTTAAGAACTGGTTGACGTGCAAGGTCAATGGATTCTGATCCTGTTTGTTTTTAATTCCCCATGCCTCGAAGAAATGATAATGAGTATTTTCTTAGAAAAGTAGCTTTTTGAATGAGCTGTCTAATTCTATCTCTTATATATGAGTAAATCTCAATGATATGGTTAATAGTTTCCAACAAATGATGTTTATTTGAATGGAAATTTTATGGATTATTACCAATAAATTATTATGTCCATCTTGAACTTACACGTACATTGATGACTAAATCTCAATGATATGGTTAATAGTTTCCTACAGCCAGATTGAACTTTGATTCTGATTTGGTTGTTTCAATTCAACAGATGTGTTCCTCTGTACAACTTCAGCTATATTTACAATTATCTGATGAATTTTCCTAGGAGTTTTGTGGACAGGTACACAAGAGAATGAAACCCATTGTGGCTTGGTTGGTTTCATACATTCGTAAAGAAATTTAATTCAAGAATGATGCTTTAGAGTGATGCTTTCTTCACCGGCCTTTGTTTTTTTTGGACCTAGCTTTCTTGAAAAAAAAGATGTGCGCTATAATCCAAGAATGTCCCCAGTTATACCAAAGAAAAAATGGCGCAAAGGATCACAGGTAATTCTCTTGCTTAGATATTTTTGGTTGATTAGAAGTTCAATGCCAATGTAGATATAAAACTCCCTCATTCAGAGTGCTGGGAAAAAATATTTTGCTTTTGGTACGTGCAACCCATCTCAATTTTTCCAGTGGTTGGCAATGAGTGATTATTTTATCTTAAAACACTCTGTTTCAGTGAGTGCATTTTTACATGGATGATGGTTCTCTAGTTTTACAGTCACTTTGAAAAGATTCTCCACATACATGAATCTAATTAGCTTGCTTACTTCAGTGGGTCACCTTAACTCGAAGACATGTGGAAGTAATAGTTACCGATGACACTGTCTTTCCAATTTTTAGGAACTTATGCAAGGTATATATCTCATCCTCTTGTGCCCACAGTAATTAATCTCTCTCTCTATACTTGTGTGTGTCTGGGTCTGGTCTGGGTGTTCTATTCCTTTGGTAACATATAGTTCATTTGATGAAGATCTCATTTCTGTTCACTAAAATTTTCAACTATTATTCTAGATTCTGTGTATTGATATTATTAAAAGTGCCTATCAAACTCTCGCGTAGTTAGCACAATTTCTGTTCAGGGATTTGAGTCCTGTCCACCTAAATTTGTTTCCATGTTCGGAAAAGTTGTCTCGTTATTGCCTTTGGACAGTGTATGGGTTCCTTTTCTTGCCACATCTTTTACTATTTATTTAAGTCAAGCATGTTTTCCCATATTTTAATTACATATATTGGATGTATGCGAAGCTCATTTATTTTTTGATATGCCAACTATGATAATGGGCAGGGAGTGTGTTGAGTGGTGGAGGCAGTGTTCCTTCACCTAAGGCCTCTGCGGAGGCATGTGTGAACATGGTGAATGAGATTCAAAAGGGAGCACTTTCAGACCGAACTATTTTGTTGTAGCGGGTATTATATATCTTGGAAATTTCATATAGAAAATTTGTATAACTTTTAATTGTTTCATAATTGTTCTTCCATGGCCAGATTTTTATTTTTATTTATTGAGAATTCAAAAAAAGTGGAAGAATTTTTTTGCTAGACATGTCAACTAAGACAATTCTTGTACATTTTTTAACGTAAATCTAATCTTACCAGATTTTTAAACATGAATCTGTGGTGTACTTTAATTATAATTTGTGGGTTTTTGGCAGAGACGCCCACAAGTTGATTCCGGTGGGGGCAAGAAGAATCTTGTTAGTTACCTTTGCTGCTGATCCTTTCATAATGATAAGCCTTTTCTTTGAGTGTTCTACACTATTTTTACTTTTCATCCTCATCGTTGGCCTTTTATTGGGCAAGGAATATAGCTAATAAAATCCTATAATTAAATCCAGAAACTTCAGAAACAGCACAATTGTATCCCGGATGAACACTATGTGCAGACTTTACTTGCTGTAAGCTACTTTCGTTTCTATTCCATTTACTTATTTTTTATTTACGCTGTATCGGGAACCCATTCCTTACGAAATAAAAGTCACAATCCTCTAGGCTGGAAATGTTTGGCATAATAGCAAATTGTATCCTGGAGTAGTTGGTCACTATATCTTTCCTGTCATTTGATAGATGAATGATCTTGAGTCCGAGCTTGAAAAAAAAACGTTGACCTACACGTTATGGAATCAATCCAAGACAAATTTGGAAAATAAGTTCTGGCATCCTTTTACATTTAGCTACACGGATTCAGGACCTCAACAAATAAAAAGAATCAAGGTTTTTTGATGGCACCACCCTACATCATTTCCTTGCTTGAAAGTTGTAGACTATACTAATGTTCTGCTTTGAAATTTAATTGTCATATTGTGTTTTTACCCATCAACTTCTTGTTTGCGCTATTGCAATTCTTGATCCATTCCCTCTGCTTGTTGTGTTCTTTATACTTTAAAGTGTACTTGTCATTGATTAAGATCTTGTATGATTACAAAACTATCATTTAAATACATTTTTACAACTAAGATGTAAATAGGCATGCACCAAACTTGATTACAATTATCATAACTGTTGGAAAAACGTGTTCAGATCAATTAAGAATTGATACCCGGTGCAGCGGAAGTTTAAAAATTTTTATTTTTCGATATGGAACGATTCCATATCATGGGTATCAAAACTTTACGATTAAATTATGCAAGTAAAAATAAAATCACAATTAAATTTTTACCTATTCAAGCAACGACTTGATTATGGACACCAACAGAATTTAATCTGCTCTTCTTGTATATCCCGGGAACCGATGGCTTCACGATCAATCTCCGAAATAAGGTCCACGAACAGAAACAAAAACCCTCTGATTGATTGCACTAGAAATCAATCAGATGTTTATCGAAAGAATAAACAGATTTGATCTGTTAATTCGGAATGTAATTTTTCACAAAAATCACAGACCGAATTTTCTCAAAAGGGACAGAGGAATTCGAAAATTCCCCTTGAATATTATGAGTGATTTTCGAAAATTTCAAGATGGAATACCTATGATTTTCGAACACTACTCATATATTTATAGATAATTTCTAGACTAAATTAAGTTATGATTATATTAGGACTATAACTCCTTAGGGCCCACAATCCATAACTTAAGCCCAACAAACCAAGCCCGTTATTATAGAAATTAATATAAAATTCATCATGACTCCGATTGATAAACCGATTTAACCAATGTGCACAGAAACCATTTCTGCACCTTTTAAAGTCAAATAATTTTTCTGAATTCGAATTCAGTGATTTCCAAAAATGCCCATCCCTATGTCATTTTAGGAAATTTCACTCCCTTTTAGTTAAGAAGTCCAACTTCTCTTTCATTAAATTTAACTTTTTAAATTTAACTATCTCAATGGTGTTTAGTAATCCATTACTTGTGTGACCCTCAATGGTTCAGGGATACAGCTAGCCGTGGGCTCAAAACTCCTTGTGACTCGGAACAACAATTTCCGACTTGCCCAACGAATCATGGTAAGAGCGTCTAGCAACATCGCCCCATGATTCCCTATGTATCACTGATAGTGCCTGCAAGAACCAGTAGATTTTGGTTAGCGTACAGTACGGTCCCTTCATCCATATATCCCGATCGAATCAACAACCATTGGTGCATCGAGAGTCGTTCGAGATTCGATAACTATGCATTACATCTTGGAGATCAAATAGTGACATCGCATGTGTTACTAGGAAAACCGAGTAACCTAAAACACATCATGTACTCTGGCCAGAGATTCGTCACACCAATATCTCCTCAGATCGCATAGGATATCCACACTCGCAAGTATGTGGTGAATCCTTGACAACAAAGCATCGACTCCTATATGTGTCATAACTGTACCCAATCCCGACACCTGATGACCCCAATAGAGTAGGTAAACGAGTCAAAGTACAGTACTAGCATATAGAGTCTCAATGATGTTTCAAGTAGTAAGGACTAATGGTGTACAACCAAAACCGCGGACTTTATCAACTCGATAAGTGATAACCACTTGGAAAGTCCGAATAGGGTAGTTCGATCATTCATCATATGAATATCCATTTGCATGCTTTGAACATCTCCATGTCCATTACCAATGAAACGTGGTACTTGGCATCACAAATGCTAGTCTCAATCTCGAGCGATCCTTATCCTTATTAGCGGACGGCTCAATTGACTAGGAACTGTTTAGAATATACAGTGACTATAAGATGTGTTTCATAATAGTTATCTCTCTTTATTCACTATCTCATCTTACTTACACTATGGTATATTCAAGGTCTTTATCAAAACAACAATAGTATATCATAATATAACAATATGAAGAAAGACAAAGAAAATGTCATTAATGAATGTAAATTATATTAAACAAAGATTGTTTTATACATAGAGTCATAAAAGCCCTTAGCCACAAGTTGGCTAACCGGGCACCCACTCTTTCAATCTCCCACTTGCCCTAAAGCCAACTAGTCATACAACGTAATCCCATTGCTTCGCGATGTTTGTCAAACAATGGTCCTGGCAAGGGCTTAGTAAGTGGATCAGCGATATTGTCTGTAGAGGCCACTCTCTCGACAGTGATGTTTCTTCTTTCCAAAATCTCCCGGATGATGTGGTATTTCCTCAGTACGTGTTTGAATCTTTGATGAGACCTTGGTTCCTTTGCCTAAGCAACGGCACCAGTGTTGTCGCAGTACACCGGAACTGGACCAAAAGCTTCAGGAATTATGCCCAACTCTTGGACGAAATTCCTCATCCAAACGGTCTCTTTAGCAGCAGCTGATGCTGCAATGTATTCTGCCTCAGTGGTGGAATCCGCTGTGATGTCTTGCTTGGAACTCTTCCAAGAGACAGCACCGCCATTGAGCATGAATACAAATCCAGAGGTTGACTTCGAGTCATCCACATCGCTTTGGAAGCTAGAGTCGGTATAGCCTTCCAATTTCAATTCTCTTTCTCCATAAACCATGAATATATTCTTAGTCCTTCTCAAGTACTTAAGAATATCCTTCACGGCTTTCCAATGCATTTGACCGGGGTTGGCGTGATATCTGCTCGTGACACTCAGAGCAAAGGCTACATCCGGTCTGGTAGATATCATCCCATACATAATACTACCTATGGCTGACGCATATGGTATGTGTGTCATTTTCTCTATCTCTTCATCAGTCTTGGGACACATAGACTTGGATAGAGAAACTCCTTGACACATAGGTAGATGTCCTCTCTTGGACTCATCCATAGAAAACCTTTTCAATATGGTGTCGATGTAGGTTGCTTGAGTGAGTCCTATCATTCTCTTAGATCTATCTCTATAGATCTGTATCCCTAGAATATAGGAGGCCTCACCCAAATCCTTCATCGAGAATCTACCTGATAACCATATCTTTGTTGACTGCAACATCCCTACGTCATTCACAATGAGTAGGATGTCATCAACATAAAGCATTAAGAACGTCACCGCATCCTTAACTACTTTCTTGTACACGCACGGTTCCTCCGGGTTCTTGATGAAACCAAAATCCTTTATTGTTTCATCAAATTTCTGGTTCCAACTTCTTGATGCTTGTTTGAGACCATAGATCGATCTCTGAAGCTTGTATACCTTATGCTCGCTTCCCATGGATGTGTATCCCTCAAGCTGCATCATATATATCTCTTCCTTAATGTTTCCATTAAGAAATGCAGTCTTCACATCCATTTGCCATATCTCATAGTCATACCAAGCAGCTATGGCAATAAGGATTCTTATGGACTTGAACATTGCAACTGGTGAAAAGGTTTCATCATAGTCAACTCCTTGTCTTTGAGTATAACTTTTCGCCACCAATCGTGCCTTGTAGGTAAGTACCTTACCATCAGGCCCAAGTTTTCTCTTGTAGATTCATTTACCTTACCAAACTTGGTTTGTATGCATCGAGTCTATTTCCGACTGCATAGCTTCAAGCCATAAATTAGAATCCGCATCAGAAATTTCTTCCTTGAAGTTTCTTGGATCACATCCAATGTCGGGTTCACTTTGATCCCCTTCAAGAAGAAGACCATATCGAATAGGAGGTCTAGAAGTCCTCTCGGATCTCCTAGATATAGGCGTGTCCGTTGAAGGCTCTTGAGGTGTGTGGTCGTTATTTTGTATCTCGAGTTCTTCTCGAATTTCTTCGAGTTCCATCATCTTGCCTTTCTTATCTAATAAGAACTCCTTCTCCATGAAGGTGGAATTTCTCGAAACAAACACTTTTGTCTCATAAGGATGATACAAATAATATCCGATTGAATTCTTCGGATATCCTACAAAATAACATAAGGTGGATCGACTATCCAACTTATCTCCCACTGTCTGATTCACGTAAGCAGGACATCCCCAAATCCTTAAGTACGAATACTTAGGAGCTTTGTCATTCCATAACTCGTATGGAGTTTTATCTACTGCTTTAGTGTGGACATTGTTCAACAACAATACCGTCGTTTCAAGTGCATAGCCCCAAAACGAAGGTGGGAGCTCAGTGAAGCTCATCATAGATCGAACCATTTACAACAAAGTTCGATTGCGACGCTCCGAGACACCATTCAGCTGAGGTGTCATAGGAGGAGTCCACTGAGAGAGAATCTCATTCTCTTTTAGATAGCTCAAAAACTCGGTACTTAAGTATTCTCCACCTCGATCCGATCGAAGTGCTTTAATACTTCTACCTTGTTTGTTTTCTACTTCAGCCTTGAATTCTTTGAACTTTTCAAATGATTTAGACTTATATTTCATTAAATATAAATACCCATACCTCGAATAATCATCAGTAAAGGTAATGAAGTAGGTGTGTCCAAATTTAGTACCGATACTAAATGGTCCACAGACATCTGTATGGATCAAATCCAACAGGTTTTGACTACGCTCAGGCTTCCCTTTGAAAGGAGATTTAGTCATTTTTTCTTTTAGGCAGGACTCACAATTAGGTAGAGAGTTAATATCAGACATATCAAACATGCCCTCTCCCACTAGCTTGTTCATTCTCCTTGAGGAAATATGACCTAGCCTAGCATGCCAAATGTTTGCCGGTTTTTGACTATCGTTTTTCCTTTTATTTGTTGTTACCGGTTTATCAACATAATTAATTGGAACGTCTTTTAATTTTAAGTTATATAGATCGTTTTCAAGTTGTCCATTTCCAATCAAACATTCATTCTTGTAAATATTGCAAATCTCATTCACAAAATTACAAGAAAAACCATCTCTATCAAGCATAAAACAGAAATATTGTTTTTAACTAAATCTGGCACAAATAAAACATCTCTCAAAATTAACTTAAAATTGTTCTGCAAAACTAAATAAACGTCTCCCACTGCTTTGGCTTCAACTCTGGAACCATTTTCAAGCCTCAGCTGGGTCTCACCCATCCTAAGCTTACGACTTCTTGTCATCACCTGCAAATCATTGCAAATATGAGATCCACATCCGGTATCCAATACCCAAGAAGTAGTATTAAGTGAAACATTTATTTCAATGTAAAACATACCCTTTGCATTTCGCAACTGCTCGAGGTATTCCTTGCAGTTACATTTCCAATGACCGGGTTTCTTGCAGTGATGGCAAACATCTCCTGATATGTTCACGTTTGAAGCTTTTGTCTTGGCCTTCTTTTGTGGTACAATTTTCTTGAGTGGGGCACAACGTTTCTTACCCTTTCCACTTGGCCCCTTCTTGGAGTAAGAAGAGGAGCCAACCAAGAGTACCGGTTTATCCTTCTTTAATGTGGCCTCATAAGACACAAGCATATTGACCATCTCTTCAAGGGTGGCCTCTATCTTGTTCATATTGAAGTTCACTACAAATCCGTCAAACGACAAAGGAAGGGAAAGAAGCAACAAGTCCACGTTTAGTTTATGCTCCAAAGTCAAATCGAGTGTTACCAATTTTTCAATGAGCCCAATCATGTGTACCCCATGCTCACGGACCGAAGTCCCATCTCGCATGCGGCATGTCATGAGCTCTTTGACGGTGGCATACCTCTCCGACCTTGACTGAGCTCCAAAAAGTTCCTTGAGGTGCATGTGTATGTCAGCAGCATTCACGGCATCCTCAAATCGCCTCTGGAGTTCATCAGACATTGAAGCTTGCATATAGCATTTAGCCTTGACATCATGGTCCCACCATTGATCAAGTTTCGCCAATTCTTCCGGACTTATATTAGCCGGTGCTTCCTTTGGAGGATTATTTTCTAACACGTAGAAAATTTTCTCCGAGTTTAGAACAATCTTTAATTTACGGAACCATTCCGTATAGTTTGCGCCAGTCAATTTGTTTTGTTCGAGAATTGAGTATAGTGGATTGCGCGAATTCATTGTAATGAAATACTGAAAAGAAACAGACAATAATCAGTGATTGTTTAATTAATTTACTAAGACATAAAATATGGCGAAATTTAATTTTATGAATTTCACTCCCACTATTGTAACGATTTCACTACCCTCTAGTGAAAACGGAAAACTTGTTTCCTTAGTGGGAATATGGAGTCCAATTGACAAACTATAGTCCCGAATAATATCAGCCAACCATAATTTTCAAAAGGTAGATCCCAATTGCTTCCAAAGCAACTCCCATGTTTTTACCTCATATCCAATAAGGGCCCAATAATATGACGCTGTTTAATGTGACATGTCAAGATGACCCATCAATATTAAGTTGTGATGGACGATCGCCATGTGGATCCCCAATAATATGAGCCAATCCCATGGGAGTTCCACCCAACTTACAACATGTGTCGATCCAATGTACAGCTTTCCGACGAACGGGCCCCCCCAATAATATGAACCGGACCGTGCCCGCGGGTAGCATCTCATACATTGATCGTTGATGGAAGGTAGGAATATTTAAACAATATTTAAATTTCTTTTTGTTTATCTTGATATCAATTTTAAATCATATTTAAAATGAGGGATTTTTAATTTTTGAAAATCTGTCTCATCATGCAATTTATGTATGCTTGCGGGATTCATACAATTTAGTCTAAACATGCATACATCAATAATATAATATATTATTTAAGGATGATCGATCCCATTATCTAATCGACCAGTGGTTGCCAATCACGAGTCTAAGTCCAATCCTAGGTGATATGCAAGTATGCAATGCAATCCTATTACATTGAGCTTCCATTTACATTTCTTCGATCTTTATCATCTGCTGGGCCCACCATTGTCTTCAAAACTTTATCTCCCACTAAGTCTAACAAATTTACAATAAATTTCGATGACAAGTAGGGGATACATATTTAAGGGGTGGGAACGGGCCATAAACCAAGCCCACTTTTTATTACAAATGACAATTCAAATTTGGGCTATAAACCAAGCCCATTAATAAAACCCAACAACAATAAAACCAAATGTAAATTACCTAACATACACCTAAAACATTGGTCATGGCAATCGATCATACTTTTATCCAATAATTAATTCAATAATTAAAACATTGGATAACATGCAATGGCATCATAATTAAAAGATAAAATCATATTTTATCTAATACATTCATAAGATCATATCTTATCATCAATTGTATCAAAATAATTAATTTTATAAAATCTAATTTAACGGATAAGATTTAAAAATTTTCCAAAAATTCAAATTTATCCAAAAATCAATTTTAAAAATTTCGGACTCAAACAATTTGATCCGATGCCTCGTGGACCAATCAAAAACAATTTTCGATCGGACCAAAAACTAAAATTCCAAAATATTAAAATTTTATTTAAAAAATCAATTTTAATTTTTCCCGGACTGCCCGGGACATTCCCGGGCAGCCCCCTCCTCCACGTGGGACAGGGCTGCCCACGTGGAGGCGGGCAGCGACGATCGCTGCCCTGGGCAGCGATTCAATCGCTGTCCTTGGGCAGCGATCAAATCGCTGCCCCGGGCAGCGACCGATGCCCCTGTTCCGTCAAAATTTTAATTTTTAAAATTCGTTTTGTTTTCAAAAAACCAAGGCCAAATATTTTGTACAATCGATTAATTTAATCGTTTGATCTGAACAACCTGGCTCTGATACCACTGTTGGAAAAACGTGTTCAGATCAATTAAGAATTGATACCCGGTGCAGCGGAAGTTTAAAATTTTTTATTTTTCGATATGGAACGATTTCATATCATGGGTATCAAAACTTTAAGATTAAATTATGCAAGTAAAAATAAAATCACAATTAAATTTTTACCTATTCAAGCAACGGCTTGATTATGGACACCAACAGAATTTAATCTGCTCTTCTTGTATATCCCGGGAACCGATGGCTTCACGATCAATCTCCGGAATAAGGTCCATGAACAGAAAACAGAAACCCTCTAATTGATTGCACTAGAAATCAATCAGATGTCTATCGAAGAGAATAAACAGATTTGATCTGTTAATTCGGAATGTAATTTTTCACAAAAATCACAGACCGAATTTTCTCAAAAGGGACAGAGGAATTCGAAAATTCCCCTTGAATATTATGAGTGATTTTCGAAAATTGCAAGATGGAATACCTATGATTTTCGAACACTACTCATATATTTATAGATAATTTCTAGACTAGATTAAGTTATGATTATATTAGGACTCTAACTCCTTAGGGCCCACAATCCATAACTTAAGCCCAACAAGCCAAGCCCGTTATTATAGAAATTAATATAAAATTCATCATGACTCCGATTGATAAACCGATTTAACCAATGTGCACAGAAACCATTTCTGCACCTTTTAAAGTCAAGATAATTTTTCTGAATCCGAATTCAGTGATTTCAAAAAATGCCCATCCCTATGTCATTTTAGGAAATTCCACTCCCTTTTAGTTAAGAAGTCCAACTTATCTTTCATTAAATTTAACTCTTTAAATTTAACTATCTCAACGGGGTTTAGTAATCCATTACTTGTGTGACCCTCAATGGTTCAGGGATACAGCTAGCCGTGGGCTCAAAACTCCTTGTGACTCGGAACAACAATTTCCGACTTGCCCAACGAATCATGGTAAGAGAGTCTAGCAACATCGCCCAATGATTCCCTAGGTATCACTGATAGTGCCTGCAAGAACCAGTAGATTTTGGTTAAGAGTACAGTACGGTCCCTTCATCCATATATCCCGATCGAATCAACAACCATTGGTGCATCGAGAGTCGTTCGAGATTCGATAACTATGCATTACATCTTGGAGATCAAATAGTGACATCGCATGTGTTACTAGGAAAACCGAGTAACCTAAAACACATCATGTACTCTGGCCAGAGATTCGTCACACTAATATCTCCTCAGATCGCATAGGATATCCACACTCGCAAGTATGTGGTGAATCCTTGACAACAAAGCATCGACTCCTATATGTGTCGTAACTGTACCCAATCCCGACACCTGATGACCCCAATAGAGTCGGTAAATGAGTCAAAGTACAGTACTAGCATATAGAGTCTCAATGATGTTTCAAGTAGTAAGGACTAATGGTGTACAACCAAAACCGCGGACTTTATCCACTTGATAAGTGATAACCGCATGGAAAGTCCGAATAGGGTAGTTCGATCATTCATCATATGAATATCCATTTGCATGCTTTGAACATCTCCATGTCCATTACCAATTAAACGTGGTACTTGGCATCACAAATGCTAGTCTCAATCTCGAGCGATCCTTATCCTTATTAGCAGACGGCTCAATTGACTAGGAACTGTTTAGAATATACAGTGACTATAAGATGTGTTTCATAATAGTGATCTCTCTTTATTCACTATCTCATCTTACTTACACTATGGTATATTCAAGGTCTTTATCAAAACAACAATAGTATATCACAATATAACAATATGAAGAAAGACAAAGAAAATGCCATTAATGAATGTAAATTATATTAAACAAAGATTGTTTTATACATAGAGTCATAAAAGCCCTTAGCCACAAGTTGGCTAACCGGGCACCCACTCTTTCAATAACTATATCATGTGAATTGGTGAATTTGTATTAGAATACAGAGTTGGGAAGGCCTAACAAGTTGTGAGGGAAGAGATGGAGAATATATGGACTGTGTTTCTTCTTTTGGCTGAATGGGGTTGGTTTCACAAGTTGTTCACTGTGGCACTAGGCATGTAATTGGGTAAGGTTCTTGATTTTTGAATTTCTTATTGTACTCGCATTGAATCTTGTACCAAAAAGTTGTAAAATATCCCCCAAAAAATTGGGTTAGGTTCTTTCTTTTTTTTTTAAGGTCAATTTTGTACTGATCCATATTTGACGTTTGATTATAATTTTGTTTTCATGGAAGAATGCTTCTTTGGTCTTGGAAATAATGCACTTGGATCTCCTGTACTATGGTAGTTCTTCTACAAGACTCAATTATCTAGAGAAATTTATAAGTTAAAAACAATTTTTAGTGAGTATATTTGATGTTTGTTAGCATCACTTTATTTTCTGTATATTTCCCATCCGTCTAGATGATAGTGAATGAAGTTAGTTTCCTTATTGTTCTTTTGTCTAACTATCCTCAATTGTTCTGTCAACAATCTTGGTCATATGAGGATTACTCCTCGAGTGGTAGTTGGTCACAGCTTTGGTGGAAAAGGTCCCAGGACTACTCGAGCATGTCAAGCAGGCATTGACAGTTGACAAATGTTTGATTTTTTATTTACGGGGCAGTTGGTCTTGGTCGCTCTATTTTGTATTTTTTTTAGTGTCTTAAGCCAACTTTGGAAGCATAAATTTTTTATTTCTTAATCTTTATTCTGTTCTCTCATATGCTCTATTGTAAGTTTTGGTTTTTGTAATCACAAAAGAGGCAGTAAAAATTATTTATCTTGGGTGTGTCTCTACTTTGTTTCTAAATGATCAATTCGAATACAGTGCCAGATGGAAGGATGATGAGGAGGAATTCGAGGTTCATGGATACAGCTTTTGATAGTTCATGGAGAGATTTCATTGTTTTTTTCTTTTTTCCATGTTTTTACCTTTTATTATATTGTCATCTTTAGGTTACCGACCATTTATCCACATGTACTAATGTAGGTGAGAAAGATGAAGCTCTTAGATATATTCCAAAACATGTTCATCCCAGAGAGAAAACCAAGGTAAAATAGCAATTTATTTGATAGCTGGATTTATATCTATTTCATATTTTGTGGGCATTTTTTTCTTCTTGTTTAAATGCTAAAATTTTCCATAAATTTTGGGCTTGCTTATGCTATAATTGGGATGGCCAAGGAAGCAGCAGATGCAGCATCCCATGCCACACAAAGGATAGAGAACTACATGGCCATGAATTTTTCCCATTTCTTTCATATATCATAGTTCTTTCTTGATGACACCATCTGTGATAATTTGATCTGAGTTATATATGTAAAGGTTTGTTTTGATTCTCTTTTCAAATGCAATAGTAGTTAATATAAGGTTTTCCTCTTGTGTTTGAGTATAGAGCTTTAAACACATTAGCCAGCGCATAAACCCGTCGAGCTGACTTAACCACATGAGCCTGATCAAGCTTTAGATTTTTCTAGCTCGAGCTTTCATGTTCGGGCTTTCTGATGAGCTTGATCTTAACTGGTTAAAGCTCGTGTGTCCGGCCAATCATGAATCTAAGCTCGCTCGACCTAGTGAAAAAGCTGAGAGAACAAAAAGGTCCAGACAGATATTTTAATGGGATTTCAACTAGTTTTTAAATATTGACTTTGAGCTTTTATTTATATCTTAATTATTAAAAATTATGATTTTGAAATCGTGAAGGATTTCTTGATTTTCTTATTATTAAGTTGTACGATTTTGATTTCCAACGTGAGAGATCAGTTGAAGCCAGGTCTATTCTATCTTCACAGACTAGGATTCAAGGAATGGCCCTTCTGCCGTGGGCCTTGAGCATTACTCATCTTCAGAAGATGAGGATACTCCAATTATACCCCAGAAATATTTCAACAAGCATAAGGGAATCCTGAGATCTGTGAGTTTTCTTTTTTTTATTACTATCAACAAGGAATGTATTTGGATTTTTCTTGTCAATTGTTCGATGTGCTGCTAAGTATTTGTTTTTGGCTAATCTTGAGTTGAAATTATATGGAAAAGTTAAAATTTCATGTCTTGTACAAGAGCAAGATGCCTGCTCACCTCTCATCTAATCTCATCACATCCTCCCAAGGCCCATCCCTTTTGCTCCATTAAATTCAGAGTCCACCTGGGATTTAGGTGTTAGGCTGAGAATGGTGAAAATTTATGTCTCAAAGGTATGGCCTAAAGGTAATGTGTTTGTATAATGATAGTAAATTTGGACTTTTCTTGTGGGAAATGGTGCTTTATTTTAGTAAACTGATCAACAACGACGGGTACTAGTGTTAAAGAAAATGTTGATGTTATACTATTTTTGATAGTCTTCGAAACATTACAATTTATAAAGTTGCAGCGTGAATTAGTCGGACATACCGAGTTTCAGATGCATCATCAAATTTCAAATGTGGATGCAGATTTGGAAGATTCGGTAAACATAGTTGTCTATAATTTATTTATATGCTGGTGTTCTTTAAGTACTATTTTGCCAAGGAGATGTCACGTGGCCTTTGTTGCTTACTTCGATTCTTTGTTTATCTTCTAAGATGGTTCAGTCATATGCGGATTTTTTGGATAACTGTATTGGAAATTTACTATCAAGTCGATCTTCCCAGCATATTTGTTTTATGGATTTGAATTCCAGAATTTTGACATTTTTTTTGCTACTTGAATTTGTCAACTTGTGCAGATAGTCGTGATGCAGAGGATATGTTAATCTGGAAGGAGTGTTCCAAGTTAATTTATATAGATTAGTTCATAGCTCGATCTATTGGAAAGTTTCAAGTTAATTTATATAGATTAGTTCATAACTCGATCAATATATTTTCTAGTGTAGATTGATTTAGAATTTAGAATAATAATATTGATTTGTAATATTGAAAAATTGTATATTAAATTTTATTTTAGAAATTTTAAATTTTGTTTCATTTGTAATGTTGAGGACAACGAATAATAACTGTTGTGAAAATCAATTTAAGACAACGGTTTAAAATTGTTGTCAAAAAAAACATGCGACAACGGTTTTAAAACGTGGTTGAATAATAAGCAAACACCTACATAGGACATCGGTTTTAAAATGTGGTTGAATAATGTCTACGAAAATGGATATAAACTGTTGCAAATTTGTTGTCGTATGTCAACATAGACAACGATTTATAACTATCATTAAAGGCAACTTAAGACAACGGTTATAAACCGTGGTCAAATACTGCATACGACAACAGATATTTACTGTTGCATATCCGTTGTCGTACGTTGGAATCCACAACGGATATAAACCGTTGTTGAATGTTATACTTTCGACAACACCTTAAAGTACAACGGTTTTTTGACCCCTACGACAATCCGTTGTCGTATCCCGTTTTTCTTGTAGTGATAATGTGCCACCAAATCAGTCACACGAGATATATAGGCGATTGCCAGTGAAATGAATGTCAAATCCCACCTCCTACATGTTCATGAATTGCCAAGTGCTTTAGTAAACAAATTCAAACAAGAAAAAAATGACAGAGATGTAGGCAAAAATAAAAATCAAAGAACCGTACGAGAGACGTTAAGCAGACAATTCATAGCCCTAATTACTCGAAAATTGTATAGAAACTATATCTGTTTTTTACTATTTCTTCTGGAAGAGCTTGCTCCTGTTGTACTTGACTTTAATCCAGTTGACTCTGACGAAGGCGCCTTCAATGACTTTCTTCGTCACCACCTTGGTATTCTCAAGTCCGGCGGCAGCCACCGCCTTAGTTCGATCGAACTTCTCGCTGAATTTCTGCGACAGCTTGGTATTCGATCCGCCGCCCAATCGCGACGGATTACTGGCACCATTGATCCTTCCCCATGGATTATCTTGGTGATAAGGGCCGTCGTGAAGAAAAAACGAAAGAAGAAAGCAAGCGGAGATAAGATTTCAAATGAACGGCCGCAGGGAAGGATTTAAATCAGCTAATTTTTAGGTTATAAATTCATGGGCCAAATCTAACGGATTTAAAATCTCAAATCCATAAGCTACCCAAACAACATGAGTGGATTTGGGCTGTGGATTTGAAATCCAAATCAGCCCAAATCCAGTCATCCAAGCAGAACCTTAGTTTATTCAACTCACAATCCTCTTTATTATTATTTTTAGATTAAGTTAAATAATTAAATATTGAGAATTGACTACAGTTCCCGTGGGATCGATATTTTGAATCTCTGTCCACTTACTATAAATTGACCTAGTATACTGAAAGAGTGGGTGCTCGGTGAGCCAACTTGTGGCTAAGGGCTTTTATGACTCTATGTATAAACAATCTTTTGTTTAATATAATTTACACTTTTATAATGGCATTTACTTTATATTTTATCATATTATTATGTTGTGACATACTATAAGATGTTTAGATGAAGACCTTGAATATACTATAGTGTATGTAAGATGTGGTGGCACATGGGGATGGCTATCATGAAACACATCTTATAGTCACTGTATATTCTAAACAGTTCCTAGTCGATTGAGCCGTCCGTTAATAAGGATAAGGATCGATCGAGATTGAGACTAGCATTTGCGATGCCGAGTACCACGTTTCATTGGTATGGAACATAGAGATGTTCAAAGCATGCAAATGGATATTCATACGATGAATGATCGAACTACCCTATCCGGACTTTCCAAGTGGTTATCATTTATCGAGTGGATAAAGTCCGCGGTTTTGGTTGTACACCATTAGTCCTTACTACTTGAAATATCATTGAGACTCTATATGCTAGTACTTTAATTTGACTCGTTTACCGACTCTATTGGGGTCATCGGGTGTCGAGATTGGATACGGTTACGACACATATAGGAGTCGATGCTTTGTTGTCAAGGATTCACCACATACTTGCTAGTATGGATATCCTATGCAATCTGAGGAGATATTAGTGTGACGAATCTCTGGCCAGAGTACATGATGTGTTTTAAGAAATGGTTTCTTAGTAGCACATGCGATGTCACTATTTGATCTTCAAGATGCATTGCATAGTTATCGAATCTCGAACGACTCTCGATTTACCAATAGTTGTTGATTCGATCGGGATATATGGATGAAGGGACCGTACTGTACGCTAACCAAAATCTATTGGTTCTTGCAGGCACTATCAGTGATACCTAGGGAATCATGGGGCGATGTTGCTAGGAGCTCTTACCATGATTCGATGGGCAAGTCGGAAATTGTTGTTCCGAGTCACAAGGAGTTGTGAGTCCACGGCTAGCTGTATCCCTTAACCATTGAGGGTCACACAAGTAATGGATTTTTAATCCCCGTTGAGATAATTAAATTTAAAGAGTTAAATTTAGTGAATAAAGAAGTGGGACTTCTTATATCAGAGTAGAGGAGTAAGATTTCCTAAAATGACATAGGGATGGGCATTTTTGGAAATCACTGAATTCGGATTCAGAAAATTTATCTTGACTTTAAAAGATGCAGAAATTGGTTTCTGTGCACATTGGTGAAATTGGTTTATCAATCTGAGTCACGATGAATTTTATATTAATTTCTGAACATGCGGGCTTTGCTTGTCAGGCTTGAACTTATGACTAATGGGCCCTAAGCTGTTAGCAGCCCACATTATAAATAAGTTATTGCAGTACAGAAATTACACAACAGAGGTCACAAAATTTTTGAAAACCCTAATTTTTCCTCTAGTGGCCTCCGCCCCCTCCCCTCTCTGCTCAAAAAATTCCAGCCTGTGAATTTTGAATTTGCAGTCTGGTTTAATGGATCAAATTCGTTAATTCTCTTCGTAGAAACTTCTGAGAGATTTTCTAGTGAAATCTATCAGAGGGATTAAACTTCTGTTCGTGGACCTGATTGAAGAATTGTTCGTCCATCAGTTCCTGGGATATACAACAAGAGCAGAGTAATCTGTTGGTGTCCATAATCTCGTTTCGAGATTTCAAGGTAAAAATTTAATTGTTATTTAATTTTTACACGCACAATTTAATCATAAAGTTTTGATACCCATGATATGGAATCGTTCCATATAAAATTTTAAAACTTCCGCTGCACCGGGTATCAATTCTGATTGATCTGATCACAGTTTCCAACAGTGGTATCAGAGCCAGGTTGCTCAGATCAAGCGATTAAATTAATCAATTGTACAAAAATTTTTAAGCCTCGGTTTTTGAAACAAAACAAATTTTTAAAATTAAATTTTTGACGGGCAAAACACGGGCAGCGATTGGATCGCTGCCCAGGGCAGCGATCGTCGCTGCCCAAGGGGCAGCGACGGGCTGCCCGGCCCGAGCCCCTTTTGGGGCGCGGGCTGCCCGGGAAAATTTATTTTTATTTTTAATTAAAATTTTAATATGTTAAAATTCTATTTTTGGTCCGATCGAAAATTGTTTTTGATTGGTCCACGAGGCGTCGGATCGAATTGTTCGAGTCCGAAAATTTTAAAATTGATTTTTGGATAAATTTGAATTTTTGGAAAATTTATAGATTTTATCCGTTAAATCAGATTTTATGAAATTAATTATTTTTGGTACAATTGATGATAAGATATGATCTTATGGAAATATTGAGTAAAATATGATTTTATCTATAAAATTGGATTTTATATGTAAAATATGATTTTATTTTATAAAAAGATAAAATATGATTTTGTATGTAAAATAAGATTTTATATATGGAATATGATTTTATCCTTTTTAAATTTAATTGCCATTGCATGTTATCCAATAAATTAATTTGGAATTAAATATTATTGGATAAGGATGATCGATTGCCATGACCAATTTTGTAGGTGTATGTTAGGGAATTTACATTTGTTTTTATTGTTGTTGGATTTATTAATGGGCCTGGTTTATGGCCCAATATGAATTGTCATATGTAATAAAAGTGGGCCTGGTTTATGGCCCGTTCCCACCCCTTAAAATGTATCCCCTACTTGTCATAGTTATTTATTGTAAATACATTAGACTTAGTGGGAGACAAAAATTTGAAGAAATGGTGGGCCCAGCAGACAATGAAGACTGAAGAAATGTAAATTGGAAGCTCAATATAATAGGATTGCATTGCATACCTGCATATTACCTAGGATTGGACATAGACTCGTGATTGGCAACCACGGGTCGATTAGTAATGGAATCGATCATCCTAAAATATAATATATGATATTATCGTTGTATGCATGTTTAGACTAAATTGTATGAATCCCGCAAGCATACACATTTTAAATGATGAGACAAATTTTCAAAATTAAAATCCCTCATTTTAAATATGATTTAAAATTGATATCAAGATAAATAAAGGAAATTTAAATATTGTTTAAATGTTCCTACCTTCCATCAACGATCAATGTATGAGATGCTACCCGCGGATACGGTCCGGCTCATATTATTGGGGGGGCCCGTTCGTTGGAAAGCTGTACATTGGATCGACACATGTTGTAAGTTGGGTGGAACTCCCATGGGATCGGCTCATATTATTGGGGGATCCACATGGCGACCGTCCATCACAACTTAATATTGATGGGTCATCTTGACGTGTCACAATAAACGGCGTCATATTATTGGGCCCTTATTGGACATGAGGCAAAAACGTGGAGGTTGCTTTGGAAGCAATTGGGCTCTACCTTTTGAAAATTATGGTTGGCTGATATTATTCGGGACCATAGTTTGTCAATTGGACTCCATGTTCCCACTAAGGAAAACAGTTTTCCGTTTTCACTAGAGGGTAGTGAAATCGTTAAAATAGTGGGAGTGAGATTCATAAAATAAATTTTGCCTATTTTATGTCTTAGTAAATTAATTAAACAATCACTGATTATTGTCTGTTTCTTTTCAGTATTTCATTAAGATGAATTCGCGCAATCCACTATTCTCTATTCTCGAACAAAATAAACTGACTGGCGCAAACTATACGGAATGGTTCCGTAAGTTGAAGATTGTCTTGACCTCGGAGAAGATGCTCTACGTGTTAGAAAAATCTCCTCCGATGGAAGCACCAGCTGATATAAGTCCGGAAGAGTTGACCAAACTTGATATATGGTGGGACCATGATATCAAAGCCAAATGCTATATGCAAGCTTCGATGTCTGATGAACTCCAGAGGCGATTTGAGGATACCGTGAATGCTGCTGACATTAACGTACAACTCAAGGAACTTTTTGGGGCTCAATCGAGAGCTGAAAGGTTCGCTACTGTAAAAGAGTTAATGACATGTCGCATGCGTGAAGGGACTTCGGTCCGTGATCATGGGGTACGAGTGATTTGGCTCATTCAGAAGTTGGTAACGCTTGATTTGGTATTGGAGCATGAACTCAACGTGGACTTATTACTTCTCTCTCTTCCTTCTTCGTTTGACGGTTTTGTGGTGAATTTCAATATGAACAAGATAGAGGCCTCCCTTGAAGAGATGGTCAATATGCTTGTAACATATGAAGCCACTTTAAAGAAGGATAAACCAGTTCTCTTGGTGGGCTCCTCTTCTTCTGCTAAGAAGGGGCCAAGTACAAAGGGTAAGAAACGTTCTGCCCCATCCAAGAAAACCGGACCCGAGAAGAAGAACAAGACAAAGGCTTCAAATATGGAAAAGTCCAAGGATGTTTGCCATCACTGCAAGAAACCCGGTCATTGAAAACGTAACTGCAAGGAATATCTAGAGCAGTTGCGAACTGCGAAGGGTATGTTCTATATTGAAATAAATGTTTCACTTAATACTACTTCTTGGGTATTGGATACCGGATGTGGATCTCACATTTTCAATGATTTGCAGGTGATGACAAGAAGTCGCAAGCTTAGAATGGGTGAGACCCAGCTGAGACTCGGAAATGGTTCTAGAGTTGAAGCCAAAGCTGTGGGAGATGTTTATTTAATTTTACAGAACGATTTTAAGTTACTTTTGAGAGATGTTTTATTTGTTCCAGATTTGATTAAAAACATTATTTCTGTTTCTATGCTTGATAGAGATGGTTTTTCTTGCAATTTTGTGAATGGGATTTGCAATATTTACAAGAATGAATGTTTGATTGGAAATGGACAACTTGAAAACAATCTATATAACTTAAAATTAAAAGACGTTCCAATAAATTATGTTGATAAACCGGTAACAACGAACAAAAGGAAAATCGATAGTCAAAACCCGGCAAACCTTTGGCATGCTAGGCTAGGTCATATTTCCTCAAGGAGGATGAACAAGCTAGTAGGAGAGGGCATGTTTGAAATGTCTGATATTAACTCTCTACCTACTTGTGAATCCTGCCTGAAAGGAAAAATGACTAAATCTCCATTCAAGGGAAACCTGAGCGTAGTCAAAATCTGTTGGATTTGATCCATACAGATGTTTGTGGTCCATTTAGAATTGGTACTCAATTTGGCCACACCTACTTCATTACCTTTACCGATGATTATTCAAGGTATGGGTATTTATATTTAATGAATATAAGTCTGAAGCATTTGAAAAGTTCAAAAAATTCAAGGCTGAAGTAGAAAACAAACTAGGTAAAAGTATTAAAGCACTTCGATCAGATCGAGGTGGAGAATACTTAAGTACCGAGTTTTTGGACTATCTAAAAGAGAATGGGATTCTCTCTCAGTGAACTCCTCCTATGACACCTCAGCTGAATGGTGTATCGGAGCGTCGTAATCGAACTTTGTTGGACATGGTTCGATTCATGATGAGCTTCACTGAGCTTCCACCTTCGTTTTGGGGCTACGCGCTTGAAACGGCGGTATTGTTGTTGAACAACGTCCACACTAAAGCAGTGGATAAAACACCATACGAGTTATGGAATGGCAAAGCTCCTAAGTATTCGTACTTGAGGATTTGGGGATGTCCTACTTACGTGAAGCAGACAGTGGGAGATAAGTTGGATAGTCGATCCACCTTATGTTATTTTGTAGGATATCCGAAGAATTCAATCGGATATTATTTCTATCATCCTACTGAAACAAAAGTGTTTGTTTCAAGGAATGTCACCTTCTTGGAGAAGGAGTTCTTATTGGATAAGAAAGGCGAGATGATGGAACTCGAAGAAATTCGAGAAGAACCCAAGATACAAAATAATGATCCTACACCTCAGGAACCATTGATGGACACGCCTATACCTAGAAGATCCAAGAGGACTTCTAGACCTCCTATTCGATATGGTCTTCTTGTTGAAGGGGATCAAGATGAACCTGACGTTGGATGTGATCCAAGAAACTTCAAGGAAGCAATTTCTGATGCGGATTCAAATTTATGGCTTGAAGCTATGCAGTCGGAAATAGATTCGATGCATACAAACCAAGTTTGGTCTTTAGTAGATCCTCCCGATGGAATTGTTCCAATAGGGTGTAAATGGATCTACAAGAGAAAGCTTGGGCCTGATGGTAAGGTATTGACCTACAAGGCACGATTGGTGGCGAAAGGTTATACTCAAAGACAAGGAGTTGACTATGATGAAACCTTTTCACCAGTTGCAATGTTCAAGTCCATAAGAATCCTTATTGCCATAGCTGCTTGGTATGACTATGAGATATGGCAAATGGATGTGAAGACTGCATTTCTTAATGGAAACATTAAGGAAGAGATATATATGATGCAGCTTGAGGGATACACATCCATGGGAAGCGAGCATAAGGTATACAAGCTTCAGAGATCGATCTATGGTCTCAAACAAGCATCAAGAAATTGGAACCAGAAATTTGATGAAACAATAAAGGATTTTGGTTTCATCAAGAACCCGGAGGAACCGTGCGTGTACAAGAAAGTAGTTAAGGATGCTGTGACATTCTTAGTACTTTATGTTGATGACATCCTACTCATTGGGAATGACGTAGGGATGTTGCAGTCAACAAAGATATGATTATCAGGTAGATTCTCGATGAAGGATTTGGGTGAGGCATCCTATATTCTAGGGATACAGATCTATAGAGATAGATCTAAGAGAATGATAGGACTCACTCAAGCAACCTACATCGACACAATATTGAAAAGGTTTTCAATGGATGGGTCCAAGAGAGGACATCTACCTATATGTCATGGAGTTTCTCTATCCAAGTCTATGTGTCCCAAGACTGATGAAGAGATAGAGAAAATGACACATGTACCATATGCGTCAGCCATAGGTAGTATCATGTATGGGATGATATCTACCAGACCGGATGTAGCATTTGCTCTGAGTGTCATGAGCAGATATCAAGCCAATCCCGGTCAAATGCATTGGAAAGCCGTGAAGGACATTCTTAAGTACTTACGAAGGACTAAGAATATGTTCATGGTATATGGAGGAAGAGAACTGAAATTGGAAGGCTATACCGACTCTAGCTTCCAAAGTGACGTGGATGACTCGAAGTCAACCTCTGGATTTGTGTTCATGCTCAATGGCGGTGCTGTCTCTTGGAAGAGTTCCAAGCAGGACACCACAGCGGATTCCACCACTGAGGCAGAATACATTGCGGCATCAGCTGCTGCTAAAGAGGCCGTTTGGATGAGGAATTTCGTCCAAGAGTTGGGCGTTATTCCTGAAGTTGTTGGTCCAGTCCTGGTGTACTGTGACAACACGGGTGCCGTTGCTCAGGCAAAGGAACCAAGGTCTCATCAAAGATCCAAACACGTACTGAGGAAATACCACATCATCCGGGAGATCGTGGAAAGAGGAGACATCACTATCGAGAGAGTGGCCTCTGCAGACAATATCGCTGATCCACTTACTAAGCCCTTGCCAGGACCATTATTTGAAAAACATCACGAAGCAATGGGACTGCGTAGTATGACTAGTTGGCTTTAGGGCAAGTGGGAGATTGAAAGAGTGGGTGCCCGGTGAGCCAACTTGTGGCTAAGGGCTTTTATGACTCTATGCATAAACAATCTTTTGTTTAATATAATTTACACTTTTATAATGACATTTACTTTATCTTTTATCATATTATTATGTTGTGACATACTATAAGATGTTTAGATGAAGACCTTGAATATACTATAGTGTATGTAAGATGTGGTGGCACATGGGGATGGCTATCATGAAACACATCTTATAGTCACTGTATATTCTAAACAGTTCCTAGTCGATTGAGCCGTCCGTTAATAAGGATAAGGATCGCTCGAGATTGAGACTAGCATTTGTGATGCCGAGTACCACGTTTCATTGGTATGGAACATAGAGATGTTCAAAGCATGCAAATGGATATTCATACGATGAATGATCGAACTACCCTATCCGGACTTTCCAAGTGGTTATCATTTATCGAGTGGATAAAGTCCGCGGTTTTGGTTGTACACCATTAGTCCTTACTACTTGAAACATCATTGAGACTCTATATGCTAGTACTGTACCTTGACTCGTTTACCGACTCTATTGGGGTCATCAGGTGTCGGGATTGGGTACGGTTACGACACATATAGGAGTCGATGCTTTGTTGTCAAGGATTCACCACATACTTGCTAGTATGGATATCCTATGCAATCTGAGAAGATATTAGTGTGACGAATCTCTGGCCAGAGTACATGATGTGTTTTAAGAAATGGTTTTTTAGTAGCACATGCGATGTCACTATTTGATCTTCAAGATGCATTGCATAGTTATCGAATCTCGAACGACTCTCGATTTACCAATAGTTGTTGATTCGATCGGGATATATGGATGAAGGGACCGTACTGTACGCTAACCAAAATCTATTGGTTCTTGCAGGCACTATCAGTGATACCTTGGGAATCATGCGGCGATGTTGCTAGGCGCTCTTACCATGATTCGATGGGCAAGTCGGAAATTGTTGTTCCGAGTCACAAGGAGTTGTGAGTCCATGGCTAGCTGTATCCCTGAACCATTGAGGGTCACACAAGTAATGGATTTTTAATCCCCGTTGAGATAATTAAATTTAAAGAGTTAAATTTAGTGAATAAAGAAGTGGGACTTCTTATATCAGAGTAGAGGAGTAAGATTTCCTAAAATGACATAGGGATGGGCATTTTTGGAAATCACTGAATTCGGATTCAGAAATTTATCTTGACTTTAAAAGATGCAGAAATGGTTTCTGTGCACATTGGTGAAATTGGTTTATCAATCTGAGTCACGATGAATTTTATATTAATTTCTGAACATGCGGGCTTTGCTTGTCAGGTTTGAACTTATGACTAATGGGCCCTAAGCTGTTAGCAGCCCACATTATAAATAAGTTATTGCAGTACAGAAATTACACAACAGAGGTCACAAAATTTTCGAAAACCCTAATTTTTCCTCTAGTGGCCGCCGCCCCCTCCCCTCTCTGCTCGAAAAATTCCGGCCTGTGAATTTTTAATTTGCAGTCTGGTTTAACGGATCAAATTCGTTAATTCTCTTCGTAGAAACTTCTGATAGATTTTCTAGTGCAATATATTAGAGGGATTAAACTTCTGTTCATGGACCTGATTGAAGAATTGTTCGTCCATCAGTTCCTGGGATATACAACAAGAGCAGAGTAATCTGTTGGTGTCCATAATCTCGTTTCGAGATTTCAAGGTAAAAATTTAATTGTTATTTAATTTTTACACGCACAATTTAATCGTAAAGTTTTGATACCCATGATATGGAATCGTTCCATATAAAATTTTAAAACTTCCGCTGCACCGGGTATCAATTCTGATTGATCTGATCACAGTTTCCAACATATACTTGCTAGATAACCGAATTAAGCGGTCAAGTTTTTGGTGCCGTTACCGGGGACTGTTTAGTCAATATTAGGATAGATTATTTATTTGAGACTAGACATTTTTTTTCTTGCATTTGTTAAATTTTTAATTTTTAATTTTTTTTACTTGTGAGGTGCTTGGAGATGGATCATCGAAGGGTATTCACTTGTTTTGGTCAACAATACTCGGAGCCATTCTATGTTTCTTGGGGGAGATTCAATGATTTGTCGAACAGATTTCTTTGCCATGATTTTTCAAACTACACTCTAATTAAGATTTTTTATGGTGGTTTGGATGCGACAACAAGACGTTGGTATATTATGGAGCTTTGGCCACTGACAGTCACTTGTTCATAAGAGATTATAACAGTGTTATGCATTTGTTAAATGATATGACAGATTTCGACTATCATTGACATTGTGATCCTTCACTGCAGGGCTGGAGTCATCAATATCCTCCAGAATTCAACTTCGCAAATTTTGCAAACCAACCACTGGAGTATGAAGAAGAGTGTATTGAGCATTTTGAGGATTATGTGGCTCAGTTGGAGAACATTGTGCGACATCATACATAGATAAATAAGTTCTTAGAAAGCCGCATCAACTCTTTTAGTTTATTGGATGTGCAGAATGAGTGTGAGACATCGATTCTAAACATCTAATCTCGGGTTAAACAATAACTAAACATACAAGATCCAAGATTAAAATAAATAATAATTTTTTTTAATAGTGCCTCGCTCGATCGGTAGAATTCAACCGATCGAGCAAGAAAGAAATTACAAACTTACTGCCCGAGGAAACCAACGCCGCTCGATCGGTAAGATTCAACCGATCGAGCAGGCAAGCACTTTTCAAAACAGAAACTTGGCACAAAGTCCATCGCTCGATCGGTCAAACTCTACCGATCGAGCGATGACAACACTGAGTAGAAAAACAGCAGAAAACTTGCCAAAGCTCAAGTTCAATACATTCAAAACATAACGAGGTACTTATTACATGCAACGACAACGTTCAATCCACAATATTCGAATAATAGAAACTACAAACATCAACCAAGTTTGATTTCTAAACATGCTTCAAAATATAAACTAGATTGACATGTTGATTCAACTTCTAAACCGAGTCTCACTTCTATCCCTTGATCTCGAAGCTAACCAAGCCTCCTCTAACTTGATCCTGCCCCACCTGTTGCCAAGTGCACATACAAAACAAAGCAACAGCCGGATAACTCTGGTGAGAAAGATATTCCCAGTAAAAGCAACATAACATGCAATACAATTAATTATCAACAACATGTTATCCAGACAACATATTCAATGCTAAGACAAATGAAATACATGTCTTTAAAATTGGGATATCAATTCTGATAAACAAGGTATTGTTTTTATGCTTTTGGGATCCCGAGGATGAGTTCACGTAACTGAAAGAGTGGGTGCCCGGTTAGCCAACTTGTGGTTAAGGGCTTTTATGACTCTATGTATAAATAATATTTGTTTAATATAATTTACATTCATTAATGGAATTTTCTTTGTCTTTCTTCATATTGTTATATTGTGATATACTATTGTTGTTTTGATAAAGACTTTGAATATACTATAGTGTAAGTAAGATGAGATAGTGAATAAAGAGAGATCACGATCACTATTATGAAACACATCTTATAGTCACTGTATATTCTAAACAGTTCCTAGTCAATTGAGCCGTCCGCTAATAAGGATAAGGATCGCTCGAGATTGAGACTAGCATTTTTTATGCCAAGTACCACGTTTCATTGGTAATGGACATGGAGATGTTCAAGGCATGCAAATGGATATTCATATGATGAATGATCAAACTACCCTATTCGGACTTTCCAAGTGGTTATTATTATTTGAGTGGATAAGTCCGCGGTTTTGGTTGTACACCATTAGTCCTTACTACTTGAAACATCATTGAGACTCTATATGCTAGTACTGTACTTTGACTCGTTTACCGACTCTATTGGGGTCATCAGGTGTCGGGATTGGGTACAGTTACGACACATATAGGAGTCGATGCTTTGTTGTCAAGGATTCACCACATACTTGCGAGTGTGGATATCCTATGCGATCTGAGGAGATATTAGTGTGACAAATCTCTGGCCAGAGTACATGATGTGCTTTAAGAAATGGTTTCCTAGTAGCACATGCGATGTCACTATTTGATCTTCAAGATGCATTGCATAGTTATCGAATCTCGAACGACTCTCGATGTACCAATGGTTGTTGATTCGATCGGGATATATGGATGAAGGGACCGTACTGTACGCTAACCAAAACCTACTGGTTCTTGCAGGCACTATCAGTGATACCTAGGGAATCATGGGGCGATGTTGCTAGACGCTCTTACCATGATTCGTTGGGCAAGTCGGAAATCTTTGTTCCGAGTCACAAGGAGTTGTGAGCCCACGGCTAGCTGTATCCCTGAACCATTGAGGGTCACACAAGTAATGGATTACTAAACCCCGTTGAGATAGTTAAATTTAAAGAGTTAAATTTAATGAAAGAGAAGTTGGACTTCTTAACTAAAGGGAGTGAAATTTCCTAAAATGACATATGGATGGGCATTTTTGGAAATCACTGAATTCGGATTCAGAAAAATTATCTTGACTTTAAAAGGTGCAGAAATGGTTTCTGTGCACATTGGTGAAATCGGTTTATCAATCGGAGTCATGATGAATTTTATATTAATTTCTATAATAACGGGCTTGGCTTGTTGGGTTTAAGTTATGGATTGTGGGCCCTAAGGAGTTAGTGTCCTAATACAATTATAACTTAATCTAGTCTAGAAATTATATATATATATGTGTAGGTTTCGAAATAATCACAATTCCATCCTTGGATTTTTCGAAATACACACATAATATTTCAAGGGGATTTTTCAAAAATCTCCTACTCCTTTTGAGAAAATTCAGTCTGTGATTTTTCTGAAAATCACTTTCTGAATTAACAGATCAAATCTGTTTATTCTCTACGATAAACATCTGATTGATTTCTAGTGCAATCAATCAGAGGGTTTCTATTTTCTATTCGTGGACCTAATTCCGGAGATTGATCGAGCAAGTCATCGGTTCCCGGGATTTACAAGAAGAGAAGATTAAATTCTGTTGGAGTCCATAATCAAGCCATAACTTGAAGAGGTAAAAATATTTAATTGTGAATTTATATTTTTTACTTGCAAGATTTTAATCGTTAGGATTTGATACCCACGATATGGAATCATTCCATATCGAAAAATAAAATTTTTTAAACTTCCGCTGCTTCGGGTATCACATCCGTGTGATCAGAGAACGCATGTTCCAACAGTGGTATCAGAGACAGGTCGTAAACTTTGATCAAACGATTAAAATTAATCGATTGTACAAAATTTTTAAGCCTCGGTTTTTGGAAAACAAAACAAAATTTTAAACAAAAATTAAATTTGTACAGGGCAACGGGGCAGCAATCGTTGCTGCCCAGGGAAGCGAGATCGCTGCCCAAGGGCACCAAACGTTGCTGCCCAGGGGCAGCGATATCTCTTCCCAACGGGCAGCAATCGTTGCTGCCCAAGCTGCCCTTGGGCAGCAACGATTGCTGCCCAAGGCAGCCAAGGGGCTGCCCTACACCCCACGTGGGGGCGGGGCTGCCCAGGAACGTCCCGGGCAGCCCGGAAAATTAAATTTTTATTTTTCCAGAATTTTAAATTTTTGAAATTTTAGTTTTTGGTCCGATCAAAAATTGTTTTTGATTGGTCCGCGAGGCGTCGGATCAAATTGTTTGAGTCCGAAATTTTTAAAATTGATTTTTGGATAAATTTGAATTTTTGGAAAATTTGTAAATTTTATCCGTTAAATTAGATTTTATAAAATTAATTATTTTGGTACAATTGATGATAAGATATGATCTTATGAAAGGATAAGATAAAATTTGATTTTATCTTTTTAATTATGATGTCATTGCATGTTATCCAATTATTTAAGTATTGAATTAATTATTGGATAAAAGAATGATCGATTGCTATGACCAATATTATAGGTATATGTTAGGTTGTTTACATTTGGTTTTATTGTTGTTGGGTTTTATTAATGGGCTTGGTTTATGGCTGAATTTGAATTGTTATTTGTAATAAAAAGTGGGTCTGGTTTATGGCCTGTTCCCACCCTTAAATATATATCCCCTACTTGTCATCGAAATTTATTGAAAATTTATTAGACTTAGTGGGAGATAAATATTTGAAGACAAAGGTGGGCCCAGCAGACAATAAATACCGAAGAAATGTAAATTGGAAGCTCAATGTAATAGGATTGCATTGCATACTTGCATATCACCTAGGATTGGACTTAGACTCGTGATTGGTAACCACGGGTCGATTAGTGATTGGGATCGATCATCCTTTAAATAATATATGATATTATTGTTGTATGCATGTTTAGACTAAATTGTATGAATCCCGCAAGCATACAAACTTTAAAAGATGAGACGAATTTTCAAAATAAAAAATCCCTAATTTTAAATATGATTTAAAATTGATATCAAGATTTATAAAAGGAAATTTAAATATTGTTTAAATGTTCCTACCTTCCATCAATGATCAATGTATGAGATGCTACCCGCGGGCATGCTCCGGCTCATATTATTGGGGGGGCCCGTTCGTTGGAAAGTTGTACATTGGATCGACACATGTTGTAAGTTGGGTGGAACTCCTATGGGATTGGCTCATATTATTGGGGATCCACATGGCGATCGTCCATCACAACTTAATATTGATGGGTAATCTTGACATGTCACAATAAACGGCGTCATATTATTGGGCATTTATTGCACATGAGGTAAAAACATGGGGGTTGCTTTGGAAGCAATTGGGCTCTACCTTTTGAAAATTATGGTTGGCTGATATTATTCGGGACTATAGTTTGTCAATTGAACTCCATGTTCCCACTAAGGAAACTAGTTTTCCATTTTCACTAGAGGGTAGTGAAACCGTTAAAATAGTGGGAGTGAAATTCATAAAATAAATTTCGCCATATTTTATGTCTTAGTAAATTATTTAAACAATCATCGGTTATTGTCTGTTTCATCTCAGTATATCATTATGATGAATCTTCGTAATCCACATGTTTCAATTCTCGAACAAAATAAACTTTCTGGCGCAAACTATTCGGAAAGGTTGGCCAAACTAGAGAAATGGTTGGACCATGATCTCAAGGCCAAATGTTACATGCAAAACTAGACAAGTCTAAAGAAGTTTGCCATCACTGCAAGAAACCCGGTTACTGGAAGCGCAACTGCAAAGAATATATATCGAGTAGTTACGAACTGCAGAGGATATATTTTATAAATGTTTCACTTAATAATACTTCTTGGGTATTGGATACCAGATATAGATCTCACATTTGCAATGAGTTGCAGATGTTGACAAGAAGTAATAGGCTAAGGATGGGTGAGACCCAGTTAAGGCTCAGGAATGGTTCCAGAGTTGAATCCAAAGATATGGGAAACATTCGTTTCATTTTGCAAAACGATTTTAAGCTATATTTTGAGAGAGATGTTTTTTATTTGTACCAAGATTTCATTAAAATATTATTTCTATTTCTATTCTTGATAGAGAAGATCTTTCTTGCAATTTTGCGAATGAGATTTGCAATATTTACAAGAATGAATGTTTGATTTGAAATTGACAATTTAAAAAACGATCTATATAACTTAAAATTAAAAGACGTTCCAGTTGATTATGTTGATAAACCGACAACAACAAATAAAAAGAAAAACGATAGTCAGAACCCGGCAAACCTTTGGCATGCTAGGCTAGGTCATATTTCCTCAAGGAGGATGAACAAGCTAGTGGGAGAGGCATGTTTGATATGTCTGATATTAACTCTCTACCTACTTGTGAGTCCTGCCTAAAAGGAAAAATGACTAAATCTCCTTTCAAAGGGAAGCCTAAGAGTAGTCAAAATCTGTTGGATTTGATCCATACAGATGTTTGCGGACCATTTAGTATCGGTACTAAATTTGGTCACATCTACTTCATTACCTTTACTGATGATTATTCTAGGTATGGGTATTTATATTTAATGAAATATAAGTCTGAATCATTTGAAAATTCAAAGAATTCAAGGCTGAAGTAGAAAACAAACAAGGTAGAAGTATTAAAGCACTTCGATCGGATCAAGGTGGAGAATACTTAAGTACCGAGTTTTTGAGCTATCTAAAAGAGAATGAGATTCTCTCTCAGTGGACTCCTCCTATGACACCTCAGCTGAATGGTGTCTCGGAGCGTCGCAATCGAACTTTGTTGGACATGGTTCAATCTATGATGAGCTTCACTGAGCTCCCTCCTTCGTTTTGGGGCTATGCACTTGAAACGGCGGTATTGTTGTTGAAAAATGTTCACACCAAATTAGTGAATAAAACTCCATATTAGTTATGGAATGGCAAAGCTCTTAAGTATTCGTACTTGAGGATTTGGGGATGTCCTGCTTACGTGAAGCAGACAGTGGGAGATAAGTTGGATAGTCGATCCACCTTATGTTATTTTGTAGGATATCCGAAGAATTCAATCGGATATTATTTCTATCATCCTACTGAAACGAAAGTGTTTGTTTCGAGGAATGACACCTTCATGGAGAAGGAGTTTTTATTAGATAAGAAAGGACAGATGATGGAACTCGAAGAAATTCGAGAAGAACCTGAGATACAAAATAACGATCCCACACCTCAAGAACCTTCAGTGGACACGCCTACATCTAGGAGATCCGAGAGGACTTCTAGACCTCCTATTCGATATGGTCTTCTTATTGAAGGGGATCAAAGTGAACCCGACATTGGATGTGATCCAAGAAACTTCAAGGAAGCAATTTCTGATGCGGATTCGAATTTATGGCTTGATGCTATGCAGTCGGAAATAGACTCGATGCATACAAACCAAGTTTGGTTTTTAGTAGATCCTCCCGATGGAATTGTTCCAATAGGGTGTAAATGGATCTACAAGAGAAAACATGGGTCTGATGGCAAGGTACTAACCTACAAGGCACGATTGGTAGCAAAAGGTTATACTCAAAGACAAGGAGTTGACTATGATGAAACCTTTTCACCAGTCGCAATGTTCAAGTCCATAAGAATCCTTATTGCCATAGCAGCATGGTATTACTATGAGATATGGCAAATGGATGTGAAGACTGCATTTCTTAATGGAAACATTAAGGAATAAATCTATATGATGCAGCCTGAGGGATTCACATCCATGGGAAGCGAGCATAAGGTATGCAAGCTTCAGAGATCAATTTATGGTCTCAAACAAGCATCAAGAAGTTGGAACCAGAAATTTGATGAAACAATAAAGGACTTTGGTTTCATCAAAAACCAGGAGGAACCGTGCGTGTACAAGAAAATAGTTAAGGATGCGGTGACGTTCTTAGTGCTTTATGTTGATGACATCCTACTCATTGGGAATGACGTAGGGATGTTGCAGTCAACAAAGATATGGTTATCAGGTAGATTCTCGATGAAGGATTTGGGTGAGGCCTCCTATATTCTAGGGATACAGATCTATAGAGATAGATCTAAGAGAATGATAGGACTCACTCAAGCAACCTACATCGACACCATATTGAAAAGGTTTTCAATGGATGAGTCCAAGAGAGGACATCTACCTATGTGTCATGGAGTTTCTCTATCCAAGTCTATGTGTCCCAAGACTGACGAAGAGATAGAGAAAATGACACACATACCATATGCGTCAGCCATAGGTAGTATTATGTATGGGATGATATCTACCAGACCGGATGTAGCCTTTGCTCTGAGTGTCACAAGCAGATATCAGGCCAACCCCGGTCAAATGCATTGGAAAGCCGTGAAGGATATTCTTAAGTACTTGAGAAGGACTAAGAATATATTCATTGTTTACGGAGGAAGAGAATTGAAATTGGAAGGCTATATCGACTCTAGCTTCCAAAGCGACGTGGATGACTCGAAGCCAACCTCTGGATTTGTATTCATGCTCAATGGCGGTGCTGTCTCTTGGAAGAGTTCCAAGCAGGACACCACAGCGGATTTCACCACTGAGGCAGAATACATTGCAGCATCAGCTGCTGCTAAAGAGGCCGTTTGGATGAGGAATTTCGTCCAAGAGTTGGGCGTAATTCCTGAAGCTGTTGGTCCAGTTCCGGTGTACTGCAACAACACTGGTGCCATTGCTCAGGCAAAGGAACCAAGGTCTCATCAAAGATCCAAACACGTACTGAGAAAATACCACATCATTCGGTAGATTGTGGAAAGAGGAGACATCACTGTCGAGAGAGTGGCCTCTACAGACAATATCGCTGATCCACTTACTAAGCCCTTGCCAGGACCATTGTTTGACAAACATCGCGAAGCAATGGAATTACATAGTATGACTAGTTGGCTTTAGGGCAAGTAGGAGATTGAAAGAGTGGGTGCCCGGTTAGCCAACTTTTGGCTAAGGGCTTTTATGACTCTATGTAAAAACAATCTTTGTTTAATATAATTTACATTCATTAATGGCATTTTCTTTGTCTTTCTTCATATTGTTATATTATGATATACTATTGTTGTTTTGATAAAGACCTTGAATATACTATAGTGTAAGTAAGATGAGATAGTGAATAAAGAGAGATCACTATTATGTAACACATCTTATAGTCACTGTATATTCTAAACAGTTCCTAGTCAATTGAGCCATCCGCTAATAAGGATAAGGATCGCTCGAGATTGAGACTAGCATTTGTGATGCCAAGTACCACGTTTCATTGGTAATGGACATGGAGATGTTCAAAGCATGCAAATGGATATTCATATGATGAATGATCGAACTACCCTATTCGGACTTTCCAAGTGGTTATTATTATTTGAGTGGATAAGTCCGCGGTTTTGGTTGTACACCATTAGTCCTTACTACTTGAAACATCATTGAGACTCTATATGCTAGTATTGTACTTTGACTCGTTTACCGACTCTATTGAGGTCATCAGGTGTCGGGATTGGTTACAGTTACGACACATATAGGAGTCGATGCTTTGTTGTCAAAGATTCACCACATACTTGCGAGTGTGGATATCCTATGCGATCTGAGGAGATATTAGTGTGACAAATATCTGGCCAGAGTACATGATGTGCTTTAAGAAATGGTTTCCTAGTAGCACATGCGATGTCACTATTTGATCTTCAAGATGCATGCATAGTTATCGAATCTCGAACGACTCTCGATGTACCAATGGTTGTTGATTCGATCGGGATATATGGATGAAGGGACCATACTGTACGCTAACCAAAACCTACTGGTTCTTGCAGGCACTATCACTGATACCTAGGGAATCATGGGGCGATGTTGCTAGACGCTCTTACCATGATTCGTTGGGCAAGTCGGAAATCGTTGTTCCGAGTCACAAGGAGTTGTGAGCCCACGGCTAGCTGTATCCCTGAACCATTGAGGGTCACACAAGTAATGGATTACTAAACCCCGTTGAGATAGTTAAATTTATAGAGTTAGATTTAATGAAAGAGAAGTTGGACTTCTTAACTAAAGGGAGTGGAATTTCCTAAAATGACATATGGATGGGCATTTTTGGAAATCACTGAATTCGGATTCAGAAAAATTATCTTGACTTTAAAAGGTGCAGAAATGGTTTTTGTGCACATTGGTGAAATCCGTTTATCAATCGGAGTCATGATGAATTTTATATTAATTTCTATAATAACGGGCTTGACTTGTTGGGCTTAAGTTATGGATTGTGGGCCCTAAGGAGTTAGTGTCCTAATACAATTATAATTTAATCCAGTCTAGAAATTATATATATATATATGTGTAGGTTTCGAAATAATCACAATTCCATCCTTGGATTTTTCGAAATACACACATAATATTTCAAGGGGATTTTTCGAAAATCTCCTACTCCTTTTGAGAAAATTCAGTCTGTGATTTTTCTGAAAATCACTTTCTGAATTAACAGATCAAATCTGTTTATTCTCTACGATAAACATCTGATTGATTTCTAGTGCAATCAATCAGAGGGTTTCTGTTTTCTATTCGTGGACCTAATTCCGGAGATTGATCGAGCAAGTCAACGGTTCCAGGGATTTACAAGAAGAGCAGATTAAATTCTGTTGGAGTCCATAATCAAGCCTTAGCTTGAAGAGGTAAAAATATTTAATTGTGAATTTATATTTTTTACTTGCAAGATTTTAATCGTTAGGATTTGATACCCACGATATGGAATCGTTCCATATCGAAAAATAAATTTTTTTAAACTTCCGCTTCTCCGGGTATCACATCCGTGTGATCAGAGAACGCATGTTCCAACAGTAACGACTCACCGACTCTCCCAATCGAGGTGGTGTCACGTATCCCAATCCCCTATTCTTTGGTGCGACTATAAGGAGTATGCTGACACTAGGTGAACTTCTACAACCCAGGTCATTTGTAGTATAACCCCCAAAATGTCTAAACAAAAAGGTTCGTTGTGCCCGCTGAAATCAAAGGTTTGGCTCAAGATGAATGCATAAAAAAAAACATAAAGCACTAAGCCATATAACAAAATCTCAAACAACAAAATACAAGTCCCGCATTCTAGAAAAAGTATTGATGCAAGTATGTGATTTAAGGAAAACTCAAGAACCAACTGTCTTGAGTGTGCGATCCCGCTAAAACGATTTTCGCTTGTACCTTTCGATGCAATTAGCTCCAACTCTGGATACGATACAAAAGAGGTTATATAAAAAACTATACAACTTAAAACAATGAAGGCTCAAGGTAAACTTTTTACCGCTCTTCGTCCAACTCTTCGAAGATCGACTTCTGCTAACTCTAGCTCAAAAAAATTCAAACGAATCTGTACAGAGGAAAAATATGATCAACAACGACGAACAACCCAATTGCCAAAGTTCTACAACTCAAAACGGTTCAAATCCCAAAAACTCAAACTGGCGACATACCGACTATAACTGATCAAACCAAAAACACAGACAGCAGTACAACATTTCAAACAACTCGAATCAATGCTAAAACAACAATAAAGACTCAAACCCTTCAAATCTCAAAACTCCAATTTCGAAATAGGCTTCCAAAAATCATAACAAATCCAAACGACGCTCTAATTTAAAACCGACTGAGAACAAACGATAAGAACTCGTTCAAGAACAACATAACCGAAACTCAATCCATTCTAAAAACATCATAAAATAGAAGTACAACTGGTAGGAGAAATACTTACGATAGAACGAAGCGTTCGCTGATGTGAACGCTAATCTGTCTTCAAAAATAAATTCTACCGGACGGATTGACCGAAAACTGAAATCTGAAAGCTTGAAGAAAGCTTTGAGGCACAACAATGGAGGGAGGCGTGCTTGGGGAGGAGAAGGAGTGAAGAAGAAATTCAACCAAGCTAAGATAATATATAAAATCCCAAATTTGCATTTTAGTCCTTGAAAATTCCAAAAATTGCAAAATAGAGCTGTTCAAAATCACGTTGGCTCTTGAACTCTGTAATCTCCGATTATCTCAAATAAACTCAATTAAGATAAATTTGGGGCGTTAAAATTCTTCCCCTCTAAGAAGAGATTTCGTCCTCGAAATCACTAAGAATCAATCACATAAGATAGAATTAAGAACTAGAACTGAAATAAGAACTCGCATAATCAGAATAGATCTGGAAAACGATGTCTCATATCTGACTCTGTCTCCCAAGTTGCTTCTTCGACTTCGTGTCGGCTACACTGAACCTTCACCAACTGAATCGACTTGGTTCTGAGTTGTTTCTCCTTTCGGTCAAGGATCTGAATCGGTCGCTCAAAATAGCTCAGAGTCTCGTCAAGCTCGGCTTCGTCAGGCTGAAGAATATGAGAAGGATCAAGATGATATTTCTGTAACATAGAGACGTGAAAAACTTCATGAATACCAGATAAAGATGGAGGAAGTGCAAGTCTGAAGGAAAGATCGCCTAACTTCTCGAGAATCTCGTACGATCCGATGAATCTCAGAGATAACTTCCCTCACTTCCCAAATCTAACGGTGCCTCTGAAAGGAGAAATCTTCAAGAAGACTAGGTCTCCCTGATCGAAACTCAGAGGTATGCGTCTGATATTCGCATACTTTGTCTGTCTATCCTGAGCTGACTTCATTCTCGTCTGAATGATATTAACTTGTTTTGTCATGTATCGAAGCATATTCGGTCCCAAATCAGGTGACTCTGACACATCGTCCCAAAACAAAGGAGATTGGCACTTCTTACCATACAAATCCTCAAAAGGCGCCATACCGATATCTCACTTGGTAATTGTTGTTGTAAGAAAACTCGACTAGAGGCAAAGAATCATGCCAACTAATGTCAAAGTCTAGCACTACTGCTCGAAGCATATCTTCTAACGTCTGGATAGTCCGCTCTGACTGTCCGTCGCTTTGAGGATGGTAAGCTGTACTCAGATGTAATCGAGTACCAAGTTCCTCTTGAAGGTTGTGCCAAAAGTGCGAAGTGAATCTTGGGTCTCGGTCTGAAACGATCGACTTCGGCACACCATGCAATCTCACAACATTGCTAACATACAACTCGGCCATCTTATCATGACGATACGTCATCCTGTACAAAATAAATCAAGCAGACTTCGTCAATCTATCGATCACTACCCAAATAACATCGCATACTCGAACAGATCGGGGTATCTTTGTGACGAAATCCATCGAAATGTGATCCCTCTTCCATTCGGGAACAGATAGACTGTGCAACAGACCACCCGGTCGCTTCCTCTCTGCTTTCACCTGCTCACAGTTCAAACATCGAGATACAAATCTCGCAACGTTGCTCTTCATTCTCTTCTACCAGAACTGATTCAGATTGTTATACATCTTCCGACCTCCAGGATGAATACTGAACCGACTGCAATGTGCCTCTCGGAGAATAAGCTGCCTCAACTCCGAAATATCAGGCACAAAAATACGGTTATTTACAAACAAAACATCATCTCTAACCTGGAATTCAGACTGATGCCCTGATCTAACTTTCTCTGCTGAAATCCGAGTGCTCGGATCAGACTTCTGTGATTCCTTGATCAAAATAAACAACTCCGGCTCGTCTTGAACATCAAACACTCTGATAGTATTCCTATCTGTTTCAAACTCCAAACCAGAAGTGCAACAATCATCGATAAACTGAGAAACACCGATAGCAGAAAGAGATAAAGAACAAAGATTTTGGCTCAAGACATCTGCAGCTGCATTTGACTTTCCCGGGTAATATTTGATTTCACAGTCGAAATCCTTCAACAGATTTAACCATCTTCTCTGTCTCATATTCAGCTCTTCCTGAAAAAACAAATACTTAAGGCTCTTAGATCAGAAAAGATCTCTAAAGACTCACCATAAAGATAGTGACGCCAGATCTTCAGAGCAAAAACGATCGCAGCGAGTTCAAGATCATGAACCGGATAACGAGTCTCGTACGGCTTCAGCTGCCTCGATGCATACGCTATCACATTCTTATGCTGCATAAAAACACGTCTCTAGCCTTGGTTAGAAGCATCTCAATACACGGTAAAACCTCCAGTACCTGATGGAATAGATAGAATCGGAGCACTGGTCAGTCTCCTCTTCAGGTCAACAAAACTAGCCTCACAATCTGCAGTCCAGATAAAAGACGCATTCTTCTGAGTCAACTGGGTAATCGGCTTGGCAATAAATGAGAATCCCTTGATGAATCGGCGATAATAACCAGCTAAACCCATAAAGCTTTGGATCTCAGGCACTGACGTCGGTCTAGGACAATTCATGGCCGCTTTGATCTTGCTGGGATCGACAAAAATCCCATCTCCTAAAATAATATGAGCGAGGAAGACAACTCGGTCCAACCAGAACTCACACTTAGACAGCTTGGCATACAACTGTTTGGTTCGCAAAATCTGCAAGACGATCCTCAAATGCTCTGCATGGTCAGTACGGTTCTTTGAATAGATAAGAATATCATCGATGAAGATAATAACAAACTCATCCAAATAACGCTGAAAGATACGGTTCATCAAACCCATAAAAACCACTGGAGCGTTAGTAAAACCAAACGGCATGACTATAAACTCGAAATGACCATACCTCGTTCTGAATGCGGTCTTAGGAATGTCTTCATCACGCACTCTCAGCTGATGTTATCCCGACCTCATATCAATCTTCGAATAGACAGAAGAACCTTGCAGCTGATAAAAAAGGTCATCTATTCGGGGTAAAGGATATCTGTTTTTTTATTGTTGCTTGATTCAGTTGACGGTAATCAATACAGAGCCGCATAGAACCATCCTTCTTCCGAACAAAGAGAACAGGAGCACCCCAAGGCGATACACTAGGTATGATGTATCCCTTGGAAATCAAATCCTCAAGTTGTTCTTTCAATTCTCTCAATTCAACCGGTGTCATACAATAAGGAGCTTTGGAAATAGGTTGAGTACCTGACAATAAATCAATGCTGAATTCGATCTCTCGGATAGGCGGTAATCCAAGAATCTCATCTGGAAAGACGTCAGCAAATTCTCTAACCACTGGTATATCAACCAATTTGGGGCTAGATTTCAGTACGTCAATTGCATAAACCAAAAATTCTTCTGCACCTCTCTGTAACAAACTAGTCATCAATAACACAGAAATCAAAGGAATTATAGATCGAGAACCCTTACCGAAGAATTTCCCCTCGTCTGCCATATCAGGTCTGAATCTGAAAACCTTCTGAAAACAATCGACGGTTGCCATGTACTTGGTTAAAGAATCTATACCAACAATACAGTCAAAATCTGACAGCCCAAGTACAATACAGTCAAATTCTAACAAATTTTCCTCGAAACAAAGTTCACAGTTCCTGACTAATCTGACAGAAACAATTTCTCCACCCAAAGGTGAAGTAATAGCTACTATAGTAGGAAAAAGCTCAGTAGGCAAAGCATGCATCAACACAATTTTTTCAGAGATAAATGAATGAGAAGCACCTGTATCTATCAATACATGAGCAGAATAACCAAAAATCGAACAGTTACCTGCTATAACATCATCAGGTGTTTCCTGAGACTGATCCTCTGTCAGAGCAAAGACTCGTGCCTGCTGTATCGAAGGCTGGTTTGCATTTGGGTTACCTCCCTGTCAGTTCTACTGCTGAGGCTGTAAGGAGTGAACTGCAGAAGTCTGCCTCTCAGGTTGAGCTATAGGTCTAGAAGAACTCCCGCTCTGAGCTCGGTCTTTACCTCGCTGAGGACACACCTTAGCAAAGTGTCTTGGCTGTTGACAGATATTTCAATTTCCGAAGACTCCTACACACTAATTTTGGGTGTGTCTACCTCCACACTTGTTACAAAACGAAGATGAAAATCTAGAAATCTGTCCCGAACCGAACTGCTTGGAGCCACTGGAGCTAGAAGAAATATTCCCTGGCTTCTTGAACTATTTCTCTTTGGCTCCGAAATGATCCTTCCTGTTACCGCTACTGTTTCCTCCTTCGTACCTCTGTGGTTGGTTCTGATACTACGATGGCTGATTCTGATGCTGAAACGGTTTATTCTGAGACTGCCTCTACTGCTGAGGTACCATATGATTTCCTCTCCGTCTCAACAAACCTGCTTCAGCTCCCTTTGCATGATTCATGACATCCGCAAAGTTATCAGGCCTAGCAGTGTTCACCAACGTGAAGATGTCGGGGTTCAAACCATTAATGAACTGGTTGGCTTTCACTTCTTCGTTGTCGGCAATGTGCGGTGCAAATCTCAGCAAACCATCAAAATTGGCTACATACTCCTCGATGTTCAAGTTTCCTTGCCTCAGAGTGGCAAATTTGGCTCCCTTAACCTTACGGTAGGAAAATGGGAAAAACCGCTTATAAAACTCAGTTTTGAAAAGAGTCCAAGTAATGACTGCACCTCGATTCTCCATGGCTCTCTTCGTCGAGATCCACCAGTTCTTAGAAACACCACGCAACTGGTGAATGACTAACCTGGTTCGGCGGTCATTCGAATAATCAAGGGAATCAAACAACTGATCAATGTCGTCCAACCAGCTCTCACAGTCGACAGGGTTTTTAGTACCCTTCAAAGTTGGCGGCTTAAAGGATTGGAACCTCTGCAGCAAGGTTTCCATACGAGTTGCTGTGACATCCATCTGATCTGTTTTAGTACTATCCTATTCGTTCGGAGGAGTAACTGGTGGTGGGTTTCTGTTAATAACTCGACGATGACCCATCTGATAATCAAAGGTTAGGACACAAGATATCTCAATCTCTACAATTCGATGCCCTTCAACCTTTCAGAATATCGGATACAAGTCGATAACAAAAACAGTTATATCTCAAGTAGTCCATGCTTTATAAATTAAATCACATAATCATGTAATTCAAATAATTCTCAAATAATAAAGCATGCTCGCATGAGAATTAAATAATCAAATAAATAACTCAATCACAAGCGAGGAGACAATGCACACGGACTCGATCTACCCCGCTCACTTCTAGTTCAATCCAAGATCTTATCGCTTTGATACGACTTAATGTGAGATCTAGATTCTAAACATCTAATCTCGGGTTAAACAATAACTAAGCATAAAAGATCCAAGATTAAAAGCAATAATAAATATTTTTTTAATAGTGCCTCGCTCGATTGGTAGAATTCAACCGATCGAGCGAGAAAGAAATTACAAACTTATTGCCCGAGAAAACCAACGTCGCTCGATCGGTAAGATTCAACTGATCGAGCGGGCAAGCACTTTTCAAAACAAAAACTTGGCACAAAGTCCATCGCTCAATCGGTCAAACTCTACCGATCGAGCGATGATAGCACTGAGTAGAAAAACAGCAGAAAACTTGCCAAAGCTCAAGTTCAATACATTCAAAACATACAAGGTACTTATTACATGCAACGACAAAATTCAATCCACAATATTCGAATAATAGAAACTAAAAACATCAACCAAGTTCGAGTTCTAAACATGCTTCAAAATATAAACTAGATTGACATGCTGATTCGACTTCTAAACCGAGACTCACTTATATCCCTTGATCTCGAAGCTAACCAAGCCTCCTCTGACTTGATCCTGCCCCACCTGTTTCCAAGTGCACATAAAAAACAAAGCAATAGCCGGATAACTTCGGTGAGAAAGATATTCCCAGTAAAAGCAACATAACATGCAATACAATTAATATATCAGCAAGATGTTATCCAGACAACATATTCAATGCTAAGACAAATGAAATGCATGTCTTTAAAATCGGGATATCAATTCTGATAAACAAGGGATTGCTGTTATGCTTTTGGGATCCCGAGGATGAGATCATGTAACGACTCACCGACTCTCCCAATCAAGGTGGTGCCACATATCCCAATCCCCTAGTCTTTGGTGCACTATAAGGAGTATGCTGACACTAGTTGAACTTCTACAACCCAGGTCACTCGCAGTATAGCCCACAAAATGTCTAAACAAAAAGGGTCGTTGTGCCCACTGAAATCAAAGGTTTGGCTCAAGATGAATGCATAAGAAAAACATAAAGAACTAAGCCATATAACAAAATCTCAAACAACAAAATACAAGTCCCGCATTCTTGAACAAGTATTGATGCAAGTATGTTATTTAAGGGAAACTCAAGAACCAACTGTCTTGAGTGTGCGATCCCGCTAAAACGATGTTTGCTTGTACCTTTCGATGCAATTAGCTCCAACTCTGGATACGCTACAAAAGAGGTTATATCAAAAACTATACAACCTAAAACAACGAAGGCTCAAGGTAAACTCTTTACCGCTCTTCGTCCAACTCTTCGACGATCGACTGCTGATAACTCTGGCTCGACAAACTTCAAACGAATATGTAGAGAGACAAAAGATGATCAACAACGACGGACAACCCAATTGACAAAGTTCTACAACTCAAAATGGTTCAAATCCCAAAAACTCAAACCGGCGGCATAATGGCTATAACTAATCAAACCGAAAACACAGACAGCAGTACAACATTTCAAACAACTCGAATCAATGCTAAAACGACAATAAAGACTCAAACCCTTCAAATCTCAAAAATCCAATTTCGAAATAGGCTTCCAAAAATAATAACAAATCCGAACGACACTCTAATTCAAAACCGACTGAGAATAAACGATAAAAATTCGTTCAAGAACAACATAACCGAAACACAATCGATTCTAACAACACCCGAAAATATAAGTACAACTGATCGGAGAAATGAAGGCACAAATAATTTGAACAGCAGAGACATTGTCGTACAAGGAATGAACGGAAATCTGATGAATATTCAAAATATTGTTGGCTACTATGATCCTTTGCAATATCCCTTCTTCTGCTTCATGGCACATATGGTTGGGATATAAATACCAGAAATATCGATGGAACACGATTAACTTGCTTAAACTACTATGCGTACATGATACAGGTAACAAATAAATTTAATCATAACACTCTGTTTTGATATTGCAAAAAAATATCTTAAATTTACTTAAATTATTATACTCATGTTCATATAAAATTTTATTAGATACGAGAAAATTCTTCATCGTTGTTTCTTCGAGGGGGCCGTTTATTACAGCAATATGCAGTCAATAATTATGTCAAGATTGAAACACAGAGGCTAAGATGGATACGTTCAAATCAACGCAACATCAGGTCTGAACTTTATCAAGGACTACAAGATTGTTTACATGGAGGAGATAATAATGCAGGTAACTTGATTTAATGCATACTTATTGTTTTTAAATAATTTATATTTTATTATAATAATACAAATATCTAAAATGAACATAATACAGGAAATTTTGGTAGAATAATAATCCCGTCATCTTTCAATGGCAGTCCACGTGATATGTTTCAACGATACCAAGATGCAATGACTTTGGTACAAACATTTGAAAAACCAGATCTAATGCTTACTATGACATGCAAACCTAACTGGATTGAGATAAAAGATCATCTATTTCTAGGTCAATCTCCTCAAGATCGTCCAGAACTTATCACAAGGGTATTTAGATCTAAATTTGAAGAATTTAAGAAAGACATTGTGGACAAAGGAGTATTATGAAAGGTTCGCTCTTACTCATATGTCATCGAATATCAAAAGAGAGGACTACCTCATGCACATATGTTGGTCATATTTGAAAATGCCAACAAATTAAGTACACCCGATGACTTTGACTCAATAGTACGGGCGGAAATCCCTTTACAGATAGATGAACCAAATCTATATGAAGCCGTTACCCACCACATGATACATGGACCATGTGGATTACTCAATCCTAATTTTCCATGTATGAAAGATGGTAAATGCAAGAAGAATTTTCCAAAAAAATTTGTGTCACATACTTCTAGAGGAAATGACTTTTATCCTTTGTATCGAAGACGTGAAGGTCGAAAAGTGGTAATATCGGACAATGCTCAAATCATGATTGATAATGGTTGGGTTGTCCCGTATAATTCATGGCTTCTATTGAAATATTATTGTCATATAAATGTCGAAGTGTGTGGAGGGATCAATTGCATCAAGTACATATATAAGTACATCCATAAAGGGCCTGACAGAGTTTCGCTTGAGTTGCGTAACGGACAAAATTATGATGAAATACAACAATATGTAGATGGGAGGTGGATTTGTGCACCCGAAGCACTATGGAGGATTTTATCTTTTGAATTTAGTCGGATGTATCCTTCTGTGATTAGGTTGCAAATACATCTACCAAACCAACATTTAATTTGATAACTTATGATCCAAACCTCAACATAAGTGAAATACTTGTGGATGACAGAAACACAAAGACCACCCTTACAGAATTTTTTAAGATGAATATTGATCCCACAATTACTGGAAAGTACTTATACAGAGAATTCCCTCAGTATTATACTTGGATACAATCTCAAAAAAAATGGATACCTCGAAGAAGTCGAAATAAAGTAGTTGGAAGGGTTTATGTTGTATCTCCATCTGAAGGTGAAAGGTTTTATCTGCGTATACTTCTAAATCATGTTAGAGGGCCAATATCTTTTGAAGCACTGAAAAATATAAATGGAAATACATGTAGAACATTCAAAGAGGCGCCTCAAATGATTGTACTACTACATCATGACGATTATCTACGCCAATGTCTTCAAGATGCATGTTCTACTAGAATGTAATCTTCATTAAGAAGATTATTTGTCTCGATATTGGTTTTTTGTCAACCAACTGGAGTTCGAGAACTTTGGGACGAGTTTTATCCATATATGTCTGAAGATTATGGAAGATCAGGTTCAGCAAGTACATTTTTCATCACAAACAAGTTGTTACTTGAAATACAAAGATTGTTGCACCATTACAAACATAAACTTGATGATTTTGATTTTCCGTCAATAAATATTGAGTTTTTAGATGACTTCCCACTCCCGAGAATAACTGAGGATGAGCTTTCTATTCAAATCCCTGATGAAGATTTGATATCCATCAAACTTTTGAATACTCAACAAAGGATGGCATTTGATACTATCGTTGAAAGTATTATCTTCAATCAACCAAACCTTTTCTTCATTGACGGTCCTGGGGGAACTGGTAAAACTTTTCTCTACCGTGCTATTTTGGCTCGATTAAGAAAAGAAGGAAAAATTATAATTGTCGTAGCAACTTCTGGAATAGCTGCAACGTTGTTGCCTGGGGGCAGAACTGCTCATTCACGCCTTCAAATTTCACTAAACCCAACGGAAACAACCCTATGCAACATTAAAAAATAGACAGACCTAGCAGAGCTAATTCGAGGTGCTGCAGCTATAGTATGGGATGAGGCTCCAATGGCAAATCGACGTGCTTTTGAATCTGTCAGTAAAACATTTAAAGATATAATGGAAAATCATTTGCCCTTTGGAGGAAAAATTATGGTATTTGGTGAGATTTCAGGCAAATACTACCAGTTGTTAAACGAGGAACAATGAGAGACCAAATTGCTGCAAGCATTTTGAGATCAACATTTTGGAATCGTGTCAAGATATTACACCTACAACAAAATATGAGATCTGTAGGAGATAATGAGTTATTGCAATTCATGTTGCGCATTGGTGATGGCATGCAACATTCTACAAATGGTGATTTTATAAAATTGCCAGATTCTATGATCATATCATGGAAAGATGATGACTCAATTAATCAACTTATTGATTATGTTTTCCCCGACATGATACATCATGTCAATTATGCAAACTACATGGTGGGTAGGGCCATTATTACGCCAAAGAACCGTGATGTTGACAAGATAAATGAAATGCTAATTTCAAAATTTCTTGGTGAAGAAAGAGTGTACACATCTTGAGATTCCGTCGAAGATGACAATAACAACATTTTTCAGGAAGAGTTTTTGAATTCCATTACCCCGAGTGGTTTGCCACCACATTTAATCTCTTTGAAGGTAGGTTGTCCTGTCATGCTTCTGAGAAATGTTGCCCCTGAACTTGGACTATTTAATGGGACAAGATTAATATGTCGCACTCTTGGAAGAAACTTTATCGATGCAGAGATTATAACAAGACAACATAAGGAAACCCAATATTTTCTTCATCGAATGCCTCTTAAAAGTGAATAAAATTCTGGATTGCCATTTGTGCTAACATGTAAACAGTTTTCCATAAGATTGAGTTTCGCTCTTACCATTAACAAATCACAAGGACAAACAATACCAAATATCGGAATCTTTCTGCGCAATCATGTGTTCAGCCATGGCCAATTATATGTGGCTCTTTCAAGAGGAGTGTTGTTGTGAAATTTCCTCGCAAGCGTACGAGTGTCAAGTTTTAGTATAGTGAAAGAGAGAGTGTCGATCACACAGGGAGTAAAATGAAAAGATTCAATACTTGTAATTAAAATAGTCTTAATTTTATCTAGAAAATCAAACTTCGAGAATTTTGCAGAATAAATAAAATAAATAAATAGAAATTATCAAGCTCACACACACACAAATTTCGAGGAATTATCAATCAGAGAAAAAATAGTCCAAAGGTTTTGATTTCACTTGGTCTCGACAATATTCAATCCTAATTAATCTATTTTATGAATTTCCTTTGATTAATAACCAAAAACACTTAGATTATTTTATTCCCCTCTCCCGAGCAACAAATAGAGTGTATCAACTACAATTCGATTTTAATATCCCTATTGAAAATCTAGATGTAGTGATATGTGTAAAATGATGTTCCTTAAAGGTTCTATTAAAGCTATAAACTCTCCCGAGCTATATAAACAATTAACAGTGTAGTTCCTATTGATCCTACTCAAAATCCCCTCTCCCGAGCAATGATTCTAAGTAAATATAACAACTCAATTTATGGCCAATAAATAAAGAAGACATTCAATCCTAGAAACACAATTAATCTATAGAAATTCAATTTATTAAAATCAAAGATTCATGAATATGTCTCAACCAAGCTACGTCAACCTCTAGACTAGAAAAGTTTAGTTCATGCTCGAATTCAATAAAAACCAAATAATGTTTAATATCTCAAACATAATTCAACAATCAAAAGAAAATAAAAAGAAGAAACAAAGCCGTAGTCTTTCTTTCGTGTCGGGTCGAAAAGTCTTCGTCTTCGTTCCAAGCAATCTTTAGTTCTTCAACTCCAAAAACTCACAGAAGTGCTCTCTCGAATATTGTGTGTATTGGTGGCTGATAGATCCTTTTATGACTCCGAAAAATCCCTTAAATATGACCTAACAATAGTACAAAATAATACCAAAGATATCCCCAAAGTTTCCATAAACAATCGGACTCTAATATTCCAAACAGACGATGGCGCGGGCGCGCCGGAAACAGGGCGGGCGCGCTCTCAGCTCGCAAAACATACTTTTAAACATTCTTCAACGGCGCGGGCGCGCCTAGGGTCAGCGCGGGCGCGCTCTCAGCTTGACTTTTCTTCTTGAGCTCTTCAGTACAGCGCGGGCGCGCCTAAGGATAGGGCGGGCGCCCCTCCAGCTCGAACTCAGCCTTTCTCTTCTCTTTTCCAACTCTTGAATTTCCTTGTAAACTTCCATCTTGTAAGCTTATTTCCACTTGAACACATCGAAGTCCATAACTTCCTACAAACACAAAAACAACAACAATTTCACGCAATATCTACCAATAAATTCCAAAAGTCAAGTAAAACCATATACAAATTAAGTGCACAAAATACACTTATCAAATTCCCCCAAACTTGAACTTTTGTTTGTCTCGAGCAAAACTAACTCAAACTCCACTCAATTGCAAGAAAAACAACCATCAAGAATGACTATGGATTAATGATCTCAGTATGGAATTCCAAAACAATTTACATCCAATCATCTATGCCCTACTAACACTTAAAAAGTAAGATAGCCAGAAAAGTAATTCAACCTCATAAACTCATAAACTCCGCAACTCACGTTTCAAAATACTCTTCTCTTAACACAATTCAAATATTCACAAATCATGAGGACTTTCATGGTAGAACATGATCAAATTCAAGGATATATCATCACAACCACACTCAATTGGTTTAATTCAAAGAACGTAGTGTGTGCGTGTTTCGATCAAGAATTCATAATCATTTAAAGTTTCAATCAACAATCCATAGGCTAAATTCTCGCAACCCCTCTCCACTAGTATATTGGGCAACTGTGACTCGGTCAATAGGACTTAATAAGCTTATAATGCAAGGCCTGGCTCATGGCTACAAATGAAGGAAAAAAATTCAAATAAGGAGTAATTCACATTTATGCTCAAACTCTAATGTCAACTCCTTTTCATTCACAACTTCACACTTATTTCCCTTCATTGATTTTTCAATTTTTTTTTTCACAACTTTTCTTTTCACAACTTTTTCAACTCTTTTTCTTTTCTACTACCTTCCTCATTTCCATTCATCCACCACACCATTCCATATTCACAAATAAAAAACTAGGAGCATATAACAATTTAGCATTCAAATTACTCCCTTAAAGGTAGGAAATAGTGTATAAGCTATTTAGGTAGTCAATGTAGGACCTTGAAATAATGACGAATGGGGGTTTAATCACACGTTTACATGCATGCCATTCGATTTTCAATAAAACTCAAACAAGGTACTAGGGATAACATATATAATAGGTAGCTTCAAAGGCTCAAACGAATTCAGAAAAATCGCCTAAATCATTCTTAATCACAGTTTTGCCCGTATTTCGCCTCGAGGGGTGTCCGAACTAGTTCTAGACAAGTCTCAATCCACAATTAAATCATACAAATCTCAATCAGTGCAGAAAGGAATAATCATCAGCAGTAAACGATGATTTTCACAAGTAGTTTCAAAATTCTCGTACCTCTAAGTACAAATATGCGTGTAAGCTCAAATAGGCAACTAAGGATAAACTGATTCAATAAAATTCAAGGCCCAAAAAAAATCCAAACAATGCCTCAATCATTTTTATGTTTGTCTGTCTCAAGATTCAGATTCAAGCAAAATCACAGAATATATAGGAGTTCAATTGTTCACTTGGTTCCGTTTATTTCAAAATTTTGTCAACTAGGCAGGTAGTCATGGACTTCAGTTACAAAACAAAAATTAACATCATTGGCCATCAATCCATATCATTATGATTTCTCAACATCATTCACCAAAAAACCACAACTATATAAATTTCTCAAATTTTTCTCAGATTCAGCCACACACCAACACAACACAACTCCTAAGAACCAAACAACTAAAATAAAAACAAAACAAAACCAAAAGCAACTAAATAAAAACAATAAAAGTCAGAACTGACACAACTCCCCCAAACTTAGTACATTCATTGTCCTCAAGGAATTAAAACAAGAAAGCATAAGGGACATGTACCACAAACGACGACCGTCAGTGGTCGTCGCCATCATCAGCGGCATCATCATGGGACGGACCAGAAGGGTCAAAAGTGGGCGGCCACTGTGGATACAGAGGAAATGGATGAGTCGAACTAGCAGCCTGTGGAAACTGATGTCTCAAAGCATCTGTAAAATCCATCATGTAGTCCATAAAGACACCAGTAGTCTGCTGAAATGTCCGAAACTCTTGACGGTGCGCTCTCAATTCATCCTACAGAATAGCAAAACGATCGGGCGCAACAAGGGGTGCTTGAGGTCGGGGTGCAGGGCCGCTTTGTGCAGCTGCTCGCTCATTAAAATCTCGCCTCTCAGCGCGAGTTCGGTGCTCAGAAGCCGGTATCATGCAAAAAGGAGTATGACAAGCAATAGGAGCAGTAGCTTTCAATAATTCTTCATTTTGGCCCCACTCAACTCTAGCCGCTTCACAAAGATCAGTGATAAGTGCGGGCAAAGCAAACCCGCCAGTCGTCTTACCGGCCGCCACACCCTGAATAGTTGCTTGACATATCTGTCCCAAGTCGATTGCTTTGCCCTCCAAAATACAATAAACAAGAATCGCTCGTTCTCGTGTCACCTCATGCTCGTGGTCAGTCGGTTTAAGACGAGCACACACAAAGTTGTACCATAGCTTAGCATCAGGAATTAGCTCGGTCTTCTTCAACTTAGAAGGCTGATGATCACGGCCCATGCGCCATTCCGCGCCCGGAACACAAATACGGCTCAGAATCGCCGCGTAGTCCACTTCATTCGCTCGGTACTCCGCATACTCATCGTGAAATACTGGTGGAAGGTTGTACAGGGTGTTAATAGTGTGAGCATCAAAAGGCACTAGCTGGCCTCGGACAAGCACTTTCAACTGCATGTGCTTTACTTTCAAGTTCGCATAAAATTCACGAACGACTGGGACGACTGCATCCTGAGGTGGCTTAACAAAATTTAACTATTGACGCCCATTCACAGCCCTACCAATTGTATGCAAAAACTCATCGTTCCCAAATCCCAATGTCGTGTCAAACCCACGCTCCGGTAATATCGTTTTGCCTAGACAATTTTGATAATGCTGTTCGGCACTCTCATTCCAGAAACGCTGCGGCTCAGGCTCCGGATTAGCATGAGAAGAGGATGCAATAGATTTTTGTTTTTTCTTTGGTGCCATGAATCAAACACGTAGTGTGCACCACAAGTCGCGCACAAATAACCAATTTACCACAATCACAACTTCTCCAAACTTAAATCTAATCCACAATCCACACACAACAACAACCGCTTCCGCAACAATCCAATAGAATTCATACTTCAAAGATCGATTAATCAAGTAATACTTCAAGACCCACGAATCACACGAGTAGAATTTGCGAAATACTCACCACCCAAAACAATTGTAGAAGTACCAAAAGAATGACTTACTCCATATGAGTCCGAGAAGAGTAGATAATCAAAAGCTTTCCCAATGTACAATCCTCCAAAAATTAAATGAGGCGTGCCCTGGATAAAAGTGGTTCGACCGTCCCGCGTCAAATAGATGATGAAAGAAATTAGATTATGGGGGGTTTGGAGATGACGAGATACACGAGCCGATTATAACAATAAAAGAGGGGAAGAATTCGTGAGGAAGAAAGTGGACAAGAAATTAGGAAAAAGATTTGGGAGAAAGGAAAGAAAAGAGTAGGTTAAATGGAAGAAATCGGTGACAGGGCGGGCGCGGGAGAGGTAAGGGCGGGCGCGCCTACATCTCGTTTTGTGAGTTGTGGAATAGCAGGGGCGGGGCGGGCACGCGATTGGTAAGGGCGGGCGCGCCTACATCTCGAAAAAGTTTTTTTTTTCAAAAATAAGGTACAGGGACGACGCGGGCGCGCTGAAGACGGGGCGGGCGCGCCTTGAGCTCGAAAAAATTCACAAAATCATTGCAGGAGAGGCGTGGGCGCGCCTAAGATCAGAGCGGGCGCCCATTAACTACGCGGGCGCGCCTTCGACTCGAGATTGGCATCCAAAATACTGAAAAATCAAAGAAAAAAAACAAATTACTTCCAAACAACAAAATTAACAGTAAAAACTAAAAAACAAAATTAAAACGAGAAAGCAAAGACAAAAACTAAAAAATTTGGGTTGCCTCCCAAAAAGCGCTTGGTTTAAAGTCATCAGCCCGACGTGCACCAGTCTTTAGTTGGGATCATTAAGCAATGCGCTGGATGCGGGTGGTACTTCATTGCCAAAGTAGTGCTTGACTCTCTGCCCATTGACCTTGAAAACTCTTCCATCTGTACATCGCAATTCAATGGCACCATGTGGATAAACAGTCTCAATGAGAAACGGCCCTGACCATCGCGATTTCAACTTCCCTGGAAATAATTTCAACCGAGAGTTAAATAGCAAAACTCTCTGACCCTTTTCGAATTCCCTATGCACAATGACTTTATCATGCCACTTCTTTGTTTTCTCTTTGTAGATCTTGACATTCTCATATGCTTCACTTCGGAATTCATCCAATTCATTCAACTGTAGTTTTTGCAACTCTCCGGATGCTTCGAGATCCATGTTTAGCTTCTTGATAGCCCAAAACGCCTTGTGCTCCAACTCCAACGGTAAATAACATGCCTTACCAAAAACCAGCCTGTAGGGAGACATCCCAATGGGTGTTTTGAATGCAGTGCGGTAGGCCCAAATGGCATCATCTAGCTTGATTGCCCAATCTTTCCGATTTGTCTTAACCGTTTTCTCCAAGATTTGCTTGATTTCCCGGTTAGAGATCTCCGCCTGGCCATTGGTTTAAGGATGGTATGCACACGCCACCTTATGCCTGACACCATACTTCGTGAGCAAGGTATTAAAAATCTTATTGCAGAAATGCGTACCTTCATCACTGATTATTGCTCGTGGAGTTCCAAACCGCGTGAAGATATTCTTTTGCAAAAATTTAACTACAACACGAGCGTCATTAGTCGAGGTGGCAATGGCTTCCACCCATTTCGAAACGTAATCAACTGCTAACAAAATATAAGTGTACCCAAAAGAAGGGGGAAAGGGACCCATAAAATCAATACCCCACACATCAAATAATTCTACTTTTAAAATATTTGTGAGGGGTAATTCATGCCTTCTTGAAATATTTCCCGTTCTTTGACACTTATCACATGATTTCACCAAGGTATAACTATCTTTAAACAACGTAGGCCAATAAAAACCAGATTTTAATACCTTAGCAGCAGTTCGGGTGGGTCCAAAATGTCCTCCATAGGGGGAGGAATGGCATTGTTCCAAAATTTCATTTGCCTCTTGCCCCGCCACACATCTCCGAATCACTTGATCGGAACAACGTTTGAAAACATAGGGATCATCCCACAAGTAGAACTTAATGTCATGGAAAAACTTCTTCTTTTGATGTCTATTCAACTCTGGAGGCATAGCACCACAAGACAAGAAATTTGCAATATCAGCAAACCATGGAATAAAGGAACTTACCTCAAAAATTTGTTCATCCGAAAACAATTCCTTTATGCTCTCCTCCTCCTTCACGTCTTCTAGCTCCAATCTTGACAAGTGATCAGCAACTTGATTTTCGTTACCCTTCTTGTCCTTGATCTCAAAATCAAACTCTTGTAAAAGTATAATCCACCTTATCAAGCGTGGCTTGGCATCCTTTTTGGCAAACAAGTAGCGAATTGCTGCATGGTCAGTATAAACAACTACTTTAGTACCAATTAAATATGGACGAAATTTATCAAAAGCAAAAACTACGGCAAGCATCTCTTTTTCGGTGGTAGTGTAGTTTTGCTGTGCGGCATCCATGGTGCGACTGGCGTAATATATAGCTCTGAAAATCTTATCTCTCCTTTGGCCTAATACCGTGCCTACTGCATAGTCACTAGCATCGCACATAAGCTCAAAAGGCTCCTTCCAATCTGGCACAATCATGATGGGTGCTGTGGTCAATGCCGTCTTGATCTTTTCAAAGGCCTGCAAACAATCATCATCAAAAATGAATGTAGAATCTTTTTCAAGTAAATTACACAGGGGTTTTGTGATTTTAGAAAAATCCTTGATGAAACGCCGATAAAACCCTGCATGGACTAAAAAACTTCTGATGCCCTTGATATTCTTCGGAGGTGGAAGCTTCTCTATTGCAACCACTTTGGCTCGATCCACCTCTAATCCATTGGATGACACTTTATGTCCAAGGACAATGCCCTCTTGAACCATGAAGTGACATTTTTCCCAGTTAAGAACTAAATTCTTTTCTTGGCACCTCTGCAAAACAAGAGACAGATTATGCAAGCAATGATCAAAATAGGAACCAAATACTGAAAAGTCATCCATAAACACTTCCATCACGTCCTCCACCATATCTGCAAAAATAGCCATCATACACCGCTGAAAAGTTGCAGGTGCATTACACAATCCAAACGGCATCCTCCTGAAAGCAAACGTGCCATAGGGACACGTAAAAGTAGTCTTCTCCTGATCTTTCGGTGCTATAGCAATTTGATTATAGCCTGAATAACCATCTAAAAAATAGTAATAGCAATAACCAGCAAGTCTATCAAGCATTTGATCAATAAAAGGAAGTGGAAAATGATCTTTACGAGTAGCTTTATTCAACTTCCTATAATCTATACAAACTCGCCAGCCAGCTACTGTACGTGTGGAGATTAACTCATTATTCTCGTTCTTAACCACAGTAATCCCACCCTTCTTAGGCACCACTTGAACAGGAGATACCCAACTACTGTCAGAAATAGCATAAATCACTCCCGCATTCAACAGCTTTAAAACTTCTTTCTTAACTACCTCTTTCATGGAGGGATTCACCCTTCTCTGATGATCAACATAAGGAGTATACGACTCTTCCATAAAAATTTTATGCATGCAAATTGTTGGACTAATACCCTTAATGTCAGAAATTGACCATCCTAGAGCGGTTTTAAAATTTCTCAGAACTCTCAACAACTTATCTTTTTCTACAGCAGACAAATGAGAAGATATAATAACAGGACAAGTAGAATTTTCACCAAAAAATTCATAACATAAGTGCGCAGGAAATTCTTTCAGATCATGAGTTTCAGGGGATACCTCTGGTGCACTATTTTCCAAAGTTTCAGATTCCTTAGAACTCACCATTTTTTCTTTCGAAGCGCTGTCTAGGAATACTTTTTGTTCATGTAACTCCCAATCCTCTTCCTTCTCAACCACCTCGTCCGCCACCAAACATCGTTCGAGCGGATCCGTACTTCCTGCACATGAAAAAGAGTTATGAGAATCAATAATTTCAATGCTCTTACATGTACTTACCTCATTTGGGCCCCTCATGGTGTGATAAATATTAAAAATCACCGCTTCACCACCAACTCAAAGTGTGAGTTCTCCCTTGTGTACATCGATCAATGCGCGTGCAGTAGCTAGAAAAGGTCTCCCAAAAATCAAGGGAGTTTCTTCATCTTCATCCATGTCCAAAATCACGAAATCTGCTGGAAATATGAACTTATCGACCTTTACCAAAACATCCTCCACAATACCCCGTGGGTATGTGATACTCCGATCAGCCAGCTGTAATGTGATGGTGGTCGCCCTGACTTCTCCAAGCTCCAAAGTCCTGTAAACAGAAAAAGGCATTAAATTTATATTGGCTCCTAAATCACATAAAGCTCTATTTACCTTAGAACCACCAATAAAACAAGGGATAGTAAAACTCCCTGGATCCTTCAGCTTTTGTGGCAACTTTTTCTGCAGGATTGCGCTACATTTTTCTGTCAAATTCACCACTTCGTTGTCCTGCAATCTCCTCTTCTTAGACATTACATCTTTCATGAATTTTGCATAATTAGGCATTTGTTCCAAGGCATCTGCAAATGGAATATTGATGTGTATCTTCTTGAAGATATCTAGAAACTTGGAAAACTGCTCATCAAGTGCCTTCTTCTTAAACCGCTGTGGATAAGGAAGTTGTGGCTTGTACATCGGTTTAGATTCAGCTTCCTTCTTGGGCTCTTCAACCACAATTTCTTCAGTCACTGGTTCTTCACTTTCTTTGGCTTTTCTCTGCTCTTTCTCTTCTAACTTCTTCCCACTTCTCAACTCAACTGCTTTGCACTGCTCTTTTGGATTCACTTCAGTATTGCTGGGAAACTTTCCTCTGTTTTGATCCTTCAAAGCATTTGCAAGCTGTCCAATCTATGTCTCCATGGATTTCATCATAGCTCCCAAACTACACATGTGTGTCTCCATGCTGTCCATTCGAGTTTCAGTCCTCGACATCCGCTTGTTAGATTCAGTAACAAATGTAGACACCACATCCTCCAACGATGCTTTACCTTCCCCTTGATTTGTATTGAATCCCGGAGGGGGTTTCAACACATTCTTGTTGTTGGCATAAGAAAAGTTTTCATGGTTACGTAAACCAGGATGATAAGTATTAGGAGGAGGGTTACCTCGATAGTTTCCATAGCCTCTGGGATTGATATATTGAGCTTCCTCAGGTGGATGAGATTCATCTATGGCAACCGACACACCTGCAGGTTCTACGATATTCACCTTGTTCAGAGAAGCCACTTGTGTACTCAACGCAGATGGCTGTGCAGTAATGGATGTAAGAGGATCCACACTGTACACTCCTTTCTTGACTCCCATACGTTCAGATGGCCATTGATAACTATTGATAGTCATCTGTTCCAGCATATCATAAGCCTGAATGGGATCCTTGGCAAATATGGTACCTCCAGCAGCAGAGTCCACAGACATTCTTGTAGGCGTATTCAGTCCATTGTAGAAAAACTCTATTTCTTCCCAATCTGCAAAATTATTATTAGGACAACGCCTTAACAAATCTTTGTACCTTTCCCATGCCTCGTATAGTTGTTCTGAATCATGCTGTTGAAAGGTACTGATCTCAATCTTCAGCTGGGTTGCCTTGGATGGTGGAAAGAATTTCTCTAAGAATTTCACAGCCATGCCCTCCCAAGTTGTTATGCGTCCTAGTGGCAATGACTGCAGCCAACTCCGTGCCTTGTCCCTGAGAGAAAAAGGAAACAAACGTAAGCGTATTGTATCCTCAGAAACACCATTTATTTTAACAGTATCAGTAATCTCTAGAAAAGTGCGCAAGTGTAAATGAGGATCAGCTGTGGCAGTTCCATTGAATTGGTTCTGCTGAACCATGTTGATTAAGGGCGGCTTCAACTCAAAGTTGTTGGCATTTATTGTCCCTCTAGCAATTCCAGAATAGTGAGCCTGGATCGTTGGCCTGAAATGATCTCTAATTGGCACCAAAGGCAATTCATTGACATCTTCTTCAGCCATGTTTAATTGTTCTTCTCTCCTAGCTTTTCTCAAAGCTCTTGCAGTTCGTTCAATCTCTGGATCAAAGAGCAAAGAATTCGCACTTTGAGATCTTCGCATAAACTGCAATTAAGAACAATAGCAATTTATTAGTACTTAAATTAAAATAAAGAAAACTCTAAATTAAAACTTCGACTAATTGGTAACAAGATTAAAAAAAATAATCAAAATTACTCCCCGGCAACGGCGCCAAAAACTTCTTGTGAAATTTCCTCGCAAGCGTACGAGTGTCAAGTTTTAGTATAGTGAAAGAGAGAGTGTCGATCCCACAGAGAGTAAAATGAAAAGATTCAATACTTGTAATTAAAATAGTCTTAATTTTATCTAGAAAATCAAACTTCGAGAATTTTGCAGAATAAATAAAATAAATAAATAGAAATTATCAAGCTCACACACACACAAATTTCGAGGAATTATCAATCAGAGAAAAAATAGTCCAGAGGTTTTGATTTCACTTGGTCTCGACAATATTCAATCCTAATTAATCTATTTTATGAATTTCCTTCGATTAATAACCAAAAACACTTAGATTATTTTATTCCCCTCTCCCGAGCAACAAATAGAGTGTATCAACTATAATTCGATTTCAATATCCCTATTAAAAATCTAGATGTAGTGATATGTGTAAAATGATGTTCCTTAAAGGTTCTATTAAAGCTATATACTCTCCCGAGCTATATAAACAATTAACAGTGTAGTTCCTATTGATCCTACTCAAAATCCCCTCTCCCGAGCAATGATTCTAAGTAAATATAACAACTCAATTTATGACCAATAAATAAAGAAGACATTCAATTCTAGAAACACAATTAATCTATAGAAATTCAATTTATTAAAATCAAAGATTCATGAATATGTCTCAACCAAGCTACGTCAACCTCTAGACTAGAAAAGTTTAGTTCATGCTCGAATTCAATAAAAAGCAAATAATGTTTAATATCTCAAACATAATTCAACAATCAAAAGAAAATAAAAAGAAGAAACAAAGCCGTAGTCTTTCTTCCGTGTCCGGTAGAAAAGTCTTCGTCTTCGTTCCAAGCAATCTTCAGTTCTTCAACTCCAAAAACTCACAGAAGTGCTCTCTCGAATATTGTGTGTATTGGTGGCTGATAAATCCTTTTATGACTCCGAAAAATCCCTTAAATATGACCTAAAAATCGTCCAAAATAATACCAAAGATATCCCCAAAGTTTCCATAAACAATCGGACTCTAATATTCCAAATAGACAACGGCGCGGGCGCGCCGAAAATAGGGCAGGCGCACTCTCAGCTCGCAAAACATACTTTTAAACATTCTTCAACAGCACGGGCGCGCCTATGGTCAGCGCGGGCACGCTCTCAGCTCGACTTTTCTTCTTGAGCTCTTCAGTACAGCGCAGGCGCGCCTAAGGATAGGGCGGGCACCCCTCCAGCTCGAACTCAGCCTTTCTCTTCTCTTTTCCAACTCTTGAATTTCCTTGTAAACTTCCATCTTGTAAGCTTATTTCCACTTGAACACATCGAAGTCCATAACTTCCTACAAACACAAAAACAACAACAATTTCACGTAATATCTACCAATAAATTCCAAATGTCAAGTAAAACCATATACAAATTAAGTGCACAAAATACACTTATCAAGTGTCGCAAAATTCCACTAAGGTTTTGGTACAATATGGAATTTTGGAGAATCATAACGTGTGTATACAAGAAATGTGGTGTACAAAGATGTGTTGCTACCCAATAATGTATGCTAACTTTCAAATGCCACCATAAAATTTCAACATAAAACTTATAACATATATTTATTATTGCAATAGTTACAATGATTATTTTCATGTTTTATGATGTTCAGGTAACCGAGTAAACAATTTCAACAAGTTTGATGCCAAAGAAACAAATGACATCGAGCACACGAGAAGAATTCAACAAAATCTTCATCCATCAAGTAACAGAGTATGAATTCAAATATATTGATTCATTCTATTATGTATTCGACTACATTAACATAAGTTTAGATCATTTTTATTTTTATATTAATGAAAAATGCAGCCTAGAAGATTACAAATAATTAGTTCCGGATGGAAGATTACTATCGGGATAAATGTGCATGACTTTGGGAGATGGATTTTAAGAGTTTTTCGAAAACTAAAGAGACATGTGTGAGTGAACTATGCATACTATTTCATTAATTTAACTAAAAAATATGATATTCTAACATTGTTCATTTAATTATAGTGCGAAACGTACTGCTTGGATAGAAGGATGAGATCTAACAGAAGTATGATTTCTTATACCTAATGTGTTTCTTTAAATTTTTTATTAATTCATATTGTTAATTTTCTTATGTGGCAATGGTGCAGAGAGGCATATTGGTTAGACGAAAAATGGAAGAACATACTTTATTCAGGCACACATATTAGAACTAAGAATTGAAAATTTAGTCCTCTTACTACTTATATGTGCACATGATTTAATTTATAATTTTTCATATTCTGATAGGAAAAAAATAAGATGCACAAATGACGATGACATTCAAGTGGTATTGAATCCATATTATACTTTCTTACTTTTAACTTTAAAACAATAAGTTATAGTAGCTACTGATGCAATATGTTGTTTTTAACTAATACAAATAACACAATTGCAGTTTTATGACCAGCGTAAATCAGAAGATGACGGCTCCCACTTACCTTCATAAATGCAAGGTAGCACTGAAATACCCTGCCACGACACCTGTTATGTAACTATAGACTTGGAATACAACAATGAGATACCACAAGAGGACAACTTCCCAATAACTTCATACATGCAAGGTCACACCGCTATACTTATTTTATTTATAATAATGTTGATAGATCCATGTGTTAATTTTTGAACCAATATTTTGGTGGAATTTATGCATATATGGTATATCAATCCCTTCTGAAATTTTTTTTGATTTTTAAAATTCAGACGTGCAAGGTGACAATGAGATATCAAGAGAGGACAATTACTCTATAACTTCATACATGCAAGGTAACACTGGTGTGCTTCTTTTAACTATAATATTTTCAATCAATGTGTTAATATTTAAATCTTTAATTTTTTTTTATAATTTATGCTTCTTAAAAGATAAATCAAGTGCACAAGTGTTTCATTTGTGTTTGTTCAACTTGATGTGCTTCTGATTACGATTTCTGCATTTTTAAAATAAACATGTTTCTGAGTTAGACTAACAGTATCTTTTAAGTAGAGGATTGTTGTTGTAAATGTTGGTATATGCATGTTGGAAGAGCATAACATTGATCTGGAGAGCAATGGAGTTCAGAAAATGGTTAAATTCTTTGAGGTTAGAAATATGATTTCTACTGTCACTACTGCAGCTCCGTTTTGTAAGGAACTTGTGCGGGAATTCTACTAAAATCTTACTGAAGCAGTGAAGCATCCAAGATTTGTAAAGTATGAGAAAGTGTACGTGAGAGGACAGATCTTTCTGTTTAGTCTAGCAGTTATTAATGGCTTTCTGCGGACATCTTTAGCTGATAATGCTGATTTACCCTCTTTGGATAAGATGATCTCTGTCATTACAGGTGGTCAAGCCACAATGTTTCCAGCTCATCCTAAGAAGTTATCTGCTTCCAAGCTCACCTCCATGTACTCTGTTTTGCACAATACGGCGGGGAAGACCTGGACTCCTTCTAGGAATTCTACAGTGGTTACCAAGAATCATGCTCTTGTCTTCTATGCTATTGGTACTGGATCCACCTTCAACTACGGCCGACTTGTGTTTGACACAGTCATGGCCTTTGCAGACTGTGCACAACCTACACTTAAGCTACTGACCGGCTAAATCGGTATGATTAAAAATCAATTGGCAAGCGTACCAGGTCAAATTATAATATAGTGGCCAAAGTCCAGATGTCGAACCCACAGGGACTGTAAAAATATGAATACCAAAATATATTTATTCCTACTTAATCTAGACCAAAGAATAAAGGTGATTCAGATTTTAAACTAAAAATTAAAATTGCAAATAAGATTAAAATAACTAAAATGCAGCAGGAAAATTTGGATTTAATTCAAATTTGGGAAAAGCTTGATCAAGGACTCACGTAGGTACTAGACAATTCATGTAACAAGCAGCCGATCTAAGACATCAGACTTAATCTTAATTCACGGGAATTTTCCTAATTTGTTCGAAGGGTTATTTCTAGAACAATCAAACCTATTCAAATATTTATGAACTAATCTTTCGTAATTCTAATCAAATTTGAATGCATGAATAACTGTGAAAATTTAGTTTACACCCAAACCGCATAATGAAACCGAATTCTATTTCTATTCAGTTTTACACTATGTTGAATATCGAAGTGATCAAAATCGAAACCTCCTCTGTCGACTTGGAATCAATTAACAAGCAAACAAATAACTGGCCAAGAAACTTGCAAGACAAATATAAATTCGATAACCAATAAAATCAAATCAAGTCTGAAAATCTCAAATAAACAAATCAAGTTTTCTAAATAAATTATTTGGCCCAATCACGTGGCCTTGATCGAAGAAAAACTACTACTCACTAATAAACATGATTAAACAAACCAAGTCTAAAATCATAAAATAAAAAATACTAGAGTAGAAGAAAAATTGAAGAATTGTTCCACAGCCGCCGTCAGCCTTCGTGCATAATTAAAAAGACATAAAGTTCTCAAAAAGATAAAAAAAATTTCTATTTATAGGTCTGCACCAATTAGAATTCTCGTGACCTAGAAATTCTCGAACACATGCGCCCCGAACACGCGCGCGCGCCCCTTTAAAAGTCAGTGACTTCTGAACACCTCTCGCGTGCGCGCGGCAAGGCAGAAGCTCGCGCGCGCGCGGCTTCCCTTCAAGCTTCTCTGGTTATTAATTCTGCGCGGGGGGGGGGGGGGGGGGGGGGTTAGGAACTCACCCGCGCGTGCCTTGGCTTTGATGACTCTGGAGATTACTTCTGCGCACGCGCGAAGAGTAGACCTCGCGCGCGTGCACCTTGTCCGCACAGATAGTTCCGAAAATGCTTTAGTTTCTTACAAAATTCAACCAGGAGAGTATAATACATGCACATAAAATAAAATACTGACAAAACTCACAAAAATAAAATAAATGCATGCGAAATAAATATAAATTGACATAAAATAATGTATACTAAACACACTTATCAGCTACCATCCTTGATCTATTCTATGCTGGTATCTCAAGAAATTGAGAAGGACGATGATGAATCTCTTATTGAGCCTGGAGAAGTGTTGAAGATTGCACCTGCATTACTTAGAGGAAACAGAAAGGTAGACCTACCTTGTTCTGATTCAAGTGTTGCTGCAGATGTTATGATAGATGTTTTCAACACCTCCTCTGCCACTGCCATCTTTGTTCCACCCTCCACATCTCAATCCATGGATACAACCTTCATCACAGCTCAACTACTACATACTGAACAGAAGACCACACAAGCTAGCTAAGACTGATCTAGCCTATTATGAAGGGTTGAAAGCTCATTACGAGAATATGCTTGGTAGAGCTATCTCTTCTGGACAAAAAAAAAAAGGAGATGATGGTGATGAGAATGATGGCTCGTCTGAGAGCAATAAATTTTAGATTGGTTTAGTTGGTTTAGTTTAAATTTTGTTAGTTTAAGTTTTGCTTCTATTTTGGTTTTATTATTAGGTGCTAAGTTGTTTTGCTCTGCTCCTAATCAAAACTGTTTTCTCTTATTTGTGTTCTGAATGTCTTATTTGTTTCTCCTTTTATACATGATTGATGATCCGAAGTGTTGTAGCTAGATGTCGCTAACATATTGGGACAACACCTCTGCTTATACTTAAGAAGAGAATCCGTTCTTATATTCTGGGGGAGTTTTGAAATTTAAGGGGAGTTGGGAAATGCGATGATTTGTTTTGAATTTAATGTATTTTGTCCAGAAAGGCAAAAAGGAGGAGATCATTGAAAGAGATATTTTATTCCTTCAATATTCCTTATGCCTAAAAAGATTTTATTTAAAGTTTTTTGTCTTTCTTGGACATGAAGTATCTTTGAGATAAAGTGTTAAATTATTTTTTTCCTTATTTAAGTAGATTTGAGATATTATTGAGTTTATCATCATAATATTTATTATCTCACATCTAATTGTTTGATTTCTCAATCTTTGTCGATTTGGTTTGATCAAATCTAGAAGAATCCTATGCATACAAGGAAACAAAGAAGAGAAAGATTCTTGCCTATATATTGAAGAAGGCGTGTATTACGAGAGAACGACTGATATAGAGTTTTTCTAGAGAGCTTATGCACGTGTATTCTGAAGTTTTTCTGAAGCTTATTTTGGTTTATATTCTTGCTTGATTGTCTTGAAGATTTGAGAGCATTAGAGATCGGAGATTTGTGTTGCTCTCGTGGTCGCGTTTTGGCATCAAGAATTCAACTTCTTGCTCTGTTTTCTTTATTCTATCTTACATAGAATTTTTAGGAGTTATTTTGATTTTTTTTATTTTCTCACATGTTTTTTAGAAAATTAAGTTTGACAATAATTCACTAGTTTTAGGGTTATGTAAACTCTTTGATTGTTTTCTAGTAAAATTTTTGCCTTGAGGCGTTGCAAGAGTATAATTTTATATTTTTGCTTAAATATATGAGTCTATTTATTTGGTTGCTAGTTTACTTTATTCACGTTTTTATTATTTTCCACTGCATATTACTCAATGTATTATTTTGGGTTTGAATCGAAACAAAATAGTAAACTTTTGATTCTGGAGACCTTGATCGTGTAGCCTCGTCCCACTATTTGCTTCGATTAATTGTCAAACAAAAATATTTAGTCGAAAGAAACACAAATTCTTACAAAATTCTATTTCAAAATCAAATACTAGCATAACAATTGTTCAAAACAAAACATTTTCTCCTTTGTAATCAATGACACGAACACGAAAAGCGTCGTTTCCATTTTCATGTTGATGCTGTTGAATTTGCTTGGCTGAGTCCACCAATGATATTTTACACTCATTCAACTCGATGTATTGAAGCGAATCTATTTCTTCTACGCCACTAGGAAACTTATCAATCCAAATGGCACGATCGAGAATCAAGCTTTCGAGGCATGGGAAGTGCTCTTTCTCCATTTCCCACTTCAGTAAACAATCTAAGGAAGAATGGAAATACTTGAGTTGAGGAAATTGACCTTCCTCTGTTCTCCACTCGTAAGCTTTATCGACTCTAATTCTCGTAATGTGGAGCACTTGAAGATTTGGGAATGACCCGATTATGTTCATATTTTCCCAATAAAAAGGGACTCCTTCTAGATATAACTTCTTTAGACCCATTGGAAAAACATGCTTCCATGTCATTGAGTAATCAGTAGAGAAGTTGTAGTACATGCGGATTTCTAAGTCCCCGAGGTTTAGTAACTTGAAAAGTCTGTCGAAATTAAAATCACCCCAATTACGATTCTCCATGTAATATCCAACTTTCAATTTCTTCAGATTCACAAGTATTCTGATGATCTCTTCCTCGAATATAAAATCAATCATTGTCTCAATTGTTTGTAGACCACTTTCGTGAACAATATTTCCTATGTCAGAGGGATAGGTTAAACGAAAGGAGGTTTCCCAGATCAGATGCCTTAACTTCCACGCCTTTAAAATTTCATATGGTACTTCCAATATATTACGGCCTATTCCGTAGTTCAAAAATACACGAACAGTTTCGAGATTGGGATGTTTTGATATCAAGACTGGTAGTTCACGATAGCTGGATGGGGGTGAGCTTAATGAAAAAGCAAAGTACCTTAAATTGACGAATGTAGAGAATACATAGGAAATATTCTCCGAATAAGCACGGGTGCATCCAAGATACAGACGTGCCTTGACCGTACATGTAGACTTGGAAATGATAGTAAGCTCTCATCAAATAAAATTGAACATACGCTCAAATCGTTTATATTCAATCCGGAACATCTCTCGACGATTTGAATTTTGAGGCGGCGATATGGATTCTCTATGAATTCTTTATATGGATACCTTTTGGAACGCACATGATGATGAAAAAACCACTTTTCTTCAGCTTTTGTTATGCAAATCTCCCTCAACATATCATGGATTCCAACGGTTTCGAGTTTCCCATCCGGACCTTTCTTGCTCACTAACACCAAACTTCTCTCCACAAGATCCTCCAAATAACGTTCCCCCACATCTTCCAAGCATTTGAAGTGATGGTTTGGTTTCAGAAATCCCTCGGCAAACCACAACCTGATTAGCTTCGAAACATATATATCAGAATCTTCTGGGAAAGCTGCAATGTATAGGAAACATGGTTTTAGTCGCAGAGGCAACCGATCATAACTAAAACAAAGTATCTTTGAGCATTGAAGCGCAATTATAGGCTCTCTAGAACTTATATTTTCCGAAATATTTCCCCACACTTGTTCGCTCATCGCGTTGCCTGAAGAAAGGACTAGTCCTGCAACCACCACGATGGTGAGTGGAAGTCCGCCACAATCTTTGGCAATCTTTTTCCCGACTTCCACGAGTTGGGGAGGACAAGAATATTGTTGTCCGAAAACCCTTTCTTGAAGTAGTTTCCAACTTTGATCTTCATTTAAAAAACTCATTCGGTGAACAAGAGTATCTGAAGATCCTGCATGAGCAGCCAACTCCAATATTCTACTCGTCAACAAGATCCTACATCCATTGCCGTCATCTGGAAATAACATCTTCAAATCGTCCCAAGCCTTTGTACTCCATATATCATCAATCACAACGAGATATCGCCTTCCAATGAGATTTTGATACACTATTTTTGCCAGTTCTGCTTCGCTCTTATCCCAAGATTACTATGCATGCTCTGATACCATAAATGTAGTGACTCTTACCAAGATCACCTACTAATCAAAAACTCAAGCATGCAATTAACTTAATAAAACAGTAAACCAAAATAAAACTGCGGAAGCAATAAACATTATACAATCTCAAGGAAAAATAATCTGCAGATCTCCAAATAGTTTATACAACCAAATCGAATAGTGTATTATCCCAATACATCAAAATAAAACCCTAGGCGAAGCTCCACCTGGCCAACCAATGCCTAGTCCTTCCTGGATCCACCCGCCTCATCAAATCACAAATCTGCCCCATGGAATAGGGTGTCAGATACACAAAGTACGAGACGTGAGCATAAAACGCTCAACATGAGAGTATGAGTATACATGCATGCAAGTGTACCGCCTACTGAACTATAGGCCAAGAATCAGATAACAAAGACAGACCGGGCCCACGTATATAGCACGTTGTGCCGTCTCTTCAGGAGGTGGCTCCCATACCGAATACCAGTGGATACTCCGGACCCAAATCGATGGAAGTTCATCCACTAACAGGATAGGATAAAACCCTACTACCAGAAATCTCAAAAGAGATAGCTCAATATGCAATTGTATGCAGCATAAAATCATGTCATGTAAATCATGCAGTAACATAACACATACATACTCAGTTAGGATATCTCGAACAGTACTTTCATACCTCAACTACTAGGCAAGCTCTACCGGCTCTAGGTCCACACCTATAGTCCGCGCTACAATGCCAAATGATACTAATATCATTAAAGTGCTCCAAAAGCTTTGACTAAGCTATTGCATACTCTTAAATATTTTTAGGAAGCAAAAGCTATACATGCGTCCGTCGTCAGCTCTTTGATGTCGATGCCCCTAGAACTTGGGCACAACTCCGCTGCGACTCCCGAACGCCTTGCTGACCCCCGAACCAAGCCTAGGAAGGCTAGAACTACTAATATAAGCTTAAAAGGAAAGAGAAATCACGGAATTGGCAAGAAAAAGTGAAGCCTCGACCCTATATTTATAGGACACAATCGGAACCTCCGATGCAGCATCGGAGCTTCCGTTGTTGCTTATCCGCCACGCGGCAAAATCTCATTGGCTGGTTGCGGATAGGGGATATCGAAACCTCCGTTCCCGATCGGAGCTTTCGTTGTCCGACACGTCATGGATGACGTAATACTATCGTAGCTTCCGTTGCACACCGGAGCTTCCGATCGCCATCGAAGCTTTCGTTCCCTACAACGGAGCTTCCGTTCTGCTCAATACTCTAATTGCTTATTTTACGTCGATTAATCCCTTAATCACCTTACTTGGTTACGGGCTACTACAGTAGCAACCAAATCCGGATCCACTACCTAATCATAGTTAGAGCATAATTATGCATGCATTTAAAATAAATCGCTGCGGAAGACTTAAATAAAAACTGACCGGCAGAATACAACTGATTAAATAAACCAATATACAACTCAATCAAATTAAATTATCCTAAGGGTAATTAAAACCTACAGCTAATCCTGTTGTCTTCACTGGTCATTGGCTACTCCAAGATCTTGGTTCTCAGCCCTGCACCTACACCTGCCCCGTCGAATGGGATGTCTAGATATACAGAAAATACTGGACGTGAGCTCTAAGCTCAATACGCAAATACGAGTAAACATACAAATATGATGCATGCAAATGACAGGATATCCATATCTAGGATAACTGTATACAACTGCTCAGAATGACGCTTAGGACTGAGTGGCACAACCCGGGAATCAAACCCTGCGTACACTGCTCATTCCTACCGAACGTGGACCGTATCCTACATATGCCAGTGCCGGCTAACCTGTCGATCGCGGGGCGCTCGACATCAACCGTCCAAACAGGGCTGAGAGACCCTACATGGCTCATCTCAAAAGATGGACAGACACAATATGATATGCACATGCTGCAGAATAATATGATACACAATGCAACATATAAGCATGCAAACCCGCTGACTATCTCAATCAGTACTTACGTACCTTACTACAGGCAATCCTAGCAGTCCCACTCTAGGTTCCAAGCCTATCATCAGCTCTACAATGCAAATACTCATGCATCATTATTTAAGCTTTAAAAACTTTAACTAAGCTATTGCATACTCCTAAATAATTTAAGTAGACCATAGCTATACCTGCGTCCGTCGTCATCCCACTGATGGCGACTGCCTCAAAACTTAGGCACAGCTCCGGTACGACGCCAGAATCGCTCCGCTACTTCCGGATTCCCAATAGGCCACCTAGAAAGCCTAATACTAACTAAAGAAAGAGAGGAGATGAGGAAAAGGTGCAAGAAGAAATGATCTCGGCTGCCCCTTATATAGACGACGATCGGACCGTGCGATCCCATGTTCGGAGCGTTCGAACTCGATCGGAGCCTCCGATTCCTACATCGGAGCGTCCGATGTCTACCATGCGTCAACACCCATGCATGCAACCATACACCTGTCCCGGACTCAGATCGGAGCCTCCGATCTACACCATCGGATCGTCCGATCCCTCGGTACCTTCTTGTCATAATTCGAGTGTTCTGGATCCATTTTTGGACTCTGTTAATTCATCTGAAATTTCCTTAATTATTTTTTAATTAATCTAAACATGATTACATGATTAATTACTCATTAATCGTAATTCTGGATACGGGTCACTACAGACGCCGGAGACTGACGCTACAGTGGTTCGAACGAGTGTGTGGATGTACCCAGCGGAGTTGATCCCAGATGGTACTGCATACTCATTGGCGCCTAGACTTAGCAAATATTGAGATAACCAGTACCTAGTCATTTGTATGCACCATAGTAGGTTTGTATACTCGTGTTTATCGTATTAAGTGTAGTTGTTCACGTCCAGTGTTTTGTTTCTTGGACACCCTATTCGACGGGGCAGGTCATGGATTGACGACGTCGGTGGGCCGAGGCAGGGCTGAGAGCTAGAGCAGTGGTTTTCATGAGTTTTCATTACTTCAGGGGATTTGATTTAGTACCTTCGATTTGGTTGTATAACAGTTTATTACCTTCGGGTTTTAGTCACCGATTGTATTCCGCCAATTTGGTTTGTAAACCTGGTTTATAGTTTTCACTGTTAATCGCTCTTTTAGCTTTGATTAAGTTATCTTGTTTGCATGTTTAAGTAGTAGGTGATCCGAATAGAGTCGCTACAAAGGATAAACCTTCACACACAAGACAAACAAATAAGTCAAAAACGGATCCACTTGACGAAGACCTTTTAAGGATAATCATCACCAAAGATAGAATGATTTAGTCTAGGAAACATATGTGACAAACCTCATAACCAGTTTAACCCATTTCTTCGCAAAGCACAGCTTGAGCATAATCGGTTGTAAAATACTCCACTTAACTTTGTCATGATCTTTACTCATATCGAGCTTTAAAGCTACAAATCCTGATTTGTTCTTCATGTTGTTTCATATACAATGCATGCACTCAAAACCCACGACCGCATTATCCAAAACCAACCATCCTGGTATGAAATCGAAAAATATTGTTTTGATTTGAGATCAGAAATTTCTTATTCATGATTTAAACCAAATAAAAAATAAACAAATCAACATAATTATTTAAAATGAGTAATATGCCTCTTTAACAAATAAACTAATTAACGTGTATATAAATATATTATCTTCTATCTCAAATATATATATATATATATATATATATATATATTATCTTCAATTTGTTCCGTTCATACTATCTTCTTTTTCTTTTTTTTTTTTTTTTTTTTTTTTTTTTTTTTTTTTTTTTTAAGAACCCGTTCATAATCAGCTATTTTTTCTCTCTAAAAAAAGAAGCAGCTATTTTTCAAGAACAAGAATTACGTGACCTTGAACTGCACAATTGATGTTTATGGCTACGTAATTTATAATATTTTGATATTTTAAGAAATAGATTGGCAAATAATTAAAGTTTTGCGGTTTAATTCGAGACAAACAGAAACTTTTTGATTTTGGAGACCTTGATCAGCGTGTAGCCTCGCCCCACTATGTGCTTCGATCAATTGTCAAGCAAAAATCTTTCGTCGAAACAAACACAATTATTCTTACAATAATCTTTCAAATGCTGGCATAACAATTGTTCAAAACAAAACATCTTTTCCTTTGTAATCAATGACACGAACACGAAAAGCATCGGTTCCAATTTCATGTTGCTGTCTTTGAATTTTCTTGGCCGACTCCACCAATGATTTATTACAGTTCCTCAACTCGATGTATTGAAGCGAATCTATTTCTTCTACGCCACTAGGAAACTTATAAATCCAAATGGCACCATCGAGAATCAAGCTTTCGAGACATGGGAAGTGCTCTTTTTCCATTTCCCACTTGACCACATAATTCAAGGAAGAATGAAAGTACTTGAGTTGAAGAAATTGACCTTCCTCTGTTCTCCATTCGGAAGCTTTATTGACTCTAATAGCCGTCATGTGGAGCACTTGAAGTTCCGGGAGCGACCCGATTATGTTCATATTTTCCCAAGGAAAAGGGACACTTTCTAGATATAACTTCTTTAGACCCATTGGAAAAACATGCTTCCATGTCATTGAGTAATCGGTGGAGAAGTAGTAGTACATGCGGATTTGCAACTCCTCGAGGTTTCGTAAATTGGAAAGCCTGTCGAAATTAAAATCATCCCAATTACGATTCACCATATAGTATTCAACTTTCAGTTTCTTCAGATTCACAAGTATTCTGATGATCTCTTCCTCGAATACAAAATCGATCACCGTCTCAATTGTTTGTAGAACACTTTCGTCAACAATTCCTATGTCAGAGGGATAGGTTAAACGAAAGGAGGTGTCCCAGATAAGATGCCTTAACTTCCGCGTCTTCAAAATTTCAAATGGTACTTCTAATATATTACTGCCTAATCCGGGCTTCGATATACGAGCAACTACGGTTTCGAGATTGGGATGTTTTGATATCGAGACCGGCAGTTCACGATAGGGGGATGATGAATAGAGTGAGTATAAGGTAAAAGCAAAGTACCTTAAATTGACGAATGTAGAGAATACATAGGAAATATTCTTCGAATAAGCATGGGGTGCATCCAAGATACAGACGTGCCTAGATCGTACATGTAGACTTGGAAATGATATTAAGCTCTCATCAAATAGAATTGAACGTACGCTCGAATCGTTTATATTCAATTCGAAACATCTGTCGACGATATGAATTTTGAGGCGGCGATATGGATTCTCTATGAATTCTTTATGTGATGAATACTTTTTGGAACACACATGATGATGAAAAAACCACTCTTCTTCAGCTTTTGTTATGCAAATCTCCCTCAACATATCATGGATTCCAACCGTTTCGAGTTTCCCGTCCGGCCCTTTCTTGCTCACTAACACCAAACTTCTCTTCACAAGATCCTCCAAATATCCTTCCCCCACATCTTCCAAGCATTTGAACTTGTCATTTGGTTTCAGAAATCCCTCGGCAACCCACAACCTGATTAGCTTCGAAACATCTATATCAGAATCTTCTGGAAAAGCTGCAATGTATAGGAAACATGGTTTTAGTCGAAGAGGCAACCGATCATAACTAAAACACAGTATCTTTGAGCATTGAAGCGCAATTGTAGGCTCTCTAGAACTTATATTTTCCGAAATATTTCCCCACACTTGTTCGCTCATCACGTTGCCTGAAGAAAGGACTAGTCCTGCAACCACCACGATGGTGAGTGGAAGTCCTCCGCAATTTTTCGCAATCTTCTTCCCGACTTCCACGAGTTGGGGAGGACAAGAATATTTTTGTCCGAAAACCCTTTGTCGAAGTAGTTTCCAACTTTGATCTTCATTTAAAAAACTCATTCGGTGAACCAGAGTATCTGAAGATCCTGCATGAGCTGCCACCTCCAATATTCTACTAGTTAACAAGATCCTACTTCCATTGCCGTCATCTGGAAATAACATCTTCAAATCATCCCAAGCCTTTGTACTCCATATATCATCAATCACGATGAGATATCGCCTGCCGATGAGATTTTGATACACTAGTGTTGCCAGCTGTGCTTCGCTCTTATCAGAATATTGTTCTTTATAAATCTTGAGAGACTTCAAAATCCCTGAAAGAATCTCTCGCTTTCGATACTCTTGTGACACTGTGATCCATGCGTACATGTCAAAGTATTGAGAAAGGATTGAATCCTCGTAAGCTTTTCTAGCTAGAGTCGTCTTCCCCATTCCTCCCATCCCGAAAATCGGGATAATTTGGAGCTTAGCTTCATAATCGTACAGTCGTTCTTTGATTGCATTCAAGTCATCATCAAATCCCACAACCAAGTTTTTGGCTGTGGATGAACGATCATTAACTGGAAAAGAATAATATTCGGATGGGAGAATATCTTGAGTTGTTGTGTCGCTGTTATTCATCTTCATCGTCTCTTCCCAAACAAAATCAATCCTCTCAGACGCCATGGTTAAGTCTCCATCCAAGTTCTTCACCTCTGAAGAAGAACTCCCATCTTCATGATCAGTAGTTGATACCCAAAACAAATAAGAATCCACGAAATCTTGAGCTTCAAATGCAGCTTTTCTGATCCCATTTCCCACACAATCAAGTTTGCCATGATGCTTATCTGAGTAATCTTCAAGGAAAGTGGCGATCAAATCAACTTTTTCATGGAGAGAAAAGATTTTTTCTTTGTGAAGTGGATCTACGTACTGTTCAAGATCCAAAATTTGTTGCAAAGATCGAGCAAGAGCAAGAAGCGCAGCATAAGCAGCCATGGGAGGAAGCTGAAAACAAAAATGATGCAGATTGCAGCATGTGGGATTGGAAGACTCATTTAAGGTTCTTAATTAATTAATTAGCATGTGGGAAACAGCTGGAAGCAAATAATATTATATTATTAATTAATCATTGTTTCGAATTAAAATTTAAAATATCATTCTAGTTGTAGTGCTCTGCATGATCTCATGGATTCGAGTCAACTATAAAATAAAAAATTTTCTCCTAGGATTTAAACTTTTAAATAGCACTTGCTTATATAGGATTTATTAAATAATTTTTCACAAAACGTAGAGCTTGGTTAATGTCGACAGTAAATTAATTTATTTGTTAATTGATAATTTTTTCTTCACTAATTTTTTTTAACCAGTTTCGCTTTCAAATCAATACACCATCCATTTCAGTTAAATGGTCCTACTAATTTTGTATTTCAACAGAAATGAGAAAATAAATTAATATTAATTAAAATTTATTTTATATATTTTAATTAATATTTATAGTGATTTTACGTGGTTTGGAAATTAATATTAGTTAAAATTTTAGTAAATAAATATAATATTTAAATTTTTATCATAATTATTTTATAAATTAATTTTAGAAATATTAACTGTTTTCAATAATGTTAAGTTCTATATATAACTATTTAATATAAAACGATTCGTATATCCACATATAAAATAAAGATCCATTAAGCTTTAATTTATTTTCTCATTTCCGTTGTAATAAATATATTTTAATTAATTATAATAATTAGGCGATAATTAACTATTTTAATTTAATTATTGGAAAATGACATTAATCAATTATTTTAATCGAGCGTCCACCGTTTCAAACGACGTTTTACCATAATTGTGCAAATTTTTTCGATCTACGTTATTTTTGAAATTAAATTTTTATTAAATTAAAAATAAAAAAATCCCGGGAAGATTCATTTAAGTTTCTTGAATGTATAATAAATAAATAAATAAATAAGTAGTTGACTTTTTCTATTAAATTTTTATTAATTAATTAATTAGTATGTGACATGTGGAAAACAACTGGAAGCTTTTGCTACGTTTGGTAGCTAGGATTACATTGGATTTATATTATAATACGTTTGTCTCGTTTTTTTTGTGTTAGAGGAGATATCTGAGGGCCCGATGCTATTTCATTGTTTCAGGGACAAAACGATTTATTAGAATCCATCGGTGGACCAAGGTATTGCGAAACAGTGTTTGTGATTAGTACTGTTTCGGACATTTGTGCCCTTTACCTTAATAAAATATCTCACCCTTTGCCCCCTCGTAAACAATACACCTGTTCGCCTCCATATTACAGTAGTTAGGGGTAATTTTGGTAAAAGTAGCATAGTCCAACTTTTGATCCTAACACAAAAAACCAAACAAACAAATTATTATTTTTAAAATATATTTCATAATTATATTAAAAAATATACTTATCCTAGTACAGTAATTAGTGCATTGAATGATCTCATTGATACGAGTCAACTATAAAATAAAAACTTTCCTCCTACCAATTATTGTAAAATCAATTTTAAACTTTTAAATAACACTTGCTTATATAAGATTTATTAAATAATTTTTCACAAAGTGTAGAGCTTGGTAAATGTCGACACTAATTTTAATTTATTTGTTATTGATGTAGACTGGATCTCACGTCCCTTCCGTTTTTTTTTTTTCGTACAACTATGCTTTCTTATTCATTAATTTAAAGTTTTCTTCGAACTTTTGCAGCTATAGTGGACATCGTATTTCACGGAATTGTTGGAACTACGACAATTAAAGCTCGGAATTGGTGTACACTTTCACGGAATTGTCCGTGGGTTCATACACTAAAGTGGAAAAATCAAAGCTCGGAATTGTTGCATCAACATGTTCTAGGACATCGTATTCCGTTAGAACTACGACAATTCCTTATTTCACGAAACGAGAGTTGGACATAGTATATAGAAGAAGAGAAAAATGCTTAGGCGAAGGGTGTTCATACCTTCGATGCGGGAAATAATGAAGGGAGGAAGAAGCGGCCATGAAAGATTTCTAATAGTGGAGTGGAGAAATGTTAGGGCTAAGGATAGAAATGTCAAAAATTAATTAATCCAAGATATTGTACACATTTATATCGTTTGGTATCATGAATCATATGTATGATTGTGAGACCCCTGTCCCACATGAAAAAAATAAAAGCTTTAAAATGAATTTAAAATGGACTACAATAGACTTCTATAGCAATTTGGGTTAATCATTTTCGTAAAACGAGGACAAATACGAAGTAGTTGCTATAGGGGCTCATTGTGAAGTCGCGCTTGCGCGGGTTTGGGCCCGGGGCGTGACAAAATGGTATCAGAGACGGTCACCAGCCGGCAGACCCCGGGAAATAAGTTTTATGCGGGATAAAGTGCTACGTACGTGGGAGCCACCTCTTGAACCTGCGGGGCAAAGTGCTACATGACGGGAGCCACCTCTTGAACCCATAGGAGCCACCTCTAGATTCCCGATGCTGGTGGATCGAGATGTCATGTCGCGACGAGGACGTCGTGTTCTGAAGGAGGGGTGATTGTGAGACCCATGTGCCACATGGAAAAAATGAAAGCTTTAAAATGAATTTAAAATGGACTACAATGGACTTCTATAGCAACTTGGGTTAATAATTTTCGTAAAGCGATGACAAATACGAAGTAGTTGCTATAGGGGCCCATTGTGATGTCGCGCTTGCGCGGGCTTGGGCCCGGGGCGTGACAATGATAGATGAATAAAGCATGATAAGATGTGGATAAACAAGATGTAGATATTAATAACAGGTTGTTTTGTATATTTTTGTTTTGTAGGATTATTGTGTTTATTCTCATAATTATCATTGTCAATTTCACACAATTTTATTTATATGACACTCATCTTCCACTAATAACATAAGTTGAGAGGTATTTTTCACCAAGCCTAAATCTAATGTCATACCGGGCCATGAGATATCATTGAGTTAACAAAAAATGAGCGAAACATGGGATGAGTAAAAATTTGTGTCTCATCCCACTTTAATCTTATATACTAAACGGTATCAATTGGGTATAACAATACCACGTGTGAGGCCTTGACAACAGTCCAATGTTTTCCAGTTGCCACAGGTATTTAGTGTCGGGCCGTAGGTATAAGCAATTTCCGTTAAAAACGAACCAAACATTGGGTTGTACACTAATTCATATCATATCTAGCCTACCAAACACTGCCTAATAGAACACTACCTAAAATATTATATATGTCTATATATTTAGGACAAACATAATAGAAAACATGATATATATATATATATGTATATATATAAAATCAAAACGTATGAAGTAATAAACATGGCAGCCAAAACCATTTCACAGCCATCCCCATGGCCGATTGTTTAATCTTTCCCGTCAACTATGTATTTTTTGAATTTTATATTTATTTCTTTGCGCGGTTTCATCTTTTATTTTTGTTCTTCTTTTCAATTTTTTTTTTTTTGAGAAATTTTCAAGGCTAAATTGGTGATTAATCCCCAAATTTAAACTTGACTTTAGTTTAACTCCCTACCCAAAAGATTCTTTGCAATAACTCCATAGGACAACCAAATGTGAATAATTAAATGTTTAATTCTTGTACATGATGTATGCTTAATCTAAAGGTTTTATGCTCAAATTTGAATATTTTGTGCTTAATTATGGTATAAAGAATTATCTGTAAAAATAATATCAGAGCTTTAGGTTAAGTATTCATACGTAATATTATCCGTTAAATAATATTTATCATATTATTATATTTAAAACGGAATCTGGGTTACTACAATATTTCTTGTTAAATTGTAGGGGGTCGGGTCGGGACCCGTCCCATAACCCCCTTATCCGATTCCCGTCCCAATAATAATTGAGATTTTTCCTCCCAATCCCAGACCCAAAAGGTGTCGGGACCCGAATGTTCGGGATCCCGTTGGGTAGGGAGAGAGTAATCCCGAAAAATATTTTTTTTTAAAAAAAAGAATCTCAAACAACTACTTAGTACATCACAATTTTTAAAAGCACCCCTTGAGTATCATATTCAAATTTCTCCCGTTCAAAGGCTTCAAAGCGAAGAAAAAATTACAAAAAAAATATAAAAAAAGAAAGCCGAGTGGTGGGGACATTACAAGATCTCAAAAATAAAAATTTGAAGCCAAAATAAAAGAGAATGCTCATAATCAAAGTTAATTTTGTTTCTTCAGGCATCTAGCAAACCATCATCTAATTAGATAATTATAAATATGAATTAATTAAATTATTAATTTAATATTTTAAATAGTACACAAAAATAAAATATCATTTCGTTATTATACTACTCGATAGTTTCAACAAAAAATAATTATGCAAATTAAGTCCAAAATTAATTGTTATATGAGTTGAAACACAATAATATTTAGCTCAATTTATTATAATATTATTTTGAAACGTGTCTGGAATCCTGTTGGGATAATATTTTATTCTCGATCCCTATTTCGATATCAATCAAGATGAGAAAAAATTCAAAATCAACTCCATTGATCTCTGTCATGAGCTTTGCTCATATCGAGTTTTATAGTTTCAAATCTGACTTATTCTTCAATTTGTTTCATATCTGATGCATCACTCAGAACTAGGGGTGAACATTCGGTTAATTTGGTCAAAAACCGAACTGAATTAACCGAAATCGAATTAACCGAATTATTTTTAGGCTAACCGAACCGAATCGAATTTATGCTAAAACCGATTTAACCAAACCGAATTAAAATCGGTTAATTCGGTCGGTCACCGAATAAACCAAAATTTTTACAAAATAAATAAAAAATAAAAAAATTTATAAACTTAATGATTGAAATATTATATTTTTATCATAATAAAACACATTAAGCTTAAAAGAATTATAATAACAAAAATTAAGTACAATATTAAATATAAACCCATTAAAAATATTATAAATTATATATGAAGCCTAATAAAATAATTCAAAAATTACGATCAAAAAAATAATTCAAAAATTAAGTATTTATAATTCGGTTAACCAAATTAACCGATTTAACCGAAGACGAAAACCGAAAACCGAATCCAATTAACCGATTTAACCGAAATTTTTTAACACTAAAACCGAATTTTCAAATTAACCGAACCGAATTTCCGAATTCATTCGGTTTGGTCGGTTAATTTGGTTTAACCGAAATAATGCTCACCCCTACTCAGAACCCACGATCACGTTATCCAAAATCAACCATCTTGGTATAAAACCAAAAAATATTGTTTTGATTTGATATCAAAATTCAATTTCTTATTCACGATTTAAAACAAAATAAAAAAAATAAAAAAATCAACAAATATGCATATATGGTATGACTTAAAATGAGTAATATGTCTTTTTAACAAATAAACTAATTATCCGTGTATATAAAGATATTATCTTCAATTTGTTCCATCATTTGGTTTCAGAAATCCCTCCGCAACCCACAACCTGATTAGCTTTGAAACACGTATTTCAGAATCTTCTGGAAAAGCTGCAATATATAGGAAACATGGTTTCAGTCGAAGAGGTAACCGATCATAACTTAAACAAAGTATAGGAAATATTTCCCCACACTTGTTCGCTCATCATGATTGACTAACATGTTTATGCATTCTAATGTCTAATTTAGTAGCATCTATGGTGATTAACAAACACATGTATATGTATCCATTGTATATGTTTGTAACATATATGGTTAAAAAAATTCTATCTATGCATCCAATGTCCTAATTTTGTATCATCAATGGTGATTAACACATGTTTACACAATCAATGTCTAATTTTGTATTATAAATCAAAATACTTTAGCTTGAAAATGAAGTGGTCATCAAAGCAGTACCATTTATATCTATACGTAGTACTTTAGCTAGCAAATAAAGTATAATAATGTCTAATTGTGGTATGAGAATGTGTTAAATTTGGTACATCTTTCATACATAATTTACATTGTGGTGTTGGTGCGTGGTCAGAAACAGAGTACCATTTGTATTGATACTTAGTACCTTTGCTTAAAAATAAAGTATAATAACTTCAAATTATGGTATGATAATTTGTTATATTTGGTACATCTTCCATACATGTTTTACATTGTGGTGTTGGTGCGTGGTCAGAAACACAGTACCATTTATATCTATACGTAGTAATTTAGCTAGCAAATAAAGTATAATAAGGTCAAATGGTGGTATGTGATTTTGTTATATTTGGTACATCTTCCATACATATTTTACATTTTGGTATTGTTGCGTGGTCAGAAACTCAGTACCATTTGTATTGATACGTAGTACCTTTGCTTGAAAATGAAGTATAACAATCTCTAATTGTGGTATGAGAATTTGTTAAATTTGGTACACTTCCATACATGTTTTACATTGTAGTGTTGTTGCGTGGTTCAAAAATGCAGTATTATTTGTATTGATACGTAGTACGTTTACTTGAAAATGAAGTATAATAACTTCTAATCGTGGTATGAGAATCTGTTAAATTTTGTATATCTTTCGTACATGTTTTACATTGTGGTGTTGGTGCGTGATCAGAAACGCAGTACCATTTGTAACGATACATAATACTTTTTTTTTTGAAAATGAAGTATAATAACGTCTAATTGTGGTATGAGAATTTTTTAAATTTGGTACATCTTTCATACATGTTTACATTGTGGTGTTGGTGCGTGATCAGAAACACAGTACCATTTGTAACGATGCGTAGTACTTTTGCTTGAAAATGAAGTATAATAACGTCTAATTGTGGTATGAGAATTTGTTAAATTTGGTACATCTTTCATACATATTTTACATTGTGGTGTTGGTGCGTGATAAAAAACACAGTATCATTTGTAACGATACGTAGTACTTTTGCTTGAAAATAAAGTATAATAACGTCTAATTGTAGTATGAGAATTTGTTAAATTCGGTATATCTTACATACATATTTTACATTGTGGTGTTGGTGCTTGGTTAGAAACGTAATACCATTTATAATGATACACAATACATTTGCTTGAAAATGAAGTATAACGATACGTCTAATTGTGGTATGCGAATAAAAATCCATTCTATCAAAATTAAACATCCAACTTCATCAACATAGTTATAAATGGAAATTAAACACTCATTTCACCAAAATACAGTACCAGCTTCATTAACATAGTTATAAATAGAAATTAAACATCAATTCTACCAAAATAAAGTACCAACTTCATCAACACAGTTATTTATACGATCTACGAAATACACCAACAAAATTGTTCTCTCCATTCTCATTTCCCTTAGTCCTTCCCGAAATACTGAAGCAGAGCAACGACTTGGTGTCTCATATGGCCTCCGGGTACTAGCTTTCACATCAGATCCTACTCGTTTTCGAACCATTTTTAAATGAAAAAATAAAATAGTGTGCTATTAGTCATAACGAAAAACAGCATAATATAATAGATTTCATCGGATTATCATGCACTGCTTCAAAATCAGCATAATTAAAAAAAATCAACATAATTCAAACAAAAATCAGTACGTGTCGAAAACAGATCATCACAATTTCATTAAAAACAATAAATATTTGAGGAAAAAACCGCCATAAATAGAAGAAACCAACACATGCCGAATAGAATTCGGCACAAAGTGAACGAACAAGCGCAAAAACAAACAAAAATTTGACAAATATTTTATTTATATGATTTTGATTCTAATTTCAAGGAAAATTTTAGATTTCATCCGAGTATATATAATACACTGTTTTATGGAAATTCTAACATCTTTCATCCCCTTCATTAAATAAGTGCTTATCTTCAATTGCACAAACCCCCAATTTGATTCAAAAATCACAGTCACATTCGCCAAATACCAATCAACTAAAATGTAAATCACCGCCCCAATGAGCAACGCGGCTATCAATATAGCAGTAACCATAAAGCACACGCCATCGTAGTCGATTTCAAACAAAAATAACAAGAACCCATTAAAAATTGCAGCAATAATAACTGTCGGAAGAAGGGAAAAAGGAAAATAAAATCGGCTTCATGAAATAAAATAAAGGTAAGATTGGTTGTAGGCGTTTATCCCCAACTCCCCCTCCAATATTTTTCAAGCTTCTTTTGTCCTTAATTTGGCAGTTTTGTTTTCTGGTAATTTTTGTTTATTGTTTGCATCAGTCAAAGTTCCTTGTTTTGAGTCATTTCGATAAAAAAATCGTACTCATTCAAGCAAGAAAAATCAGCAGAGCATAATAATCCCAAAGCAAGCCACATATCCATATGCACAACTATACACACACATATCTCAAAATCCAATATCGTAACTAGGGCTGGGGAAAAATACCGAATGCCGAAAATACCGTCATACCGTACCGAAAAATTTATCGAATATACCAAAAAATCGGGATACCGAAAATTTCGGTACGGTAAATTTTTTTATTTCGGTATACCGAATATACCGATTTTTTTTTAAAATTTTTCACTGTATACCTACCGAGTTTTTTTCCGGTATACCAAATTTTTTTTTATTTCCGGCACGGTATCCGGTATAAAATATCTCCATACCAAAAATTCGGTATACCGAATTTTCGGTATGGTACCGGTATGAATTTCTTCATACCGGTACGGTATACGGTATAGTAGTTCGGTACGGTATACCATACCGTACCCAGCCCTAATCGTAACCCTAGATCCCATTTTCTACACCAAATTTCAATATCCAAAATCCTATTTTACAAATTAATAAGCACACAAGCACATAACAACATAAAAATTCAGAAATAAAGCAAATCGGGTTGAAAGCGATTAATGGCAATTGAATACGACGGCGGCGGCGAGGAGCTATGGCAGCTGTTAGGGATCGGATCGAGAGTAGTGGAGGTAGGAGGAGAGAAGGTCGAAGCTATGCTGAGTTTGAAGCGACGCAAATTAAGGAAATCAAATGGAGCAGACTTGGCAAAGTCGGGCGGTGGATGATTTGGGGTAGGGATTTTTGTTTGTCTTCGGCGGCGAAAGAGGAGGGGAAGAACGTGAGAATGAGGAAGGGGCAAGGAAAGAGAAACGAAGGGGATATAAAATAACGTTTAATGGGAAATAGTATTATATAATGGATAAAAAATAAATTTAATAAAAAATGAATAAAAATATGAAATAGGGAGTGAGGAAAAAGTGTTTATGTGCAGCAGGGAGTGCAGAATAAAAATTCCTTGCATGGGTACTAATCTTCAAGTTTATTTTGTGTAGGGATTTTTCCCCAATTTCCACTTAAAATTACACTAATGCTGTCATTAAATTTTTTTGATAAAACCATAAAAAATCATGATATCAGAGCGTGTCATGTGGTCTGTGGTCAGTGACGGATGTACATTAGGGCTATACTGGGCTCTAGCCCAGCCCAAAGTTTTCTTTTTTTTTACTATCTATTTAATGTTTTAAATAGAACATCCAGAGCCCTCTTTCCAGCCCACTATCTACCTCATCACATGCCCTTTTTCTATTGCCCTTTTCTATTTTACGCTTACGTGTGATGTGGGCACATATACATATCATGAATTCTATCATAAGCATAAATCAATTCAATTTCACCCAAAATTTATATATATATGGTGACCTAATTAATATGTTATTTCAAAAAAAAAAAAAACAAATCAATTAATTTTGTTTAAAATAATTATATATATATATATATATATATGGAAGTTGAGATTTTTTTATTTGTTATTTCAAACATCACGAGACTCATAAACCAATTGTATATGAAAGTTGCATCAAAGTCAAAGGGTGTTATGAAATTCAGTCATTTTAAGTATTATTCATTAATATCATTACTAAACAGTATGAAAATTATATTGCATTATATATAATTATATGTTTCAAATCCCATAAGCACTATTTACTAGAAAAATATCGTATAAGAGTAGATATTTTATAAAATGGTCTCACAGATATATATCCAAGAGACGAGTCAACTCGATCTATATCTACGAAAAAAATACCACTTTTGACATAAAATATAATATTTTTTCACGAGTCATATTGTGTCGAGTTTTTGACCCGCTTAAAAAATTGATTTGTTAAAAGTTAGAACATCTCATATGAATAATATTAATTAATTAATTTCAAGCCCCCCTCAACTTCAATTTCTGGATCCGTCATCTGGAAGCATTTTTACCATTAATTAATCATTTTGAAAATAAAATAAATTAATTATTATTTTCAAATAAAGGTTCATTCCAATTAAATTTATGCAAAATTATATTTTCTCCTACGAATTATTGTAGATTATATTTTATAGTTTTAATAAAATAAAATATTCATTTATGAAAATTAAATTTTCTCATACAAATTACTGTGAATACTATTTTGAATTATATATAACTTAACTAGGAGTTATGCATATATATATATATATACTAAAAAAAACACGTGACGATCTATTTGAATATTTTTATTTTAATGTCAATTTAGAGGATAATTCCTAAATATATCCCTCTAGTTTCGCTAACGGGCCAATTATATCCCTTTTGTTTTTCTTGCCCTAAAAATATCCCTTAATAATTAAAAAGTGTCTCGAACATGTCCTTGAAACTAAATAATACCTATTTTGCCCTTTATTTCCCAATTTTATTAAAATAATGCATATGTCCATCATGCTTCCGTAAGATTAATTAAAATTAAATACCTCTTTGACCATAGTGTCATCGGGTCATACCTGCCGAGTTTTACGAAGTGCTCCTCACACCTCAACCACGCAGTCGCAACAGATGGTTTCTGCACAAGTTCCTTCAACAACACCCAGCACAGCCTTAATTCGTTTTCTACCTTAAGGCGTACGGTATAAAATATTAATTATAAAAATGAGCATGGATGAACAAGAGACTAAGGAAATTTATTCAGACAACATATTATTACATAAATCAACCTCCTTTAAAGAGGAAGAGATAACTTGTTTAGCTACTCATAGTAGCCTTGTTTTTGAAATACATAAAAGTAAAACTGAATACAAATTTAGAAAGAGAAATATTACAATGTTTTATTTTGTAAGAAAACTGAAGGGAATGATCGATGTCTTCAGCTTCCTTAAGAGCCTGTATTTATAGCTGAAGTTCCACTCGTTTCACCGAGAAACTTCAGGGAATCTTACAGCAGTCTTGAATTCTTTATGCCATTATTGAAGGCATCTTTCGCTAGTGGGCAAGTCACATGCCCGATGACATCTTTTACTAGTGGAGGAGTCACATGCTTGACTTTTTCTTTTGGATTTATTCTCCTCACATGCCTTCTTTATTGTTGTCGGGGCATCTTTTGCTTTTGCAGTGGGCCCCTGGGAAAACGCGGGTTTGGTGGTCCCTGTCCACCTTTGCTTGTCTCGGAAAAATCCTTACGATCCGTTCGGGGTTTGAAGGTTTTTCCGAATTCTGGCTCCTTCTGGTTTGGACATTCTGGGCAGATATTTTCTGACCATCTTCCGATGTGAGCCATGTTACAGAATTTTCGGCGAGTTTCTTTACTCCCCGGCAGCTTGTTGTTCCACAAAAAATTCCTCTTTTTTTCGAAGAGTTCTTCCGCAAAAGCCGTAGTTTTTCCTGTCATTGTGTTTAACAGAAATGATCCATTCACAGAATTATGATAAAATTTGAATGGAAACTTGACCTTGTCCATCTCGGTGAGACAAACCCAAATACCCCATGCCCTTCTGGTTGATATTTCATTTTCTCCAAAAGTGGATACTAATGGTATCTCTTCTGATATAGGATCCTTGATAAATTTTTGATTATTTATGTCAGGTCTCCTTAGCTTGATGAAATGAAAGGGCTCATGTGATCCTTTCCCTGTTGGTTCTGGAGCTGCACTAAAGAAGTATAGCTCGAGCACATCTCCTCTGGACAAATGATCATTATTTGCCCATGTTTCTTGGACTGCTTCCTGAATCCATTTTGGTAGCTGTGATATTTCCTGGAAGCTTGGTGAAGTTGTATAAACTGAGGTCAAAGCCCCAAATTCATACCATAGTTTTACATCCTTAGGGTTGACATTGTTTTTTAGCCAAACCCTTGGAAATATTCCTGCAACATCAACCCTGCAAGTGATTGGGTTAATTTCACTTCTTGTATTTAATTTCTCCCATCTTTGTTGATAAACCTGAAATGGAGAAATGACAGCTGGGTTAGTATCAATCTTAGCTTTGCCCTTGTCAGTGTTGGGCCTAAGATTGATCTCTTCCTCTTTTACCCCAGAGGCGGAGGGTTGACTTGATGAGTTTTCCTCATCAATTGTTGCTTTGTCTAGATCATCAAAGGCTGATGATAGATTAGCGCTTGTTTCTTGATTTACAACCGGTGGCTGTATTTCTTGCTCTTGTAAAACCAATGGTTTTAACATTTCTTGTTTCTGAGAAACCAATGGTCTCTCTATGGCCCGCATAATTGGCCCTTGAATAGCAGCCCATAGTTGAGTTTGAGCTTGCATACATCCTGTAATTCGATTGGATACTTTGATCCGATCAGCTTGTTGTAACCTGCCCGCCATATCAGCACTTATGACAAGCTGGTTGAACTCGGTTTGAAGCAGCCCAAGGTGTTCCCTAAGATGCCTCTGCATTTTCATGATGGAATCTACGTCACTGCCTTCCATCTCTTGTTAAGAAATCTGCAAGAATATTTTCATGATATTTAATAATAACAATATCAAAAATATAATTTTGACATAAAGCTTGCCATCTTAATAACCTAGCTTTCTCCAGTTTAGATTCAATCTTATTTCTTAAGAAAGCTTTTACCTGAGTGTTATCAACTTTCAAAGTGAATTTTTTAGCAAGTAAAAATAATGGCCATTTTTCGAAAGCCCTTTTGACTTCATAAAATTCCTTCTCGTTGATATGCCATCTGATAGCCTCGGATTCTGAAAAAAGACCGCTACAATATCTGCATGGTATTTCTCCATCTTGAGTGATTTTAGTAAGCACTGCTGCCCACCATTCGTCACTAGCATCTGTAAATAGCACCAGATTATCTTCATCCACGGGTATAGCCATTTTTGGGAGATTCTTACATATCTCCTTTAATTGGTTCACCCCTTTAGTATGGTCATCGGTCCATATAAACCTTGCATCCTTTTTTAACAAAGGACTGAACACCTTTCTGTACATTGCCAGATTGTTTATGAAAATTCCTGCAAAATTAACTACTCCTAGAAAACTTTGGAGTTGTTTTACATCTTTGAGTTTATCTGGAAAATTCTTTACCTTTTCCACAATATGGGGTTGTAGAATTATTCCAGTTTCATCAATCTCAATTCCAAGGAATTCAATTTTCCTTGTTGCTATGACCGCTTTCTTTTCAGATAAAACCAGTCCTTCTTGTTTACAAATTTTAGAGAAAATCTCTAAATGTTTAACATGTTCATCTATATTTTTTGATGCTATAAGAATATCATCAATATAAACAAACATGAAGTTGAAATAATCCTTAAAAAGATTATCCATCTTTCTTTGAAATATTTGGGGTGCATTAGCCAATTCCATAGGCATAACTTCCCAATATAATGTCCTTGTGGTGTAGAGAAGGCTGTAAATTTCTTACTGCCTTCTTCCATTCGAATCTGGTAAAATCCAGACTTACAATCAAATTTTGAGAACACTCTAGCATTTCGTACACAGCTAATTAGATGTTCTCTACTGGGTATGAAGTACCCATCAAACTCCAGGATTTTATTAATACCTTGGTAGTTAATAACTAATCTGGGTTTCCCTCTTTTTATTTCACCATGATTCCTGACCAGAAAACCTGGGCTGCTATATGGTGAAACTCCCTCCTTGATTAGACCAAGGTCCAAATGTTCCTTGATAATCATTCTCATATCCCTTTGATCTGTTATGTTCATTGGGATAGGCTTATATCTGACGAATTCATACTCTTTACCTTCCTTTAAAGTAAGACTGGCTTTGAGTTGATTTCTATCCCACCATGCCAAAGGATGCTCGTTGTAACTTTCTTTGAGCCTCTTTTTGACATCTTCAAGGGATACCTTATCTTCTAACTCTATATCTCTGTGATTAAGAGTTACCTTGAGAAGCTCCATATCCTCTGTTTGGAGTTTTTGCTCTGTTGTTATTTTCAACATGGTTTCTCCAAACCTTCTTGGGTCTTTCATTTTTGGGTGGAAAAGTTGTCCTTTATCACCACGCTGGCTGCGAAATATGATCGGCAATTGTCGATAGAAAGCAACCTTGAGTCGTTGAACGATAATTTTATGATCACAGATTGTAGTGAACATAAGTCTTCTTGACTCATTGTCTTGTGTGTACTTCTTAAACATTTGTAAGAAGTTATTTCCTAACAGGATATCGGCTCCTGTATCATGGAAATAGATTGGAGGTGTCTTTACCTTGTACCAAGGTGTTTGACCTGCTCCTCCCATAAGGATCTCTGCTTGTTTTATTCCTTTGCAAAGAATTAAAATTCTTCGAGAGAAATCTCGTCCAGCAATTTTTGGCAATTCTTCTTCCCATTATTTAGGAAAAACTCCTCTTTTTGCTGTACAAATTTCTGCTCCTGAGTCAATATAAGCTACAAAGTATTCAGCCTTATATTGTTCATACAACATCCCAATCGGAATGTATATGGAGAAAGGACTTGTTGTCATCTTTTAAAGGGATTACTAAATGGCCCTGCCATTTTTAACAGACTGTGTTGTAACTCAGTAATCCGCTTAAGCCTATTCACCTTTAGTTTTCCTAAGGCTTCAGAAGGTAGAGTATGGTTACTCATTTCCACTTCTTCAATGCGTTCCAGTAAATCATGTTCATGACTTACTAATCTCAACAGTTGCTTCTTCCTCTGTTTGTAAACAGAGTTTTCGAATCTGATTAAGGGATTGTCCCTTATCCAATTCTCTTGGTTTTCCATCTCGTACAATTCTTATTGAATCTTCCAATTCTTTTCTTTTGCCATAAACTCTATTCCTTTTTCAAGGCGTTTCCATGGTTTATGGTCCTCCAAAAACTCTAGGCCAAGAATGAGTTGATCCACTTCTTTTCCTGGAATTCCACAGATTTGAACTTCCAATTCTCCAATATTTATTAATCCTTGGTAAGTTCCTGTTACCTGCTGCTCTAAATAGTAAATCGAGTTACAAGGAAATTGGTTCCGATGACTTGTAATTTCGAATACTATCTTGACTTCTTTCCATCCCTCTGGAGATCTAAGTTTTCCTATTATTGAAAACTCCTTTTCTTCTGGTGGAATTTCCTGAATAGGAGATTTTTCCCACCTTCGACTTGTCATTCGGTCACCTTGAAAAGATAACCTTCGGGGTTCTATTTTAAGATCTCAGTATAAAACCGGTTTATCTTGTATTTGAATGTCTGTTTCTTGAATTAAAGGAAACTCGATTCTTTCCGGGTATATTGCTTGAGCAACTTTCCCAAAGATTTCTGGAATTTCAATAAACTCATTTCTAATGAATAATTCAGAATGATGAGTATTAGAAAGAGCATATGAAATTTGATAAGTAATAGAATATGGTCTATTACCTTCCTTCATTAATCTTTTTTTCTTGAAGTTTTGATGCAACGTCAAGGCTCGACTAAAGTCTCTGTCAGCTAAATTGTAGGCTATTCTTGGATAAATAACTCCTACAATTTTCCCTGCACATAGATTTCCTGAGATCGTACCCAGAACAGCATCTTGGATATTCCTCATTCTTTTATCACATACTACAATATCTATGGGTGAATCTATTCCTTGTTTAAAAGTTGCCTTGATCATTATTTGGATTGCTCCAATATGGATCCAAGACATCGTTCTTGCTACCTCACTTTTTAGCTTCTGCAATTCCTCTCTTACTTCTTCAAAAGGAATTAACTGCATCTCTATTTGATTACTTGTTAACTCCATAGGGATTGCCATTTCCCTTCTGGATACTTTGTAAATCAAATGATGTCTTCTTTGTCTAAGCTCGAGGTTGCCTAAGACTCTTTCTACTTGTCCTGCTGAAAATCCTTGGTATTTTTGTAACGTTGGATTTTCTCTCATAATCCTTTGGACCATATTATGAGATATCGTGGTTTGGCTAAAGAATCCAGCCAAACTTTCATGTGTTTCATGCCGAAACACTTCCTCTTTATTCTGATTCTGATTCTGATTCATCCTCGGAATCTTCTTGACTAAACAATATCTCTTCTTCGTATATGCTTTCATCTGAGGGGATATCCTCAAATTGATATACTTGGACTAGATCTTGAAAGAAAACCGCATCATCCATATCTGGTGTTGCTTCAAAGAGTTTAACTCCTTTTTTTTTGTTTTCCGGATAATTCGTAGATATATGTCCTCTTGCTCCACATGTCCAGAAGTTGCAATCCTTGAAACTTTCACTTGCTCTTGTATGAGTTCTTCTGAAAGTTCTTCTTGATGGTGTTCTTCCCCTGCTTTGTGATGAATTTGTTGCTGGGGGTGTTCTTGTAGGTCCACTTCTTCTACCTGATCTATAAGATCTGGCCTTTTGTTTGGACCAAAATGTTCTTGGTTTCCAAGAACTTCTCATTCTTTTATTATAGGGATTGTTTCTGAATTTCTTTCTTTTAAATCCCTGTGATCTGTTTCCAATGATTGTTGGAAGATCATTTTCTCTACAACATAAAGGTGTACGTTTATCTATACCCCTTATTTTCTTGTAGTTCTTCTGTAATGCTGCCATATGGCACCATTCTGCCAATTTTCCTTTTAGAAAAGAGGCGCGTCTTGCCAACGTATCAAGATTTCCTGGAACGTATTCTTTAATCAGCATTTCTCTCCAGGGACTTGGCATTTTTGCGAAAAATAGCTGAATAGCTATATTTTCCTCGACTCCCGAATTTCATCTGTATTTAGTGAATAACATAATGTATTCATCAACTAAACAGATATCATGTAATTCGAGGCTATACAGAGCTTGAATATATCTTCTTTTTTTCTCTGTATCTTGATTATTAAAATAGTCTATCCCTATGAATTGTGCTTTAAATAGGGTGGCCATTCTTCCACCAATCTCGCTGAGTGATTCTCCTGCTAAGATTGATTCCTTAGTTTCTGGCATAGTCATCTCCCATGCGATCTTAACAGATCCCATTAGACTCATTTCTAGAAGTTTAATGAATCCTTCTTTATTGAGATCTAATGTCCCTGCTGCAATTCTCATAGCTGATGTCCAGTCATCTATGAGATCTTCTCTGTTTTTAAAGTCCAGAACATCCAGGTTTAACATAACCCCATAAGGATGTATCGGATCTAAAACAGTTTTTCCATAAGGAGTTTGATGTATTGGTATCCTACTCCTTGATCTGGTTCCTGCTGGATGTGAATTTTCTCCAACCTGAAACTCACTATGTGGTTCTTCTGTTTTAACCACATATCTAGGGGGATTCCCTGTGGGTTGTCCAATGAGTGGTTCACCCTCAGAGGAATTCATTTTTAGATCTACTACTTTGAGATTCGCAAAAGAATCCGCAAGATCTTGTAGATCCTCGAGATTTAATCTTTCTAAAGTAGTCATCAGATAGTGTTTTTCTCTGATACTGCTTTTATAAGATTAATCATCATCTCATCATCAGTTAAAGGTTTTTGAACCATTTTGGTTTTACCTTTCTGATGTAACAGAGGCTCGGTACCAAATGAGATAGGTAACCTTCCTCCTGTATTTCCCTTTCTAGAACTAGAAGTGTGTTCTAGATTTATGATTTTGGTTTGAAGATCCTTTAGAGTTACAAGAATTTCTTCTTGTTTCTTAAGGATTTCTCCAATCTGCTTCTTGTTTCTTAAGGATTTCTCCAATCTGTCGAGGTATTTCATACAACTGATTGCTGTAATATTGTACCGTCTTTTGAATTTCTCTAAGATCTCCGGAGAGTTTAGAGGAATCTGGTGTAATCTCTAAAAATTGAGAATTAGAAATCATATTTCTTAATCTCTTCAGAGAGTATAAAAAACCTAAGTTTCTTTTCTAAAGAATCTATTTTAAATAGATTCACTTGTTTATGAGATTTCATATAAATGAAATCCTCCTGGTTCAAACTCCTGTTTGAAACCATGGTTTGTTGAAAATCTCTTCCTCAACAAAGAAAAGTATGATTTAATGAATAATATAAAGTTTGAATAAAATTACCTAGGCTCTGATACCCATTTTGTGAGCCAAAGGGAAATTTTTATACAAAGTATTAAAATAAGGGTAGTATAGAGAATTTTTTAGTTTGGAGGACATATCAGGGAACCTTTTTAGTCTTGGGGGACATTTCAGGGAACTTTTTTATAAAAAGAGGGACGTAATTGACCTCGAATAATGTGTTAGTATATTTTTGGGAAAGTTAGGAAACTTTAGGGGCATAGTCAATAATTATCCCATAATTTAGTAAATATAGTTGATACAATGTGGTGTAGGTAAAAATGAGGATATCGGGTGAATACACACTTAAAAATTTTTCTTAAAAAATGTTAGACAAGTCAAGTTGGTGTTAACCAACTAGACAAAATTTTGGAGAGTAAGGGTGCAAACAAATCGAGCCGGTTCGTAAGTTTTACAAGCCTGCTCGATAAATATTTGATTCGTATTCGAACTTATCGAACTCGAGCCGAATTCGAACATGTTCGAACTTTTTTTTGAGCCGAGCTAGAGCCAAAATTATTCTATTCGATAGCTCGCGAATAGTTCACGTGTCTTAATATTTAATTAATATAATATAATTATATAATAAATATATATTCATTTCGAACTTTTTCGAACCATAATATCCGAGAAATAGTTCACGAATAGGTTCGAATGTTTCGAGTCGAACTCGAACTTCATTTCGAGCCGGGCTTGAGCCAAAATATTTGAAACGATCGAGCTTCGAATCGAGCTCGAACTCGAATATACTTTTATCGAGCTAAATTCGAGCCTTAAAATTTTACCATTATTCCACTCGATTTGGTTCGTTTGCACTTCTAGCAGTTCAATATCCAAAATTTGTTGCAAAGATCGAGCAAGAGCAAGAAGCGCGGCATAAGCAGCCATAGGATCATTTAAGTTTCTTGAATTTATAAATAAATGATGCAGCTTGTAGGAAGAATCATTTAAGTTTCTTGAATTTATAAATGAAAGAACATGTTGTCCACATGTCTTTTAAATTATTTTCTTATTGCATTCAATTTCTATATTTATAGTTTTGCCTTTCTTAAAACAAGTTTTAAAATTGGTAATATCAGTTATATCTTGATTCGAAATATTTGATTCTGATGATATATTGTTTCCATGCTTTTTAGGTTCTTATTTATGGAAATATATTGAAGATCTATTTATAGGAGTGCTTGGACCGAGAGAGACGACAACAACGAGATAGAGAGATCAAGAGAGTGAAACATAGAGAGCGAAATACATAGAGAAAGTACTGCAGAAATTCTAGAGTATTGAAGTTCGATCATTGAAGAATTTCTGAAGAGATACTACTGCTACGTTGTGTTGTCGAGTAGTGTTGGAAACACTGAAGAACACACGAGTGAAGTGTTGTTCAGAAAGTGTTTCTTTGGTTTTCATTTTTCGGTTTAGAACTTCCTATTAATTTATTATTCTAGTTCTTACTAGTTTTTAGGAAGTCTTTTATTTTCTCAATCTGTTGAGAAAAGTAGATTTTTCGTAAAACAATCACTAGGTGGTTTTTGTAAAATGATTCGATTTTCTAGTGATTATTTCGCCATGAGGCATCGTACAAGTACTTAGTACTTGTGCATAATTATTTTTGTGTTATTTACTTTTACTGTTAGTTAATTATTCTGCTGCATAGTGTTATCGTGAAGTGTTGACAACACTGAAAGATAACACAGACTCGAATATTTATTTCTGGTATTTCTGTGATTTTAGACTGTCCAAACCTTACAATTGGCGTCAGAGACATTCACTTGACGATACTAAGTGTGATTCTGTTTTTGTGTTTGACAGGACATCACAATGGAGATACCTTATTCAGAAACTGCTCAACACCCTCCAATCTTGGATGGATCCAACTATTCTATCTGGAAAGTTAGGATGCGTGTCTACATCAAATCGATTGATGAAAAGGCATGACAGCGTGTGTTACAAGGCTGGAATCCACCAAGGAGAACTGATGGAGAAGGAGATTTTCTCCTCAAACCAGAAACGGAATGGAATGCCGATGAAACTGCTGCTTCGAATATGAACAACAAAGCTCTTAATGCTATATTTACTTCTCTTGATTCTAATATGTTTTCACTTGTAACTAACTGTGTTTGTGCTAAACAGGCTTGGAAAAAACTTCAAATGCACTGTGAAGGATCCGATAGTGTGCGTCGAACCAAAAGAAGGATTCTCACTACTCAGTTTGAAAATCTGAGAATGGAAGAAAGTGAGACAATTGATGATTATGAACGACGTTTGAGGAAGATAGAGAATGAGGCAATTGATCTTGGTGATGCTATTTCTAACGAATGTTTAGTGAGCAAAGTGTTGAGATCACTGCCGGAAAGATTTCAAATGAAGATTTGTGTCATTGATGAATCAAAAGACACATCAATTTTGGGATTGGATGAATTGATGAGTTCACTTTGAACATATGAGTTAGAGATGAATTTTTTAAAAAAGGACAAAGGTAAGTCTATTGCACTTCAAGTTTCTAATGACTCATACAATGATTTTGTTGATCTGACACAGGGAGTCAACGAGTCTGACTTAGGAGATGATTCAATCGCCTTTCTTACCAAACAATTTGGTAACTACTTGAAGAGAATGAGAGATTTTAAGAAACCTGGTCAGAAACCTAAAGTTTTGAATGCTCCTACTGTTGGAAAACCATTGAGGATATGCGGACCAGAACAGAATACCATCCCTTCAAAGAGTCAAAATCACTTTCAGAAAGAAGGAAAAACACTGAATATCTCAAAGAAGTTTGAATCTATGAAATGTCATGAGTGCACAGGCTTTGGTCACTATGCTAATGAGTGCCCAACCAGACTTCGCAAAGGAATGTGTGCTTCCCTAAGTGATGATGAAGATGAGGAAGGAACAGAACAAGGAGAAGAAGAGACTCATAATGCTCTTTCAGTTTTGGTGATGCAGAAGAAACACAGTGCTGTCACAGGTGTCACAGCACTTGGTCACAACACTGACCAAAAAGTACTTTGTCTGAATGCATCTGTTTCTGGAGACTCAAATCAGGAAGCTGGTGAAGTATAACTGTCTTGGGATAATTCTTAGAAGATGTATGAAGAATTGTATAATGACTGGATATTAAGGAACAAGACAAAATCTGCTTTAACAAAGGAGAACAGTGAACTGAAAGCTTCAGTGGCTAGACTTGAAGTTGTTCTGAGCAAGAAGGATTTAGAACTAGGCAAGGTCAAAGAAGAGCTTGGAAGAGCCAATGCAACTCTCGCAAAGTATAATTCAAGCAAGACCAAGTTGGATTCAATTCTGATGATGGGAAAAGATGATAGAGCTAGTCTAGGATTTCATAATAGCAAGTTTGAAGTTGGGGAGTCATCAAAAACTGTTTTTGTCAAAGAGAACAGTAAATCTGCTAGCGTTCCTATTGCAATTCCAAAGGAAAAACCAATTCCATTGATGGCAAAAGCTCCTGTTCAGAAGAAAAAGCAAAGGAAGCGTAGGTTTGTTTGTCATTACTGTCACAAGCAAGGTCACATCAAACCTTACTGTTTCAAACTCAGGTATGAATATATGTACTGGAATTCCAGGAAAGAACTGTCATCAGTGTTGCCAACACTGAACCAGAACACTGCCAGGAGGAAAAATACTGAGAAAAAGGTTTGGGTACCAAAAGCTAAATCCAGTTGTAATGTTGTTTATACTTCCTTAAAAAACTAATGTTGCAGGTCATTGGTACTTCGACAGTGGCAGTTCACGCCACATGACAGGATTGAAGAAGTATCTTTCTGACTATGTTGAACAGGATAAAGGAAAAGTGACTTATGGATGAGGAGCCAATGGAAAGATTGTTGGAAAAGACACTTTGAATGTAGAAGGACTGCCTAAGCTTCACAATGTTCTACATGTTGAAGGATTAAATGCTAATCTTATTAGCATTAGCCAACTCTGTGATGATGATCTTTATGTTAAATTTGATAAGAATTTATGTCAAGTTTTTGATAAAAGTAATTCGTGTGTTTTCACAGGGTCTAGATCATCGGACAACTGTTATCAACTTGGAGAGGAACTTGCTTGCAAATTCACCAAAGTTGATGATTTGAATTTATGGCATCAAAAGTTGGGACATGCCAACTTCAAAGCATTGAAGAAACTGAGCCAGTATGATGTTGTACGTGGGATGCCAAATTTAACTTCTGGAGTTCCATATGTGTGTGGAGACTGTCAAAAAGGTAAGCAAACTCGTGTGTCACATCCAGTGTTACAACACTGTGGGACAACACGATGTCTTGAACTCCTACACATGGACTTAATGGGACCTATGGAGGTTGAAAGCTTTGGAGGTAAGAGGTATTCATTTGTGTGTGTTGATGACTTTTCAAGGTACTCATGGGTAAGTTTTTTAAGAGAAAAGTCTGAAAATTTCAATGCTTTCAAAAAATTGATAAAGAAGATCACTAATTTGTTTGCTTTGAAGGTTATCAGGATTCGATCTGACCATGGTAAGGAATTTAAAAACTCATTGTTTGATCAATTCTGTGAAAAGGAAGGTATATCACATGAATATTCAGCACCTAAGACACCTCAGCAGAATGGCATTGCCAAAAGGAAAAACAAAACCCTCCAAGAGATGGCAAGGGTTATGTTAAGCTCCAAAAATATTGCAAAAAGATTTTGGGCTGAGGCTTTAAATACTGCATGTCACATATCCAATAGGGTATATTTAAGGAAAGGTTCTACTATGACATCCTATGAAATTCTCATGGGAAAGAGGCCTAACCTTAAATATTTTCATATTTTTTGATGCATATGTTATGTTTTGAATGACAGGATGCAGTTGGCTAAGTTTGATTCAAAAAGCGATAAATGTTTATTTCTTGGATATGATTTGAATAGTCGAGCTTATCGTGTGTTTAACTTGAGAATTAGAACTATCATTGAATCTATTAATGTGGTATTTGATGATTATGCTGATCTGAAGGGGAAAACAATTGAAGATAATATTGATGATCTGCTAGATACTGTCTCTTCACAGACTGATTCCAGTGTTGTCAATAGTGTTGTCCCTCCTGAAAAATCACACAGCACCACACTGAGTCCAACACTAAATATGAATGAACAGAGTACAGAAGAACATGATGATTTTGAAGATGAAATACGAGATGCTGGACATGATGTACCTAGCAAGGTTCAGAAAAACCATCCTACTTCACAAATCATAGGAGATGCACAAGGAATGATGCAGACCCGAAGAAAGGAAAAAGTTGATTATCGAAAGATGAGTGGGTTAGTGTGCATGACTTCCGCATACTCTCAGGTAAGACATTCTTGCTTTGTGTCTAGTATTGAACCAAAAAATGTTGGTGAGGCTTTAAAAGACGAGTTTTGGGTCAATGCTATGCATGATGAACTTGAACAATTTGTTAGGAATGATGTGTGGATCTTAGTTCCTCCACCTGATCATAGTAATATCATTGGAACAAAGTGGATTTTTAAGAACAAAACTGATGAATCAGGAAATATTGTGAGGAATAAGGCGAGGTTGGTAGCTCAAGGGTATACACAAGTTGAGGGGGTGGACATTGATGAAACCTTTGCTCCTGTAGCCCGAATAGAATCCGTTAGATTATTGTTGGCTATTGCATGTCACATGAAAATGAAAATTTTTTAAATGGATGTAAAAAGCGCATTTTTGAATGGAATTTTGAGTGAAGAAGTTTATGTAAGACAACCTAAGGGATTCGAAGATCCACATCATCTTGATCATGTTTATAAATTGAAGAAGGCCTTATATGGATTGAAACAAGCACCTCGTGCTTGGTATGGAAGGCTCACAGAGTATTTGCTTGATATTGGATTCAAAAGAGGTGAGGTAGATAAAACACTTTTTGTTCAAAAAGTACAAGGTAACATTCTTATCTGTCAAATCTATGTTGATGACATAATTTTCTGTGCTTCATCTCAAAAACTTGTAAATGATTTTGTTGAAAGCATGACTGCTACCTTTGAAATGAGCATGGTAGGTGAGTTGAATTACTTTCTAGGATTACAAGTGAAACAAATGAGTGATGGAATCTTTTTGTGTCAAAGCAAATATTCTAAGAATTTGATAAAGATGTTTTGTACTGATCATGTTCGACATATGAAAACACCAATGGGAACTAATGAAAAACTGTGCAAAGACAGTGTTGCTGACAGTGTTGACAACACTTTGTATAGAAGCATAATTAGAAGTCTGCTGTATCTAAGTGCAAGTCGACCTGATATTATGTTCAGTGTGTGTTTGTGTGCCCGATATCAATCTGATCCTAAAGTCACACATATGAAAGCTGTAAAATGAATTTTGAAGTATGTTGCAGGCACTTTAGACTTTGGGTTATAGTACACTAAAGAAACCAATACTAATTTGATAGGCTATAGTGATGTTGATTGGGCAAGGGATGTTGATGAGAGAAAGAGCACCACGGGTGGTTGTTTTTATTTGGGTAACAACTTGGTTTCATGGTACAGTAGGAAGCAGAACTGTGTGTCATTTTCCACTGCTGAATCCAAATATGTGGCAGTGGGAAGTTGTTGTTCTCAATTAATTTGGATGAAACAAATGCTACAAGACTATGGTCTTAAAAGTGAAACACCAATTGTGTACTGTGACAACTCAAGTGCTATAGATATATCAAAAAACCCAGTACAACACTCTCGAACTAAACACATTGACATAAGACATCACTTCATTCGAGATTTAGTTGAGAAGGACATGATCCATATGGAGTTTGTCGGGACCAATAACCAACTGACCGATATTTTTACAAAAGCATTAAACTTCGAGAGATTCTCCAGTCTTAGAAAATCTCTCAACATGTGTTCTTTATAAGCACTCACGATTGCTGTCCTTAAGTATTGCCAACACTGACGGGCAACACCAAATATGTATGAGCATTTTTAGGACTTTAGGCATACTGCATATTCATATTGTTCTATGTTTTGCACTGTTTGTTAATACTGACTGACACTTTGTAGTTCTTCTGTCAAAGTTATTTTCAGAACACACTTACCATGAAAATATGCTTTAAACCACGAAGTAGTTGAGGGATGTTCATGTATTCCATGATCTTGTCCCATGTGAAAAGTGGTTTTAAAAATTAAAAAGCATGGTTTGATAAAATTTCAGTGACCAATGTCTTGAAAATCAAACTAAAATCGGAAGAAAATTGGAAAAAACTACCTAAGAGAGTCCAATGAAGACCGTTCTTTTAGTGTGCAGGCTACCACTTCTGAATCAATATAAAAAGAAGAAAAACATGCTCTGAAAGTGTGACAAATTCAAAAGTATTTTGAAGACTACAGTGTTGTTGGGAAGTGTTGCCAATACTGGTGCTTAACACGTGCTGCACACACTTTGCATGCATCATTTTTTATCTAATCTCATTACATTATGTTTTAGACATAAATTAGGTAATGCATTTTTCATTTATTTTGATCATATCATGCTCAGGGTTAACAGTTCAAAGACGAACAAAAATTGGAAAAATTGCCCAACTTGCTGAAAATTGAATTGATTAAGATTGAATATGTTTCAGTGGAGTTAAAACTCGATGTAGAGTTATTTATTTTTGGGGAATATTGATATATTCTTAAGTAAGAGTTTCAGGGTATCCTTAATTAATCAAATTTAATTTCCTTAATTAGAGAGATTTTTTTTACCCGTTGAAGAATTGTTACCGTTAGGGGGAGATTCTTAGTCTGATATGAGAGATAGGGGCTTTTGATTTTTTTTTACCGTTTGAACCCCATATTCCTAAATATTTCTAAGCACTGTAGAAATTGATCTTATCGTCTTCAATCTTTTCTAACTCTCTCTGCAAAAATTCTCTGAAAACCTTAATTTCTATATTGTTTATAATGGCAGGCAAAGCTTTTGATTCGCATGATATACGATCGGAGATGAGTTATCAAGAGGAAGACAAGCCTTCGGAGCTATCTTCTGATCCTATTCTCTCGATTGTACCTATTGCCATTCAACCTACACCGTTGGCAGAAATTGCTCCAGGAGAACCCGGGAACGAAATCAACCTTGAGAATCTTCCTGATTTCTCAGTGTTGAATCGTGTGTTCCCAACACAGCCAATAGCGAGAAGGTCAAAGCGCCAAGCGGGCTTCAACCCCGATTTCACTACCAATAAGAGATTTCGTGGTAAGGGGGAGACTTCACGTCCTATTTTGGATGATCCAGATTTCTCATCTGGAGATGATTCTGCGGATCAGAATTTTGAGGTGGTTGCTAGGACAAAAACCGTTGTTGCTGAAAATGCCAAATCAAAGAAAGGAGTTTCGTCTAGTGGTGATGATTCTTCTGATGAAATTTCTACTGATGTGGCTTCTACTGAGAAAGAGTCATCTAGTGCTGCTGTTGCTTATGATACCACAAAGCCAACCATAGAGGCTCCAGTGTCTACTGATGAGGAAATTTCACTGGCCACTTTCATGGCGAATATTCGGAAAAACAAGGCTAAACCAGTTGCACCTTCACAAGTTCCATCTGATGGTGATGAACCAGATGCTGAAATGTTGCAAGAGTTTGAGAATAACCGGCCTCAGGAGCCTGATAGTTCATCTTCTTCGAGTTCTGAGGAAGAAGACTATGAGGATGCTGCTTCTGATGGTTCTGGAAGTTCTGAGAAACAAGCTGCTGATGACAGTGTTGCCAACACTGATAACAACACTGCTGCTGAATCTGACTCTGATATTGATCCTGCTAAGGCATACAATATTCAGTTTTATTCAAAGGAATCTGCTGATGAATGGGAAGCTCTGTCTGGAAAAGACTATTGGGAAGAAAGAAATATTGATGAAGTGTCCTTCGAAAAGCAGAACTTGGTGACTTTCTTGAAACAACAGAATTTATTTTCTACTGTCACCACTGCCGAACCATTTTCAAGAAGAGCTGTGTTAGAATTTTACTGCAATCTGAACATGAAGACTGGAGATGAAGAATCATTTAAGTTTGGAAGAGTGTACATCCGAGGAAAGGTGTATGATTTTACTCCTGTTTTGATCAATGAGCACTACAATACTCCTGACATCGATGATGATGCAGTTACTGAGGATATTGATCAAGTCACTAAGGTGATCACTGGAGGGATGGTTCAAAAATTTCCACTGCACCCAGACAGGTTGTCAGCTGCAAAGCTTACTTCTTTCTTTTCTGTGCTTCACAAAATTGCGATCAGGAATTGGATGCCATCTACCAATACAACAGTGGTAACTAAGCCACAAGCCCTTGCGCTGTTTTCCATTGGTACTCAAGCTCCTTTGGACTTTGGTAATTTGGTGTTTGAAAATATTATGACCTTTCAAGAAGGTGGTTGGAAAGCAACTAAGTTTCCGTTTCCTTCATTGATCTATGGTATGCTGGAATCTCAAGGCTTCATGAAAGAGGATGATGAAGAATTGATTGGAGGAGATGAGCTTATCAAGATCGCACCTAGTTTGCTGAAAGGAAATAGGATGATTGATCTACCATGGACTGGTGCTGTACCCAGTGTCGCCAACACTGGGTCTGTTCCACCTATGACTATTCACAACACTGCTGTAATTATGTTGAATTCTATTGCAATTCGTGCTCAAATGACTCATGCTGAACTGAAAATTGCACAAGCCAAAGCTGATCTGGAGTACTATGAAGCCTTAATGGCTGAGTACAGGACTAAACTTGGACTACCAGGGCCCTCTGGACAAAAAGGGGGGAGTAGAATCAAGTGCTGAACAAGCTGAAGAGGCAGATGATTAGATGTGGTTGATCATAATTGGTTTTAGGTTTTTTTTTTATCTTATTTTGCTCTGAGTTAGTAATATATCTCTGATATGATATTAAACTATTTGCTACTCTGATCTAGTAAGTGTTGAGAGTTGGTGTGGCCAACACGACCATACAACACTATGTTCTGAGATGATTAAATTCAGGGGGAGCTTTAGTTGCATAAGATAGAGGGAGTTATTTGCACTTATGTGTGTTTTGTCCAGAAAGGCAAAAAAAGGGGAGTTTGAAAGAACATGTTGTGCACATGTCTTTTAAATTATTTCCTTATTTCATTCAATTTCTATATTTATAGTTTTGTCTTTCTTAGAACAAGTTTTAAAATTGGTAATATCAGTTATATCTTGATTCAAAATATTTGATTCTGATGATATATTGTTTCCATGCTTTGTAGGTTCTTATTTATGGAAATATATTGAAGATCTATTTATAGGAGTGCTTGGACCGAGAGAGACGACAACAACGAGATAGAGAGATCAAGAGAGTGAAACATAGAGAGCAAAATACATAGAGAAAGTACTGCAGAAATTCTAGAGTATTGAAGTTCGATCATTGAAGAATTTCTGAAGAGATACTACTGCTACGTTGTGTTGCCGAGTAATGTTGGAAACACTAAAGAACACACGAGTGAAGTGTTGTTCAGAAAGTGTTTCTTTGGTTTTCGTTTTTCGGTTTAGAACTTCCTATTGATTTATTATTCTAGTTCTTACTAGTTTTTAGGAAGTCTTTTATTTTCTCAATCTGTTGAGAAAAGTAGATTTTTCGTAAAACAATCACTAGTTGGTTTTTGTAAACTGATTCGATTTTCTAGTGATTATTTCGCCATGAGGCATCGTACAAGTACTTAGTACTTGTGCATAATTATTTTTGTGTTATTTACTTTTATTGTTAGTTAATTATTCTGCTGCATAGTGTTATCGTGAAGTGTTGACAACACTGAAAGATAACACAAACTCGAATATTTATTTCTGGTATTTCTGTGATTTCAGACTATCCAAACCTTACAATAAATAAATGATGCAGCTTGTGGGAAGATTCATTTAAGTTTCTTAATTAATTAGCATGTGGGAAACAGCTGGAAGCAAATATTATATTATTAATTAATCATTGTTTCTAAATAAAATATCATTCTAGTTAGCGCATAGATGTAAAATTTATTATAAAATAAAAAATTTTCTCCTACGAATTATTGTAAAATCTAGCTATTTTAAACTTTTAAATAAGAATTGCTTTCATAGGATTTATTAAATAATTTTTTACAAAGGGTAGAGCTTGGTTAATGTCCTCGACACTAATTTTATTTTATTTGTTAATTGATAATTTTTTCCTACCTAATTTTTTTAAAATTGAAACCAGTCTCGCTGTCAAATCAATCCACCCTCACTTATTAAATAGGTCTACTTTTGTTTTTCAAAAAAAAATTAAAAAAAAAATCCGTTGTGAAAACAAATTATTTACAAATTTCTTATTTTATTCTATTGAAAGCATTCAAAAAATTGTTGTATAATTTTCAAAACAAAATTAATAGGGATATATTAGTAAAGTAAATGAATGTAAAAAAATATTACTAAATATATATGATATCTTCCATTTCTATATATTTGAGACAAACAAAATAGAAAACATGACATATATAATCGTGACGTAAGAGATAATAAACATGAGAGCCAACCATTTCACGTACAGTTAAGGGTTCAAACGAACTGAATCGGGCCGCGAATAACTATAAAAATTTAAGGCTTGAATTCGGCTCGAATTAAGTATATTCGAGTTCGAGCTCGATTCGAAGTATATTAAAAAAAAATGGCGATAAAATCAACTTTTTCATGGAGAGAAAAGATTTTTTCTTTGTGAAGTGGATCTACGTACTGTTCAGTATCCAAAATTTATTGCAAATATCGAGCAAGAGCAAGAAGCGCAGCATAAGCAGCCATGTTGCAAAAAATGACGCAGCATGTAATTGTGGGAATATTCATTTAAGTTTCTTGAATGTATAATAAATAAATAAATAAATAAGTAGTTGACTAAATTTTTTTAAACCACTTTCGCTTTCAAATCAACACACCATCCATTCCCATTAAATAGTCCTACTTTTGTTTTACAAAAAAATTAAGAAAAATCTTGAAAAAACAAAAATATGTACAAACTTTTTATTAATATATGAGAAACAAAATATAAAGCATGATATATATATATATATATAATCGAGACGTATCAAGTAATAAAACCATTTCAGAGCGGTCAACTATGTATTTTTTAATCCCCATGGCCGATTTTTTAATCGTTCCGGTCAACTATGTATTTTTTGAATTTTATATTTATTTCTTTGCGCGGTTTCTTCTTTTATTTTTGTTCTTCTTTTCAATTTCAATAAGATCTCCAACGTGAAGCTGGCCTGGTTAAGAATGGAGCTAGGATTTTTTTATGTTGGGATGAATTTAGTATTATGAAATTATTAATTATTAAAAATTTAAAAAATATATAATTCTTAACAACATAAATAAATAATTTTTGACTCATATATATCATAGAAGTTGATTATAAATTTCTTTTAATGAATTTTTTTTAAAAATTTAAACTTCTTGTTTCTTATTAAAGTAAGTAGGATTTTGTTTTTTGTTTTTAACTATTTAAAGTACGTCAGAGTTCGAAGCAACTATTTCAAGGTCTTTTAATATTTAATCATTGCAAAAAAATATTAACATATATATTTAAAATTAAAAAAGATATATAAAAATATTTTAATCTATATATTTATTATAGAGAGAATTCATATGAGTCAATACTCAGTGCAAATTTCATTGAACTCAATTACCCTTATTTATAGAGAAAAATTACAAGATACAAATCTGTACAAATATTATCTTTACATATTTATCTTGATCACATATCTTTAATAAGATAATCATCTATAATAATAATATATTTATAACACTCCCCCTTAGATGATTATTTGCACAAGCAATCGATTCTTCAAAATCTCCATTTGGCAAGATGTATGTCTGGAAACTTCATCGGGACTCATGTGTTGCCTCGTTAAAACCTTGACAATAAAACCCCGTGGGAAAAATCTGAACGAAGGAAAAAGAGTACAACAACATATATTTTCTTTGGATATCTTCCCGACGATGGATGCGCCTCGTTAAAACCTTATCAGGAAAAACCCAGTGGGACAAAATCCTAATGAAGGAAAAAGAGTACGACATATCTTGATACTTGTTAATTTCCTCATTAAAAACCTTGTTATGAAAAACCACGTGGGAAAAATCATAGACAAGGGAAAAAGAGTACAACTTTAATTGCTCCCCCTCTTGCAAGCATCACTTTCAATTATTAACTCTTAATATTTCAATCTTATGCACTACTTTGCCAAAAATTGATTTAGATGCTGATTTTGCCATATATATGATATTTCAAGACCAAATATATTTCCTTCTTCTTCAAGTTGACAAAAAACAATATTTTGAGCATCGAATCCTTTGAGGATGTTTCTATATGTATCACCATCAAATCAGTGCATCCACGATAAGTGCAAATATTTTCTCATAATTCGCTTGAAATACTTTGAGAAACTTTGCTAAAATTTGCTCATATTGCCACATATCATTGTTATTGAAAGTTCAACAAATTGTAGTTCAAAATAATCATCATTTTGCATAATAGCAAAACACACGAATGATTATATCATTTCGATCCCAAATAATTTGTGAAATCTCATATTTTGATATACTTGTTATTCTTCATGAATAACATAATTCAAATTGAAATAATTGGTCGTTCACGCTTCTAGCGTCCTTTTTCATTTACTTGCAAGTAATATAAAATATGGTCCTGCAAAACGTCGATTTATTTCATAACGACCAGCCTCCATTTCTCTTTTCACATTAGATGTTCACTCATTTTCATTAAAGGGGTTCTTCGTCACTAAAGACGATTTAAATTATTCAACTTGAACCTAAATGAAGCTAAACGATCTTATACACAAGATCAAATAATGTATTTGAGATTTAAACTTTGAACATCATGTTCTCTTTATATTTCATTGGGATCGATCTCAAATATTCTTGTAGCTTCTATTTCCGCCCCCTCAATGTTGGAAACATTGTTTTACAAGAATAATAAATGAGAATTTCGCGTCATAAAATCTCATTTCTCAAGATAATTGATCATAAGATTCAATTTATTTTCAACATATTTACAATCCCTTCAAGAGATTTATTGCAGTGCATTTCTCGCACAAACATTAACTTTCAATACATAATCATTTGACATAATATATATTTCAGATATCCCCAACTATGACGCATTTATTCTCATGTTGTTTAGTAGTTGATTGGAGGCAAAATAAATCAACTAAACAAACATATTTATAATCATAAAATTGGTATGCATATCCTCTTTTGATCAAGATTGTCTTGATTATATATTCTGAAAATTTTTTTCAATACGCATTTTCGCAAACATCATGTTGCATTTTGTGGGCCCACGTTATTTATTCATTCCAGATAATATAGGGATTCTCTATCAATTTGAGCTTTTATGATAGTGATATCAAATTTGATAAGCCAATAAGAATTCATAAAATCTTATGGATCTTTGATTAAAAAACATCCATGTTTATCGATCCAGGAACTTTTGGCTTATTCATTAACATCTTTAAGCACTATCAATAATTTTTCAACTATTTACATAATTTGAATGCTCAATTCAATCTATTATGCCAAACTCTGAAAGTATTTGTATCAATGATACTTTGGGAGATATTTAGCTTTTCTATAAATATTGATTTGTAATATACTATTTAAACCAAATCAATATCTACTAGATTCAAAAATACATATACGTCATTATTGTGTATCACTATTTTATAATATCAAGCACATCATCTTTTTTCATCGTCAATCAAACGATCTTCAAGATCTTTCATAAATTTATATCATCATACGATGAATAATTTTGGATAGACATCAACGGTCTCCAAAAACTTTTATATCTTGCTTGATAGATATCAATAAATGTCTTTTACGTACTTCAAGTACGACATCATTTAAATAATGATATGAGATAACAATGTACATTTAGTACAATACTTGATTATGACGTATATCTCAATATTTTGTGCCGAATTTATAATTCATATCTCGCTTTATACGAGATGACATATTCTTCCTTGAAGAATTAAACTACAGTGTATCAACTGTGTTTATTGGCACTGTCACATTCACTTAAAAAATGGACCACATTAATCAGACAACTTTCATAATTGTCTTTCCTTGAACAAAATATTATAAATAAGATATTATAATAAAATAATTGAAATTGAAAAATCGAACGTACCTTTTCAAATTCTTGTATGCACCAAGTAGATCTTTTTACCTTTTCAAATTTTTGTATGCACCAAGTAGATCTTTTACCTTCAACAATGACATTCGATCTATCACAAATGTCATCTCACATTGAATTTATGTTCCTACTTGTAAGATAATAACATGTGATAAAAATATTTTATCATTCATTTAAAAAGTGATATCTTAATCAAATGATTTTGAAAAAATTTAAAATTTATATACTCAATCAAAATTGAAAAAATATCAAAATCAATAGTCAAAATTAATGAAATATAAATCAAGCAACTCAACATGTTTTTTATACACACGCATGCATACACACCACCCATAATCATAGATATATATACACACACACCATCAGCGACACAAATTCTTAAGTATGCAGCCATACATTTATCCAATTCAATATGTAAATATCATATATTTGTAACCACACACACATTTGAATTGGAAAAGGTAAGAGCATAATTCGGTCCTTGCATATGACTGAATTTTTTTTTTTCATAAAACACTTGAAGTTTTCATTGAATTCATAATTTGCACCAAGCATTAAAAATAAATGTATACAAGCCGAAGATAAAATATGAATAACGACAAATAATAGATGGTGTTATAACATTAACAACAATTATATATCATGTTAATATATTTTTTGATATATATCTCACATATATCATTAATAATCTTCTCTATATATTATATTATAACTAGGAATCTCTTTAGATTCTCAATATATTTGATCTTATATAAGATCTTAATCCTGAATATCTCAATATTCAATATATTATATCATGAATTCATGAATATCTTTCGATATATCAAAATTGTAATCATGAATCTATCAAAATTCTCAATATATTATACCATGATCATGAATTTCTTCAAATTCTCAATATAAAATCATGTTGTGCTACTTTATAGTCATCAACATATTCATGATATTTCATGGGCACCAATATCAATTATTTTCATTGTGCTACTTCTAGAGCACCAATGAATATCTCTTTGTGTTACTTCTAGAGCACCAATGAATATCTCTCATAAATTTGAGTATTAACAACACGTTGTGCTATTGCATCAATAAAACGAGAATTATTTTCATTCTCAGTTGGTTTCAGTTGGTTACAGCATCGTGCTGATAGCGTGTTATAAATCATAATAGAAATAGAGAGATGAGTAGAGAGAATTCATGGGAGAAGAGAGAATTCATATGAGTCAATACTCAGTGCAAATTTTATTGAACTCAATTACCCCTATTTATAGGAAAAAATTACAAGATACAAATTTGTACAAATATTATTTTTACATATTTATCTTGATCACATATATTTAATAAGATAATCATCTATAATAATAATATACTTATAACAAAAATAGGTATATAACCATTACTTAAAAACATGTAGTGATGGAGAAAGTGAGTCTACATGTAATTGTCGAGAAAGTGTGTCTAATTTTTATTATTATAAGATAGAAAGATAGAAAGATTAAAGCATCAATCTCCTATTTTATTTCGTAAATAATATTTAATTATAATTATAATTCCTAAAAATAAACACTTTATATTTATAATGAAAATCGAAATAGATAAATAATCTAATTAATATATCCATCATATACTAATTTATTTATTTGCTTGTGGGAAGTACAGATGGAAGCAATATTTTTACCATTAATTAATATTTTTAATCAAATTAATTAATTATTATTTCATATAAAAGATCATTCCAATTAAATTTATGAAAATTATATTTTCTCCTACGAGTTATTGTAGATTATATTTTAAATTTTTAATAACTTAAAAATATTCATTTATGAAAATTATATTTTCTCCTACAAATTAATGTGAATACTATTTTAAATTTTTATAACTTAACTAGGAGTTATGCATATATGTGTATATTTGTGAGTATATATACTAGAAAAATGCGTGTAAACTGTTGAAAAATATATTATTATTATTATTATTATTATTATTATTATGTTGAATATTAAATATTGAATGTTGAATGTTGAATATTGAGTTGTAAAATGTGAAAAATTAGTGTGTGATGATGTAGATGATGATGTATTTATTTTTGGACTAATCTCAAATGTGGATCTATAAATAGGTCTTCATTTGTGATGAAAAATACAATTGAGTTGAGAGAAAAATATTATAAAGTGTAGAGTTTGATATATTTTGAGTTTTGGAGTATTTACTTTTTACCGTAAATTTTTACTTTTTCACAACATGTTATCAGCACGATCGCTCGAAGGTTCTCTATAATTTCCGACGCTCCAAAATACAAGAAGAAGTCAAAAATATTCAACAAGTAAGAATTTTTATTTTACTGTTTATATATTTTATTGTGTATATATTAATATATAATATCATGTTATTATCAGAAATGAAAAAAATTAGTTTTTTAAAAACTTGTTATAAATCCTGGGAGGATGTTAAGACGACATCTCACACTTCCAGTAAGGGATACGACAAGTATAAAAGCCTCTAAGGTTTTTAATAACGTGATATGATATATATTTATTATGTATATATACTAACTATATTGGTATAATTTCACAATATTATAAAAAGGCTGTCTACGACACTAATCTTATAATAATGTGATATGATATACTATACCTGACTTTATACTAACTATATTGGTATAGTTTCACAATATTATATAAAAGGTTGTCTACGACACTGACCTTATAATAATGTGATATGATATACATAATTATTTAATTTATCATTATATGCATTGCATCATTATCACGAATTTTTATTCAACATATACTCGATTTTTTCTTTACCCCCAACGGTCACAAACGACTAGTTTTTGGCCTATAAATATGTTCACTCAAACTCATTTTTAATCACACCAAAATTCACTCCTTCTCTCAAAATATTTTCTCCTCGGTTTTTTTCGAAGATGATGATGATGACATTTCTAAGGCTATTTTTCATAACGATTATGATCATCATGCTCACGAGTCTTGTACTCACCAGCGATTTTCCACCACATACTTTTTCTCTATTTGTATACGCACTTGTAATATCCGTTCTTCCATTATTTTGTATTGTCATATTAATGGAAATTAACTAATAAAATGCATTGTTATTTTTCTAGTACCACCATGTCAAATTTGGAAAAGATTGAATTCGTTGCGCTCGATATCACCTGAAAGAATTACATGTCATGGACTCTCGATGTAGAAATGCATCTTGAGTCATTGGGTCTAAGTGATACCATCAAAGAAAATAATATATCATCCTCACAAGAAAAGGCAAAGTCTATGATTTTCTTACGTAGACATCTTGATGAAGGATTGAAATGTGAGTATCTCACAGAAAAAGACCCAATGATTTTATGAAAAGAGCTGAAAGAAAGATTTGAGCATATAAGGAAAGTTATACTCCCGACCGCCCGTGATGAATGGAATACGTTAAGATTCCAAGACTTTAAAAAAGTCAGTGATTATAATTCTGCGATGTATCGAATAGTCTCTCAATTGAAATTCTGTGGACTTGAAGTCACAGAGATGGAAATGCTTGAGAAAACATTTTCAACTTTTCACGCATCAAATATAACTCTACAACAACAGTATAGAGTGCGTGGATTTTTGAGATATTCCGAACTAATCGCATGTCTTCTTGTGGCGGAAAAGAACAACGAATTGTTAGTGAGAAATCATCAATCCCGACCCACTGGATCAACGACATTTCCAGAAGAAAATGTTGTAATTAAAAATGAAAACCAAAATCAAAGGCATAGACCAGATTTTGGTCGTGGACGAGGTCAAGGACGTGGGCGTGGACGTGGACGTGGAAGTAAAAATGATCGCGGTCGTGGTCGCGGCCGTGGATATGAAAATAATCGAGATAGTTACTTTAATAACTCATCTCAAAAGAAGGCCACGAACCACCCACCAAAAAGGCAGCATGAAAACACGAGTGAAAATGAAAATCACTCAAAAAGATCTGAGAGTGTTTGTTATAGATGTGGCACTCCAGGACATTGGTCACATATTTGTCGAACCCCTGAGCATCTTTGTAAGCTCTATAAAGAATCGATAAAGGAAAAAGGAAAAGAGACCAATTTTGTTGAAAATAGTGACCATTTAATTATTTCAACTAGTTTCAATGCTGCAGATTTCATGAATGATTTCGAAGACATTGATTAAAAGATTGGTGGGACTAGATTGTAACAAATTTGTATTTTTCATGCATTCTTGTATTATAAAGCATGTTACATTTTGCATTTGTATTGTACTTATATTTTTTTTATTGTATTTTTGTGAAGTTTGATATGGAAAATGCTATGAGCAAACATGGAAATAATATCATGGAAATTTGCATACCGGATAGTGGTACCACGCACACTATTCTGCGAGATGAAAGATATTTCTTGGAAATAAAACCAACAAAAACAATGGTGAATACAATATCAGGTCCTGTAGACTTGATTGAGGGTTGTGGAAAAGCACATTTTTTGTTACCTATGGTACAAAATTTTTGATAAATGATGCTTTGTATTCACCAGAATCGAAAAGAAATTTGTTGAGTTTTAATGACATATATTCTCATGAATATGATACTGAGACGATAACTGATGGAAATCAGAAATATATGTGTCTTACCACATATAAATCAGGAAAAAAATATGTGGTTGAAAAATTATCAATGCTCCCTACTGGATTGCATTATACACATATAAGGCCAATCGAATCAAATATGGTGGTTAATAGTTCTTCAATATTAATCAATTGGCATGATCGATTGGGACATCCTGGTTTAATAATGATGCGAAGAATTATTGAAAATACGCATGGTCATCCATTGAAAGACCAGAAGATCTTTCAGAATAATAATTTTCAATGTAAATCATGTTCTCTTGGAAAACTTATTATAAGACCATCGCCAGCTAAAATCCAAACAGAATCACCCATATTTCTTGAACGTATTCAGGATGATATTTGTGGGCCAATTCATCCACCATGTGGACCATTTCGATATTTTATGGTATTGATCGATGCCTCCAGCAGATGATCACATGTATGCTTATTGTCAACCCGGAATGTGGCATTTGCAAAACTAATGGCTCAAATAATAAAATTGCGGAATCAATTTCCCGATTATACAATCAAAAAAATAAGACTTGATAATGCTGGAGAATTTACTTCCCAAACTTTCAATGACTATTGTATGTCAATGGGAATTACTGTTGAACATCCTGTTGCTCATGTTCATACACAGAATGGATTAGCTGAATCATTGATTAAACGTCTACAACTGATTGCTAGACCAATGATTATGAGAACAAAACTCCCTATTTCTATATGAGGACATGCAATTTTACATGCTGCGGCATTAATTCGCATCAGACCAAGTGCATATCATAAATTCTCCCCATTGCATTTGCATTTGGTAAAGAACCAAATATTTCTCATCTGAGAATTTTTGGATGTATGGTGTATGTTCCTATTGCACCACCTCAACGATCAAAAATTGGTCCTCAAAGAAAAATCGGTATTTATATCGGTTATGATAGCCCATCAATCATTCGATATCTTGAGCCTCAGACAGGCGATGTGTTTACACCACGTTTTGCTGATTGTCATTTTAATGAAGAAATCTTCACAATGTTAGGGGGAGAAAAGAAACACATCGAAAAAGAAATCACATGGTATGTACTATCATTGTTACATTTGGATACAAGGACCAAACGATGTGAGAAAGATGTACAGCAAATTGTGCACTTGCAAAGAATTGCAAATCAAATGCCTGATGCATTTGCAGACACAAAAGGGGTAACAAAATCATATTTACATGATGTAAATGCCCCTGCTCGAATTGAAATTCCAAAGAAACAAATTGAAGACACTCATGATGTCATAAAACGCTTGAAGCGTGGAAGGCCAGTCGGTTCCAAGGATAAAAATCCTAAGAAAATAAAAGGCATAGAGAAACACGATGATCATAAAATAGAAAATTGTGTTCCAGAAGAAACACCTGATGATGAAAATGTTCTGTCAGAACCACAAACTGACGAGAATCGTGAAATCTCTATCAATTATATTAATACTGGAAAAATATGGAACCGAAAAGATATAGAAGATATTGATGAGATATTTTCTTTTAATGTGGCATGTGACATCATAAATGAAAACGAGGATCATGAACCAAAAGCCTTTGGTGAATGTAAAACTCATCATGATTGGGCAAAATGGAAAGATGCCATCCAGATTGAATTGGATTCGCTGAATAAACATAATATTTTTGGACCTATAGTCCTCACATCTGAAGGTGTAAAACCTGTTGGATACAAATGAGTTTTTATTCGAAAGCGAAATGAGAAAAATGAAATAGTCAGATATAAAGCTATACTTGTTGCACAAGGTTTTTCTCAAAGGCCTGGAATTGATTATGAAGAAACGTATTCTCCTGTTATGGATGCAATTACGTTTCAATATTTAATTAGTTTGGCAGTGTCTGAAAATTTGAAAATGTGTCTTATGGATGTTGTTACAGCTTACTTATACGGATCACTTGATAGTGATATATACATAAAAATCCTTGAAGGATTTAAGATGCCTGAAGCATAAAGTTCAAAACCCAGAGAATTTTATTCTGTAAAATTGCAAAGATCATTATATGTGTTAAAGCAATCCGGCCGAATGTGGTATAATCGGCTAAGTGAGCACTTGATGAAAAAGGGATATGTAAATGATCCAATATGCCCTTGTGTTTTCATCAAGAAAACAACATCCGGATGTGTCATTATTGCTGTATATGTTGATGATTTAAACATCATTGGAACGAATAAAGAAATTCAAGAAGTTATGATGTACTTGAAGGAAGAATTCGAAATGAAGGATCTTGGAAAAACTAAGTATTGTCTAGGTTTGCAAATCGAACAAAAAGAATGTGGAATTTTTGTTCACCAGGCAAATTATACAGAAAAGATCCTTAAACGTTTTAATATGGATAAATTAAATCCATTAAGTACTCCAATGGTTGTAAGATCATTAAACATAGAAAAAGATCCATTCCGTCCATGTGAAGATGATGAAGTTATTCTTGGTCCAGAAGTACCATATCTAAGTGCCATTGGTGCCCTTATATATCTTGCAAATTGCACTAGACCTGATATATCTTTTGCTGTAAATTAATTTGCAAGATTTAGTTCATATCCAACAAAGAGGCACTTGAACGGAATTAAACATATATTTCGTTATCTACGAGGAACAACAGATTTGGGACTTTTGTACTCAAAAGACACCAATCAAAGTATCATTGGTTATGCTGATGCTGGATATTTATCTGATCCACATAAGGCACGTTTCCAAACCGGATATGTATTTACTCGTGGAGGCACCGCAATTTATTGGCGTTCACAGAAACAAACACTCGTAACAACTTCATCAAATCACGCCGAGATTATTGCATTACATGAAGAAAGTCGTGAATCTGTATGGTTAAAGTCAATGACCAAACATATTCAAATATCGTGTGGATTGACAGTAGACAAGAAGTCTGTGACACTATATGAAGATAATGCTGCATGTATTGCTCAAATGAAAGAAGGATACATCAAAAGTGACAGAACCAAACATATCCCCCCAAAATTCTTTGCCTACACTCAAGAGCTTGAGAAGAATAAAGATATTGATATCTGTTACATTCAATCAAGTGAGAACTCGTCAGATCTCTTCAAAAGGCACTTTCCACGACGATATTCAGAAAGCATATATGCAACATTGGGATGCGCAATCTACGGAATATGTGAAGAATCACTCATGTTAACATGAGGGGGAGTTTACGTGGCTGCACTCTTTTTTCCTTACTATGGTTTTAATCCCACTGGGTTTTTCCTAGTAAGGTTTTTAACGAGGCAGTATAAAACACGTAATGAAGACAGTCATCATATCACGATCATCATCACAAGGGGGAGTGTTAAAAAATATATTATTATTATTTTGAATATTGAATATTGAATGTTGAATGTTGAATATTGAGTTGTAAAATGTGAAAAATTAGTGTGTGATGATGTAGATGATGATGTATTTATTTTTGGACTAATCTCAAATGTAGATCTATAAATAGGTTTTCATTTGTGATGAAAAATACAACTGAGTTGAGAGAAAAATATTATAAAGTGTAGAGTTTGATATATTTTGAGTTTTGGAGTATTTAATTTTTACCGTAAATTTTTACTTTTTCACAACATATATAAACATCTATTTGAATATTTTTATTTCAATGTCAATTTAGTAAATATAGTCGATACAATGAAATTAGTTTGTTGGCGATCGAAGATGTGTGTAGCTAGGGAGAAGAGGGACACACTAAAAAATTTTCTTAAACAATGCTTGATCGATCGAGTAGGTATTAATCAACTAGACCAAATTCTCAACTTTTGAAGGCACTCAAACAATTTTAAAAATACAGAAATAGTTTGATAGCTTTCAATGAAGCTCTACACTCATATCACAAATATATTAACAAGACAAATAGAGATAGGCTGCGGTGGTTGCGGATGATTAAGGTATGGCTGGGTGAGAGGGGGTCCTTGGCGCTTTCTCTTCAAAAATTGTTTCCATGTGAGTGTACTGGTTCTTGAAGAGTTCAAATTCACTAATGGACTTGACCATCTAATCAACTAAAGTTAGGGGAACATCAGGGATAGGTCTTCATTGCATCCGAAGTACCTGCATCCAGGCAAGGAGAGATAGGAGTAGAAGGTACCTGATGCTGGGCACTTGAAGAAGTGCCAGTAGGCGTGGAGGTGGTGACGAGGACATCGTGAGAAAATGGCTTGAGATTATGATGCAACACTTGTTGGAGGAGGCTCTTGAGGTGTGACATCAACCTTATCACATGGTTGTTGGGGTGGTTGTTGTTGTGCATGGGCACCATTGTCTTTGAGGCCAATAAACTCCTCTTCCTCTGGTTTCAAGATTGGTTCAACTTCTTTTCCTTCTTCTTGGATCCCCATGGTTTCAAACATATCCATGACTTCTTGAACATAAGTATCTTATTATGCTTCCGATGGAAGCTGGGCCATTATAAACTCCAAAATTCTATAAAAAAAACAACGTTGGCAGAGACGGTGGCACTATGTTTCAGACATTCCAAAGCTTCAAAATCATCGGGGACAGTCAGGATGTCTTTGTCAAAATTCTTCTCCCTTTCAATTAAGATGAATCTCAACAAACTTTCTCGGAGTTGAAAATCTATGAGTATGCGCATGCCCAGTGCTCGCTCAACATTGTCCATCTTTACGAGAGTCAGCATTCTATTTTCCAATTTGGCGAGTTTATCCAAACATTTCTCCTTGAGGATTTGGGAGATATGAACCTCGGTTCTGTAGAAAACCCATCCATCAAACTTTTTCAACTTTCGTCTCATAGCCTTAAGCACCTGTGAGAGAGTGAGGGTCACTTCCACGTCTACAACATATAGGGCCTTCTTGGAGGTAACCATCTTTCCTTTCCTTTGTCTTTTGGGTTCAGAGGTGGCACTCATGCAATGCTCAGGGAAAAAAGCTTCACTAGAAAATTTGTAATTCGTCTTACAAAAAACCTAATACTAGTGAACACATCAAATTCAATTTTCTCAAAAAAAGTGAGAAAATAAATAATAAAAACAAATAAAAAAAACTCCTTAAACGTATACTGAAAGTAGAACAAGAAAACTCAATAAAATAAGTTGATACCTGATGCCAAAATACAAGAGCAACACAACTTCGATCAATTCTTCAATGCTCTCAAATCTTCAAGGCAATCAAGTAAATCACAAACGCCAATGACTGTAGAAACGAGCTTTAGTTTTTTTTTTTTTTTTCAGAAATCTCTCAATTGTACGCCTCTCTTTCTTCTACAAGCCTCTCACGTTTATAGCCCTTGGAGATCTTTTGATATTGTTTCATTTTAAGCACGTAAGCCTTTTCTCCAAAATAGCTTGATCTTGTTTCCTTAATTAAAACTTAAATATGCCCAAATAAGGAAACATTGATAAGTTAGGAGATCAAAACATATTATGATAAGTACATAATATCTCATATCAATTAATCAAGTAAATAAATCAATTGAGTATAAAATATTTTCTATTGAAAGATATCTCAATCAATTTAAAAACTTCAAGTCCAACAAAAGCAAAAGACTTAAATAAATCTTTTCATAACTTGAAGATATATTAGGAAATAAATATTTCTTTCAATCTCTCTTTTTTTGTCTTTTTGGACAAAACACAATAAAATCAATTCAGCACATATAAAAACTCCCCCTGAATTCGAGATACATTCTCCTCTTAGTATAAGACTAGGTGTTGTCGAGAATGTCAACATCTCCTTACAACACTTAAGTCTAGTAAAAACTTAGAACAAATCAGAGAGTTGCAATCAACTAAGCACACATTGATTAGAAGAGAGTTATAATAATGAAACAATAATCATTAAACAAACCAGAGCAAAAACAAATAAAATTAGGTCAATATTTGGAGATATACAACCTCTTTATTTGTTTTCAAAGATACACTCACTCTCTTAATACAAGAGAAAATCTATAACGCCCCAAATTTATCTTAATTGAATTTATTTGAGATAATAGGAGATTACAGAGTTCAAGAGCCGATTTGATTTTGATCATGATCTATTTTGAAAATTTTGGAAATTTCAGGGACTAAAACACAAATTTGGAGTTTGTTAGATATTTATAGCTTGGTTTGTCTTCTTCTTCACTCCACCTTCTTCCCATCTCGATATCCCTCCATTGAAGATGCCCCTTTTCCATTTCAAACTTTCAAATTTCAGTTTCTGGTCGATCCGTCTGTTAGAATTTATTTCTGAAGGCAGATTAGCGATTACCGCAGCGATAGCTTCGTTCTATCGTAAGTATTCCTCCGATCAGTTACACTTCTATTTTTGGATTTTTTTTTAGAATCGATTAAGTTTCTGTTATGTTGCTCTTAAACGAGTTCTTATCGTTTATTCTCAGTCGGTTTTGAAATAGAGCGTCGTTCGAAATTGTTATGATTTTTGGAAGCATAATTCAAAAATGGAGATTTTGAGATGTGTTGGATTTGAGTTGTTTTTTTATGTTTTAGCATTGAATTGAGTTGTTTGCAATATTGTACTTCTGTCTGTGTTTTCGGTTTGATCAGTTTATAACCGTTATGCCGCCTGTTTGAGATTTGGGATTTTTGAACCGTTTGAGTTGTTAAACTTGGCTTTTGAGTTTGTTCGTCGTTGTTGATATTCTTTTGCCTTCGTACAGATTTGTTTGAAGTCTGTTGAGCCCAGAGTTAGCAGAAATAAATCGTCGAAGAGTTAGACGAAGAGCGGTAAAGAGTTTACCTTGAGCATTTGTTGTTGTTTTAGGTTGTATAGATTTTTATATAACCTATTATTGTAGCTTGTCCAGAGTTGGAGCTACTCGAATCTAAAGGTACAAGCAGACATCGTTTTAGCGGGATAGTACACTCAAGAAAATTGGTTCTTGAGTTTATCTTAAAGCACATACTTGCATCAATACGTGTTCTAGAATGGGAAACTTGTATTTTGTTGTTTGAGCTTTTGTTATATGGCTTAATGCTTTACGTTTTTCTTATGCATTCATCTTGAGACAAAATTCTTGATTTCAGCGGGCAGAACGACCCTTTTATGTTAGACGTTTTGGGGGCTTTAAGCGAGTGACCTAGGCGTAGAGGTTCGCCTAGTGTCCGCATACTCCTTATAATCAAACCAAAGTCTAGAGGATGGAGATACGTGACACCACCTCGATCGGGAGAGTCGGTGAGTTGTTTACGTGATCTCACCCTCGGGATCCCAAAAGCAGAGCAGCAATTCCTTGATTATCAGAGTTGATATCCCTGTTTTAAAGACATGCATTTCATTCGTATTAGCATTGAATATGTTGTCTTTATATCATGCTATTGATATATTATTTGTATTGCATGTTATGTTACTTTTATTGGGAATATCATTCTCACCGGAGTTATCCGGCTGTTGCTTTGTTTTGTAAGTGTACTTGGCAACAGGTGAGGCACGATCAAGTCAGAAGAGGCTTGGTTAGCTTCGAGGTCAAGGGATATAAGTGAGACTCGGTTTAGAAGTCGAATCAGCATGTCAATCTAGTTTATATTTTGAAGCATGTTTAGAACTCGAACTTGGTTGATGTTTGTAGTTTCTAATATTCGAATATTGTGGGTTGAATGTTGTCGTTGCATGTAATATGTACCTTGTTATGTATTGAATGTTTTGGAATTGAGTTTTGGCGAATTTTCTGTTGTTTTCTGCTCAGAGCTGTCATCGCTCGATCGGTAGAGATTGACCGATCGAGCGATGGAATGATGGCCAAGTTTCTGTTCTGTAAATAGCTTGCCCGCTCGATCGGTTGAATCTTACCGATCGAGCGGCGCTGGTTTTTCAGTCCGAGCAGTGAATTTGGAATTTCTGCTCGCTCGATCGGTTGATTTCTACCGATCGAGCGAGGAACTGTTCATTTCAAAAAAAAAAATTCTTTTATTGATTTTAATCTTGGATCTTTTATGCTTATTTATTGTTTAATCCGAGATTAGATGTTTAGAACCGAGGTCTCACAAAACCTATCTAAAAAATATTATAGAAAATAATATACTTGAATAAATAAATTAAATGACTCAATTTATAAGGCTCGCATTTTAAAAGGACCAATTCCTAATTTTTAAACCCTAGAAGGGTTTGAGTGGAATTTTTAGACCCTAGAGGGGTTAATGTGTAATTAAACACATTTTTCCCTATAAATACCAGTGGATTTCTTCATTTCAGGTAAACGATTTCTCATTCCAAAAACTCTCAACTTTTGTTATCGCGGAGGAGGTCGCTGACTTGAGCGTCAGAGGGTTATCGTTAGGTGATCACCCGACGCCTCTAATGTTTATTCGTGAAGCAGGTGACAGCCTAGAGGAGATCAAATATTAGATTTGACTTCTTCAGGTGACCCAAGAAGTAAGAGATCGCTTGAGTTCATACCTCTTGATTTGAGGATTACCCGATTTTCCTTCTTTGTTGTACGTACAAGTGTATCTATAAGAAATGAATTTAATTGCTTCAACAACTTCAATTTGCCGACATTTTTTCCACTTGGAGATTTGATTGAGAATCAAACACATCTCCACACATTTTTTCGATGAAAAAAAACAAAAAACTAAACCACCAAACACAAACTAAAACTGATTGTATTAGATGAGCCATCTTCAGAACTAACAGCTTTATCTTCATTGTTTGCAGCTACGTCTTCTCCGTCTTCTCCCCCTTTTTGTCCATAAGAGGATCCAACTCCAAGTAGACTTTGGTAGTGAATTTTCAAAGCTTCATAATAAGAAATGCCTGCCTTGGCTTGGTTAATTTTCTGTTCAGCATGTAACAACATGGATAGGTTAAATACAGAGTCCATTGGTAAAGTTGAAGTAGTAGGTACGAATAGTGCACCAACAGGTATAGTGTTTCCAACATCTAGCATAACACTTTCAACAACATCTGTCTCTGTCCATGGTAGATCCAATTTCCAATTTCCTTTGAGAAGAGCAGAATCAAGTTTCAGCACTTCCACATCATCAGTAAGAACCTCATCGTCATATTTCTAAAACCCTTGAGACACCTGCATTTCATATATCAGAGAGGGATACGGGAGCTTGTAAGTCACTTGAACACAATCTGCATAGGCCATGACTATGTCACACACAAGTCTGCCAAAATTGAAAACGGCTCCAGTTCCAATTGCATATAACACCGGCTCTTGATGTTTAGTGACACTGGTAGAGTTCGAGGATGGTGTCCAGGTCTTCACCGCAATCTTGTGAAGAACATAATACAAAGATATGAGCTTTTCCGTGGAAAGTTTGTGCGGGTGACTGGAAAATTAGTGACACGGCCTCTAGTGATGACAGAGGTCATCTCGTTCAGAGAAGGCAGAGCGGCGACATCCACATTTGGAGAAATAAGAAATCCATTTATCACAGTCGGGCTAAATTTGAATATCTGACCCCATACATAAACCTTACCATAATTAGCATATCTGGGATCCTTCACAGCAGCAGTAAAGTTGCAATAGAATTCTAAAACAACCTTTTTAAAAAATGGGGCAATAGACGTAAAAATGGTCAGCATATTTCGAAGCTGGAAAAGTCTTACCATGTTTTGAGCTCCATAGGATTCCATATCAATATCGCGCTCCTCAAAGAACTCATGATTTACATAGTGTTGCCAATCATTCGCAATATTCTCAGTGTAAAAAGAAGAGTAGAAAGATCGGCTTACTGAATATTCTTCAGCCAGAGTGTTTTCCACAGTCTTGACAACATCTGTGGTGACATATTTCTCAGAGGAATCATCATCTAAATCATCTTCAACATCAGAATCCTCACTACAATCAGAAGTTAAACTATATGTGTTACTGGGACGATTGTCATAAAATTCTTGCAACATCTCCTCATCGGGTTCATCATCAGAAGCAGGAGGAGAATTAATAGATTTTTGTCCCTTTCTTTGCTTCAAATTAGCCAGGAACTTGGCTACGAACTCTTCCTCATCATCAGAGAACACCATAGCAGCGCCAACAACATATTTGGAAGAATGAGTCTCCGATTTATTGTCATCATCAGCAGAGAAGGTCTTCGGAGGAATCACTCTGCTCAGCAAAAGGAACAGGAATGGCAGAACCCATAGGTGCCTCAGAGCTTGGTTGGTCTTTTGGTCGTGCCACCAGCTCAAAATCCTCATCGGCACTATCATCATCGTAGGAGTAATCCGTATCTACCAGAGAAGGTCGTGATGACTATCCTTTGCTAGGAAATCTCTTCGATGCAGTGTAATCGGGGTTGTACCCAGCTTGTCTCTATGATCGACGAGACAGAGGTTTGGAAGGGAACACTTTGTTGATTAAAGAGATGTCCGGTAAATTTCAACATCCAGTGCGTTCCCATGCTCTCCTGGTGCGATCATATCCAAAGGAATAGGTCTCTCAACCATGGGAACCAAAGCCTTTACCGATTCAGAATGTGATGAAGTAGGTGTTGGCACATCCTGCTCAGCATTTGGATTATAGCTCATCTCAGTACGGATATCATGGGAATCAAAGCCCTTTCCTGCATTAGATTTGTGATTTGAAAAAAAGAAGAAGAAAAGAGAATCGATTAGGGCGGAAAGAAATAAGGAGCCAAGAAACACAAAAGAATTTGGAGAGAGTGTGATCAGGGTAGGAATCAAGGAAATATACTAAGTATTGCTCATAATAAGGACTATTCCTAGACCCCTTCACCTCCTAATTATTCGGTCGAAGTGATTGATCCCTAACGGTAAAAAATTGAAATTAATTTTGGCAACAAAATTTTTTTGATGAAGATAATAAATCAGGTCAAATAATTTCACAAAACTATCCATAATTAAACTCCTCATCGAGTTATAACTCCAATGGAACAAAATCAATCACTTGGAAATTTAAAATATTAGTGGATAGGGAAAATCACTTGATTTTTGCTTATTTCGAACTTCAAACCTTTCAGCTAGATATATTCATAACAAAAATAAATGTGCATGTCCTAAATATGTCTAAAACAGAGTGTAAGGATAAAATAAGATGCAAGCACATGCAAGAAGAATGTTGACAGTGAAGTGTTATCGAGGATGTTGGCAACATCTTGTAGTGACACTCAAGATTTTCAAAATTTTTTAATGAACAGAAATCCATATAGAATTATTGCAATAGAAGTGATAGCCTTCACACTAAAATAACGGTCTTCAAAGAACTCTTTTAGGTAGATTTTTCCATTTTATTCCGATTTTCATTAAAGCTTGATGATCAATAAGATTGACATTGATAAATTCATTAAGTTGAGCTTCTGAATTTGTGAAATCATTGTTCACATGTGACAAGATTATGGAATACAAACAACCCTCAACAACTTAGTGATTTAGTCAGAGCTCCATTTAAATTAACAACTATTAGGCTGTAAAATAATTTTTCATATAAACCTGAGTGTAGAATGGTCGATGGTTACAAAGTATCAAATACTTCACAAAACAGTATGAATGCATGAATGCAGAACGTCTAAAGATCCTAAAAATGCTCATGCATTTTAGGTGTTGTCTCAGGTGTTCGCAACACTCGAGACAACATCTATGTGTTGTTTACAGTGCACACATGCTGAGAGACTTCTTAAAATTGGAAAATCTCTCAAATCAAATGCTTTAGTGAATATATAAACTAATTGGTTATTAACTCCAATAAAATTAATGCAGATCATGTCTTTCTCGACCAAATCTCAAATTAGACTGGTATCTAGCACACAAACATACACTAAACATGTTATCTTGTATAGTAGCACTCAAATACAAGAGACTTCAAATATTCTACGATAGAGGGTGTTGTCAACATCCTCGGCAACATTTTTCCTAGACAGTTTTTTACTAGACCCCATATGTGTGCGCATGTGTTTAGTGTTGTCATTCAATAATTTTTTCACTAGATTTCTAGCATAATTACTCTGACACAAAAATATACCATCATGCATTTGTTCAACTTGCAACGCCAAGAAATAACTCAACTTACCAACCATGCTCATCTCAAAATTAGAAGACATACACTTGAAAAATTCATCAACAAGTTTTTCAGAAGAAGCACAGAAAATTATGTCATCTACATAAACTTGGCAAATGAGAATATTAGCTTGAGATTTTTGCACAAACAGTGTCTTATCTACCTCACATCTTTTGAAGCCAAGATCAAGCAAGTATTTTGTAAGCCTTCCATACCAAACACGAGGTGCTTTCTTCAATCCATACAATGCCTTTTTCAACTTATAGACATGGTTTAGGTGTTGTGGATCCTCGAATCTCTTGGGTTGTCTCACATACACCACTTCATTCAAAATACCATTCAAAAGGCACTCTTTACATCCATTTTAAAAAGTTTCATTCCCATATGACATGATATTGCAAGAAAAAGTCGGACAGACTCAATGCGGGCTACAGAAGCAAAGGTCTCATCAAAATCAACCCCCTCAACTTGTTTATACCCTTGCGCTACCAACCTTGCTTTGTTTTTCACGATGTTTCCCGATTCATCTGTCTTATTTTTGAAAATATATTTTGTTCCAATTACATTACCATGATCAGGACAAGGTACCAAGTACCAAACATCGTTTCTAACAAACTGTTCTAGCTCTTCATGCATTGCATTGAACCAAAATTCATCTTTCAAAGCTTCTACTACATTTTTGGGTTTAATGTTTGAGAAAAAGGATGAAAATATTACCTGTGAGAATGTGGAGCTCATGCAAATCAGTTCAGTCATCTTCTTTTAGTCCACTCTTTCTTTCCTACAAGTTTTCATATTCCCATATATCACTTCAATGACTCGTGAAGTTGGATGGTTCTTTTATATTTTGCTAGGAATATTCTTACCAACTTCATTTACCTCACTGTCTTCCTTCTCATCATCGTCAGTGGGTTGGTCAACTTTTGTTTCTGAAGGTTCTGATGAGGATGTTTCGCATGTGTTGTAACATCTGGAACAACATCTGAACTCCCAGAAATTTTCAGCAGATCATCAACTTCATCTTCGGCAGTTTTCTTTTTTAGATCTACAAAATCATCAAAAACGACATTAATAAACTCAAAAAATTTTCCAGTTCTTAAGTTAAATATCATGTAAGCTCGACTATTCAAAGCATAACCTAAGAACAAGCATTTATCACTTTTAGCATCAAATTTTGCAAGGTGATCTCTATAATTTAAAACGTAGCATACACAACCAAATACATAAAAGTACTTAAGGTTCGACCTCTTTCCCATGAAAATTTCATAGAAAGTCATTGTAGAACCATTCTTTAAGTATACTCTATTTGAAAATGTGACATTCTGTGTTTAAGGCTTCTGCCCAAAAACGTTTTGAAATTTTTTTAGAACTTAACATCATCCTAGTCATTTCTTGCAAAGTTCTATTCTTCCTTTCCGCAATTCCATTCTGTTGTGGGGTTTTAGGAGTCTAGAATTCATGAGAAATACCTTTCTTACCACAAAAACTTGCAAAATACGAGTTTTCAAACTCCTTACCATGATCAGTACGAATTCTGAATAACTTCATATTGTGTAGATTAACAATCCTTGTGAGAAATTTCTTAAAGGCATCAAAAGTATCTGATTTTTTTCTCAAAAAGCATACTCAAGTATATCGTGAAAAATCATCAACACAAACAAAGTGTTATTTCTTACCTCCAAAGCTTTCCACATTCATTGAACCTATCAAGTCCATATGTACAAGCTCAAGACACCGTGTTGTCTCAGATGGTGACAACATCTGGTGCGACACCTTGGTTTGATTCTCCTTTTGACATGCCTCACACACAAATGGAATTCTAGATTTTAAATTAGGCGTACCTCTAACAACACCAAACTTAACTTAAATTCTTCAGCGTATTGAAATTTTCATGACCCAGATTTTGATGTCATAGGTTGAATTCATTCACCTTTGTATGTCTACAAGCATCTCCTCACCAAGTTGGTAGGAATCATGAGATGACCTTGTATTTGTCATGAAACACATGTTAGAATTATCAAAAACTTTGCACAATTTCTTATCAAATTGGACATGCAAATTATCATCACAAAGCTGGCTAATGCTTATTAGATTTGCATTTAGTCCTTCAACATGTAGCACGTTATGAAGTTTAGGCAATCCAGCAACATCCAGTGTGCTTCTTCCAATGATATTTCCATTTGAACCTCCTCTCCGTAAGTTACTTTTCCACTCTTCTGTTCAACATAATTTGTGAGAAAATTTTTGATTCTTTCATATGACGAGAGCTTCCACTATCAAAGTACCAAGAATCTTAAACTAATTTCCTTACAGGAGATCTTTTCTTGGAGATGTTGCGGTAGATATTCGGCAACACCTTACGTAAAATCTTAGATGCAGACTTCTGTCTGTAGTCTTCCTGTAGCTTGAAATAGAAATGTTTGATATGACCACGTCAATGACAGTAATGACACATAAACTTACGTTTTCTTTGGGGGGCAGTTTAGGAACAAAAACATGTGTCTTTGATTGAGGCAGATTGGTTACTGAGGTCTTTTGGATGAGTTCAATGAACTACTGCTTTCCTTGACACAGAAGTTTTTGAAGTTTCACCAACTTCAAACTTACTATTTTCAAAACCTAATTCAGTCTTACCATCTTTTCCCATCATGAGTAAAGAAGCAAGCTTGCTTGTGCTTGAATTAAACTTGGACTATGTGGCTTTAGCTTTCCCAAGCTCTTCCTTTACTAGACACAATTTCAGATCCTTCTTGCTCAACATTGCTTCAAGTCTTGACACACCAGCCTTTAACTCGGAATTCTCCTTTGAAAAGACGATGTTCATATTGTTTATTTCAATCCAGTCAGCATACAGTTCTTCATATAGTATTTGCACATCTTCCATAGACATTCTTTCACCACCTACATCAGAATTATTATCAGCAGTAGAATAATTTACACATAGTGACCTTTGGTAGATGTTGCAGCTAGGTGTTGCAACACCTAAAAGATTGACTTGAATCAAATTTTTCCTATCCATCAAAGCTTTCAGGGTTGTGTGACTTTCTTCATCAGTTTGTTCTTCATCTTCTTCAGATTCTCCATCACTCAAGGATGTGTTCATTCTTTTCCAAAGCCTATTTTTTCATTCATTGGCATAATGACCACGACCTTGACACTCATGACATTGTAATGTGTCAATCTTCTTTGCAGTGGAATTTTTCTTTCCTTCCAGCATAAGTCGAAACTTTTGAGGATCAGGATACTTCCTTGGTGATTGTTTAGGCCCGTCTATTCTTAGAGGTTTGTTGGCAGTAGGAAACATTGGAGTTTTGAGTTTTTGATCAATCCTTTTTGTCTCCCTCATCTTCTTCAGATAATCACCAAAATTTTTAGTTATGAGTGAGATCGAGTCATCTTCCAGGTCTGACTGAAATACTTGTTGTCCAAATTGAACAAAATCCTTGTATCTGTCATTTGAAACTTGAAAAACTATTGATTTTACTTTGTTTTTCTTCTGAGTGAGCGTGTTTAGTTCAAACACCTGTAGGATACTCATCAGCTCAGTGAGTTTCATCTTCGAAGTATCTCTCACCTCTTCAAGATCCCAGATTTTTCCATTGAACCTTTCTGGAAAAGATTGAAGGACTCTATTGACCAGATTCTCATTTGCAATGGGTCCACCAAGAGTGAAAGCCTCCGTGGCTATCTCCCTAATGCGCTTGTCATAGTCTGCAATAGTTTCATTCTCTTCCATCCTGAGATTCTAAAATTTTTTGTTTAGCAGTCTAATCCTCGTTCTTCTGACACTCTCAGTCCCTTCAAAGTGTTCTTGTAGAGCATTTCATGCATCTTTTGCAATGGTACAGTCTGCGATGAGACCAAACATCCTCATGTCCACAGTTGAAAATATTTCATTAATAGCTTTGGAGTTGTAGCTCGAGATCTGTGACTCCTCGGTGGTCCAGGTGGTTTATGGCTTGAGGATGTAATCACCCTCAGGATCTAAGATCTTCGGAGGTGTCCATCCATTGAGGATACTCTGCCATGCATGCTCGTCCCTCGCTTTAATAGTAAAACGCATCCTAGTATTCAACAAGGCATAGTTTGTACCATCAAGAACCGGAAATTTAAGGAAGGAGTTTGAAGTTGTTGAATCCATAATATTCCTGTATAAAAAGAACAACCAGGATCATTCTTAGTGAATCAAGATATGGCTCTAATACCACCTGTAAGGAATATTGTGGTATGAAAAAATATTAGATTCAGATGTTGTCACTAGATGTTGGAAATATCTATCATAACATGCAACAAAAATATTAAAAAAAGTGAATAAAATATCAACAAATAAATAAACACACACGAATAATTAAGCACAAGTGCAAAGTACTCGTGCAGTGCCTCAGGGCAACATGCTTCACTAGAAAATTTGTAAATCGTCTTACAAAAACCCCGATACTAGTGAACCATCAAAATTCAACTTTCTCAAAACAAGTGAGAAAATAAATAATAAAAAAAATAAAAAAAACTCCCTGAACGTCTACTGAAAGTAGAACAAGAAAATTCAATAAACAGAGTTGATTCTTGATGCCAAAATACAATAGCAACACGACTTTGATCAATTTTTCAATGCTCTCAAATCTTCAGGGCAATCAAGTAAATCACAAACGCCAACGGCTGTAGAAACGAGCTTTAGCTTCTTTCAAAATTTTCTCAATTGTACGTCTCTCTCTTTCTTCTACAAGTCTCTCATGTTTATAGCCCCTGGAGATCTCTTGATATTGTTTCCTATCGTGTAAGCCTTATCTCCAAAATAGCTTGATATTGTTTCCTTAATTCAAATTTGAATCTTCCAAGATAAGAATATTGATAAGTTAGGAGATCAAAATATATTATCATAAGTACATAATATCTCATGTCAATTAATCAAGTAAATAAATCAATTGAGTATAAAATATTTCTTATTGAAAGATATCTCAATAAATTTAAAAACTTCAAGTCCAAGAAAGACAAAAAACTTAAATAAATCTTTTCATAACTTGAAGATATATTAGGAAATAAAAATTCCCTTCATGTCCATCGTCTAGCTCGTAGTGTTTTTGTGTTATCTTCGAATGTTGAATGGTCGATGGAGCCATGCCTTCTTGGCTTTGTAATATTGTAACTCAAGATATTGTGGTATAATATTTCTGGTTTGCTTCCAAAAAAAAGAAAAAGAAAAAGAAATTATGAGCTAGTTTCTCTCGGTTCATAGTTTTCATAAAAGTCTCTCCTTTCATCAAATATAGACTACAACATAAGAAATATGATTCATAATCATTGGCTTATATTTTTTTAACCTTCATATTTTCTCCGTTTCAGATCAATGCTGACTTACATCATTAAAAAACTCGCTGAAAACATCCCAAGTATCAATACTTATATGTTTTAATTGAGCCTTTATATACCAGCCAGAAATTAAATTATTTTGGAGATCAATTTAGTGTAGCCACAAACAACTACTCGAACTGTGATTAATCATTGACGAATAATATCTCATTTTACCATCACAATATTATTACATGAATACCTGCACATGAATATAGAAGCATCGAATAAAAATAACAATAACAATAACATCTCCATCTAAATTAGGTTTCTTTATCATTAGATTATGAGAGAAAAAATTGAAAATCCTAGTAAATTTATCAAGAAAAGCATCAAACTAGATCCATTCATTGCATTATACCTAATCCTATGATATGTTTAGGATGAGGAGCATGCAACTAGTGACTTAATGGGGAAAGTTTGGGATACAACATATCTTGAGAGTGACATGTTCCCTACTTGGCAAGCAAATCATATAATCTTCAAAATTGTCGCGTCGCTAATGTCAAATCTTGTTTATTGTATTATTATGCTCATTTAATACCGAATTTCACTAGACCAGCAGCTCAAATAGTAAACTTGAATTAGGCATATATATATACATTGAATAAGCATCAATAAATACAACACAAACTCCTGAAGTCAATTTTTGAAACGAATTTCTTTGAAACGAAGTCAATCAATAAATATGTTAATACCTCTCTCCTGATTATATAGCCCTACTTTTCACACAAATTTAAAAAAAAAATCATTGGAAAAACAAATTTTATACTAACTTTCTATTTTATCTTTATTTAATGTATTAAAAAATAATTACACAATTTTTAAATAGTAGTTAATAAGAGTATATTAGTAAAAGAGTGTAAAAAAATATTACTAAATATTGTATATGACTATATATTTGAGACAAACAAAAAAATAGACTATAATATTGAGACGGATGAGTTGTTTTTTCTACTAAACATAGAAAATAATCATGTTAAATTTCGAAAGGAAAGTTTCCTTTTCTTCATGAGCCAATAACTTCAAGTCTAGCCGTATTTTCCTATGAAGAATGACAAGAGTTGAGTGAAGGTTGTGTGACTGAGAAGTCCAGGTCCATGCTGCACAGGATGCGATACTCCCCCGATAGCTCCGACACTTTTGGATCTTGCGAGTCAACTTATGTTAATGGACTAATGTGCGTTGGGGATCAAAAAATGGAATGCCCACCGAGCGCAACACACCGTGGAGCATCAACAGCTATTCTTTGATGTCAAGATCATCGACTTCCGGGAAAGGGTAGAAGAACGAGACCTATTATGGGACGAGTTGGGTGAGTCGAATTTTATCAGAGTCGCTCCCAATCGTCACGACACTCTGGTGCTCACTTACATAAATGCAAAAGTAAAAGGTGAGACAGGGAATGAAACATAGTCATAGCCAAACCATGCGACAGATGCCATTGTAGGATTCTAATTACAAGGCTTCATCTTTCCACAAAATCTCCCTTGACAAACACACAGACGTGATTGTAGCATTCTTGACTTGACAAAGTGACTATATATAACTTGGTAGATACTAATATTAGTAAAAACGCTACAAGCTGCAAAATTTATGGGCATGCTATATTGAGAGGAGAAGCTTCATTCGTTAGGGCAGTGGCAGGTGCTTCATCGATCCAGGCAAAGGCTTCACTATAATCACCAAAATCAAAGTTGAAGTCAAAATCCGGTAACATACCAGGCTTATCTTCGTCGAGCAATCCACAAATTGGAAGATCCTCAAAACCATTAGCAAAGTCATCAATACTTCTTGTAAAATCGTTGACATCTATCATGATAGATTTATCAAGCTCCAATTCTATAACCAGCTCTTTTCCTGTTTGCGCCATTGCCATTAACTCCTTGTCCATTCGATCGTGTTCAGTAAACTCTTTCTCGACAACAATAGCCTTTCTAGCTACATTTTCCTTGGCATTGGTTCCTAAAGCCGATGTAGAAAAATCGAATGCAATCAGCGATGACGGAGAAACATGTGGGGCACGCGATGCAGTACTTAGACTCATGTAAAGAGATGTGCTAACATCAACGAGATTTTGATTTTGATCATTTGCACACTTGGAAAGCACCAAAGAGAGAGGCATTTTCTCTTCACCACAGCCCGGACTATTAGCCGAAGCCTGGAATTCAATTCGTTTTGTTTTGTGTGCCCTCGATGCCTCCTCAGCACTTCTGTAAGTACCCAAACAGATCCTTTTCTGTTTAGCTGGCACACGAATCTCTGCTGCACATTTACCCCATTCCCGTTGCCGATTTCCTTTGCGTTTCCTTGAAGTGAGGTTTGGTTTCTTCCCTCTAAAGGCTAAAACCCTCTTTTTTCGAGGATTTTGCCCTCCATTGTTGCTACCCTGAACGGAACCCTTTGTCACAGGAGGGATCAATACCTGACAAGAGCTAATCGGCAAATGAATTTCATGGACAAAACATTTCCCATTCTGACTGAAAATTCCTTCATCCTCAGATGAATCAGTAGCATACGGATCACTGCAAATGATTCGGACTTTCCTCACGATACTGGTGGATTCAAACTCATTGCTATGCTTTTCGCTCACAGTTTCTTGATTCAAAGACACTAATCTCTGAATCGCAGGCATTCCTTCCTTGATTCAACTCTAAAAACCCCACTCAACAAGAACAGCCACAATAGCGTAAAGTCTCCAAAACACAACCGATCAAATAAAAAGCCAGAATCCAAACAAAGGATGGATTCTGATCAGATGATGTTTGCAGTAACAGGACATTCTAAGAACAAGAAAACATTAAACAACCGGTTTATGCGGTAACCCCCAAAGCAAACAACTCCAGAGCAAGTTCTGCATTTTGATCAAAGAAAAAAGCCAACCAAAAATTAGCTCAGACCCTTTTTCTTAAAACAAGTCGAAACCCCCAAAAAAACCCAATCGAAAATGATAACAATACAAACAACACAAAAACCCTTGAAGGGAGGGTTTAAGGGGAAAAAAATCATTTTACCTTCTGGGCCTCAAACGCATCGAAAGAATTTGGGAGAAATGGTGGGAACTCTGCTGTACGGCAAAGCTGAAACGCTTCCACAGGCGGTGAACAGATCAAGAAACTGATGAAAAAGAGAGCTTCCTTCAAGGCAGCCCCGAAAACAACATCCAAAACAGCACCTGCCGACATAAAACTCACGCTCCCAACTCCCCCTTTCCTCAATCAAAAATCCCCTTCTCTTCCCAATTCTAACCAAGAAAATGGGGAAAAAATTCAACCCACAAAACAAAAACAATCAGAAAGACGCAAATCTTTTTTCTTTATATGTTTTTCTTTTTATTTTTCTCTTCGACTGACGACCAAGAACGCAAATCTCAAGAAAGACCAAACGGGGGACGAATTACCGAGGAAAATGTAAATGTAATTATTTAACAAATCATAACTTTTTAAATAAATATTATATTATAAATTTAAAAAGTTTGAAACGGATAATTTCATCCAATCGTAGTATCCCAATGATGGTTTAGTTTATGCTAGTACTTGGGCCATGAGCCGCATCACTCAATTTTTTTTTACATTTCAGATGTTAATTTGAACATCTTAAATTCAAAAAAATGTTGGCAGTTAGATCCCTATTCGAACATTGCCCGAATATGGTAGTATAGACTAAACCCCCAACGGATGATATATTTTAGAAGATAAATTTATCAATATCCGTACATTGAAAAAGATTTAGTTCAACCTACCTTACGAATATTACCTTAATAGGAGATCTAACAGCCTATGATTTGTCATGTCAGCACTATAATATTAATACATATGTGTTTAGATGTAGATGATTTGAGTATTACCCAAATGATAGAGTCTTATAGTAGACTCCACAAAACATTAAAAATATTATACTAATTAGGTATATAAATTTTTTTTCGATATACAGACATTTTTTCGATATACCAAATTTTTTTTCGGTATATCGGTATGAATTTTTTTCATACCAGAATTTCGGTATCGGAACTGGTATGAATTTTTTTCATACCGATATTTTTGATACGGTATATCGAAAACCCACCCCTAAATTACTAATTATGAGATTTGATAACTAAGTGATTTAAATCTGATACAAAAGATAACATTTTGGGTAAAAAGAATTGAGAAACTTTATTTATATAAACACTTATAACATATTTTGGATACTCAATATTCAATAATCATATATTTAGGGTAGACGAAAAATACCGAAATATCGTCATATCGCATATATCGCACCGAAAAAAAATCGTATATACCCAAAATTTTGATATTTTTGGTATACCAAAATACTGAAAAAATATTATATATAATAAAATATATTTTAATTATATACAAGAAAGAATTATAATAAAATATATTTTAATTATAGAGTTTTTTTAAAAAAATGTCGGTATAGACGGTATCATACCGATACCGTACCGAATTTCGGTATACCAAAATTTTTCGGTAAGAACTGTATGGATTTATGTCATACCAAAATTTTTCTATACCGAAAATATTTGTACGATATCAATATCGATTTTTTCGGTACTGAAATTTTCGGTAAGGTATGCGGTATTCGTTGAAAATATCGGTATATCGCACCAAACCACCTCTACATATATTAGTACCATATTTTCAAAGTTTTATACCATTGTTCATTAAAAAAAAAAGATAAATATGAAACTAATATCAATATTAATTTGCACATATCTTTGATTACTTGAAAATCATAATAGTATCAAATATGAAATAATTTATGCGTTAAATATCATATATTAGTACTGTATTTTCAATGTTATATACCGACTTTCATCCGAAAAAAAAAACATGTGGTCTCAAGAAATGCAAAAATATTTTGTTATGGATCAAGAGTTCAAAAAAAATTTTTCGATCAAAGACTGAATGCAAAGTTATGTTTGAGTTTGGAGAATTAAAGAAAGTTCACCCTTATTTTAGAAGGACTTTTTATTCATATTTCTGTTTCAACTTTTTATATATTTATATAATTATTAGTTTATATCTTTTTTTGAAAATAAATTTCGCAACTGTATATAAAAATCTGAACAAGTTAGGCGAAGCGGTCTGTAAATGAAGTTTTTTATAGATTCTCAATTATCATTATTAATTCTCCATGATTATCATATTGTTGATTTTCATTGATGCACTGGGTTCAAAACCTAATAACTCAACTACTCAAGACACATTTTTGCTTCCATTCTTCATTCATGGACTCATGTCGGTTTCTATTACGTACGTACAGGTCGACCCCCAATATTCAAACCCCATATTATTAATTTCAACATCTTGGAGTTTGATAGTGTTCTCATCAACACACAAGTGTAAAGCATGAGTACCATGTCTCTACTCTCGTTTAAGGTAACGTTCAGGAGAGCTTTCAGAAGAACTTTTCAGTTTTTTCTTCATAAAAAGTGCTTTTAAAAGCTATCTCAAACGCAACATAAATTCTTCATAAAAAGTGCTTTTAAAAGCTAACGCAACATAAAACTATTATAAGATTATTGTCAATAGGCTGAAAGCAAGCCACATCGGAGAATACCATATAAGTATATAACCCCATCTCATTCAAGAGGTCCAGAACACGATTGTGAATTAATTAAGCCAGAACTACAAAGTTTTGAAATTCGCTTATCCGATCGTCGAACTTCTAAAATGATCGCTTGATATTCTTCTTGAGATATGAGTCTCCTGTAAATGAAGGAAACTAGGGTTGACGGGTTTGATATATGTCCCCGTCTCGTAAGCAGAGCCGGTCCTTGTTGTCTAGAGGCCCTGGACGATACTATAAATTATGGGGAAAATTGATAAATTGGTCCTATAAATTTATCATTTTTGGATTTTGGTCCGATATCTTTGTCATATTTGATTTTCGTCCGCTATCTTTAAATGCTTTAGGCATTTGGTCCTTTTTCAACTAATTTCAAATCTGATTGCTGAAATGACATTTTTTTCTTCTTAAAAATAAATTTTTGAATTTTTTTTTGCCACATCATAGGTATATCTGGAATTTTATTTACACATCAACACCGCTTATTGGAGGGAATGTTAGAACTCTTCCCTCCCATATGCATCGATTCCAGTTTGCGGGAGAAACAATCAAACAAATCCCTTTCTTTCTCAAAAATCTGCCCTAATTTTCTGAGGATAAGAGACGTTATTTTACGAAAAAATCGTATTCAAGCTACATGTCATCTTCATCTACCACCACCTAAATATGGTATGAAATGTTTATCGTTCCTAGATTTTTTTTGTTTTTTTTCCTCCCATTTTCAGTCGGCATTTATTCTGAATTTCATTGTCCCATTTTCAGTCGGCATTTATTCTGAATTTCATTGTTATGCATATGCAGATCCAAAAAAAATGCTACTGACCGTGGTTATTCACTATGGAGGCAAGTTCAATGTTGGAGATCCACATGTCTATGTAGGTGGTCGTATAGATGAGTTCGATTATTATGATTTCAACATGCTAATGTTGCAGTACTTTAAAATAGTTGCTGAACGTGGGGGTGTAAAGCATCCTATGAGATGTTATACAAATGCTGATATTGGTTTTATAGTGATCGAAATGAAAAGCATTTGAAGAGAATCTGTGAAAAATATTGAAAAACTCTAGAGAAGTGAACATATACATTGTGGAAGGGGAACATAATATTGTTTTCAATCAATTTGCTACTGTTCATGGTATCAGTGGGCAAGAAAACACAAATGAAAGTGTTGATAATGAAAGTGATTTGGCAGAGGTTGAAGATGAAAATGTTGGAGAAGATGATAGTGATGAATTTAGTGAGAGTTGTTATGAGGACGAAGATGATGATATATTATTCCATACGAATGTTGATATTGGAGTATAGTCGATTGGAGATCAGCAATTAAGCATATAGATTTTAGATAATTCCATGATTGGTGAGTTTAGTGATGAGAATCTGAATAGCAGTGAGGATGATTTGAGAAGTATCAATGGTTCAGAGAGTGAAACAGATTCACAGAGATTTCCAGTCTTCAACCATTTGGCGCAATATGATCCTACTTTTGAACTTGGGATGATGTTTAGCACAAAAAAGAGTTGAGAAGTGCAATACACTCACAGGCCATTAAAGAAAAAAACATAAATATTACGAAAAATGACAAGACTAGAGTTCATGCAAAGTGTGCAGACAAAGAGTGTGGTTAGAAGCTCCATGCATTGAAAATTCAAGGTGAGTGTTATTTAAAATCTTATCTTATTGACAGTTGCAGGTGTTTGAGGATGCGGCCACAGTTTTAAGTACAAAAAAAAACTCGTCCTCTCAAATTGAATCTGGAATCATGGATACTGTAAATAATTAGTAAGCTAGTAGTCATTTATATATCTTTAACTTAATTGTTTTCTCACTCTCTTTCTATTGATAGGTGGAAAACCATGTCAGTACAATCCAACCAAATTTAGCTTCAGGGCGAAGACCAAGTTCCACTAATGATGTTGTCTCTCCACCTTCAATTAATGCTCAGTTCCAGGAATGCCAGAATTCAGCAAAGAATATTAATATAAGACCACCTGCACATTTTATTGGAGGTCCAATGCCAAGATACAACATACAACCATTCAAAAACTCTGATATAATTGTTGCAGAAGGAGGAAATAAATTGTTGACACTATCATCACAATTAGGAAACAAAAATAAATCTGGACTTGGAAAAGATAAAGAAAAAAAGAAGATGCTTTGATTAGGTTATTTATGGTCACTTAGTATACTGTTATGCATTTTGTATTTTGAGAATTGGAACAAAATTTTGTTTGACCAATATTTGGTAATGGGTGAACAATCTCATGTAAGGTTTGATCCTTTTTTCGAAGTGAATCCACTTTGTTTGATGAATTCGTGTAGTTTTCAGTTTGCCTCTGGTATTGTTTTTTTTTGCCATTTGTGTTGTTGAACTGTTGTATGTGACAAAAAATGATTATATTTTAGCTGTCATATTTTTAGTTCATTTTTTTCGTACAGTTTCATTGATGATTGGTATGCAAATTCGTACAGTTTCTTTTGAATCTATTGGTACGTGTTCTGTGCATTCAAATTTATTGTTTCTTTTAATTTTTCTGTACCAGAGCTTGCTATTTAGGTGTGTCCATCTACTTGTTCAGTTTTTCACCAAGATTTGACATCAGTTTTGTACCAAGACTGTTCCAAGATAACTTGTTATGTGTATTCAACAAGGAAGCAATGTGGATAAAATTGTTCTGTAGCTCCAATATTTGTGATCTTCTGGTTTTAGAATGATATCGCAGTATATAATATTCAAAAATTCATACTTAAATGCAAATAAATGTCAACAAGATTTTTAGGAACTTTTATTGATCAATAGAAATAAATTTACAACAGATTCAGAAATAAATTTACATTAGATTTCACAAAACACAGTTAACTATTATCACTTTCTCATATACAAAGTAAACACTCTTGAACGGTTCGCTATTTTCACTTTGTGCTCTTGAATCTTCTGTTCTTGTATCTGCAGCTCCATTCTTGAACAAAGTAAAAACTCTTCAACAAAGTACTTCTTGAAAAAAATTCTGTATCTGCAAAATCATACATTTCTAACCGAGAACAAAGTTATGTATTTGCAAAATCATATATTTCCAACCAAGAATTAGTTTATCAATCAATTCTGATTACTTAATCAGAAAAGAGCAACAATAGCAAAGAGGAAGGAAAATAAATCAAATGAAACAATAGAATATCAATACTCATTTTCATTCAATTCGCCACAATCAGTAATTGATACAATCATACAAGTTCATCCATCATTTCAAGTTTACAGTTTCCTCTCATAAAATGACAAGGTTTTTTATTCCCACATTTTCAACAAAACACCATATACAAACCAGTGTTATAACACATAACCATTTTTCATTTGAAGTCAATAACCTAATACATTCTTACTCAGAAAATTAAGTTCTTAGAAAACACAAATATAATATCTAAGAAATTATCCAATAACTCAAACAAAATAGAATGAAAATCAGCCACGATCCAGCAAGCAGGAACTTCAAATTTCGATTCTCCTTTTCAGTTTCTTTCTTGTAAACTTCAAGCACAACCAATTTTCACTCTGTCATAGCAAGTAACATATTCGACCAAAAAAATCAGAACAAAACTATAAACATCAATGCAAGAGAAACACTGTAAAATCAAAGAATTTAAAAACAAGACATCACCTTACAATTTCGGCAGCCATGGAACCTTCTACCTGGATTATCAGGTGTCCAAGTGTGCTCTTTTTCCACATTTACAGAACATCATTCCTCCTTAAAAAACCGAAGACATCGTAATCTCGTGTAAAATTACTTCTCCTTAGGCGTAGGAATTTAGGGATTTGATGGGTAGAAAAAAGGGTTAATTTGATTTCTTCAAAGAAATGGTTGCCGATGCATATGAGAGAGAGAAGGTTAGGTTTTTAACTTTTATTCCAATATAAACGTGATGTGTAAATAAAATTCCAGATATGCCTGTAATGTGGCATAAAAAATTCAAAGATTTATTTTTAATAATAAAAAAATGACATTTCAGCAATCAGATTTGAAATTTGTTGAAAAAGGACCAAATGCCTAAATCATTTAAAGATAACAGACGAAAATAAAATATGGCAAAGATATCAGACCAAAATCCAAAAAAATGGTTAACTTATAGAATCAATTTATCAATTTTCCCATAAATTATGCCCCAAGTTTATCTTTCAATCAATAATTTTTCTTTCACGAGTACGGCTTCATCCAAAGAAAACTTTTACATCATCCATAATATCATATATACCTTTAAAAAAAAAACACAACACAAGCAACTCATTTAAAGTGTCTTTTTGATGCACTTTTAAAGGAAAAACCATCAATTATATATCTTCATTCAATGTTTTCCAAAATATTCTTTGCAATGCATAAAATTGCTAATCCATTTAGTCTATCTTGAGTTATTGTGATCCGTAAATAAGATTTTGTTAATTAAAGAACAAAATTTTTTCCTCAAAGTTCATAAAATACACAACAATTTAATCAAACCATAAAAAAATCACTCAAATTTATGTCTAAGAATTAATTAAAGAACAAAATAGATTTGAAAAAAATGATTACTCCACAAAGCACTAAATAAAAATAATAAAAAATTTAAAAACCTGAACCAATAAAAAGAAAGAAACCTGAACAAGTTCACAAAATGAAATTTCTTTTTGATATGTATAAAGTGAGATTTTGATCGACAAAAAAATTTTGAGATATAAATTTTAAGAGTAATGGAATTATTTTAAAATTATTTTATAATTTGATATATATATATATATATATATATTCTTAAAATTTTGGGCCCTAGTTTTTTTCAAAATTTTTTGGCCCTGGGCAGAAGCCCTGGCAGGCCCTACCCCAGGGCCGGCTCTGCTCGTAAGAAATAACAAGAATACTTTGTTATTAATTAGCAATAAGAATATGAAATCAAAATTATATTTTTACAATTACAAATTTTTTAAGTAAACAAAACTGAAAATTTTTTTTTGGTTATATTTACAATTAATAATTTTCAAGTGTACAAAATTAATAAATGTAATTTGTTGAAGTTTATTATATTTATGCATGTGTTATAGAAAAATGATATAATATATTTTTTTAAAAATATAGTTACATAATACTATTTGAAATTATCTCATTTATGATTCAAATAAAATATGTATACTATTTAATTTTAAAAATAAAAATTATTTTTAATAATATTATTGACAAATTACGATAATTTTTTAATATTTGTTTTTTAATTAGAAAATTTTCACATATATGTATATCAAATTAGTACTTTTTTCGTATAACAAATTTATTTATTACATATTTTTCATTAAAAGCTAAGTTTTTTTAAAAAATATATTTTCAATCGATTGAATTATATAAAGTTTTTTAAAAAAACAATAATAGATCATAAATAATTTTTAGATCTTAGGAAAATTTTGTATTTTAATTTTTTTTACTATAAATAGTAACTTTTTGTCATATTAATAATGTTGGAATATTGCATAGTTTCGGTGACAAAACAATATGGACAAAATATCGAGGTAAACTAAATTTATTCGAGAGCCAAACTGAAGACGTAAACTGGACAAGATTCAAAGTCAAACTGAATTCATCACAGGAGTCAATCAGACTGAGCTAACCGAGTTAAACTGAATCAGTTTCCCTTATACTAAACGAATGCTTTAATAAATTGCAGAAGAGGTTGAGTATGCATGACTGCCATTCTACTCATCAGTTTTACTCTTATGGATATAAGATTAATCGTATAGACCCGGCGCCGCAAAAACAGAGTACAACGACGTACTATAGTATCAGATAATTTTGAGGAAAAGACAAGTTAACGGATTCAATTTGAATTGAAAGAGCCATTACAATCCTCCTATAAATATATATCAAAGGCAGTTCGAAGAAGCTGCTGTCTTTAAGAACTCAAAAAACACATTCAAGTTATCAAGAGGTAAACTGAATACTAAAACACATTCATCCGAGGAGTTCAAAGCTTACATCTAAGATCATATCAAGACCCGAAGAACACAAGCACACATATCAAGCATATCAGATCAGTTAGAATCATATTGTGCGAAGTGTTGAGTTATAATACAAGAGTTTTATTTGTTCATCAGTTGAGGTGATGAAAACTTTGTTGTAATAAGAAGCAATCGTGAACTATGTTCAAGAAATTCTAGGAGTTTTCACATAGGCAATAGTGTGTAAGTCCTAGTCTTGGAGTGGGCAGTTGCAAGTTGATTGTAATAGTCAAATTTTATAGAGTGACTGCTTCCGAGGTGGAAGACGTGGTGACGTATAAGTCTTTTAAATCTCCGAACATCTATAAACAAACACTTGCATATCTTGCTTTCAGTCGATCACTCTCACCCACTCACGCTTCAATTTGATTTAAGTTCTAATCTTTTAATTGATCTCATTCCATACTTATCTAAGTTGGTTGATTAACATAGACATACGAGAAAGATAGCAGTTCAGTTGAACAACCTCAACTGAACACAATCTTGAAGATTTAGGGGTCAACTGCTACAATAGTTCGAGACATCAGTTTACTAAGCAGTTTAGCTCCCCAAAAATCGATCTTATCAAGTGGTATCAGAGCGAGATTCTTTCTTGTCTCTGAACAAAATATCAAAAGGAATCAACCGATTTCCCAATGTTTTCAGTCGAAGCTTTTGAAGATTGGATATTTGAACTCAAGTTCATCTTGCAGCTCATAATGATTATATGTGTCAAGCAATGACTGAAGGTCCAATAATTATTGATAAATCAAGAAGTCAATGGACCACTAAAGACATGATGTTAGCCTATCTTGACAATATTGCCAAGAAAATCTTGTTCATCACCTTGGACAACTGCACTTTCAAGAAGATCAAGACTTGTCCTATTGACAAGGATATTTGGCAGAAATTGTAGTAGTTCAATTTCATTTTACAAAATTAAGATACTAATCATGTTTAGATTTAATAAAACATGATTAATATATTTGAGCATGATCAACCGGACAAGGGAATTGGGTCCAGAATGCCCGTGAAATGCTTGTGGGCATAATTGGGCTCGGGTAGTTCGGAAGTTCCGAACAGGGTTCGGAGGGTCCGAACCGGATCGGAACCAGCGAAGCCAGTTTGGAAGCTACGTGCATGATCGGCACGTCCGATCAGGAGATCGGAGCTTCCGATCTGCATCATCCAAGACGTGGCATTAGGGTTTGTACACGTAGCTGCATGCAGGAGATCGGAACCTCCGAAGTGCAGATCAGAGCTTCCGATCATAGCCGATGGACACGTTGCATGCATGCACCGATTGGAGCTTTCGATCTAACGATCGAAGCTTTTGATCGTGGTCTATAAATAGGGATCCGAGGCCTCATTCTCATTTGTTATTCCTCACCTCTCCTTGGCCCATGTAGATCGATTTTAAGAGCTTTTGGGTACTCTTTCTTTAAGAGTTGGAGTATGTAGTAGTTATTCTATAGCGGACAGTGTTCATAGTAGAGGTCGGGCGGCGGAGCTTTGGCGAGGCGTCCAGGGGTCATAGCTAGGCTATGCCCAGGTTCTGGGGCATGCGACATCAGCCGGCTGACGACGAATGAAGGTATGACTCTAGTTCCCTATGGTAAATAATGAGTAGGCTATAGTTTAATTAAGGTTTTTAGAGCCTGTTAGGTGATGTTTGGCATGTTAGATAATGCATGGTATTTATGCATTGTAGTGTTGCATGGTAGGCTTGGGCCGAGATAGGAGCTTCTAGGATCTGCCTTAGTAAGGTACGGAAGTATTATTCGAGATATCCAGATTGAATATGCATGTATTATGTGTTCGTATGGATTATGTGATTGCATGTTTTATATGCTTTTATATACAGCATGTCACGACTCTATGTTGCATACATGTGCATATTGAGCCTGTATCCTTGTGATATCTAGTATTGGGATATTTACCTTGTCAGTAGATGGTTGGACACATATTTGTGTCAGGTCACCAATATTGGTTGGACACATGAGCTTGTGTCAGGTCACTGATATTTGGTTGGACACGTAGACTAGTTTTAGGTTACCATCAGGGTATTTGGGTATGTCGGTAACCTCCTGTAGGGATGACTCAGCGTGGCATATACCAGAGCCCAAGTTTTTCTATTGATCAGATATTATTGACCTCGTGTTTTGGACCCAGTTCATTTGCATTCATGCACATATAATAGTGTATACTCATACTCTTTTATTGAGCATATTAGGCTCACTTCCGATGTTTTCTGTTATCTGGATACCCCATTCAATGGGGTAGATGCAGGTTGTTATCCTGAGGTAGGGGAGACTAGGTGGTGACCAAGGCTGGATGGCAGGGTTGACCACTAGTATTTACTTTCTTGTATTTAATTTAATTTAAGTTCCGCATTTACTCTGATTAAGGTTATTTATGTTTAATTGCATGCTTAAGTCTCTGATTAGTAGATGATCACGGTGCGGATCACTACACTTATGGTATCAGAGCATGCAATAAGATTCTTTGGGACATAGTATTGATTTTGGGTTATCCTTTGTAGAATTACAGGTTGGATTCAATGACGATAAGAATATCAGGAAGTGGAATAGCAAGGAATTTAGGCTTTTCCAAGATCTTCATTGCCAAGGTTGGAATCAGAGGTTCGTATTATGTGGATCCCAACAGGATGAAGCTGGAAGAGAAGATCCAATTATCAAAGCTAGGCACTTCTCAGGGTTGAACGGAATGTGTGACATATAGTCATCCATTCTGCATCGAACAAGGAAGCCACCCTGGAAGACTCTTCACTAGTAGTTGGAGAGATTGTCAGGAAAGTCTTGTCTCATCTACCACATAAGAAACCCAAAAATATTGGAAGGATCCGGTAGATTAGCAAGATTTAATATTTTAGATCTTGTGATGAAGGAGGTTTGGTGACATGAGTGGCAAACGGAAAACCTCATGTTCAAGATCATTAGAAGGAATGAAAGATTTCCACAGAGTTTAAATACTGTATTAAATTCTGTTGTAAATAGTATTTCAGTTGTAATCAAATGTATTGAAAATTTCAATTATTTTATGTACTAAGATTTTGTTTTATGTACATCTTTCAGTGTAATATTTTGATTCAGTTATGTATTACAAGGGATTGTAATAAAGATTGTATTATAACATGGATTTGAGGTTCAAGTATTGTAATCTTTTGGATCATATCGAATGAAAGATCAGTCATTGTTTAAACATGTGTATAATTGGGATTGAATTATGCGTGTTTTCAATTGATTAAGTACTAGGTGTTTTTCTTAGGATGACCTAGTTAATCAATTGATTTTAGATAGTTCCATGGGTGATAAAATTCATCAAGGGCATGAGTGTTGGTTCTAGGCGGATTTCCTTAGAACAGTTGACTGTTTCGACTCTTTTAGGTTGTTGCCTTGTGATGATGGATTTTCATCAGGGTGTCAGATTAAGTAATTCCAAGAGTTGTGGTCTGTGACTGGGACTAGACGTGAGGAAGCGCGACCCTTAGTTGTTATTGCTCTGAAAGTTTTCATACTTAGAAGATTGTTTGGAGGCCTTTGTGCTCCAGGGATTATATAAGGGAGGCTACTCAGTCTGGGGATTTGACAACAGTCACAACAAGGTATGACCTTGGATTGAATAGAAACCAAGTGTGGTATCAGGGTTTAGTTATTGTCTGTTTTTTCGTTAAAAAGACATATATTCCGCTGTTAGTATTAGTCTTTAAAGGGAATTTCATTGACAAGTAATAATTCTGAGCAAATTAGTTTTGGTCTTCGATTTGAAATTTCGAGGGTTTAATCCAAGAGTTTAGTTGAATTGATATTCAACTAGTTTGTTTGTCAGATTTTTACAGACTCGGGTTTTGAGTTGTAATTCTGTAAAGTTAAGAAAGTTTTTCTTGACCAATGATTTTTGTTCGAATATGAATGTTGTTCAGTAATGATTTATCAGAGACTGAGGGATGAGTTATACCAGGATGCTGAAGACTATCGAGTTTTGAGATGGTATAGTAAGTGTGACCTCATGCTGGTGTACTCTAGAAGGATTCTTCTGTTCCAGTGTGACATCTTAGGAAGACTTACCTCAGTCTCAATATATGTACAATCATAGCAATGGGTATAACTATCAAGATATATTCAAATTTTATTTGAGTCTTCTAAAGCTTATTCTTGATACTGGTTAGTGTCAAGGGATGTGATAAGTTATCGTCTGATTTAGTCAGAGATGCAGATTTTGATTTCCGTGGATAGAATAGTCTTGGAAGGTATTTCTTGGCAAGTGTATATTTTGGACGGATAGTTTTTGCACGTGATACTGGGGGAAAACCAAAAGGTTTGACCAGTATTGACTGATTCTATCAGTGATGCAGTTATTAATCAGGATCTTGATAAATTTAATGAATGGAAATTCTAAGTGATGGATTTACTTAGATAAGTTTCCCTGTAAGAACTGGAATTTGATTTTTGAATTGTCAAGTAAAGACAAGTTTACATCAAGACACCGAGATGACTTATACTGGGATACGTGAACTGCGATTAGGACTAGACATGTTGAAGTATATTTCCAATGTTACTCTGGAAGTCTTTTGTACTTCAGAGGGTTATGGAAATTTACCCAGGGTAGAGATTATTGAAACAATTATATTAAAGTATAATTTGGTATCAGTTTGATAACCTTGAAAGGATAATTGATCTAGTTAGTTTTTGAAGGATGTCATAAGCGTGCTAAGTTACATCATGGATTCAGCAGTATGAGAAATTCACTTGGACAGTGAAATGTTGAGAACTTAGGTGTTCATGCTTGCTTTGAAATAATTAGTTAGACTGGTGCAAGTTTAGCGCACAGTGCCTATTTGTGACTATCATCTGGGCGGTCAGAGATAGGCGTAATTGTTTCCATGAAATATTCCAGTTCAGCTTTTGGGTTTTCTTCTGCTTAAGAAGAGTTGATAAGAAGTTTTACTTCAAATTTATCTATGGTAGATACAGATGTTGTAACCCCGTGATGGTGGAGGTAAATGTTCTTTTGCAGGAAGAACGGTTGAAATTGTTATTACTTGATGATTAGGAACTGAACTGTGAAATTATTGATTGGATGAATACATTACCCTGATAAGAGGTACTCAGAAAAGTCTTTGCTATACTTCTGGGATTTTAGTGTCAGAGATTGATCTAGCAAGTGATTGAATTTCAATGGGTACTAACAGGATAGCATCAAGTGTTTAGACGTGGAAAAAGGACAGCAGCTGAGATCTAAAGTTACCAGGTCTAGCAGGATTGTTGTCACTGATTTTCCTAGATATCTAATGAATGGGTTAGGCTATTGATAGGTCTGATTCGATAAGATCGAGTCAGGGGCTAGCTTGATTGTATTGATTTAAGGACTTTGCCAAGGAGGGATGAAACAGTCTTGTTCATCTAGTAGCGCAAGTCAGAATTCAACAAGGAATTATTATTATCCGTGGCAGGATAATCAGTATTCTCATTTTTAGGTGTTATCTCAAGTTATGAGATAGATGTCATTATTTTAGTACTAAGGATTGTACTAATCAACTTGTGAGTCAACAAAATAGATATTGATATTCCCGAGAAAAGAAACTGAGGGATTCAGGAAAATCAGGAAATGTGTACAATGACGTTGTCACATGTGTTATGACAAGCGTTAGTCATTAGTATGAGAATCATTTCGGGATACAAGGACTTGTGTACTAATTCTAGTGGAAGAAAATTAAGAGAAGTATGTATCAGTATGTTTTCTAAGCATTGGGTGTATCAACAGATCTAGATTGAACATCGATATCCTGAAGTTTGTATCATAAGTTACCAATTTCTGAGTAGAAATGGAAGTTATCACAATGGACTTTGTGACCCATTTTCTAGTATTCTCGAGGAATTATGATACTATCAGGCTTGTGATGTAACGAATCACCGAGACAACGCGTTTCATTTTGTGTAATCAAGACCTCACTTTTGACTGTAGTGATAGATTATACATTTGGGGAAATTGCGAATTTCCATGACATACCAGTAGACGTTGTCAGGTAATGGGACTCCAGATATATTTCCAGATTCTGGGGGAGTTTGTAACATGATAAGGGTAATATTCATGGCTCGAGTATTGCTTATCATCTGGAGACTGATGTTTAGTAGGAATACACGATTCGTACTCTTAGAGATATGTTACAAGTGTAAACTTTGATCCATCTTGACAAGATCAGTTGCCACTGATTGATTTCACGTACAACAGATTTAATGACAGCAATGGTGTGACACCATTCGGAGAGTTGTACGGGCGATGATGTCACTACTCCACTATTCTGGAAAGAAGTGGGAGAAACGACATGTTAAAGGATCAGAATTAATTCAACCAAGGATTGATAAAGTTGATTTACCAGAAAGATATCTCTAGGGTTTATTGGTCTAATTTGGTTATTGGACAATAACATGAGATATAGTTCAAGCAAGTATCATAGGATATTGGGATATGATAGTACGCAACAAGATTATTTCTCTTATTCTAGTTCAGTGGCAGCGGCAAGGCCCTGAAAAAGCCACTTAGGAACTTGAGATTTGTACGCGTACAAACTATCCAAAGTTGTTTTAAAAAGTGTTGTATTTAAAGTTGTATCTTGTAAAATGTTAAGTCTTCATAAAAGATGTTTATTCAGTAATTAACTTCAATTCATTCAATACTTAAGATTGTTCGAGGACAAAATATCTTAAGTAGGAGAAGAATGTAGTAGCCCATTTCTGTAGTGACCCTGCATGGAATCACCTACTAACTGACAACTAATAGCATGCATTAAACTTAATACAACAAAATACTTAACAGAGTAAAACGTGCGGAAACATAATCCACAACTTACATATCAGCTTAGTAAAACAAATTCAGGCTTAATACTAAAGTGATACAACCATATCGAAATAACTATAAAGTAAACATTATACAGCTAAATCAAATCCTGTTGTATAAAATATCCCCTGTAGGCTCCTACTCCCTAGTCATGCCTCGAACTACCAGCTCCGTCTATCCTGCGACCTGCCCCGTGGAATGGGGTGTCCAAGATAATAACTAGGACGTGAGTTCTAACGCCCAATACATAAACATGAGTAAACATATGTATATAATGCATGCAACATGATGAATGGTAAAGGGTCATCTGAAAATTCATGCTTAGTACCGGCGCCACATGAGTGCTGCCACCGCACAGATCAACCTCTGGGTGCAACCATACTCGTCTAGTACACCAGATTAGTCAGACATACATGTCCTCGCCATCTCGGTACTCTCAGTGACAGACTATCGAGTATAGAGCTGAGTGGCTCTATAATCAGGTATAACAAGGTATAGGCTCAACGTGTATATTCACATGACATATGAATATGAAAAACGGTAAATCATATATCATGCCATATAATAATGCCAAATAAATGCAACATATAAACATGTATACTCGCTGGCTAGTTCAAGTATAGAAGGATCCTAGGTTCCAAGCCTATAATCAAAAGTTCACCATATCACTACACAAGTTCTATAAGCCTTAAATAAACTAATAAGTACTCCCAAAACTTAAATAGATTCTCGGACCATACCTTTGTCCGTAGTAAGCCCTTTGATGTCGCTGACTCTGGATGACTATAACAACTTCTTTGTTATTCCAGAATCTCACCATTACCGATAGGGTCCTCTGTATAACGCTTACTATAAACCAAACACTCGGATACTTGATTTATATCTAATTTCTCGTCCGAATGGCCCTATTTATAGGCAAAATATGTCGGAGTTCGGAGCCTCCGAACTGGGGTTTGGAGCCTCCGAATCTGCATGTACGACGCTTGTCTAAAAACATGGATTAGTCATCTAGCATTGCTGTCTGAGGGAGTTTGGAGCCTCCGAACTTGACTAGGTTCGGAGCCTCCTAAATCTGGGTTTGGATGGTCCGAACTTGGTATCTGAGTTCGGATGGTCCGAACTCATTTCGGTGCCTCCGAACTGTCCGAGTCCCCCGGGACCCTTCCTACCATTTTCGGACGTCCCGGAGCTGATTTTCCACTTATTTTCACCAAATAAGGACTCTTTAATCATGTTTTGTCACTTTTAAAATTATATGCCATATCATAGCATGTAAAGTGGAACTTGGATACTACCTTTATTTGTAGCGATCCATCTGGTAATTCTGAAGTCCGATTAAGCCCTCGAATTGGTTAATTATTAACCCTTAATAATGTTTAACATATCATTATCTTAAAATGGAATCTGGGTTACTACATTATCCCTACCTTTAGACATTTCGTCCGCAAAATAAAATCTAAAGACAAATCAAGATAAAAATATGAAACATCAAACCATGTTTATTACAACAACTGTAATTACATCTTTACATGGTAATCAAAAGTATAAAGCAAACAACTCAGGATATTCTGCTCATATACGACTCTCGGTTTCCCAAGTTTCTTCTTCAACGCCTCGGCGCTGCCACTGTACCAGCACAAGTAATGTAGTATTGTTCCGAAGAACTTTCTCCTTCCTGTATAGGATACGGAGTGGTCGTTCAACATAAGACAGATCTGGCTCTAGCTGAACATCAGTAGGCTGAATCACATGTGATTCATCAGCTATGTACTGTCGAAGTAACGACACATGAAAAACATCATGTATACTGGAAAGATATGGGGGTAACGCCAAACGATATGCAACATCTCCGATCTTCTCCAGTATCTGGAAATGCCCAATGAAATGAGGTGATAACTTGCCTTTCACACCGAACCTCATCACCTTCCTGAAAGGTGACACTCGTAAGAACACATATTCACCAGGCTCGAACTGTAATGGCCTGCGGTGAATATTAGCATAACTGGATTGCCGATCTTGAGCAGCTTTGATTCTCCGCTTGATCAAATCTACCTTATCTACAATCTGCTGCAGCAACTCAGGACCCTCGACTTGTCGTTCTCCGACTTCATCCCAGAATAACGGAGTACGACACCATCGACCATACAATGCCTCAAAAGGTGCCATATCAATACTACGATGATAACTATTATTGTAGGCAAATTCAATCAAAGGTAATTGATCCTGCCAAGATAAACCAAAGTCCATGACAGAAGAACGTAGCATATCCTCCAGCGTACGAATAGTGCGCTCTGACTGCCCATCAGTCTCCGGATGATATGCAGTGCTCAAACTCAAAGTGGTACCCAACGCCTATTGAAAACTACCCCAGAAACGTGAGGTAAATCGCGGGTCTCTATCACTGACTATGCTCACTGGAATCCCATGCAATCGAACTATCTCCTGGATATATAAGCGTGCCATGCGATCATAAGAATACTCACAGTTGTAAGGAATGAAATGTGTTGATTTCGTCAAACAGTCAATGACAACCCAGATAGAATCACTCTGACGTGAAATCATAGGCAAGTGGGTGACAAAATCCATAGTCACGTGCTCCCACTTCCATTCGGGAATCTCAAGATTCTGCAGTAATCCACCTGGTCGTCGGTGTTCAGCCTTGACCTGTTGACAAACCAAACATCTCAAAACAAACTGATATACACTCCGCTTCATCCCTTTCCACCAGAATCTAGTTCGCAAGTCCTTATACATTTTCATGCTTCCAGGATGAACTGACAATCGACTCCTGTGAGCTTGAGAAAGAATATCATTCCTGAGCTCCGCAACATCAGGTACAACCACTCGATTCGATAAGCTAAACCATCTGCCTCATAATGGAATCCAGATGTATTAACTCCATTGGCTAGACGTGCCAAACGCTGAGTATTAACATCAAATATCTGAGCTTCTCTGATTCGAGAGTACAATACTATCTCAGACAAAATAGTATACAAACGAATCCCATTTATTCCTTTCTTGTGCTTGAGCGTAAAACTCAGTGAACAACACTCTTGAACCATATGAGATATTTCAATAGTGTGAAGTGCAGAAAGTCTCACCTGCCGACTCAAGGCATCAACAGTAAGATTAGCAGAACCTGGATGATATTTGATTTCACAATCATAATCCTTCAAGAGATCCATCCAACGTCTCTGTCGCATATTCAACTCCTCCTGAGTGAATAAATATTTCAGACTCTTGTGATCCGTGAATATCTCAAATTTCTCGCCATAAAGATAATGCCTCCAAATCTTGAGCACAAATACAATGGCGGCTAATTCGAGATCATGCACTGGATAATTATTCTAATGCGTCTTCAACTATCACGAAGCATAGGCAATAACATGTCCATTCTGTGTCAGAACACATCCTAACCCCTGACCAGAGGCATCAGTATAGACAACATAACCTCCCGATCCAGAAGGTAGAGCTAGCATAGGTGCAGTAGTAAGACGTCTACGCAGCTCGTGAAATGACTCCTCACAATCCAAGGACCAAATAAAGGCAACATATTTCCGTGTAAGCTGTGTCAAAGGCCTGGCCAACTGTGAAAAATTCTCTATGAACCAACGGTAATAACCAGCTAGACCCAAGAAAATTCTAATCTCAGCAACCATCGTCGGACGAGACCAGTTTAGCACTGCCTCTATCTTACTAAGATCAACAGATATTCCTTCACTAGAAATCACATGACCGAGAAACACTACCCGATCAAGCCATAATTCACACTTGCTCAATTTCGCATACAACTGCTTATCTCACAACGTCTGTAAAACAACCCTCAGATGCTGTGCATGCTCATTCTTTTCATGAGAGTAGACAAGAATATCATCAATGAAGACGATGACAAATCTATCCAGATATTCTCGAAATACCTGATTCATCAGATTCATAAAGACTGCCGGTGCATTCGTCAAACCGAATGGCATCACCAGAAATTCATAATGCCCGTATCTGGTCCTAAAAGCAGTCGTAGAAATATCTGAGTCTCGTACCCGCATCTGGTGGTATCCCAATCTCAGATCTATCTTAGAGTATATAGAAGTAACCTGTAGTTGATCGAACAGATCATCAATTCGTGGAAAAGGATACTTATTCTTGATGGTGACACGATTTAGCTGCCTGTAATCAATACACAATCGCATCGATCCATCCTTCTTATTGACGAACAAAACAGGTGCTCCCCACTGAGAAACACTTGGACGAATATATCCCTTATCAAGAAGATCCTGCAACTGCTGTTTCAATTCCCTCATCTCTGAAGGTGCCAGACGATAAGGTTCTCGGGATATAGGCGTAGTTCCTGGTACTAGATCAATACCAAATTCAATCTCTCGAACCATAAGAAAAACAGGAAACTCATCAGGGAATACATCAGGAAATTTACTGACAACCGGTAACTGATCAATACCCGAACTACTCATGGACATATCAACTGCATAGATGAGGTAGCCCTCCCCACCTGACTCTAAGACATGACATGCCTTCAGAGCCGAAACAAGTGGCATCGGAGGTCGCGCACCCTCATATAAAAGTACCAGCTATCACCCTCAACAGGATGAAACTGTACCAGATGTTGATAACAATCCACAGTAGCGTGATACAATGTCAGCATATCTATTCCCAAAATACAATCAAAATCGTCCATCGCTAAAATCATCAGATTAGCAGACAATACCTGACCCTCAAACTCTAGAAGGCAACCCATCACTAGACGCTTAGTTACTACCTCCTGCTCCAGCGGAGTAGATACAACTAAATCCAAATCTAATTATACAAATGGTAATCTATGTCTCTTAAAGAAGCGACTAGAAATAAAGGAATGCAATGCTCCAGTACCAATTAAAAAAAAGTGCAGGAATACCACATAACAAAAAGGTACCTGCCAACATGCGATTGCTTCCCTCAGTAGCCTGTTCCTGAGATAGAGCAAATACATGCCCTTGAGTTTATGGACGGTAACCAGAAGAACTCTGTGGTGCTGGCTGCTGACGTGGAAAAGTAGAAGCCTGAGATCCAACCTGTGATCCCTATCCACTATCAGAACCCATACGCTGAGGACAATCTCTCCGTAGATGTCCCTGCTCACCACAAATATAACAAGTACCAGTAGCCTTCCGACACGAAGCTGCAGGATGCTTCCCACCACAGTGGCTGCAAAACTCATCCTTCTTCTTCTTCTTCCCAAAAAAGAACGTACCTCGTGAGCCACGAGAACCAGACAAAGTAGTAGTAGTAGAAGAAGAAGACATAGGTCCAAATTGCACAAGAGATTGAGCTCTAGGACCAAAAGATCCACTAGGCTGTCCTGGCATCATCAACTGTTTCCTATTCCTGTTCTCTACTTGATGGAAACGGTTCACCAAAATCACACAAGATGTCGGATCATCACAAACGACAACTTGTGAATAGATATCTTGATTCAATCCTTGCAAAAAGATATCATACTTGGACGCATCACTGTCATTGATATGAGGACTGAAAGGTAGCAGATCAAGAAATCGTTGTTGATATTGATCAATAGTCATTGATCCTTGCCTGTCAGCAACTTCATAGATTGTGCCTGACGAACTGCTGGAGGAAAATATAATTTCTGAAACTGCTAACAGAAATCCCCCCACGTCACCTGTCCTCTCTCTGTACGTGCCTGAGTAGCCTTGGCATCCCACCATAAGCGTGCTCGATCTTCTAGAACAAATTCTAGAACATCCAGTTTCTGCTCTTCAGTGCACTCGAAAGCTCAAAAAGCACTCTCGAGTTTGGACATCCATCCTATCGCTTGTTCAGGATTCTCGCCTCCCACCAAGGGTTTCGGTCCTACTTGCATGAATTTATTGATAGTGTAGCGACGTCTATCCTCATGAGGACGATGACGATCATCATGATGGCGATGGTGACGATGATGACACCTCTCTGGCCAACACTACCATGACTTTTGTCAGCCATATCCAGAAAATAATTGCATATTAATTACTCAAGACTAGACTAAATCCCAAGTACTAATCCCAAAATCTAAGCATGCTCTGATACCAAAAATGTAGTGATCCTGTATAGAATCACCTACAAACTGGCAACTAATAGCATTCATTAAACTTAATACAACAAAAATACTTAACAGAGTAAAACGTGCGGAAACATAATCCATAACTTACATATCAGCTTAGTAAAACAAATTCAGGCTTAATACTGTAGTGATACAACCATATCGAAATAACTAGAAAGTAAGCATTATACAGCTAAATCAAATCCTGCTGTATAAAATATCCCCTGTAGGCTCCTGCTCCCTATTCTTGCCTCGAACTACCAGCTCCGTCCATCCTGTGACCTGCCCCATGGAATGGGGTGTCCAAGATAATAACTAGGACGTGAGCGCTAATGCCCAGTACATAAACATGAGTAAACATATATATATATAATGCATGCAACATGATGACTGGTAAAGGGTCATCTGAAAAAATCATGCTCAGTACCGGCACCACATGAGTGCTGCCACCGCACGAATCAACCTCTGGGTGCAACCACACTCGTCTAGTACACCAGAGTAGTCAGACATACATGTCCTCGCCATCGTAGTACTCTCAGTGACAGACTATCAAGTATAGAGCTAAGCGGCTCTATAATCAGGTATAACAAGGTATAGGCTCAACGTGTATATTCACATGACATATGAATATGGAAAATGGTAAATCATATATCATGCCATATAATAATGCCAAATAAATGAAACTTATAATGTATACTCGCTGGCAATCTCAGTCAATGTGTACGTACCTCTAGGCTAGTTCAAGTATATAAGGATCCTAGATTCCAAGCTTATATTCAAAAGTTCACCGTATCACTACACAAGTTCTATAAGCCTTAACTAAGCTAATAAGTACTCCCAAAACTTAAATAGATTCCCGGACCATACCTTTGTCCGTAGTAATTCCTTTGATGTCGCTGACTCTGGATGACTATAAAAACTTCTCTGTTATTCCAGAATCTCACTATTACCAATAGGCCCCCCTGTATAACGCTTACTATAAACTGAACACTCAGAATGCTTGATTTATATCAAATTTCTCGTCCGAATGGCCCTATTTATAGGCAAAATATGCCGGAGTTCGGAGCCTCCGAACCCACATGTACGACACTTGTTGAAAAACGTGGATTAGTCATCTAGCATTGCTATATGAGGGATTTCGGAGCCTCCTAACTGGGTTCGGAGCCTCCGAACTTGACTAGGTTCGGAGCCTCCTAAGAGCTGGGTTTGGATCCTCCGAACTGGGTTCGGATGGTTCGAACGCATTTCAATGCCTCCGAACTGTCCGAGACCCCCGAGACTCTTCCTACCATTTTCGGACATTCCGGAGTTGATTTTCCACTTATTTTCACCAAATAAGGAATCCTTAATCATGTTTCGTCACTTTTAAAATTATATTCCATATCATAGCAAGTAAAGTGGAACTTGGCTACTACCTTAATATGTAGCGATACATCTGGTAATTCTGAAATCCTATTAAGCCCTGGAATTGGTTAATTACTAACCCTTAATCATGTTTAACATATCATTATCTTAAAATAGAATTTGGGTTATTACAATTTCCATTTTACAAGATTAAGATACTAATAATGTTTAGATTTAATAAAATATGATTAAGGGATTTGAGTATGATCGACCGGACTAGGGAATTGGGTCCAGAATGCTCGGGAAATGTTTAATGGGCTTAATTGGGCTCAGGTAGTTTGGAAGGTCCGAATAGGGTTCGGATGGTCCGAACCAGATCTGAACCAGCGAAGCCAGTTCAGAAGCTACGGGCACGATCGGAGCTTCCGATCTGCGTCATCCAATGCGTGACATTAGGTTTTGTACACGTAGCTGCATTCAGGAGATCGGAACCTCCAAAGTGCAGATCAGAGCTTTTGATCATAGCCGATGGACACGTTGCATGCATGCACCGATCGTGGTCTATAAATAGGGGTCCAAGGCCTCATTCTCATTTGTTATTACTCACCTCTCCTTGGACCATGTAGCTCGATTTTAAGAGCTTTTGGGTACTCTTTCTTTAAGATTTGGAGTATGTAGTAGTTTTTCTATAGCGGACGTTCGGGCGGCGGAGCTCTGGCGAGGCATCCAGGGGTTGTAGCTAGGCTATGCCTAGGTTCTGGGGCATGCGACATCAGCGGACTGACGACGGAGAAAGGTATGGCTCTGGTTCCCTATGGTAAATAGGGAATAGGCTATAGTTTAATTAAGGTTTTTAGAGCCAATTACATGATGTTTGGAATGTTAGATAATGCATGGTATTTATGCATTGTAGTGCTGTTCGAGATATCCTGACTGAGTATGCATGTATTATGTGACTGCATGTTTTATATGACATGATTATATGCTGCATACATTTGCATATTGAGCTATCTCTTTTGAGATGTCTGTTAGTAGGGTTATACCCTATCCTGTTAGTGGATGGACTTCCATCGATTTGGGTCCCGCGTATCCACTGGTATTTCGGTATGTGAGCCACCTCCTGAAGCAACGGCATAGCGTGCTACACACTAGGGTCCGGTCTGTCTCTGTTATCTGTTTCTCGACCTCTAGTCAGTAGGCGGTAAACTTGCATTTATGTATACTCATACTCTCGTGCTGAGCTTTATATGCTCACGTATCGTACTCTGTGTTCTGAACACCCTATTCCATGGGGCAGGTTTGCGATTGGACGAGGCGGGTGGATCCAAGAGGGGCTAGGCAGTGGTTGGTCAGCTGAAGCTTCATCTAGGTTTTTATCCTGTTGTTTTGGGTTGATACAGCTTTCGATTTGGTTGTATAACTATTCGGATATTTACAGATTCCTTTTCTTGGGATTGTATTATTGTTGGTTTACTGTTTAATTAAGTTAATTGCATACCTAAGTTCTGTTTAGTAGGTGATCTCGGTAAAGGTCACTACATTTATGGTATCAGAGCATGCATAGTATTCTTGGGATTTATATTCTGCATAAGATAACCGCGAGATTAATTTTGTAGATGGCGGATCGTGATGATCAGAGTAGCCATGGCAGTATTGGTGGTCGTTGAGGCGACGTCGACCGGGAGCGTCGTCGAGAACACCATCATCGTCTCCATGATGATCAGCGTTTCAGTGTGCGCCGATTCTTATCTATGAGTCCTAAGCCCTTAGTTGGAGGCGAGTCTCCGGAGGATGCGGAGAACTGGTTAGACCACATGGAGAAGACTTTCCATACTTTCCACTGTACTAAGGAGCAGAAGATGGAGACACTTGGTTATCTTCTGGACGGGCGAGCCCGTAGGTGGTGGAGGTTTACTTCTGCACCCTTTGTTATGGTGAGAGGAGTGGCCACCTGGGCCGAGTTCCGCACAGCTTTTCACAAGCTGTATTTTCCTCCTGTACCCCAACAGACGAAGGCGGGTGAGCTACTGAGTCTGCGTCAGGGAGCCATGTGTATCGAGGAGTATCAGCAGAAGTTCATCGATTTGTTATCCTATTGCCCTGAGATTGCTGACAGTTCTGAGATGAAGTACAATATTGTGAGGCCTCGGTTCTAATCTTTTATTCTTAAGATAATATAAACAATTATCATGCACCATCTATAAGATAAGGCAACAAACAAATAAAAAAAAAATTTATTTATCTGATGAACAGTGCTGTGCTCGATCCTATAAAAGTCCAGGATCGAGCGCACCAAATTTTAAAACTCCCTGCCGAGAAAAGCAGTGGACCGCGCTCGATCCGGCAAAAAGCCAGGATCGAGCGCACCATTTTGTGAAACTCTCTACCTCGAAAATCACAGGGGCCGCGCTCGATCCTGCAATAACCTAGGATCGAGCGCACCCCCTTGCCCAGAAAATATCAGAACATGGAATGCCTTTCCTTACGAACTCAATCCAATCAATAATCATAACAACATGCATTAATCCAAATTCAAACATAAACTCGACGACTCGATACAACAAGATACAGCCAAGGTTCGAGTCTAGTAATTACTTCAAAACATAACTAGATTCACATGCATTACAAAACATCAAAAGTTCGAATACATTCGACTTCTAAAAACCAAGCCTCACTTCTACTCTCGATCCTCTATCCACGAGGTCTCTGACTGGTACCTGCCCCACCTGTTGCCAAGTACACATACAACAAAGACAACAGCCGGATAATCCGGTAAGAATTGATATTCCCAGTAAAAGAGACTAACATGCTATCAAATAAACATATCAAGTCATAACATGAACTCATTCTTCATATAATCACTTAATCCAATCAAATGCTGAATTAAAATGATATGCATGTCTTTAAAACTTCTGGATTATCAGACTCAGATAATCAAATGTAATTCTTCTTTCTTTCTTTCTTCGGTTTGGGATCCCGAGTTTAAAACATCCTACAATCACACCGACTTCCCTCTCGAGGTGGACGAGGCATATTTTAATCCTCTAGACTCCAGAGCATTATAGTGAGTTAAACAACAAAGTAGTAAATCGCCTACCAAGTCACTCGACTACAATATCTAGATCATCTAATTCAAAAGAATAATCAATTCGGATCAATATGAATGCACATGAATCTAATGCATTCAAATAACAATTCAGACATATATTCAAATAAGCACATAGACATGCAATATGTGATTTCTTCTAGGACACTCGAATCAATCCGGATTCGAGTTAATCGTCCTATACCATTCCAAAGTCATCTTATACCTTTCTTTGTGTTGTTCACTATCGTCGATCTGTAAAACAAAAATTCTCAATTAAAGTTCCTTCAATCAAAATCTATCCAAACCCATCGAGAAATAAAGAATAACATCGACACTATACCGGCTCAACTCTTCCAACTGATCAAAGCTGTAAGGCTCTCAACTTCCAGGACTTCAATTCAATCTATTAGAAGAAGTCATGGTGATCAAAATTGATATCAAACTCAAAACATCAAAACGACGTTCAAACCTCAAACTGACGGCATAACAGCTATAACTGATCAAACCGGAAATGCAGACAACAAAACAACAACTCAATAAACTCATTCCAATCCTCAAAACTCAATTCAAACACAATTCCAACACATCACAAAATCAAGGTTTTCGAAAATAATAAGAAAAATCATAACAAATCCGATCGTCGTTAGATCTTCGAACCGTCTTAGATATACGATCACTGCTAACTCAAAATCATCCTCTCCGAGTATAAACAAATTCTGAAAACATAGAAAAACTCAAACTTCTCAGAATTAAGATATACTTACTTCCAAACGGATCACTCGTCGCTGTGATCGTAGATATTAAGTCAGAAATCAATTCTATCGGATGGATTGAGCTAGAATCGAAATCACAACGCTTGGAGCTCACTTTGAGCGTCTTCCATGGAGGGAACTCGGTTGAGAGGGTGATGGGGGAGACAATGAAAGATTCAAGGACTTAGTCAATCCTTAGATATTATTAAAAACTCAATTTTTGCATTTCAGTCCCTGAAAATTTCAAAAATTGCAAAATAGACCCTGATAAGTAAAAGTTCGGCTCTCTAATTCTGAAATCACGGAATAACTCAATAAGTTCAATTAAGATGAAAACGGGACGTTACAATTCTCCCCCTCTTAAATAAGATTTTGTCCTCGAAATCATCAATATCAACTCATAAGAAGATAATTAAGAATTCAGAATAGAAATAAGAACTCACATTAGATGAATAATTCAGGAAATATCTGTCTCATGTGAGATTCTGTCTCCCAAGTCTCTTCTTCAACTCCGTGACGACTCCACTGAACTTTCACCAAAAGAATCAATTTGGTTCTAAGCTGTTTCTCCTTTATGTCAAGGATCTGAATCGGTCTCTCAAAATAACTCAAAGTTTCATCAAGTTCGGCTTCGTCAGGCTGAAGAACATGTGAAGGATCGGGGTGATATTTCCTCAACATCGAGACGTGAAATACGTCGTGAATTCCAGATAAAGAAGGAGGAAGTGCTAATCGGTAGGCTAGATCGCCTATCTTCTGTAAAATCTCATACGGACCGATGAATCTAGGTGACAGCTTCCCTCTCTTCCCAAATCTAACAGTATCTCTAAACGGAGAAATCTTCAAGAATTCTCGGTCTCCCTGATCAAAAGATAGAGGTCTGCGACGGATATTTGCATACTTCGTTTGTCAGTCCTGAGCAGTCTTCGTTCTCAACCGAATAATCTTCACCTGCTCAGCCATATCCCGAATCATATTTGGTCCCAAGTCTGGGGACTCAGACATCTCATCCCAATATAGAGGAGATCTGCACTTCTTTCCGTACAACGTTTCAAAGGGTGCCATTCCTATACTCGTCTGGAAGCTGTTGTTGTACGAAAACTCGACGAGAGGCAAAGAATCTTGCCAAGTAGTGCCAAAGTCAAGCACCACTGCTCGTAACATATCCTCCAGAGTTTGAATTGTCCGCTCAGACTGACCGTCGGTCTGAGGATGATAAACTGTACTCAAGTGCAAACGAGTACCAAGAGCTTCCTGTAGACTATTCCAGAAATGAGAAGTAAACCGAGGATCTCGGTCAAAAACAATCGATCTCGATACCCCGTGCAATCTGACAATTTCTCTGACATACAAATCGGCCATCTGATCATGGTGATACGTCATCCGATAAGGAATGAATCAAGCAGACTTCGTCAACCTATCAATCACTACCCAAATAGCATCGCATCCTCGAACCGATCGGGGTAGTTTCGTGACGAAATCCATCGAAATGTGATCCCACTTCCATTTTGTAATAGACAGACTATGTAGAAGCCCATCTGGTCTCTTTCTCTCTGCTTTAACCTGCTGACAGTTCAAACAATGGGATACAAACCTCACCACATCCTTCTTCAACTTCTTCCACCAGAACTGACTCTTCAAGTCGTTATACATCTTTTGACCTCCGGGGTGAACACTGAACCGACTACAATGCGCCTCTCTCAGAATACGCTGTCTTAACTCATCAATCTCAGGCACAACAATACGGCTATTCACAAATAAAACATCATCTCTGACCTGAAACTCAGACTGGTGTCCTGATCTCACCTTCTCTATCGAATTCTGAATACTCTCATCTGATTTCTGTGCTTCTCTGATCGACACAAACAACTCTGGCTCGGCCTGAATCGCACAAACTCTGATCGGATTTCTATCTGACTCAAACTCCAACCCAGAAGTGCAACATTCGTCGATCAACTGAGAAACACCGATCGTCGAAAGAGATAAAGAGCAAAGTTTGCGACTCAAAGCATCGGTAGCTGCATTCGACTTCCCCGGATAATACTTAATCTCGCAGTCGAAGTCCTTCAAAAAATCTAGCCATATTCTCTGTCTCATATTCAATTCTGACTGCGAAAACAAGTACTTCAGATTCTTATGGTCAGAAAAGATCTCGAAAGACTCACCGTAGAGATAGTGACGCCAGATCTTCAAGGCAAAAACAATAGCAGCGAGTTCAAGATCATGAACTGGATAGCGAGTCTCGTGCGGTTTCAACTGCCTCGACGCATATGCTATCACGTGCTTCTTCTGCATAAGAACACATCCGAGACCTAGATGAGAAGAATCGCAATAAACTGTGGAACCTCCAGAACCAGATGGAATAGAAAGAATCGGAGCACTGGTTAATCTCTTCTTTAACTCAACAAAACTGGCTTCACAATCATCTGTCCACAGAAAAGGAGCATTCTTCTGAGTCAGCTGGGTAATAGACCATTAATACTTTGTGATTCCTACTTGCGACACTTTTCCGTGCTCAAACTCTTTCTTTCCTCCATCCTTTGCCTACAACCAACCAAAAATCATGAGGAGTAATCCGAATGCAACAAATATTCATTAACTAAACATGAATGACCTTAACAACATGAAATCATGCAAAATAAATGCAAAAAAATGCAAAACGATGCAATAAAACACGTAAAAATGACTCATGTCAACGACGCAGCGTGCTATATACCCTAGGCCCGGTCTATGAGCTTGTTTCATGACCTGAGTGTCTTGGTACCTAGTTCACTTGCATACATGCACACATAACACCGTATAATCATATTCTCGTACTGAGCTTATCATGCTCACGTCCCGTACTTTTTTGTATCTGGACACCCTATTCCATGGGGCAGGTCTGCGGCTGGATGAGGCGGGTGGTTCAAGGAGTGCTTAGGCGATGGAGGACCAACAGGGATTTGTCTAGGATTTTATTTTTGATGTATTTGGGTTGATACAATAGTTTATTCGATATGGTTGTAAACAATATTTAATTGTTGTTTTTGCTTTTCCGCTGTTCATTTCTGATGATTTATTTAATGAAGTTAAATGCATGCTTAAGCTTTTTATTATTAGGTGATCATGACGTGGGTCACTATATTTATGGTATCAGAGCATGCATAGTAATCTTAGAATCTAGATTTTTGAAATTAGGATTAACCTTTAATCATTGTGTAGATGGTGGGTCATGGTGACGAGAGTAGCAACGGCAGCGTAGGTGGACGCTGGGGTGATAACGACTATCGGGAGCATCGTCGGGGCCGTCATCACCATCTCTATGATGATCACAAGCGTTTCAGCATGCATAGGTTTATGCAGATGGGTCCAAATCTCTTAGTCGGAGGAGAGTCACAGGAGGATGCGGGAAACTGGCTTCGACATATGGTGGTTTGTTTTTGGGAGTTCCGATGCACTGAGGAGCAGCAGATGGAGACACTTGATTTCCTGGTAGAAGGACCGGAAGTGGTGGATTATGCATATGCACCTTTTATTGCAGCTCAAGGAGTTGCTACCTGAGATGAGTTCCGCACGGCTTTTCATAAGCTGTATTTTTATCCTGCTCTCCTACAGGCGAAGGCAAGCGAGTTGATGGGTTTGCGATAGGGATCGATGTTGATTGATGAGTATCAGTTAAATTTCTTTGAGTTGCTGCCCTATTGCCCCCAGATTTCCGATAACACGGAGGCGAAGTATAATCTGTTCCTCTAGGGCCTTAATTCGGAGATCCATGATCGAGTTTCTATGGAAGATGAGATGACTTACGAGGGACTAGTGAGCCGATGTCACCAGGCAGAGGATAATATCCGTCATAATATATCCTTCTAGTCGTCTAGACCTGCGAGTTCTTTGGTCCCCGTGCTTAGTCGTTCAATAAGTCTGGTTCTACTTTTTCTTCCTCAGGATCTAGAGATGTGATGCGCTTTGGCAGGAAGAATCAGGTGCCTTGCAGACATTGCGGTGGGAGTCATCCTTCCAATAGGCACCGGCAGGTTTTAGGGGCGTGTTTCCGATGCGAAGAGATTGGTCACCTGAAGAAGGATTGTCCACAGGCCGGGGGAGCAGGTTCTGGCTTAGGTTCTGGTTCTCAGGCTTCAGTATAGCAGAGACCACGGGGACAGTCGACAGGGGGTTTTAATATGAAACCTCATGCTTCCAGCCAAGTTTTTTCCATGAGGCATGATCAGGCATTGTATGAGAATGAGAAAGTTATAGTGGGTACATTCCTGTTATTTGATATACTATTTTTGCACTCATTGACACTGGCGCATCTTCATTCTTTCATTTTTGCACATTTTGTTAAGAAATATAAGTTGTCATACATCTCACTAGACATAGTGGTTATTGTTTCTACTCCGAATGGTCAGTCTGCATCGGCTAAGCATCTAGTGTTGAGTTTCCCTTTAGAATTTGAAGGGAATGTCTTGATTGTGAATCTCATTATATTAGAAATGGAGGATTTTGATTGCATTCTGGGGATTGATGTGTTAACTACATATCGAGCTTCAGTGGATTGTTACCAGAGGTTGGTAAGATTTCATTCGTTTGGTGATGATAGCTGGTTCTTCTACGGTGAGGGAGCGCGACCTCGGATTCCATTGGTATTAGCTTTGAAAGCTTGTCGAGCTATGTAATCTGGAGTGAAGGCTACCTCATCTATGCAGTTGATACATCCACTGGAAGTGTTGGTATTGAAAGTATTTCAGTTGTGAATGAATTACCAGATGTGTTTTCGGATGAGATTCCAGGATTTTCTCCAGTACGCAAAGTTGAGTTTGGGATAGATTTGATGCTAGGGACTTCCCCTATTTCTCGAGCACCGTATCGTCTGGCTCCATCAGAGATGCGTGAGTTGAAGCAGCAGCTTCAGGACTTATTGTACAAGGGTTACATTCGTCCTAGTGTTTCTCCTTGAGAAGCACCTATTCTGTTCGTGAAGAAGAAGGATGAGTCTATGCGTCTGTGCATTGACTATCTATTCGTCTGTGCATTGACTATTGCCAGTTGAACAGGGTAACGATCAAGAATAAGTATCATTTGCCTCGTATAGATGATCTGTTTAATCTATTGCGGGGTACTTCAGTTTACTTGAAGGTTTATTTGAGATCTGGATATCATCAGATGCGAGTCCGAGATCAAGATATAGCCAAGACAGCATTCAGAACCAGGTATGGGCATTATGAGTTCCTAGTAATGCCATATGGGTTGACTAATGCACCAGCTGTATTTCTGAATATGATGAATCGAGTATTCCGAGAATTTTTGGATAAGTTTGTCGTTGTGTTTATTGATGATATCTTGGTATATTCAGATGATGTGAATGAGCACGCATATCATCTGAGGCTTGTGTTGCAGACTCTGACGGATAGACAGTTGTACGCCAAATTGAGTAAGTGTGAGTTTTAGCTGGACCGGGTGGTATTTCTTGGCCACATTATATCCAGGGATGAAGTTTCTGTGGATCCGAGCAAGATTGAAGCTGTAATGAACTGGTCGCGTCCGACGACGATAGCTGAGATCCGTAGTTTTCTAGGTCTAGCAGGATATTATCGTTGTTTTATCACAAATTTCTCACAGCTAGCTCAACCCTTGACACAACTTACTCGGAAGGGCGTGAATTTTGAGTGGCCCTCAGAATGTGAAGATAATTTATGTGAACTTTGTAGACGGTTGACTTTTGCGCCTGTGTTGGCTTTGTCGTATGGATCTATAAGGTATGTAGTGTACACTGATGCTTCTCTTCAGGGACTGGGATGTGTCCTGACTCAGAATGGGCATGTGATTGCATACGCCTCTAGACAGTTGAAAGTTCACGAGAATAATTATCCAGTGCATGATCTTGAGTTAGCATCTATTGTTTTTGCGTTGAATATTTGGCGTCATTATCTCTATGGCGAGAGATTTGAGATCTTCACAGATCATTAGAGTCTCAAGTATTTGTTCACTCAGGCAGAGTTGAACATGAGACAAAGACATTGGATGGATTTACTTAAGGATTATGACTGTGAAATTAAGTACCATCCAGGGGCTGCTAATCTCACTTCTGATTCTATAAGTCGCAAGGTGCGAGTGTCTGCACTCCAGACTGGTTCTGTAACCAGTATGATTGAAAATTGTTGTTCTTCAAGGTATACCTTCAAGCATAAGAAAGGTGTGGGGACCTCGAGTTGCTAATCTCGATTTTTCTGGTGCAATTAATGAATAAGCATCATTAAAAAAGTAAGGAGAAAGATAAAATAAATTATTATTATTATTTAAACTAGGTGTGCGCTCGAGCTCCCATTTCGGTCGCTCGAGCATAGCCACATCTCCAACCTTCGGGTTGGGGCAAAAAGGCCTGCGCTAAAGCTGAGCTCTGGGCAGAAAAATACCCTGTTTTGGCAGTTCAATATTAACCCCTTTCGATCTCTTCCAAACTTGCTCTGTTGGTTCTAAAACATGATAATTCAAATCTAAAACATGCATTAACATACAACAAAAGTTTTCTAAGTATATTTACAAGCTTTAGTTACCTTCAACCAGTAGCTAGAATTCATCAAAATCAACTATACATAAGTTCAACATGTATTCTTCAAAACCAACACAAGTATCATGGCTTTTTAACATACTTCATAAAGTCTATGATACATAACTCATGATAAACCCGAGTCACCACTTGCTAAGACACTCTCTCGATCTATCCACGTTGTCTCTGACTAGTTCCTGCCCCATATATTGTCATGCACACATTCAAAACAGGACAACAGCCGGATAACTCAGGTGATAATATAATTCTCAGTATAATCGACATAAACATGCATTAAACATAGCAATTCAATTCAAGCTATAACATAAAAAAACGCATATTTAGCAAAGGAACTAGATCCACGTTCTCGAGATTTCGTATCCGATCTCGGTCTCAAGATTTGTTTGTTCATTTCCGATCACTACAAGAAAAACGCAAAAAGACAACGGATTTTATCCGTTGTTGTAGGGGGTTAAAAACTGTTGTAACTGACAGTGTTGTTAAAAGTAAGTACCTACGACAACAGATTTTATCCGTTGTCGTAGGCACGAATCCGTTGTCTTTGAAGGAAACGACAACAGATTTTATCCGTTGTCGTAGGGGAGTGCTTTTAACAACACCATCAGTTACAATAGTTTTAGACCCCCTACGACAACGAATTTTACCCGTTGTCATTTCCTATATAAAAAACAAAAAAAAATTAAAAATAATATAAAATTTTCAATATTATAAATAAACCAAAATTTAAAATTCCAAAAATAAAATTTAATATACAATTTTTTAATATTACAAATCACTCGAAATTAAATTCTAATGCAATATACACTATAGAAAAATAAAAAAAAAGTCTTTGCCATCTTTGCTTCTGCTTAACCCTGCATCTGTACCATGTCGGGAGCCTAAAGGTTTCTCATTCTTGATCTTCCCGTACTCTTTAGCATTTTTGATTTATTAGAATCACCAGATACTTTAATTCCAATATCCTAGAAGAAAATATTAACATTATAACACAATGAAGTTTGAAAAAGTAAAAATCCTACGTTTTTTGGGGGATATTTTATACTTTTTAGTACAAGATTCAATGCGAGTACAATAAGAAATTCAAAAAACAAGAACCTTACCCAATGACAAGCCTACCGCCACTGTGAACAGCTTGTGAAACCATCCCCTATTAAGCCAATGCTAATCTGCCAGACATCTGATGATCAGCAATCAAGAATAGCAATTTATTGACACATACAACCAACTACTGAAATGGAATTACTACATCAGAAAATCCAATTGAAATTGAAAATAGAGATCACAGGCAAACTGCACCACAGATAAAAGTGAGCACATTTGAAAGATCATACCTATTTTTTTCCACCCTTTGAAAGCTGTAACATGTCTTTTTAGTGTATTATCCTAAAGAAAAATCACCGACACATTTATCCATTGTAAGCACATTAATATAAAATTGAAGGTTGTAAATAATTAAACAAAAAGAAAAAAAAAAATTCATGAACCTCTGCAGATTGTTTAACTCCAATTGAAACACACTCATACCTCATCTCTAGTCCAACCTCCTTCGCTCTTCTAATAGGACTAGTAGTTCTTCTGTCCAAAAATTTATTTTAAAAAAAGCACGTGGCTTGAGTTTACCATGACTTTAGGATTTTAGAATGCAAGATATGATAAGAAGCATGCAATTTACTATACAGTGTACCAAACTAACAAACAAAAGCAATAATTCCATGCTTGATACCAACGTATAACCAAATTAAGATAGATGAGAAATAGGTTGTAGAATTGATGCACAATCTTAATAAAGCTAAATTAACACATAAGATTTCACCATGTATTCAATGCTGGAGAGAGGCTTCATTGATTAGGAAACGTGTCTCACAAAAAGACTCTTATCAAGGTGATAGTAGCATTTTTATCTTCGTGAGCTGTTTTTTATTGAAAGAGAAAATTTGATATCTCTCAATCTAATAAGTATAACCCGGTAAAAACTGTATATTTCTATGGGAGAGGATTCAGAAATTGCCTAAACCAAATTAAGGAGTTAAAGCTACTATCTTGAACATTCTTTCCAAAATGTGGGACTCTGAGTCTATAGCAATAAACAGAGTACTTAATTTCAATTCCCAGAGATTTACTATAGCAAATCAGCTATCAAGTTACAAGCTCGATAGATTTACTAGATGCTGATATTCTGGCGGTATCGGAAAGTTTGTTCTGCTCCACTTCCAACTGTCTTAAGTGCTTAGATTTTAGCACAAATAACTCCACTCCCTCCATTTCAATCCCAGTATCCCACAACAAGTTATATCAACAATATGCAAGTTCTTACTCTTCCTAACAATCTACATGACGCGAGCATCAGAGTTAGCTCCTTATCAACCATCATTTCGTTAAAAAATAGTATAAACTCGGTTAGGCGTTATGATGATAACCTGCTCCTATGAGCAGAGTAAGATTTTTGTACAACAATACATCAATTGATATGAAAGTGTATTGAACCTTAAATCTTGTCACAATATATTTTTTTCATTTTAAACATATTTTTTGTATAGAAAAATGAGACATTTATATTCCAAGCAAGTGTAAGAAATAATAATATATATTATAGGTATATATCCCTCGAAGTAAGCTAGCTCCTCTATTTTGTTGGCAGAAGCGAAGTTTTGAGAGTGGGAAAATATCAACAAATAGTAAGCCCCGTGAAATACTTTTCCCCCATAATTATATCAATGAAATGTTTATGGTTTATCATACATGAAAAAATAGATTTAATGCCTCAAATATAGAACAAGAAGCTTGTCACACCACAAATCAAGATTGGGAAAAAGTGAAACAGCAGTTCTCAACATCTTCTGAATATTGGAACTAGATTAAGAAGATGTGTATGCAATAATCGAGCAGAGCTCTTATTCCGAGTACAAATAAATCAATCTGTTGGCAATATATTTCTAAATTCACCACTTAAATCATGCATATACTGATTTCTGGTCATTATCAATTTACGTTAAAACAATCATCATTAATTAGAAGTGCAAGCTTCACCCCCTGCTAGTATACTAGGAAAATTTATTGACATATATAGGATTTGGCACTTCCAATATTAAATCACCATACACTGACGGCTGAGATAATATAACTATTGTTGACTTGATGCATGCAAGGATTTAGGTAGAAGTAATAAATTTGTTGGAAAACTGGCGAGTTCCCAGACCAATTACGATTGATACCCGGTGCAGCGGAAGTTTAAAAATTTTTCATGGAACGTTTCCATGGTATGGGTATCAACCGTTCATCGATTGAATTACGTGTGTGTAAAATTTAAATAACAATTAAATAAATTTTACCTCAAATCTCGCAACGAGATTAATGGACACCAACAGAACAATTCTGCTCTTGTTGTCTCTCCCTGGAACCGATGAACGCCTTCAATCAGGTCCACGAACAGAGGTTTAATCCCTCTGATAGATTGCACTAGAAAATCTATCAGAAGTTTTCTGCGAAGAGATTACACGAATCTGATTCGTTATTCCTGACCGCGATTCAAAATCACAGACCGGAATTTTCTCGGGCAGAGCAAAGGGAGGGGACGGCCGATCGGTTTTGAGAGGGTCTAGGGTTTTCGAAATTTTCTCTCAAAATTTATGACCTGTTGTATGTAATTTCTGTACTGAAATAACTTATTTATAATGCAGGCCACTAACACCTTAGGGCCCATTAGTCATAAGCTGGGGCCCGACAAGCAAAGCCCGCTCGTTCAGAAATTAATATAAAATTCATCGTGACTCTGATTGATGAAACGATTTCACCAATGTGCACAGAAACCATTTCTGCACGTTTTAAAGTCAAAATAAATTTTCCTGAATCCGAATTCAGTGGTTTCCAAAAATGTCCATCCCTATGTCATTTTAGGAAACCCTACTCCCTTACTCTTAATTAAGAAGTCCAACTCCTTAGTTCATTAAATTTAACTCTTTAAATTTAACTATCTCAACGGGGATTAAAACTCCATTACACTGTGTGACCCTCAATGGTTCAGGGATACAGCTAGCCGTGGGCTCACAACTCCTTGTGACTCGGAACAACACTTTCCGACTTGCCCAACGAATCATGGTAAAGCGCCTAGCAACATCGCCCCATGATTCCCTAGGTATCACTGATAGTGCCTACAAGAACCAGTAGATTTTAGTTAGCGTACAGTACGGTCCCTTCATCCATATATCCCGATCGAATCAACAACCATTGGTATATCGAGAGTCGCTCAAGATTCGATAACTATGCAATGCATCTTGAAGATCAAATTAGTGACATCGCATGTGCTACTAAGAAACCATTTCTTAAATCACATCAAGTACTCTGGCCAGAGATTTGTCACACTAATATCTCCTCAGATCGCATAGGATATCCACACTCGCAAGTATGTGGTGAATCCTTGACAACAATGCATTGACTCCTATATGTGTCGTAACTGTACCCAATCTCGACACCTGATGACCCCCTCAGAGTCGGTAAATGAGTCAAAGCACAGTACTAGCATATAGAGTCTCCATGATGTTTCAAGTCGTAAGGACTAATGGTGTACAACCAAAACCGCGGACTTTATCCACTCGATAAGTGATAACCACTTGGAAAGTCCGGATAGGGTAGTTCGACTATTCATCCTATGAATATCCATTTGCATGCTTCGAACATCTCCATGTTCCCTACCAATGAAACGTGGTACTCCGCATCGCAAATGCTAGTCTCAAACTCGAGCGATCCTTATCCTTATTATCGGACGGCTCAATCGACTAGGAACGGTTTTAGAATATACAGTGACTATAAGATGTATTTCATGATAGACATCTCCATGTTCTACCACATCTTACATACACTATAGTATATTCAAGGTCTTTATCAAAACAACAATAGTATATCACAATATAACAATATGAAGTAATATAAAGTCATTGCCATAAAAGTGTAAATAATATTAAACAAAAGATTGTTTATACAAAGAGTCAACAAAGCCCATAGCCACACAGTTGGCTCACTGGGCACCCACTCTTACAATCTCCCACTTGCCCTATAGCCAACTAGTCATACTACGTAGACCCATTGCTTCGCGATGTTTGTCAAACAATGGTCCTGGCAAAGGCTTAGTAAGTGGATCAGCGATATTGTCTGCAGAGGCCACTCGTTCGACACTGATGTCTCCTCTTTCCACAATCTCCCGGATTATGTGGTATTTCCTCAGTACGTGTTTGGATCTTTGATGAGACCTTGGTTCCTTTGCTTGAGCAACGGCACCCGTGTTGTCGCAGTACACCGGGACTGGACCAACAAATTCAGGAATGACGCCCAACTCTTGGACGAAATTCCTCATCCAAACGGCCTCTTTAGCAGCAGCTGATGCTGCAATGTATTCAGCCTCAGTGGTGGAATCCGCTGTGGTGTCCTGCTTGGAACTCTTCCAAGAGACAGCACCGCCATTGAGCATGAACACAAATCCAGAGGTTGACTTCGAGTCATCCACATCACTTTGGAAGCTAGAGTCGGTATAGCCTTCCAGTTTGAGTTCTCGTCCTCCATAAACCATGAACATATTCTTAGTCCTTCGCAAGTACTTAAGAATGTCCTTCACGGCTTTCCAATGCATCTGACCAGGATTAGACTGATATCTGCTCGTGACACTCAGAGCAAATGCTACATCCGGTCTGGTAGATATCATCCCATACATGATGCTACCTATAGCTGACGCATATGGTACATGTGTCATATTCTCTATCTCTGCATCAGTCTTGGGACACATAGACTTGGATAGAGAAACTCCATGACACATGGGTAGATGTCCTCTCTTGGACCCATCCATTGAAAACCGTTTCAATATGGTATCGATGTAGGTTGATTGAGTGAGTCCTATCATTCTCTTAGATCTATCCCTATAGATCTGTATCCCAAGAATGTAGGATGCCTCACCCAAATCCTTCATCGAAAATCTACCTGATAACCATATCTTTGTTGACTGCAACATCCCTACATCATTCCCAATGAGTAGGATGTCATCAACATAAAGTACTAAGAATGTCACCGCATCCTTAACTACTTTCTTGTACACGCAAGGTTCCTCCGGGTTCTTGATGAAACCAAAGTCTTTAATTGTTTCATCAAATTTCTGGTTCCAACTTCTTGATGCTTGTTTTAGACCATAAATTGATCTCTGAAGCTTGCATACCTTATGCTCGCTTCCCATGGATGTGTACCCCTCAGGCTGCTTCATATAGATTTCTTCCTTAATGTCTCCATTAAGAAAAGCAGTCTTCACATCCATTTGCCATATCTCATAGTCATACCATGCAGCTATGGCAATTAGGATTCTTATGGACTTGAACATTGCGACTGGTGAAAAGGTTTCATCATAGTCAACTCCTTGCCTTTGAGTATAACCTTTCGCCACCAATCGCGCCTTGTAGGTCAATACCTTACCATCAGGCCCAAGCTTTCTTTTGTAGATCCATTTACACCCTATTGGAACAATTCCATCGGGAGGATCCACTAAAGTCCAGACTTGGTTAGTATGCATCGAATCCAATTCTGACTGCATAGCTTCAAGCCATAAATTCGAATCCGCATCAGAAATTGCTTCCTTGAAGCTTCTTGGATCACATCCAATGTCGGGTTCATCTTGACCCTCTTCAAGAAGAAGACCATATCGAACTGGAGGTCTAGAAGTCCTCTCGGATCTTCTAGGTGCAGGCGTGTCCAGCAATGGTTCCTGAGGTGTGGGATCGTTATTTTGTATTTCGGGTTCTTCTCGAACTTCTTCGAGTTCCATCATCTCGCCTTTCTTATCCAATAAGAATTCCTTCTCCAAGAAGGTGGCATTCCTAGAAACAAACACCTTTGTTTCAGCAGGATAATAGAAATAATATCCGATTGAATTCTTCGGATACCCCACAAAATAACACAAGCTGGATCGACTATCCAACTTATCTCCCACTGTCCGCTTCACGTAAGCAGGACATCCCCAAATCCTCAAGTACGAATACTTAGGAGCTTTGCCATTCCATAACTCGTATGGTGTTTTGTCCACTGCTTTAGTGTGGACGTTGTTCAACAACAATACCGCCGTTTCAAGCGCATAGCCCCAAAACGAAGGTGGAAGCTCAGTGAAGCTCATCATGGATCGAACCATGTCCAACAAAGTTCGATTACGACGCTCCGATACACCATTAAGCTGTGGTGTCATAGGAGGAGTCCACTGAGAGAGAATCCCATTCTCTTTCAGATAGTCCAAAAACTCGGTACTCAAGTATTCTCCACCTCGATCCGATCGAAGTGCTTTAATACTTTTACCTAGCTTGTTTTCTACTTCAGCCCTGAATTCTTTGAACTTTTCAAATGCTTCAGACTTATATTTCATTAAATATAAATACCCATACCTTGAATAATCATCAGTAAAGGTAATGAAGTAGGTGTGGCCATGTTGAGTCCCTACTCTAAATGGACCACAAACATCTGTATGGATCAAATCCAACAGATTTTGACTACGTTCAGGCTTCCCCTTAAAAGGAGATTTAGTCATTTTCCCTTTTAGGCAGGATTCACAAGTAGGTAGAGAGTTAATATCAGACATATCAAACATGCCCTCTCCCACTAGCTTGTTCATCCTCCTTGAGGAAATATGACCTAGTCTAGCGTGCCAAAGGTTTGCCGGGTTTTGACTATCGATTTTCCTTTTGTTTGTTGTTGCCGGTTTGTCAATACAATTCACTGGAACGTCTTTTAGTTTTAAATTGTATAGATCGTTTTCAAGTTGTCCATTTCCAATTAAACATTCATTCTTGTAAATACTGCAAATCCCATTCACAAAATTACAAGAATAACCATCTCTATCAAGCATAGAAATAGAAATAATGTTTTTAATTAAATCTGGCACAAATAAAACATCTCTCAACAATAATTTAAAACCATTCTGCAAAATCAAACAAACATCTCCAATGGCCGTAGCTTCAACTCTGGAACCATTCCCGAGCCTCAGCTGGGTCTCACCCATTCTAAGCCTGCGACTTCTTGTCATCACCTGCAAATCATTGCAAATGTGAGAACCACATCCGGTATCCAATACCCAAGAAGTTGTATTAAGTGACATGTTTATTTCGATATAGAACATACCCTTTGCAGTTCCCAACTGCTCAAGATACTCCTTGCAGTTGCGCTTCCAATGACCCGGCTTCTTGCAGTAATGGCAAACATCCTTGGATTTTCCATCGTTTGAAGCCTTTGTCTTTTGCTTCTTCTCGGGTTCCACTTTCTTGGGTGGGGCAGAACGTTTCTTGCCCTTCATACTTGGCCCCTTCTTAGCAGAAGATGAGGAGCCCACCAAGAAAGCTGGCTTATCCTTCTTAAGTGTGGATTCATATGTAACGAGCATATTGACCATCTCTTCAAGGGTGGCCTCTATCTTGTTCATATTAAAATTTATCACGAATCCATCAAATGAAGAAGGAAGAGATAGAAGCAGCAAGTCCACATTGAGTTCATGCTCCAACACCAAATCAAGGGTCGCTAACTTCTGTATGAGCCAAATCACTCGTACCCCATGATCACGGACCGAAGTCCCTTCACGCATGCGGCACGTCATCAACTCCTTAACAGTAGAGAACCTTTCAGCCCTCGACTGAGCCCCAAAAAGTTCCTTGAGTTGCGTGTGAATGTCAGCAGCATTCACCGTGTCCTCAAATCGCCTCTGGAGTTCATCAGACATCGAGGCTTGCATATAGCATTTGGTCTTGATGTCATGGTCACACCATGCATCAAGTTTGGCCAATTCCTCCGGACTTATGTCAGCTGGTGCTTCCTTCGGAGGTGCTTTCTCTAACACGTAGAGCATTTTCTCCGAAGTTAAGACAATCTTCAACTTCCGGAACCATTCCGTATAGTTGGCGCCAGTCAGCTTGTTTTGTTCGAGGATCGAGAATAAAGGATTTCGCGAATTCATTGTATGAAATACTGAAAAGGAAAAACAGACATATATCAATGATTGTTTAACAATTTACTAAGACATAAAATAGGCGAATTTAATTTTATGAATCTCACTCCCACTATTTTAACGATTTCACCACCCTCTAGTGAAAACGGGAAACTTTTTCCTTAGTGAGAACATGGAGTCCAATTGACAAACTTATGGTCCCGAATAATATCAGCCAACCATAATTCTCAAAAGGTAGAGCCCAATTGCTTCCAAAGCAACCCCCATGTATTTACCTCATGTCCAATAAGGGCCCAATAATATGACGCCGTTTAAAGTGACATGTCAAGATGACCCATCAATATTAAGTTGTGATGGACGGTCGCCATGTGGATCCCCCAATAATATGAGCCGATCCCATGGGAGTTCCACCCAACTTACAACATTTGTCGATCCAATGTACAGCTTTCCGACGAACGGGCCCCCCCAATAATATGAGCCGGACCGTATCCGCGGGTAGCATCACATACATTGACCGTTGATGGAAGGTAGGAACATTTAAACAATATTTAAATTTCCTTTATTTATCTTGATATAAATTTTAAATCATATTTAAAATGAGGGATTTTATTTATAAAAATATTTGTCTCATCATTTTTAATTTATTGCATGCATTGCCGGATTCACGCAATTTATGTCTAAACATGCATACAATCATAATATCACATATTATATAGGATGATCGATTCCATTTCTAATTGACCCGTGGTTGCCAATCACGGGTCTTAGTCCAATCCTAGGTAATATGCAGTATGCAAATGCAATCCTATTACATATGCTTCCAATTTACATTTCTTCAGTCTTCATTGTCTGCTGGGCCCACCATCTTCAAATCTTGATCTCCCACTAAATCTAATGTATTTACAATTAAATAACAATGACAAGTAGGGGATACATTTTTAGGGGTGGGAACGGGCTATAAACCAAGCCCACTTTTATTACATATGACATTCATATCGGGCCATAAACCAGGCCCATTAATAAAACCAACAACAATAAAGACAAAATGTAAATTCCTAACATACACCTACAAAATTGGTCATGGCAATCGATCATCCTTATCCAATAACATTTAATTCAAAATTAATTTATTGGATAACATGCTGTGGCAATTCAAATTTAAACAAGATAAAATCATATTTTATATATAAAATCACATTTCACATATAAAATCATATTTTATCTCCATATCAAATAAAATCATATTTTATCTATAAAATCCAATTTTACAAATAAAATCATATTTTATCTAATATATCATAAGATCATATCTTATCATCAATTGTACCAAAATAATTGATTTCAAAATTCAATTTACGGATAAAATATTAAAATTTTCCAAAAATTCAAATTTATCCAAAATCAATTTTAAAATTTACGGACTCGAACAATTCGATCCGAAATCTCGTGAACCAATCAAAAACAATTTTTGACCGGACCAAAAATAAAATTTTAAATATTAAAATTAATAAAAATATAATTTTTCCCGCGGGCCACCCGGGACACTCCCGGGTTGGCCCGCACCCGGGGCGCGGGCCGGGGGCAGCCCGGCTGCCCCCTTAGGGCAGCGCCTGGCGCCGCCCCTGGGCGGCGCCGTGCGCTGCCCTGGGCGGCGCCGAGCGCCGCCCTGCGCAGCGCCCAGCGCTGCGCTGGGCAGCGCCGAGCGCCGCCCCTGGGCAGCGCCGAGCGCTGCCCTGCGCAGCGCCCAGCGCACAGCGCTGCCCTGGGCGGCGCCGTGCGCCGCCCTGGGCGGCGACGGTCGCCGCCTTGGGCGGCGCTGTGCGCCCCCTTTGGGCGGCGCCGTGCGCCGCCCGGGGCAGCAACAATTGCTGCCCCACCGGGCAGCGATCCAATCGCTGCCCGGGTTTTGCCCCGAAAATTTTTTTTTTTTTTTTATTAAAAATATTTATTTTGTTTCATAAACCGAGACTCAAAAATTTTGTACAATTGATTATTCAATCGATTGATCTGAGCAACCTGGCTCTGATACCACTTTTGGAAAACTGGCGAGTTCCCAGACCAATTACGATTGATACCCGGTGCAGCGGAAGTTTAAAAATTTTTCATGGAACGTTTCCATGGTATGGGTATCAACCGTTCATCGATTGAATTACGTGTGTGTAAAATTTAAATAACAATTAAATAAATTTTACCTCAAATCTCGCAACGAGATTAATGGACACCAACAGAACAATTCTGCTCTTGTTGTCTCTCCCTGGAACCGATGAACGCCTTCAATCAGGTCCACGAACAGAGGTTTAATCCCTCTGATAGATTGCACTAGAAAATCTATCAGAAGTTTTCTGCGAAGAGATTACACGAATCTGATTCGTTATTCCTGACCGCGATTCAAAATCACAGACCGGAATTTTCTCGGGCAGAGCAAAGGGAGGGGACGGCCGATTGGTTTTGAGAGGGTCTAGGGTTTTCGAAATTTTCTCTCAAAATTTATGACCTGTTGTATGTAATTTCTGTACTGAAATAACTTATTTATAATGCAGGCCACTAACACCTTAGGGCCCATTAGTCATAAGCTGGGGCCCGACAAGCAAAGCCCGCTCGTTCAGAAATTAATATAAAATTCATCGTGACTCTGATTGATGAAACGATTTCACCAATGTGCACAGAAACCATTTCTGCACGTTTTAAAGTCAAAATAAATTTTCCTGAATCCGAATTCAGTGGTTTCCAAAAATGTCCATCCCTATGTCATTTTAGGAAACCCTACTCCCTTACTCTTAATTAAGAAGTCCAACTCCTTAGTTCATTAAATTTAACTCTTTAAATTTAACTATCTCAACGGGGATTAAAACTCCATTACACTGTGTGACCCTCAATGGTTCAGGGATACAGCTAGCCGTGGGCTCACAACTCCTTGTGACTCGGAACAACACTTTCCGACTTGCCCAACGAATCATGGTAAAGCGCCTAGCAACATCGCCCCATGATTCCCTAGGTATCACTGATAGTGCCTACAAGAACCAGTAGATTTTGGTTAGCGTACAGTACGGTCCCTTCATCCATATATCCCGATCGAATCAACAACCATTGGTATATCGAGAGTCGCTCAAGATTCGATAACTATGCAATGCATCTTGAAGATCAAATTAGTGACATCGCATGTGCTACTAAGAAACCATTTCTTAAATCACATCAAGTACTCTGGCCAGAGATTTGTCACACTAATATCTCCTCAGATCGCATAGGATATCCACACTCGCAAGTATGTGGTGAATCCTTGACAACAATGCATTGACTCCTATATGTGTCGTAACTGTACCCAATCTCGACACCTGATGACCCCCTCAGAGTCGGTAAACGAGTCAAAGCACAGTACTAGCATATAGAGTCTCCATGATGTTTCAAGTCGTAAGGACTAATGGTGTACAACCAAAACCGCGGACTTTATCCACTCGATAAGTGATAACCACTTGGAAAGTCCGGATAGGGTAGTTCGACTATTCATCCTATGAATATCCATTTGCATGCTTCGAACATCTCCATGTTCCCTACCAATGAAACGTGGTACTCCGCATCGCAAATGCTAGTCTCAAACTCGAGCGATCCTTATCCTTATTATCGGACGGCTCAATCGACTAGGAACGGTTTTAGAATATACAGTGACTATAAGATGTATTTCATGATAGACATCTCCATGTTCTACCACATCTTACATACACTATAGTATATTCAAGGTCTTTATCAAAACAACAATAGTATATCACAATATAACAATATGAAGTAATATAAAGTCATTGCCATAAAAGTGTAAATAATATTAAACAAAAGATTGTTTATACAAAGAGTCAACAAAGCCCATAGCCACACAGTTGGCTCACTGGGCACCCACTCTTACAAAATTGAACTATATATTATATTATTTTTTTTAATACTACATATTTTATACTCTTCTCAAAGGTTGTGTTTAGAAAATACTATGTTCAGGAGGAGATTACGATAAAATCAAGATACCATGCATAAAAATCTGGTAGAATGAAAATTGTAGTGGACAATGAGCTCTCTAATAAGCAATCAAAAGCTCCCTCTCCTCCCAATATAGACAGTGCCCAAGTCCCAATTTAACCAAGTGCAAATCCAAATTAATCCAATGTTTAAATTTATTAATTAGTCATATGTAGTAAAATTTAAAGGTTCATTAATGAAGATATTTCTAAAGCGACACAAATAATTTAAGCTTAGAAAACGTATTCTTTAATAAGCTAATTTCCATAGGCTTCTTTTATAGACTTTAGGAATATCAATGTGTCTTCCTCACATAGTTGACTAATTTCAAGTACTCCATGCCCCACATGGAAGCTGACATAAGTACATAGAATGATTCTATTCTTTCGATGTTCACAAGATCATACGATGAACTCAAAGACACATGAAGAGAACTATATACCTAATTATTAAATCAAAATTAAACTTGATGCAGATGCATGTCCACAAGCATCATAAATAACACAAAGCAGACGTCAAAGAACGTGTAACAGGCAACGTATGTACTACAATAACAATAACATGATTTTCTCTAAATCGTAACAAGAAACATTGGCAATAATCTATAGGCTCCCCAAACACAGTACCATACATTTCAATGAGAGAAATAATGCACAGTAAAGTTTATCCATTTACGAACTTACAAGATTTGCAAAGAAGTCACTATCAGCACCTATCAACTTTGAGGACATGCTGGTCTTGGCACATTTTACAAGAGAGTCTTTGCCAAGTTTTTCAACCTAAATGTACACACGAAAAGCTCAATAAGTTCAAAAGTTTCAAACGAACACAGTGTGCTTCAAAGTGATTGATGATAATTTATAATACGTTAAGTATATTTACATGCCATATGGCAACAATCACAGCCTAATCACTGCCCCAGATTGTGTCCAAAATATTATTTCTAATGAATATTTTTTTCTCTTTGTGAAAGTAAAAGTATTAAGAAATAACAATTTTGAGAGACAAGAAAACCACAACTTGAGCTCTTTTTCACCCTTGTACTGATTCAAAATCCATGACGTAACAAAAAAAATCACTTCAGAAGGAAGTTATAGCAGCAAAGAATAACCTTGACAGCTAGTTTTCATCAACATATTTGCATGCTTCCCTCATAGCATGCTGCCACAAAATATTGATGCAATTACACAAATCATGAGATGGAAAAGACTGAATATTCATAAACTGGAAACAAATCAATTTAAACTTAATGTGAAATTTAAAATGAGACGCACTCTGTATCCACTGATTATTGATGTTGGGTGAATCTTGTTTCTCACTAAGTCATTTGCTCTCTGTAGAAGCAAATTTAAACTCAGTAATGAAGCATAATATTCCCAATGTTCACACTCAAAGAAGTTACAAGAGGCATCAAAGTTTGTTACAGCAAAAGCAGCAATAACCTACCTTAAGTAATTCAGCAGCTATGATGACCACAAAAGTAGTCCCATCTCCAACTTCTCTGTCTTGCAATTCAGCCAACTCAACAAGAACATGTGATAATATAAAGGTGAATGACAAACAGATATGACAAACTTGTTGAAGAAAGAAAGAATTATTCTCACCTTAGCAGCCGGATGCTCAACTTCCAGCATCTTCAGTATCGTGGCACCATCATTGGTTATTGTAACATCACCAATATCATCTACAAGCATCTGAAAAGAACCAACTGATCACGTAAAAATGGTCCTCCCGCCTTTTAACATAAGAAAGTCATGACCTTTTTCAGATTTCTTAAGGATTCATAATTTCCCAGATCTTCTTTATTACCGAAATAAAAATAGACAAACAAACAAAACACATGATGGTATATCTTTAACATGGAATAAGAAATAAAGAGGAAGACCGATGAATTTGAACCCCTCATGTTCTGCTCAAACCTTAGTCAGAGTTAGAAAAGGTGTCAAAAATCTTTCTTCAAATGGATTTTCTACATTTTACCAAAAATCAAACAAACAACGTCAAAGATTTTCTTTGAGAATGAAACAACAAAACTTACACGTACAGTGATGGTCGCGACAGGACAGCTTTGAGATTCAAGCTCTAAACTCGAAATGAAAGTCACCATTGGAGTTGTTAAGTCTTGGGCTAGCTGAAATGAGGTCGGACGTCTTGTTTTCGGCGATCAATCGGCGACCACGGCGTCGGCGCTGAGCTACGTCGTAGGAGACGGGTTGGGGCTTAGGGTTTGGAGGTTTCCTTTTCTATCGTTTGATCTTTCTTGTTTTAAAAGACGGGTAGCCTATTGTATATATATGTAATGTTTTTATAAAAAAATTTAAATAATAAAAGACAACCGTTGTCGTAGAACTTAAAAAACGTGCATAGACAACGGTTTTAAAAACCGTTGTCGTAGACCCCCAAAAAACACGCACATAAACAACGATTAATTAAAACCGTTATCGTAGGTCATAAAAAACCCGCTCATAGACAACTGTTTTTAAAAACCGTTGTCTTTGACACATATAAGACAAGGGATTTTTAAAAACCGTAGTCTTTTTTCATTAAAATACGATCAACGACAACGATTTTTGTAAAAACCGTTGTTAAAGGCCAAAATACAACAGTTTTTGAATAAAACCGTTGTCTTTTTAGTATGGTTAATTAGCATATTTGTTGTAGTGGATCTTGGAATTAAAATTCGTAACCAATCTTAATCTGGATATATCCGGGCTTTGGGAGTCGTAACCGACTCAACTTCAAAAGTAAGAAATATAATTTAAAGATCCATTTACCTGATATGGATTCACATTTAGGTTTTATATAAAAAAAAACACATAAAATCAAGTATGTGATTATTGCGGGATAACTCAAGAATCATAGTTCCCGAGTTTCAAAGCCCTTAACGATCGATGTCATCTTATACCTTTCATTTCGTTTGATTCGTAGACACTTCAAATCTGAACAATATACAATAAGAACTTCATATCAAAATTCTATTCAAGTTCAACTAATCTTCATTCACTCTTCATGACAAAACAACTTCAAACCTTGTGCCAATTCTATCCCGGTTCAAAGCTGGAGGCTCTAGTTCGATACCCCTTGGTTTCAAATCTAAAAACACAGTAAAAAAATCTCATAACATCAGCAAGATCTCACTTCAAACTCAGCTTACAAAATATCAAAACGTCTACAAATCGTAAACCGGCGGCGTAACGACGGAAAATCGAGAACCGAAACTCAAAGATAACAACATATTCATCTTCTTAAACTTCAAACACATACATATCAGCTAGATATCATCATTAAACCAACATAAATCAGTAGGCATAGGTTCGAACATGAGCTGAAAATCATAACAAACTCATACGACATCCAATCCTCGATCCGGTTTCGATATAGCAATTCATATAATCGCACGAACACATATCCATAATCATTTCTTATTTCTCCCAACTTACAACCTTCAAAACATGCTGGAAATATAAAAAAACTTACATCAAATAGAATCTCTTGAAGAGAGGATCGCAGCGCTATATCCGGAATTAAAATCGGATAACCGGATCAAAAGATAATAAAAGTGGAAAATGAAATCTCAAGGATAAAGATGATGTTCTCGATTTGGCTGAAGTTTCTGAATATAATTGATGATAAAAACATGTATATAAACGTTCCAACACAATTAAAATCCAAGTGTCCCACACAATTCAATAATTTGCACTTTGGCCCCTCATTTCTTCATAAATTGCAATTCAGTCCTCGGCTCTCTTTTAAAGTCAATTTCAATCCTAAATAATTTAAAAATATTAAAGTTTAAATCTAAACTCAAAATTCTCAAATTAAATATTCTCGAATTAAAATTAAATATTTTCGGGGCTTTACAAAAGGTGTGCAGAGTATACAGATTTTTGCGATCTTATCTGAGCCATCTTTTTATTCTCGGATTAGAGATGCTCAGATGTCTGACTCTAAGACTCGGCGTTTGGCTCGTTTAGCTAGATATTATAGTATGTCTGTATTCCACTATCAGTCATATGGTTTTCTGTGTTTATCAGGTCGTATTGTTGTTCTGGAGGATGATACTCTCAGGGAGGATATTTTATCCCAGGCTCATCATTCTAAGTTGAGTATTCATCAAGGAAGCAACCAGATGTACAAGGATTTGCGTACAAGGTTCTGGTGGAAAGTAATGAAGAGAAGTGTGTATCAGTATGTTTCTAGATATTTGGTGTGTCAGCAGGTCAAGACAGAGCACCGACGACCTTGAGAGTTGCTTCACAGTTTACCTATTCCTGAGTGGAAATGAGAGTTGATCACGATGGACTTCGTGACCCATTTACCAGTGTCCTCGAGTAATTGTGATGCTATCTGGGTTGTGGTGGACCGACTCACCAATTCAGCACATTTCATTCCTTATAACAGGGAATAAAGTTTTGACAGGATGACACGTTTGTAAAACTAGAAGATTGTTTGATTGCTCGGAGTGCCTATGAGCATTGTCAGCGATCGAGACCCCAGTTTTACTTCCAGATGCTGGGAGAGTCTTTTGCGCGTTATGGGTACTAGTCTTAGCTTGAGTACATCATATCACCCAGAGACTGACGGGCAGTCAGAGCGCACAATCCATACTCTTGAAGGCATGTTGCGAGGATGTTCTTTGGATTTTGGTCCATCTTGGCAAGATCAATTGTCATTGATTGAGTTCGCGTACAACAACAGTTACCATCGCAGTATTTGGATGGCTCTGTTTGAGGCATTGTACGGGCGATGATGTCGTACTCCACTGTTCTGGGAAGAAGTTGGGGAGCGACAGGTTGAGGCACCAGAGTTAGTCCAACAGGTTGTTGATATTGTTGGACAGATCAAGAAGAAAATTAAGACTGCGTAGGATCGGCAAGATAATTATGCGAATGTTAAGCGCAGACCTTTGCAGTTCTAAGTGGGAAAGAAAGTGTTTTTGAAAGTTTCACCATTTTGCAGGATTTTGAGATTCGGTCTCAAGGGTAAGCTATCTCCCAGGTTCATTGGTCCATTTGAGATTTTGGAAAGTTTTGGAGATCTGGCTTAGAGGTTGGCGTTACCGCCATATTTGTCAAGTATCCACGACTTGTTCCATGTTTCACTGTTACGACGGTATGTGGAAGATAAGTCTCATATCTTACAGCCATATGAGGTACAGTTGGATACACATTTGACATACGTGGATAGAACTTGCGTTTCATAAGTCATAAAGATAATATGTTACGCAACAAGACCATTCCTCTTGTTCTAGTTCAGTGGCAGCGCAGAGGCACTGATGAAGCCACTTGGGAACTTGAGAGTCGTATGGGTAAAGATTATGCAGAGTTGTTTTGAGAATGTTGTATTTTCACTCATATCTTGTAAAATGTTAAAGTTTGAATAAAAGATGTTTATTCAGTATTTTACTACGTTCAGTACTTAAGATTGTTCGAGGACAAAATATCTTAAATATGGGAAGAATGTCGTAGCCCGGTTCTACTTTACATGATTAAATGATTTTAAACATGTTAAGAAATGACATATAATTTTAAAAGTTGCAAAACATGTTTAAGGATTCATTATTTGCTGAAAATAAGTGGAAAATTAGATCTGAAATGTCCAAAAATGGTAGGAAGGGTCCTGAGGATCTCAAACAGTCCAGAAACAGCCAAACGAGTTTGGAAGGACCAAACCAAAACGTTGCGTCCGAACCAGAACGGATGGAACGATCCTAGAACGGACGCAACGATCTGAGATGTACAAGTGTCCTTGATGAGGTCAGCAAGATGACGTCAGCAGTGACATCATGGCCAGAACGGACGCAACGAACTGCAGAACGGACACAACGTTCTAGGTCAAGGACATATGTGTGGTTTGCATATAATTGGATCGACGCATGGCAGGACAAGTGGAGAACGGACGCAACGGTCCCAGAACGGATGCAAAGTTCTCCGCCTATAAATAGGGGTTCCGAGGGCCACATTTTCACACCAAAATTGTAGTAACCCATAACCCATTTTAAGATAATAATATGTTAAACATGATTAAGGGTTAGTAATTAACCAATTTTGGGGCTTAATCAAACTAAAAAGATGATTTGACGAACGGAGCTTCCGTTGGCTATCGGACGCAACGATGGAGGGGCAGAACGGACGCAACATTCCTCAACGAACGCAACGAACCTTGAGATAGAGGCAGGCATGAGGTGGCTTGATGATAAGCTACGAGTTTTGACAAGTATCAAACATGTAGGAACGAACGCAACGAACCTGGAACGGACGCAACGTTCGTGTCCGGAATTTTTGGCTATAAATAGGGGTCTCCGGAGTTCATTTTCAAATACGAATTCCGAGTTTCCTTCTTCAGTTATATAGTGTGAGTTATACACTTGAGGGCCCTATCGGTAATAGTGAGATTCTGGAATAACAAAGAAGTTGTTATAGTCATCCAGAGTCAGCGACATCAAAGGGCTATCTACGGACGAAGGTATGGTCCAGGAATCTATTTAAGTTTTGGGAGTACTTATTAGCTTAGTTAAGGCTTATAGAACTTGTGTAGTGATACGGTAAACTTTTGAATATAGGCTTGGAACCTAGGATCTACTATACTTGAACTAGCATAGAGGTACGTACACATTGACTGAGATTGCCAGCGAATATACATGTTTATATGTTGCATTTTTTTGACATTATTATATGGCATGATATATGATTTACCGCTTTCTATACTCATATGTCATGTGCATATACACGTTGAGCCTATACCTTGTTATACCTGATTATAGAGCCGCTCAGCTCTATACTCAATAGTCTGTCATTGAGAGTACCGCGACGGCGGGGACATGTATGTCTAACTACTCTGGTGTATTAGACGAGTGTGTTTGCACCAAGAGGTTGATCCGCGCAGTGGAAGAACTCATGTGGCGCCGGTACTGAGCATGAATTTTCAGATGACCCTTTACCAGTCATCATGTTTCATGCATTATATACATATGTTTACTCATGTTCATGTACTGGGCGTTAGCGCTCACGTCCTAGTTGTTATCTTGGACACCCTATTCCACGGGGCAGGTCGCAGGATGGACAGAGCTGGTAGTTCAAGGCAGGACTAGGGAGCAGGAGCCTTGAGGAGTTTATTATACAGCAGAATTCGATATAGCTGTATAATGTTTACTTTTAAGTTTTTCGATATGGTTGTATCACTACAATATTAATCCTGGATATATTTTACTAAGCTGATATATAATTTATGGATTATGTTTCCGCACGTTTTACTCTGTTAAGTATTTTGCTGTATTAAGTTTAATGCATGCTATTAGTTGGCAGTTAGTAGGTGATTCCATTCAGGGTCATTACATTTTTGGTATCAGAGCATGCATAGATTTTGGAATTAGTACTTGGGATTTAGAATTAGTCTTGAGTAATTCTTGCGCATTTGGGATTTTAATGTGCAATTCTTTTCAGGATATGGCTGACGAGAGTCACGGTAGTGTTGGCCAGGGAGGTGGTAATCATCGTCATCATCGCCATCGTGATGATCATTATCGGCCTCATGAGGGTAAACATCGCTACACTATCAATAAGTTCATGCAAGTAGGACCGAAACCCTTGATGGGAGGCGAGAATCCGGAACAGGCAAGAGGCTGGATGTCTAAACTCGAGAGTGCGTTTCGAGATTTCGAGTGTACTGAAGAGCAGAAACTGGAAGTTCTAGAATTCGTTCTAGAGGATCCAGCACGCTTATGGTGGGATGCCAAAGCTACTCAGTCACGTACTGATAGAGGACAGGTGACTTGGGGGGATTTCTGTCAGCAGTTTTAGAAACTGTATTTTCCTCCAGCTCTTCATCAAGCACGATCTATGGATTTGCTGACTCTGAGGCAAGGATCAATGACTATTGATCAATATCAGCAACGATTTCTTGATCTGCTACCTTTCAGTCCTCATATTAATGACAGTGATGCGTCCAAGTATGATATCTTTCTGCAAGGCTTGAATCAAGATATCTACTCACAAGTTGTCGTCTGTGATGATCCGACATCTTATGAGACTTTGGTGAACCGTTGCCGTCAAGTGGAGAACAGCAATAGGCGGGCACTGTTGATGATGCCAGGATAGCCTAGTGGATCTTTTGAGCCTAGGGCTCAATCTGTTGTGCAATCTGGACCTATGTCTTCTTCTACTACTACTACTTCGTCTAGTTCTCGTGGTTCACAAGGTACATTCCGTTTCGGGAAGAAGAAGGAGGAGGAGTTTTGCAGTCACTGTGGTGGGAAGCATTCTGCAGCTTCATGTCGGAAGTCTACTGGTGCTTGTTATATTTGTGGTGAGCAGGGACATCTGCGGAGAGATTGTCCTCAGCGTATGGGTTTTGCTAGTGGATCGGGATCACAGGTTGGATCTCAGGCTTCTACTTTTCCACGTCAGCAGCTAGCACCACAGAGTTCTTCTGGTTACCGTCCATAGCCACAAGGGCAGGTGTTTGCTCTGTCTCAGGATCAGTCTACTGAGGAAAGCGATCGCATGTTGGCAGGTACTTTTTGTTATGTGGTATTCCTGCACTTGTTTTAATTGATACTGGAGCATCGCATTCCTTTATTTCTAGCCGTTTTGTTAAGAGACATAAATTAACTTATGTATCATTAGATATGGATTTAGTTGTATCTACTCCATTGGAGCAGGAGGTAGTAACTAAGCGTCTAGTGATGGGTTGCCTTCTAGAGTTTGAGGGTCATATGTTATCGGCTAATTTGATGATATTAGCGATGGCAGATTTTGATTGTATTTTGGGAATAGATATGCTGACTTTGTATCACACTACTGTGGATTGTTATCAGCGTCTGGTACAGTTTCATCCGGATGAGGGTGATAGCTGGTACTTTTATGGTGAGGGTGTGCGACCTCCGATGCCACTTGTATCGGCTCTGAAGGCATGTCATGTCTTGGAGTCAGGTGGGGAGGGCTACCTCATTTATGCAGTTGATATGTCCATAAGTAGTGTTAGTATTGATCAGCTACCGATAGTCAGTGAGTTTCCTGATGTATTCCCTGATGAGATTTCAGGTTTTCCTCCGGTTCGAGAGGTTGAATTTGGTATTGATCTAGTACCAGGAACTATGCCTATATCCCGAGCGCCTTATCGTCTGGCACCGTCAGAGATGAGAGAATTGAAATAGAAGTTGCAGGATCTGCTTGATAAGGGATATATTCGTCCGAGTGTTTCTCCGTGGAGAGCAATTGTATTATTTGTCAAGAAGAAGGATGGATCGATGCGATTATGTATTGATTATAGGCAGCTGAATCGTGTCACCATCAAGAATAAGTATCCCTTGCCACGAATTGATGATCTGTTCGATCAATTACAAGGTATTTCTGTCTACTCTAAGATAGATCTGAGATCTGGATACCATCAGATGCGGGTACGAGACTCAGATATTTCTACGACTGCTTTCAGGACCACACACATGCATTATGAATTTCTGGTGATGCCATTCGGTTTGACGAATGCACCGGCAGTCATTATGAATCTGATGAATCAGGTATTTCGAGAATATCTGGATAGATTTGTCATCGTCTTCATTGATGATATTCTTGTCTATTCTCATGACAAGAATGAGCATGCACAGCATCTGAGGATTGTTTTACAGACGTTACGAGATAAGCAGTTGTATGCGAAATTGAGCAAGCATGAATTCTGGCTTGATCGGGTAGTGTTTCTCGGTCATGTGATTTCTAGTGAAGGGATATCTGTTGATCCTAGTAAGATAGAGGCAGTGCTGAACTCGTCTCGTACGACGACGGTTGTTGAGATTCGTAGTTTCTTGAGTCTAGCTTGTTATTACCGTCGGTTCATCGAGAATTTTTCACAGTTGGCCAAGCCTTTGACTCAGCTTACTCGAAAAGATGTTTCCTTCATATGGTCCTCGGATTGTGAGGAGTCATTTCACGAGCTACGTAGACGTCTTACTACTGCACCTGTGCTAGCTCTACCTTCTGGATCAAGAGGTTATGGTGTCTGTACAGATGCCTCTGGTCAGGGGTTAGGTTGTGTTCTGACACAGCATGGACATGTTATTGCCTATGCTTCTCGACAGTTGAAGACGCATGAGAATAATTATCAAGTACATGATCTCAAGTTAGCCGCCATTGTATTTGCGCTCAATATCTGGAGGCATTATCTTTATGGCGAGAAATTTGAGATATTCACAGACCACAAGAGTCTGAAATATTTATTCACTTAGGCGGAGTTGAATATGTGACAGAGACGCTGGATGGATCTCTTGAAGGATTATGATTGTGAAATCAAATATCATTCAGGTTCTGATAATCTTACTGCTGATGCCTTGAGTCGACAGGTAAAACTTTCTGCACTTCAGACTAGTGAAGTATCTCATATGATTCAAGAGTGTTGTTCATTGAGTTTTACGCTCAAGCACAGGAAAGGGAGAAATGGGATTTGATTGTATACTATTTTATCTGAGCCAGCATTGTATTCTCGGATCAGAGATGTTCAAATATCTAATGTTAAGACTCAGCGTTTGGCACGTCTAGCCAATGGAGTTAATACATCTGGATTCCTTTATCAGGTAGATGGTTTATTGTGCTTATCGAATCGGGTGGTTGTACCTGATATTGCAGAGCTCAGAAATGATATTCTTTCTCAAGCTCACAGGAGTCGATTATCTATTCATCCTGGAAGTATGAAAATGTATAAGGACTTACGAACCAGATTCTGGTTGAAAGGGATGAAGTGAAGTGTTTATCAATTTGTTTCGAGATGTTTGGTTTGTCAACAGGTCAAGGCTGAACACCGACGACCAGGTGGATTACTGCAGAATCTTGAGATTCCCGAATGGAAGTGGGAGCACGTGACTATGGATTTTGTCACCCACTTGCCTATGACTTCACGTCAGTGTGATGCTATATGGGTCGTTGTTGACCGTTTGACGAAATCAGCACATTTCATTCCTTACAATAGGGAGTATTCTTATGATCGCATGTCACACTTATACATTCAGGAGATAGTGTGATTGCATGGGATTCCAGTGAGCATAGTTAGTGATAGAGACCCGCGATTTACCTCACGTTTTTGGGTTGTTTTCAGTAGGCGTTGGGTACCACTCTGAGTTTGTGCACTGCATATCATCCAGAGATTGACGGGCAGTCAGAGCGGACGATTTGTACATTGGAAGATATGATACGTTCTTTTGTCATGGACTTTGACTTATCTTGGCAGAATCAGTTACATTTGATCGAATTTGCCTACAATAACAGTTATCATCGTAGTATCGATATGACACCTTTCAAGGCATTGTATGGTTTACGGTGTCGTACTCCATTATTCTGGGATGAAGTCGGGGAACGACAAGTTGAGGGTCCTGAGTTGGTGCAGCAGATTGTAGACAAGGTAGATTTGATCAAACAAAGGATCAAAGTTGCTCAAGATCGGCAAGCCAGTTATGCTAATATTCACCGCAAGCCACTTCAGTTTGAGCCTGGTGAATATGTGTTTCTACGAGTATCACCTTTCAGGAAGGTGATGAGGTTTGGTGTGAAAGGCAAGTTTTCACCTCGTTCCATTGGGCCTTTCCAGATACTGGAGAAGATTGGAGATGTTTCTTATCGTTTGGCGTTGCCGCCATCTCTTTCCAGTATACATAATTTTTTTCATGTGTCGTTATTTCGACAGTACATAGCTGATGAATCACATGTGATTCAGTCTACTGATGTTCAGCTAAAGCCAGATCTGTCGTATATTGAACGGCCACTCCGTAGACAGGAAGGAGAAAGTTCTTCGGAACAATACTATACCACTTGTGATGGTACAATGGTAGCGCCGAGGCGTTGAGGAAGCAACTTGGGAAACCGAGAGCCATATGCGAGCAGAATATCCTGAGTTGTTTTCCTTGTACTTTTGATTACATGTAAAGATGTAATTACAGTTGTTGTAATAAAACATGGTTTGATGTTTCATATTGTTATTTTGATTTGTCTTTAGATTTTATTTCGCGGACGAAATGTCTAAAGGTAGGGAGAATGTAGTAACCCAGAACCCATTTTAAGATAATAATATGTTAAACATGATTAAGGGTTATTAATTAACCAATTTCGGGGCTTAATCAAACTAAAAAGATGATTTGACAAACGGAGCTTCCGTTGGCTATCGGACGCAACGATGGAGGGGCAGAGCGGACGCAACGTTCCTCAACGGACGCAACGAACCTTGAGATACAGGCAGACATGAGGTGGCTTGATGACTAAGCTACGAGTTTTGACAAGTGTCGAACATGAAGGAACGGACGCAACGAACCTGGAACGGACGCAACGTTCGTGTCCGGAATTTTTGGTTATAAATAAGGGTTTCCGAAGTTCATTTTCAAATACGAATTCCGAGTTTCCTTCTTCAGTTATATAGTGTGAGTTATACACTTGAGGGCCCTATCGGTAATAGTGAGATTCTGGAATAACAAATAAGTTGTTATAGTCATCTAGAGTCAGCGACATCAAAGGGCTATCTACGGACGAAGGTATGGTCCGAGAATCTATTTAAGTTTTGGGAGTACTTATTAGCTTAGTTAAGGCTTATAGAACTTGTGTAGTGATACGGTGAACTTTTGAATATAGGCTTGGAACCTAGGATCTACTATACTTGAAATAGCCTAGAGGTACGTACACATTGACTGAGATTGCCAGCGAGTATACATGTTTATATGTTGCATTTATTTGACATTATTATATGGCATGATATATGATTTACTGCTTTCTATACTCATATGTCATGTGCATATACACGTTGAGCCTATACCTTGTTATACCTGATTATAGAGCCGCTCAGCTCTATACTCGATATTATATCACTGAGAGTACCGCGACGGCGGGGACATGTATGTATGACTACTCTGGTGTATTAGATGAGTGTGGTTGCACCCAGAGGTTGATCCGCGCGATGGCAGCACTCATGTGGCGCCGGTACTGAGCATGACTTTTCAGATGACCCTTTACCAGTCATCATGTTGCATGCATTATATACATATGTTTACTCATGTTTATGTACTGGGCGTTAGCGCTCACGTCCTAGTTGTTATCTTGGACACCCTATTCCACGGGGCAGGTCACAGGATGGACAGAGCTGGTATTTCAAGGCAGGACTAAGGAGCAGGAGCCTTGAGGAGTTTATTTTACAGCAGGATTCGATATAGCTGTATAATGTTTACTTTTAAGTATTTGGATATGGTTGTATCACTACAATATTAAGCCTGGATATATTTTACTAAGCTGATATATAATTTATGGATTATTTTTTCGCACGTTTTATTCTGTTAAGTATTTTGCTGTATTAAGTTTAATGCATGCTATTAGTTGCCTATTAGTAGGTGATTCCATGCAGGGTCATTACAAAAATCAAGTCTTCTCTCTCGGTTTTTGCTTAGTTTTAGGTGGTTTGGAGGTAATTCCAGCCTTCCTTGTCTTGGTCCAGTGGTTAGCTAGGTGCTCTAGGGTTCCAGCGGAGAGGTGCCCAAGTTCTTGGGCAGTCGTCATCAGTGGGCTGACGACGGACGCAGATATAACTTTGGATCCTTATAGTAAATAGGGAGTATGCTATAGCGTAGTTAAGACTTTTAGAATAAGATTATAATGCATGAGTAATTTTCATTGTAGTGCGGATTATAGGCTTGGACATAGAGATGGTCTAGCTTGCCTAGTGTATGAGATACAGAAGTATTATTCAAGATATCCAGATTGAGTATGCATGTATTATGTATTTGCATGGATTATGTGATTGCATGTTTTATATGCCTTTATATACAACATATCACGACTGTATGTTGCATACATGATCATATTGAGCCTTTTACCTTATAGGTAAACTGTAGTAGGGCGCTCACCCTACGAGTCTGTGGATGGTTGGATACATAAGTCTTGTGTCAGGTCACCGTGATGGTTGGACACTTGTAATAGTATCAGGTCACCATTATCCACTGGGTGTAAGATTCACCTCCTGATGCGACAGCGCATCGTGCTATATACCCTGGGCCCGGTCTATGAGTTTGTTTCTTGACCTGAGTGTCTTGGTACCCAGTTCACTTGCATACATGCACACATAACACCGTATACTCATACTCTCATACTGAGCTTATCATGCTCATGTCCCGTACTTTGTTGTATCTGGACACCCTATTCCATGGGGCAGGTCTGCGGCTGGATGAGGCGGGTGGTTCCAGGAGACTTAGGCGATGAGGACTAGCAGGGACTCGTCTAGGCTTTTATTTCTGATTTATTTGGTTTGATACACTGGTTTATTCGATATGGTTGTAAACAATATTTAATTTTTGTTTTTTCTTTTCCGCTATTCATTTCTGATGGTTTATTTAATGAAGTTAAATGCATGCTTAAGTTTCTGATTAGTAGGTGACCACGGTGCGGGTCACTACATTCAATAAGATAATCACTTTGATTTCCATTTTATTATGCCCGAAATCTATTAAATATTGTCCTCGCGTGACTTCAAACCAACAAACCTGTAGAATTATGGTTTTACATCGTCTAATTTGAACATCGCATTATAATACATAATCACAAGCATAGTAGAACTCACGTAGCCTTTTCCCCAAAGTAATTGATTTCAAAATTTAACATCAATCCTCAAATTGAAATATATATGAAAACATTTCTTAATTCCAGTTTATACTGTATATTCTGCAACAAAAATATCCATTGAAGAAAAAAAAATTAAGAAAAAAATTTACCATTACCTCATACATATTGCTCTTCATACTTACCCAAATCAAAACGTCATCCATTTTTTTATATGGCCCAATGTTGGCAATATAAGCATGCGAACTGGTATCAACAAATAATAATTAATGTTTAGTTTAAGCGAAAATAAATTAACCAATATTTTAATTATTTTTAGATGGAAAATTATCGCTGTAAACGTAAAATATCATGTTTTATTAAGAGTGAATATTGAATAAATCCTAAACCCAAACCTAACTTTTTTATAAATCCCTACAATAAAAATTCTTTCTTAAAACTCCCTAGGACCACCAAACTTGGTCAAATCGAATGTTTAATTCTTGTACCCAATTTATGCATTTATGTACTTCATTTATGCAATGGTTGTGCTCAATTATGGTACTTTGAATTATACGCAAAAATGGTATTAAAGCTTTAGGTTAATTATTCAGACTTTATATTATTCGTTAACTCATACTTTTCTTTGTTGAGGAGAAGAATTTTTACAAAAGATGACTTCAAACGAAGGTTTGAATCAAGAGGATTTTATTTATATGAAATCCTATAAACAAGATAATATGTTCACAATAGATTACTTATGACAGGTTGTGATTAATGCTCTCAATTTTGAAGGGATAAAGAAAGATGATTTCTAACTCTCAATTTTTAGAGATTACCCCAGATTCCTCTAAACTCTTCGGAGATCTTAGAGAAATTCAAAAGACGGTACAATATTACAGCAATCAGTTGTATGAAATACCTCGGCAGATTGAAGGAATCCTTAAGAAACAAGAAGAAATTCTTGTAACTCTAAAGGATCTTCAAACTAAAATCACAAATTTAGAACAAACTTCTGGTTCTAGAAAAGAAAATACAGGAGGAAGGTTACCACTCTCGTTTGGTACCGAACCTTTGTTACATCAAAAAGGTAAAACCAAAATGGTCCAAAAACCTTTAACTGATGATGAAATGATGATTAATCTTATAAAAGCAGTATCAGAGAAAAACACTATCTGATAACTACTTTAGAGAGATTAAATCTCGAGGATCTACAAGATCTTGCGGATTCTTTTGCGAATCTCAAAGTAGTAGATCTAAAAATGAATTCCCCTGAGGGTGAACAACCCATAGGAAATCCCCCAAGATATGTGATTAAAACAGAAGAACCACATAGTGAGTTCCAAGTTGGAGAAAATTCACATCCAGCAGGAACCAGATCAAGAAGGAGTAAGATACAACTACATCAAACTCCTTATGGAAAAACTTTTTTAGACCCGATACATCCTTATGGGGTTATGTTAAACCTTGATGTTCTAAACTTCTAAAACAGAGAAGATCTTATAGATGATTGGACGTCAGCTATGAGAATTGCAGCAGGGACATTAGATCTCAATAAATAAGGATTCATTAAAATTCTAGAAATGAGTCTAATGGGATCTGTTAAGATCGCATGGAAGATGACCATGCCAGAAACTAAGGAATCAATCTTAGCAGGAGAATCCTTCAGCGAGATTGGAGGAAGAATGGCCACCCTATTTAAAGCACAATTCATAGGGGTAGACTATTTCAATAATCAAGATACAGAAAAAAAGAGAAGATATACTCAAGCTCTGTATAGCCTCGAGTTACATGATATCTGTTTAGTTGATGAATACATTATGTTATTCACTAAATACAGATGGAATTCGGGAGTCGAGGAAAATGTAGCTATTCAGCTATTTTTTGCAAAAATGCCAAGTTCCTGAAGAGAAATGCTGATTAAAGAATACGTTCCAGGTAATCTTGATGCATTGGCAAGACGCGCCTCCTTTTTGAAAGGAAAATTGGCAGAATAGTGCCATATGGCAGCATTACAGAAGAACTACAAGAAAATAAGGGGTATAAATAAACGTACACCTTTATGTTGTAAAGAAAATGATCTTCCAACGATCATTGGAAACAGATCACAGGGATTTAAAAGGAAGAAATTCAGAAATAATCCCTATAATAAAAGAATGAAAAGTTCTTGAAAACCAAGAACATTTTGGTCCAAATAAAAGGCCAGATCCTATAGATCGGGTAGAAGAAGTGGACCTACAAGAACATCCCCAGCAACAGGCTCATCACAAAGCAGGGGAAGAACACCATCAAGAAGAACTTTCAGAAGAATTCATACAAGAGCAAGTGAAAGTTTCAAGGATTGCAACTGCTGGACATGTGGAGCAAGAGGACATATATCTACAAATTGTCCAGAAAACGAGAAAAAAGGAGTTAAACTCTTTGAAGTAACACCAGATATGGATGATGCAGTCTTCTTTCAAGATCTAGTCCAAGTATATCAATTTGAGGATATCCCCTCAAATGAAAGCATATACGAAGAAGAGATATTGTTTAGTCAAGAAGTTTCTGAGGATGAATCAGAATCAGAATCAGAGTAAAGAGGAAGTGTTTCGGCATGAAACACATGAAAGTTTGACTGGGTTCTTTAGTCAAACCACGATATCTCATAATATGGTCCAAAGGATTATGAGAGAAAATCCAACATTGCAAAAGTACCAAGGATTTTCGGCAGGACAAGGTGAAAGAGTCTTAGGAAACCTAGGGCTTAGACAAAGAAGACATAATTTGATTTATAAGGTATCCAGAAGGGAAGTGGCAATCCCTATAGAATTAACCAGTAATCAAATTGAGATGCAGTTAATTCCCTTTGAAGAAATTAGAGATGAATTACAAAAATTAAAAGCAGAAGTAGCAAAGACAATGTCTTGGATTCATATTGGAGCAATCCAGATTATGATAAAAGCTACTTTTAAAGAAGGAATAGATTCACCCATAGATATCGTAGTATGCGATAAAATAATTGGGAATATACAAGATGCGGTTCTAGGAACTATCTCGGGAAATTTGTGTGCAAGAAAAATTGTGGGAGTTATTTATCCAAGAATAGCCTACAATTTAGCTGATAGAGATTTTAGTCGAGCCTTGACGTTGCATCAAAACTTCAAGGAAAAAAGACTAATGAAGGAAGGTAATAGGCCATATTCTATTACGTATCAAATTTTATATGCTCTTTCTAATACTCATCATTCTGAATTATTTATTAGAAATGAGTTCATTGAAATTCCAGAGATCTTTGGGAAAGTTGCTCAAGCAATATACCCGGAAAGGATCGAGTTTCCTTTAATTCAGGAAACAGACATTCAAATTCAAGACAGACCGGTTCTATACAGAGACCTTAAAATAGAACCCCGAAGGTTATCTTTCCAAGGAGACCGAATGACAAGTAGGAGATGGGACAAATCTCCTATTCAAGAAATTCCACCAGAAGAAAAGGAGTTTTCTATAATAGGAAAACTTAGATCTCCAAAAGGATGGAAAGAAGTGAAAATAGTATTCGAAATTACAAGTCATCGGAACCAGTTCCCTTGTAACTCGATTTAATATTTGGAACAACAGGAAAAAGGAACTTACCAAGGAGTGATAAATATTGGAGAATTGGAAGTTCAAAATCTGTGGAATTCCAGGAAAATAAGTGGATTAGCTCATTCTTGGCCTAGAATTTCTGGAGGACCATAAACCATGGAAACGCCTTGAAAAAGGAATAGAGTTCATGGCAAAAGAAAAGACTTGGAGGATTCAATAAGAATTCTACGAGATGGAAAACCAAGAGAATTGGATAATGGGCAATCCCTTAATCAGATTCGAAAAATCTGTTTACAAACAGAGGAAGAAGCAACTGTTGAAATTAATAAGTCATGAACATGATTTACTAGAACGCATTGAAGAAGTAGAAATGAGCAAACATACTCTACCTTTTGAGGCCTTAGGAAAACTAAAGGTAAATATTCTTAATCGGATTACTGAGTTACAACAGAGTCTATTAAAAATGGCGGGGCCATTTAGTAATCCCTTTAAAATATGACAACAAGTCCTTTCTCCATATACATTCCGATATGGATGTTGTATGAACAATATAAGGCTGAATACTTTGCAGCTTATATTGACTTGGGAGCAGGAATTTGTACAGCAAAAAAAGGAGTCTTCCCTGAAGAATGTGAAAAATAATTGCCAAAAATTGCTGGACGAGATTTCTCTCGAAGAATTTTAATTCTTTGCAAAGGAATAAAACAAGCAGAAATCCTTATGAGAGGAGCAGGTCAAACACCTTGGTACAAGTTAAAGACACCACCAATCTATTTCCATGATACAGGAGCTGATATCCTGTTAGAAAATAACTTCTTACAAATGTTTAAGAAGTACACACAAGACAATGAGTCAAGAAGACTTATGTTCAATACAATTTGTGATCATAAAATTATCGTTCAAAGACTCAAAGTTGCTTTTTATCGACAATTGCCAATAATATTACGCAGCCAGCATGGTGATAAAGGACAACTTTTTCACCCAAAAATGAAAGATCCAAGAAGGTTTGGAGAAACCATGTTGAAAATAACAACAGAACAAGAACTGCAAACAAAAGATATGGAGCTTCTCAAGGTAACTCTACATCACAGAGATATAGAGTTAGAAAATAAGGTATCCCTTAAAGATGTCAAAAAGAGGCTCAAAGAAAGTTACAACGAGCATCCTTTGGCATGGTAGGATAGAAATCAACTCAAAGCGAGTCTTACTCTAAAAGAAGGCAAAGAGTATGAATTCGTCAGATATAAGCCTATCCCGATGAACATAACAGATCAAAGGGATATGAGAATGATTATCAAGGAACATTTGGACCTTGGTCTAATCAAAGAAAGAGTTTCACCATATAGCAGCTCAGGTTTTCTGGTCAGAAATCATGGTGAAATAAAAAGAGGGAAACCCAGGTTAGTTATTACTACCAAGGTATTAATAAAATCCTGGAGTTTGATGGGTACTTTATACCAAGTAGAGAACACCTAATTAGATGTGTACAAAATGCTAGAGTGCTCTCAAAATTTGATTGTAAGTTTGGATTTTACCAGATTCGAATGAAAGAAGCCAGTAAGAAATTCACAACCTTCTCTACTCTACAAGGACACTATATTTGGGAAGTTATGCCTATAGGATTGGCTAATGCACCCCAGATATTTCAAAGAAATATGGATAACCTTTTTAAAGATTATTTCAACTTTATGTTTGTTTATATTGATGATATTCTTATAGCATCAAAAAACATAGACGAATACGTTAAACACCTAGAGATTTTCTCTAAAATTTGTAAACAAGAAGTGCTGGTTTTATCTGAAAAGAAAGCAGTCATAGCAACAAGGAAAATTGAATTCCTTGGTATTGAGATTGAAGAAACTGGAATAATTCTACAACCACATATTGTGGAAAAGGTAAAGAATTTTCCAGATAAACTCAAAGATGTAAAAAAACTCCAGAGTTTTCTAGGAGTAGTTAATTTTTTCAGGAATGTTCATAAACAACCTAGCAATGTACAGAAAGGTGTTCAGTCCTTTGTTAAAAAAGGATGCCAGGTTTATATGGACCGATGACCATACTAAAGGGGTAAACCAATTAAAGGAGATATGTAAGAATCTCCCAAAAATGGCTATACCCGTAGATGAAGATGATCTGGTGTTATTCACGGATGCCAGTGACGAATGGTGGGCAGCAGTCCTTACCAAGATCACCCCGGATGGAGAAATACCATGCAGATACTGTAGCGGTATTTTTTCAGAATCTAAGGCCATCAGAGGGCATATCAACGAGAAGGAATTTTATGCAATTAAAAGGGCTTTTGAAAAATGGCCATTATTTTTACTTGCTAAAAAATTCACGCTGAAGGTTGATAACACCCAGGTAAAAGCATTCTTAAGAAATAAGATTGAATCTAAACCTGAGAAAGCTAGGTTATTAAGATGGAAAGCATTATGTCAAAATTATATTTTTGATATTGTTATTATTAAATCTCATGAAAATATTCTTGCAGATTTCTTAACAAGAGATGGAAGGCAGTGACGTGGATTCCATCATGAAAATGCAGAGGCATCTCAGGGAACAACTTGGGTTGCTTCAAACCGAGTTCAACCAGTTAGTCATTAATGCTGAAATGGCTGGCAGGTTACAACAAGCTGATCGGATCAAAGTATCTAATCAAATTACTGGATGTATGCAAGCTCAAACTCAACTATGGGCTGCTATTCAAGGGCCAATTGTTAAGGCTATAGAGAAACCATTGGTTTCTCATAAACAGGAAATGTTAAAACCATTGGTTTTACAAGAAGAAAAAATACAGCCACTAGTTGTAGAACAAAAGGTTGAGGATTCCAAAACCCAAGAAACAAGTGCTAATCTATAATCAGCTTTTGATGAATTGGATGAAGCAACAATTGATGAGAAAAACTCATCAAGTCAACCCTCCGCCTCTGGGGTAAAAGAGGAAGAGATCAATCTTAGGCCCAATACTGACAAGGGTAAATCTAAGATTGATACTAATCCAGCTATTATTTCTCCATTCCAGGTTTATCAACAGAAATGGGATAAATTGAAGACAAGGAGTGAAATCAACCCGAACATTTGCAGGGTTGATGTTGCAGGAATATATCCAAGGGTTTGGCTAAAAAACAATGTCAATCCTAAGGATGTAAAGCTCTGGTATGAATTTGGGGCTTTGGCCTCAGTTTATACAACGTCACCAAGCTTCCCGGAGATATCACAGTTACCAAAATGGATCCAGGAAGCAGTCCAACAGGGAAAGGATCACACGAACACTTTCATTTCATCAAGCTAAGGAGACTTGATATGACGGGCCATAAATTTATCAAGGATCCTAAAGTTGAAGAAATACCCTTGGTGTCCACTTTTGGAGAAAATGAAATCTGAACCAGAAGGGCATGGGGTATTTGGTTCTGTCTCACCGAGATGGACAAAGTCAAATTTCCGTTCAAATTCTACCAGAATTCTGTGAATGGATCGTTCCTGTTAAATACAATGACAGGAAAAACTACGGCTTTCGCGGAAGAACTCTTTGAAAAGAAGAGAAACTTTTTGTGGAACAACAAGCTGCCGGGGAGTAAAGAAACTTGCCGAAAATTTTGTAACATGGCTCACATAGGAAGATGGTCAGAGGTTATCTGCCCAGAATGTCCTGATAAGAAGGAGCCAGAGTTCGGAAAAACATTCAGACCCCGAACGGATCGAAAAGATTTTTCCGAGACAAGCAAAGGTGGACAGAGACCACCAAAGATGCATTTTTTCAGGGGACCACTGCAAAAGCAGAAGATGCCCCGACAACAATAAAGAATACATGTGAGGAGGATAGAGCCAAAAGAAATAGGACGAAATGTGACTCCTCCACCAACAAACGATGCCATCAATAATGGCATAACAGGACAAGGTGAATAACGGGTGAATCATCCACTAGCTAAAGATGCCATTAATAATGGCATAGAAGGACAAGACAAACAGCTATAAGATTCTCTGAAGTTTCTCGGTGAAACGAGTGGAACCTCAGCTATAAATACAAGCGTTCAAGGAAGCTGAAGACATCGATCATTTCCTTCAGTTTTCTTACAAATAAATTGTTGTAATATTTCTCTCTCTATTGTATTAAATTTTCCTTTTATGTATTTCAAGAACAAGGCTACTATGAGTAGTTAAACAAGTTGTCTTCTCCTTTTCAAAGGAGTTGATTTATGTAATAATATAATTTCTGAATAATTTTTCTAAAGTCTCTTGTTCTTTCATGCTCATATTTTATAATTAAATTCATATACCATACGCCTTAAGGTAGAAAACGAATTAAGGCTGTGTTGGGTGTCGTTGAAGGAGCTTGTGCAGAAACCATCTGTTGCGACTGCGTGGTTGGAGTGTGAGGAGCACTTCGTAAAACTCAGCAGGTATGACCCGACGACACAATGGTCAAAGAGGTTTTTGAATTTAATTCATCTTACGGAAGCATGTTGGACCATAATCCAGAGTATATCGGCTGGAAACCTTGCGTAACCGATAGTTCTGCTTCGCCTGAACTGGTTCGATAGGTAAACAATGCCACGTACAAAGGATTAATTGGTAAACACTTTTTTAAGACAAATTTGGGGACCACTAGGGAGTTGAAACAAAGAAATTTGAGTGTAGGAAGTTAAAAGAAAGAAATGTTTGGGTTTGGGGATTTTAAAATAATTTACCCTATTATTAACCATATGTTTGCATTGTTAAAAATGGTACTTATCACTTAATACTTTAACTTTGTATTATTTATTAGTTTTACGATATATTATTATTTTTAAGTATAAAATTTAGTGATATTTAAGTAAATATATGAAAAATTTAGGAAAATGCTTTTTCTTTTTGGTTAATTAACTTTTCCATTTTTTGGCTTTTCTCCATTAGATTTTCAATGTTTGGTTTTGATACACTAACTTTTAATTTTAAATAATTTTTGTCTAATTGCTGATTTAGTAGCTTGACACGTCTGCATTTGCCCGTGCACAATATTATTATCAGCACGCACTAACAGAATTTAAAGGCAAATTAATTGTATCATGTTCCCAAAACCACAATCTTGGTATTTCCACCAACCCAGACGATGAAAAAATATTGTGGTCATAATCCAAGAGCACATTTCCACTTCTTGGTATTTTCTCGGGCAAAAAATGGGCAACAATCGGGAAAGAAAATATTTCCTATGAACTGAAACACATATCATCCTAATATACCCAAACAATTTATCAGTATATTGGGGTTAGTTCTTGCAAGGTTTCGGATCCGAGAGTCCACTATATTTAAATAGTGTATTTCACCAATAAAAAATAAATAGATGACAACATCATGACTATAATTCAATCATTCTCGTTAAGAGCAAAATCTTAAAATGTGAAAAGTTTTAGTATGAGCTTCAATAAGATAATCACATCGATTTCCATTTTAATAAGCCAGAAATTTAATAAATATTGTCTTGACGTGGCTTCAAACCAACAAATCTACAACATTGTGGTTTTACATCGTCTACATTGAACATTGCAGTATAATACATAATCACAAACATAATAGAAGGCACGTAACCTTTTCCCCAAAGTAATTGAACTCAAAATTTAACATCAATCCTCAAATTGAAATATATATGACAACATTTCTTAATTCTAGTTTATACTGTATATTCTGCAACGAAAATATCCATTGAAGAAAAGAAATTAAGAAAAACTTTTACCAGTACCTCAAACATATTGCTCTTCATACTTTCCCAAATTAAAACGTCATCCATTTTTTATATGGCCCAATGTCGGCAATATAAGCATGCGAACTGGTATCAACAAATAATAATTAATGTTTGGTTTAAGCGAAAATAAATTAACCAATATTTTAATTATTTTTAGATGGAATTGTAAACGTAAAATATCATGTTTTTTAACCATATGTTTGCATCGTAAAAAATGGTATTTATCACTTAATACTCTAATTTTGCATTATTTATTATTTTTATGATATATTATTATTTTTAAGTATAAAACTTAGTAATATTTAGGTAAAAATATGAAAAATTTAGGAAAATACTTTTTTGTTCATTGACTTGTCTATTTTTTGTTTTGTCCATTAGATTTTCAATGTTTAATTTGGTACACTAACTTTTAATTTCGTTAAAGTTTATTCTAATTGCTGATATGACAGCTTGACACGTAAGAATTTTCCGGTACATAATATTGTTATCAATACGCACGTAGAGAATCTAGAGGCAAATTGATTGTATCATTTTCCAAAATCCACAATCCAGTTATTTCCAAAGTCTCAAACGATGAAAAAAAATATTGTGGTCATAATCCCATAGAAAATTTCCAGTTTTTTATATTCTCGTTAACAACAAAATCTTAAAGTGAATAATTTCAGTATGTTTTTCAACAAGATAATCACATTGATTTCCATTTTATTAAGCTAAAAATCTAATAAATATTGTCATGACGTGGCTTCACTACAAGAAAAAACGAGACTAACGACGCTTTTTTCTGTCGGTATTCAGTCGTCAAACTCACTTAACGACAGAAATACGACGGATAAGTGCTCGTCAAAGAATTAAGTGTCGCGGATTGCTTAACGACAGAAAATACAATTATGTCGCTGTTTACGACAGAATTTTAAATTTTGTCGCTATAGATCAGTGACAGATATTATTTTCTGTCACTAATTTCAACGACAGAAGTAATGTTTTGTCACTAACTTTAATGACAGAATTAAATGTCACTGATTTTACGACGTAATATAAATAATTGTCGTTGAATTTAACGACAAATTGGTAAATTCCGTCACTAACATTGCGACGTTAGTTAAACTGTTGTCCCTAAATATAGGGACAGAATTTGTAAAATTCCGTCGCTAAATATCGAAAACCCCAACCCCCACCCACCACTACATATCCCAGCCAATACAATCAAAATATTCAACAAAACAACAGATGATCATTCCAAATATGAAAACTATCATACCACAAAACCATTCAAATAACAAAATATCTATCAGTAGCTCCAAAATATCAAGACAACAACCATTCTTACTTACAAAGTACTGTGGCCACATTGCAAAATATATTTATGATCATTAATTCACAAAACATGAAAACAGTACCGTGTCACACAACGTAACTTAAATACTTACAAAAAATTCCAGCAACGACATATCTAAGAGGACTATGGCTGCGTGCTATCATCGTCGTATTCACGCGCACTCGAAAAGGGGGCGGAATTGGGATCAATAAGTGCATGCTCCATCAAATAACGAACTTGTTGCTGCAAAGTAGTCAACTACTTTGTAAGTTCCTGAACTCTAGAATTCGCAGCAGCAGCCTCAGCTTTAGCGGCAGCCACATCCATTGATGAGTTAGTACGTGTGCGTGTAGCACGTCCCGACATAGCTTCAGGATACAACACTTTAGCTTGCGAACCAATACCGTACAATCTTTTCTTTCTCACCCCACCAACAGCCAGTATGTACATTTCATTTTGAACCTCAAAGGTTGGGTTTTGTACTGACCCACTGTCATCAGCATCTGGTTGTGATGCTTCAAGAAACCGAACATTCATCTCGTCCTAGAATATAACAAAGAGAGGTTAATCGATTTACAACAATTACATCGGTCGTAGATAAAATGCATAATTCAACAAACTTTACTATTTATAAAACTCACATCGACAGCCTTAGACCTAGCATCAACCCACGTGCCATCTTTTTTCTGATGCAATTTTTTGAATAACTCATAAGCACTTGCATCGCAGCCCAACTCCTCGCACTTCAAAATTAACGGTGGTTAGAAAATATTATGTGTATTATTTATTGATATATTATGACATAAATTTCAACTTACCATTTTAATGGAATGCTCGATAAAGCAAAGAGAACCTCCAATATGTTTAACCACTCCGGTGCCAGGCCCTTCAGGCTCTGTATTTCTATTTTTTTTTGCTTTTTCAGACTTATTCTGCCACACAGAGGAACTCCAGATATCCTTCCACTTGTTCCAAACTTCAAGATTCACCCCAAGTGGAAGTTTAGCCTTTGTACGCCAGTTGCATAGTGTTTTCCTATATTGCTCAGCTGTAAGTTTTTTTCATGTCGCCCTAATATGAGCGTCATGGTCTGGACGCCAACGATACGTTTTCTGCATTTCAAAGATATATTATTTATTCGCATAAAAATTTATTTAGTAATTTGAAGGCAACATATATTCTTTTCAAGTAATTTATCCTAATAAGATTAGCAATTAAATGAATAATACAATGTCTACTGCTAGATATTCCTCACTGGCATAAAAATTCAATATGCTTACATAAAATACGCAAAAACCAAATTGAAAAGTGTGCAATGATACCTCGGTGTTGAATTCACAACAATATATATTTTATTCATGTATTCCTAAAACATTCACAAACAAACAAAAAACAGAATGAGATGCTAAAGAATAACTAGGTAAATATTTGGCATAATCACATCAAATAATAACCAAAAAGCAAGTAACAAAATAATGACACAGTAAACCATTCAGAAGAATGCAAAATCATAAAAAAAAATCTGTAGATTAAAAAAGATTCTTGTGATGCTTATTTTACAAATTCGATAATGCGTATTTAAGTCAATTATTAAATTGACCATGATGGTTTTCCTAATGGGTTTAACTATTATTAAATAGGTAAGATGTTTATAATCGTACCACAAACTCCCCCCAGTAATATGCCTTTGTCGCAGCATCCACATATCGGCATGTGAGACCCCCTACGCACTGTTTCTCAGCAAATTTATCGGTGATAAAAGCCGATACAGCATGGCTCTCTGGTAAAAACCTACATTACATCGATCAATTAATAATATTAATTATATAAAATAGCGAGCAAACAACTTATTGAATAAATGTGAACACAATATGACTTACTTGCCACCTGAGGCAACAATCAATATCCTAGAATCATGAGAACTTTCTGCAGCCATCTGAGCTAATTTTCAAGATTAACAAATACAAATTCATATATAAATACTATCATCATGCATTGTATTAATATTAAAACACATTCTAACAAAATATAAATATTGACATCCATAAACAAGTTTTCCGAGTATATGTGAACGAGACATTCGTAATCATAAATACTTAATGCTTTTATCAAAGTAAAGCATCATCCTCGGAGTATGCATCATCAGTTTCACTATCTTCGTTTCCAGATGAGATAACATTTTCCAATTCATTTTCATCAAACTCATCTAATTCATCTATTTCCTCATACAAGATTTCAACATCTATCAGCGTATGAGATGTGGTTATATCCTCCACATCGATGATATGCTGTCCAATTTCCTCATTTTGGAAAGCTTCATTATCTGCAGACGATACCGCACTGGGCAGAGGTGCTTGAATATATGATCTTGCTTGCATCTTACACACTGCCAACCATTCATCTCCTGACCTTTTGAGGTTCGGGTAGGTAGCATAAAAAACTTGAGCAGCTTGGACAGCAAATATGAAAGGTTCATAGATGTTCAGTCTCTTTTTATTGTTTACATCAAATAATTGGTATTTAGGATGATGTCTTGTCCCAGTTTTTGGTGTTGGGTCGAACCATGAACATTTGAACAAGGCAATGCGCTTTATAGGTAACCCCGGATATTCCACTTCGATTATCTCTTCTACATTACCGTGGTAACTTATATCATTGTTTGTGTTGCCTGCACCCTTCACAGTAACTCCAGAATTACTAGTCGACCTTGTTGCACCGTGGCGTACATTGTGGAATCTGAAACCATTGACAAAATATCCATTGTATGATTTAATTTTACGTAATGGACCAAATGCAATGTTTTCTAGACATTTGTCTGCAACATTTGCTCACGGTTGTTGTACCTGTGCAGGTAAAAAAATTTAAATCAAATATATTTTAAAATGATAAATACTATTTCATAGTTACATTAGAGAAAGATATGTATATTACGTATTTTTGAAACCATATGGCAAATTCTCTTTGTATTCTTGAATCCATCTCACGTGAGTTAATGGATGGATTATTCAATTGTAACTCAGACTCGAAAATGCTGCATTAATTGAAAAAAATCATCAACAAATCTAACATTTATAAAAACAACAAGAACACAATATCAACAGACTTAATTTTTACCTGACATACGGTTTAACCTCTTCACAGTTCAGTAGTATGTACGTATGTGCTGCATGGTACTCTGTGTCGTCCAATCGTCTGCACTTAAAAGCACCCATTGGTCGACCATTGAAATTAAATATAGAAATATTGGAAACCTCTCCATCATGTAAATTATTCCCTTCATCGTTACGTGGTTGTTTCCTCAAACGGGTCTTGACACTTTCCCTAAAGTAGTGAGTACAAAAATATGACGCCTCTTCAACAATATATGCATTACAAATTGATCCCTCAACTCTTGCCTTGTTACGAACATTGTTTTTCAACCTTCTCAAAAATCTCTCAAAAGGATACATCCATCGATATTGAACAGGGCCAGCAATTCTAGCTTCATAAGCTAGGTGCACAGGAAGATGCTCCATGGAATCGAAGAAACTCGGAGGAAATATTCTTTCTAGCTTGCAAAGTATCACAGGAATATCGTTTTCCAAACGAAGCATGTCAGAGTATTTTATCGTTCTTGATGTAATGTCCTTGAAGAAAAAACTTAACTCTGTTAAAGCTTGCCACACATTATTTGGAAGCAATTCCCTGAAAGCAATTGGGATTAATCTTTGCATGAACACGTGACAATCGTGACTTTTCATTCCAAACATCTTCAATTTTGCCATGTCGACACATCTTGACATCTTAGACGCATATCCATCGGAGAACTTCAAATTTTTCAACCAGTTGAACAATACTACTTTGTTCTGCTTATCTAATGTATAACAAGCTTTAGGATAAGTTTTAGATATATCATCTCGATGTAGTTCTGGCCTGTTGCAAAATTCTTTGAGATCTTCTCTCGATTTTGCGTTATCTTTTGTCCGGCATTAAGAACGGTGTTAAAAATGTTATCAAATACATTTTTCTCAATGTGCATAACATCTAGATTGTGTCTAATCAGATTTGTTCTCCAATACGGCAATTCCCAAAAGATACTGCGCTTTCTCCAACCACATTTACACCGTCTTACAATTTCTGAGTTCACTTCAGTAGCCCCAGGTTCAGTCACACTACGAAACCCGTAACTTTCGAGTTCTTCAATAATTTCATCCCCTGATTTGATATGTGGAGGAGGTTTTTTCACTTGGTGATTTTTCTTGAACCATTTAATATTTCGTCTGAAATTATGATCAATTGGTAAAAACTTACGATGGTTATCGAACCATGATTGTTTACCACCATGCGGCAATGTGAAAGCATCAGAGTCTTCCATACAATAAGGACATGCCAGTTTACCAGCGGTACTCCATCCAAATAACATTGCATATGCAGGAAAATCACTAATTGTCCATAACAAAGAGGCACGCATACTAAAATTTGTTTTCGAGTGAACATCGTACGTCTTTTTCCCAACTAACCAAAGTTCATTTAATTCAGCGATAAGAGGTTGCAAGAACACATCTAACTCTCCTTAGGATTTCTGGGTCCGGGAGCTATAACCGTCAGAAACATGTATTCATCTTTCATGCACATCCATGGAGGTAAATTATAAGGTGTTAATATAATTGGCCATGATGAATATTGTTGTCCTGACTGCCCGAATGGTTGAAACCCATCAGCTGAAAGTCCAAGTCTGACATTTCTAACCTCAGCTGCAAAATCTGGATGTGTTGTGTCAAAATTCTTCCACGCAGGTGAATCAGATGGGTGACACATTGTGTCTCCATCCTGTACATGGTCACCATGCTAACGCATATGATTCGCTGTCTCTACAGATGCGTACAACCTTTGCAAACGTGGAGTTAGAGGAAAATAATACATTCTCTTCCATGGAACATTTTTTTTCTTACCCGCTCGGCGTGAATTAGGTTTGTAACGTGGATGCCCGCAAAACCTACATTCTTGTAAATCAAAGTCATATTTCCAATAAATCATGCAATTGTTGCTACAACAGTCAATCTTTTCAACCGGCAAGCCTAAACCTTTTATTAATTTTTTCGTGTCATAAAAACTATTTGTCATACAATTTTCTGTCGGGAGCAGTTCAGAAATAAGTTGACACAAATCATCATAGCATCTTTCAGAAATGTGATGTTCAACCTTCATGTTCAACAATCTAGCAACGACTGACAACTGTGAATGACCATTTGGATTACCATCCCAAATCTCGGTCTCGGAGGCCCTAAGCATTTCATATAGGCTTTTGGCAGTTTGATTTGGACTTTGGGGCTCATCTTCTATGTTAATAGAGTTGTAAATATTGTGAACCATATTCTGCATATTATCAACATTCTCAACTTGTGTCGATGACGACGAACCAACCCAATGTTCAACTTCTGGAGTTATATAGGTTTCACCATGATGGTGCCAACGATAATAGTCAGGTACGAAGCCATATCTACATAGATGTAATTTGACTTCGTCTTCATCATGATAAGCTCTGTTTCTACATTTTCGGTGATTACAAGGGCAACGCATTGTTTGACCACACATTATTTCAGGATGCATCTTAGCAAAATTCACAAATTCTTCAACACCATTAAAGAACTCATTAGTTACGAACCCATTTTCCAACCTACGGTACATCCAAGATCTTGTATCGTCCATGGTTAAATTAAAATGCCTAACACAATTGCAAAATCATTATTTACAATTTTTACATAATATATAAAACATCTACATAAAATTATCAAGAGAACAACTCACTAATAAAAAAATAAAACACCAAATAATAATAAATGAGACAACTCAAGTACTAAAAAACTCTAACATTAATATTAAGAAGTGTTACTTTCATCCAGTAATCACTCGCACATAATCAAACTTTACCAATAACTACAAAACATTGTCATCCAGTAAACAGCAAGTAAACACATAGCATGTTATTTTCAGGTTTCAATTGATAAATTCTATCGTGTTTTCATGCAAACTGTTGTAAAAATTGACAAATTACATTTATTCTATTATTAATTAATATTTTCAACTTTATTTATCACCGGACCAACTAATTTTGAAGCTATATATTGTAACATAAGCTTCTGACTACTAGGAATTTGATGGAGATCACCAAATACCGCTAATTAAAAGATTTTTTTTAACCATTAGGATTAAACATTTTTTTTTATAAAAAAACAATTTAGATGAATATAATATATATATATTATTATATATATATAACTCTCGAAATTTTGTTCAAATTTCACACGATAATTAGAAAACCCCATTTTAGCATTTTATAACAAAATATTTTATCATTCTTTTTTTCAGAAAAAATCATTTATATCTAAATCCTATGAATTTTTAGAACCAAAAAAAAAAAAAAACCTTAAGTAGCGAACGCAAGGGTAGACGGAGGATGGTCGGGCTTCTCGGCAGTGACCTGCGTGGGTGGCAGTGAAGAACCTAAAATTTTAAGAAAAATGGATCTGTTAACCTGAATGAAAATAATTTTAAGAACAAGGTTTTGTTCGGTGACAGAGGAGGCGCGGCGGCGTGGGCGGGCGGAGAAATACCTAGAATTCGGGGGAAGAATGAATGAATATGTAAACTTAAATAAAAAACTTGTAAGTACCGGTCTATTTGCAAGGTAGCAGGAGAGACAACCAATGATGCTTCTAAGCCAGCGTCGGTTCTGCGGCGAAGATAGCCCTAAAATTTGGGGGCAAATTTTGTTTCCTCAAACCAAAATTTTGTAAATTCAAAGTATAAAGGAAGCACGAGAGTAATGTAAAAACATACCTGAGAGAGCTGAGAAGAGCGAGATGTTAACACGAGGTGGAAGGAGATAATGAAATCCTCATTCTATGAAAAGCAGCGTAAAACAAAGGCGCGAAGAAAGAGTGGGAATTGCAAATTAGCTTAATATTTTCATTGAACGACGGAAGTTAATATCTTGTCGTTCAATAATGACGTATATTAATTATCTGTCATTTCTTAACGACAATGTACAAATATTCCGTCGTATATACCGACAAAATTTAATATGTCGTCATTAATTTAGCGACAACACATATTTTCAGTCGTTAAATTATGACTAAACAATTACACACTAAAATATGTCATATATAAACGACTGATATGATATTTCTGTCGTTATGTTGCGACAAAAGTTTTAAATCTGTCGCTATCTGCGACAACAAATATATTTTCGTCGATAAATACTATCTCCGACAAATTTTTTATTTCAGTCATAAATTAGTGACAACCTTTATATTTTCTGTCGTTAAACACATATTTTCTTGTGGTGCTTGGAACCAACGAATTTGCAGCATTATGGTTTTATATCGTCTACTTTGAACATCATAGCATAGTACATAATCACAAGAATAGTAGAAGGGCCATAACCTTTTTCCCAAAGTAGTTGAACTCAGAATTTTCAATCAGCACTCAAATTGAAATTTATATGACAATATTTCTTAATTCCAGTTTATACTATGTATTCTTCAACGAAAAATACAATTGAAGAAAAGAAATTAAGAAAAATCGTTACCCTTACCGGCTCAAACACATTAGTCTTCATACTTCCCCAAATTAAAATGCCCTCCATTTTCTATATGGCCAATTAATGCCATTAATCTAAGCACGCAAACTGGTATCAACAAATAATTAATGTTTGGTTTATTTCAAAATAAATTAAATAATATTTTCATTATTTTTAGATGGAAATTTATTGTTGTAAACGTAAAATATCATGTTTTTTAACTATGTGTTTCCATTGTCAAAAATGGCATTTTTATAACTTAATACTCTAACTTTGTATTATTTATTATTTTTATAATATATTATTATTATTTTGAAGTATATAATTTAGAGATATTTAAGTAAATATATGAAAATTTTTGGAAAATGATTTTTTTTTACATTAACTTTTTCGTTTTTTGGTTTTGATCCATTAGATTTTCAATGTTTTGTTTTAGTAAACTAACTTCTATTTTTGACAAAATTTTGCTCAAATTGCTGATATGACAGGTTGACACGTCGGTATTTTCCCATGCACAATATTGTTATCAGCACGCACATACAAAATATAGAGGCAAATTGATCGTATCATGTTCCAAAAACTACAATCCTGGTCTTTCCACCTTCCGAAAAGATAAAAATAAAAATAAAAATATTTTGGTCATAATCCCAGACCAAATTTCTACTATTTGTTATTCTCTCAGGCTAAAAATGCACAGCAAGTGGGAAAGACAATATTTCCTATGAACTGAAACACAGATGACTCTAATCTAGCCAAACAATTTATCAGTTTATTGGGGTTAGTTCTTGCAAGCTTCCGGAGCCGAGATTACACTATATTTAGAAAGTGTATTCCACCGATAAAAAAAATAAACATATAACAATGTCATGACTATACTTCAATCATTCTCGTTAAGAGCATAATCTTAAAATTTGAAAATTTTTAGATTGTTCTTCAACAAGATAATCACATTGATTTCTATTTTATTAAGCCAGAAATCTAATAAATATTGTTCTGATGTGGCTTCGAACCAACAAATCTGCAGCATTATGGATTTACATCGTCTACTTTGAACATCGCAATATAATACATAATCACAAGCATAGTAGAAGGCACGTAACCTTTTCCCCAAAGTAGTTGCACTCAAAATTTTATATCAGCCCTCAAATTGAAATATATATGACAACATTTCTAAATTCCAGTTTATACTATGTATTTTTCAACGAAAAATTCAATTGAAGATAAGAAATTAAGAAAAATGGTTACCCTTACCTCAAACATATTGGTCTACATACTTCTCCAAATTAAAACTCCCTCCATTTTCTATATGGAAAATGCCGCTAATCTATGCACGCGAACCGGTATCGACAAATAATTAATGTTTGGTTAATTCAAAAATAAACTATTTAATATTTTCATTATTTTTAGTTGTAAAATTATTGTTGTAAACGTAAAATAACATGTTTTTTTATCAATATGTTTGCATTGTGATCAAAATGGTATTTATCACTTAATACTCTAACTTTGTATTATTTATTATTTTTAAGTATACAATTTAGTGATATTTAAGTAAATATATGAAAATTTTAGGAAAATGCTTTTTTTCATTAACTTGTTCATTTTTTTGTTTTGGTCAATTAGATTTTCAATGTTCTATTTTGGTACACTAACATTTAATTTTCGGAAATTTTTCTCTAACTGCTTATATTTCAGCTTGACACGTCGGTATTTTTCCATGCACAATATTGTTATCAGCACACAAGTACAAATTCTGGAGGCAAACTGATCGTATCATGTTCCAAAAAATACAATCCTAGTATTTCCACTGTCCGAAACGATAAAAAATTGTGTGGTCATAATCCCAGAGCACATTTCCACTATTTGTTATTCTCTTGGGCTAAAAATGGGCAGCAAGCAGGAAAGACAATATTTCCTATGAACTGAAACACAGATGACCCTAATCTAGCCAAACAACTTATCAGTTTATTATGGTTAGTTCTTGCAAGCTTCTGGAGCCAAGAGTACACTATATTTAAAAAGTGTATTTCATTGATAAAAAAATAAACAGATGACGACATCATGACCATACTTCAACCATTCTCGTTAACATCATAATCTTAAAATGTGAAAAATTTCAGTATGTGCTTCAACAAAATAATCATATTAAGCCAGAAATCTAATAAATATTATCTTGACGTGGCCTCAAACCAACGAATCTGCAGCATTATGGTTTTACATTGTCTACTTTGAACATCGCGGTATAATACATAATCACAAGTATATATAGTAGAAAGGCACGTAACCTTTTCCCCAAAGTAGTTGAACTCAAAATTTTCATAAGCCCTCAAATTGAAATATATATCACAACATTTCTTAATTCCAGTTTATATTGTGTATTCTTAAAAGAAAAATTCAATTGAAGAAAATAAATTTGAAAAATCGTAACCCTTACCCTCCATTTTCTATATGGCCAAATGCAGGTAATCTAAACAGGCGAAATGGTATAAAAAAAATTAATGTTTGGTTTATGCCAGAATAAATTAACTAATATTTTTATTATTTTTGGATGAAAAATTATCGCTTTAAACGTAAAATATCATGTTTTTTTAACCATATGTTTGCATTGTAAAAAATGGTATTTATCACTTAATACTCTAATTTTGTATTATTTATTATTTTTATGATACATGATTATTTTTAAGTATAAAATTTAGTGTTATTTAAGTAAATCTATGAAAGATTTAGGAAAATTCTTATTTTTTTCATTAACTTGTAAATTTTTTGGTTTTGGTCCATTTGATTTTCATTGTTTGATTTTGGAACAAATATAACTTATAATTTTCAATAATTTTGGTCTGATTGCTGATGTAGTAGCTTGACCCGTCAGCATTTTTCGGTGCACATTAATATTGTTATCAGCACGGACGTAGAGAATCTTGAGGCAAATTGATCACATCATGTTCCAAATACCACAATTCTGGTATTTGCACCATCCCACACGATGAAAAAAATATTGTGGTCATACTCCCGGAGCACATTTCCATTCTTGGTATTTTCTCGGGAAATAAATGGGCACCAAGCGGCAAAGACAATATTTCTTATGAACTGAAACACAGATGATCATAATCTAGCCAAACAACTTATCAGTTTATTGGGGTTAGTTCTTGCAAGGTTCCGGAGCCGAGAGTTCACTATATTTAAAAAGTGTATTCCACCAATAAAAAATAAACATATGACAACATCATGACTATACTTCAACCATTCTCGTTAACAGCATAATCTTAAACTGTGAAAAATTTCGGTATGAGCTTCAACAAGATAATCAAATTGATTTCCATTTTATTAAAGCCAGAAATCTAATAAATGTTGTTATGACGTGGCTTCAAACCAACAAATCTGCAGTATTAAAACTTTACATCATCTACTTTGAACATCGCAGTGTAATTCATAATAACAAGCATATTAGAAGGCACATAACCTTTTCTCCAAAATAGTTGAACTCAAAACTTTACATCAGCCCACAAATTGAAATATACAGTGTATACAGTGTATTATTCAACAAAAAATTCAATTGAAGAAAATAAATTTGGAAAAATCGTTACCCTTACCTCAAACACATTGCTCTTCATACTTCCCCAAAATAAAACGCCCTGCATTTCCTATATAACCAAATGCCGGTAATAAAAGCACGTGAACTGGCTAAAAATAATATTTTTTTTTGAATAAGTATCTAAAAATAATTAATGTTTGGTTTATGTCAAAATAAATTAACTAATATTTGCATTATTTTTAGATGGAAAATTATCGTTGTAAATGTAAAATATCAAGTTTCTTTAACCATATGTTTGTAGTGTCAAAAATAGTATTTATCACATAATACGATAATTATTAAAATTTATTATTTTTATGATATAATATTAGTTTAAGTATAAAATTTAGTGATATTTAAGTTATATGAAAATTTTAGGAAAATACATTTTTTTGTCACTAACTTGTCAATTTTTTTTTTGTTTTGGTCCATTAGCTTTTCAATGTTTGATTTTGCATTACTAACTTTTAATTTCCAGTAATTTTGGTGTAATTGTTGATGTGACAGTTTCACACGTCATCATTTTCCTGTGCACAATATTGTTTTCATACGAACGAACAATCTAGAGGCAAATTGATTGTATCATGTTCCCTAAACCCTCCGTCGCAAACGAAGAAAAAAAAATTGTGATCATAATCCCAGAGCAAATTTCCACTTTTTGGTATTCTCTCGGGTAAAAAATGGACAACAAGCGAGAAAGACAATATTTCCTATGTACTGAAACACATATGACCCTAATCTAACCAAACAACTTATCAATTTATTGTGGGTTAGTTCTTGAAAGCTTCCGGAGCCGAGTGTCCACTATATTTAAAAAGTGTATTTCATCGATAAAAAATAAACAGATGACAACATCATGACTATACTTCAACCATTCTCGTTAACAACATTATCATAAAATGTGAAAATTTCAGTATGAGCTTCAACAAGATAATCACATTGATTTCCATTTTATTAAGCCAGAAATCTAATAAATATTGTCCCAACATAGCTTCAAACTGCAGCATTATGGCTTTATATCGTCTACTTTGAGCATCGCAATATAATACCTAATCACAAGCATAGTAGAAGACATGTAACCTTTTCCCCAAAATAGTTGAACTCAAAATTTTACATCAGCCTTCCAATTGAAATATTTATCACAACATTTCTTAATTCTAGTTTATTGTGTATTCTTCAACGAAAAAGAAAAATCGTTACCCTTACTTCAAACATGTTGCTCTTCATAATTACCCAAATTAAAATACCTTCCATTTTTTCTATATGGCCAAATGCCGGTAATCTAAGCACACAAACTGATATCAACAAATAATTAATGTTTGGTTTATGCCATAATAAATTAACTAATATTTTCATTATTTTTAGATTGAAAATTATCGTTCTAAACGTAAAATATCATTATTTTATAACTATATGTTTGCATTGTCAAAAATGGTATTTATCACTTAATACTGTAATTTTGATTTATTTATTATTTTTATGATATATTATTATTATTTTGAAGTATAAAATTTAGTGATATTTAAGTATATATATGAAAAAAAATTTGAAAATGCTTTTTTTTTCATTAACTTGTCCATTTTTTGGTTTGGCTCTATTAGCTTTTCAGTGTTTGTTTTTGGTACACTAATTTTTAATTTTCGGTAATTTTGGTCTAATTGTTGATGTGGCAACTTCACCCGTCAGCTTTTCTAGTGCACAATTATTATCAGCATGCACGTAGATAATCTAGAGGCAAATTGATCGTATCAGGTACCCAAAATAACAATTCTGGTATTTCCACCGTCCCAAACAATGAGAAAAATGTTGTGATCATAATCCCATAGCACATTTCCCCTTTTTGGTATTCTCTCGGGCAAAAAAAATGGAGAGCAAGCGGGAAAAAAATATTTCCGATGAACTAAAACACATATGAGCCTAATCTAGCCAAACAATCCGTTTATTTGGGTTAGTTCTTGCAAGGTTTTGGAGCCTAGAGTCCACTATATTTTAAAAGTGTATACCACCAATAAAAAATAAACAGATGACAACATCATGACTATATTTCAACAATTCACGTGTACAACATAATCTTAAAACGTGAAAAATTTCAGTATGACCTTCAACAAGATAATAACATTGATTTGCATTTTTTTATGCCATAAATCTGATAAATACTGTCCTTACGTTAATTCAAGCCAACAAATCTCCATCATTATGGCTTTACATCGTCTACTTTGAACATCGCAGTATAATACATAATCAAAAGTATAGTAGAAGGCACGTAACCTTTTCCCCAAAATAATTTAACTCAAAATTTTACAAAAGCCCTCAAATTGAAATATATATGGCAACATTTTTTAATTCCAGTTTATACTGTATATTCTTCAACAAAAAAGTCAATTGAAGAAAAGTAATTAAGAAAAATTGTTAACTCACCTCAAACACATTACTCTTCATACTTCTCCAAAATAAAAAATAAAAAAAAAAAAAAAAAAACCCCTCCATTTTCTTTATGTCCAAATGCCGGAAATCTAAGCACGCGAATTGGCATAAAAAATAATTACTGTTTGGTTTATGCAAAAATAAATTAACTAATATTTTAATTATTTTAATTAAATTGAAAATTATCGATGTAAACGTAAAATATCACTTTTTTAACCATTTGTTTGCATTGTCAAAAATGGTATTTATCACTTAATACTCTAATTTTGTATTATTTATTATTTTTATGATATATTATTATTTTTAAGTATAAAATTTAGTGATAATAAGTAAATATATGAAAATTGAAGGAAAATGCATTTTTTTCATTAACTTGTTTATTTTTATGGCTTTGGTCCATTAGCTTTTCAATGTTTGTTTCACTAACTTTTAATTTTTGGTAATTTTGGTCTAATTGTTGATGTCACGGCTTGACACGTCAGCATTTTTCGGTGCACGATATTGTTATTAGGATGCACGTAGAGAATCTAAAGTTAAATTGATTGTATCATGTTCCAAAAACCACAATCCTGGTATTTCCACCATCCCAAAAGATGAAAAAAAATTGTGGTCATAATTCCAGATCAAATTTCCACTTTTTGCTATTCTCTCGGGCAAAAAATGGACAGCAAGCGGGAAAGATAATATTTCCTATGAACTGAAACACAAATGACCCTAGTCTAACCAAACAACTTATCAGTTTATTGGGGTTAGTTCTTGCAAGGTTGTGGAGCCGAGAGTCCTATATTTAAAAAGTGTATTCCACCGATAAAAAAAATAAACTGATGGCAACATCATGACTATAGTTCAACCATTCTCGTTCACAACATAATCTTAAAATTAGTAAAATTTCAATATGCCCCTTAACAAGATAATCACATTGATTTCCATTTTATTAAGCCATAAATGTAATAAATATTGTCCTGACGTGGTTTCAAACTATAGTAACCCGTATCCATTTTGAGTGATTAAGTGTTAATCACGATGTTTAAGGAGTTATACAAGATTAAGAAAACTTCAGATAAATCTAAAGACTGCACAAATGGACTCAGAATAATCGGAAATTGTCCATAGGGGTGGCCAGGATCGGACGTTCCATTCTGGAAGGGCGGACGTCATTCGTGACATCGGCAAGGTGACGTCATTGCTTACGAACTTGAAGTGACATCAGACTCTCCGATGTGCGATCAGACGTTCCAATCAGAACGGACGCAACGAAGTTGGGAACGGACGTTCCGTTATCTGCCTATAAATATGGCGTCCGAGAGATAATTTCTTGCATTGATTTTCTTTTCCTTTCTCTCGTTCCTAGATCTTTGTAGTAGGTTTTTAGGGGTTTCTAGGCGTCCCATGGAAAATCCGGAAGTTGCGGGGCGCTCCTGAGGCAGTTGCGGAGCTGTGCCTAAGTTTTGAGGCAGTCGCCATAAGTGAACTGACAACAGAAGTAGGAATAACTTAGAGTCCCTAAAAATATTAAGGAGTATTTATTAGCTTAGTTAAGGATTTTAGAGCATTATTAGTGATATGTGAAAATATTGATTTGTAGGTGTGGAACCTAGAGCGGTATACTAGAATTTTGTCTACAGTGATTAGAGGTACGTAATTACTGACCGAGATTGCCGGCATGATATATAGCTTATATGTTGCATTTGTATGTGCTTTGTATTTCATGCTTTACTGCTTTAGCACATGCATGATTTTATACCGAAATGCATTCCGTGAGGGATGGGTCGAGTGTGTGTGGAGGCTCAGCCCCCTGGTTTTGTATATTACTAGAAGATGTTGCAAAAGCGGAGACTAACACTACAGTGATAGGGGAGTATACGAGTACCTCGCAGAGTCGCTCTCTAGCACGATACTGTGTATTCATTGGCGCCCGTTAGCCAAATTTTTTACAGTATTTTTAAAGTCATGTGCATGCTTCATATTTGTTTATATATCATTGTTATCGTATTGAGCGTAGTTGCTCATGCCCTTGTGTTTGTGTATCTGGGTTATCGATACTGGTGGGGCAGGTCTCATGATAGACGACGCAGGTGAATCGCGGCAGGAGTGAGGCAGGTGCGAAGAGTGGAAATATGAGTGTAGTGGCTAGAGATTGATACCCAATTCTATTTGGTTGTATAAAATTATTTATTTAAGGTGTTTAGTTGTCGGTTTTATTCCGCCGATTGGATTAGTTGTATTTTACTTCCTGCTGTTTAAGATTTCATTTAATTATTATGTATGCGCAAGTTAAACTCTGATTAGGTAGTGGATCCGGGTTGGGTCGCTACATTTATTGTTATCAGCGCATGTATTTGGGAATTAGTAAGCGGATTGGAATAATCTCTGTTGGGATCGGTTCAGAGGGTAGAGGGGGGGTGAATACACTCTGAAACTTTTCTTTTTCTTCTTTAAAATGATCAAGTGAGGTTTAGTTCACTTAATCAGTTTTCTCAACTTCTAAAACGTTTTGAACAACTTAAATAGTGCGGAAATAGTTCAGAGGTTTTAGTGATGCAAAGTTTATAATGCAATGTATGAGCAGGATGTAAGATAAATGGCAGTAAATGCTAAAGCACGATTTTATGGAAGTTCGAAGGCTTAATCCTTCTACGTCTCCCCTTCTTCCACTTAGGAAGGAATTCACTAGAAGACTTTGGTTATTACAACGTCTTGTAATACACCCACTTCAGACTTAGGACTTATCCAATGCCTAATCCGAAACTCCTAGATTTACACAGATAAGATTCTCAGTTCTTATCGGACTGGTGGAAGCTTTCTGAGCAGCTTCAAGTCTCTTCAACACTGAGTATAGTTGAGTTGAGCTTCTCAGACTGCAGAGCGGTCGAGAGGCTTGAAAACCCTAGAATGATCCTTGACGATCAGATATGTGAACTGTAGACGAGGGTTTATTTGAGCAGCAGATGATTGATCTTGTAAGTGTGCTCAAGTATATCAGATGAGGACTTCTGATATTAGTCAAGTGATTGAAATTTTTCTGAGTTGCTTGTCTCTCTTCGTTGTCTCGTATCACTTCTTGTTGTTGTTTGAGCAATCTTCCCTTTATATAGGTCAATCATCAACGTCTTTATTTTGAACGTTCTGATGCTGCATTGAATGCACATTTAATGCTCATAAATGCATTGATGATTCTGCATGAGGATCGTACACTGCAGACAACTTCCAGGGTCCAAAACTGGAATAAACGGTCGAATGCTTTATCTGCAGTCATTCTGTGTTTTTGCCATTTTGGTACAACCTGTTGTCTTGATTTGCAGGAGTCAACAAATCTTCTGAAACGCCGGTTCTTCTTTTAATAAAAGATCCTGCAAAGAACATCTTGTCATAGGTACTTGTCTCGAGATATCTAGATAGGCAGTTGGCATTCTACCGGTAGAGATATTTGTCCTCTGCTGGTTTGAATAACCAGTCGATAAGCTTGTGACTTCAACCGGTCGAGAGATAAAGGCGGTTGACAAGCTTCCGGTAGATAGATTTATCCTCTGCTGGTCTTGATAGCCAGTTGATAGGCTTGTGACTTCAGCCGGTCGAGAGCAAAGGCGGTTGACAAGCTTCCGGTAGATAGATTTATCCTCTGCTGGTCTTGATAGCCAGTTGATAGGCTTGTGACTTCAGCCGGTCGAGAGCAAAGGCGGTTGACAAGCTTTCGGTAGAAGTTGTAGTAGGTTCCTGAAATACAATGGTTGGCAGCACATTCCTATACAATGAGTTGTTGTTTGTTATCACCAAAATATCGGATTCAACAATTTCCCCCTTTTTGGTGATGACAAAACTTAAGTGCTCCAAGAACAATATGAAAGCATTAAAATGAACTTCATTGAGAGAATGAATTTCATTAAGTACAATAAGCATTTTTATTACACCTACAGAAAAAAGATGCGGCTGCGATAAGTAAAGAAGAGATAAGTTGTTCATCTTTTGAACCAACTGGCTCCTCCTGACCTATCGCCTTCTCTTCTTCTTCTGTCGGCTTCTTCTTTTCTTCTGGACTCTTCTTCACGTCTTCTTGCCTCTGCTGCTCTACGTTGCTCTTCTTCCCCCTTTTTGGCATCACCTTGGTTAAGCCGAAGGATGACCTCAGTGAGTTGAGTGCCAAGGCAGGCTTGCATAGTGTCTATTTTTGCATCGATTTGAGCAAGTAGAGTGGCTTGCATAGTGTCCATCCGATCATTCAACTGCTTATGAAGGCGATTTTCGGATCGGATAACTTGTTCGGAGACGGTAGAGAGCGTGTTGATTTGAGTGCGATGATGATTAGTGATCTCTGTGGACAGACGAGCGAGGTCTCGAGACACGGTCTCGAAATGCCGAATCATCGTCTGGCGTGAATTATCGACCGATAAGGATGAGTTTGTTATGTCTTGAGAGAAGGACCTAACCGTTTGCATGAGCTCATGAAGCCGATTTATCAAGGTATGATCTAGAGCTGCGGCCATGGCTTCAATTAAAGAATCATCAGTCTGAATCATTTGCCCTTCTGAGTCATTTCTTGGTGAAACAGGGCTAGACTCACGATGATGTGGCGCGGGTGAACTTGCTGGAGAGCTACCCGATGGACCTTCCAATAATGGTACAGTTGGAGATGTAATAGTTTCGACTGCAGCCAATATGGTTGGTGGAGTACCAGGATCAGCACTTGGTTCATCCATAATGAGATCTTCCATAAACTTTTCAGTAGATGGAGACGGTTGAAGTGCTGGATCAGCATCAGTCACTTGCTGTTCTGGAGATGCAGGAGATACAATAGTGCTTGATATCTCCGTTGGGGGCACTGTTGCTTCACTACTGCAAGGAGCCTCTGTCACAGAGGTGACAGGTATCTCTTGTGCAGCCACTTCTAAAACATCTTGTGAATGTCCGGGAGAAGTGTAAGCGGTCGTCACGGGAGAGGAGCGAGCAATCACAACTGCTTCCGGTGGAGTAACTACTTGGACTGCGGTTGAGGAGGGGTCGACCGATGAAGATGCTGCTACACTCGATCTTAGAGCATATGATTGAAAGAGGTCAGCAGTGATGAGATCGGTCAGAATCCCATCTGAAGAAGGAAGAGCATAGACGTCTTCTTCACCCTGATCTTGAGTGAGAAAGGTTTTCATCATCACTTGTGCTTCCAGCACATAAGCTTGCAAACAGGCTGCTGAAGCTGGTGTTTTGACATTGTTGAGAGCTTGGAAGTGCTGAAGTAGTTGAGTGATTTGACGTAGACTATCCTGTAGTCCAGTCAAAATCACAAAGTCATCGGCAGCGGTAGGACTCTTGGATTTGAAATTCTTGACACGCTCATTAATTAGCAGTGATAGCAGGCTTCCTCGAAGCTTCAAGTCTATGAGATGTCTTCTTCCCAGAGCCTCCACGATGTCTTCAGTATCAGCAAATAGAAGCATCTTCTGCTCAATGACGTTTAGAGATTTCCATTTAGGAAATATTTGAGCGAGTGTCAAGTGAGTGCGGGAGTGATGCCATCTGTCAAAACGTTGTAGATGACGCTTGACAGTACGGAGCACGTGAGAGATGATCAAATTGAGTTCTACCGTAGCTGCTGGTTGAGCCTTGGGTGTGTAGATCATCACACCTTTCCCTTTGTCTTTGGGATCAGCTAGAGTGACCTCAGGAGCTGATGAGGCACCTTCTCGGATTATCACACCTTTTGTAGGACGAGGAGCAGTAGAAGCAACAACGGTAGTAGTCTCGACCGTTGGCAGGGTAGGAGCAAGTCCAGAAAGAGACTTTAGCTTCTTGTGCTGCCTCTTCTTCTCGCCTGCAGGCGTGGATGACACAGCTGCTTTGGAGACTGAAGGGGATGACTTGCTGAAAGCTTGAATCAGTGGAACATTCTCACGTGATTCATCTTCAGAGTCAGATTCGATGATCAGTTGACGCTTGGCAGACTTTTTGGTATGGACTGGTTTGGCCACGACCGGAACCGTTGAAAGCGGTTGAGGGATAGCAATAACCTTTGCGGTTGAGGGCAAGGTGTCGACCGCAGTCTCTTTCTTGTTCAGGAATTTGAAAATCGTAGACTTGTTGAGCCATTTGGTGGGATGCAGAGGCTCAGTCTTGGAAAAGTCCACTCCAAGGACGCCCAAGATGTGGCAGATTTGCAAAGCAAATCCCTCGGATTGCCCTTTGCCCCTGATCATTTCACATAGAATGTTGAACAGAATGTCTGACCAGTTTATGTTGATCTTGGAGGCAATACAAGCCATGTATTGAAATTTCTCCAGCGTCACCTTGTCGTAAGATCCAGCCTTGGCCAGAAGATTCTTGGCCACGATATTAGTCAGTAGCCTGAATGGAGCTTTGAGAGATGTCTTCTGGGCCGGCAGTTTGATCGGAGCATCAGTAGTTGAGAACTCCTTCAACCAATAAGAGCAGTTACCATCTGGAAGATCCGTGCATTTTGTCAAACCCCTGGAGGGCAGATCAAATGTGCTGGCGAAGAACTTCTGATTGAAGGAGTAGACCTCTGTCTTGATCAAGCATTTGATAGTCCCATGCTCGATTTGAGCGGTTGCGAAGAACTCCTTCAAAACAGGCAAATCGCAGATGGCGCTGCATTCCAGAAATTTCCTCAGTCCAGAGGCTTCAAGCATGGTGAAGACCTCAGTTATTCCTGCGTTGTTTGCCTTAACAACGGAATCAAAGTTGATGGCGAGGCAAGTCTTCTGGATCGACATGATATCTATAGATAAGAACTCGAGCAAAGAGTAAGCAAAAGCTTGAGAGTAATTCGATGGAGCGTTTAATACAATATGAAAGTTTTTAGCAAAGGTGAAAAATTGATATACGAGTGTAAAGAAGTATATATAGGAACCTATGGGCCATAGGGTGATGTCATGAAAAGTATTTTTGAAATTCAAAAAGTTTTGAAGAGCATAATCACGGCGCCCAATTAATGTCATTTGGTTCAAAGCACCAAGCTGCTAGTACGAAGCCTGTCATAGACTAGTTAAAGGCGGATGATATGCCAATATTAATGGCAACGTAACAGCTAATCTATTAATGTCATATTGACAATCATTCCCCCTAAACACATGCATACTAACTTAAATCTACTAAGCCAAGAATATTTCGAAAATATGAAAACTTAGCGTCCGGTAGAGGCTTGGTGAATATGTCTGCTGCTTGCTGATCGGTAGAGATGTATTCCAGCCTAATTTCCTTCTTTAAGACATGATCTCGGATAAAGTGATGCCTGACATCAATGTGCTTTGTCCGAGAGTGCATCACTGGATTGTGAGTGATGGCTATGGCACTTGTATTGTCACAGTAGATTGGAGCTTCACTCGACCGAATCCCATAATCATTAAGCTGCTGTTGAATCCAGAGTATTTGAGCACAACAGCTGCCAGCAGCAAGGTATTCTGCTTCGGCGGTCGAGGTAGCAATTGATGTCTGCTTCTTACTTGACCACGAGATTAGTCTATCTCCAAGGAATTGACATGTGCCACTTGTACTTTTGCGATCAATTCTACAACCTGCATAATCTGCATCTGAATAGCCAATAAGATTAAGATTTGAATCTTTGGGATACCAAAGACCCACATTAGTAGTTCCTTTAATATATTTAAGTATTCGTTTGGTAGCAATGAAATGAGATTGCTTAGGTGCGGCTTGAAATCTAGCACATAAACAAACTGAATACATGATATCCGGTCGACTGGCAGTCAAATAGAGCAGTGAACCAATAAGGCCTCGATACATGGTTACCTCAACCGGAATTCCCCCTTCATCTTTATCAAGCTTAATTGATGTATTCATGGGGGTAGATACAGTTGAGCATTGTTCCATTCCAAACTTCTTTACCAATTCCTTGGCATACTTGGACTGATTGATGAATATTCCAGTTTCAAGTTGCTTTACTTGAAGTCCAAGAAAGAAGTTTAGCTCGCCCATCATGCTCATTTCAAACTTCTCCTTCATCAGTTTAGAGAACTTTGAGCACAACTTGGGGTTAGTTGACCCAAATATAATGTCATCAACATAAATTTGTACTAGTAACACATGATCACCTTTTACAAATTTAAACAGGGTCTTATCGACCGTTCCAATTTGGAAATCATGTTCCAGTAAAAATTTTAGCAAAGTGTCATACCAAGCACGCGGTGCTTGTTTTAATCCATAGAGAGCTTTGTCAAGTTTATAGATATATTGAGGATGAGTAGGATTGACAAAACCTGGTGGTTGTTCAACGTACACCTCTTCTTGAAGTAGACCATTGAGGAATGCAGACTTCACATCCATTTGATAAACTTTAAAATTCTTGAAGGCTGCATAAGCAAGAAAGATGCGGATTGCTTCTAGTCTTGCAACTGGCGCGAAAGATTCCTCAAAGTCTATGCCTTCTTCTTGTCTGAATCCTTGAGCAACAAGTCGAGCTTTGTTACGCACAATAGTGCCATGTTCATCGAGCTTGTTACGAAACACCCATCTAGTTCCAATCACATTTTGATTTTTCGGTCGAGGAACTAGATGCCAAACATTGTTGCGGGTGAATTGATTCAACTCTTCTTGCATAGCTTCAATCCAGCTGGCATCTGATAGAGCTTCATCTATTTTCTTGGGCTCTACCTGAGATATGAAAGCTGCATGCAAGAATTCATTAATCATTTGACCACGTGTTTTTCGAGGAGCAGAAGGGTCACCTATGACCAACCCAGGTGGATGATCTTTGTTCCACCTAAAATAATTCCCTAAAGGGTTGTCATCAATTGGTTGATGAACGTCCTCGTTTACTGGATCATCATTGGCTGGAGGATTGTTATCAACCGGTGGATCCACTTCTGGCCTTGTTTGATCACACCCGGTAGAGGGAACTGGATCATCCTTCTTTGGAGGATATAGATCACTGTCATTCTCTTCCTGTAGATTTGTGTTTTCCAGTCTGTGACTCAGATCATTTATGCTCCCTTGAGTTTGTTCTGTACATAGAGTAGATTCATCAAAAACAACATGAATGGTTTCCTCGACCGTTAGTGATCTTTGATTGAACACTCGATAAGCTCTGCTAACGGCTGAGTAACCAATAAAAGTTCCTTCGTCTGCTTTGGCATCGAAGGCTGTCAAATGGTTTTTGCCATTGTTGTGGATAAAGCATTTGCACCCAAAAATTTTGAAATAAGAAATGTCAGGTTTTGTGCCATTCCAGATCTCATATGGAGTTTTGTTAAATCGTTTATTAATCATAGATCTGTTTTGAGTATAGCAAGCTGTGTTAACTGCTTCTGCCCAAAGTCTTTGAGAAACATTTGAATCAGCAATCATAGTTCTGGCTGCTTCTTTTAAAGTACGGTTCCTTCTTTCAGCCACCCCATTTTGCTGTGGGGATCTAGCAGCTGACAACTCATGCTTGATTCCCTGATCATCTAGATAAGTCATAAGAGTGGTGTTTAAAAATTCAGTCCCTCTATCACTCCTGATTCTATCTATCACAGTAAATTGTTCATTTTGCAAGCGTTTAAAAAGCTTAATCAGGTGAGGTGCAGTTTGATCTTTTGAAGAGAGAAAGATGACCCAAGTAAATCGAGAAAAGTCATCTATAACAACAAGAGCATATCTCATTCCCCCTATGCTTCTTACTGGTATAGGACCAAATAGGTCCATGTGAAGTAAGTCTAAACATTTGGAAGAAGACATACACCCTTTTTTTAAAAGTTGCTCTCACCTGCTTTCCTAGTTGACAAGCAGGACAAACTTTGTCTTTTATAAAATCTCCTTCGGGCAGACCAGAAACCAAATCATGCTTCCTCAAGTTAAAAATGGACTTAAAATTTAGATGATTTAACCGCTTATGCCACAACCAATGTTTATCATGATGAGCAGTAAGACAAGTGGGTGAAGAAATATGTGAGCAAGACCAGTTTACCTTGTAGGTGTTTAGGTCTCGTACACCGGTCATAAGAGTCTCACCTTTGTCATTTTTTATGAGGCAAGTGTGTTTGTGAAACTCGACCGAATGATCATTGTCACATAGTTGACTAATACTTATCAAATTATAGCATAGTTTGTCAACAAGTAACACATCTTTAATAATGATGTTACCATGGATGATCTTACCCTTACCCACGGTTTTACCTTTGGAGTTGTCTCCAAAGCTGATCTTTGGTCCTTTGCACAACACCACTTCTGTTAGAAGTTCTGGATTCCCTGTCATGTGTCGTGAGCAACCGCTATCTAAATACCAGGTAGTGTCCTTGATAGAAGTGGTTTTCTCGCCCGTTTGGACTTTTAGTACCTGCAAAGAGTGAAGAACTTTTGGTACCCATATCTAGTAGGGTCCAGGTCGGATTAGCCCTTTCGGGACCCACACCTGGAACACCCTTACAGGTTTGCCCGTGTGTGTGTCCAGAAATCTGTGCGGTTGATAGGCAGTAAATGTGTGTGCTTGTGAGGTTGCTGTGTGCTGCTTGCCTTTTTTATTTTCATCAGTTAGCATGTACCTCTTTTGAACTGGCCTGCAATTAAAGTACTGGTAAGGCTTCTCCTTTGACCATATTTTCTTAGAGTAGTTAGACTCATTCCATGGCCTTTTGAAATTAGATTGGTTTTCCTTTCTTCTTTCATTAGGTTTTGGTTTGATCCAAGTTCCTCTTTGATTGGAGGTCTGGGGATCCACATATCCCAGCCCTTTATGCTTAGAGCTTCGTTCGTTCGATACTTTCTGATTTTTGTCAAAGCTGCACTCATCGTGTTCATATATCGTGCTGGACCTGACAAATCTTATTTTGTTAAGATTGCCTTTGTCCAGGCTTGACTGAATACAGGATTCCATAGACTGTTCATTTGTTCCAAACCCTAGACCGGTTTTATCATGTACCGGTCTTTGGATTTCTTGAATCTTGTCAATGGTTACCGAAGATTTATTCCAAGCCTTAATGGTTTCAAGTAGTTTTTTATTTTCAATCAAGGTAGCTTGGAATACTCTTTTCAAGGTGTCGTTCTCAGTAGCCAGCAGACTTAGCTTGACCTTAAGACCATCAAGCTCTTTTTGCTGCATGCAGCTTGATTTGCTTGACTTATCTTTTAGATTAGCTCTTTCTGCCTTTACTTCCTCGAACTCCTTGGATAATGCTTTGTATTCATTAGCCATTTCGTGTAAAGCAGTAACTAAATCACTGTGAGTAAATTCAGGTGAGCCAAAGTCAAATACCTCCTCAGCTTCTTCTTCGATGTCGGCCATAAGGCATTCCACTTTTTCATCATCGCTGTCATCTGAAGAGCTTCCGGTATTGGAGTTGTCAGAGTCAGACTCAGCCCACTTGCTTTTGCTTTCATCTGCTACTAGAACCCTTTGGTCTTTTCCTTTTCTAAACGTCCTTTTATCCTCCTTACCCCTTCTTCTTTCGGAGAATTGCTTCTGATCATTGTTCTTAGGCTTGGTGCAGTCTGCAATGAAATGGCCTGGCTTTCCACAGTTAAAACAAGTAGGACCATCGTTTGTATGGTCCGATTTATGATAATTTTTAAATTTAGAATTGTTTTTACGCATAAATTTACCAAATTTCTTGACAAAGAGTGTCATGGCTTCATTGCTGATTTGCTCAGCTGATCTCTTTGGAGGTTCCTCGACCGGTGGACGTATCACGGTTGAGGTTAAGGCCTTGGTTGGTTGAGATGTGGATGGTTCATCTTCTGTTCTCATGTTGAGCTCGAACTCGTAGGCTTTGAGATCAGCAAAGAGATCATGCAGTTCAACCTTGCTCAAGTCTTTTGACTCTCTCATGGCCACTGTCTTGATCTCCCATTCTTTGGGCAGAGCTCTCATAACCTTCACAGCAATTTCTCGGTTAGTATAAGTTTTACATAAAGCAGTAAGATCACAGATGATACTACTGAACCGTTCATCAAATTCAGCCATGGTTTCCCCTGGCTTCATTTTGGCGTTGTCATATTTTTGAATGGCCAGAGTGAGCTTGTTTTCCTTTGTCTGGTCATTCCCTTCACACAGCTGAGTGAGCTTCTCCCAAATCTCCTTTGCTGTGGAACATGACTTGATTTTGCTGAACATATTCTTGTCCAGTGTTTTGTATAGGATGTCCCGGGCCACATTGTCAAGATTGGCCTTCTTTTTGTCCTCAGTGGTCCACTCAGCTCTTGGTTTCTCAATCATTTGTCCTGCACCATCGGCTAGAGCTGGGTTGACCTACATAATTTTGATAGGACCGTCTGTTATGACATATAGCATGTCATCATCCTGTGCTGCAAGATGTGCCTGCATGCGAATTTTCCAATCATCATACTCTTCTTTAGAAAACATAGGAATTCTGTTGAAAGAAGTCATGATTTGAAAACTTCAGATCAGCAGTTGAGAAAAGAACCCGCTCTGATACCACTTGTTGGGATCGGTTCAGAGGGTAGAGGGGGGGTGAATACACTCTGAAACTTTTCTTTTTCTTCTTTAAAATGATCAAGTGAGGTTTAGTTCACTTAATCAGTTTTCTCAACTTCTAAAACGTTTTGAACAACTTAAATAGTGCGGAAATAGTTCAGAGGTTTTAGTGATGCAAAGTTTATAATGCAATGTATGAGCAGGATGTAAGATAAATGGCAGTAAATGCTAAAGCACGATTTTATGGAAGTTCGAAGGCTTAATCCTTCTACGTCTCCCCTTCTTCCACTTAGGAAGGAATTCACTAGAAGACTTTGGTTATTACAACGTCTTGTAATACACCCACTTCAGACTTAGGACTTATCCAATGCCTAATCCGAAACTCCTAGATTTACACAGATAAGATTCTCAGTTCTTATCGGACTGGTGGAAGCTTTCTGAGCAGCTTCAAGTCTCTTCAACACTGAGTATAGTTGAGTTGAGCTTCTCAGACTGCAGAGCGGTCGAGAGGCTTGAAAACCCTAGAATGATCCTTGACGATCAGATATGTGAACTGTAGACGAGGGTTTATTTGAGCAGCAGATGATTGATCTTGTAAGTGTGCTCAAGTATATCAGATGAGGACTTCTGATATTAGTCAAGTGATTGAAATTTTTCTGAGTTGCTTGTCTCTCTTCGTTGTCTCGTATCACTTCTTGTTGTTGTTTGAGCAATCTTCCCTTTATATAGGTCAATCATCAACGTCTTTATTTTGAACGTTCTGATGCTGCATTGAATGCACATTTAATGCTCATAAATGCATTGATGATTCTGCATGAGGATCGTACACTGCAGACAACTTCCAGGGTCCAAAACTGGAATAAACGGTCGAATGCTTTATCTGCAGTCATTCTGTGTTTTTGCCATTTTGGTACAACCTGTTGTCTTGATTTGCAGGAGTCAACAAATCTTCTGAAACGCCGGTTCTTCTTTTAATAAAAGATCCTGCAAAGAACATCTTGTCATAGGTACTTGTCTCGAGATATCTAGATAGGCAGTTGGCATTCTACCGGTAGAGATATTTGTCCTCTGCTGGTTTGAATAACCAGTCGATAAGCTTGTGACTTCAACCGGTCGAGAGATAAAGGCGGTTGACAAGCTTCCGGTAGATAGATTTATCCTCTGCTGGTCTTGATAGCCAGTTGATAGGCTTGTGACTTCAGCCGGTCGAGAGCAAAGGCGGTTGACAAGCTTCCGGTAGATAGATTTATCCTCTGCTGGTCTTGATAGCCAGTTGATAGGCTTGTGACTTCAGCCGGTCGAGAGCAAAGGCGGTTGACAAGCTTTCGGTAGAAGTTGTAGTAGGTTCCTGAAATACAATGGTTGGCAGCACATTCCTATACAATGAGTTGTTGTTTGTTATCACCAAAATATCGGATTCAACAATCTCTATTGGTTGTTGGCAGATGGCTGATTACGGTGAGACTCACGATAGCAGAGGTGGACGCTGGGAGGATAGGGGTGAAAGAGTGGGTGCCCGATGAGCCAACTTGTGGCTAAGGACTTTTATGACTCTATGTATAAACAATCTTTTGTTTAATATAATTTACACTTTTATAATGGCATTTACTTTATCTTTTATCATATTATTATGTTGTGACATACTATAAGATGTTTAGATGAAGACCTTGAATATACTATAGTGTATGTAAGATGTTGTAGCACATGGGGATGGCTATCATGAAACACATCTTATAGTCACTGTATATTCTAAATAGTTCCTAGTCGATTGAGCCGTCCGTTAATAAGGATAAGGATCGCTCGAGATTGAGACTAGCATTTGCGATGCCGAGTACCACGTTTCATTGGTATGGAACATAGAGATGTTCAAAGCATGCAAATGGATATTCATATGATGAATGATCGAACTACCCTATCCGGACTTTCCAAGTGGTTATCACTTATCGAGTGGATAAAGTCCGCGGTTTTGGTTGTACACCATTAGTCCTTATTACTTGAAACATCATTGAGACTCTATATGCTAGTACTGTGCTTTGACTCGTTTACCAACTCTATTAGGGTCATCAGGTGTCGGGATTGGGTACAGTTACGACACATTTAGGAGTCGATGCTTTGTTGTCAAGGATTCACCGCACACTTGCAAGTGTGGATATCCTATACAATCTGAGGAGATATTAGTGTGACGAATCTCTGGCCAGAGTACATGATGTGTTTTAGGTTACTTGGTTTCCTAGTAGCACATGCGATGTCACTATTTGATCTTTAAGATGCATTGCATAGTTATCGAATCTTGAACGACTCTCGATTTACCAATGGTTGTTGATTCGATCGGGATATATGGATGAAGGGACCGTACTGTACGCTAACCAAAATCTATTGGTTCTTGCAGGCACTATCAGTGATACCTAGGGAATCATGGGGCGATGTTGCTAGGAGCTCTTACCATGATTGGATGGCCAAGTCGGAAATTGTTGTTCCGAGTCACAAGGAGTTGTGAGCCCATGGCTAGCTGTATCCCTGAACCATTGAGGGTCACACAAGTAATGGATTTTTAATCCCCGTTGAGATAATTAAATTTAAAGAGTTAAATTTAGTGGATAAAGAAGTGGGACTTCTTATTTAAGAGTAGAGGGAGTAAGATTTCCTAAAATGACATAGTGATGGACATTTTTGGAAATCACTGAATTCGGATTCAGAAAATTTATCTTGACTTTAAAATATGCAGAAATGGTTTCTGTGCACATTGGTTTATCAATTTGAGTCACGATGAATTTTATATTAATTTCTGAACATGCGGGCTTTGCTTGTCAGGCTTGAACTTATGACTAATGGGCCCTAAGCTGTTAGCAGCCCACATTATAAATAAGTTATTGCAGTGCAGAAATTACACAACACAAGGCATAATTTTCGAAAACCCTAGATATTTTCTCTCTAGTTTCAGCCGCCCCCTTCCCTCTGTCTTTGAGATTTTTCAGTCTGTAAATTTCGAATTTGCAGTCTGAATTAGCAGATAAAATCTGTTATTTCTCTTCGTAGAAACTTCTGATAGACATTCTAGTGTAGTCTATCAGAGGGATTAAACTTCTGTTCGTGGACCTGATTGAGGAAACGTTCGTTCATCAGTTCCTGGGATATACAACAAGAGCAGTTTAATCTGTTGGTGTCCATAATCTCGCTTCGAGATTTTAAGGTAAAATTTACATTGTTTAAATTTTATGTTATCAATTTTAATCGTAGGAATTTGATACCCATATGGAATCGTTCCATATAAAATTTTAAAACTTCCGCTGCAACGGGTATCACTTTTTTTTTCGATCCGGAGAACGACTGTGTTCCAACAAGGGGTGATGGAGATGACCGTAGGCATCTTCGAGGACGTTATCATCGTGATGATCGCAGGCATTGCAGTATGCATCGATTCCTGCAGATGGGTCCGAATCCATTGGCGATATGAGAATCGCCGGAGGATGTAGAAAACTAGATGGAGCGCATGGAGAGTTGTTTTCTGGAGTTTCAGAGCACGGAGGAGCAGAATATGGAGACCCTTGGTTTTCTCTTGGAGCGCCAATCAAGGAAGTGGTGGAGATCTACGTCCGCACCGTTTGTGGAAACTCGGGGAGTGGCTACCTGGGCCGAGTTTAGCACAGCTTTTCGAAAGCTGTATTTTCCTCCCGCTCTTTGGCAGGAAAAGGCAAGTTAGTTGCTGGGTTTGAGATAAGGTACGATGTCTATTGATGAGTACCAGCAGAAGTTCTTTGAGCTTATACCCTACTGCACGCACATTGCTTCCAGTTCAGAGGCGAATAATGACATTTTTCTTCAGGGTCTCAACCTTGAGATTCATCAGCTAGTGGTCGTGGTAGTGATATGACCTACGAGGACTTGGTGAGCCGTTGTCACCAAGCAGAGGATAGTCTTTGGAGGAACATGTTTTTCCCTTCATCCAGACCAGACAGTTCTTTGGGGTCCACAAGCCCAGTCTTTTATGAAGCAGGGTGTCACTTCTTCTTATTCTTCTTCAGGAACTGGCGGAGTTAATCGTTTTGGTGGCCAGAAGATGAGTCATTTCCAGCAGTGTAGGCAGAAACATCACACAGGTCAGTGTCTTTGTGCATCCGGAGCTTGTTATCAGTGTGGGGAGGTGGGTCACCTGAAGAGAGATTGCCCTAACCTGATGTGAGCAGCGCATGGTTCAGGTAGTTTCGGTGGTTCTCAGGCTACTGTCCAGCAGCAGCAGCCGCAGTTTCAGCAGCCACAACCGCAACATTCTCAGAATTCTTCTAGAGGTTATTATTCTTTGTGCCTGCGTGCCCAGGGGCAAGTATTTGCATTGAACCAGGAGTAGGCTGAGGCTGACAGTGATCGCATGATCGCAGGTACCTTTAGTTTATGCGGTTTTCCTGAATGTGTATTGATAGATGCTGGTGCATCCCATTCTTTCGTATCTGCACGATTTTCTAAGAGACATAGACTCCCTTTTATTCCCTTAGACGTGTTGTTAGTAGTTTAAACTCCGATTGGTCAAGAGGTTTTGACTAAGAGTTTAGTGGTGGGGTGTATTTTAGATTTTGAGGGACATCAGTTAAGTTCTAATATGATGATCTTAGCGATGGATGACTTTGACTGCATTATTGAGATCGACCTTCTGACTACTTATAGAGCCATAGCAAATTGTTATCAGAGCTTTGTCCAATTCGTCCCAAAGAGGGTGATGCGAGGTACTTTTATGGTGAGGGAGCGCGTCCCCCGATGCCAATGGTTTCTACTCTGAAGGCCTGCCGTGCTTTAAAGTCTGGCAGGGAAGGCTACCTTATCTACGCTATTGATTTATCTTTAGAGGGACCAGACATTCAGAAGATTCCAGTGATCCGAGAGTTTTTGGAAGTGTTTCCTGACGAGATTCGAGGTTTACCAACTGTGCGTGAGGTCGAGTTTGGCATGGATTTATTGCCCGGTACATCACCAATTTCCAGAGCTCCTTATCGCCATGCGCCGTCAGAGATGAGAGAGTTGCAGCAGTAGTTGGAGGACCTTCTTGATAAGGGCTACATTCGACCTAGTGTTTCACCGTGGGGAGCCCCAGTGCTATTTGTTAGGAATAATGATGGTTCGATGCGTCTAGGCATAGACTATGGGCAGTTGAACCATGTGACGGTGAAGAAAAAGTATCATCTTCCACACATAGATGATCTATTTGATCAACTGCAGGGTACTTCTGTGTATTCAAAGATTGATTTGCAGTCAGGTTATCACCAGTTGTGAGTCCTAGAGGAAGATGTTTCGAAGACAGCATTTCGTACGAGGTATAGACACTATGAATTTCTAGTAATGTCGTTTGAATTGGCGAATGCTCATGCTATCTTTATGGACTTTATGAACAAAGTTTTTTGTGATTTCTTGGATCAGTACGTAGTAGTGTTCATCGATGATATCTTGGTGTACTCTCGCAGTGTTGACGAGCATGTCTTTCATCTCCGTGTTGTTTTGCAGATATTGCGAGAGCGGCAGCTAGACACTAATCTCACCAAGTGCGATTTTTGGATTGAACGAGTTGTCTTTCTTGGTCATGTGATTTCTCGAAATGGTGTAGTAGTGGATCCTAGTAAGATTGAGGCTATTCTGAATTGGGCGCGTCCGACGACAGCTTCTGAGATTCTTAGTTTCCTGGGGTTGGCGGGATACTATCGTATTTTTCTAGAGAATTTCTCGCAGATAGCCAGAACTTTGACGCAGTTGACGAGAAAGGATGTTTCTTTCGTTTGGTCTGCAGAGTGCGAATAGAGTTTTTGCGAGTTGCATCGCCGATTGACGACAACGCCTTTGTTAGCTTTATCGTCTGGATCTGGTTGATTTGTAGTCTACACTAATGCTTCTGTACAAGGTTTGGGGTGTGTTTTGACTCAAAATTGGCATGTCTTGCCTATGCATCCATACAATTGAAGACTCACAAAAAGAACTATCACGTGCATGATTTAGAGCTCATAGCCATTGTTTTTGCTCTTAAGATATGATGTCACTATTTGTACGGTGAGAAATTCGAGATCTTCACAGCGTAGATGGATGGATTTATTGAAGGAATATGATTGCGAGATCAAGTACCATCCAGGTTCCTCAAATCCGGTTGCTGATGCGCTTAGTCGCAAGGTGTATTTGAGTTCCCTTTGCACCAGTGTTGTTTCTGATGTGGTGCATGAGTTTTGTTCCTTGGGGTTCAATTTTCAGCATAAAATGAGGAATAGGTAGTTCGCGTTTCTTCAATTATTTCGGAACCATCTTTGTATACTCGTATTAGAGAGGCGCAGAGTGCTGATCCGAAGATAGAGAAGTTAACTTGTTTGGCTCAGGGTAAGAGTGCTTCAGGTTTCCATTTTCAGGCTAATGGTCTGTTGTGTCTTTTCACCCGTGTGGTAGTTCCTGATGATGCAACACTGAGAGAGGAGATCGTGTCGCAAGCTCATCGCAGTATATTCTCTGTGCATCCAGGAAGTATGAAAATGTAAAAGGATCTGCGGACGAGAATTTTGGCGAAAAGGAATGAAGCGCAGCGTGTATAAATTTGTATCTTGATGCCTTGTATTTCAATAGATTAAGGCAGAGTTCAAACGACCTGGAGGTTTGCTCCAGAGCTTAGAGATTTTCTGAGTGGAAGTGGAAGCACGTGCGATGGAATTTTCACCCACTTGCCGATGTCTTCCAGGAATTATGATGCAATCTGGGTTGTAGTTGATCGATTGTTGAAGTTAGCGCATTTTCTACCATATAATCGAGATTTCACTTTCGATCGGATGGCACATCTGTATGTGCAAGAGGTTGTTCGTCTGCATGGGATTCCATTGAGCTTAATTAGTGACCGAGATCCGAGGTTTACCTCTAGGTTTTGGGGTAGTTTCCAGCGTACTCTTGGTACTAATTTGATTTTGAGTTCAGCTTATCACCCAAAGATTGACCGACAGACTGAGAGGACTATTAGTACTCTTGAGGATATTGTTAGAGCTATGGTGATGGACTTTGGCCCAGCATGGCATGATCATTTGGCGTTGGTTGATTATGCTGATAACAACAACTACCATTGCAATATTGGTATGGCACCATTTGAGGCCTTGTATGGAAATCGTTGTCGTACGCCTTTGTTTTGGGATGATGTTGGCGAGCATCAAGTTGAAGGTCCACAGTTAATTCAGCAAATGATCGATGCGGTAGAGTTGATCCGGCGGAGGATTAAGACTGCACAGGATCGTCAGGTGAGCTACGGTAATACACATCGCAGACCTTTGCAGTTTGAGGTAGGGGAGTATGTATTATTGCGAGTTTCACCTTTTCGAAAGGTGATGCGATTTAGTCTCAAGGGGAAGTTCTCGTCGAGATTCATAGGTCCAGTCGAGATTCTTGAGAAGGTTGGTGATGTGGCCTATTGTTTTGCCTTGTCGCCTTATCTTTCAGGTATCCACGATGTTTTCCATGTTTCTTTGTTGAGATAGTATGTTGCGGAGGAGTCGCATGCTTTGCATCCGACCGAGGTGCAGTTGGAGCAGGACTTGTTGCACGTGAAGAGACTGTTGGAAAACTGTGTTCAGATCAATTAAGAATTGATACCCGGTGCAGCGAAAGTTTAAAAATTTTATTTTTATTATATGGAACGATTCCATATATGGGTATCAAAACTTTTACGATTAAATTTGTTCAAGTAAAAATAAAATCACAATTAAATTTTTACCTCGTCAAGCAAAGGCTTGATCGTGGACTCCAACAGAATTTAATCTGCTCTTCTTGTAAATCCCGGGAACCAATGACAGTCACGATCTAACTCCGGAATTAGGTCCACGAATGAAAAACATAAACTCTCTGATTGACTGCACTAGAAATCAATCAGAAGTTTTACGTAGAGAATAAACAGATATGATCTGTTAATTCGATTTGTAATTTTTCACAAAAATCACAAGTCGAATTTTCTCTAAAAGGACAGAGGAATTTTCGAAAAATCCTCTTGAATAGTATAGAGTGAATTTTGAAAATTGCAGTATTCAATGTGTTTAATTTTCGAACCCAACACCTCTATTTATAGATAATTTCTAGTTATAATTGTATCAGGACTCTAACTCCTTAAAGCCCACAATCCATAACTTAAGCCCAACAAGCCAAGCCTGTTGTTATAGAAATTAATATAAAATTCATCGTGACTCCGATTTATAAACTGATTTCACCAATGTGCACAGAAACCATTTCTGCATCTTTTAGAGTCAAGATAATTTTTCTGAATCCGAATTCAGTGATTTCCAAAAATGCCCATCCCTATGTCATTTTAGGAAATCCCACTCCCTTTAGTTAAGAAGTCCAACTTCTCTTTCATTAAATTTAACTCTTTAAATTTAACTATCTCTACGGGGTTTTAGTAATCCATTACTTGTGTAACCCTCAATGGTTCAGAAATACAGCTAGCCGTGGGCTCACAACTCCTTGTGACTCGGAACAACAATTTCCGACTTATCCATCGAATCATGGTAAGAGCGCCTAGCAACATCGCCCCATGATTCCCTAGGTATTACTGATAGTACCTGCAAGAACCAGTAGATTTTGGTTAGCGTACAGTACGGTCCCTTCATCCATATATCCCGATCGAATCAACAACCATTGGTATATCGAGAGTCGTTCGAGATTCGATAACTATGCATTACATCTTGGAGATCAAATAGTGACATCGCATGTGTTACTAGGAAAACCCATTAACCTAAAACACATCATATACTCTGGCCAGAGATTCGTCACACTAATATCTCCTCAGATCGCATAGGATATCCACACTCGCAAGTATGTGGTGAATCCTTGACAACAAAGCATCGACTCCTATATGTGTCGTAACTGTACCCAATCCCGACACCTGATGACCCCAATAGAGTCGGTAAACGAGTCAAAGTACAGTACTAGCATATAGAGTCTCAATGATGTTTCAAGTAATAAGGACTAATGGTGTACAACCAAAACCGCGGACTTTATCCACTCTATAAGTGATAACCACTTGGAAAGTCCGAATATGGTAGTTCGATCATTCATCATATGAATATCCATTTGCATGCTTTGAACATCTCTATGTTCCATACCAATGAAACGTGGTACTCGGCATCGCAAATGCTAGTCTCAATCTCGAGCGATCCTTATCCTTATTTGCGGACGGCTCAATTGACTAGGAACTGTTTAGAATATACAGTGACTATAAGATGTGTTTCGTGATAGTCATCCCTATGTGCTACCACATCTTACATAAACTATAGTATATTCAAGGTCTTTATCAAAACAACAATAGTATATCATAATATAACATTATGAAGAAAGATAAAGTCAATGCCATTATAAAAGTGTAAATTATATTAAACAAAAGATTGTTTTACATAGAGTCATAAAAGCCCTTAGCCACAAATTGGCTAACCAGGCACCCACTCTTTCAATCTCCCACTTGCCCTAAAGCCAACTAGTCATACTACGTAATCCCATTGCTTCCCGATGTTTGTCAAACAATGTTCCTGGCAAGGGCTTAGTAAGCGGATCAGCGATATTGTCTGTAGAGGCCACTCTCTCGACACTGATGTCTCCTCTTTCCACGATCTCCCGGATGATGTGGTATTTCCTCAGTACGTGTTTGGACTTCTAATGAGACCTTGGTTCCTTTGCCTGAGCAACGGCACCCGTGTTGTCATAGTACACCGGGACTGGACCAACAGCTTCAGGAATTACACCCAACTCTTGGATGAATTTCCTTATCCAAACCGCCTCTTTAGCAACAGCTGATGCTGCAATGTATTCTGCCTCAGTGGTGGAATCCGCTGTGGTGTCCTGCTTGGAACTCTTCCAAGAGACAGCACCGCCATTGAGCACGAATACAAATCCAGAGGTTGATTTCGAGTCATCCACGTCACATTGGAAGCTAGAGTCGGTATAGCCTTCCAACTTCAATTCTCTCCCTCCATAAACAATGAATAAATTCTTAGTCCTTCGCAAGTACTTAAGAATATCCTTCACGGCTTTCCAATGCATTTGACCGGGATTGGCTTGGTATCTGCTCGTGACGCTCAGAGCATAGGCCACATCCGGTCTGGTAGATATCATCTCATACATGATACTACCTATTGCTGACGCATATGGCACGTGTGTCATCTTCTCTATCTCTTCGTCAGTCTTGGGACACATAGACTTGGATAGAGAAACTCCATGACACATAGGTAGATGTCCTCTCTTGGACTCATCCATAGAAAACCTTTTCAATATGGTGTCGATGTAGATTGATTGAGTGATTCCTATCATTCTTTTAGATCTATCTCTATAGATCTGAATTCCTAGAATATAGGATGCCTCACCTAAATCCTTCATCGAGAATCTACCTGATAACCATATCTTTGTTGACTGCAACATCCCTACATCATTCCCCATGAGTAGGATTTCATCAACATAAAGTACTAAGAATGTTACCGCATTCTTAACTACTTTCTTGTACACGCATGGTTCCTCCGGGTTCTTGATAAAACCAAAATCCTTTATCGTTTCATCAAATTTCTGGTTCCAACTTCTTGATGCTTGTTTGAGACCATAGATTGATCTCTGAAGCTTGCATACCTTATGCTCGCTTCCCATGGATGTGTATCCCTCAGGCTGCATCATATAGATCTCTTCCTTAATGTTTCCATTAAGAAATGTAGTCTTTACATCCATTTGCCATATCTCATAGCCATACCATGCTGCTATGGCAATAAGGATTCTTATGGACTTGAACATTGCGACTGGTGAAAAAGTTTCATCATAGTCAACTCCTTGTCTTTGAGTATAACCTTTTGCCACCAATCGTGCCTTGTAGGTCAATACCTTTCCATCAGACCCAAGCTTTCTCTTGTAGATCCATTTGCACCCAATTGGAACAATTCCATCGGGAGGATCTACTAAAGAAAACTTGGTTAGAATGCATCGAGTCTATTTCCGATTGCATAGCTTCAAGCCATAAATTCGAATCTGCATCAGAAATTGCTTCCTTGAAGTTTCTTGGATCACATCCAATGTCGGGTTCACTTTGATCCCCTTCAAGAAGAAGACCATATCTAATAGGAGGCCTAGAAGTCCTCTCGGATCTCCTAGTAATAGGCGTGTCTTGTGATGATTCTTGAGGTGTAGGATCGTTATTTTGTATCTCGGGTTCTTCTCGAATTTCTTCGAGTTCCATCATCTTGCCTTTCTTATCCAATAAGAACTCCTTATCCAAGAAGGTGGCATTCCTTGAAACAAACACTTTTGTTTTAGCAGGATGATAGAAATAATATCCGATTGAATTCTTCGGATACCCTACAAAATAACATAAGGTGGATCGACTATCCAACTTATCTCCCACTGTCTGCTTCACGTAAGCAGGACATCCCCAAATCCTCAAGTACGAATACTTAGGAGCTTTGCCATTCCATAACTCGTATGGTGTTTTATTTACTGCTTTAGTGTGGACGTTGTTTAACAACAATACCGCCGTTTCAAGCGCGTAGCCCCAAAACAAAGGTGGGAGCTCAGTGAAGCTCATCATGGATCGAACCATGTCCAACAAAGTTCGATTGCGACGCTCCGAAACACCATTAAGCTGAGGTGTCATAGGAGGAGTCCACTGAGAGAGAATCCCATTCTCTTTTAGATAGTCCAAAAACTCGGTACTTAAGTATTCTCCACCTCGATCCGATCGAAGTGCCTTAATACTTTTACCTAGTTTGTTTTCTACTTCAGCCTTGAATTCTTTGAACCTTTCAAATGCTTCAGACTTATATTTCATTAAATATAAATACCCATACCTAGAATGATCATCAGTAAAGGTAATGAAGTAGGTGTTGCCACATTTAGTACCAATCCTAAATGGACCGCAAACATCTGTATGGATCAAATCCAACAGATTTTGACTACGCTCAGGTTTCCCTTTGAAAGGAGATTTAGTCATTTTTTCCTTTAGGCAGGACTCACAAGTAGGTAGAGAGTTAATATCAGACATATCAAACATGCCCTCTCCCACTAGCTTGTTCATCCTCCTTGAGGAAATATGACCTAGCCTAGCATGCCAAAGGTTTGCCAGGTTTTGACTATTGTCCTTCCTTTTAATTGTTGTTACCGATTTATCAACATAATTAATTGGAACGTATTTTAATTTTAAGCTATATAGATCGTTTTCAAGTTGTCTGTTTCCAATCAAACATTCATTCTTGTAAATATTGCAAATCCCATTCACAAAATTGCAAGAAAAACCATCTCTATCAAGCATAGAAATAGATATAATGTTTTTGACCAAATCCGGAACATATAAAACATCTCTCAAAAATAACTTAAAATTTTTCTGCAAAACTAAATAAATGTCTCCTATAGCTTTGGCTTTGACTCTAAAACCATTCCCGAGCCTTAGCTGGGTCTCACCCATCCTTAGCTTACGACTTCTTGTCATCACCTGCAAATCATTGCAAATGTGAGATCCACATCCGGTATCCAATACCCAAGAAGAAGTATTAAGCGAAACATTTATTTCAATGTAAAACATACCCTTTGCAGTTCGCAACTGTTCGAGGTATTCCTTGCAGTTACGTTTTCAATGACCGGGTTTCTTGCAGTAATGGCAAACGTTTTCATCTTTTATCCCAATTGAAGCCTTGGCCTTTCCCTTCTTATTTGGTACAATCTTCTTGGGCGGGGCAGAACGTTTCTTACCCTTTCCACTTGGTCCTTTCTTAGAGTTAGAAGAGGAGCCAACCAAGAGTACCGGTTTATCCTTCTTTAGTGTGGCTTCATATGTGACAAGCATATTGACCATCTCTTCAAGGGTGGCCTCTATCTTGTTCATATTGAAGTTCATCACAAAACCGTCAAACGATGAAGGAAGTGATAGAAGCAACAAGTCCACGCTAAGTTCATGCTCCAAAGTCAAGTCGAGTGTTACCAACTTTTCAATGAGCCCAATCATGTGCACCCCATGCTCACGAACCGAAGTCCCATCTCGCATGCGGCTCGTCATGAGCTCTCTGACGGTGGCATACCTCTCCGACCTTGACTGAGCTCCAAAGAGTTCCTTGAGGTTCTTGTGAATGTCAGCAGCATTCACGGCATCCTCGAATCTCCTTTGAAGCTCATCAGACATCGAAGCCTGCATGTAGCATTTGGCCTTGATATCATGGTCCCACCATAAATCAAGTTTGGCCAACTCTTCCGGACTTGTATTAGCCGGGGCTTCCTTCGGAGGCGGCTTCTCTAACACATAGAAAGCTTTTTCCGAAGTAAGAATAATTTTCAACTTACGGAACCATTCCGTATAGTTTGCGCCAGTCAATTTGTTTTGTTCGAGAATTGAAAACAGTGGATTGCGAGAAGTCATTGTAATAGTATACTGAAAAGGAAGCAGACAATAATCAATGATTGTTTAATTAATTTACTAAGACATAAAATATGGCAAATTTTAATTTTATGAATTACACTCCCACTATTTTAACGATTTCACTACCCTCTAGTGAAAACGGGAAACTATTTTCCTTAATGAGAACATGGAGTCCAATTGACAAATCATGATCCCGAATAATATCAGCCAACCATAATTTTCAAAAGGTAGAGCCCAATTACTTCCAAAGTAACCCTCATGTTTTTACCTCATGTCCAATAAGGGCCCAATAATATGACGTCGTTTATTGTGACATGTCAAGATAACTCATCAATATTAAGTTGTGATGGACGGTCGCCATGTGGATCCCCAATAATATGAGCCAATCCCATGGGAGTTCCACCCAACTTACAACATGTGTCGATCCAATGTACAGCTTTCCGACGAACGGGCCCCCCAATAATATGAGCCGGACCGTATCCGCGGGTAGCATCTCATACATTGATCGTTGATGGAAGGTAGGAATATTTAAACAATATTTAAATTCCCTTTTTATTAATCTTGATATCAATTTTAAATCATATTTAAAATGAGGGATTTTTAATTTTGAAAATTTGTCTCATCGTGCAATTTATGTATGCTTGCGGGATTCATACAATTTAGTCTAAACATGCATACATCAATAATATCATATATTATTTAAGGGTGATCGATCCCATTAACTAATCGACCCGTGGTTGCCAATCACGAGTCTAAGTCTAATCCTAGGTGATATGCAAGTATGCAATGCAATCCTATTACATTGAGCTTCCAATTTACATTTTTTCGGTCTTCATTGTCTGCTGGGCCCACCATTTCTTCAAATCTTTGTCTCCCACTAAGTCTAATAAATTTACAATAAATTTCGATGACAAATAGGGGATACATTTTTAGGGGTGGGAACGGGCCATAAACCAGGCCCACTTTTATTACATATGACAATCATATTTGGGCTATAAACCAAGCCCATAAATAAACACCAACAACAATAAGACAAATGTAAATCACCTAACATACACCTAAAACATTGGTCATGGCAATCGATCATCCTTTATCCAATAATTAATTCAATAATTAAATAATTGGATAAACATGCATAGGCATCATAATTTAAAAGATAAAATCATATTTTATCTTATCCATCCATAAGATCATATCTTATCATCAATTGTACCAAAATAATTAATTTTATAAAATTTAATTTAACGGATAAAATTTATAAATTTTTCAAAAATTCAAATTTATCCAAAAATCAATTTTAAAATTTTCGGACTCGAACAATTCGATCCGATGCCTCGTGAACCAATAAAAAACAATTTTCGATCGGATCAAAAACTAGAATTTCAAAAAAAAATTAAAATTTTAATTAAAAATTAAAAATAATTTTTCCGGGCTGCCCGCGACAATCCCGGGCAGGGCAGGGCAGCGATCAAATCGCTGCCCATGGGCAGCGACGCTCGCTGCCCGATTTGCCCATTAATATTCAATTTAAAATTTTCATTTTGTTTCAAAAACCGAGGCTTAAAAATTTTGTACAATCGATTAATTTAATCGTTTGATCTGAGCAACCTGTCTCTGATACCACTGTTGGAAAACTGTGTTCAGATCAATTAAGAATTGATACCCGGTGCAGCGGAAGTTTAAAAATTTTATTTTTATTATATGGAACGATTCCATATATGGGTATCAGAACTTTTACGATTAAATTTGTTCAAGTAAAAATAAAATCACAATTAAATTTTTACCTCGTCAAGCAAAGGCTTGATCGTGGACTCCAACAGAATTTAATCTGCTCTTCTTGTAAATCCCGGGAACCGATGACAGTCACGATCTAACTTCGGAATTAGGTCCACGAATAAAAAACAGAAACCCTCTGATTGACTGCACTAGAAATCAATCAGAAGTTTTACGTAGAGAATAAACAGATATGATCTGTTAATTTGATTTGTAATTTTTCACAAAAATCACAAGTCGAATTTTCTCCAAAAGGACAGAGGAATTTTCGAAAAATCCTCTTGAATAGTATAGAGTGAATTTTGAAAATTTCAGTATTCAATGTGTTTAATTTTCGAACCCAACACCTCTATTTATAGATAATTTCTAGTTATAATTGTATCAGGACTCTAACTCCTTAACTTAAGCCCAACAAGCCAAGCCTATTGTTATAGAAATTAATATAAAATTCATCGTGACTCCGATTGATAAACTGATTTCACCAATGTACACAGAAACCATTTCTGCATCTTTTAGAGTCAAGATAATTTTTCTGAATCCGAATTCAGTGATTTCCAAAAATGCCCATCCCTATGTCATTTTAGGAAATCTCACTCCCTTTAGTTAAGAAGTCCAACTTCTCTTTCATTAAATTTAACTCTTTAAATTTAACTATCTCTACGGGGTTTTAGTAATCCATTACTTGTGTAACCCTCAATGGTTCAGAAATACAGCTAGCCGTGGGCTCACAACTCCTTGTGACTCGAAACAACAATTTTCGACTTACCCATCGAATCATGGTAAGAGCGCCTAGCAACATCGCCCCATGATTCCCTAGGTATTACTGATAGTGCCTGCAAGAACCAGTAGATTTTGGTTAGCGTACAGTACGGTCCCTTCATCCATATATCCCGATCGAATCAACAACCATTGGTATATCGAGAGTCGTTCGAGATTCGATAACTATGCATTACATCTTGGAGATCAAATAGTGACATCGCATGTGTTACTAGGAAAACCCATTAACCTAAAACACATCATGTACTCTGGCCAGAGATTCGTCACACTAATATCTCCTCAGATCGCATAGGATATCCACACTCGCAAGTATGTGGTGAATCCTTGACAACAAAGCATCGACTCCTATATATGTCGTAACTGTACCCAATCCCAACACCTGATGACCCCAATAGAGTTAGTAAACGAGTCAAAGTACAGTACTAGCATATAGAGTCTCAATGATGTTTCAAGTAATAAGGACTAATGGTGTACAACCAAAACCGCGGACTTTATCCACTCGATAAGTGATAACCACTTGGAAAGTCCGAATAGGGTAGTTCGATCATTCATCATATGAATATCCATTTGCATGCTTTGAACATCTCTATGTTCCATACCAATGAAACGTGGTACTCGGCATCGCAAATGATAGTCTCAATCTCGAGCGATCCTTATCCTTATTTGCGGACGGCTCAATTGACTAGGAACTGTTTAGAATATACAGTGACTATAAGATGTGTTTCATGATAGCCATCCCCATGTGCTACCACATCTTACATACACTATAGTATATTCAAGGTCTTTATCAAAACAACAATAGTATATCATAATATAACATTATGAAGAAAGATAAAATCAATGCCATTATAAAAGTGTAAATTATATTAAACAAAAGATTGTTTTACATAGAGTCATAAAAGCCCTTAGCCACAAGTTGGCTAACCGGGCACCCACTCTTTCAGAGACCTCTCAGGATCATTGACAGAAAGAAGAAAGTGCTTCGTAATAAGCGCTTACCGTTGGTTATGGTACAGTGGTAGCGCAGAGGGACCGAGGAAGCAACTTGGGAACTAGAGAGTCGGACGCGTGCCGAGCATCTTGAGTTGTTCTGAGTTCTTGTATTTTCTTTTGGGTTTTTGTTGTAACCTATAAAAATCAAAAGCATGAGAACTCTTTTGTTGTATCTATTGTTCTATTTCCTCATACTAAAAATTTGAGGACGAAATTTCTTAAGTGGGCGAGAATGTAGTAACCCGTATCCAATTTGAGTGATTAAGTGTTAATCATGATTTTTAAGAAGCTAAAAAAGATTAATTAAACTTCAGATAAGTCTAAGGACTGCATAAATGGACTCAGAATGATTGGAAATGGCCCATAGGAGTGGCCAGGATCGGACGGTCTTATTGGAGATTGGACATTCCGTTCTGGTAGGGCGGACGTCATCCGTTATGTCAGCAAGGTGACGTCATTGCTTACGATCAAACTTGAGGTGACATTGGATGCTCCGATGTGCGATTGGACGTTCCGATCAAAATGGACTCAACGAAGTCGGGAACAGACGTTCCGTTCTCAGCCTATAAATATGGGGTTCGAGAGCTCAGTTATTGCACCAATTTACTTTGCTTTCTCTCGTTCCTAGATATTTTTAGTAGGTTTCTAGGGGTTTCTAGGCGTCTCATATAAAATCCGGAAGTGGCGGAGTGCTCTCGGGGCAGTAGAGGAGTTGTGCCTAAATTTTGAGGCAGTCGCCATAAGTGGACTGACGAAGGACAAAAGTATAAATTTGAGTCCCTAAAAATATTAGAGAGTATTTATTAGCTTAGTTAAGGCTTTTAGAGCATTATTAGTGATAAGTGAAAATATTGATTTGTAGGCATGGGACCTAGAGCGATATACTAGGATTTTGCCTACAGTGATTAGGTACGTAAGTACTGACGGTGATAGCCGGCATGATATATTTGCTTATATGTTGCATTTGTATGTGCTTTGTATTCCATGCTTTACTGCTTTAGCACATGAATGATTTGATGTCAGACTGCATTCCGTGAGGGAAGGGTTGAGTGTGTGGGGAGGCTCAGCCCCCTTGTTTTGTCTATCACTAGGAGACGCTGTGACGGCAGAGACTGACGCTACAGTGATAGGGGAGTATACGAGTACCTTGCGGAGTCGCTCTCTAGCACAGTACTGTGTATTCATTTGTGCTCCTGAGTAGACAATTTTACACGAGTTTTAAAGTCATGTGCATGCTTTATATTTTTTTTTATATATCACTGCTTTCGTATTGAGCATAGTCGCTCATGCCCTTGTGTTTTTGTATCAAGGTTATCGATACTGGCGGGGCAGGTCTCAGGATAGACGACGCATGTGGATCGCGGCAGGAGTGAGGCAGGTTCCAGGAGTGGCAGTGTGAGTGTAGTGGCTAAGGATTGATACCCTATTTGATTTGGTTGTATAACATTAGTTATTTGTGGTGTTTAGTCGTCGGTTTTATTCCGCCGATTGGATTCGTTGTATTTTACTTTCCGTTTTTTAAGCTTTCAGTTAATTATTATGCATGTGCAAGTTAAACTGTGATTAGGTAGTGGATCCGGGTTGGGTCGCTACACAAACCAACAAATCTTTAGCGTTATATGGTTTTACATCGTCTAGTTTGAACATCGCAGTATAATACGTAATTACAAGCATAGTAAAAGGCACGTAACCTTTCCCCCAAAATAATTGAACTTAAAATTTTACATCAGTCCTCAAATTGAAATATATATGACATTTGGCCGGTAATCTATGCATGCGAACTAGTATCAACAAATAATTAATGTTTGGTTTATGCAAAAATAAATTAACTAACATTTTCATTATTTTTAGACTAGAAATTGTCACTGTAAAAGTAAAATATCATGTTTTTTTAACCATATGTTTGCATTGTTAAAAATGGTATTTATCACTTAATACTCTAATTTTGTATTATTTATTATTTTTATGATATATTATTATTTTCAAGTATAAAATTTAGTGATATTTAAGTAAATATATGAAAATTTAAGGAAGATGATTTTTTGTTCATTAACTTGTTCATTTTTTTTTGTTTTGGTCCATTAGTTTTTCAATGTTTGGTTTCGGTACACTAACTTTTAATTTTTGATAATTTTGGTTTAATTCCTGATGTGGTAGTTTGACACGTTAGCAATTTCTAATGCACAATATTGTTATCAACATGCACGTAGAGAATCTAGAGTACCATTAATTGTATCATGTTCCCAAAACCACAATACTCGTATTTCCACAGTCCCAAACGATGAAAAAAATATTTTGGTCATAATCCCATAGCACATTTCAACTTTTTGGTATTCTCTCGGACAAAAATGTGTAGCAAGTGGTAAAGACAATATTTCCTATGAATTAAAACTCAGATGACCTTAATCTAGTGAAACAACTTATTAGTTTATTGGGGTTAGTTCTTGCAGGGTTTCGGAGTTGAGAGTCCACTATATTTAGAAAGTGTATTCCACCGATAAAAAATAAACAGACGACAACATCATGACTATAATTTAATCATTCTCGTTAACATCAAAATCTTAAAATATGAAAAAAAAAAAATTATTATGAGCTTCAACAAGATAATCGCATTGATTTCCATTTTATTAAGCCAGAAATTTAATAAATATTGTCCTCACGTGGCTTCAAACCAACAAATCTGTAGCAGTATGGATTTACATCGACTACTTTGAACGTCACAATATAATACATAATCACAAGCATAGTAGAAAGCACGTAACCTTTTCTCCAAATTATTTGAACTCAAAATTCACATCAGCCCTCAAATTGAAATACATGTTGAGAATTCAAGTATCTAAGTTTCGGTGTTTGACAAACCAATATCAAAACATCAACTGAACCGAACAAATAAAGTGTTGATATCAAAGTAGAACGACTCATCCAAAAGCCGAAATGAAATCATCAAAGGACAAGTCGACTAAACTGAGCTAACCTGCATGCTAGACTGGATTCAGTTTAGAAAACTAAACTGAAACATTCCATCAAAATCCAAACTACTTCAAACAGAGCTAAACTGGGTTGACGGCCATTTACCAAAGACGCATTTAGTTTAGGAACCAAACTGATTACAAGAGCTAAACTGAATCATTCACAAGACAGCCCAATCGTTACATCAGTCTACCTTCATGGATAAGGTTTTTTGTACGAGATAACATCGCAAAAGCAAAAGACTTACAGTGTACTATCTAACAAAGACTGTTTGCAGAAAAGACAAAGCTAACGGCCAGTAATTTGAATTTGAAAGGACAAAAGAGTTGTTATCCACAACAATATAAATACCCATCCTTATGACATCTCAAAGGAGGAAGGAGAAGAACACGCATACGCATTCAAATCAGTCTATCTACATACACAGAGTTAGACACTTGTATTTATAAAGATTATACCAAGAGCTGAAGAACACAAGCACATCAATAAAACAAATCAGATCAGTAAGGATCATTCTGTACGAAGTGTTGAGTTGTATCACAAAGATTGTTGTATCTGTTGTGATCAGTTTAGTTAACTGTAAAACACTGTTGTTATAACGAGAAGCAGTTGAGGGCTATATTCTTGAGTTTCTAGGAGTTCTTGTTTAGGCAGTGTATAAGTACTAAACTAGATTGGGGTTTTGCAAATTGCTTGTAAAATTCAAAGTCTTCTAGAGTGAATCCTTCCGAGGTGGAAGAAGGGATGACGTAGGAGTATTTGAGCTCCGAACATCCAATAACAAATCATTGTGTTATTTTCTTTATTGCCAAACAATCTCACTCACTCCACAGTTCAATCGAACCATTTGATATTTGTTCAAATCTGTTAGTCGACCTTTTTCGCACAAATTCAAGTTGGTTGATTAACATAGACACACGAAAGAAAAAAAAAAAAAAAAGCTCAGTTGCCTGACCTCAACCGAACTTGACTTGTGAAAGATTGTGGAGTAAACTGCTACCTCGATTAAATAAACTATTAGTCGAGCAATCCAACAATATATATGACAACATTTCTTAATTCTAGTTTATATGTGTGTTCTTCAACAAAAAAATTCAATTGAAGAAAAGAAATTAAGAAAAATCGATACTCTTACCTCGAACCATTGTTTTCAAAACCGAACCGGACCGGCCGGTTCGACCGGGAACCGGTCACTGGTCCGGTCCGGAATACCTCAAATAACCGTTTTATCGGTCGAACCGTTCAGAACCGGTCAAGAACCGGTCAAAACCGGTCGAACCGGCTAAGAACCGGCCAAGAACCATTTTCAAGAACCGGCCAAGAACCGGTTCGACCGGAATTTTGAAATTTTTTTTAATTTTTTTTAAAAAATTAGTTTTTTTAAAAAAAATTAAAACTTTAATTTAATATTTTATTATATATATACATTATTAATGGAATTTTTACATTCTTAAAAATATTATTGTACTATTATTAGAGTTTTTTTAATTTAATTTTAAAATTATATATAACTATAATTAATATTTTAAATATATTTATATTGTTATTTATTTTTAAAACTAGGATAAATATATTTTTTTGTCTATTTATATACATCTTTTAGGTTTTAAATTTTAAAATATATTATTAATTTTATTATATTATATAAACGGTTTTCCGGTTCGACCGTCCGGTTAAAACGGTCCGACCGGTTGGACCGTTTTTTCAAGGTAAATCGGTTCGATCACCGGTCCGGTTATGAAAACATTGCCTCGAACACATTGCTTTTCATACTTCCCCAAATTAAAACGCCCTCCATTTTCTATATGGACAAATGCCGGTAATCCAAGCACCCGGACTAGTAACAAAAAATAATTACTGTTTGGTTTTTGCAAAAATAAACTAATTGTTATAGATAATTTGTTGTAGATGATCATTGAGATTAGGTTTATCATGTTATCTACTATTCAAATATGTGAATACACTCTATAAATAGAGGACTCCAATAATGAATAAAGCACTCATATTCATTCTCTCATTTCCATATTCTTTATACCTTTAACACGTTATCAGCACGAGTGCTCTTTAAGGTAAAACTCAAAAACAATTTTTTTTTTTTGAATGCTATCGATGCAGCACAATATTTAAATTAATATTGATGCCCTAGAAATCGCAGAAATTTTGGTCTTATGTTAATACTCCTTGTTCTAAATTAATGCTCTTGAAGTAGCACAATATTCAGATTTGATATTTATACTCTCGAAATAGCACAAGATCTAGGTTATGTGGATGTTCTTGAAGAACGCAAATTCATAACTTTTATTAATGCTCCTGAAGTAGCATTACTCTTGTTCTATATTGATGTCCCTGAAGTGACGTAATATTTAACCTTCAAGATCTATGATTCAAGATATTAAATCTTTCTGATGTTCTTGAAGAATATCGGTTTATATATATATATATATATATATATATATATATATATATATATATATATATATATATATATATATATATATGTATATATATATATATATATATATGTCTAGTTTGAAATATATGATATATAATATATCCGATAATTATTAAAGTAATGCTAATGAATTTATTTGGTAGATTTTTTTTGGAATTTACGATGATGATATCTTTTTCTTTATTGATGCGATTGTATTTCAAAGATTTGTATTGAGAATATTGTTGTAGGTTGGTATCGTGCACATATAAATTGCATGAATTTAGATTCACATCATTATCCAATACTTAAAACTTGAGATTTTCAATTCAAATTATTTTTATTTAGTGCCTGTCCTTTTGTTAATTTATTAAAATTATCTCATAATTAATGTGCACATATTATTATTTATGTTCACTGCTAAATTTTCATTCACGACTTTAAAATCTTATATGCATATTTATATTTATTTTATTGTGTATTAATGAATATTTATGACTTTTGTGTTATGTATAGATTTCAACATGTCGAACATTACCAAACTTGAATTTGAAGCACTAGATTTAGCTGAAAAAAATTATTTGTCATGGATTCTGGATGCCGAGATCCACCTTGTCTCTATGAATTTAGGGGATACAATCAAAGAAGGAAATAAAACGTCCCAGCAGGATCGTGCAAAAGCACTCATTTTCCTTCGTCATCATCTCAACGATGGGTTGAAAGCTGAGTATCTCACTGTAAAAGAGCCACATCAGCTTTGGAAAAATCTAAATGAAAGATTTGACCATCAGAGAACTATTGGTCTTCCAAAAGCTCGATACGAATGGATGCATCTATGCTTACAAGATTTCAAATCTGTAAGTGATTATAATTCTGCATTATTTAAGATCAGTTCCACACTAATACTTTGTGGAGAGAAAGTCACTGATCAAGACATGTTAGAGAAGACATTCTCCACTTTCCATGCATCAAATATGCTCCTGCAGCAGCAATATCGTGAACGTGGATTCAAAAAGTACTCCGAGCTAATATCTTGCTTACTAGTTGCTGAACAAAATAATGAGTTGCTCATGAAAAATCACCAATTGCGCCCAACTGGATCTACACCATTTCCTGAAGCAAATGGAACTGCATTTCCTGAAGCAAATGCTAACTCGGCTCAAAATCATAACAATGAGAGAAGGCGTGGGCGTGGACATGGGCGTGGCCAAAGAAGAAACTATCATCAACAAATTGGAAAGAAACCTAAGACAAGCCACCAGCAGTGGAATTTCAGTAATGAAGAAGGAAATGAGAAAAGTTCAAAGGAGTATGAGGATAAATGTTATAGATGTGGGGTGGAAGGACATTGGTCTCGTACCTGTCGTACAACAAAGCATCTTGTGGATCTTTACCAAAATTCGATCAAGGGAAAAGGAAAAATAGAGACAAATTTTATGGATACTGATGATCCAGTTGATATAACTCATTTGGATGTCTCTGATTTCTTCGCTCATCCTGATGGAAATATAGATCATTTGATTAGGGGTGGTGTGTTAGAAAACAATGAATAATTATTTTCTATGGCCTTGTTTCTACTTTGGAGTTCAATTATTTCGTTTTTAGGTTATCTTGGTTTCGCTTTGGTTTTCAATTTCAATTCATGTTAGGATTTTTGGTGATGTATTTTATTATTATTCAATAAATTTTACTTATTTTTTTTATAGCTAATTGAGTTATATTTTATTTTAGATTAATGATGAAATATCATGATGAATGCCTCGCAGACAGTGGTACAACACATACCATCCTTCAAAACAAAAGATATTTTTTAAAATTAACATTAGCTGAAAATAATGTTATAACAATATCTGGTGCATCAAAAATTATTGAAGGCTATGGAAAGGCAAAAATCATTTTGCCAAATGATACAACCCTATACATTGAAAATGCACTATATGCTAGCAAATCCAGCAGAAATTTGCTCAGCTTTAAAGATATCCGTCGAAATGGATATCATATTGAAACATTAAATGAGAATAATGTTGAATACCTTGGTATTACATCTATTATATCTGGCCAGAAGCAGATAAAAGAAAAGTTATGTGCACTCCCTTCTGGGATATATTTTACCACAATAAAAGCAGTTGAAGCAAACACTTGCACAAACCAGAAGTTTGTCGACCAACAAAGCTTCAAACTATGGCATGATCGGTTTGGTCACCCTGGGGCAACAATGATGCGCAAAATAGTAATGAACTCACATGGACATCCTTTAAAGAACCAGAAGATTCTTTTGAATAATGATTATTCATGTGTTGCTTGTTCACAAGGAAAACTAATTATAAGACCTTCCCCTACAAAGGTTGATGTTGAAATTCCAACCTTCTTGGAAAGAATACATGGGGATATTTGTGGGCCTATACATCCACCATGTGGACCATTTCGCTATTTCATGATATTGATTGATGCGTCTACTAGATGGTCACATGTGAGTTTGCTTTCAACTCGAAATATAGCATTTGCTAGATTACTTGCCCAAATTATTAAATTACGAGCTCAATTCCCAGATTATTCAATCAAGAAAATTCGTCTTGATAATGCTGCTGAGTTTAAATCGCAGGCATTTGATGAATATTGTATGTCAATAGGGATTTCAGTTGAGCATTCAATTGCCCATGTTCATACACAAAATGGCTTAGCAGAGGCATTTATTAAACGGTTGCAGTTGATTGCTATACCATTACTGATGAGAACGAAACTTCCATCTTCTGCGTGGGGTCATGCCATAATACATGCTGCATCATTGGTTCGCATAAGACCAACTAATTATCACCAGTACTCACCCTTACAACTTGCTTACGGTCGAGAACCTGATGTTTCTCACCTTCGAGTATTTGGTTGTGCAGTTCAAGTCCCTCTACCACCCACACAACGAACCAAAATGGGTCCACAACGTAGAGTTGGGATTTATGTGGGATTTGATTCACCATCTATTATTAGATATTTGGAACCTTTGACAGGTGATCTTTTTACTGCGAGGTTTGCAGACTGCCACTATGATGAGTCGAAATTTCCAACTTTAGGGGTAGTAAAGTTGTATCCTGAAGAACAACGAAAATTTAGTTGGAATGAGAAAACACTATCCCATTATGATCCTCGAAATAATCAAAGTGAGCAAGAAGTTGAAAGAATTATTCACTTGCAAAGAATTGCGAATCAATTGCCCGATGCTTTTGTCAATACAAAGAATGTGACAAAGTCACATATACATGCAGAGAATACCCCCATGAAAATTGATGTCCCTGTAGGAACAACTAATATTCAAACTGCAAATGAATCTAAAATACGCTAGAAGCGTGGTCAACCAATTGGTTCAAAGGATACTGTACCTCGAAAAAGAAAGGTACAAGATAAAGAAAATTCAAAAGCTCCCGAAAAAGCAATTCCGGATGATATAGTAAGAAAAATCAATGAACCTGGTGTTATAAATATTCCTGAAGAATTGCAGCTCAGTGAAAATAATGAGATTTCAACAAATTACATATCATCTCGAAAATTGTGGGATCGAAATGACACAATTATTGATAATGTCTTTGTCATAAATGTGGCCCTTGACATTATGCATAATGGGGACCTGGAACCACAATCAGTTAATGATTGTCAAAAAAGAAATGACTGGCCAAAATGGAAGGAGGCCATACAAGCTGAATTAGATTCACTAGAAAGACGTAAAGTGTTTGGACCCGTAGTTCGAACACCTGAAAACGTAATCCCAGTAGGATACAGGTGGGTTTTTGTACGAAAAAGGAATGAAAATGACGATATTGTAAGATACAAAGCTTGACTCATAGCCCAAGGTTTCTCGCAGAGACCTGGAATTGACTATGAGGAAACATATTCGCCTGTGATGGATGCCACTACTTTTCGATTCATGATTAGTTTAGCAGTATCAAAAAGTCTTGATATGCAAATCATGGATGTAGTAACTGCTTATCTTTATGGTTCACTTGATAGTGATATATATATGAAAGTCCCTGAAGGACTCAAACTATCAGAAGAAAATAATTCAACTCCCAAGACTATGTTATCAATAAAGCTGCATAAATCCTTGTATGGATTAAAGCAATCTGGACGCATGTGGTACAATTGTCTTAGTGAATATTTGTTAAAAGAAGGGTACACAAATAATTCTATTTGTCCATGCGTATTTATAAAAAAGACAGATAAGGGTTTTGCAATTGTGGTGGTATATGTTGATGATCTAAATCTTATTGGCACTCCAGAAGAGCTTGCTAAAACTGCCAATTACTTGAAAAATGAGTTCGAGATGAAAGACTTGGGAAGGACAAAATTTTGTCTTGGACTACAGATAGAACATTTACAGGATGGGATATTTGTTCATCAATCATCATATATAGAGAAGGTATTAAAATGTTTTTATATGGATAAGTCACATCCATTAGCATCGCCAATGGTTGTTCGATCACTTGATGCTAAAAAAGATCCTTTTCGACCACTTGAAGATGGAGAAAAGATCATAGGTCCAGAAGTACCATATCTAAGTGCGATTGGAGCATTGTCATATCTAGCAAATTATACTCGTCCTGATATAGAATTTTCTGTTAATCTTCTAGCGAGATATAACTCATGTCCAACCCGAAGACATTGGAATGGTGTAAAACACATTTTTCGTTACCTTCGTGGTACAACTGATGTGAGATTATTTTATTCAACAAAATCAAAGTCTTCTTTAGTTGGATATGCAGATGCAGGGTATCTTTCCGATCCACATAAAGCTAAATCCCAGACAGGTTATGTGTTTACATGAGGAGACACTGCCATATCATGGAGGTCAGTGAAACAATCCCTAACAGCAACATCTTCAAATCACTCTGAGATTATGGCAATGCATGAAGCAAGTAGAGAATGTGTATGGTTGAGATCTATGACGCAACACATCCAAGAATCATGCGGGTTGCGAACAACCAAATATAGCCCAACAGTTATATACGAAGACAATACTGCATGCATTGCACAATTAAAAGGAGGCTACATCAAAGGGGATAGAACAAAGCATATCTCACCGAAGTTTTTCTACACACACGAGCTTCAAGAAAAAGGTGATATTGATGTCCATCATATTTGTTCAAGTGATAATGTAGCTGACCTATTTACAAAGGCACTGCCGACATCAACTTTCAAGAAATTCGTGCACAAAATAGGGATGCATCAGTTAAAGGACCTTAGATGATTGAGATCAGGGGGAGCATCTATTGCTGTACTCTTTTTTCTTCGTTCAGGTTTTTCCCATTGGGTTTTTCTGACAAGGTTTTAACGAGGCAGCACTCAAGCCCCCATATTTCTCTGTAGCGATTTGTTAATTCAATAATCATCTAAGGGGAAGTGTTATAGATAATTTGTTGTAGATGATCATTGAGATTAGGTTTATCATGTTATCTACTATTCAAATATGTGAATACACTCTATAAATAGAGGACTCCAATAATGAATAAAGCACTCATATTCATTCTCTCATTTCCATATTCTTTATACCTTTAACACTAATTAATATTTTCATTATTTTTGGATTGAAAGTTATTGCTGTAAACATAAAATATCATATTTTTTTAACCATATGTCTGCATTGTTAAAAATGGTATTTATCACTTAATACTCTAATTTTGTATTATTTATTATTTTTATGATATATTATTATTTTTAAGTATAAAATTTAGTGATATTTTAGTAAATATATGAAAATTTTAGGAAAATGCTTTTTTTTTGTTAATTAACTTGTCCATTTTTTGGCTTTAGTCCATGAGCATTTCAATGTTTAGTTTTGGTACAATAACTTCTAATTTTTATAATTCTTGTCTAATTTTTTATATAGCAGCTTGATACGTCAGCATTTTCAGGTGTCATGTCAATTTTCATCATTTTCCGATGTCATATCAGTATTTTTTGGTGTCACATCAGAAGTTGGACCAAAATCATTGAAAATTAAAAGTTAGTGAACCAAAACCAAACTTTAAAAGTTAGTGAATCAAAACCAAAAAATGAACAAGTTAATGGACAAAAAAAAACTAATTTTCCAAAATCAATAATGTGAAGATAAGTATATGTTCATATATTTATTTTATTACAATTATAATTATAATATAATTGAATGACTTGATTTTTTTTATTTTTATTTTTTGGAAAATAACACCACTGATTGAATTGTGTATTATTTTTTAAATTTAATTTATAATATTATGAGGGCAAAATTGAAAAAAGTATGTATGTGCTAGATAAAAGGATTAGTTTCGTTTAAATTTTTTTATTTGTTTATCGATGGAATGAATCAATATTTTCTATTATAAAAAATTCCAGTTGGCCAATGAAAATTTGGTTTTTGGATTTTGATATCCGAATTCTATAATCTTGTATTTTTTTTTATTGGCTCTTGAATTGGTTTTTACTAATTTCGATCATAACTTTCTTGCCTCTGCTATTATTTTAGTTATATTATATTTGTTTTGTTAGATATGGGTGATAATTAGTTACAATAGCTCACTTGACCTTCCCCTAAAGGGTCCCTAATTTTATATATGGAGACGGTTTTGCAGACAAAGGGTCTATTAAAATCAGATCAAAGTAATTTTAAATTTTTAAATAAAATTTTAATATTTCAAATGTCACGCGTATTTCAAGTCATTAATACGAGTTTAGTGAAATCATGTATACCAATAGATACATAATTTGATTTTATCTAAAAACAAGATAATCAAGTTTGAACTAATATGAGTGGAAAAAATATTTTATCAATTAAGAAATATTTTATCAAATTACTTTTGTATTAGAATCAATAACATAGAATGCAGTTTTAATTATATTTGATGTTATCATTAGAAAATTTACAGTGTAATCTGCTAGCTATTTCAGCAGTTCGAAACCCAACACAACAAGATAATAATATACAATGAGATTATATGAGTCATATGACAAATGGAGTTTTTAATTATAGCAGTAGCTAAATTAGTTCAAGTGCAATATTGTTTTGGTTGGTAATTAACAAGACAATATAGGAGCATGTACAATAATATTGTCAAGTTATTGTACCGAAAATATTTCGATACCGTACCAAAATGTCGGCATACCGAAATTTTGGTATGACATAAATCCATATCGATTTTACCGAAAAATTTTGTGATATCGAAATTCGGTACGGTATCGGTATGATACCGTGTATACCGACATTTTTTTTAAAAATAATAGTTTAAAATTAAAATATTAAAAATGTCGGTATACCGTGTATATCGATTTTTTTAATATTTTTTTCGATATACCAAAATACCAAAAATTTTCAAATCCTATACCGATGCCGATACCGAAAATTTCGGTAAATACGGTTTTTTTTTGGTACGGTATATACAGTATGACGACTTTTTTTTTTTTTTCCACCTCTAATTTGACCACATGCTAATTTTAGCATTGATAACTTCATTAATTGTGTGATCATATAGTTGTTAGATGATGTTGTCAGAGATGATATGTAAATAATCATCTACAATTATATAAGAATGTATTCAACCCAACACATGCCATTTTTCCTAATATTCGAAAAGAATTATAAATCGTTATTTAAAAATTCTATTCTGCCCTTAATTTAAGTTATTTTTGTTGACCCATATTTTCTTGGAGATTTGAATTTTCACGATTCATGTTAAATATTTTGTTTAAAGGGTACAAATCAAGCCTCGTGGATGAAAAAACAAAAAAAACAAAAACAAAAACAAACATTATCCCCTATGATTTTCCACACACTGTAGACAAATTGATCATAACAGGAAGAACTAAGGGCAACTTGGGATTCAGTCCCCCATTTTAAATATAAGTTTAGATTCAGTCTCTATTTCAGAAAATTTGTTTCAACTCTCTGTTCCACATTTATTTTCATAATAAAAATCGGTACAAAAGGTTAAATATATGGTACAAACATATGATATTTGAGTATTAATAATTTTAGATCTGGTATAAAAATTAAGATTTTGAGTATAACATTGAAACAATTTTTTTAATAATAAAAGCTTACCGTACATACATGTTTATCTACAAATATTTATATTAATGCATTTGTTCATTATGAATCAGTACAAATATCAGTATTTTGAGAATCACAAAAATTAAAAATTTATGCGCACTAATTTTAAAAATTTGAGTACAAAAATATTTAATTTACGTATTGATTTATATATTTATGGCATCAATTGCCTCAAATGGAGTACAAAAATCACGATTTATATTTTCAGTTTTAGAGAGATGAAATATAACACAAAATATTTATACCAAGAAAACTTGTTTTTATACCACATCTGAAATACTTAGTACTGAAATTTCATATATTGGTACCTGATTTTCAATTTTTTTATACTTGTTTTTAAATTAGAAAATAACTTGTGGGCTCAGGGAGTAAACACAAACTTTTCTTGAATCAGGGAGTGCAGTAAAAGAAAATTTCTGTCCAGAACTAAATCTTAACAAAACATATGGAATGGAGAGTTTTTACCAATTAACTCAAGAACTAACCGTTGACATGAACGTGACGTGATACACATGGACATTATTTTGAAGTTTGAAGATTGCGAAACTCTCTCTTTTTCCATTACTAGTATTTCACCCGTGCGATGCACGGACTATATCTTGTGTATAATATAAATAAATTTGAATCAATGAAAATATTGACTATAAAATTAAAATGTTAATAAATTTAATTTTACAATGAGTAATAAGAATAATAAGATTAAAAAAATTACTTTTTAAAACGGCAAAAAAGTTCAGCACACTCTATCCCAAAGTAAAAAAACTACATTTTCAGTGATGTCAACAACTCTCACTTGTATATTGAACCTAATGAAAGAATGATTCAAAAATAAGTTTCATTAAATAATCAATGTAATATATGCAAATTATGATATATATTTTTTAGCAACCCTCGTAGTTTCTTGACTATCGAAATGGTCACACTTTTTCACAGTAAAATTTTTCACCCACTGCATTGAGTTTCTTAGGACATTTTTTGTATGACAAATACCATCAATTTTCATTTGATTCCACGAATACTATTTTTGCAGATACCCAAAAACTACCTACCTGTAAACAGTACAAATAAATATTCAATTACAAATACTCATATTATTAAAAAAAAATCAATCACATTCACACCTCGTCGTTTTCAGTAGTCCTGAAAATATCCTTTGAATTTCTAAGTTTCTCGATAAAAGTTCGGGCACATGGCAATGACATTGTGTTGATTGAATTCTCTGGAGTACTGCTTGAGGTGATCCTAAATCTGAAAAGAAATTGATTTTATGTAAATTATCAAAATAAATTTATTAGAATTTTAAACAAAATGAAGTAATATAAGAGTAATATTACCTGTTTAAAAATTCCAGAATTTCGCGTATTCACCTTTTAACATCAATTTGTTGACATAAAATGTATTTGAAATACCTACTTAATTCACCTTTATATCTTCTTGCACGATACATTTGAAGAACCACAATCACCGACTCATCACCAATTGTATTAAAAAACGTCATCATTTCATCTACGAAACTTTCCAGCAAAGTGCATGGTAACTTGTTGTGCCTAAAAAATTATAAATATACATAGAATATATCTACATTAAAATTTCTTATGACCAGAAAAATGTTAGATTATAAATACTTTTACACTAAATCTTCAATGGAAAAATCAATTATCTTTGTAGGACGTCCATTGATTTCTCTGTTTTAGGGTTGTCACTTGAAATCATTACAACAATCACATATAAAAAATACACAATGATCAATAAACACATTAATATTTAATAATAAAATGCTAACATCATTTAAATTCACGAAACTTCAAAAATTAAACATACCAAAAAATTTATTTTCATCGATGATTTCTGTGCTTGTCAAATATTTGAAGTTCTTGAATTCAAATATCTTTGACGGAAAATTATGATCTTTTATTTCGCATACATTTGTTTTGTTGATGAGATTAATTTTGTATATGCTCGAGGTGGTTTTGATTTTCATTTTATTTTGTGCAACGATCATGTCTTTGATGGCATAAAAACGTCTTTCTTTGAGTATTGGCCTCAATTTATCAATGACACCATATTTTATGGTTGCATGTATGCGTGTTCCCTGGAAGCGAGAAAAAACATAACAAATCGAAGTTAGATTGATGATAAATTTAAATCGCAAATATTTTATGTACCTCAATATTTTGGAATATACATTTCATTGTAGCTAGGATCTTCCTTGCTTTTATATGGAGGTAGATCATAAATAACGTATTAATCGTAATTTCAGTGCCCAATACCAATCTGAAAGATTTATTTCACGAATAACTTTGAACAACGGTGACATTTGGTGAGTATCGAGTGGAAACTATGTTGTGATTTTTTGATTGAAGTTGAAAATATAATTATATTTATACAATAATTGTGCTCAATTCAATATTGGAAATGTTCTATATTTTTGATAATTTTTAGATTTTGTTGTATTTAAGAATGGGTCGAGAAGTTAGTAGTGATTGTATAGTTTTAATAACAGTAGTGATTTTTTATGCTTTTAATTACGGAATTATAGATAGTGATTTTGTATAGTTTTAATTACTGTTTTTATATTTTTGTATGTTTTTTATACGGAATTAAAAATAAAAATATTATTTAATTTTTAATTACATAATATTGTGATTAGGTTTGGAATTTGAATGTTTTGTAAAGATTCCTCCCTAATCAAAATATGACAAATATAAAATAACTGATTTAATAATTTGTAGAAGTATGATTTTTTTAAGTCAATCTTTTTTTTAATGTTTAGAATAATTTAAATAATATTCTGTAATTTTAATTTAATTAGATATATATATATATATATATATATATATATATATATATATATATATATATATAAATATGAAAAATTATGGAATGTTTAATTATATAAATAGATGAAAATATTATGGAATGTTCTATATTTTTGTTATTTTTTTGATTTTGTAGTATTTAAGAACGGGCCAAAAAGTCAGTAGTGATTTTGTATAGTTTTAATTACGATAGTGATTTTGTATAGTTTTTAATTACTGATTTATAGATGTAAATATTATGTAATTTTTAATTACATGCATATTGTGATTAAGTATGGAATTTGATTTTTTTGTAAATCCCAACCTAATCAAAATATTCCAAATATAAAATAATTGATTTAATAATTTTTAAAAGTATGATTTTTTAAAACCATCTTTTTCCGTTTTTGTTCTGAAAAATTCCATTTTCGAATCTTAGGTTGAATTTTATTTTAAATGTTTCTTTGTGATTTTTAAATTTTTTTTGAAGCAAATATTATCAAAGGAATGCTGAAATCAGGGAATAATGTAAATAATGTTGTGTAATTTTAATTGGATATATATATATATATATATATATATATATATATACATAAATAGATGCCAATATTACGTAATGTTTAATTATATAAATATTGTGAAATTATTCCGTAATCAAAATCGGAAATATTTTATATTTTTGTTATTTTTAAGATTTTATTGTATTTAAGAATGGGCCGAGAAGTCAATAGTGATTTTGTATAGTTTTAATTACGGTTGTTATTTTGTATGGTTTTTTATACGGAATTAAAAATGCAAATATTATTTAATTTTTAATTACATAATATTGTGATTAAGTTTGGAATTTAAATGTTTTGTAAAGATTCCTGGCTAATAAAAATATGCCAAATATAAAATAACTTATTTAATAATTTGTAGAAGTGTGATTTTTTTTAAATCAATCTTTTTTTTTCGGTTTTGTTCTGCAAATTTTCATTTTTCGAATCTTAGGTTGGATTTTATTTTAAATGTTTATTTATGATTTTTAAAATTTTTTTGAAAACAAATATTATCAAAGGAATGCTGAAATCAGATAATAATGTAAATAATGTTGTGTAATTTTAATTGGATATATATATATATATATATATATATATATATATATAGATGCAAATATTATGGAATGTATATTAATATTGTGATTTAATTTCGTAATCAAGATCGGAAATATTTTATATATTTTTTTATTTTTTAGATTTTATAGTATTTAATTAATTACGGGCTGAGAAATATTTCATGATTTTGTATGGTTTTTATTTACGAAATTTTATATATATATATATATATACACAAAGATTACGGAAATATACATAAAGACTACAAAATTATATATTTGTATATAAATATATGTAAATATTCATACGTAATTAAAAAATGATATATAATTTACGAAATGATGTTTATATGTTTATATATATATTTATGTTTACATTTATATTAAACATTTTTCGAATCTTTGGAATTTGTTTTAAATAATTCATGATTTTCAAAAATATTTTGAAAAATAAATATTGTAAATATACATGTATGTATATAAAAAAAATATATGTATATAAAAAGATGCAAAGATTATGGAATTATTAATGTATATATATGTATATAAAAAGATGCAAAGATTTTGTAATTTTTAATTAAATGAATATTGTGATTTAATTATGGAAAGTTTGATTTCCGTTTTTAACAATATGATTTTGGCGGGATTTTGCCAAAAATGGCAAAAACTCAGTTATTATATATATATAGATATATAGATTTTTAATTACATGAATATTGTGATTAAGTTTGGAATTTGATTTTTTTGTAAATCCCAACCTAATCAAAATATTCTAAATATAAAATAATTGATTTAATAATTTTTAAAAGTATGATTTTTTAAAACCATCTTTTTTCGTTTTTGTTCTGAAAAATTCCATTTTCGAATCTTAGGTTGAATTTTATTTTAAATGTTCTTTGTGATTTTTAAATTTTTTTTGAAGCAAATATTATCAAAGGAATGCTGAAATCAGGGAATAATGTAAATAATGTTGTGTAATTTTAATTGGATATATATATATATATACATAAATAGATGTCAATATTACGTAATGTTTAATTATATAAATATTGTGATTTAATTCCGCAATCAAAATCGGAAATATTTTATATTTTTGTTATTTTTAAGATTTTATTGTATTTAAGAATGGGCCGAGAAGTCAATAGTGATTTTGTATAGTTTTAATTACGGTTGTTATTTTGTATGGTTTTTTATACGGAATTAAAAATGCAAATATTATTTAATTTTTAATTACATAATATTGTGATTAAGTTTGGAATTTAAATGTTTTGTAAAGATTCCTGCCTAATCAAAATATGCCAAATATAAAATAACTTATTTAATAATTTGTAGAAGTGTGATTTTTTTTAAATCAATATTTTTTTTCGGTTTTGTTCTGAAAATTTTCATTTTTCGAATCTTAGGTTGGATTTTATTTTAAATGTTTATTTATGATTTTTAAAATTTTTTTGAAAACAAATATTATCAAAGGAATGCTGAAATCAGATAATAATGTAAATAAAGTTGTGTAATTTTAATTGGATATATATATATATATATAGATGCAAATATTATGGAATGTATATTAATATTGTGATTTAATTTCGTAATCAAGATCGGAAATGTTTTATATATTTTTTTATTTTTTAGATTTTATAGTATTTAATTAATTACGGGCTGAGAAATATTTCATGATTTTGTATGGTTTTTATTTACGAAATTTTATATTTATATATATATATACACAAAGATTACGAAAATATACATAAAGACTACGAAATTATATATTTGTATATAAATATATGTAAATATTCATACGTAATTAAAAAATGATATATAATTTACGAAATGATGTTTATATGTTTATATATATATTTATGTTTACATTTATATTAAACATTTTTCGAATCTTTGGAATTTGTTTTAAATAATTCATGATTTTCAAAAATATTTTGAAAAATAAATATTGTAAATATACATGTATGTATATAAAAAAATATATGTATATAAAAAGATGCAAAGATTATGGAATTATTAATGTATATATATGTATATAAAAAGATGAAAAGATTTTGTAATTTTTAATTAAATGAATATTGTGATTTAATTATGGAATATTTGATTTCCGTTTTTAACAATATGATTTTGGCGGGATTTTGCCAAAAATGGCAAAAACTCAGTTATTATATATATATAGATTAAATTAACGAAGTATATGATGCGTCTAAAATTTCAAAAACTTAATTTTTATATTCTTCCATATTTTACCAAAAAGTGTCCACATGTGAACAAGGGACACAGGCACAATGCGCGGATTAATATCATATGTTGTAATTAGCCAAGACTTGCTTTCTCATTATTAATTAATTTGGTTCTTTATATATATATATATATATATATATATATATATATATAGATAACGATTAGGCTTCTTTAAGTTTCAACGTTTTAAGTTTCAACGTCAGAAAAAAAAAACTTCGACCACAAATATTTTTTAGTTGTATATGACTTATTTTTAATCACACTTATTAATTAATATCTAGCTATAATATAACGTTACAAGGAATAAGAAGGTCACCCACCATGTCAGTGGGCCTAATTAGTATCGGCAAGAAACTAAACTATGCCTTGAACCGGACCTATGACCGGGTTAGACTAAATATATTATACATTTCATCTTCGAAAGCTTTATTTTCTATAATGTATTTTAAAAGGATACCAAAATGAATTTCGTAGACATCTTAATTAATCGTTCAACGTATAGTTTACAAATTACAGCTAGACACTTGAATTCATTTAACCACTTGTGGTCAATTTTAATATTTATAAATTATAAAATAATACAAAAATTTTTTAGAACACTGTCTCACGGGTTAATTTTGCGATAGATCTCATATTCGATTTGATCCATGAAAAAAGTATTACTTTTTTATGATAAAAGTATTATTTTTAACTGTATATATGAATTGAGTCGGCTCATCTCACGACTTATAAATATCCACGAGACTATCTAAAAATGATACGTGTCCAAAAAATAAAAGAAATTAAAAGCACAAGTTGACCATGCAGTGAATTTAGTGTATCAAATAAAAAATAAAATCCTATATAGGTGCAAACAAGACAAGAATAATGTTTGCATACATCGCAAAACCATGGCAAAGGACATTGAGAAAGCTTCTGTTTATATAAATTAAAGTCTAATTGGTAATTAATTCAATGTAGAATAAAATTGCTAAAACAAGTCATTATTATATATAAAACTAATTCTTTGAAAACTTTAAATGCAAATAAATTATATTTTATCACTTTAAAGCACCTAATTAATTAAGTCGGTCGAGAATCAGTGCATGCACAGATGCCTTGCTTATTGGTCTCTGATAGCTAGCTTTCATACGTAGAAAAATCTTGGGATATTGAATCAAATTTCAATATAACATATGATTTTATACACAATAACATTTTTTGTGAAATTTAGGAGTGGGTAATTTGTGTTCCAAAGTTGTTGTTTTGTTTTGTACATTTAATTTTTTTTTTTTAACAAATACGTATATATGAGATGAGAAATGTGAATAATATATGGGAAGACGTAAGCAGGCACGTGCCCATTCACCAAAAGAGTGATACACAATCTTGACTAAAAATGTAAACTTAATTGGAAATAAGAAAACAATAAGTGCACGAAATACACAATCTTGGAAACAAGAGAGAATTACTCACAAAGAAGTATCAACATGCACAATTGCAAATACAAGAGAATAGGAAAGCAAACTGATTCTGATGACAAAAGAAATTTCAGATCTAATTCACTTCACACTCGATTAGTACACACCAAAATGGATACATCACAAGACTATGAGACTCGAGGGGAAAACAAAAACAAACTCTAGCTTCTTCCAACAGCCATATATTTTACTCGAGCTTCTTCCGTTGCTCCTTTAGGCTTTTTAACCTTTCGGAACCGCCAACAGCCAACTCTTCCTTTGACTCTTCAACTATGCGAAGACAATCCTTGCGGATACCAATCTGCGAACTACACCCTGTCCGAATTTCCACTTCCTTGACAATGAAATATCCGACTTGTTGTATGCAACATACGCTAGCGACAACGAACAGTGATGCTATGTTGTTATTAGCACTCACGTACAGGATCGAGAGACAAATTGAATTTATCATGTTCCTAAATCCATAATCTCGGTATTCCACCATCGCAAGGGATGCAAAGAATATTGTGGCCATAAGCCAGGAGCACATTTCCACTCAGCCGTTTTTTGGTATTCTCTCGGGCAGAAATGTGGAACAAGCGGGAAACACAAAATATCCTATCAGTTGACACACAGCCGACCCTAATCTAGCCAAACAACTTATCAGTTCATCGGGGTTGGTGGTTCTTGCAAGATTCTGGAGCTGAGAGTTCACTAGATTTAAAAAGCGTATCCCACCGATTAAAAAGAACCAGATAATGATGGCAAGTAAAAAGTTTCTGATCCTCATCCATACTTTTGCAGGCTGATATTGAAACGACTCAGAAATATAGGGGTATGCCATAAGATAGCATATTAGCGAGATTACCAAAAAGTTCATTTGCAGAAGATTCATCTCCATTTTTTTCTCTATTGTTCAAATAATGCGAAGGGATTCAGTTGAAGAAGGATTACGAGACGTGAAACAAAGAATGAAAAAAAGGGATCGAACAGTAGAGAACCAAACAAATAATATTCAGATATCACTAATCAACCACCACAAAAGAGATCTGAATATCTTAGGCGAGAAAATTGCTACAAACAGATAGCATAGAAAACATACCGTGCTTCGTTGCCAACAAAATGTGGATTTTAGTCAATTGCTTTGAAGAATTTTGGTTCTTTGACACTCGATAAACTTATAAATCTACATCCACCATATGAATTTATTATTCAGTGAAATGAAAACGTGTTCGACCCAGCTTTTAGGGTTTAGAACCGGCGGGGTGGGATGCGAACACTATGTTTAGCAACCTGGATTTTGGGGGATTTGATGGGATTTGGATTTCAAAATCCCATTTCTATTGTTTGGCATTATGGCTTTAAAAAAGGAATTTGAATTTGTTTAGGAATTCACATGATTTTGTGGGATTTCAATCAATGTAACCAAATCCTATTTTTTATTATATTTCTATATATACATGATATTGATTGATTGACCTTTCAAACTTAAACTTTCTCATATTACCTATTATAATTTTTATTTTATTATTTTATAAATTTTTAAGTATACGTTTAATTAAATAAAATAATAATAAATATACTCTTTAAGCTTAATTTAAAATATATTTTTATTTAGATCTCGACTTTATTGAAAATATATAAAGTTTTATTTATGAAGTTTTCATTAAATAAAATCAGAAATAAAATATTAAATAAATTTACATTTATTACTAAATTTAGTTATCTTATTTTGATTTTTAATTTTTAAATACATTTTATTATTTTTATTCATAATTTTTTCTCAAGAATTGAATAAGAAATCAAATAAAGTTCAAAATGAAAATAGTTTTAATTAGATTATTTTTTTAAAAATCAATTATTTTGATTTAATTACACTATTAACTCTTTATTTTATTTGTTCGAAGTAAATTCACCTAATTTCAGTTCATTGATGGTCAAATCAAGTAATATACATAACTATGTAATTATATCATACACACTTGAGTACAATATTACAAAATCACAACAAACTTTAAAAAAAATTATAAAATATAGTATCATGATCCTAACTGATATTTCACTGAATCAAAAATTTAAAAAGAAAAAAAAAACTAATAGAGTATAACTATATACTTTTGCATTTAATATCCTTTTAAAAACGCATAAAAATTAGTTGCATAATTAAAATATTCAGTGACATAATTTTTAAAGTTATTTTAAAATAAATTTTTTAAAATAAAGTTTATATATTATAATAATATGATATTTTATGTCGTAAAATAATTTTATTAAAAAATAATTAACTTTTAAGTATATATTATATATGGAAGTTGTATTTTATATTCATGATAATATATCTAATAAATAAGAAAGTATTAAAATTTAAATAGATCAATTGGCTTTACAAAATTAAGAAGAACATGTAGGGATATAAATGTCAATTTATAAAATAAATAGATGAAATGGAGTGTGATTAACATATTTTGGAGTGTAAATAACATTTTTCAAATTTTAATTATAATATAATATATTCTTATATTTTTAGTATAAATAAATTATTATTAGATAAATTAAATTAAATCTTTCCATGAACATTTATGGATTATCTAACCTCGGTCAAACATGTTTTTTTTTTCAAATAAAATTACTTTCTGGAGTGCAATTCAAAAACACTTGGGGATATTAATTTTTTTAAAAAAATGTTTGACTGAGTCCATTTTTCCAAATATCGCTAAACCCTCTCAAATTACTTTTTACCTTTTCTCGTGTACAAGATCAGTTTTGTTATAAATCATGAGAGAAATAGAGAGATGAGTAGAGAGAATTTATGAGATGAAAGAGAATTCATATGAGTCAATACTTAGGTGTAATTTTCATTGAACTTAATCAACCATATTCATAGGAAAAGACAAGATACAAATCTTTACAAATATTATCTTGACATATTTATATTGATCACATATTAATAAGATAATCATCTACAATAATAATATATTTATAACACTCTCCCTTATATAATTATTTGCACGAGCAACCAATTCTTCAAAATCTTCATTTGGCAAAGATGGATGCTCGAGACTTCATTAGGATTCGAGTATTGCCTCATTAAAACCTTGACAGTAAAACTCCGTGGAAAAAATCTGAACGAAGGAAAAAAATACAACACCATATACTTTTTTTGTATATCTTCCCGACAATGGATGTGCCTCATTAAAACCTTAACAGGAAAAACCAGTGGAACAAAATTCTAATGAAGGAAAAAGAGTACGACATCTCGTGATATACTTTTTTTGGATATCTTTTCGACAATGGATGTGTCTCATTAAAACTTTAAGAGGAAAAACCAGTGGAACAAAATCCTAATGAACGAAAAAGAGTACGACGTCTCATGATACTTATTAATTGTCTTATTAAAAACCTTGTTATAAAAAACTACGTGGAAAAAATCATAGACAAAGGAAAAAAGTACAACTTCGATTGCTCCCCCTCTTGCAAGCATCACTTGAAATTGTTAACTCTTAATATTTTAATCTTGTGTACTTATTTGCCAAAAATTGATTTAGATGCTGATTTTGTCATAGATATGATACTTCAAAACCAAATATTTTTTCTTTTTTTTTCAAGTTGAGGGATAATTCATTAAAATATCCCTCTAGTTTCAACTGAGTCCCAATAATATCCCTAAAGTTTTTTCCTGGCCATTTATATCCCTTATGTTTTGAAAATTATCCCAAATTCAATCTCGTCGTCAACTCTTCTATTATGTGTAAGGGACCTATCACGTGAGATGCACGTGTGCATCATCTTTGCCCAACTTAAATTGGGTTTTTTATTTGGGGGCACGGTTTTCCATGTTTTATTTTTTAAAAACATTTTGTTAATTATATAATTTATAAAAAATATTATACTATATATTATTTTTGTTATCCAAATTTTATGTATTTTTTTTCTAAAAACTTTCATATTTTTTGTTTTGATTTTTGACTCAAAAATCATCAAATAAATATTTTAGGAAGATAAAAAAAATATTTAATATATTTTTTAAAAAATATATATAATTACAATTTAACAAAAATAATTTTTTGCTATTCCTTGAATATATCAAATGCTTTCATTAATAATTATGGTACAATAAATATATCTTTTGAATTAATTTGGAAGAAAAAATATTTTATTTTGATTTTTTTTTAGTAAAATTGTAATAATTTTACTGTTAGATAAATATATAAAAATTTTCTTCTAAATTTGAGGTATTTGAACAAGATTGAAAAAATATAAATTTGGATTTTAGAAAAACACTTATTTTAGTTTAATTAAGTGTTTTTAAAAATTTTACAAGATCCATTCAAACACACTAAAAACCGTAAAATACTTTTTTTCCAAAAAAATAATAAGAATTTTTTATACTTTATATCCTTAATCCAAACCCATACATTTATTTGTTTTCAATTGTATTTAAAAAAATTAGTTAATCCCAGTCAAAAAAAAATTAGTTAATCAAAATAAACATTTTTTAAATCAAAATCCCTTTTTAAATATATAAATTTATATTTAATTTCTAATACATTTTTTTATTCAAATTTGATATTGAATTTAAATTTTCGTTTGTGTGGTTAACAACACTTAATTAAATTAAACTACGTGTTCATCCAAATTTATAGTTTTTCAAATATTTTTCAAATAACTAAAATTTAAAAATATTTTAATCATATTTATATAAAGATGAAATTATTATAATTTTACTAAAAAAACACTTTAAAAATAAAATATTTTTGTTTCCAAACTAATTCGACAAAATTATGTCCAAATATTTATAAAAAGGTAAAATTATTACAATTTTATTAAGAAAATTCAAAATAAAATATTTTTACTTCCAAATTAATTCAACAAGATATATTTATTGTACTATAATTATTAATGCATGCATTTGATATTTCAAGGAATAGCAACAATTTTATTTTTGTTCGATTTCAATTATATAATTTTATAAAAAATTATATTCTAATTTTTTTTGTCTTCTTAAAATATTTTTTTTGATGATTTTCGAGTCAAAAATCAAAACAAAAAAATGAAAGGTTTTAGAAAAAATATATATATAATTTGATAATAAAAATAATATATAATATAATATTTTTTTATAAATTATATAATTAAAAAAATGTTTTTAAAAAATAAAACATGGGGGACCGTTCCCCCAAATAAAAAAAACCCAGTTTAAGTTGGGCAGAGATGATGTACACGTGCATCTCACGTGATAGGTCTATTACACATAACAAAACAGTTGACGGTGAGGATGAATTTGAGATAATTTTTAAAACATAAGGAATATAAATGGCCCCTAAAAAACTTTAGGGATATTATCGGGACTCGGTTGAAACTAGAGGGATATTTTAATGAATTATCCATCAAGTTGACAAAAATAATATTTTGAGGATCAAATCATTCGATGATGTTTCTATATGTATCATCGTCCAATCAGTGCATTCATGATAAGTGCAAATATTTTCTGATAATCCGCTTGAAATACTTTGAAAAACTTTGCTAATATTTGCTCATATGTCACATGTCATTTGTCAATCATTTTTTATTTACAGTCGTTATTTTGCATATAAATAGAAAAAAACACATTAATAGTTATATAATTTCGATCCCAAATAATTTGTGAATTCTCATCTTTTAATATACTTGTTATTCTTCAAGAATAACATAATCCAAAATTAGATTCATTGAAATAATTGGTCGTTCACGCTTCTAGCGTCCTTTTTCATTTACTTGCAAATAATATAAGATATGGTCCTACAAGGACATTAATTTTTTAATTTTCACATCGACCAGCCTCCATTATTCTTTTCATATTGAGATATTCATTCATTTTCTTTAAAGGAGTTCTTCGTCACTAAAGACGATTTATATATATTGTTCAACTTGAACATAAATGAAGCTAAACGATCTTATACACAAGATCAAATAATACATTTTGAGATTTAAACTTTGAACGCCATATCCACTTTATATTTCATTGGGATCGATCTCAAAAATTATTCTTATAGCTTTTATTTTCTCCCCCTCAATGTTGGAAACATTGTTTCACAAGAATAACGAATGAGAATTTTGCGTCATAAATTCTCATTGCTCAAAATAATTGATCATAAGATCCAATTTGTTTTCAACATATTTATAATTTTTTCGAGAGATTTACGTAGTGCATTTCTCGTACAAACATTAACTTTCAGTACATAATCATTTGACATAATATTTATAATATATATTTCAGATATCCCCAAATATGACGCATTTATTCTCATGGTTTAATAGTTGTTTGGAGGCAAAATAAATCAACTAAACCAACATATTTATAATCATAAAATTCATATGCATATCCTCTTTTTTTTTTTTATCAAACTTGTCTTGATTAAATATTCTGAAAGTTTTTCTCAATACATATTTTCACAAATATTGCGAAATTTGTGCCCGCATGTGCACGGTGTCAGGTTTTAATATAGTAAAACATTATATAGTAAAAGTTTCAAGTTTAAAAGTAAAAAACGAATAGAACGACTCACGTGGATTGATTATGATATCTATTGCATATGTATGTAAATTTTCCTCATGAAACTTATCTTTATATTGAAATTCATGATATTTTATGAAGTATGACACGCATGAAATCTATTATGCATGAATGAGCATGAAATGACGACGTTATGATGATTTTTATGATAATATGTTGCATACATATAAAATATTTTGGTGTTGTATGTGACATTGTGGTGATATAACAAGATAGAAACAACGAGAATAGGACTTTCGGGATGAGCTCGGGAATGTCCTATCCAAAATACGTGCTCAAGATGATGAGAAAATGACACCCTAGGATGAGCTCCGGGGATGAACTTTCCAAAATACGTGCTCAAGAGATAGAGGAATTGACTCTCTGGGATGAGCTTCGGGGATGATCGTTCCAAACACGTGCTCATACGACGATTGCCACAATTTCATATATTTCATCACGTTCATATGACATTTTTAGTTATATTTCATGCTAATACATTTTAAGACTAAATTCAGTATGTTTTCACATGCATGTTTTTCGTAATGAGTCTTTAAACTTACTATACTTGGATGGTACAGATAATGATGATGCTTTAGACGATTTTATCTATGAGTATGGAACGAAACATGAAGAGGAGCAAGCGGGGTGTGTTCGCGGGTGATGCATGAGCGCCAAGTTTTTAGAATGAACCGTTTTTAGTTGTTTTGAGAGAAGAAACAAGTTTAATGATTTTTATGTTGGTCAAATTGGCAAAACTGCAAAATTTTATTTTATGCGTACGGTTGTTGATGCATTTTTTTTGTTATTCTACTTTAAATGAAGAGAATTTTTATTTTCTGCAAAATTTTCAAACTTTTAAAGAATATATGTTCAGTAATTGGCTTTTGGGATGTTACATACTTACATTAATACACACATATTCATTAAATATGAACACTAATTATTTATGGGTCCTAATGTCCACTATTAAATAAATAAATTTCTTTTTTTTACAATTTTAAAATGATTTTTATTAATTTAAAATTAATTTAATTTTTGTTTTGACTAAAAAAAAATTAAATAAGTTTTAAAAATATGAAAGAACCATTGGGGATGTAGATATTATTATTTAAAAATATAAATTGTAATTATTTTAAATAACATAATATTATTGGTTTATAATTTTATTATAGTTTTGAATAAAGGAGTACAACATAAGGAAACAAAAACATTTGCATAAAATTAAAAACAACATATAAATCAAATGATATGAAATTTGAAATAAACTAACTCACGGATTTTTTTTTTTTGTATTGTGACCAAATATGTTCAACTAACTCAGCACGAAGTTGGTGATGGACTTGAGTGTCAGGTAGTTCAGAATTTCTCTGGAGATAATGATGAAATCCTTGGTTAGAGCTTTGGATGGGTTTGTTTGAGTTCGTCACCTTCGTCGTTGTACTAATTTGTGACGTTACACTCCTCATCTTCAACAATCATATTGTGCAAAATAATTCATGTTAACATAATAAGTTTAAATTTTTTTCTGTACCAATAACGAGATGGACCACTAACCATTGTTCATCAAGATTGAAGCACTCCAAATCCACGTAAAACATATTTTCTTGAAATTTTTGTCTTTCTTTAAACAACTTCCTTTTAGGATTCTCCGAACAAGGAAAAGTCTTCACAAAAGTAGCTCATTCTGGATATATTTCATATGTTAGATAATAACCCTTCGTATAATGAGTGTCGTTAATCGTGAAATTGATCTCCAGGACATTTTCTTGCGAGACATTGTTGAATATGGGAGTACAACATGATAATATCATTACGTGAACCCGCGACCCCAAAGACTGTGTGTCATATACACAAGTCTTGAGATGCAACATCTTCAAGTATAATTTTCAGGGACCCATGGCCTTTTGTAAACTGGCCTTTCTAAGCAACTAGGCAATTTTTCCATTGTCGGTGCATACAATCAAGGCGACCCATCATTCCATGGAATCCATACCTCTCTACATGAATTTGAAGAAGACGTTAAACATCATCAGCATTCATCCTTCTCAAGTATCGTCCACCAAAAAAGTTCACAATTTTTTTTTTCATTTCCAGTGCATACACTTGATGACAGTTGATTTAGTCATACGTAGGTACTCATCAAGATGGTCGGCAGGGACTCCATAAACCAATTGACGTATAGCAGCCATGCATTTTTTGTGGTGGTGACAATCATTTTCTTCTCGCATAATCATTTCTCAATTAAGAATATGTTGAATGAGCCTCAAGTGTATTCACAATACGAAAGAATAACTGTCTTCGCATCCAAAATCTTCTACGATATATATGATCTGGATACATCGAATTTTCGGAAAAATAATCATTGACGAGCCTCAAGTGGCCGGCTTCACAATTTTTTCGATAGACATTCTACTTCTTCGCATCTCGTTATTATTTTGATATGATTTATGTATTTGTTTGCTTAGTTCAAACATGCATAATATCATTCTTCTCCTGGATCATAAACTTCGTTTTGAACGTCAACTTGTACTTCATCTTCAGTTGTTAAGCTAGAGCTAAAACTAGAACTAGAACTATAACTCCTCGTATAATGAGATATTTGGATAAAAATTCAGATCCAAGAAATAAATACTGAAAATTAAATTGATAACATGAGAATGTTAGAGAATAGATATTGAGTGTGGTTTGATGAGTAAAAATGTGTTGGGATGAATGAATAAATTTGTAGAATTGATTAGTATTTATAGTGAGAAATATTATTATTTTATTAAAATAGCCGTTAGAGTTTTTTATTTTATTTAAATCTTAATTTATATTTTTTATTTATCCAAAGAGTAGTTTTTCAAAAACTTTATTTTCTTTAATTTGCGCCTCATTCATTCTATTTTAAAAGGATACCAACATGAATTTCGTAGACACCTTAATCGTTCAATGTACAGTCTACAAAATACAACTATACACTTGAATTTCATTTAACCACTTGTCGTTCATTTTTAAAATTTATAAATTATAATAAAAAATGACACAAAAACTTTTGTGAGAAAACCGTCTCACGATTTAATTTTTTGAAATAAATCTTATATTCAATTCGATGCATGAAAAAAATATTATTATTTATGACACAAATATAATATTATAAAGTCTATATATGAAAATTGGGTCGTCGATCCATCAAATATTCAGGAGACCATGCATCTAAAAAAGATACTTGTCCAAAAAATAAAAGAAAATAAGAATGCGCAAATTGACCATGCAATTTATATAACGTACCTATAATCCTATATATGCTGTCTGCATGGCAAATTTGGTATGACCAGACAAATTAAAACACTAGTGCCCCCCACTTTTTTTTTAGTTCCATAAATAATATATGTATATATATGTTTGTTGTAATTTTTTTTATTAATTTTGTTATTATTTCATCTAAAATTTTTTTATAGAATTTTATTTATCCTCTTAAAATAGTAATATATTTTTATTTATTTGAATTAATTTTACAAAACTGAGAAACATAATTTATCGAATGTGAATCTCAATTTGTGCATGTAATATTTAGTCTTTAATTTTTTTTCTCTTCCTTCATCTTGTTTAAAGGCTACAATTTTCAAATAAAAGGTGTGTTTCTTTCTTTTATTTTATTTTTTTTACTTTCTTGACTTATAAATCGCTTTTAAATTTTTGTGAGACAAGTTTTTTTTTAAAAAAAAATCCATTGATATTAATGTTTTATTACGGGATTTTTTAAATAACTTTCTCTATTTCATTTATTTCTAGCATGTACTCCAGAGGATTCTTAATATTTTGAAATATATTGATTTATTTGTTTTTAAAGATATGTAATTAAATATAGTCAAAACTATGCTTCATAATATGATGAAAGATGAATTTCTTAATGATTGTTTGCGTATATTGAGAATCAAATTTCTAAAAAGTTCGATATAGTTCACTTGTAGTCGTAGATTATTTTCGTGATTTGCAAAGAGAATTTCTAAATTCTAATAGATTCGAGAAATAATGATGTATTTATAATTTTTTATGATGAATATTGATGTAGTATTTGATGTAAATATAATATATTTAAAATTTTATTGTTATATATAACAAATATTTGATCTTTCTCGAGTTTTGTATTGGCCCCCTAATATCTAGTCCTGACTCCGCCCCTACATTTAGTGTATCAAAGTTGAAAAAAAAGAACAAACAAACAAATCGTATATAGGTGCAAACAAGACAAGAGTAATACAATTATGCGTGCATACATCGCAAAACAAGTCATTATATATATATATATATATATATATATATATATATATATAGAGTTTCTTTCAAGTGCCCACCTATCATGCCCACTACTATGTCCACCAATGATGTGATACTATTCTATTGGACCTACAATTTATCACATCCAATAGAATAGTGCCACATCATTGGTGGGCATGATTGGTGGGCATGATAGGTGGGCACTTGAAAGAAACTATATATATATATATTTCAGCTGCCCAACTCGACCCCGACCACTAAAACCCACTACCGAGTTTTAGTTGTTTTTTTTAAAAAAAAAATCGTATCACTAAAACCCACTACCGGGTTTTAGTCGTCGGGGATGAGTTGGGCATCATTGGTTGGGCAGCTGAAAATTTCTATATATATATATATATATATATATATATATATAATTCTTTGAAAATTTTAAATGCAAAAAAATTATATTTAGGGCCCGTTTGGTTTCAAAAGCTAGGCCAAAAAAGCACTTTTTTAAGTGCTTTTCATTTAATAAAGTGTTTGATTGACCAAAAAAGTGCTTAAATAAGCACTTTTTTAAGTCAAAATTAGAGCTTTTTCAAAAGCCAAAAATTATAGCTTAAAAAAGTGCTTTTTTTTAAAAATGTCTACCAAATCCAAACGGAGCCTTAATCACTTTAATGCACCTAATTAATTAAGTCGGTCAAGCATCAGGACATTTAAAGCATGGATATATAGGGATGGGTTTTCGGCACGTACCAAAAAACCGATATAAAAAATTTTTATGGCAATACCGATATCGAAATTTTGAAATTTTGGTATGAAAAAAATACAAACTGATACCATAGAGATACCGAAAAAATGTCTGTATATTTAAAAAAATTCGATATAATATCTTGATAATTCGATATTTTGATACAGTATATCAGACTTAAGATTTATTAAGTCAATTGCAAAAATACACAAGTACAAACTGAGATAAACAAATATGCATTCGTATGTTTTATGCATTTTACTTGCAATTGTTACGTATATTTTATTGTTATACATATGATGCATGTGCACATATAACGTTGTGCATGTATCCCTTTCGAGAAGATAACCGTGTTAAAAAATTGTAAAAAAAAATTATAATATGCAAACAAGTCGATAGAGAACCGCTGACACGAGGTAACTTCACTTGTCATATGCTCTCTCATCTCAGCTTCGCATCCAATTAGCCCCCATGAATGCTGTTAAATTTGCCGTTTGTTTGGATGTTGTGTTGTACGGTGTTAAGCGATGTAGGGGATACGAAAACAATGAAGAAAAGTCCCCAAAAACGCAGCCAAGTTGTTGATATATAGGGGAGTTACTTAACCGGCCGAAACTGCTCCAGAAAAGTTCAATCTAAATTAGGTTTTTGCACATCAGAACGACTCAGCGCCTTCAAATAACACTAGGAAACTTCGAAAATACATCATTGTGTCCCGTAGCCAATGCTGGAGCATGATGCTGGGTGGCGTCCTTTTTGGACCCCTAAGCTTCAGGAACGTATGTTTTTCATGCTTTTTTCATTCCTGCAACTGTTTTGGCCAACGAAATGAAGATAAACAAATATTAGATCATATATGAAAACCAAACGAATAGAAAACATTGAAATCATGGTATATAAAATATGGTAAATTATGACCTCACAGACACAATAATATCGAACAAGCTAAAATTTTCAACCCAGTGTATAAACATCTGCATGTACATTTTCAACCCAGTGTATAAACATCTGCATGTACCTTGGTAATCGATGTAATATAATAATAGCACGACTCACATTGAAATAAAGTGAAATGCACTCCTTGTAAAGATAGCACGTGGATTTGATTAAAACCCATCAAAAACAGCGAATTAAGATGCTCCCAGTTAATAGACAAGAGTGAAAATATATTTTTTGGAAACAAATTCCAACGAACCACCAAAGAAGAGTATAACCTTCTTTTTTTTCTTTTTTGAGATGAACAAGAGTATAACTTGGATCATGAAACTAAGGTATGGATAATTAGTCCGTTTTGAGATGGCCAATGGTCTCCTCAAAATTCATATACAGAGTAATCTTCCCAATACTATCATTTTTCTGTAAAAGGTTCAAAGCTTTTTCAACTTCAGTTACTGGAAAACGATGCCCGACTGTAGGAACAACTTTTTGTTGAAGAACGGCAGGCCACAAATGAGTTCTCAGTTCGGCAATCACAGAAGCTTTATAACTAAAATTTCTAGATCGTAGATCGACAACTGCAAACAATAATAACAACAATATTAAGAAACTGTAAACTTAAAAAACAATGGCAGACAAGGGTTCTAAGCCAACAAAAATTTTTGTGAAAAGGTGTTATTTTGTACCTTTAATTTCAGCATGCTTCCGTTGGAGCGCAGTGAGTTCTATACTAGCATGTTCCATTCCACGCAAATCCACAATGACAACTTTACCCCTGATACGACAGCACTGGATGTTTCTCTTGAGATTCGAAGCTTGGTAATCAAGAACTATATCAACACCTGAAAAGATGATTAGCAAATATGTAAAAATGTCTCCACAATCTATACTCACTCTTGACAACACATTTGCAGCTAAATAAAATAAATGTCTCCACAATTTCAGTTTACTGATGACAAAATATTAGCTGCTCCAAATTTCTAAATTAAAGTGCGCAGATACTAATGAAGGGTAAATTAACATGCTACTTTAATAAGAAAGTGTTCGCATAATTACCACTACATAGATGCATGAGTAAACTCCATTTGAATCTCCAATATTAGGAGTTAATCAAGTCATGAATCCCTTATGATTAAGGCGATGAAGAGGCAATATGCATCATCCATCCTTGTGCCAACAAAAAATATCAATGACGCTATGGATAGAGCATCTTCGATTTTGAGAATCGAGGGTATGTTTAAGAAACTGACGCAACAGTGATGCCCTACTGCATCATTGCGCTCAACAATTCCATGAAGGGACAATTTTTTTAACAAAAAGTTCATGCCGAGCATCAGATCTATCAATAAAAAGATGGGTGCAATCTTACCTCCATATCCAGCTTTCTCGGAAACGGCGTAAACAAAGTCCTCAGATGTGTGATCAACACAAAAGTCAGCGCCATACTGCTGACAAATTGAAAACTGGTCGCTACTTCCTTAAAAAGCCATCAACAACGATGAGCATATGATGCAACAATCAAGACATCACAAATTGTCTTTGTCAAAAAAAAGACATTATAAAATGTCACGAAAACCAGAATGGACTTAAGGTTATAATGGAGTAATTAAAGCAATGGTATTACCTGTGGAGGCAATGACTACTGAGCCCATGTACTTTGCATATTGTATTGCCAGTGCACCAATTCCGCTAACTCCTTCATGAATCTAAATATCATACAACTCTAAATTAGTTCATGACTTTAATAGATCGCAACAAAAGATCAGAAAAAAAAGATAAGAAAATATAGCAGAAAACTCTAATATTACAAATAAAGACATATCAGGAAAGAACCAGTATTTATCACTTATCAAAAAAACTTATCTCAATGACAGTGAACCAAAATATTATCTTACATAAGGATGTTCTCATACTTCATAATTAAGGTCTGAGCAAGTGCCAAACAAAATATATATTCAAAACCACTTTTCCACTTTTTAGAATATGGTCCTTTTAGATCGTTGCTCGGTGACTTTTAGTCTTGGTTCTCACCAATATCTTTTTGTCTTTAATTGTCTTGGGATCTAGTGTTCTGAATAAAGCCAACCATATGCTACATGATGCGTAGGGTAAACCTGCAGCGTCTTCTAAATCAATATCACCGGACAACGGAAGAAGCAAGTTTGCTGGTACAGCCACCCGTTCAGCATACCCTCCTCCCTCAAGAATGGCACAAACCTGAAATTCACAAAGTTGTGTTCCACATTAAAATTGTGGCGTAGGTTAAAGAAACAAAAAAATGTGTTTCCTCCAACAGTCAGCATAAAGGTATAAAAGAAGGCAGGAAAAACATAATTTATCATTATATAATCATACATCTCCGGAGGAGATGGCAATTACCCTCTCTCCAACTTTCCAACAATTAGCATTTCTTCCAACTGCTTCAATTATTCCAGAACATTCAAGGCCTGGGCAGAAGCCATCATCACTTGTAGCCACATCAATTATATCACCTCTATTGACACCAACGGCGCACACCTTGATCAATACTTCATAGTCCTTAATTTCAGGCATTTTAACTTCTCGCTGCTCCAAAATACTTGAAAAGTAGCTTTTTTTAGCCACCATTGCCTTCATTGTCGAAATACAAGATTGATTTCTAGCAAACGCAAAACAAAATCAATGACACAGAAATAATATCTTGAGGTCACACATATTATCTTGGCAAATTAAGTCATGGCGGAGGGAAGATGAGAGGAGAAAGAAAGTGGTAGAACAACAGTGAAAATCCTGAGAATAGAAATTGGACATAAACCTTTTATTCTCAATATTTCAGTCAACATACATGGCTGGGGAGATCCATCTACACTTGCCAAAGGAAAAGGAGTATGATATGCAAATATCTAGGTAAGATTCTTAAAATTTATATATGGGCCTGAGATATAGGATATAAAAATAAGCTTTGTTACTCTAAACATAAAAAATCTTTTAAGGTTGACTAACGTGGGAATCCATCAAACATGCTAACGAAGGAGTACGATGTTGAATTTGCTATATAGGATTCGATAAACAAAAACATACATATTAAGAAACAACATCAAGCATCAGAACTAGTAAACTGTAAACGTTTTGTTATTTGCATACATGATGCAAAATGAAATGACAAAGGAAAAATCTAGCACCTATCATAACTATTGTGTTCTACATTTTGGTAAGATGTAGCGACCAATATTATTTTGTCCTGTAATTCTGTTCAAAGTTAATGAAACAGAAAATGATAAGCCTCAACACATAAATATAAATGTATACTGTCCTTCAGATATGATAGCCAATTCACCAGGTTGTACACCCCAGTTTGGTAATTCACTATCAATTTTCCCTAAAAGCATGAGGAAAGTTTAATCTGTAGAAGACATGCTATCAACTCCAAGGGGAACGCAGTCATGATTATTTCTATCAATGCAATAGACAGCACATTAAATTTTGTTAATCACACCCCACTTACCTTTTTAAATTCATAAGGTGACCAAAATATCCTGTATTACTCTAATTAATTTTTGATATAAATAAAACTATAAAAAAAACTCCAATAAATACTTTCCATTTTAACAAATATAATTCCATAATATGAAAATTCGTTTTTCTTTCAATTAATTTTTTCTCAATTTAATATCAATAACAATTTTTTTCTAATTTGACGTGTATGTAATATGTGACACATTATTATATTACAATCTACTTTCAAAAAAAATATATTATATTACATAATATCATATTCAATATTTGTTTTATATTTTAATATAAAAATCATGTGATTTGTGTTTCAGATCTCATTTATTTACTTCGGTTTTTTATTAGCTAAGGTGTCATAACTTCTCAGTTTTTTTTATTAAAAAATATTTTTGAAATTATTTCTGATTAATTAAATCATAATTTTTTATTGAATTCAAAGTTTCTTTCATTTAAAAGAAAAAAAATTGAATCGAAACTCCATACATTTAATAGTTCTTCTGAAATAGTTTCAATTTAATAAATTTTAGAATTTTTTTGACATTTTTATTATTCATTAAATTTTAATTTAATTTTTATAATTATAAAATTATTATTTTTATTGAAAATTAGAGAAATTATTGCACAAGATCAAATAATTTAAATATTTAAATAGATTTAAATAAAATTTATAATATTAAATAATACTAAAGATATTAATATTATCATTTAATAAGTATACATATTATATGGACATAAATATTGGCATTTTGTAAAAAATATTTTTGGTTATAGTACATTAATGGGAAAAATTAAATGAAATAAATTTAAAAAATCATGTTATGAAATTTTATGAATAAAGTTCACGGATATTTACAAGATTTTTTTATTGGGTGTATTTATGGAAAAAAATTGATTAGAATGATAAAGAATATTATGGTCATCTTATGAATTTAAAAATTAGGTTGGAGTGTGATTAACAAAATTTGGAATGTAAATAACACTCTCCTTACATATTTTCATTATTCACTTTAAACGTAAAATATCATGTTTCTTTTAATCATATATTTAAATTATCAAAAATGGTTTTTATCATTTAATACTCTAATTTTTTGTATTTATTTATTATTGTATTATGATATATTATCCTTTTTAAATAAAATTTAATGATATTTATGTAAATATATATGAAAAATAATAATAATGAATATAAATTTTTTTATTATAATTATAATATAATTGAATGAGTTTATTTTTTTGGAAAATAACAGGACTGGTCGAATTGTGTATGATTTTGTAAATCTAATTAATCTTATGAGTTATGATGGCAAAATTGAAAAACATATGTGTGTGCTAGATAAAAGGATCATTTTTTTAAAAGATTAAAACCTAAAAAAAATTATTTGTTTATAGACGAATTAAGTTAATCAATATATGCGGTAAAAAGTTTCAATTCTCTGGAACATTTGGTTTTTGGACATTGATATTAGGAATTCTAGAATTAGAATTTGTAATTTTCTTATTGATTATTGAATTGAGTTTTACTAAATTTGTCCTTGCATTTGTTATTATTTTAATTATAATTTATATTTTTTGTTAGATATTGGTGAAAATGAGTTATAATTATCATCTCATATAGTAATATTATTTTATTTGATTAAATTTGAATGTACGATTCCTGTTTTTCTAGAGCCGGTCCTATGGACAAAGGGTCTATTAAAGTCAAATCAAAGTAATTTTAATATTACTATATTAAAATTTCTTGCAATGCCATCGACCCATCCGGCCATGTCCGCGCCATATGGTCCTGGGTTTAGTATATGCCGCCCGCAAGGCACTACCCTGCGGGTGATGTGTAATTCCATAATTGGTCAAAATTAGTGGGTCCCACGTGGAGCCCACTAATTTTGACCAATCATGGGATTACACCTCACCCGCAGGGCACTACCCTGCGGGTGATGTATAACCCCATGATTGATCAAATTTAGTTACCCGCGGGGCACTACTCTGCGGGTGACGTGGCGGCTTATTATTGGTCAAAATTAGTTGACCCCACGTGGGACCCATTAATTTTGACCAATCATGAGATTACACATCAATTACCCTGCGGGCGGCATGTACTAAACCCAAAAAGTTGAGTAGATGCTACCCGCAGGACATTACCCTGCGCGTGACATGGTCCTGATATCCTTGGACAAGATATTTGGTCACTAGCTTGCGTGTCAATATCTCCAATATCAAAATCCCTAAACACCCAAACAAATAATTTATGTTTGATTTATGCAAAAGATAAATTGATTAATATTTTCAATATTCACTTTAAACGTAAAATATCATGTTTCTTTTAATCATATATTTAAATTATCAAAAATGGTTTTTATCATTTAACACTCTAATTTTTTTTGTATTTATTTATTATTGTATTATGATATATTATCCTTTTTAAATAAAAATTTAATGATATTATGTAAATATATATGAAAAATTAATAATAATTAATATAATTATATGTTCATCTATTTATTTTATTGTAATATAATATAATTGAATGACTTGATTTTTTTGGAAAAGAACAAGACTGATCGAATTGTGTATGATTTTGTAAATCTAATTAATCTTATGAGTTATGATGGCAAAATTGAAAAACATATGTGTGTGCTAGATAAAAGGATCAATTTTTTATAAGATTAAAACGTAAAAATTATTTGTTTATAGACGAATTAAGTTAATCAATATCGATCTGTTGTAAAAAGTTCCAGTTCCCGGAACATTTGGTTTTTGGACATTGATATTTGGAATTCTAGAATTAGAATTTGTAATTTTCTTATTGACTCTTGAACTGATTTTACTAAATTCGATCATAATTCCTTGCATATGTTAATATTTTAATTATAATTTATATTTTTTTGTTAGATATTGGTGATAATTAATTATAATTATCATCTCATATGATCTTCCCAAATTTTCTTAAGGTTCCTACTTTTCTGGAGACGGTTCTACAGACAAAAGGTCTATTAAAGTCATATCTAGGTAATTTTAAATTTTTAAATATAATTTTAATATTTCAAATATTACCAATTTTTCTTAGGGTTCCTACTTTTCTGGAGACGGTTTTACAGACAATAGGTCTACTAAAGTGAGATCTAAGTAATTTTAAATTTTTAAATATAATTTTAATATTTCAAATGTCAAGTATAATAAAGAGGAATTTTTGTATTATGAGTTATTAATGTACAATTCAAAACAAAATGGTTTTCCAAAGTTGATGTTTAAACACATGACTTGAATAAATGAGATGAATCATCAATGATAAAAAAAAAAAAAAAAAACTTAACGTTTGAAGTCGTTGATAGAAACTTACAAGAAGAGATTGAAATTCGAAAATCGTTTGGGTAAAAATGTGATTGTACTTGGGATTAACTTCATGCAAGTTTTACTAGCAGCTTGAAAGATAACAATTAAAGAAATCATTAATACAAGTTTAGTGAAATCATATATGTACCAATAGATACATAATTTTATTTTATTTGAAAACATGATAATCAAGTTTGAATCAAGATGCATGAGTGGAAAAAATATTTTATCAATTAAAAAATATTTTATTAAATTACTTTTGTATTAGAATCACTAAAATAGAATGCAATTTTAATTTATATTTGATGTTATCATTAGAAAATTTATAGTGTAATTTAACTGTTTCTGTTGAAGTATGCTTCTATCAGATTGAATGAGAATATAGAAGAGATCGGATCAAATAGTACAGATCAGATGAGCTCGGTGTTCAGATGAGTTCATGGTCCAGATCGAATACTGGGATCAGATCGAAGTGATGGTCAGATGAGTCTTCGGATGAGTTCATGCAGATAGATTGCTCGAGTATTGTGACTTGGTAGGAAGTCAGCTGGAGTTTCCGTAAAGCTGGAAGCTTGCAGGCAGATCGATGCAGATCGAAGTACAAGAGCAGATCAGACTGGTGAATGAAGGCTTATCGGATTGGACCATGTTGACTTTATAATTGGGCCGTAAGTTACTGTTGACCTAAATCCCAAGATGAAAGTCGTTTTAAATCTCTATATAAGCAGATGGAAGATGGCCGCAACGAACATAACAGAAAATCAAATTCTTCAAAATATATTGAGAGAGAAGAAGGAGAGATTTCGGAGGAGAAAACTTGGGCGTAGGTTGTGACGGGAAGATTCAAGTATCAATAGCTTGAATAGTGTTTGTATCTAGCATTAAGAGTTTTATGGTCTATCTCTGTAATAAGCTTTGTTGATTGAGCTTGGTTTGTTCTGTTGGTGATTAATAAAGTGATTGTGTTGCTCTCCCGTGTACATAGGCAAATTCCTTGTCGAACCACGTAAATACTTGCGTCGTTTATTTGCTTTTGCGTGAGTGTTGGTGTTTGATTTGTGTGCGTTGGGTTCATCTGTTCTCTGAGATTATTGTTCTTGTTTGCTGTGTGATCGTTTGCGTGGTGAATTCTCGAATATTAAATTTCAGATTGATTCCTAACAAGTGGCGCCGTCTTTGGGAAACTAAGCAAATATGGTGGGATCAATGAAGTTTGATATTGAGAAGTTTACGGACAATAACGATTTCTCGCTCTGGAGAATTAAGATGCGGGCAATCCTGATATAACAAGGGTTGGTGGAAGCTCTTAAGAAGAACGAGGAGATGTCTGATAAGATAAAGAACAAGGATGAATTGCTCGAGAAAGCACACAGTGCGATTATTCTCTTTCTGGGAGATAGACCTCTTTGGGAGGTGGCCAGAGAAGAATCTGCAGCGGCTGTGTGGCTTAAGCTCGAGAACCTATACATGACGAAATCCCTGGCTAACCGTCTGTACATGAAACAGATGTTGTATTCTTTTGTGATCAAGGATGAGAAAAACTTGGAAGACCAGATCGAAGAATTCACCAAGATATTGGATGACTTGGAGAATATTGAAGTAAAGCTTGAGGATGAAGATCGGGCTTTGATACTTCTGAATGCTCTTCCTAAAGCATATGAAAATTGCAGGGATGCTTTGCTATGTGGAAGAGAACAGACGATAACATTGGAAGAAGTATGTCTGCTATTCAATCCAAGGAACTTCAGAGAAAATCGAACACAAACACTGAATCATATGGAGAAGGTCTTACGGCGAGGGACAGAAGTGATAGAAGGACATCCAGTGGGAAATACAGGCCAAAGTCCAGATCGAGGAGTCAAGGAAGATACCAGAACAGAAACTTGGGTAATATGAAGTGTTATGCTTTTCAGAAAGTTGGACATCTAAGAAGAGATTGTCCATAAAGGAAAGGGAAGCAACAGGAAAAACCCAAAGATGATGGTACTCTGGCCGTAGCTACAGATGGATATGATTCGGCAGAAGTATTAGTGGTTTCTAAAGGTGATCAAAACCACGAATGGATATTGGATTCAAGATGCTCCTTTCACATGTGTCCTATAAGATCTTGGTTTGAACAATTGGAGGAATCAGATCAGGGCATGGTACTGTTAGGGAATAATCAGTCATGCAGAATAAAAGGCTCTGGAAATATCAGAATAAGGATGCATGATGGGATTGACAGAGTACTCACCAAGGTGAGGTATGTGCCTGAGTTAAAGAGAAACTTGATATCATTGGGAATGCTTGATGCTCAGGGATATTCATTCAAATCTGGAGCAGGTAGTATCTCAGTGTCTAAAGGATCTCTGGTTGTTATGTAGGTTGTCAAGAGGAACCTACTGTATGTACTACAAGGTGAAACGATTATTGAAAGTACAGCAAGTATTCAGGAACAGCAGGACATAACCAAGTTATGGCATCTGAGGCTTGGACATGTAAGTGAGAAGGGATTACATGATCTATCTAAACAGGGTCTGTTAGGTGGAGATAAGATCGAATCACTGGAGTTGTGTGATAGCTGTGCTCTTGGGAAATCAAAAAGAGTATCGTTTGTCAAGGAAGTCACACAACTGAGCAACCATTGGCCTACATTCATTCAGATCTATGGGGCCCTTCTCAGACAGAAACTCATGGAGGAGGTAGATACTTCATGTCTTTGATAGATTATTACTCAAGGAGAGTATGGATATTCATCTTAAAGACTAAGGATGAAGCATATGACAAGTTCAGAGAATGGCTGCTGGTAGTTGAGAACAAGAGTGATCGACGAGTTAAACACTTGAGAACAGATGATGGGCTGGAATACTTATCAGATAAGTTTGTGAAGTTATGTAAGGAGAAAGGCATTACCAGACACAAAACAATGGCAGGAACACCACAACAGAATGGCCTGGCAGAGAGAATGAACATGACTCTTCTGTAAAGGGTCATATGTATGTTGATCAATGCTTCTCTACCAAAGTCCTTCTGGGGAGAAGCATTATCTACTGCGTGCTATTTGGTCAATAGGTGTCCATCCAAAGCGATTGGTTTCAAGACACCAATGAAAAAGTGGAGTGGAACACCTGCAGACTACTCAAACTTGAGGGTATTAGGATGTCTAGCATATGCTTATCTGAAACAGGATAAGTTGGAAGCAAGAGCAGTCAGATGTATATTCATTGGGTATTCGGATGGTGTGAAGGGTTATAAGGTTTGGAACCTGGAGTCAAGAGGTCCAAAGTGCTTCAAAACCAGGGATGTGAAGTTTGATGAATCCAAACTGGGATATAAAATGAATACAGATGGAAAGGACAGTCAGATTAGTGTGAATGATAAACTACCGATTGAGGTGGAATCTTCTGTACCAGATGAAGGGTCAGATGAGATGCAAGATGATAATATGACAGCGAGTGATCCAAAAGAGAACTTGAGTACCTATAATCTTGCAAGAGACAGAACCAGAAGGGAGATCCGAGATCCTAAGAGGTTTGGTGAAGCTAATCTGGCTTGGTATGCACTTACAATAGCTGAGGAGGTGGAGTATTTAGAGACGAATACATATGATGAAACTATGGCGAGTAAACATAAAAACAAGTGGATTGAAGCTATGAATCAAGATATGAACTCACTTGAGAAGAATCAAACCTGGACGTTAGTAGACAGACCGAAGCATCAGAAGACATTGGGATGCAAGTGGATCTATAAACAGAAGGAAGGAACTCGTGGTACAGATCAGATCAAGTATAAAGCAAGATTGGTTGCAAAGGGTTTTGGTCAAGTAGAAGGGATAGATTTTAATGAGGTATATTATCCAGTGGTCAAACATTGTTCCATTCGGATTATGTTAGCACTGGTGAACCAGCTCCACTTGGAGCTTGAGCAGATGGATTTGAAAGCTGCATTTCTACATGGTGACCTGGAAGAAACCATTTATATGGAACAACCAAAGGGCTTCATACATCAGAAAACCCAGAACAAGGTTTGCTTACTGAGAAAATCATTGTGTGGGCTGAAGCAGAGTCCTAGGCAGTGGAACAAGAGGTTTGATGAGTTCATGATTGGTATTGGTTTTTTGAGAAGCCAATATGACAGATGTGTCTATCTGAAGAAGGATGATGGACAGGTTATCTTGTACCTACTGATTTACGTTGATGATATTTTGATCGCAAGTAAAAGTAGGACAGAGATATCATCCTTGAAACAACAGCTCAACACAGAGTTTGAGATGAAAGATCTGGGTGAAGCGAAGAGAATTCTGGGCATGGACATAGTGAGAAACAGGAAAAGACATGAGATTCATCTGAGTCAGAAGAACTATTTGAAGAAGGTTGTTCTGCGGTATAACATGAATCAAGAAAAATCTGTCTTAACCCCTCTGGGACAACATTTGAAGCTATCTGCGAGTCAGTCACCTGAAAGTGAGGAAGACAAGATGAAGATGGCTGATATTCCATATGCTAGTGGAGTGGGGAGTCTCATATATGGAATGGTGTGTAGTAGGCCCTATCTAACATACGCAATCAGTGTTGTGTCAAGATTTATGGCTAATCCGGGGACATATTATTGGGAAGCTCTGAAATGGATTCTCCGATATCTCATAAACACAACTGGGTTGGGGTTTAAGTTTGAAAAACAGCAAGATGGGATTGATCCGATAGTTGGTTATGTGGATTCAGATTATGCTGGGAATTTAGACACGAGAAAGTCATTGACTGATATGTGTTCACCTTTTATGGCACAACGATCACCTGGAAGTCAAATTTACAGTCAGTGGTTGCCCTTTCTACCACTGAGGCAGAATTCATAGCTGTCATCGAGGCCATAAAAGAAGGATTGTGGTTAAAAGGAATGATAGCGGAGTTGGGTGTAAAACAAGATCAAGTTGTAGTACACTGTGAAAATCAAAGTGCAATACACTTGACAAAATACCAAGTCTATCATGAACGATCGAAACACATAGATGTGAAGATGCATTTCATCAGAGATGTAAATGAAAAAGGAGATGTGATCCTTATGAAGATAGCATCAGAAAAAAACCCTGCAGATGCTATGAAAAAGTCACTGCCGTATGCTAAGTTCAAGAAATGTTTGGACTTAGTCAATGAGGTGATTGAAAATTATCCAAGGAGGCTAGGATGGAGAGCAGCTTTCAACCTGAAAGAATCAAGGTGGAGATTGTTGAAGTATGCTTCTATCAGATTGAATAGGAATATAGAAGAGATCGGATCAAATAGTACAGATCAGATGAGCTCGGTGATCAGATGAGTTCATGGTCCAGATCGAATACTGGGATCAGATCGAAGTGATGGTCAGATGAGTCTTCGGATGAGTTCATGCAGATATATTGCTCGAGTATTGTGACTTGGTAGGAAGTCAGATGGAGTTTCCGTAACGCTGGAAGCTTGCAGGCAGATCGATGCAGATCGAAGTACAAGAGCAGATCAGACTGATGAATGAAGGCTTATCGAGTTGGACCATGTTGACTTTATAATTGGGCCGTAAGTTACTGTTGACCTAAAGCCCAAGATGAAAGTCGGTTTAAATCTCTATATAAGCAGATGGAAGATGGCCGCAACGAACATAACAAAAAATCAAATTCTTCAGAATATATTGAGAGAGAGAAGGAGAGATTTTAGAGGAGAAAACTTGGGCGTAGGTTGTGACGGGAAGATTCAAGTATCCATAGTTTGAATCGTGTCTGTATCTAACATTAAAAGTTTTTTGGTCTATCTCTGTAATAAGCTCTGTTAATTGAGCTTGGTTTGTTCTGTTGGTGATCAATAAAGTGATTGTGTTGCTCTCCCGTGGACGTAGGCAAATTTCTTGCCGAACCACGTAAATACTTGCGTCGTTTATTTGTTTTTGCGTGAGTGTTGGTATTTGATTTGTGTGCGTTGGGTTCATCTGTTCTCTGAGATTATTGTTCTTGTTTGCTGTGTGATTGTTTGCGTGGTGAATTCTCGAATATTAAATTTTGGATTGATTCCTAACCGTTTCAATAACTCGAAACTCAAAACAACAAGATATAAAATAATATACAACTCCTTGCAAAGTTGCAATATTGTTTTGGTTGGTAAACAAGACACTATAAGAGCATGTACACTATAAGAGCATATATGTACAATAATATGGTGAAGTTCCTAACGTGACCATATATTGTGTTGTCCTACTGTAGTTAGATGGTGTTGTTCGACAAGATATTTAAATAATTAACTACGTTTATATAAGAATGTATTCAACGTACTACACACTTCATTTTTCCTAGTATTCCAGATGAATTATAAATCACTCAAACATTCTATTTTACCCTTAATTTAAGTTATTGTTGTTTGGCCCATATTTTTCTTGGAGATTTGAATTTTCACAATTCATGTTAAATATTTTGTCCAAAGGTACTATTCCTTCTTATTTTTTCCAACACACTGTTGTCGTTTTAATTAAACTAAGTAGGTGGAAGATTAGGACTACGTAGATACTGGGAAATTAGCTATTGTGATGCGTTAAAAAATTTATCTAGGGTTTGGTCTGATAGAGTAAATATTCAAATCTCTCTCAAATCGGTTCAGGTTAGGCAAGACGATATTCTGCACAGACAAAAACTTTGTTAGGGGGCACCGAAAGTATTTTCGGCGTGATTCCTTCAATGCCTAAGTCAGTGCTCAGAAAATAAAAAGTAAAGAACGAGAATAAAATGAGTGAATATGTTAATAGAAGAAGTGAATGTGTCAAACCATAAGAAATATCTGGTATTTATAGAGGCTGGAGGGGTAAGTTACCTTGTTGAGGTAGAATTTGTGTTAGAGTATGACTCAATTAGGATGATGACTAGGGCACTTTGAACCGCCTTATGAACCTTATCTAATCCCAGATTTATGGGGATTTTATTCATGCAAGGATTCTCAAGTGTTTTAAGTCTTCCAAGTTCTTATCCTTTGTATTGGGTTTGGGTCGGGCGCCTATCTCACCCTAACAGGGCTCGGCCCAATGCGAACAGGGGCTAAGACTTGGATCATGAACATAACATTTTTGTATTGATTGGGTTGTTCATTAACTTTGGGTCTTGCCATAAGATATATAATGAACTTTGGATTATTTTTCTTGGACATGAATTATCTGGTTCGGGTCGGACCAGACCCATATATTTTTTTGGAGCATCACATTGTTCAAATTATAACGATTCCATTGGTTTTGCTTTCTAATTCATGTTATCATTATTTCATAAATGATCATCATTCTTGGTCAAAAAATAAAATAAAATTGATCATTGGTTGTGTAAATTTAGAGCCGTATATATATTGTACACATTGTTCTAAAAAATGAGATTAAACGATGATTAAACGGGATTAAACGTGAAACGTGATGAAAATGCTAAGATTCATGTACAAACGGGAAAAAAACGGTCAACTCTAAGTTGACTATATTAAACGTGATTAAACGTGTTTAATCAAAATTAAACGTGATTTTTGTAAAAAAAAATTAATTTTTTTATTTTTTAAATAAATTATATCAATTTAAAAATCTCAAAATAAAACCATTTTCTTCAAAATAAAATAAATAAATCCGGTCATATATTTTTCAAAACCTTTTTCTTCAAAATTTTTGTGTTCTGGGTAATGTTTAAAATTTTTTATGCGGTCTAGCCATAGACATTGCTAAAAATTATAGTTTTGATATTTTTTTTTGCTTTTAAACATTTGAAAAATTGTATGTTACTATTAAATTTATTATATATGTGTATTATTTGGCCTATATATTGGTAATAGATGATTAAAATTTAAATAAAAGCTTGAAACGTTTTTCCACGTTTAAACTTGTATTAAACACATTTAAACTTGTGAAACTTGAAAATTGATCTCGACGTTTTGCCGCGTTTCATGTTTTTTAGAACCTTGATTGTACACATGCATTTAACTATTTAAACAGATATGTGTAACATTAATTAGACACTTATTAATGATTTGTAGTTCATCTAACATCAAAATTTCAATGTTTAATTTTATACGAGAAATATGTTGTCCTAAACTTTTAGAAAACTAACATTAGTTGAAACGCAAATAAAATGATACTACCCAAAGGAAACCTCACATTTTTTGTTGTTTCTTCTCAAGTCCCACAAAAATTAAATTCACCCGCACCGTGTTTCGTTGACGCAATGTATCAATTACACACCAATGAAATTATTTATTAACTCCTATTTAAGTTATTTTATAATTGAAAATTTTCCTTATGAGCTAAAAGCCATAAGTTAGGCAGAAAATGCCTTCAATAGAAGCTCACTTCTTGACGTGTTTCCTCGATCCTTGTCTCCTTGACTCTTGTACATAATTTAAAGTCTAGTACATAATTTAAAGTCTAAACCGTATGGTACATGAGATGAAAATGAGATGAGGCAAAAATTTAATTTTACTCGTTCCATGTTAATTTCTCTCATTTTTTGTTAATCCAATGATATATCATGGTCCGGTATGACATTAGATGTAGACTTGATGACAAATATCTCTCAACTCATAGTATTAGTAAAGGATGAGTATCATATAAGTAAGATTGTGTGAAATTAGCAATGATAATTAAGAGAACAAACACAATAATCTTACAAAATAAAAAACATACAAAACAACATATTATTCATATCAATGTCTTACTTATCCACATCTTATCATGTTTTTATTCATTTATCGTACATCACATCCATAATACCAAACGGTATCTAACAAATAACAATCATGTTTGTATTATATATATTATTTATTTACATTATGTTGTTGAATTTTATTTTATTTTTGATGAAAACATTATGATACATTAGAAACTTTATTTTGGTTGATAAGATATGAAAAGATCATATATAAGACTATTCAACTGAAATACGTAACTCCAATTAATAAGCATCTATGTTTATATAAGAGTGTCTTCCACGTGCAAGACATATCATTTTTCCTAATATTGCAAATGCATTATTATAATTTGTTACTTAAAAATTCTATATGTTTACCCTTAATTTAAATTATTTTTGTTTGACGTACACTCATATTTTTTTTCTCAGAGATTTAAAGTTAAATATTTTTCGAACTCTCAACAGTTTATATAATATTTTCAAAAACTAAAACAATGATCACAAAATCTTCTATGAAACGGTTTCACGGGTAAATTTGTGAAGCATATATATATTAATGCACTAATTTTGATGCTAAAAGTATTGTTATTTTTATTGTTAATATGGATAAAATTGACATGTCTCACGAATAATCCGTAATACCGCTTCACAAAAAATTTACTCAATAATGATTAGGCTTGTTCCAAAAAAAAAAATAGAACTTCGGCCACAAATATTTTTTAGTTGTATATTACTTATTAATGATTTGTAATTTTATTAATCAATATAGCTATAATATCACACCACAAGGAATAATAAGGTAACCCTCCATGTGAGTGGGCCTAATTGATATCACTGCTAGAAACTCTATCTTGAAGCGGACCTATGATCCGGTTAATTTAGCTAGGGTTGATAAAATTTGATAACGCACGCTCAAATCGACCGAACCGAATCACACTAAATCGACATGTTCAATTTTTTTTTGACTAAAATGGCGGTTTGAAAAAAAAACAGCTAATTGCATCGCATAATATGATTTGCTGGTAATTTTAGTGAAAAATCGCAATGGCCGCACAACATAAATAAATACAATGGAAAAACAAATTAATATGAGGATCAGTTCTACATGACAAAATTGCAAAACTACCAACGAATATAGTGATTCCACATATCACGTAATCACACAATTTCAATATACTTCAGATTTCAATAAGCTAATCATTAAGCCGAAAACACCATATCAAACAGATTTACAAATTAAATTATTCATCTATTCACGTAATAAGGTAGTGTTAGCAATCTCAAAAAATAAGTGACTATGAAGTTTTTCTTCACAACTTAAATAGCATTTAGCAAAATAAAAGGCGAATCAATCGAACAAGCAAATTACCTTAGAAAAGATTGGGCACATCGATTCTGCTCCTTGTTGTTTCGCATCAAACATGTCAATATCATTACTAATGCTTAAACACAAAAATCGAACCGAAAAAATCTCTTACTCAGAACACTGAAGAACGTCACCGTCGGAGAAATCTGAATGGATTGAAAATCTAACTAATGCCTTGTTCTACACCTTTTTCAGCAAGAATCAGAGGAACCCAAGCGCGCTTGAACTTTTTTCACCCCAAATCAATCTCGAATTTAAACACTCAAAATTCATAAATTCAGCAATATCCCATGATTAAAAAAAATTCGCTTCAAAAAATGAATGATCACATACGCACCAAAACAGGTAAAAGGAAGAAGAAAAGTACATACTCATGAAGAACACAACTCACACTACTTCAATTTTCTCCACCCATTCACCGAAAGCCCAAAAAACAATAAACCTAAACCTGATCAACATCTACTAAAAGACCACGAAACAAGAGAATAAAGGAACAAAACTCACACGTACAATGATGGTCGCGACAGGACAACGCCGAGATTCAAACCGTAAACTCGAGATTCAAGTCACCATTGGAGTTGTTAAGGCTTGGGCTAGATCAAATGAGGTCGGACAACCTGTTTTGGTGTCGATCGGCGGCTACGGCACCGGAGCTGAGCTGAGTCAAAGGCGACGGGTTGGGGCTTAGGGTTTGGACTCTGCCTTTTTCTCTCCTCCGTTTTTTTTCTTGTGAAACGAGTAGCCTATAATGTATGTTTTTATTTTATTTTTAAAAGAAACGACAACGGTTTGATAAATGTGTTGTCTTAAAATACACAAAATAATAAAAAAATACAATGATAAAAAAACCATTGTCGTAGATCCCTCAAAATACACACATAGACAACGGTTAATTAAAATCATTGTCGTATGCCATAAAAAACCCGCACATAGACAACAGTTTTAAAAACCGTTGTCTTTGACACATATAAGACAATGTATTTTTAAAAACCGTTGTCTTTTTCATTAAAAATACTGTCAACGACAATGGTTTTTGTCAAAGGCCAAAATACAACAGTTTGTGTATAAAACCGTTGTCTTTTTAGCGTTGTTAATTAACATATTTGTTGTAGTGTTATGAGATTACGTGATTAAAAACTTGACTTGTTTCATGTCATTTATTTTTTACTTAATGATTTAGAATTTTGGATTGTATTTTTTTATTTGAAAAACATTCTAAGTTCATTAAATATTTTTGTATCAATTTTTTTTTGGTTTTATTGTATCCATAACCGCGTATATTTTGTTCTACTTAGTGATCATTCTTAATTCTATGTTAAAAAAAATCGATAACCCGCCGGAACGCATATCTAGCTACATCATGATATTTATTATTTGAAAAATCGCAATTACAAACTATATTTGAAATCGAACCGTGCATAGCAATTCGATTTGAATTTTATTAAAATACCGTTCGAATCATACCGTGATCACCAATTTATGGTCTAGGTCTAAATGTACATAATCTTTGAATTATTTTCTGTAATGTGCGCCATCATTCATTATTCTATTTTAAAAGGATATAACAACATGAATTTTGTAGAAATCTTAATCGTTCAACCTATAGTTTACAATTACAACTATACACTTGAATTTCATTTAACCACGCCTGTGGTTAAATATTTTTAATTTTTTAGCATATATAAATTATAATAAAAAAATAACACAAAAACTTTTGTGAGAACACCGCCTCTTGGATTAATTTTGTGAAATGTGCCACGTATATTCAAATCGATTCATGAAAAATATATTACTTTTTATGACATGCACAAATATTATTTTAACTCTATGTATATAAAAATTAGGTCGACCCAGGGGCGGATCTACGGTAAGGCGAAGGAGGGCCACGGTGCCCCACTGAAAATTTTTGAAAAAATTTAGTGATATATATAGTATAAATTTTCTGTTTTATATATATATATATATAGAGAGAGAGAGGAATGTTCCCCTGCACCCTAGGGGTGCAGGGGAACTTGGGCGCCAGCTGAGCTGGCAGCCCAGCTGGCGTCCACATAATTTTTTTTTTGTATTTTTTTTAATTTTTTATTAAAAAAATTTGGGCCCAATTTTTTAGGATTCAGTCGTCTTTTTCCCTTCTTATTCCCTTCTTCAAATCCCACACCGTCATCACTCACCCTAACGTCAACCTCGGGCACCACTACGACCACCACCTCCACCTCCACCCAATCTTCCACCAACACCACCGTCCACCTCCACCAGCCTCACCACCACTACCGAGACCAGCACCACTCTACCCCACCCGGTCAACCCTAACCACCATCATCTCCGCCCATCGTCACTCTCGACCAACCCTAACCACCATCGCGACGCTGCTATCACCGCCACCAAGTACCACTATCGTGACCAATTCCACCACCTCCTAATCCACCGCCAGCACCACCACTGAGACCTCCACCTCAGCTGTCGCCCCAAGCCCGACGACCCACGCTAGTCCGACAACCATCACCACTACAAATCACCCCGGGCGGCCATCATTGTCACCACAAATCTCCCGATCTCAGATCGCGTCTTGACAAAAAGGGAAAATGGATTTTCTGAAAATGAGAAATGGCCATATGAGAAGAAGAAAAACGATTCTTCATGGGCCCAAAATTTTGGTCCAATTTTAGTTTAAAAAAAAAAAAAAAAAGATAAAACACAAAGTGCGCCAGCTTATTTCCATGCAGTGTAGGGGAACAATTATATATATATATATATATATATATCATGTGTTGGTCTATTGGTTGGGCGCCCAAGTCCCAACTCTCCTATCTAATTCGGAGATTCGAGGATTATCCGTGACATCCCTCGAAAGCTTTTTTAATTATTATTCTTTTATTACTCATTTTATTTGTAAAATGAATATTTTATAATCGAAAAATATTTTATACCTATGAACACAACAGATCTTTTAAAAAATCAAAAAATTATTCCGCATTTCATATAATTTTGATAAAAATCAATCAAATATACGAGACGTCGTGATATTTCTGTTTTAATTTATTGTATTTTTATTATTGAAAATTATATAAACATATAATATTTATTTTTTTTATTATGTATACTGATACGGCCCCTCATAATATAACATCCTAGATGTGCCCTTGGGTCGACCCGTCAAATATCCATGAGATCACCATCTAAAAATGATACTTGTCCAAAAGATAAACGAAAATAAGAAAGTACAAATTGACCATGCAATTATATACGTACCCACACACACAAATATATATATATATATATATATATATATATATATATGTATATGTATATGCATTAGGGGTGCAAACGAACCGAACCTGTTCGTGAGCTTTACGAGCCCGCTTGATAAATATTTGATTCGTATTCGAGCTTATCGAACTCGAGCCGAATTCGAACATGTTCGAACTTTTTTTCGAGTCGAGCTCGAGCCGAAATTACTCTGTTCGATAGTTCGCGAATAGTTCGCGAGTCTTAATATTTAATTAATATAATATAATTATATAATAATATATATACATTTCGAGCTTTCGAACCATAATATCTGAATAGTTCACGAATAGGTTCGAATATTTCGAACCGAACTCGAACTCGAACTCGAACTTCATTTCGAGCCGAACTCGAGCCAAAATATTTGAAATTATAGAACTTCGAATCGAGCTCGAACTCGAATATACTCTTATCGATCCGAATTCGAACCATAAAATTTTATCATTATTCGGCTCGATTCGATTCGTTTGCACCCCTAGTATGCATGAAAAATTTGGTAATGAGTACCTGACAAAAACACTAGTGCCTTTAGGGTATCAATTTTTTTTAAAAATAAATAAATAAATAAATCCTATATAGGTGCAGACAAGACAAAACAAGACAAGATTAATGCATGCACACTAGGGGTGTAATCGATTCGAACCGAGTCAAGTAGTACACTACTCGAGATAGATCTCGAGTCATATTTAACTACTCGCAAGCTCGAGCTCGAGCTCGATCGAGTAGTTAATTTCGTACTCGAGCTCGAGCTCGTCTATATCTCGAGCTCGAAAATTATATATAATTATATATAAATATATATATAAATAAATACTTATATGAATAAATAAATAAATAAAATATTATATATATTATATTTATATATATATATATATTTATATTATATTTTATATTTATATGTATTATCGAATAGCTCGTGAGCAACTCGAACACATATATTTCGAGCTCGAGCTTGATTGTATGTTTTCGAGCTCGAGCTCGGTCAAATCGAGCTCGAGTCGAGTTTTGATCGAGCTACTCACGAGTAGCTCGACTCGTTTACATACTTAATGCACACATCGCAAAACCATGGCAAAGGACATTGAGAAAGCTTCGGTTAATTTATTTATGTAAAAGTCTGATTGGTAATTCAATGTAAACCATGGCAAAGGACATTGAGAAAGCTTCGGTTAATTTATTTATGTAAAAGTCTGATTGGTAATTCAATGTAGAATAAAATTATTATTATGTAATATATATATATATATATATATATATATATTGGTAATTCAATGTAAACCATGGCAAAGGACATTGAGAAAGCTTCGGTTAATTTATTTATGTAAAAGTCTGATTGGTAATTCAATGTAGAATAAAATTATTATTATGTAATATATATATATATATATATATATATATATATATATATATATATATATATATATAAAATAAGTAATTCTTTGAAAAGGTAACCATTCAAAACATCCCCTAATGCACACATCGCAAAAACCATGGCAAAGGACATTGAGAAAGCTTCGGTTAATTTATTTATATAAAAGTCTGATTGGTAATTCAATGTAGAATAAAATTATTATTATGTAATATATATATATATATATATATATAATAAGTAATTCTTTGAAAAGGTAACCATTCAAAACATCATAAATACAAGTTTAGTGAAATCATATATGTGTGCCAATAGATACATAATTTGATTTTATCTGAAAACATGATAATCAAGTTAAGATGAGTGGAAAAAAAATATTTTATCAATTAAACAATATTTTATCAATTTACTCTTTGTATTAGATCACTAAAATAGAATGTGTAAGGGATATCATGGTTCATAAAAATTATCAGAATCTGATGTTGTCACTAGGTGTTGACAACATCCTACACAACATGCAGCGGAAATATTAAAACGCGAATAGTAACAGCAAACCAACAGTAAAACTACTCAAGAGTAAATATGCACAAGTACTAAAGTAATAAAAGGTTGCACATACAAACAGATTCAGATGTTGTCACTAGGTGTTGACAACATCTTCAATAACACCTTGAGTAACATGCATCAGAATTTATGAAAGCATGAATAACATAGATAAGAAACCAAGCAAATTAGACTCAGATTTTTAAGCAAGAGTATAAAATACTCTTGCAGCGCCTCAGGACAAAACTTTCACTAGAAAATAAATCAAAGAGTTTTACAAACCCTAAAACTAGTGAATTATTGTAAAAATTAATTTTCTCAAAGCATGTGAGAAAATAAAGAATAAAACAAATAAACCAACTCTTAAAAGTCTACTGAAGGTCGACAAGAAAATCAAGAGAATAGAGTTGGCCCTTAGATGCCAAAATACGAGAGCAAAAAAGATTTCAATATTCGATCTTCAATCTTCAATCAACATGCTCTCAACCTCTTCACGACATCTACGGAAAATAACTTCAACAAATAGACAAGGACTCTTCAACGTGAAAGCACTCCAGAAATTCGAGTTCCTTGTCTTCTCCACTTAAGCTTTCTCGTCTCTCTCTTTTATTTTGTACGCTCAAATTCTCATCTACGGCTTGATCTCTCTTTTCTGCGCTCTCTCGTTTTTTCTCCAAGCCCCAGATCTCTACGTTCTTTCTTCTATTTAAGCGTGTCAACTTATCTCCAAACAGACTTGATCTTGTTTCCTTATTTCAAACTTGAATCTACAATGATAAAGAAACAAAGATAAGTTATGAGATAGATATATATTATGATAAGTCCAAATATATCTCCTACCAAAAATATCAAACGACTAAAACTATAAGATATTTAAAAAGATCTAAACTTCAAGTCCAAGAAACCATATTTTAAATCTAGAAATATTATATTATCTCAATTCAAATCAAAACCATTCCTAGTTTAAAATATATCAAGCATATAGATAAGAAACACAATATTAACTATCAATCCTAGAAAGGCAAAACACATTAATATAATCTTTCAAAACATGGAAAGAAATCAAGGAATTTTACTCCTTTCAATCTTCCCCTTTTTGCCTTTCTGGACAAAACATCTAAAAGTAACTGAGTAACTCCCCCTGAATAATAATTCTCAGAACTCCCCTGAGTTCAAACTTCTCAAATCAGTTCTCCCCCTGAATTTGATCTTTCAATTCTGAGTGTTGTCAAGAATGTTGGCAACACCTGCACACAACACTTGGTGAGATCAGAAAATACTTAATACATGTTCAGAAGTGAATTACAAAACACATTTAATCAATTCAGCACACATCACAACTCTCCTGAATATCAATTCTCTCCCTGAATACGAAAATACATTCTTCCCCTTAATTAAAGCTTGGATGTTGTCGAGGATGTTCCCAACACCTTCTCACAACACTTAAGTCAGAGCAAAAAAAACTTATAAGAACAAACCAGAGAGTTATAATCAAATAAGCTAAAATTGATTAGAACCAGATCAAAGCAAAAACATAAGATAAATCAGAGCAGAGCAAAATAAACTTAAACCACAAAAAAAAAACTAAAACTTATTGCTCTGTGACAATCCATCATTTGCTTCGCCAGAACTAGCTTCTTCTCCATCAGAGTCAGAGTCACTATCTTCTCCATCAGAGCTAGAGCCATTAGATTCAACATCTTCTCCCCCTTTTTGTCCAGAAGAGGTACCTACACCAAGAAAAAATTCGATATTGAGACATAAGAGCTTCATAGTAAGCAATGTCTGCTTTGACTTGTAAAATCTTCTGTTCAACATGCAGCATCTGGATTGAATAAAGATAGAATCCAGTTGTTGAAGTAGGAGGAACAAATATGGCAGTGGCAGGGGAGGTGTTGGCAACATCTGCCACAGTATCTGCAGCAGCACCTGTTTCTGACCAAGGTAGGTCCAATTTCATGTTACCTTTAAGTAATGCAGGTGCAAGCTTCAGGACCTCAACAACAGCAGATAAAAGCTCATCATCATGTTTTTCAAAATATTGAGATACTAGCACAACAAATATCAAAGAAAAAAACATGAGCATGTAAGATACCAACCCACAGTTTGCATATTGCATAACTGTAGTAAAACACAAGCTTTCCAAAGTTCAAAGCTGCTCCAGTTCCTATAGTAAACAACACACCAACTTGTTGTTTGGTGACAAATATGGAATTTGTGGACGGAGTCCAAGTCTTGATTGCAGTTTTGTAAATAACATAAGCTATCTTATCAGAGCAGGCTGCACATTTTCTTCCACCTCGGGTGGGTTAAAAAATCCATTAATCACAGTAGGACTAAACTCGAAAAATATGAACCCTCACATGAATTTTCCCAAATTTTGCAAAAGAAGGTTCGGCACAGCTTTAGTCAAATTTCAGTAGAATTCCAAGACCATAGGTCTACAGTAAGGAGTAGCATATGTCACAGTAGAGAGCATATTCCTGAGTTGGAAAATTCTTACCAGATTTTGAGCGCCATATACTTCCAAATCAATGATGGGGTCCTCAAAGAAGTCACAATTGGCATAGTATTGCCAATCGTTTGCAGCATTCTCAGTAAAAAAAATATAGAGGAATAGGATTGGCTTACTCGATAGTCTTTATCCAAGGTGTTGTCCAGGGTGTCAGCAACACCTTCAGAAAACATCTTCTGCAGAAACAGCAACCTTGGATTCCTACATAAAGGTGTAATAACAGTGACAGTAGCCAGCAAATTCCGAATTCTAAAAAATTCTACAATATTCAAATACTCCTCATCTAAGATGTCAGCAGAAATGTCAACAGTATTTGATGCAACATTTTCTTTTGAGGCAGATTCCTCAGAGTCTTCATCAGAGAATGCAAGGGATGGATCAACAGCAGTAAAAATGACCATCAAAGATGGATCAGCAGTAGTAACAATGACCATCAAATATCTCAATTTTAAAAAAATCATCCTCTAAGGTGTTGTCAGAGGTGTTGTCAACATCTTGCTCAACATCTTCTTTGTAGCACATCTCTGTTTGAATATCAGTGAATCAAAATTCTTCTCTGCCATAAAATTTTGAACAGTTAGAATAAAAAGAGAAGAATTTGACAATAATGCAAGGACCGACAAAATTCTGTAGAAGTGATAATGTGGTGAGGGAGAGCAAAGAGTAACAAGACCATAAATATTATGATGATAATATCAAATCTAACAACAAACCCTTCACCGCTTAATCACTCGGTCATAGTTAATGTTCCCTAACAGTAACAATTGTCAATGTTAAAATGGAGTTTGAAATCATTATGGCAACAAATTTCCGAAAAAAGTTAATAAATCAAGCCAATTTATTTTCACAAAATTTCCATAGATAAACTCCACATCGAATTTAACTCCACTAAAACATTTTCGATCACAAAACAATTCGAAATATTAGTGGATTGGGCAAATCACTAAATTTTGCTTATTTCGAACTTCAAACTTCTCAGCAAGATATATTCACCATAAAATAAATATGCATGTCCTAATTATTTCTAAAAACAGAGTGTAACAATGCAATAAAATGCAATCACATGCAAAAACAAATATGTTGACAAATGAGGTGTTATCCACGATGTTGGCAACATCTTCCAGCAACACTTCAGGATTCTAAAAAACTTTGATTTCCAGACATTCATAAAATTCTTATTACAGAAGTGGTAGCCTGCACACTAAAGGAACGATCTTCAACGAACTTCTTTAGGTAGCTTTTTCCATTTGCTTCTGATTTTTAATCAAATTTGATGATTGAATTGATTATGGTGAACCTTTTTTTTAGTTATTTTGAGTTTCTGAATTTGCGAAATCACTTTTCACTTGGGACGGATCATGGAATACACGAACATCCCTCCACTACTTCGTGATTTAGTCAGAACTCTTCTTCAATTAAATCTCATTAAACTGTAAAACAATTTGCAAAGAATCCTGAGTGAAAACTGGTCAATGATTACCAAGTATCAAACACTTCACAAAACAGAGTGTATGCATGAATGCAACATGCCTAATAATCCTAAAGATGCACATGCATGAAAAGGTGTTGTCGCAGGGTGTTAGCAACACTCCAGACAACATCTCAGTTATGTCTATAATGCACACAAACTGAGAGACTTCCTTAGACTGGAAAATCTCTCGAAATCCAAAGCTTTGGTGAAAATATCAGCTAATTTGTTATCAGTTCTAATAAACTCAATACAGATCATGCCTTTCTCGACCAAATCTCTAATGCAGTGATGTCAAATGTCTATGTGTTTGATTCGAGAGTGTTGTACTGGATTTTTGGACATATCAATAAAGCTTGAATTATCACAGTACATACAACTAAACATGATATCTAGCCCAATAGCACAAAAAAAATAAGATACTTCCAATTATGCTTCTGTAGAGGGTGTTGTCAACACCTTCGACAACATCTTCCCTCGACAGTTTTTCACTTGACCTCATTGGTGTACGCATGTGTTTACAATTTTCATTCAAATACTTTTTCATAAGATTTCTAGCATACTGTATTTGACACACAAAAATTCCATCATGCATTTTTTTCACTTGCAACCCCAAGAAATAATTCAATTCACCAACCATACTCATCTCAAAAGTAGACGACATGCACTTCACAAATTTATCGACAAGTTTTTCACAAGAAGCACTGACCGGCTAAATCGGTTTGATAAAAATCTACTGGCAAGCGCACCAGGTCAAGTAATAGTAAAGTGGACTGAGAGTCCAAGTATCGATCCCACAGGGACTGCAGTCAATTCTCAAGAATTAATTATTTTACTTAATCTAGACAAAATAATAGAAGGATTTTGAATTAAATAAAATAAGAATATAAAATAAAAACTGATTAAGAAATAAGAATAAAAATAACTGAATATAAAAATAATCAAGACAAAGACAACCAAGACACACGTAGGTACCGAACAAATTTTGTAACATGTAGTCGATTCAGGACTCAGATTTAATCTTAATTCACGGGAATTCTCCTAATTTGTTCAAAGGTCTATTTCTAGAACAATCAAACCTATTCAAATATTGATGAACTAATCTTTCGTAATTCTAATCAAATTTGAATGCATTAAATATTTGTGAAAATTCAGTTTACACCTAAACCGCACACTGAAACCGAATTCTATTTCTAGTCGGTTTTACAATATGTTAATTATCAGAGTGATCAAAATCAAAACCTCCTCTGTCGATTTAGAATTGATTAACATGCAAGCAAACAGTTGATCAGACTATTCACAAGACAAATATAAATCTGACAATTAATAAAATAAAATCAACTCTAAAAAATCCCAAACAAACATCCAAGTTTTCTACATGAATTTGTTCGGCCCAATCACGCCGTATTGGTTGAAAATAAACTACTCAATAATTAAAAACAATAATTCAAAAATAAAAATAAAAAGAAGAAAAGAAAGAAGAAATCTTCTCTCCCAAGCCTTGTAGCCGCCTCCTCTTGCGTTGTCTGCGCTCTGGAGCTTCCGAAACCCTAAAAAATATGTTATATCTTCTATATATATGGTCCGGAACGCCTACCAATTAATTTCCTCTCAAAATAAGGATTTTTCGGAACACATATGACCCCCGAACACGCGCGCGCGCGCACAACACATAAAAACAGAGGCCTGTACGTCGGACTCGCGCGCGCGCGAGCTTGATTCTCGCGCGCGCGCAGTACAAAAAATTTGCGCCGAGCGACAATTTTCAAAAATTCATATTCGAGATCTAGCCGTCGGATTGAGCTGAAATTTGGACAGCAGCTTCAAAACATCTTTAATTTAATCTGAACGGTGGAGATTGGATTTCAATGTCTCTAAAATTAAATATGATTTTTCGATCAAGGCTGCTCCGTAATTCACTCTTCAAAAATCCATTTTCCTACAAAATTAACCCAAGGAGTGAAATACATACACATGCACTAAAACACATAAAAACACATAAAAATAATATGAATGCACACAAAATAGACATAAAAATAATATGAAATAATGCATACAAAATGCACTTATCAACACCCCCATACTTAAACCTTGCTCGCCCACGAGCAAGACATGCAAAAACAAAATGCAGACAAAAACATAGGTAAGGACGATTCATAAATGTGCAAAGCCTCTGAGAAGTTTAATCACAAAACAAAAAACACAGACATGCTCTCAACTTTTCATAATACACCTTCGGTTTAACGTGAACGTGTGTGTGTGAAATGTCATTCCAGTTTCATACAACTTAGACCGAATTCGTTTCAAAACTGCTTAGCGACCTATGACAAATTAGTGCAAGTTTAACTCTTCAAGTGCTCATTCCTTCCAACGACCTCTAGACAAACCCACCTCCCTTGAGATAATGAATTACACACCTCCGGATTTTGCACCCGGTATTGCATTAGCCCCAATAATTACCCGCTGACTTAGCTATAACTGGCTAGGATACGAAAAATCATTCTATTTTTTCTTTCTAATCCCCTCGTTTATAGCCCGGATGGAGCATCAATCCCATTGAATCCGCATACTTAGCCTTAAATTTGAATTATTTTTTTTTTTTTAGGATTTTAATCCTTTCAAGGCCCGGATGGAATTGTATATAAATTTTTCTAGGTACGCCCAAGATCATAAGTGTAAACTAGAGCCTCATCAAAATTCATAGAACACAATCAAGATCCACAAACCACCTATTGCCGTGCAATGGTCAAACAGACAGAAACTTCATCAAATCTTTCGCTACAATTCACTGGTCTAACATTAGTGCTTAAAAATATTCACGGTTCAACCTAAAGTTTCTCATGTCCAGTCAAGAGCAAAAAATTTTCAAAAATCCATTTTTTTCAAACTTCATCATCATAGGCTACCATGACTTATCCTACCCATGCAGGACAACACAAACAACAACAAAAATACACTATATGCAAACAGACATGAAACGAACTTTATGCAACACAAACACAAAACATAATGAAATAAACTAGTCTACCCCCCCATACTTATCCAAAGCATTGCCCTCAATGCTTCAGACAATGAACAGAATTCAAAACGAACAAAAACACAATGAAAACAGAAATAACACTCCCCTAGTTTTTGTTTCATTCTCTTCCTTCTTGACGGCATCAGCTGGGACAGTAGCATCAGTCTAGATATATCGGCAGGCATGACCAACTGGCATGGGAAAGAAAACAAAATCAAATAAAAACAAAATATAAAAAAAAAACAAAATAAAAACAAAAGCAAAAACACTGGGTTGCCTCCCAGTCAGCGCTAAAATTATAGTCTATAGCCCGACTATGCAGAAGCCACCATCAAAGAGCGGCTGCCGCCCATAGTAAGAATCATACGATTCTACGTATGGGTTTTGAATTTCTTCGCCCTCAAGCTTGGCGTGATATTTGCAGTTTAAGCTTGTCGGTCCAACAGTACTCGACATGAAATTTTTCCTTTGGAAAGAGACTCTGATTCTAGGCTGAAGCTCAAAGAGGATGTAATACTGTGGAGGTGGCGTCAATGGCAAAAAAGTATCTTCTAACGGTGTACATAAAACGACCACTGACGAGGTAAAATCTCTCTCCTTGTATGGTTCTTCCTCCTCCACTATCATGTTTGGCTCATCCTCACAAGAAGATTCCTCAAAAATGATTTCTTCATGCTCTGGCTCAGTTACTTCACTCAATTGGCAGATATCCAAAATTGGTTCTCTAATAAGCGCAATCTGTTCATCCAAAACACTTATGCGGCTTTCTAAAAATTGATTTGACTCTGTCTGCTGTCGCACAAGATTTTCCAACCGAGCCACATAATCTTCGGAACGCCCTATGCAGTCTTCTTGATGCTCCAGTGGCTGGTTCGCAAAATTTTTAGAGTTGATATCTGGAGGATATTGTTGACTCCAACCCTGCAGTGAAGGATCACAATGCCAATGGTAGTCAAAATCTGCCATATCATTTAACAAGTGCATCGCACTGTCTTCATCTCTTCTAAACAATTGACTGCCAGTGGCCAACGCTCCATAATCCACCCAACTTCTTGTAATCTCATCCAAACCACCATAAAAAAATTGAGTGAGGGTGTAGCTTGAAAATTTATGGCATCGAAATCTGTTCGCCAAATCATTGAATCTCCCCCAAACAGCATAGAATGGCTCCAAGTATTGCTGGCCAAATCTTGTGAACACCTGATGATGATCCATCTCCAAGTACCTCACAAGCAAAAGAAAAGAAAAGAAAAATTAAAAAAAAAAAACGAAAAGAACGAAAAGATAGAAATAAAAAAAAATGTCTAACCTCAAGCAAATAATCTATCCTAATATCAACTAAACAGTCCCCGGCAACGGCGCCAAAAACTTGACCGGCTAAATCGGTTTGATAAAAATCTACTGGCAAGCGCACCAGGTCAAGTAATAGTAAAGTGGACTGAGAGTCTAAGTATCGATCCCACAGGGACTGCAGTCAATTCTCAAGAATTAATTATTTTACTTAATCTAGACAAAATAATAGAAGGATTTTGAATTAAATAAAATAAGAATATAAAATAAAAACTGATTAAGAAATAAGAATAAAAATAACTGAAGATAAAAATAATCAAGACAAAGACAACCAAGACACACGTAGGTACCGAACAAATTTTGTAACATGTAGTCGATTCAGGACTCAGATTTAATCTTAATTCACGGGAATTCTCCTAATTTGTTCAAAGGTTTATTTCTAGAACAATCAAACCTATTCAAATATTGATGAACTAATCTTTCGTAATTCTAATCAAATTTGAATGCATTAAATATTTGTGAAAATTCAGTTTACACCTAAACCGCACACTGAAACCGAATTCTATTTCTAGTCGGTTTTACAATATGTTAATTATCAGAGTGATCAAAATCAAAACCTCCTCTGTCGATTTAGAATTGATTAACATGCAAGCAAACAGTTGATCAGACTATTTACAAGACAAATATAAATCTGACAATTAATAAAATAAAATCAACTCTAAAAAATCCCAAACAAACATCCAAGTTTTCTACATGAATTTGTTCGGCCCAATCACGCCGTCTTGGTTGAAAATAAACTACTCAATAATTAAAAACAATAATTCAAAAATAAAAATAAAAAGAAGAAAAGAAAGAATAAATTTTCTCTCCCAAGCCTTGTAGCCGCCTCCTCTTGCGTTGTCTGCGCTCTGGAGCTTCCGAAACCCTCAAAAATATGTTATATCTTCTATATATATGGTCCGGAACGCCTACCAATTAATTTCCTCTCAAAATAAGGATTTTTCGGAACACATATGACCCCCGAACACGCGCGCGCGCGGCATAGGCCTCGCGCGCGCACAGCACATAAAAACAGAGGCCTGTACGTCGGACTCGCGCGCGCGCGAGCTTGATTCTCGCGCGCGCGCAGTACAAAAAATCTGCGCCGAGCGACAATTTTCAAAAATTCATATCTCGAGATCTAGCCGTCGGATTGAGCTGAAATTTGGACAGAAGCTTCAAAACATCTTTAAATTTAATCTGAACGGTGGAGATTGGATTTCAATATCTTTAAAATTAAATATGATTTTTCGATCAAGGCTGCTCCGTAATTCACTCTTCAAAAATCCATTTTCCTACAAAATTAACCCAAGGAGTGAAATACATACACATGCACTAAAACACATAAAAACACATAAAAATAATATGAATGCACACAAAATAGACATAAAAATAACATGAAATAATGCATACAAAATGCACTTATCAAGCACAAAAGATTATGTCATCCATATAAATTTGGCAAATAAGAATATTACCTTGAGACTTTTGCACAAACAATGTCTTATCAATCTCACCTCTTTTGAATCCAAGATTGAGCAAGTATTTGGTTAATCTTCCATACCATGCATGTGGTTCTTGCTACAATCCATACAGTCCCAACCTTTTTGGTTCACTGTTTGACACAAAGCATGAAAATCTTACCTATGAAAACGTGGAGCTCATGAGAATTAGTCCAGCCATATTTCGATAATCCACATTTTCTTTTCTTCGGGTTTGCATATCTCCATGCACATATCCAATGACCTCACTGTATTCATCCTCATTTTCAGCAGTGGATTGTTCAAATTTTTGTTTCTGAAGATTCTGTAGGAGATGTTGTCACAGGTGTTGTAACACCTTGAACAACATCTAAATTTCCAGAATTTTCAAACATATCATAAACTTCAACTTCGACAGTTTTCTTCTTCAAATCTGCAAAGTCATCAAAAACAACATTAATAGACTTAAAAAATTGTTCGAGTTCTTAAGTTAAACATCATGTAATCTTGAATATCCGAAGAATAACCTAAGAACAAACCCTTGTCACTTTTATCATCAAACTTTGCAAAATGATCAATATCATTCAAAACGTAACATACACAGCCAAAAACATGAAAGTACTTAAGGTTCGGCCACTTTCCCATGAGAGATTTATAAGAAGTCATAGTAGAACCATTCCTCAAATATACTCTATTTGAAATGTGAAGTGTTGTGATTAAGGCTTCTGCCCAAAAATGTTTTGAGATATTTTCAGAACTTAACATCACTCTAGCCATCTCTTGCAAAGTTATATTCTTATTTTCAACAAATTCATTCTGTTGTGGGGTTTTGAGAGCAGAAAATTCATGATAAATACCTTTCTTACCACATAAATTCTCAAAAAAAAGAGTTTAGAACTCCTTACCATAATCAGTGAGAATTCTGGTCACCTTCAAGTTGTGAATATTCACAATCCTAGTGAGCAAATTCTTAAAAACATCAAATGTATCTGATCTTTCTCTAAAAAAACTTACCCAAGTATGTAGTGAAAAATCATCTACACAAACAACAGAATATTTCTTACCTTCACAGCTTTCCACATCCATTGGACCCTTCGAGTCCATATGTACAAACTTAAGACAAAGTGTTGTCTCAGATGTTGGCAACATCTGGTGCAACACCTTGGTTTGCTTCTTTTTGACATGCCTCACAAACAAATGAAATTCCAGATTTTAAATTATTCATACCTCTAGCAGCATCAAAATTACTTAAATTCTTCAAAGTCTTGAAGTTTGCACGACCCAACTTTTGATGTCATAGGTTAAATTCATCTACCTTTGAATTTTTACATGCCATCTCCTCTCCAAGTTGATAGAAATTATCAAACGACCTCATACCTGTCATCAAACACATGTTAGAGCTATAAAAAACTTTGCATAATTTCTTATCAAATTGCACATGCAAGTTGTCATCACAAAGCTGACTAATGCTTATTAAATTTGAAGTTAATCCTTCAACATGAAGCACATTGCAAAGCTTAGGCAAACCAGCAACATCCAGTGTGCCTTTTCCTACAATATTTCCCTTTGTTGCTTCTCCATACATCACTTTCTCACTCTTCTGTTCAACATAATCTGTGAGAAACTTCTTAGAACCTGTCATATGACGTGAACTTCCACTATCAAAGTACCAAACATCTGAAACATTAGTTCTTAAAGAAGTATAAACCATGTAGCAGTGAATATCAGCTTTTGGTACTCAAACCTGTCTTACAGTAGATCTGTTTTTGGACATGTTGTGGAAAGGTGTTGGCAACACCTTAGGCAACACCTTCGATCCAGACCTCTGCCAATAATCTTCCTGCAGCTTAAAACAGTATGGTTTGATATGACCAGGTCTATGACAGTAATGACATACAAACTTACGCTTTCTCCCAGACTTTATAGGAACAGTAGGTTGTGGTTTTGGTTTTGGAGGATCGGTTGTTGTGACATTTTCTGTTAAGATTCCTGGACAACTATTTTCTTTGACAAACACAGGAGCTTTTGAACATTCACCAACCTCAAATTTACTGTTCTCAAAACCTAGTCCAGCCTTACCATCTCTTCCCATCATGAGCAAAGAATCAAGCTTGGTTGTGCTTGAGTTGAATTAAGCCAGTGTAGCCTTAACTTTCATGAGTTCATCCTTAACCTGACTCAATTTCAGATCCTTCTTACTCAGCATAACTTCAAGTCTTGATATATCAGCCTTCAAATCAGAATTTTCTCTTGAAAGAAAAGTGTTCTTCTTATTTCGTTCAACCCAGTCATCATATAACTCTTCATATTGCATTCGCACATCTTCCAGAGACATTCTTTCATCACCTGCATCAGTATTACACACATTATCAATAGTAAAAGAATTTAAACATACTGACATTTGGGAGATGTTGCGGCCAGGTGTGGCAACACCTGCGGCAACACCTAAAGGATTGACTTGCATAAGCTTCTTTCTTCCCATCAAAGCTGTCAGGGATGTGTGGCTTTCTTCTTCATTCTGTTCTTTACCTTCTTCAGAATATTCACCACTCAAAGATGTGATCATCCCTTTTCGAAGCGTGTTTGCACATTCATTGGCAAAATGACCATAGCCTTGACATTCATGACATTGCACCGTGTCAATCTTCTTTGCAGTAGGCTTTTTCTTTCCTTCCAGCATAAGTCGAGGCTTTTGAGGATCAGGAAACTTCCTTGATGATTGATCAGGCCCGCCTATTTTAAGAGTTTTGTTAGCAGCCGGAAAAAGTGGAGCTTTGAGTTTCTGATCGGTTTTCTTTGTCTCCCTCGTCTTCTTTAGATACTCACCAAATTTTTTTATGATGAGTAACAAAGAGTCATCTCCCAAATCCGATTCAAATACTTCTTGAGGTTTGAAGAATGAGTTTGCTGTTGTTGAATCCATAATATTCCTGAAAAAATAATCCAGAATCAGCTCCTAGTGTATCAAGAATAGGCTCTAATACCACTTGTAAGGGATATCATGGTTCATAAAAATTATCAGAATCAGATGTTGTCACTAAGTGTTGACAACATCCTACACAACATGCAGCGGAAATATTAAAACGTGAATTGTAACAGCAAACCAACAGTAAAACTACTCAAGAGTAAATATGCACAAGTACTAAAGTAATAAAAGGTTGCACATACAAACAGATTCATATGTTGTCACTAGGTGTGACAACATCTTCAATAACACCTTGAGTAACATGCATCAGAATTTATGAAAGCATGAATAACATAGATAAGCAACCAAGCAAATTAGACTCGGATTTTTAAGCAAGAGTATAAAATACTCTTGCAGCGCCTCAGGGAAAAACTTTCACTAGAAAATAAATCAAAGAGTTTTACAAACCCTAAAACTAGTGAATTATTGTAAAAATCAATTTTCTCAAAGCATGTGAGAAAATAAAGAATAAAACAAATAAACCAACTCTTAAAAGTCTACTGAAGGTAGACAAGAAAATCAAGAGAATAGAGTTGGCCCTTAGATGCTAAAATACGAGAGCAAAAAAGATTTCAATCTTCGATCTTCAATCTTCAATCAACATGCTCTCAACCTCTTCACGACATCTACGAAAAATAACTTCAACAAATAGACAAGGACTCTTCAACGTGAAAGTACTCCAGAAAGTCGAGTTCCTTGTCTTCTCCACTTAAGCTCTCTCGTCTCTCTCTTTTATTTTGTACGCTCAAATTCTCATCTACGGCTTGATCTCTCTTTTCTGCGCTCTCTCGTTTTTATCCAAGCCCCAGATCTTTACGTTCTTTCTTCTATTTAAGCGTGTCAACTTATCTCCAAACAGACTTGATCTTGTTTCCTTAATTCAAACTTGAATCTACAATGATAAGGAAACAAAGATAAGTTAGGAGATAAATATATATTATGATAAGTCCAAATATATCTCCTACCAAAAATATCAAACGACTAAAACTATAAGATATTTAAAAAGATCTAAACTTCAAGTCCAAAAACCATATTTTAAATCTAGGAATATTATATTATCTCAATTCAAATCAAAACTATTCCTAGTTTAAAATATATCAAACATATAGATAAGAAACACAATATTAACTATCAATCCTAGAAAGACAAAACACATTAATACAATATTTCAAAACATAGAAAGAAATCAAGGAATTTTACTCCTTTCAGAATGCAATTTTAATTTATATTTGATGTTATCATCAGGAAATTTATACTATAATCTAGCTGTTTCAATAACTCAAAACTCAACAAAACAAGATATAAAATAATAGACAATGTATAATAACAAATTAATGAAGTATTTGGTTATAACTGTAGTTAAATTAGTTCAACTCCTTGCAAAGTTGCAATATTGTTTTGGTTGGTAAACAAGACACTATAAGATCAGCATGTACAATAATATGGTGAAGTTCCTAACGTAACCACATGCTATTTTTCCTAGTATTCCAAATGAATTATAAATCAATAATGATTAGGCTTGTTCGAGAAAAAAAAAATAGAACTTTGGCCACAATTTTTTTTTAGTTATATATTACTTATTAATGATTTGTAATTTTATTAATAAATAAATATCTAGCTATAATATCACTCCGCAATGAATAATAAGGTAACCCTCCATGTGAGTGGGCCTAACCGATATCACTGCTAGAAACTTTGCCTTGAAGCGGATCTATGATCCGGTTAATTTAGTTAGGGTTGATAAAATTTAATAACAAACGCCCTAATCGACCGAACTGAATTACACCAAATCGATATGTTCAATTTTTTTTGACTAGAACGGTGGTTTGAAAAAAATAGCTAATCGCACCGCTTGATGGTAATTTTAGTGAAAAATCACACTAGTTGCACAACATAAATAAATAATTTATGATATATTAATATTATCATGGATATTTTTTATATAATTTATTTTAAATTCAATAGAGTGATTAAACATTACTATGTTAATTATGATATATACCAAAATAATGATAGAAGTCCAAAATATGATATATCACATGAATTACAAATTAACTTTATTTCATCATTATGTTATCATAAAATCATGCACATTCAACGACGTTAGGAAAAAATTCTATATTTTTAATTAAAAACAAACTTTAGTTCATATTTATGAAAATACCGTCCGAACCGCATGCACCGTAATCCCCAATTAATTATGGTTTAGGTCTAAATGTATATCATCATCGAAAGCTTTATTTTCTGTAATGTTCGCCTTTAATTCATTCATTATTCTTTGTTAAAAGGATATAACAACATGAGTTTCGTAAAAATCTTAATCGTTGAACGTATACTTTACAAATTACAACTATACACTTGAATTTCATTTAACTACTCGTGGTCAAATTTTCCTATATATAAATTATAATAAAAAATAACACAAACTTTAGTGCAAACACCATCTCACAGATTAATTAATTTTGTGAATGTATCACATATTCACTTCGATTCATGAAAAATATATTACTTTTTTATGATATACACAAATATTATTTTACCTTTATGTATATGAAAATTGGGTCGACCCGTCAAATATCCACGAGACCATCTAAAAAAATGATACTTGTCCAAAAAATAAATCCATATAGGTGCAGACAAGACAAGACAAGACAAGATTAATGCATGCACTCATCGCAAAACCATGGCAAATTAAGGACATCGAGAAAGCTTCGGTTTATATAATATATATATATATATATATATATATGTCCTTAAAAGCTTCGGTTTATATAATATATATATATATATATATATATATATATATATATATATAGTCTGAAAAAGATGGAGCCTAGGAGAACATGAACAGGGACCAAGCAAACCTTGGGTTTTCAGATCACAATGGGCTTCTATGTGGCCCAAATATATTGGGCTGCCGTAGTGTCGTGGTTTCTACTTTCTTTTCTTCTTTTTTTTTAAATTTTATTTTGTTCTTTTATAGCAACTATTGAGATTGATTTTATATAGAAATCAAAATAATAATATATCTATATATACAAGTTACAATAAGGTAAAATAATAACCAAAGTTGCATCCTCAAACGGTTAAATGAGTAGACTTATTACAAATTGCAATACATATCTTTATATCGCATTCTGTATTGTACCACAGTGATAGACTGATAGTCAACTTTTGTGATTTTTTTTGGATCATCCCCCATATCGAGTTAGCATTTGCCTTTGTGATGATGCTCTCAAAATTTTCTTCCTCAATATTGGTGCATCAATCGATATATCTTTGTCTAAAAATCAGTGTCGTACCTGTGTTCGATAAGGCCTGAGGTAAACAATAAAGACCGGGCCCTCTTATTGCGATAAATAGTTTTAAAGTTCAGTTCTTAAATAACAAATATATCAAATAATACATAGATATATCGGAGATAATATATTACATAAATAACAATTTAACAAATATTTGAAATGATTAAATAAATACAATCATCTAACTGTTTTAGAAAGACAAATATTTATCAAATCTGTATGATCCAATTTTCGGAACATCTCTTAATCAACAATATGGTTTTTTTATGCAACTGTTATTGATATGATTAACAAAATATTATAGCAATATAAGTATTTTGAAATAACAATTCAGTTTCTTCAAACACAGTAGCATATCAATTGCTCTTTTTCACTAATATGTTCAGTAACATCTTATGAACATCAACTCCAAAACAACTCATCCTCATTACTATATGAAAGTATATCATGATTCAAAAATTGTTGAAACTTCATAAAAGACTTTATCCAACTAGTTAAAAACTCATTCTTTTAACTTTTCAAAATTTAACAAAAATCCCGAAGTCTATTTATATTGTATCTAAAAGTTATTAAAAATTACTAAATTCAAAGCATGAGCAAAACCAACAAGAAAAATTGATTAATGTAGAATTAAAAAAAAATCATGTGAACACAAAGAAATTCTAAAGTATTTTACTATTACTATGAAATATCAACCACGAAAATTTTTAATTTTATGTTGCCAAAGCAATTATACATAAAATAAATAAATCAAGAAGATTTTAGTAAAAAAAAATATTGAGAATTGGGTTGAAGGGGCTAAAATATTGGAGTGTCTGTTGGTTAGGATTGTACATATGATATTAAGTAATTGAGAGTTTAAACCAATACAAAAAAAGGGCTAAAATATTAGTCATATTAACCCATTTCTCAAACTCAACATATACATCTAATAAAAAAAAATGGGCCCCTATTGGGCCGGGCCCTGAGGCGATGGCCTTTCTCGCCTTACATAAGGTCCGGCCTTGCTAAAAATCATGAACAAAACTAGTGATGACAATTTTCCCCGCGGGTTCGGGTACCCGCGGGGAAAATCCGAAACGGAGCGGGTTTGGGGAAGTATTTTTTGGTATGGGTTCGGGTTCGGAGATTTTTAAAAATTCCCAAAACATATTGAAGCGGGTATGGGGATGCTATCCCCATCACCGAACCCGCCTCTAAAATAATAATAATAATAATAATATTTTAATTATAAAATTTTATTAAATCTAAAATATTATTAAAAAATTAAAATTAAAGTATTATTATTATTTCGTTTATATATTTTTTTATACATTATATATATAATACATTATTTTATTATAGTTTAGTTTTTTATAACATAAAAATATTATTTGAATCTCATTCATGTTACGTACACATATAAAGTATTTATATTAGTCTAAATATATATATTATTTATTTTGATAAATTTAGAAACAATATATAATCTTAATAAATTTTTGATACATGATATTTTTCTTTAAAATATTAATTTTTATTTATAGAAATATTTTATATTTAAAATATTTTTATTAATTTTAAAATTTAGTATTATAATAAAAAATTTGACCCAAAATATTTTAGGTATTTTATTATAAAATTGAATAATAATTTTTATATTTTTATATAATAAAATTTACTAATTCATATATATATATAATTTATTTATAATATAGATAAATATATATATTTTTGGGTATGAGTATGGGGATGGGGACTTGATCCCCGCGGGGATGGGTATGGGGAATCCCCGATAAAAATTAATGAGGATTGGGGCGGGTATGGGGATCTGATTTGAATTCGGGGATGGGGAAGACGTCTCCGTCCCCGAACCGCCCCATTGCCATCCCTAAACAAAACGTGAGGCACCTCCCTTTTGTATAGATTTACAGCGGGAAGCGGTCACAAATGGGTTGGTTTTTTTTTTTTAAGGCATGTTCGGAAATTAATTTTAATTGAATGTAAAGATGTCTTAAATTCTAAATTAATCTGTTCTCCTATAATTGGGCGATGATATTATAAACGAATAAAATTTATTTTGGTACACGAACTACTGATAATATCAAATTGATACATGAACTAATGAAAATAACTTAATTGGTATATGATCCAACTAAAAAGTCGATTTTATCTTTTAGTAAAATTATTTTTATGTCCAATTACTTTTAGTAAATTAAACATTAATTCCAAATGAATTATAAATCATACTTAAACATTCTATTGTACCCTTAATTTAAGTTATTTTTGTTTGACCCATATTTTTCTTGGAGATTTGAATTTTCACAATTCATGTTAAATATTTTGTCCAAAGGTACTATTAATTCCTTTTTCTTTTTTCCCCCAACCCACTGTTCTTGTCGTTTTAACTAAACTAAGTGGATGGAAGATTAGGACTACGTACCTATCGTTAAAATTATAATGATTCCATTGGTTTTGCTTTCTAATTCATGTTATCATTAATATTGTATAAATGATCATCGTTCTTGGTCAAAAAAATAAAATAAAATTGATCATTGGTTGTGTAAATGTAAAGCCGTATATCTATTGTGCACATGCATTTAATTATTTAAATAGACATGTGTAATATAAATTAGACAGTCAAAGATTTGTAGGTCATCTCACGTCAAAATTTCAATGTTTAATTTGACACGAGAAAAATATGTCGTCCAAAACTTTTAAAAAGCTAGCATTTAGTTGAAACGCAATAAAAAATGATACAACCCAAAGAAAACCTCACATATTTTGTTGTTTTTTCTCAAGTCACACAAAAATTAAATTTGCCCGCACCGTGTTTCATGTATCTATTACACTCACCAATGAAATTATTTATTAACTCCTATTTAAGTCATTTTATAAATTGAAAAATTTCCTTATGAGCTAAAAGCCATTGGCAGAAATTGCCTTTAATAGAACCTCACTTCTTGGCGTGATTCCTCGGCCCTTGTACATACTGTTATATATATATATATATATATATATTTCCATTATGTTGAATTTTTTTTGGATGAAAACCTTATGATACATTAGAAACTTTATTTTGTTTAATAAGATATGAAAAAAAAAAAATCATATATAAGACTATTCAACTGAAATACGTAACTCCAATTAATAAGCATACACATCATTTTCCCTCATATTGCAGATGCATTATTATAATTTGTTACTTAAAAATTCTATATTTTTACCCTTAATTTAAATTATTTTTGTTTGATGTACACTCATATTTTTTTCTTGGAGATTTGAACTTAAATATTTTTTCGAACTCCCAACGGATTATATCATTTTTTTTCAAAAACTAAAATAACGATCACAAAATTTCTTATGAAACTGTCTCACGGATAAATTTTGTAAGATATATCTCTTAATTGGGTCACTCATATATTATAAATTATAATGCACTAATTTTGATGTTAAATGTATTGATTTTTATTGTTGATATGAATAAAGTTGACCCGTCTAACGAATAAAAATCTATGAGACTATTTCACAACAAGGCCAACTCCAATCCAGGTTGGCTCACAGTCAAGGCAGGTGGTGGAGGTAAGTAGAGAGTATTTGGGATTGGGTTTGAAAATTCGATTTTTGAAGCGGGTGAGCATGGGGTGAGCAGGTGGCGGGTGGGGATGAGTGTGGTCGGCTTGGGATGAGGGAGCAGCACGAGCAAGCAGCTGGTCAGCATCCGGGACCATGTCAGAGGAGACATCCACAAAGAGAGGGACAAGAAAGACAGGAGGAGCAGAGGACGTGACGGGGGAGGTGGTCGACGGTGTGCTGGTAGGTAATAAGGAAATATGTGTTCAAAGAAGCGAACATGACGAGAGATGAACAACTTGTGGGAAGAGATTTCAAGGCACATGTAAGATCTTTGAGTAAGAGAGTACCCAAGAAAGATGCATGGTTGGGATTTCGGGTCTAGTTTATGATGGGCATATGGACGAAGCCAAGGATAGCAGAGACAACCAAAAACACGTAGTTTTAGGAGATTAGGGGGTTGATGGAATAATTTTTCGAAAGATGATAACATAGATAAATTTTTCTTGGGCATACGATTGATAAGGTAGGTTGCAGTGACAAAAGCAAAAGGCCAAAGGCTGAGAGGAAGAGACGCTTGATGGAGAAGTGTGATGCCGGTTTCGACGATGTGTCGATGACCGCGCTCGGAGTAGCCATTATGTTTAGGGGGTGTGGGGAGGGGTAGTTAGATGAGAAATTCCATGAGTTGCCAAAAACGACTTGAGGGCCAGAAATTCACCACCCTTGTCTGTGTAGAGGGTAATAATTTTAGGATTAAATTTATTTTCGACGAGAGATTTGTAGGTTGTGAAAACAGACAAGACATCCGATTTTCGCCGGAGGGGGTATAACCAAATATATTTTGTAAAGTGATCCACAAAGATAACATAATACTTGTATCCATCATGAGAGAGGACGGGAGAGATCCAGACATCCGAGAAAAGTAAATCAAGTGGAGCAGTGGACGTTAAGCTAGAGTCAGAAAAAGGTAGTTTATGACTTTTATTGATGTTGCAAGAATTACAATGAAAATTGGAAAGTACACTAGGAGACACTGATAAAAGCCTAGACGACACTAAATAACTAACAATATGAGAGGAGGGGTGACCCAGGCGAGAGTGCCACAAGATCATCGATTCTGTGGCAGAGGAGAAGGCGGATGGTGACGAGATGATGGGTGTGGAGGAGGGCCAGACGTAGATGCCATTCTTACAAGGTCCCGTGAGAAGCAGATTGCCCGTACTGAGATCCTTCAACTGGAAACAAGGGGTAGAAAGGAAACAGAGACATTATGATTAGTACAGAGTTGGGCAACAGAAATTATGTTTTTAGTCATAGAGGGAACACACGGAACATTGGTTAGTAAAAACTCAATGGACGAGGCAGACAAACTGGTTGAGCCAATGTGAGATATGAACAAACCAGAGCCATTGCCCACGACAATGGAGTCAGAGCCATTGTATGGATAGTGAAGGGATAGATTTGCGAGATCTGTTGTCACATGATGCGTAGCTCCAGAGTCGAGAATCTACTCCGACGAAACTGGAGCAGCGATGGGGCTGGAAGCTGTGTGAGCCTGTGGCCGGGTTTGAGCCATTGAAGAGGGATGTGCAGGAGCCGATGAAGACCAAGGAAGATGTTGATAATCCGGGCAACGCTTGGCGGAGTGACCCTGAACACCACAGAGTTGGCAGCGCCCTAAGTAAGGCTTAGGAGTATAGGGCGCTACGGGATGGGGTTGCCAGGAACTCGGCGGCCGCTGGTCACGTGAGCGAGGTAGACCAGAAGGGCGAGATGAGCCCGGATGATAGCCCTGTTGAGCAGGCTTAACAAATCGTGAGGTGGCAAATGCAGTGGCAGGGCTGGTTGGAGTAGGATTGCGAGCCATGAGTTGGGCTTCAAAGTTGAGCAACTTCTCATGTAATTCATCAAAGGTGATGGATGTCTCTCGAGCTTGAATGACATTGGAAAGCTCCTTGTAACCGTCATCGAGGCCATGGAGGATTTTAATGGTAAGGTCTTCATCATCCACATAAACATTCATAAGGGCAAGAGCATCAACATGAGAGCTTGATGCCTTGCAGATACTCCGTGATGGTTTTGGAGCCCTTGACCGGATTGGAGAGGTGTGATTTGAGTTGCATGATACGACCCCTGCTTGGGGCGGCATACGTTTTTTCCAGAATGGTCCAAGCATCACGAGACGTTCTTGCAGAGGCAATGAACAAGAGAATCATGTGAGAGAGGGCGCCGATGATGGCATTTAGTAGAAGTTGATCCTGACGAATCCACATCGAATAATCAGGATTTGGAAGTGGTGCCGCTGGTTGTGGTGATGGGAGGACATGGTTTGGTGCCATCAACAAATCCGATGAGATCGTAACCAATCATGAGGGAATTAAACTGTAGGCGCCAAGCAGAATAGTTGGTGGGGGTGAGTTTAAGAGGAGCTTGTACAGCTATATTAAAGGAGATAAGGGTTGGGGATTTGTCGGAGGTTGGTGGTGGAGTGGGCGGCGTTGTTTGGGAGTCGGCCATGGAAGGAGTGGAGAGAAAAAAAAAATTGAGGCGATTTAGCCTTGTGGCTGTGATACCATGTAGAATTGTTATGAAGAATGAATTAATGTTATTGATCACTGAAGAGCGTATAAATACAAAGTTACAAGCCTAAATTATGGTAAAGATAATCACAAATAACATACTAATCTTAGATACAAAATACAAGAAAGTAAATCACAAATCTAATCTACAAAGTGGGAAACAAATCAGAATAATATTTACAAGATATACTAACATAAAATATAAGATTTTTACAGTTTCGTTCATTCACTATTGCTATAATTTGTTGATGGTGTTCATTTGTTTGTTAGCCTACATTTCGCTGCATCAGATAAATTTGTGTATACGTTATCTCACATTCAATTACAACTAAAAATAATAAAGGACAATGCTACATGTACAAAAAGAATTATAAATATACAGGATTACAAATCTTCTATTCAAATTACAAAACTACCCTGATTTCTTTTAAAAATGGTTTTTTTCTCATCTACAGTTGTTTGATTTGCTTTTAAAAATATTTTTCGAGAAAAATTATTATTTTTATTATTTTTTTTTATTTTTTATTTTTTATTATTTTATCAAAAATTCTTATTTTCATTATCTGTTGTCCCTATTTTAAAAAATTGACTTTGAGATTAGAAATTTTTGTAGTTGTTCGATTATTTTTATTAATTTAATTTAATATTTTTTCCTCAACCTTTTTCTTCTTAATTTGTACTTCGTGTATGAATGTGAGTTATTTGAAAATAGTAAATTTTAACTTTTCAAAATTTTAAATTGATGAGAAATATATTGTTCTCTTAGTGGATGCATATAACAAATTAAACTAAATATAGAGTTTTCATGAATAGGACATAGCAAGAGAGACACCAAAACATATCAACTTGGGTGGAAAAAAATATGAATGCACACATTCATTTCGAATCCAGAATCTTCTAACCAACACAAAAACATTCTAAATTATAGTACATCTTATTGCACAATACTATATCTTATTGCATCCAATTAAATTACTCTCATTAGACCTTAATTAGATACTATCACTTCATCCTCATTTGAATGTCGTCTTGACAAGAATAATGTTGTCGATGTCTGATCAATTCTGTAGTTGGATACTACATGTCCTCCACAATCGATATTCTAAGGATAATGATAAACTCACTATAATTATTATACAAATGTAAAAAACAAGCACAAATATTAGTAACGACTTGAAACACAAAAATCATAATATCATACTATTAATTGTTGTGAGAAAGAGAGCGGAGTCATCATCACAGAATTTTGATAAGGTTGTTGAGTAAACACATTACCATATTCAATATTTTCCGGTTGTGAGTTTTTTCCTTTGTTTGATTTCACTGATAGCTACAAAACCAATATATGCATGAATAAAATGTCAAATATTGATAATTCATATAAAAGTATGTTAGAAATCAATCCGAAAAATTTGGTATTTGAGAATTCACCACGCAAACGAACACACAAGAACAATAACACAATCCCAGAACAGCTAAAACCAACGCACACAGATCAAACTCAAACACTCACACGAAAGCAATAAACAACACAAGTATTTACGTGGTTCGGCAAATATTTGCCTACGTCCACGGGAGAGCAACACAACGCTTTTATTAATCACCAACAGAAACAACCAAGCTCAATCAACAGAGCTTATTACAAAGATGGACTAAGACAAACTCTCAAGCTAAATACAGACATGATTCAAGCTATTGATACTTGAATCTTCCCGTCACAATCTACGCTTAGTTTTCTACTCCGAAATCTCTCCTTTTTCTCTCTCAATATATTTTGAAGAATTTGATTTTCTGTTATTTCGTTGCGGCCATCTTCCATCTGCTTATATAGAGAATTAAACCGATTTTCATCTTGGGCTTTAGGTCAACAGTAACTTACGGCCCAATTATAAAGTCAACATGGTCCAACCCGATAAGACTTCATTCATCAGTCTGATCTGCTCTTGTACTTTGATCTGCATCGATCTGCCTTCAAGCTTCCAGCTTTACGGAAACTTCATCTGACTTCTAACCAAGTCACAATACTCGAGCAATCTATCTGCATGAACTCATCCGAAGACTCATCTGACCATCACTTCGATCTGATCCCAATATTCGATCTGGACCATGAACTTATCTGAACACCGAGCTCATCTGATCTGTACTATTCGATCCGATCTTTTCTCTATTCTCATTCAATCTGATAGAAGCATACTTTAACAATCTCCACCTTGATTCTTTCAGGTTGAATGCTGCTCTCCCTCCTAGCCTCCTTGGCTAATTACCAATCACCGCATTGACTAAGTCCAAACATTTCTTGAACTTAGCATACGGCAGTGACTTCGTCATAGCAGCTGCAGGATTTTCTTCTGATGCTATTTTCACAAGGATCACATCTCCTTTTTCAATCACATCTCTCACGAAATGCATCTTCACATCTATGTGTTTCGATCGTTCATGATAGACTTGGTGTTTTGTCAAGTGTATTGCACTTTGGTTGTCACAGTGTACTACAACTTGATCTTGTTTTACACCCAACTCCGCTATCATCCCTTTTAACCACAATCCTTCCTTTATGGATTCAGTAACAGCTATGAATTCTGCCTCAGTGGTAGAAAGGGAAACCACTGGCTGTAGATTTGACTTCTAGGTGATCGTTGTGCCATAAAAGGTGAACACATAACCAGTCAACGACTTTCTCGTGTCTAAGTTCCCAGCAAAATCTGAATCCACATATCCAACTATCGGATCAATCCCATCTTGCTGTTTTTCAAACTTCAACCCCAGCCCAGTTGTGTTTATGAGATATCGGAGAATCCACTTCAGAGCTTCCCAATGAAATGTTCCCGGATTAGCCATAAATCTTGACACTACACTGATTGCGTATGCCAGATCAGGCCTACTACACACCATCCCATATATGAGACTCCCCACTTCACTAGCATATGGAATACCAGCCATCTTCATCTTGTCTTTCTCACTTTCAGGTGATTGACTCGCAGATAGCTTCAAATATTGTCCCAGAGGGGTCAAGACAGATTTTGCCTGATTCATGTTATACCGCAGAACAACCTTCTTCAAATAGTTCTTCTGACTCAGATGAATCTCCTGTCTTTTCCTGTTTCTCACTATGTCCATGCCCAAAATTCTCTTCGCTTCACCCAGATCTTTCATCTCAAACTCTGTGTTGAGCTGTTGTTTCAAGGATGATATCTCTGTCCTACTTTTACTTTCAATCAATATATCATCAACGTAAATCAGTAGGTACAAGATAACCTGCCTATCATCCTTCTTTAGATAGACACATCTGTCATATTGGCTTCTCACAAAACCAATATCAATCATGAACTCATCAAACCTCTTGTTCCACTACCTCGGACTCTGCTTCAGCCCATACAATGATTTTCTCAGTAATCAGACTTTGTTCTGGGTTTTCTGATGTATGAAGCCCTTTGGTTGTTCCATATAAATGGTTTCTTCCAGGTCATCGTGTAGAAATGCAGTTTTCACATCCATCTGCTCAAGCTTCAAGTTGAGCTGGTTCACTAGTGCTAATATAATCCGGATGGAACAATGTTTGACCACTGGAGAATAGACCTCATTAAAATCTATCCCTTCTACTTGACCAAAACCCTTTGCAACCAATCTTGCTTTATACTTGATATGATCTGTATCAGGAGTTCCTTTCTTCTGTTTATAGATCCACTTGCATCTCAATGTCTTTTGATGTTTCGGTTTGTCTACTAACGTCCAGGTTTGATTCTTCTCAAGTGAGTTCATCTCTTCATTCATAGCTTCAATCCACTTGTTTTTCTGTTTACTCGCCATAGCTTCATCATATGTATTCGGCTCTGAATACTCCACCTCCTCAGCTACTGTAAGTGCATACCAAGCCAGATCAGCTTCACCAAACCTCTTAGGAGCTCGGATCTCCCTTCTGGTTCTGTCCCTTGCAAGATTATAAGTACTTAGATCCTCTGTTGGATCACTCGATGTCTTATCATCATCTTGCATCTCATCTGACCCTTCATCTGGCACAGAAGACTCCACCTCAATCGGTAGTTTATCATTCACACTGATCTGACTATCCTTTCCATCTGTATTCATTTTATATCCCAGTTTGGATTCATCAAACTTCACATCCCTGGTGTTGAAGCACTTTGGACCTCTTGACTCCAGGTTCAAAACTTTATAACCCTTCATACCATCTGGATACCCAATGAATATACATCTGACTTCTCTTGCTTCCAACTTGTCCTGTTTCAGATGAGCATATGCTAGACATCCGAATACCCTCAAGTTTGAGTAGTCTGCAGGTGTTCCACTCCACTTCTCTATTGGTGTTTTGAAACCAATTGCACTGGATGGACACCTATTGACCAAATAGCACGCAACAGATAATGCTTCTCCCCAGAAGGAATTAGGAAGAGAAGCATTGATCAACATACATCTGACCCTTTCCAGAAGAGTTCTGTTCATTATCTCTGCCAGGCCATTCTGTTGTGGTGTTCCTGCCTCTGTTCTGTGTCTGGTAATGCCTTTCTCCTTGCATAGCTTGACAAACTTATCTGATAAGTATTCCAGCTCATTATCTGTTCTCAGGTGTTTAACTCTTCGATCACTCTTGTTCTCAACTGCTAGCAGCCATTCTCTGAACTTGTCATAAGCTTCATCCTTAGTCTTTAAGATGAATATCCATACTCTCCTTGAGTAATCATCTATAAAAGACATGAAGTATCTGCCTCCACCATGAGTTTTTGTCCGAGAAGGACCCCATAGATCTGAATGAATGTAGGCCAATTGTTGCTCAGTTGTGTGACTTCCTTGACCAAACGATACTCTTTTAGATTTCCCAAGAGCACAGCTATCACACAACTCCAGTGATTTGATCTTATCTCCACCTAACAGACCCTGTTTAGACATCTCATGTAATCCCTTCTCACTTACATGTCCAAGCCTCAGATGTCATAGCTTGGTTCTGTCTTGCTGTTCCTGAATACTTGCTGTACTTACAACAATCGTTTCACCTTGTAGTACATACAGGAGGTTCCTCTTGACAGCCTTCATAACAATCAGAGATCCTTTAGACACTGAGATACTGCCTGCTCCTGATTTGAATGAATATCCCTGAGCATCAAGTGTTCACAATGATATCAAGTTTCTCTTCAACTCGGGCACATACCTCACCTTGGTGAGTACTCTGTCGATCCCATCATGCATCCTTATTCTAATATTTCCAGAGCCCTTTATCCTGCATGATTGATTATTCCCCAACAGTATCATGCCCTGATCTGATTCCTCCAATTTTTCAAACCAAGATCTTATAGGACACATGTGAAAGGAGCATCCTGAATCCAGTATCCACTCGTGGTTTTGATCACCTTTAGAAACCACCAATACTTCTGCCGAGTCATATCCATCTGTAGCTACAGCTAGAGTACCATCATCTTTGGGTTTTTCCTGTTGCTTCCCTTTCCTTTTCGGACAATCTCTTCGCAGATGTCCAACCTTCTGACAAGCATAGGACTTCATATTACCCAAATTTCTGTTCTGGTATCTTCCTTGACTCTTCGATCTGGACTTTGGCCTGTATTTCCCACTGGATGTCCTCTTATCACTTCTGCCCCTTGCCGTAAGACCTTTTTTCCATGTGATTCAGTGTTTGTGTTTGACTTTCTCTGAAGTTCCTTGGATTGAATAGCAGACATAACTTCTTCCAATGTTATCTTCTGTTCTTTTCCATATATCAAAGCATCTCTGAAATTTTCATATGCTTTTGGAAGAGCATTCAGAAGTATCAAAGCCCGATCTTAGTCCTCAAGCTTTACTTCAATATTCTCCAAGTCATCCAATATCTTGGTGAATTCTTCGATCTGGTCTTCAAAATTCTTCTCATCCTTAATCACAAAGGAATACAATCTCTGTTTCATGTACAAACGATTAGCCAGAGATTTTGTCATGTATAAATTTTCGAGTTTAAGCCACACCGCCGCTGCAGATTCTTCTCTGGCCACCTCCCGAAGAGGCCTATCTCCCAGACAAAGAATAATTGCACTGTGTGCTTTCTCGAGCAATTCATCCTTGTTCTTTATCTCATTGGACAACTCCTCCTTCTTCTTAAGAGTCTCCACCAATCCTTGTTGTATCAGGATTGCACGCATCTTAATCCTCCAGAGCGAGAAATCGTTCTTGCCCGTAAACTTCTCAATATCAAACTTCATTGATCCCACCATCTTTGCTTAGTTTCCCACAGACGGCGCCACTTGTTAGGAATCAATCCGAAAAATTTGGTATTTGAGAATTCACCACGCAAATGAACACACAAAAACAATAACACAATCCCAGAACAGATAAAATCAACGCACACAGATCAAACTCAAACACTCACGCGAAAGCAATAAACAACACAAGTATTTACGTGGTTCGGCAAAGATTTGCCTACGTCCACGGGAGAGCAACAACTGTGATGCCTAAAATCCAATCTATTAAATCGCATACATTAAATTTAATAAACGTTATGATTATTATTTTTACGTTTAATTGATTTGAATTCTTTATTTTAAAATATGTGCTAATAAAATATTTTATTATTTGTTCAAATAATTTTATTTTACTAACTATTTAACTAATGTTTTTATTTGTTTAAGTTTATTTGTCTAAATGATTTTTATTGTGCAACTTAATTGTGTTAATATTTTAAAAGGTTTAAATTTGCATATTTAAATGATTTTAATTAATTGTTTAGCTTATTTGTTTAAATATCTTGAGTGCCCAACTTATTTATTTTAAATAGCATAAGTTTAGCGATTAATTATTTTAAATTATTTTAAATGTCTAGCTTATTTATTTAAATCCTTTTTAATTGGTCAAATCATTTTAAGTGCAAATTGCTCAAAAATCCCCAATGCAAACATGTTTTGCTCTGCACTCCCTAGCCATTTTTTTGTATCACATTTTTTGTTAATTTGTACCACATCTTGTATGGTTTTGTACCACATCTTGTATTGTTTTGTACCACATTTTATGACTAGGGACCCCAAAGCAAAACATATTTGCATTTGGGGATTTTTGAGCAAATTGCCCTCATTTTAAAAGTTTTGGACTTTGTTTATTCAAATCTTTTATATATATATATATATATTATTGTTTAGATTATTTTAAAGGTTTTATTTCCTCTTGTGTATTTATTTAAAATTATTTTAAATGTTAGTCTAGTTTGTCTAAAATTATTCTAATCATTTTTCTTATTATTTAAATATTGTACTCGTTATCGTGACATCAGAATATTTAAGTATTGTATTTAATTTCTAAATTTTAGCCTAAATTCCTTTAAAGTTAAGTTGCTATTTTGTGTATAGCACTTTTACACCCTTACACACTTAGATTTAAAGACATAACCCTAAACCCCCAATCCTACATCCTCAAACATACGCACACCTCACGCCTACACACACACACCTCACGACATTTCACTGTTTCTCTCCAAGAAATCATCGGCACCCATCGATTCACCTCCATAGCCGCCGCAGCTCCTTCATCTCCCTTCTTCTCCAGCGAAACACTACCTGGGTGTTTCAGCCCCATTTCGGCCGCGGCTCAGGCTATATCTTTGCCCCTTTCAATTTTGTTTGTTAGGCAAGATTGTGGTTTATTCTTCGTGTTCTATATATGATTATTATGTTTAGCATTCGATTTTAGAGATTTCAACTCCTTATTTTTTATTTTGGATTGAATCGTGCCCTGTTCTTCTCAGTTCTCACGGCTGGGATTATATTTACTTTTCTCACTGGAATTTTATTGTCGTTAGCTTATGGTTAGCTTATTATTGCACTTATGAGATAAATGTTGGAGATAAAAGCTTTGAATGCCACTGTCATTGCAATTGTTTACTTTTGAAACTTTTCCCAAAAAATAAATGTGGCAATCTTGTTTGTTTTCTATCGTGTGATTGATGGTATAGATGGATGTGGTGATTTAGGAGCTACCACGGGTGATATGGAGTTCACGTGGTAGCATTAGTTTGAACCGGAGGTGACTAAAGAATGAGAGAGGGACTGATCGAGTGGCAGAAACTTGGGGACTGTTTTGGTTGCTGGGTTTGAGCATTTGGGAAGGGGTTAGGGCGATTGTTTAGAGGCTTTTGGATGTGCCTAGATGTTGTCATAGATATTAGGATATTGGTTTGAGAATTGTGGGACAATTCAATAGGTCTTGGAGTGAGTTTAGGAGGTGGGCTTTGGGCAGATTTCTGGAAGCTTCATTGCTGCCCAGAAATGTGGAATATCAACCGAGTTAGAGGCTGGATTTCGGAGAGGGGTCAGGGCTAGGGGATGCCTTATGGTGTTAGGGAATTTACGTTTCGAACGGAATTCAATTCGGTTGAGTTTTCCTTAAGTTCTAAGCATTTGATCTAAGAGGTGCAGAATTTTGGGTGTATAAGTTGCTGTCCGGAATTTAATGTTTAAAACAGGGTTAAATTCAGATTTTGGTTATGGGCTCGGGTCTGAATTTAACATATGACGTTAGGAATATTACGGTTCAAGCGGAAAGTAATTTGGTTAAGTTTTGGTCGAGCTCTAAGACTTTGAAGAAATAGGTGCAGAATTCTAGACACATGAGCTTGCTGCCCGGAAATGGGAGACTTTAGCTTGGTCTAGAGATGATGGGTGCATTGAGAATGACTTTTATTCTTAGTTTTAAGTGTGTGGGAGTTGTGGTTTCAAGTGGAATCCTTTTTTATTAAGAATCGAGCAAGTTACAAATTTTACGGGCAAACCGCTCGAATTGTCTTAAGCGCTACATTATGGTTTAGTTTTTCCATCCTTTGGTTGTCTCCTAAATCACCATCCCGGTCATTCACATTTGAGTCTCTTGCATGATCATTGATTAAATATTTTCAAGTACATTACATCTACATATGCATGCTAAATTCTTATATCAAGGCAAGAAAGAAAGTATGAAAGAAAATATTTTTATGAACGAAGTGAGATGGTTGTGACTATAGAAATGACGTGTATGTGTGGGGTTGAGAGGTATCTTGACCTACCTTACCAAATATAGAAATGACGTGTATGTGTGGGGTTGAGAGACATCTTGACCTACCTTACCAAATATAGAAATGACGTGTATGTGTGGGGTTGAGAGGCATCTTGACCTACCTTACCAAATATAGAAATGACGTGTATGTGTGGGGTTGAGAGGCATCTTGACCTACCTTACCAAATACAGGGCAAGATCGAGTTGGGTGTTATCCTGACTTTCTTGCGGCATAGTGCACTGCAGCCATGATCATGATCGAAACCTCAGGGTCACAATCAAGGATCTAAGTTCACAGTTTCATTTAAAGATTCAGATACAGTTTATGCAGTTTCATTGATTATACATGACTTAGCCATGCATATGTTTCATTCATGTTCTCTCATTTATTTTGAAGTTTATTACTTGTTTGAAGTAAGGGCACAAAACAAAGGTATTTTTAGTATCAGTTATTTTTAATCTGTGTGTGCTTGTATTTACGTAGTACTCGTTATCCCCCCCATATTCTTGCTGAGTCTTTTAGACTCACTACACTTATTGTTTTCAGGTGAGGAGTATTTCATTGAGATTGAGGGGCAAGAATACCGAGCGGACTGCGATGCGGGCATGACACATTCCCTCCGACCTGTGCTAGTCTTCCGCAAAAGTTTATTTTAACATCTCATATTTTTTTATTATGTCTTGGATTAATGTAAATGTAAAGATTCATTGATTGTTTTTGGACATGGAAATATCAAAGTGTTAATTATTGTTATGGTTGAATTGTCGTATATATCTTCTTCTCAGGTCTTCGTTCGTTTCTCGGTCTGAATTATTTAGCATTGTTGGTCGTTTTATTTTTGAATGATGTCTGTGACAGGTGGGTTGTAATATAAACAGAGAGGTCATGCCGAAATATTTTTTGGAAATCCTTATTTTATTTAGTTAATTTTAAAATTTGAGTCAGGGTTGTTTCAGTTGGTATCAGAGCATGGTTCTGGTTTGGGTTGTGCCTACTGCCGGTTGCAAGAAACTCGAGAAATCTCGCCTCAAAGTCTGTAAGTTTTTTTTTAAGAATTTTATATGTTAGTCATACTTGAATGAATAATTTAAATGTTTTGATGTCATTCTTTTTAGAATATTTTTTTTGAAACTAGATGTTTAATTTGTTTAAGTGCATAGTTTAGTGTTTATTTTCGTTTTAAAATTTTTTTTGGTAGTTTAAAGTGTACCATTTAAATGTTTATTTTTTTAGCATGCGGTTTCAAGTTAAACGGAGTTGGTGTACTGATATTCCTTCCGGTTTTGGACAGTACTTGGTTGTTGTTTGAGTTATAAAGTAGTGTTAGTAATTTGATGAGATTGTAGGAGTTTGTTGGGAAACATTAAACTTGCGTATTAGGAAATATTAATTGTGTGCTATTATTGTAAGTTGTTTTCTTATAACTGGATCTTAATCGGGTACAACTAAGCGAATAGTTTATTTAAGAATTTCTAGACATGTGTTTAGTCAGTTAAGTTTATGAATAGAACTCGTGTGAAGACTTGAGATACGAACTTGATTTTTATATTATTATGGATAGTTTGAACTTTCTTTGTTTATTTGGGCAAGTATGATTTTTGGAAAATATGGAGTCGGTTACTATGAGTCTTTCATTTTTGTGAAGCATTATTCCGATCATTAATTTCCTTATGCTTCAATTGTGCTTGCATCCATTGCAACATACACTTTTGAGCATTTGAGATTTCGTTGCACATCCATTGTTCATTTATGGATTTATATGACATCAGTCAACATTGTATTCTGCTACTTTGACCTTGGTTAAACTTCATAATAAATTATTGTTTATATTTCCCACTTCTTGAAATCTTCTTTGGTTCTAGAGCCACATGTTGATGTGAGTAAGATCCACCTTGCCTTCCTTTTTGGTGATCTACTCATGTTGTGGTTGACAACTGAATATGTCTTAGGACTGTTGTTTCCCCTAATTATTGAATTGTGTGGACTTTTCTCGATCGAAGTCACACCGATTGCTCTTAATTGTGCTTTGATTGTTTGAGCATGGTTTCATTACCCTTATGAACGATCACGAGGTTTGTATCTTGTTGGCTCATATTTATTATTCATGGAGCCTCCATTATTATTCATTCACCCCTAGAGTTGAATTATGAGTGAGTTGTTTTCACTTATCTAGATTTTTATTTTCAGCTTGTTTGTTTGTAATGCTTTCATTATTTCATTTCATACTAAGCAGCATTACTTGTATGCCTGTTTCCCTTTCCTGATCCATCATGTTGAATTATTTGAGTGGTTCATAGTTTCAAATTATCATTTCTATTCTGGTGTAGAGAATCGACTCGTAACCGCTTAGTAAGTGTTTAGACTATTGAAATTTAGTATTAGTACTAGATAAAATCCTAAGTTATTGTTGTGATCCGAGGAATGTCGACTACTAGTTATAACTAGTTCTAGCGAGTAGACTACTAGCTAGTAAATTAATTGAATAGGTTGATTCAATTCTAAATAGGATCGTTAGAGTAAACAGGTGATTTTGGTAAGCTGAATGGGCCAACAGATGTGAGTTAGGAAATAAAGTTGTCACTAGGGACTTTTGGGTACTTTACATTTAAATTCTCAGATTTTGTGAATGTCAACCGGTAAGGATATTGCACCAACTATGGGAATAGAAGGATGAATAGGACGTTCAGGTAGTTTTCTGGATAAGCAATAGATTTATTTATTGAGAAAATACTAAGGTATTGGAGGATCAATTAGAAAGTCTTTTCGACCAGGTTGCAAACTCTTCGAGGTGCCCAATTGCATACTAAGCTCTTGAAATATGAATTAAGGTCAAACACATAATAATTTGGGAATTTTTGGATCTTAAGACTTGCTGTCGAGTTGAACTAGAGATTTGAGATATGTATTCAGGCGTTATGTAAGAATTGTTTGGTACTTAGAGGCGATCTAATCCAATAAATGGATAATAACTCGTGGTATGTTTTCGCTTCAAGGATTGGATTAGATTTATTTATAAAAATAGGTCGATCAATCCTAAGTTGATGAGAGTCAGTTGCCCGCTTGTAAGTTAGCTGAACTAGAGTCGTTGCTTAAGAAAATTTTAATCATCCTTAGAAGCGTTGCGAGTTATAGTATCTAATAAGGGATTGGGCATAGTCAATGATCATTAAGCGTGGCACTGCTAATAAGTGCCATAGGTCTTTAGAATTTCAAATGGTTATTAAGATGTTCTTGAAGATATCCTTGTTCTGTAATATTAAAGATTTGGGAATATAAGGAAAATAACTCGTTTTGTTGATCCGTGCGTGATTGTTGAGGAGATAGGTAATTTATTTTATTGTTTGGGCATGTCATAGAGTTTAGATGTGGAAGTATGGGTCAGATCTATCTCATATCTAGAGGTTTATCAATGTATAATTGTACAGTCCCTTGGTTATCCTATTTAGAAAGGTTTGGTGTTATTTGCTAAGAATTTTCTGAACTGGTGAATTTCTTAAGATTTTGAGTTATAGATCATATGTGTTAAGCTTAATCGGTAAATAGACATTAAGCATAGTTTCGTTGTTAGAAAGCTTTCAAGTTAGAAGTAAGGTCGACATAAATTATTTATTGGTTTTGCGGAAATTTATTGAATGTAGTTGCGATCCAGGATTTAAGGTTATCGAGCTAAGTCAGGCATCAGATATTTTAGGAGTTTAGTTGGCGAATTAAAAACTCTTACAGTCCCGTGGGAACAGTGATTAGAAATTTCTTTTAGGCTAGAAACAGTTGGGGATAAATAGGAGTTTGCAAATTTATTTTGCAGTAAGAGTTAGTCTGGTCCTTGATGATATAGATATCAGTAAGTATCAGAGTGCGCAGCGAAAGCTGACTTGGACCAACTCAGGTAGGTGCTAAGTTGGAAAACTTAGTGTTGATCAGGTCTAAGGTATTCGAACCTAGTTAGTAAGTCCTGAATTTCGAGGACGAAATTTCATTTAAGGGAGGAAGGAATTGTGATGCCTAAAATCCAATCTATTAAATCGCATGCATTAAATTTAATAAACGTTATGATTATTATTTTTACGTTTAATTGATTTGAATTCTTTATTTTAAAATATGTGCTAATAAAATATTTTATTATTTGTTCAAATGATTTTATTTTACTAACTATTTAACTAATGTTTTTATTTGTTTAAGTTTATTTGTCTAAATGATTTTTATTGTGCAACTTAATTGTGTTAATATTTTAAAAGGTTTAAACTTGCATATTTAAATGATTTTAATTAATTGTTTAGCTTATTTGTTTAAATATCTTGAGTGCCCAACTTATTTATTTTAAATAGCATAAGTTTAGCGATTAATTATTTTAAATGATTTTAAATGTCTAGCTTATTTATTTTAAATCCTTTTTAATTGTTCAAATCATTTTAAAAGTTTTAGACTTTGTTTATTCAAATCTTTTATATATATATATATATATTATTGTTTAGATTATTTTAAAGGTTTTATTTCCTCTTGTGTATTTTTTTAAAATTATTTTAAACGTTAGTCTAGTTTGTCTAAAATTATTCTAATCATTTTTCTTATTATTTAAATATTGTACTCGTTGCCGTGACATCAGAATATTTAAAGTATTGTATTTAATTTCTAAATTTTAGCCTAAATTCCTTTAAAGTTAAGTTGTTATTTTGTGTATAGCACTTTTACACCCTTACACACTTAGACTTAAAGACATAACCCTAACCCCCAATCCTACATCCTCAAACACACGCACACCTCACGCCTACACACACACCTCTCACGACATTTCACTGTTTCTCTCCAAGAAATCATCGGCACCCATCGATTCACCTCCATAGCCGCCGCAGCTCCTTCATCTCCCTTCTTCTCCAGCGAAACACTACCTGGGCGAACTGGGCGAAGATACTTCCTCCTCCATTGAGCACGATTTCAGCCCCATTTCGGCCCCACCATTTCGGCCGCGGCTCAGGCTATATCTTTTCCCCTTTTGATTTTGTTTGTTAGGCAAGATTGTGGTTTATTCTTCGTGTTCTATATATGATTATTATGTTTAGCATTCGATTTTAGAGATTTCAACTCCTTATTTTTTATTTTGGATTGAATCGTGCCCTGTTCTTCTCAGTTCTCACGGCTGGGATTATATTTACTTTTCTCACTGGAATTTTATTGTCGTTAGCTTATGGTTAGCTTATTATTGCACTTATGAGATAAATGTTGGAGATAAAAGCTTTGAATGCCACTGTCATTGTAATTGTTTACTTTTGAAACTTTTCCCAGAAAATAAATGTGGCAATCTTGTTTGTTTTCTATCGTGTGATTGATGGTATAGATGGATGTGGTGATTTAGGAGCTACCACGGGTGATATGGAGTTCACGTGGTAGCATTAGTTTGAACCGGAGGTGACTAAAGAATGAGAGAGGGACTGACCGAGTGGCAGAAACTTGGGGACTATTTTGGTTGCTGGGTTTGAGCATTTGGGAAGGGGTTAGGGCGATTGTTTAGAGGCTTTTGGATGTGCCTAGATGTTGTCATCGATATTAGTATATTGGTTTAAGAATCGTGGGACAATTCAATAGGTCTTGGAGTGAGTTTAGGAGGTGGGCTTTGGGCAGATTTCTGGAAGCTTCATTGCTGCCCAGAAATGTGGAATATCAACTGAGTTAGAGGCTGGATTTTGGAGAGGGGTCAGGGCTAGGGGATGCCTTATGGTGTTAGGGAATTGACGTTTCGAACGGAATTCAATTCGGTTGAGTTTTCCTTAAGTTCTAAGCATTTGATCTAAGAGGTGCAGAATTTTGGGTGTATAAGTTGCTGTCCGGAATTTAATGTTTAAAACAGGGTTAAAGTCAGATTTTGGTTATGGGCTCGGGTCTGAATTTAACCTATGACGTTAGGAATATTACGGTTCAAGCGGAAAGTAATTTGGTTAAGTTTTGGTCGAGCTCTAAGACTTTGAAGAAATAGGTGCAGAATTCTAGACACATGAGCTTGCTGCCCAGAAATGGGAGACTTTAGCTTGGTCTAGAGATGATGGGTGCATTGAGAATGACTTCTATTCTTAGTTTTAAGTGTGTGGGAGTTGTGTTTTCAAGCGGAATCCTTTTTGATTAAGAATCGAGAAAGTTACAAATTTTACGGGCAAACCGCTCGAATTGTCTTAAGCGCTACATTATGGTTTAGTTTTCCCATCCTTTGGTTGTCTCCTAAATCACCATCCCGGTCATTCACATTTGAGTCTCTTGCATGATCATTGATTAAATATTTTCAAGTACATTACATCTACATATGCATGCTAAATTCTTATATCAAGGCAAGAAAGAAAGTATGAAAGAAAATATTTTTATGAACGAAGTGAGATGGTTGTGACTATAGAAATGACGTGAATGTGTGGGGTTGAGAGGCATCTTGACCTATCTTACCAAATATAGAAATGACGTGTATGTGTGAGGTTGAGAGGCATCTTGACCTACCTTACCAAATATAGAAATAACGTGTATGTGTGGGGTTGAGAGGCATCTTGACCTACCTTACCAAATATAGAAATGACGTGTATGTGTGGGGTTGAGAGGCATCTTGACCTACCTTACCAAATACAGGGCAAGATCGAGTTGGGTGTTATCCTGACTTCCTTGCGGCATATTGCACTGCAGCCATGATCATGATCGAAACCTCAGGGTCACAATCAAGGATCTAAGTTCACAGTTTCAGTTAAAGATTTAGATACAGTTTATGTAGTTTCATTGATTATACATGACTTAGCCATGCATATGTTTCATTCATGTTCTCTCATTTATTTTGAAGTTTATTTACTTGTTTGAAGTAAGGGCACAAAACAAAGGTATTTTTAGTATCAGTTATTTTTAATCTGTGTGTGCTTGTATTTACGTAGTACTCGTTATCCCCCCCCCCCCCCATATTCTTGCTGAGTCTTTTAGACTCACTACACTTATTATTTTCAGGTGACGAGTATTTCATTGAGATTGAGGGGCAAGACTACCGAGTGGACTGCGATGCGGGCATGGCACATTCCCTCCGACCTATGCTAGTCTTCCGCAAAAGTTTATTTTAACATTTCATATTCTTTTATTATGTCTTGGATTAATGTAAATGTAAAGATTTATTGATTGTCTTTGGGCATGCAAATATCAAAGTGTTAATTATTGTTATGGTTGAATTGTCGTATCTTCTTCTCAGGTCTTCGTTCGTTTCTCGGTCTGAATTATTTAGCATTGTTGGTCGTTTTATTTTTGAATGATGTCTGTGACAGGTGGGTTGTAATATAAACAGAGAGGTCATGCCGAAATATTTTTTGGAAATCCGTATTTTATTTAGTTAATTTTAAAAGTTGAGTCAGGGTCGTTTCAGTCACTTTTATTAATCACCAACAGAAACAACCAAGCTCAATCAACAGAGCTTATTACAAAGATGGACTAAGACAAACTCTCAAGCTAGATACAGACACGATTCAAGCTATTGATACTTGAATCTTTCCGTCACAATCTACGCTTAGTTTTCTACTCCGAAATCTCTTCGTCTTCTCTCTCAATATATTCTGAAGAATTTGATTTTCTGTTATTTCGTTGCGGCCATCTTCCATCTGCTTATATAAAAAATTAAACCGACTTTCATCTTGGGCTTTAGGTCAACATTAACTTACGGCCCAATTATAAAATCAACATGGTTCAACCCGATAAGACTTCATTTATCAGTCTGATCTGCTCTTGTACTTCGATCTGCATCGATCTGCCTTCAAGCTTCCAGCTTTACGGAAACTTTATCTGACTTCTAACCAAGTCACAATACTCGAGCAATCTATCTGCATGAACTCATCCGAAGACTCATCTGACCATCACTTCGATCTAATCCCATTATTCGATCTGGACCATGAACTCATCTGAACACCGAGCTCATCTGATCTGTACTATTCGATCCGATCTCTTCTCTATTCCCATTCAATCTGATAGAAGCATACTTCAACAAAGTATTAGGAATATCTTTTACCTTCGATTTCTTGGAAAACTTCTCCAACGAACTTTTTTTCCTAAGATTCTAAGGGGCTCCTTTTGTTTTAATGTATTTTGGATCAAGAACTTTGCAATGAGAAGCTTGGTTTAAATCATCAACATGATCAGATTGTACTTGCATGCTTAGCGAGGATACCAAATTACGACCGCAATCTAATCGCAATTTTGATATACCAAGATCACTTGTTTACTTCCAATCCACTCGAGGAGCTTTTGAGTTTCATCATCATTATCTGCAGCCAAATCTGCAACATTTTTAAATGTTTTTGAGTACAATCTGGGAGTAGGACTTAAAATCGGCTTGAAACTCTTTCTCAACTTTACTCCTTAGAGCTTTCTCATATTGCTCCACAAACTGTTTTGAAGATGTTTTTGAATGTACATATCCATCAAAAAAATGCATTCATACCCTCACTCCGTTGAGTTGACATTCCGGCCCAAAATGAAGTTCTGAGAAAACAAGGAACCCAACGAATTCTCTCCCTAAAAAGCCCGATCAACCAATCATTATTTTGCAATTCATACATATCAAGTAGAAAACCAACCCTGTTCGAACTCATGTGCACTTTGTGATTCATACATGCACCAATTCATGTATAGATGAGAATATGGAAGCCTTTTGAGAATGATATCCAAATTTTTCAAGTAATTTTTTTATGTATATGCCATAAACACCACCTATGTTTTGTGTTAGGAAATACTACTTCTATGGCATTCTGCATTGCCCTGTCTTGATCAGTGATTATCCCCCGAGGTGTCTAAAATTTCATGCACTCTAGCCATATCTTAAAAAACCATACAAATTTCTTTACATCCTCATTATAAAGTATAATTTTACACCGACGAAAGGAGCAAATGACATGTCGTACTTATTAGTTAAGTACATTGTATCAAAAGTCACTACATCCCCAAATTCCTTATATGCTTGCCTACTTCTATTATCTGCCCAAAATACATTCTTTAATCAACCCTCATCATCCAAATCCAAGCTAAAGAATGAACCAGGACAAAGTGACTGCATTTTGGAGAAATAAGCTTGAAGAGCAGCCGCATCTCCCTCTCCAAGTCTTAATTTCCTGACCTTATCAATATAATTTCGCCAATCTTTTTCAATAAAAGTCATATTCTCATATCCACCTTTTTCAACAACAACTGAGTTATAAATTTTATGAAGAGGAATACATGCTATATCGTTCACCTGTAGTTGTCGTTTTACTTGAGCATTTAGCTGACGAAAGCATCAAAATACTCGGATTTGGATGGACTAATTAGGTGATTGTGCTCGAGATAAACACCGGTAATTCTCCATACTCTAGTAGCATCTGAACAAGCTGACAACCTAATTAGCTTTACAACATGTTTGACTGTTTGGTTGGGGCTAGGGGTGTTCATTCGTTCCGAACCAAACCGAGCCGAACCGAAATTTCGGTTAACCGAACTGAAATTCACCGAAAATCCGAACCGAAAATCAAACCGAATTTAACGGTTCGGTTCGGTTAAAAACCGAATTTTTTCGGTTTTTCGGTTCGGTTTTCGGTTTAACCGAATTTATATTTATTATATTTATTTCATATTTAATTATTAATAAAAAGTAAAAAAATAATTAAAAAAATAAATAAACAAAAAAATCGATTTCGGTTCGGTTCTGTGAACCGATAAAAAAAACCGAACCGAATTGAATTTTCGGTTCGGTTTTCGGTTCAAACCAAATTTTCGGTTTTGGCTCGGTTCGGGCGGTTAGCCAAACCATGAACACCCCTAGTTGGGGCTTCAGTGTAGTGCTTGTATTACTACTTCTGCAACCTTCTCGGCTACATGTGAATGCAATAAACGTAACAAACCCTTTGTTATTTTTCTGTGAATTTTTTTTCCTAACTGAAAAATCAACATGATAGGCATATCTCTTGTAAAATTCAATGACTGCATTCTCATTTTTAAATTTCATCCCAACCTTGGGCTCAATCTCACTATCAACGGACCCAGAATTTTTAAAATACCCGGGTTAAAATTTTAAACTCTAGAGTTGTTTAACATTTTGAATCGAACCACCCGGGCTAATTTCAAATTAATCCAAAATTTTTCAAAAGTAATATATACAAAATTTTAAAATTTTCCGGACCACCCGGGCTAAAGCCCGGGTAGCAGTACACTTGGGTCCGCCCTTGACTATCATCTACAAATAACGGTGCATCATTCATTAAACCACCATCTACTGGCTCAATCTCACTATCTCCTACAAATAAAGGTGCATCATTCAGTCAACCACCATAGGCTGAATTTAAAACACCTAAAAAAAACAAATATTTTTGGAATTTTACAATTACATTATTTTATCAAATTCAAACCCCTAAAAATGCAATATCCGTATCATATTTATTTTAGGATTTTTAAGAAACTATTAAATTCAAACCTCCTTTTGTCATTATCTTCAATTTAAATCCATAAAAATGCAATAGAAATGAGATGAGAGAGAGAGAAGAGATATGTTTCATCTCTCTCCCACATCTCCATGTTTCATCTCTCTCCTATATATAACTTCCAACCTTTTAATTTATTTCCACATCTCCATCTTTCATCTCTCTCCCACGTCTACAAAACATTTTTTTCCCACAAAGTAGAAAAGAATTGAATCGTCCAATTCTGAAAGCCAAAATATCAAGTAAAGATCGAAAGTCTCTTCTTCAATGCAAGGTGTGTTGCTACTGTTTTGGTGTTTTCTTTTCCGTATCTCAATCGGATTTTTATGCTTCATTATAGTGAATTTTTTTGATTTCTTATCATCTATCTAAATTTTTTCTACAATTGGTGTGAAAGATGAGACTCATGGTTTCTAGAATTTACAAATATCAATTCACATGTAGGTTAAATGCCGATTATATTCGTGGGCTTAGTGGTCAGGAGACTCAGGACCCGAATGTCTTGGGAGAGGTAATAAATCATTTACAATTCACTATTTTGTATTTCCATAATTTAATTTTCTGATATAATGTTTTTTCCCTCTATATCCTATTCTATGTACTTAGATTTGTTGAGGATTAGAATGACATTTATGATTTGTTATTAGATATTCAATTTTCTTTATCGTGTTCTTATCAAGTTTTTATGGGTTTTTTTAAGAAAATTTTAATTTTTTTAACTTCAGTTTTCTTTATCATAGTTTTTTTTTATTTTGTGGTCAAATTTGATTTGAAAGTAAATAGTTTGGAGATAGATTTAATGATTTTACTTCCGAAAATAAAACTTATAATGAGATGTACTATTTAATATGTCAAACACTGTATGCCATATAAAAAATCAATATATATTAAATTAATCAATATATATTAAATTATACATCACATTTTATTTGTTACACACGCATAGCGTGTGCCACTGCCGCTAGTATATATAAAGCAAGAGGGATGAATAATAACTGTTTTTTTGGTGAAGCTTTCTTTCTTAATTCCAAATCTACCCTTTTATACATTAATTTCTAAACATATTTGATTTTGTAGAGATGCTTAATTTCTCATATTTTATATAAAAAATTATTTTACTAAATCTTATATCATATTTATTTATTTTTTTAAATTGAAATTTTCAAATATATATATATATGTGCAAACATATTATGTTTCACACACAACGTGTGTGCTCGGTTGTTAGTATATATTGTGCACATGCATTTAATTATTTAATCAGATATGTATAATCTAAATTATAGACCAGAAATATATGATGTTAATTAGTGGAATCTGGATTAATGTCCAGAAATTGTAAAAACACACTAGTTGAAAAAACAAATAAAACGATCCAAACCCTTAGAAAAATTAACATTTTTCGTTGGTTCTTCTACAGTCACACAACATTAATTCTCCTAGTCCTAACTTGTAACGTATTTCGTTAAGTAGCCATCCGATTTGCGGTTTTTGTCTTTCTTGAATTAATATGAGGCAGTGACTATTTAAGCATACAAAATTAGAGCGAGAAATTATATCAACAACGAGAAATAGATACACAAATCATTGTTACGACATTCGAACAGATGAAAAGTTAATACGCTTATAAATTCTGCAGTGTGGCCGAAAACTTCAGAGGGAAATTCCCCTTATTTGAACAGAATACAGAAGCCAAGAATACTAAAAGCATCCATGCATGAATTCACAACAATTAACTAAACAAAATAAAACAAATCCAAATCAAGAGTATTCAACAAAAATATAGTAAATTATACTCACCGAAACTACGATAATGATCTATCTCAGTCTTCACGAAAAGAGAAGAGGGATCTTGTGCGTAGCCTTCGTGTTAGGGTTAAACATAAATCTTTTCAGTCTCTATGGGCCTTGTAAAAGAAGAGTAGTAAAAGAATTGAAAAAAAGTCAAAATATCGCCAGAAATTGTTACAATCCAGCTGGAGAGATTTTGAGGAGAAGATTTGTAATCCTCTTTATAATTCTATTTGTACATGTAGCATTGTTCAATAATAAAATACAAATTTTGAAAATATAGAATGGTTTAAATATAAATTATCCCAAAATCACAGCTTCCCTTCATTCTTTGACCAGTCCACTTTCCAAGACATAGCAAAATTCTTCCCCACAAGCAATTCCAACCCTGTAATCTGCACCATAGCACTCTTCATATAATTATCACCTTCCAATTTCTCCGGAAATTTATGCTCTGTTGACACAAACTCAACCTTAGAAGTATCCACATCAACGTCTCCATCGATTTCGAGCTCGAATTGGGACCTGAATCCATGCAATCCCAGTACAATTATCTTCTCAATGATCCAGCCATTTTGTAAAGCAAACTTGCCTTGTTGAACACTAGACCACATTTTCACCAGCCCGTTACCGATAGTCGCACAGAATTCAACGTACGACGAATAACCGTCACCTAGATCCATCTCGGGACGTTCATCATCGTCGAGGAAAAGATTCCCTCTAGACTCTGCCGAGGTTGCACCAAGTGGGAAAGACACAACAAGTGTAAAAGGTGTCATTCTTGCTTCTTTAGAGATCATCCCGCCTCGTTGCATCGGTATGATCGCGTTTTGATACAAGTGCACGTTGATCACATGTAGAGGTGCATCGAGAGTCAAGAAATGGGACTTCTTCGAAACGACTACTTCGGTCATGTCGAAAAGATTGTACCAAGTACCAGGGGGGAAAAGAGCTTTCACCACTGTCGATTTCTTTGTCAATACCGGAGACACCATCACACTGCTTCCCAGCAAGAATTGAGTGCTCAATCCATATAGTTCGGCTTCGTTCTTGAACGTAAAGAACAGGGGACGAGCAATAGGCGATCCACTCGTATGAGCCTCGTAGTTTAATGTATATAGATAAGGAAGAAGTTTGTATCTCATTCCTAACGCATTTCTTGCTGATATTGCCACTGATTTCCATCGGTAAAGCTCTTGCCTCGGGGAATAGAAGTTTGCGTGATCGCGCGAGAAGGGATAGAAAGCACCGAGCTCGATCCAACGGTTGCAAAGCTCTTCAGTTGGGGCTGGATAGAATCCACATATGTCCGAACCAACCATAGGAACACCAAAGATGCCAAAATTCAACATAGTGGAAATTGAGTACTTTAAATCCTTCCAAGTCCCCTTGTTATCCCCTGTCCAATGTGCAGCATAATGTCCCGAACCGACGAATGTAGAACGTGTTAGTATGAAGGGGCGTTTGCGTTCCCCGTCGAGTCCTAGAAGAGCTCTATGTGTAGCAATTGCTTGAGAGAAACCATATAGACTATGTGCATCATACTCCAAGACTCCGTTATGGTGATATGCACTGGTTGCTATGGTTTTGTAGCCTATAGGAACTTGTGATCCGGAGGCGTTTATCTTATAAGGAGGATCGTCCCACCTCGTTTTCGTTATGTTCTTGCAATCCAGGCAACAAATCCAACCTTTTTCAGTTTTATTGGGGCAAATCCTCCCTTCTGGTAGAGTACACAAGCCATTGCAAAAATTTGAAACTTCATTCATATCAATCCAGAGACCATCCACCGGTACAAGTTGGTGGAAACGTCGAATTTCGTCGCCCCACCAGTCGATTGTTTTCGGGTTCAGAAAGTCCGGGAAGTTGACAGCTCCAGGCCAGACTTGTGCTACATAAGGCTTGCCTTCATACTTGATGAAGACATCATTTTCGATTCCTCTTTGATAAACGCCGTAACTCTTGTTTACACCGATTCCGGGGTCGATTATGACTATATATTTCATGCCTTGAGCATGGATTTTCTCCAAGAATGCATAGAGCTTTGGGTGAGGGTAACTTGTGGGACTAAGGGTGAAGTCCTTGTGACCATCCATGTGATCATCGTCGTTCCAGATCACATCGAGCGGGATTTTTGCCTTCCTGTAGTTTTCGACTACGTCTTCCACCACCGATAAATTGCGGTATCCCCATCTGCATTGATGGAATCCTGTGGCACCATGTGAGAAATGAGTGTGTGAAAATTATGTAAATTTTTTATGTGATTTTATAGGCCATTGGTTTCTAAAAAACCAAATGTTTATAGGTCATTTATCCAGTCGATCATGAATAGAAATATGTCCATGTACAGGACTTGTTACATAGTTTTGCAGCTCAATTAACGATGCGAATTCCATTATGTTTTTATTTTAAAAAGGCAGTATAAATATTAGGACGTGTTCAATAACTTTCTTTGGGTAATGATATATATCCTATCTTTAAGAATACACTACACGTAGGATTTATTGATTTTTCGGTGAAACATATCTCAATTATCAAATGCACCTTTATGATAATAGAGTATAAAGGGTATAGGGTAGCTTGAGATTTCCCTCCTTTTTTTTTCCTAAGTCAACTCACCTTCAACAAAAGGACGTGCGATTGAAGAAATTTGTAGTTATTCAAAAATGAAAAAACAAAATTTAATAATAATAATAATAATAATAATAATAATAATAATAATAATAATAATAATAATAATAATAATAATCCATATCCGAATGTATAAATTATAAAAGGAATTCTCGTCAAAAAAATTATAAAAGGAATCTAATAGATTACAAAAACGAAAACAAAAACAAAATAGAATTGAAATCCAAACTTCCTAGTTGAGTCTATTATCAAATCATAAACTTAAAAATAAAAAATAAAATAAATAGGAGAAAACACAAAATATTCGAGGCCTAAAAAGTGAAGTTTGCCCAAAAACCACGACACTTTGTGCCCAACTGACGACTCTTGTTTATTGGCCCATTTCACCCAAACACTATTGTCTTTGTTCAAATATAAACCATATTTTGTTTTTCACACATATTAAAAATATATAAATTTATTATTTTATCCTTGCTGGATGAATGCATAAATGTATAGTGTATAATAAAAAATAGATATTATTTTAAATAAGAGTATATAAGTAAAAAAAAAAACTACACCCAAGTATAATTATACTTGGCTATATATATATATATATATATATATATATATATATATATTAATTTTCAGCTGTCCAACCATTCCTGCCCAACTCGTCCTCGACCACTAAAATCCACTATCGGGTTTTAGTTGTTTTTTTTAAAAAAATTCGTATTACTAAAATCCACTATCGGGTTTTAGTTGTCGGGGACGAGTTGGGTATCATTGGTTAGGCAGTTGAAAATTTATATATATATATATATATAATAAAAAAAGTACAACCAAATATTTACAAATATTTGAGAGGCCCCAATTCGAAAAAGTCAACTCCCATTGCATCGCATCGCATCGCATCATCACAACGAAAATCATTGAATCGTAACATACTTGGAATCGAACAAATCGATATGTCGATAGTGTCCAAATTAGATAGGAATAAAAAAAAATTTAGTACAATATCATAATGAGACATGGAAAAAAAACGAAAAGGAAAAAAAAACTGATATTCAATGAATCATCCAAGCTATAATAATTCATGTAGGGAAGCAATTTAAGGCCGGTTGGTTAAGAACACGTTTCCCAGCGGGCCATGAAAATTTTAGAGACGGCCCGACAAAAGATTTCTTTTCACAGCATCAATATTAATTGTACCCATCATGCCAGTGAATCCATATGAAGCGACACAACAAATTTTTTTTTTTTTTAGTTTTTTTTTTTTTTACTGTGAAGCGACACATCATTTAATTTAAAATCACATGAATCCACAATTTTTTAAAAAAAATCCTCAAAAAGCATTTCCTAACCACCCAACAATATTATCTGATTGATTGGCCCTTGGGATCGTATGTGAAAGTGCCTACGCTGCATTAATCTAGTGCCTCTCGAGTTCTAATTAGAATAGATATTGCCGACCTGTTTGTGCTCTTGCAAGAAAGACTAAAAAAGAAGGTTTTACTCTGTTTAAATTAAAATTTAGCGAATTATCGACCAAAAGTCAAAACATACCAATTTACAAGAAAATTCTAAAATTTCCTACATTTTATTTAGGTATACAGATAAATTTTATTCCAGACAAAATTAGGTTTAATCTATGTAACAAGCTAGTTTTTAACTTTAACTCTATATAAAATTTAGCGAACTATCGATCAAATGCGAGGATGTTGAATATGATCATTCTTTGCATCTAAAAGCGCTACTAATTAGTAGCATGTAATATTTATTTCATACAAATTCATATGAAATCGTATCATGGATCAGTTTTGTGAAATCAATCTCTTACTCTACTCATGAAAAAAAATTAACATCTTATGCCAAAAGTATTTTTTTCAATACAAACGTAGATTAGCTCAACTCGTTTCACATACATGTATATATAGATAGATAGGTCCAACAGACACCTTTTTGTTTGATCGTGTTCTTCATAGCTAGTTGTTTAGTGATGGATTAGAATTTTTAGATGGACAATTTAATAAGAGTATAAGTTTAGGAATATAGTTCAAGTATAAGAGATGATTTCTCGTATTTAAGTACACCAATTAGAAGCTGACACGTATGCAATTGGATAAAAAAAACACTGAAAATAAAAAATTAGTGCACCAAAACCCACATCGAAAAAATTAATGGACAAAAATCCAAAAGATTAAATTAAGCTACTAGACCAAAAAACTTATTTTCTCAATTTATTTATTTACTTATGAAACTGAATTTATATGTATGTACCACAAATATTAAATTTCGAAAAAAAAATGACACATTTATTCAAAACAACATAGAGAGTTTTAGCCCAGGGGCTAAGGGAGAGGCCTTGGGACCAATTGGTTTTAATTCGATTCCCGCTAATGGCGGTTAGGTTTTTTAATTTATTTAGGTAGATTTAAGTAGTTTCGTCGAGATAAGCAAGTCTTGAGTACATGCTCAAGCCTCGTCGATTGTGCGGGTAATTTCAATACATTGTTATCGTGTAATTATAATATTGATGAAATATTGTACTTGTGCTCTAAAAAAACATAGAAGTTAAAGATTACCGAAAGCCCAGTAAGGCATGGGTGCCGGCCGGCCAATCAACGCCGTATACTGATCAACAACAGCCAAAGGTGAAGGACCCGCGAAGAAATACACATCCAAAACACCTCCAATCACTTTGTAACTCAACGAATCCCCTCTGTAAAACACGTCCATCCCATTACTGTTCAGCAGCAAAACTCCATGCGCAGACCCTTCTCCATCCACGTTTCTCAAGTCCATGTACACCGGATGCGACCCATATAGATCAGCATTGAGATTAATGGCGGATATATCCGTTGTGTATATAGTGCAAGGATCGTTCGGGGAGAGTTTTATCCCTTTGGGCTGCGTGTTCTCCCCCAGGCCGTAGATGGAAGCGTCTTTCGGCAGTTTCGTCGAGATTTCGAGGTATTGGTCTTTGAATACCAAGGAATTGTATGGGTCGGATTGGTCCGAGGCGGAGTCGAAGAGGGTTTGTTTGTTGGACTTTCTTGTGATGGAGAATGTGAATGGATCTGGTGTGTAGGAAAATATAAGCTCGTTTCCTGAATAATGTGAGGATTTTAGGACAGTGTGTGGATTGTTTGTTGCATTGGGGAGTTCTTGTTTCAATGGTGGAGGGATTTCTCTTGGTAGAAGATTGTAGGGGACCTCCCATCTTGGCTTTTCGGCGTCGGTGATATGAACCCTTAAGCGATCACTCGTTTCGTGCCTAGAAAAAGAAAGATTGCGTTTAGATCGAAGGATTTGAACATTTTATAAAAATTTGAAATGCTTTACAATAATGGTTACTAATAAACATAGTTACAAAAGTGTAAAGGTAAGAATTTCAACTCTATGGATATCGAAAGGTTGCGTTTAGATGGAAGGATTTGAACATTTTATAAAAATTTGAAATGTTTTACATTAATGGTTTCGAAAAAACACTCTCTCCCAAACACTACCTAATCCAGAGTTTTGATAATATAATAACTAGTCAAATTAAGTTCGGTTTTAACACAATAAATTAGTTATTTTCACATTTAGTCCAATTTGTTCCGGCTAGCTTACTAACATGGCCGGCACCGGATGTTACATACATCTGTGTCAGCACATTGTTGATATATCCGACGTACACTAGATATTCGAGGATAAATAATGATCATAGAGATGGACTAATTGAAATTTCGAAGAAACATGCAAAAGATAGAGGGAGAGGGGGGTGGGAATGTGTAATATGAACTCACTTGACATATAGCTGCAAGAGGGGAATATCAGGGCCATAAATGTTAGTTTTCTCCTTGACTTGAAGGAATCCCAAAATGCCGCCATCGGAGGATTCTTCAATGGAGATCAGACGATATCCTGCTCCGATTTTGGTCGGAGCAGAAGTGGAAGATGACTGAATGTTAAGAATACATAGAGTGGAAAGAAGCAGCAAAGTTCCAAGGAAAGAAGAAGACGATGATGGGGGAATAGAGAAACAAAGCATGGTGTATGATTGGTAGTTTAACTCAACTGTTTGGGGATTCTCTGTTATATATAACTTAGTAATCCACACGCAAAATTAAATTCGCGTGCATAAATAGTTTATATTACATTTTAAAAATAATAAACATTTTTTATGTTTTTAAATTGAAAAATAAATTTGAAATATTGTAGTTATAAGTGGCAAGAGACATTTTTGTCTATCTATTAATTTGAGCAATGTGGTTATTCTAAGGGGTTTATTATTATTATTATTATTATTATTATTATTATTATTTGAAAAGATGATCTCATGTTATTAAAATCAACAAGAACTCAAGTCTTGAATTACAAAATCAATCAACCAAAAAAGAAAATTCCCGTGACACCAAACAAAAGAGTCTGGGGGGAGCAAATAGCAAAAGAGGCAAGTGAATGAGCAACGGGTTTAGGAAAAATTAATTATTAGAACATATATACATATTTTAAAATTTTTAAAATTGTGATATTTTTGTATATATTAGTGTCTTTATAACAAAATTATTCTTAGAGAAATTTTTTTTGTATTCTTTTGATGTAATATTTGTACAATTCTCATGTGATTCATGATCACATCTAATACGTTTTTTGCCATTTTATTTTCAATTTTTTCCAATTTTTTTGGGACGTGAGAACCCGTAACCGCTATCTTTCACTGCGTACTCGGTAAATCCCCGAACTAACACGATAACTTGCAACTTTATCAGGTAAACCGCATTAGGCAAACCTTGTGCGACAAGCTATCCAAGAAGGTGTTGGTAGGAAGAATAAAACTTTTGATCTCTAGCCAAGCGCTCACCTACTCTATCAACTCGGATATCCCTATGAGCACTTTTTTTCCCACTTTTGGTCCTATTATTGGTGAAATTTTATTTTCAATCTTATAAATTGGATTTTTTTTTTCATTTTTGGTCATGCTATGATAAATTTTCATCTGTAGTAGCTTGTTACAATGAATTTTTATTTTTAGTCGTGTATCTTGTATATTTTTTTCATTTAAATACTATGTTATTTTCATTTTGATTTTTTTAGCGGGTCTATTGTATTTTTCGATCATAAAAAGATCGAAAATGAAAACAAATACAAGTTAAAGGACCAAAAATGAAAACAATATACAAGATACAGGACTACAAATGAAAATTCATCGTAATAAGACAAAAAAAACTTGAAAGTTATATGACTAAAAATATAAGTTCACACACAAATTATATTAGTAAAACTAAAATTTGAACAATTTGACGACCAAAAGCTACCAGGAAAATTTTATACGGTTTTTAAATAGATTATATCAATAAATGGCTAATATGATCGTATACAATTTTGAAGATATTTTTATATTTATCCTGAAATATATGGAATACAACGGCTTATATATTGTTGAAATGTATTAAATTATTTGATTGATAAAAAAAAATAATAATAGAGCTATCCGACTAAAGGCATGACCTGTTTGCATCTGGCATGTGAATATAATTTTATTTCGGGTCCCAAAATATAAGACCCTTTTTTTGGGGGGCCCCTTAATTTTAAATGACAATATCATTAATTATTGAATCAAGTGTCTTACAAATGCAATACCTTTGTCTCTTTTAAAATGCATAATTTATTTGGCTGTGTTGAAAATATATATAAATATATATTATTATTTATTGTTGAATGTTGAAGGTTGAAAGTTGAAAATTGAGTTGTAAAATATTGAAAATTAGTGTGTGATGATGTAATTAATGATGTATTAATTTTTGACTAATCTCCAATTGAGATCTATAAATAGGTCTCTCCATTTGTGTAGAAAAACACAATTGTGAAGAGAGAAAAATTTTATAAAGTGTAGAATTTGATAAATTTTGAGTTTTTGAGTTTTTACTTTTTACCGTAAATTTTTACTTTTTCACAACACGTTATCAGCACGATCGCTCGAAGGTTCTCTATATTTTCCGACGCTCCAAAATACAAGAAGAAGTCAAAAATATTCAACAAGTAAGAATTTTTATTTTACTGTTTATATATTTTTATTGTGTATATATTAATATATAATATCATGTTATGAAAAAATAAGTTTTTTTCAAAACTTGTTATAAATCCTGGGAGGATGTTAAGACGACATCCCACACTCCCGGTAAGGGATACGACAAGTATAAAAGCCTCTAAGGTTTTTAAACAATAACGTGATATATATTTATTATGTATATATATTAACTATATTAATATATATTTCATGTTATTATATAAAAGGTTGTCTATGACACTGACCTTATAATAACGTGATATGATATATTATTGTGTATTTATATACTAACCATATTTGTATAATCTCATGTTATTATATAAAAGGTTGTCTACGACACCGATCTTATAATAATGTGATATGATATACTATACCTGACTTTATACTAACTATATTGGTATAATTTCACAACATTATATAAAAAGCTGTCTACGACACTGACCTTATAATAATGTGATATGATATACATAATTATTTAATTATGATTATCATTATATGCATTACATGATTATCACGAATTTTTATTCAACACATACTCAATTTTTTCTTTACCCCCAACGGTCACAAACGGTAACAAAACGGCTAGTTTTTGCCCTATAAATATGTTCACTCAAACTCATTTTCAATCACACCAAATTCATTCTTTCTCTCAAAATATTTTATCCTCGGTTTTTTCGAAGATGGAGATGATGACATTTATAAGGATATTTTTCATAACGACTATGATCATCATGCTCACGAGTCTTTTACTCACCAGCGATTTTCCAACACATATTTTTTCTCTATTTGTATACGCACTTGTAATTTACGTTCTTCCATTATTTTGTATTGTCATATTTATGAAAATTAACTAATAAAATGCATTGTTATTTTCTAGTACCACCATGTCGAACTTGGCGAAACTCGAATTCATTGCACTTGATATAACCGGAAAGAATTATATGCCATGGACCCTCGATGTAGAAATGCATCTCGAGTCATTGGGTCTTAACGAAACTATCAAAGAAAATAACATATCATCCTCACAAGATAAAGCAAAAGCGATGATATTTTTACGCAGACATCTTGATGAGGGGTTGAAATGTGAATATTTGACCGAAAAAGACCCAATGATTTTGTGGAAAGGGTTAAAAGAACGTTTTGAGCATATACGGGAAGTTATACTTCCGACCGCACGAGATGAATGGAATACTTTAAGATTCCAAGATTTTAAAAAGGTGAGTGATTATAATTCTGCGATGTATCGAATTGTCTCACAGCTGAAATTTTGTGGGCATAATATTACTGAGATGGAAATGCTTGAAAAGACATTTTCCACATTCCACGCATCAAATATAACTCTACAACAGCAATATAGAGTGCGTGGATTTTTAAGATACTCAGAACTCATCGCATGTTTACTCGTGGCGGAAAAGAATAATGAATTGCTCATGAGAAATCATCAGTCCAGACCTACTGGTTCAACGGCATTTCCTGAAGCAAATGTCGTAAGTAAAAATGAAAACCAAAATCAAAGATATAGACAAGATTTTGGTCGAGGTCGTGGACGAGGACGTGGGCGTGGACGTGGGCGTAGAAATGATCGCGGTCGTGGTCGAGGCCGTGGATTTGAAAATAAAAGAGATAGTTATTTCAATAACTCATCTCAAAGGAACGTCACGAACCACCCACAAAAGAGGCATCATGATAATACGGGTGAAAATGAAAATCATCCAAAAAGAACTGAGAGTGTTTGTTATAGATGTGGCACTCCAGGACATTGGTCAAGAACTTGTCGAGCCCCTGAGAATCTGTGTAAGCTCTATAAAGATTCAATAAAGGGGAAAGAAAAAGAGACCAATTTTACTGAAAACATTGACCATGCAAGTGGTTCAATGAATTTAGATGCTGCCTACTTTTTGAATGATTTCGAAGATATTGATTAAATGTACTGGTGGGAAAAGAATGTAACAATGTAATTTTTATATTGTAAAACATATTATATTTTGCATGTATTGTTTTATTCTGCAATTAAATTGTAACATATTATAATTTGCATGTATCTTTCTTAATTCATTTTATTGCATATTGTTTTTGAAGATCATTATGGAAAATGCTATGATCAAAGATGGAAATAATGCACTGGAAGTTTGCATACCAGATAGTGGTACAACGCACACTATCCTCAGAAATGAAAAATATTTCTTGGAATTAAAACCAACAAAAACAATGGTGAATACAATATCAGGTCCTGTAGACTTGATTGAAGGATGTGGCAAAGCACAATTTTTGTTACCTAATGGTACAAAATTTTTGATAAATAGTGCTTTATATTCACCACGATCACAAAGAAATTTGTTGAGTTTTAATAATATATATTCTCATGGTTATGATACGGAAACAATAACCGAAGGAAATGAGAAATATATGTGTCTTACTACATATAAATCAGGAAAGAAATATGTAGTTGAGAAATTATCAATGCTCCCTACTGGATTGCATTATATACATATAAGTCCAATCGAATCAAATATGGTTATTGGAAATTCTTCAATACTAACAAATTGGCATGATCGATTGGGACATCCTGGTTCAATAATGATGCGAAGGATTATAGAAAATACAAGTGGTCATCCACTGAAAGACCAGAAGATCTTTCAGAATAATAAGTTTCAGTGTAAGGCATGTTCTCTGGGGAAACTTATTATAAGACCATCACCAGCTAAAATCCAAAAGGAATCACCCATATTTCTTGAACGTATTCAAGGTGATATTTGTGGGCCAATTCATCCACCATGTGGACCATTTCGATACTTTATGGTATTGATCGATGCCTCTAGCAGATGGTCACATGTATGTTTATTGTCCACTCGAAATGTGGCATTTGCAAAATTGATGGCTCAAATAATAAAATTGCGGAATCAATTTCCCGAATATACGATCAAGAAAATAAGACTTGATAATGCTGGAGAATTTACTTCCCAGACTTTTAACGACTATTGTATGTCGATGGGAATTACTGTTGAACATCCTGTAGCTCATGTTCATACACAAAATGGATTAGCTGAATCATTGATTAAACGTCTGCAGTTGATTGCTAGACCAATGATTATGAGAACGAAACTCCCTATTTCTATATGGGGACATGCAATTTTACATGCTGCTGCATTGATTCGCATCAGGCCAAGTGCATATCATAAACACTCCCCATTGCAGCTTGTATTTGGCAAAGAACCAGATATTTCTCATTTGAGAATTTTTGGATGTATGGTGTATGTGCCTATTGCACCACCTCAAAGAACAAAAATGGGACCTCAAAGAAAGAATGGTATTTATATCGGCTATGATAGTCCATCAATCATTAGATATCTTGAGGCTCAGACAGGCGATGTGTTTACAGCACGGTTTGCTGATTGTCATTTTGATGAAAATAACTTCCCAATGTTAGGGGGAGAAAAGAAACACATCGAAAAAGAAATCACATGGTATGTACCATCATTATTACATTTGGATCCTAGAACTAAACAATGTGATAAAGATGTACAGCAAATTGTGCATTTGCAAAGAATAGCAAATCAAATGCCAGATGCATTTGCAGACACAAAAGGGGTAACAAAATCATATATACCTGCTGTAAATGCCCCTGCTCGAGTTGAAATTCCAAAGAAACAAAATGAAGACATTCATGATGTCATAAAACGCCTGAAGCGTGGAAGGCCAATCGGTTCAAAGGATAAAAATCCTCGGAAAAGAAAATAAATAGAGAAAAATGATGATCAGAAAATAGAAAATGGTGTTCCAGAAGAAACACACGATGATGAAAATATTTTGTCAGAACCACAAACTGACGAGAATCATGAAATCTCTATCAATTATATTAATACTGGAAAAATATGGAACCGAAAGAATGTACAAGATATTGATGAGATATTTTCGTACAATGTGGCATGTGACATCGTAAATGAAGATAATGAACCAAAATCTTTTGGTGAATGCAAAACTCGAAAGGATTGGTCAAAATGGAAAGATGCCATCCAGGTTGAATTAAATTCGCTAAATAAACGTAGTGTTTTTGGACCTATAGTCCTTACACCTAAAGGTGTTAAACCTGTTGGGTACAAATGAGTTTTTATTCGAAAGAGAAATGAGAAAAATGAAATAGTGAGATATAAAGCTCGACTTGTTGCACAAGGTTTTTTTCAAAGACCTGGAATTGATTATGAAGAAACATATTCTCCTGTTATGGATGCAATTACGTTTCGGTATTTGATCAGTTTAGCAGTGTCTGAAAACTTGGACATGCGTCTAATGGATGTTGTTACAGCTTATTTATACGGATCACTTGATAGTGATATATACATGAAAATCCCTGAAGGATTTAAGATGCTAGAAGCACAAAGTTCAGAACCCAGAGAATTTTATTCTGTGAAATTACAAAGATCATTGTATGGATTAAAGCAATCCGGCCGAATGTGGTATAATCGGCTAAGTGAACACTTGATGAAAAAGGGATATGTAAATGATCCAATATGCCCTTGTGTTTTCATCAAGAAAACAACATCGGGATGCGTGATTATTGCTGTATATGTTGATGATTTAAACATCATTGGAACGAATAAAGAAATTCAAGAAGTGATGTTATACTTGAAGGAAGAATTTGAAATGAAAGACCTTGGAAAAACCAAGTATTGTCTTGGTTTACAAATTGAACAAAAAGAATGTGGAATTTTTGTTCACCAGTCTAATTATACAGAGAAGGTCCTTAAACGTTTCAATATGGATCAATCAAATCCTTTAAGTACTCCAATGGTTGTCAGATCATTGAATATAGAAAAGGATCCATTTCGTCCATGTGAAGATGATGAAGTTGTTCTTGGTCCTGAAGTACCATATCTAAGTGCCATTGGTGCCCTTATGTATCTTGCAAATTGCACTAGACCAGACATATCTTTTGCAGTAAATTTATTGGCAAGATTCAGTTCATGTCCAACGAAGAGGCACTGGAACGGAATTAAACATATATTCCGTTATTTACGAGGAACGACGGATTTGGGACTTTTGTATCCAAAAGATACAAATCAGAGAATAATTGGTTATGCTGATGCTGGATACTTATCTGATCCACATAAGGCACGTTCCCAAACCGGATATGTATTTACTCGTGGAGGCACTGCAATCTCTTGGCGATCACAGAAACAAACACTTGTTACAACTTCATCAAATCATGCCGAGATTATTGCACTACATGAAGCAAGCCGTGAATGTGTCTGGCTTAAATCAATGACTCGGCATATCCAAACTTCTTGCGGATTATCAGTGGACAAGAATCCAATCACACTGTATGAAGATAATGCCGCATGTGTTGCCCAAATGAAAGAAGGATACATCAAAAGTGACAGAACTAAACATATTCCTCCTAAATTCTTTGCATACACTCAAGAGCTGGAGAAGAATAAAGATATTGATATCTGTTACATTCAATCAAGTGAGAACTCATCCGATCTCTTCACAAAGGCACTTCCCACGGCGATATTCAGAAAACACATTTATAATATTGGGATGCGCAATCTACGAAATATGTGAAGAATCATTCATGTTGACATCAGGGGGAGTTTACGTGGCTGCACTCTTTTTTCCTTACTATGGTTTTTGTCCCAATGGGTTTTTCCTAGTAAGGTTTTTAACGAGGCAGTATACAACACGTAATGGAGATAGTCATTCTATCATGATCATCATCACAAGGGGGAGTGTTGAAAATATATATAAATATATATTATTATTTATTGTTGAATGTTGAAGGTTGAAAGTTGAAAATTGAGTTGTAAAATATTGAAAATTAGTGTGTGATGATGTAATTAATGATGTATTAATTTTTGACTAATCTCCAATTGAGATCTATAAATAGGTCTCTCCATTTGTGTAGAAAAACACAATTGTGAAGAGAGAAAAATTTTATAAAGTGTAGAATTTGATAAATTTTGAGTTTTTGAGTTTTTACTTTTTACCGTAAATTTTTACTTTTTCACAACAGGCTGACCATTTTTTTCAAATAGTTGTTGGCTAATTTTATTAGGCCAACCCACTTAATTAAATTCTTAAGTTATCGCTTAGTTTCGTGGATGAGATAAGATAAGGAATGTTACAAGTGTGATTAAAAAAAAAAAGAAAGATAAGGATAATATATAGTGTGATAAGTTTTATATTGTTTGATATTATTTTAAAATTGGGGACTAATTTTGTGAATTATATATGATGACTAAATGCCCTTACCATGTTTTAATTAATGAATATTCTTGAAATAACTGAATAGATAATTAAATATTTATAAAAGTACTTCATTAAAATAAATTTAATTGAACTATATTAATCAATAAAATATAAATTAATCAATAAAAATAAATTAGAAAATTTAAAACCATTCAAAGAGTTAGTAAATAAAAGTAAATTTTATATATATTTAAATTTATTTATATTTTCATTGTATTATTTATTTTTATGTTTGTAAAGAAAATATAATTTATGTTAATTATTTTTCTTTATATTATTTATTTTACTGATTAAACAAATGAATTGTTGTTTTTAAAAATAAATTTAAGAAAGAAAATTGTTATTAATACTCGAAAGATTTATTTAAAAATTTTAATAAAATAGAGTTCGACGATATTAATGATTTTATTTTTTAAAATAATAATTAAAATTAATGATTTTGAACGTTGAAAATAATAAAAATAATATAATGGAGTGAAAAAATAAGGCACCATTCTGGAATAATATGTTTGAATTTTGTTGCGGTCAAATCTCTATGGACAAGAGTCAAGACCACCTTTATTTTTTCAAAGTTTTTTTTTAAGTACACATACAATCGTGATCCAAATTATAACCATATAATGTATATGTCATTAAAAGCGGAACTTGAATGTGGACTCGAGACGTGCTTATCTCAAACAAAAAATTACAAAGAAAACTTCTAAAAGGGTGTTTGGCTAAACTTATTAAAAAGAGCTTATAAGCTCTTAGTGCTTAAAAACTGTTTTACGAGCTTATAAGCTATTAGAACTTATTTTAAAAATAAGTTGTTAAAGTGTTTGGGTAAACTTATTTTAAACAACTTAAAGATATTGATATGTTTGGTATTATAAGATCTTTTTATTGTCAAAATTACCAAAAAGGGTATAATTCAATGAAAATAAAATTTTGAGTTATACACATAGGAAAATATTTTTAGAATAAACATATATTAAAAAATAAATTTTTTTTAATATTTTACTTTAGAAAAATTTATGTAATTTGTAATTTTTTAAAAAAATAATATTTAATATTTAATGGGTGGAGGATATGATGGAGATTTATGAAAATATTCAATGATATTTTAGAGAGATAGAATATTAAAATAAGATCTTTTTGAAAAAAGTAACTCCCCCCTTATTTTTTTAAAAACAGCTTATAAGCTGTCAAACAACTTATTTTGACAGCTTATAAGATGTTTTTAAAAAATTTTTCCAAACAAAATTTGAGAGCTTAAAAGCTCAAAAACAGCTTATGAAAACTACCCGCAGTCAGCGAGAATCGAAATTGGGACCAAAGGGTGCTAGGATATAAACTCATGAGTCATGAGGTGCCAATCTCAATTCTCAAAAGGTTTGTCTATTGGGTGAGGTTGCCTCAGGGGTTTATAATTAATTCTTTATTAGTTTTATTATTCAATGTGAGACAATTGTAACATTGCCGACCCCTTGAGAAGCCGATGTCCGCGACGGCCCACTCTAGACAGCTTTCACTCACCTTTCAGTATTCAATACATGCATCCATACACCTTAATCTAGCCTATAATTTTTTTAATTATCGACACTGATCCGATGGTAGCCTTTTCTTGAGTCGCCTCTTTCGCTAAGTCGGCTCTCAACGAGAGTACCAAATGTTAGGTTATAAACCAATGAGGTGTTCATCCCAAAAGGTTGCCTATTGGATGGGTTACCTCAAGGGTTTATAACTAGCTAACTCTTCATTAGTTTTATTATTCAATGTGAGACAATTATATCAAGTGACCTCAAGACCTCAGCCTTAGTCATCGGGCTAAGGCCTCATCGGCTATTTTTTTCCAAGTTTTCGGAGGGAATAAACATAAATTTGTGGCATATCCTTATTACTGTGCGAAATGGTCCCGAAATGGTGAGAGTTATACCAAGGACAAAGAGGGATGTCTTCTATCTACAAATATAGTTTGTGATTTACAATTAAAAGCTATAAATTTAGGAGGTTGATTAACCCAACATGATGCTCAAACGGGACCGAGGTCATGACTCATGATTCATGATATAATATTCGAAGTTGCACGTGCTAATATAGCTTATGTATGTACACAGTTAAATTAAGAAATTGAAAGATTTGCACAAGTAATAATTAGAGACAAATACATGTTCTTTGGTACGTTTTTAATTAATTTGTATGATTATTTTTTTACTTAAAATTATTTATATATTTGGGAATTGGAGAATGTTGATGTGCAATAATTGTCCCTACTTAGTAGAGCGATCGAACCATGGTTCTTGGGTTGCTGTGCAGTTTAAAAGATTTGGGTTTTTGGGCTACTGTAATGTTTAAAAGATTTGAATTGCATTATTACTACCGGATACAATTTTTGGTAAAACGACAAATGCCGGATGTTACATGAACTTAAATATGATTTGACCTCATGACTTTGTCTCAAATTAAGATTTTGTCCGTCCCCCATCTGATTAAATTGTTAGAGCAGCATTTAATGATCCATCAAATTTTGTGGAACCTGAAGCTATAATTTATTCAATAATACGAGTTTGTTTCTTATAAATATGATTGATCGGTTATAATTACTCATTAGATAATCATATGAAAATATTTAAATTTGAGAATATTACATAGACGCATATATAGAGAGTCATGTACCAAAAATTTTCTATCCACGGAAAAGTGAACATGAGAATGGGACCAAAGTCGATCCTAAATGCTTTTGGGCATTAGCCGAACTTTCCTTAAAAAAATGCTGCTAAATGACTTAATTATAATGTGTGTTCATATTCTTTTTGTAACATCTCATACATTGTATCGAAATTAGTCTTTTCAGCGTGCTTATGTCCTGACTCATACGCACTCTAAAAAACTTTCCATGGGGTCACCCATCCCAAAATTGCCACAAGTCAAACACGTTTAACTTTTGAGTTCTTTCGTGATTAGCTCTCGAAAAAAAGATGTGCATTCTTGATATGAAAAGTATCTTACAAATATTTTAAGCACTTCTCCACCGTGCAATCTCATACCTACACACTTTCAAAATCCCACTCATTTCGGTACAGGATCGGTTAATTTATGTCCCCTTTTGTTCGTGCAACCTCTTGGCACCGACGATCGCTCATCGTCCTCTTATCAGCTCCGAGCGTCACATTTCCACCAGCTTCCACGCGCGTGGTTCATCCTCGAACCATACCGTACTAAGAGACATTGGCTATGATACTGAAAGAAACGTTGTTCGCAGTTTGTTAATAAAATAGTCAGTATTGTACTTGGTGTTGTAACACCAGAGACAACACGGTGCAGCGAAAAATAAAAGCGTAAAAAATAACACAAGTTAATAATTTTGCACGAGTATAAAAACTCGTGCGGGTGCCTTAGGGCTAAATATCACTAAAAAAAATAATATCAGTCTTACAAACCAATACTAGTGAGTTTACGAAAAATCATTAAATCTTAAATTTCTCAACAAGTTGAGAAATCAAACTTGCATCCGAAATAATCAGAGTATAAAATAAATAGATGCAAATCTCGTAAGCCTAAATTGAAGAAACAAACCTTTGTAGGAGAAAGTATTATAATTAGTTTATCTTGTGGGCAAGCAACACATGAACAATCGTTATGCAAAAGAATATGTTGTTTTTTTAAAGGGTGTTCACATGAGTTAATTATTCTTTTGCACATCATTGTTGCCCTAGGATGACCGAATCGATCATGCCATATTTTGAAGCTTTTTTGGTCAACAAACTTCTGGTTTGTGCTAGTGTTTGCTTTAAATTCTTTTATTATGGTAAAATTGATCCCAGAAATAAGTGCACATAACTTTTCTTTTATTTGCTTCTGGCCAGATATAATAGATGTAATGTAAATTTATTTAACATTATTCTCATTTAATGTTTCAATATGGTATCCATTTTGATGGATATCTTAAAAGTTGAGCAAATATCTAATGGATTTTCTAGCATAGAGTGCATTTCAATATATAAGCTTGTATCATTTGATAAAACGTGTTGTTATGATCACGTGCTTACCATTACCAAAAGCTATAGTTGTTAGCCAAGGTGAAACTTTATTTTCTTATACTTGTTGCAGTGCATATGGATCGGATTGTTGAGCCCACGAGTTCAGGGAGGGACGTGCCTTACTACTGGTGCTATCTCATATCTTTTTGAGATCAGTCTTATCCTTTCCTTACTGTCAGTCCTGTCCCTAGTAGAGAAAATATTAATTGTTAAAATCTAGTGTCCCTATTTTACGTCCCACCTAGCCAACCTGATCAATCAGCGTAATTTCAGCAACTTGACGCACTAAAGCTTATCAGGAGGTCATTCAACCTAATACTGTTATCACCCATGCACGCGTAACCCAGGATTCCCACCCCTCCCCCAAGAAGTATAGAAATATGCTCCTTGGGAGACTCGAACACATGACCTTAGCTCTGATATCAGTTGTTAGGATCAATCGGTTACTAATATACCAAAATCTATAGTTGTTAGCCAAGGTGCAACTTTTATTTCCTTATACTTGTGAAATCGCATATGGGTTGGTTGTTAAGCCCATGAGTCCAAGGAGGGGTGTGCCTATAGGCTGGTGATGTCTATCAGTCTTATCATTTCCCTACCGTCGGTCCTGTCCCTAGCAGAGACAGTATGATCAATTAAGAATCCGGTATCCTTATTTTAGGGCCCATCTAGCCAACTAGATCAAGCAGCGCAATGTCAGCAGCTTGACGCAGCTTCTCAGGAGGTCACCCATCTTAATATTGTTATCACCCATGCACGCTTAAGCCAATATTCCCACCCCTCCCCCAAAAAGTATAGAAATATGATTCTTGGGAGACTCGAACTCATGACCTTGGCTCTGATAATTGTTAGAATCAATCGGTTACCACTATGTCAAAAGTTATAGCTGTTAGTCAAGGTACAACTTTAATTTTTTTATACTTGTGGAATCGCAGATGGGCGTTGTTAAGCCCACGAGTTTAAGGATGGGTGTGTCTTACTACTGTTGATGTCTATCAGTCTTATCCTTTTCCTACCGTCGGCCATGTCCCTAACAGAGACAGTATTATCCATTAAGATCAGGTATCTCTATTTTACGGCTCAACTAGCCAACTAGATCAAGCAGCTCAACATCAGCAGCTTGATGCGCTAGAGCTTCTCAGGAGATCACCTATACTAGTACTCCTCTCACATATTCACGCTTAACCCAACAAAATTACTCTTACCTTTCCATAGCCTTCAATATTTTTTATGCATCCGATATTGATGTGACATTATTTTCAGATAATGTTAATTCCAAAAAATACTTTTTATTTTGAATAATGTTATGTGTTGTACCACTATCTACTAGGCATTCATCATGATATTTGATCATTAATCTAAAAAATAAATATAACTTAATAAGTCATAACTTCAATGGGATGACAAATAATATTGAAGATTTTCAAAAAAATATTTTATTAATAAAAAATTTATTGAATAAAAGTCTAAGTAAAAACTTCAATGACAACCTAAAAGATGAACGCAAATTAAAAACAGAACCATGAGAACATTAAAAACAACTGAAAGTTAAATTAAAAATAGAATCAAAGAAGACAATTATTCTTTATTTTCTATCACCTCACCACCAACCAATGATCAATATTTCGATATGGATTAGCAACAAGTCTTAGACATACTAAATTGGATCTATATTGTTGGTATTTTTCAATAATTTTCCTTTTACTTTGATCGAGTTTTGATGGAGATCCACGAGATATTTTGTCGTATGACAGGTACGACACCAATGTCTTTCCACTCTAAACCTATAACATTTATCGTCATAATTATTTGAACTTTTCTCCTTTGAATATTCTTTGTTATTGGAAATCCACTACTGGTTACTTGTTTTATGTTCCTTTCTCATTTTGTTTTTGATAGTTTTTTCTTTGACCGCGACTAGGCCCACACGCACGCGTTCGTCCTCTCTCATCATTTTGAGTTGAGTTAGCATTTGCTTCAGAAAATGCAGCTTCATTTGATTCAATTAATTGTGTAGATCCCGTCTACGCAATTGATGATTTTCCATGAGCAATTCATTATTTTGTTCAGCAACAAGTAAGCATGGGATAAGTTCAAAATACTTTTTAAATTCACACTCAAGATACTGCTGCTGTAGTAGCATATTTGATGTGTTAAAATTGGAGAAAGTATTTTCTAACATGTCTTGATCAGTAACTTTCTCCCCAAAGTATTAGCATGGAATTAATCTTGAATTGTGCATAGTTATAATGACTTACAGATTTGAAATCTTGTAAGTGTAATCACATACATTCATATCGGGCTTGTTGGACCAAGCGTTTGCCGCTTTACAAAATGCTATAACTGGTGATAATGGTACAACACAAATTTTTTAAATCATACAGCAGCCCAAACGCCATAGTTCGATCGCGCTACCAAGCAGAGACAATTATTGTACCCAACATTATTGCTCCCAAATAATTGCACTCCTTGCAATCAATAGGAATCGGATCCATGAACTTGGCTCTGATACCAATTGTAGGATCGAGCGCTTGCCGCTTTGCCAAAAGTTATAGCAGGTGTTAATGGTGCAACTCAAATCTTTTAATTGCTGGTTCGATCGCTCTACCAAGCAGGGACAATTATTGCACCCAACAAGGCTCTTGGTAGAACTACAATTCTCTGATGGTTAAACATGTCTTTCAGATTTTTCCAAAGTTCTATGGCTCTTTCACAGTGAGATACTCGGTTTTCAACCCATCATTAAGATGATGACGAAGAAAAATGAGTGTTTTTTACGAATTTACAGAGATGTTTTGTTTTTTATTTTATTATATCTCCTACATTCATAGAAAGAAAGTGGATCTCGACATCCAATATCTATGACAAATAATTTTTCTCAGACAAATCAAGTACTTCAAATTTAAGTTTGGTGGTATTTGTAATTACAACTATCAAATGAAGAAACCAAAATAGAATTATAATGATAATATATTTTTTAAAAATATTATGAACATGCAACTAAATAAAAAGAAAAGGTAATACATTTTAATTTATATTTTTAAATTAACATGGTTCGCACAACAATAATCTGAAGAGAATTTTATAAAAGATGAAGACCGTTGTGTCAAAAAAAAATTACTGAAAGTGTACAATCCTTCAGAAACTCAAAGGCTTTACGTACTATATATTTAGTAGAAGCATAAAAAGCCTAAATAAATAAAATAAAATAAAATTTGGCAATACTCTACCCATAATATTCTAATCTCACACAAAAAAATTTATACAATAAAACTTGAGGAAACAATATGTATTCCACTCATATTCCATCTAATACGGGAATAAATTATCAATTTAATTTCAAGTTTTTTAATCAAACTTGTTACCCCGAGAAAATATTTCAACCCGAGCCCGTTTATAATGGGTCTACTAGATATGACCAGGACTGGTATTTTATGGGCCGACCAGGGCTGGACCTAGTATGCCGTACGCATCTTTTTTATAATTCGAGTGAGACTCTGATATATGTGAGATAAGTATGGATCTTCTCAAATATTCACAAGATAGAGACAAACTTAAGAAGGATCCAATGGATGAAGAGTCCTAGTCCAGGATATGTTATAATTCTACTAGGTAACTTATTTTATTTTTTCCTATAAATACAGGTACTGTTATGGTTGTATTCATATTTCATTACTCACTTTTACATTCACGCACTCATATCTCTCAGTTTACGCATTAATCATACCCTCTGCCTTCAAGACACTGACTTAGGCATCGGAGGGGTCACGCCGAAAACACCTTCGGCGTCCCTTTGACCTAGCTGTTGCTTGTGCAGTTCCGCCATACCCGACCCGACCTACTTTCTAAAGGATTTGGAGGATCCATTCTACCAGACCGAACCCGAGGTAAAAAATCGACATCATCAATTGACGCCGTCTGTGGGAATTTGAAAAAAAAAAAAAAAAAGAGTTTCGATGGCTAATCAGAATGGAAATCACCCAAATTTAGAGGAGTTAGTAACTCAGGCTGTTCAGAGGGCTTTGGCGGAAAGAGATGAGGCCAACCCTCCGCACACCGATCATAATGCCCACCTCGAGGAGATCAAAAGGTTGAAGGAGGAGATGGAGCAGTTAAGGAAGAAGCAGGCCGGGTACCTAGCTACCACAACCAGAAACATTCCTTTTACTCAGGAGATATTGGACGCCGACCTCCCCAATCAGTTCAAATTGCCTCATGTTGGGGAGTATGATGGCAAAGGGGATCCTGAAGACCATTTGGCACGCTTTGAGAATGCAGCACTGTTGCATAAATATTCTGATCAAATTAAGTGCCGGTCTTTCCTTACTACTCTCATAGGACCAGCACAACAATGGTTCAATATGCTACGTCCTGGGGAGATCAAGGAGTTCAAAGATTTCAGCAAATCCTTTTTGCATCACTTTGCTAGAAACAAAAAGCATCCTACCACTACTTTCAGCCTATTTGCAACCAAGCAACGAGAACATGAAAATTTGAGAGCATACATCCGCACGTTTAGTGCCTTGGCTCTCGAGGTACCCATGGCTACTCCAGACCTGCTCATCAGTGCCTTCATGCAAGGGCTGGATACAAAAGATTTTCTTAAATCTCTAATAAAGAGGCCGCCAGAAACATATGAAGAATTACTTGCCCGAGCTGAAAAATATGTCAACATGGAAGAGATACAGGTTTCGCGGGCAGCTGTGAAGAGGGAACGGCCAAAAAGTCCAAAGAACAATAGGGTTCCAAACAATAATTCAGGGATGGGACAGCCATTCTGACCTGCATTGTTGGGAGAATTCACCTCTTTTACTCCTTTACGCATGAGTAAAGTCCGAGCCCTACAAATTTGTGACGATCGAAAACTCACACAAAGGCCTCCGTGGACGGAAAATGGACCCCGAAACAGGCAATCAGATAAATATTGTCACTTTCATAATGAATATGGGCATACTAAAGAAGACTGCCGACAATTAGATCAGGAGATTGAGAGGATAATACAACAACATTCTGAAATAAAAAATATTTTGATCCGACAAGAGGGGTACCGTCCGAAAAGGAAACAACGAGGAAGATCGAGACAGAGAGCCAGGATTACTCCTCCTTAGGAGGATTTCAATCGCCCAAATCAGGACCACCCTAGGGATGACCGAGCTCATCAGAGACCGGCTCCGCCTGCTCGGGGAATTATCAATATGATTTCAGGAGGCCCTACTGATGGAGTTTCCAATCGAGCTAGGAAAACTAGCAGCCGAAAATTAGTAAATATGGAAATTGACAATCAAACTATCAACATTGGCCCGACCCTTTCTTTTGGGCCGGAAGATTTAAAAGGGGTTGCTAACAACCATAATGATGCACTGGTAATAAGGGCCATGGTAGCGAATTACGATGTGGCCCAGATATTTATGGATTCAGGCAGTTCTGTCAATGTCCTATTTCAAGAAGCTATCAATCAAATGGACCTGGGACAGTATAGAATAGAGCCCGTTGTCACATCACTCTTTGGTTTCACGGGTCATGCAATCCGGCCTGTGGGGTTAGTACATCTGCCCCTAACTCTTGGGAAAGGCAACAGTCGCAAGACCAGGATTGTGAGTTTTATTATAGTAGACGCTCCGTCTGCCTATAACGCTATACTGGGTAGACCTGCCATGATCACTTTCATGGCCGTCGCATCAGCTCTGCATCAAAAAATTAAGTTCCCAGTGGGTAATCAGGTCGGCGAGGTGCAAGGTGATCAAGTTATTGCACGAAAGTGTTATGTGGAGGAAGTCAGAATAGAGCAAAAAGTAGCCAGGACTGATAATGTTGACAGACCTGGATTTTCTGGCATGGAAAAAGTCAACTTGATAGAAGACACATCTGTCAGCGCTAAAGAAGAAATTGAAGAAATAATTATCTCTCCTCCTTCGGGGATGGTAAACATTGCCCGTACCCTTGAAACAGAGGTGAAGCAACTACTACTAGAATGCTTGAAAAAAAATAAAGACGTCTTCGCATGGTCAGTTTCAGACCTGGTAGGGGTCCATCGGGAAATTGCAGAGCACAAGCTCAATGTAATAAAAGGCTGTCGCCCTATTATTCAAAAAAAAAGGCACTTCGGTCCTGAAAAAGATGCAGTAATAAAGGAGCAGGTGGACGAGCTACTCAGGGCTGGGCATATTGAAGAAATCCACTTCCCGACCTGGTTGTCTAACATAGTCTTAGTCCCGAAATCTACGGGAAAATGGCGTATGTGTGTAGATTTTCGAGATTTGAATAAAGCATGCCCTAAAGATTGCTACCCCCTACCTAGAATAGACCAGCTTGTCGATTCCACTGCAGGGCATGAATTACTTAGCTTTTTGGATGCTTACCAAGGATATCACCAAATTCCCTTGGCAAAAAAGGACAAAGACAAGGTCAGTTTTGTCACATCAACAGGAACCTATTCCTATGTGGTCATTCCGTTTGGACTCAAAAACGCAGGGGCTACATACCAAAGGTTGATGGATAGAGTATTCGAGCAGCAAATTGGGAAAAATATCGAGGTCTATGTAGATGATATCCTGGTCAAGACCCGTACTGCGGACCAGTTCATTACCGACCTAACTCAAACTTTTCAGACTTTAAAGCACTATCGGCTTAAGCTAAACCCCAGCAAGTGTACTTTCGGAGTCCGAGCTGGAAAGTTTCTGGGTTATATGGTTACAAGAAGGGGAATCAAAGCTAATCCCGAAAAGGTCCAAGCCATCATTACTATGAGCTCCCCCAAGAATATACAGGAAGTACAGAGATTAACAGGAAGAATTACATCATTGGCCCGGTTTATAAGCAGATCAGCAGATAAAAGCCTTCCTTTCTTTAAGGCACTACGAAAAACGAAAAATTTCGAATGGGATGATGAAAGTGAGAAAGCTTTCCAGGACTTGAAAGCTTACTTACAGCAGTTGCCCTTGCTGAATAAGCCTATCCAAGGGGAAGAATTGTTCTTATATCTGGCGGTGACCAACCGAGCAGCCAGTTCAGTCCTAGTCAGGAAGGACGGAATAAATCATCAGCATGTGTACTTTGTGAGTCATGCCTTGAAGGGAGCTGAACTCAACTATTTAACGCAGGAAAAACTAGCCTTAGCTTTAGTTATCACTGCGAGAAAATTGCGTCCTTATTTTTTGTCACACCGCATCACGGTGCTCACCAACAGCGTTTTGGGAAAAATTGCAGCTAATCCATATGCATCAGGGAGACTTATCAGATGGATTACAGAATTGAGTGAGTATGACATCAAATTCGAGCCCCGGACAGCCATAAAAGCTCAAGCCCTAGCTGATTTCTTAGCAGAGACAGTACAACTAGAACAAGAAGAATTATGGAAGATTTTCGTAGATGGGTCATCATGTCAGTCCGGATGCGGGGCTGGAATTGTGATCATCTCGCCTTGGGGGGAAGAAACTAATATTTCAATAAGGTTAGACTTCAAGGCCTCAAACAATGAAGCAGAATATGAGGCATTATTGCTCGGGCTCAAAGCAGCACGAAACTTGGGCATCTCCCGAGCTAATCTGTATTCCGATTCCCAATTAGCAATCCAACAGAGAAACGGAAGATTTGAATGTAAAAATGAGAAGATGTTGAGATATATCAAAGCATTAGACAAAGCCAAAGAAGGGTTCACCGAGTTGAACTTAGAGCTCATCCCCCGGGCTGAAAATATGAAGGCAGACCACTTGGCCCGCTTAGCCAGTGCTCTGAGTAACCGATCTGATCCCATTGTCGCAGGTCGGGTACTTGTTTCGCAACTAGAAACTCTGGATGAAATTATAGCTCAGGTACCGGAAGGAGACTGACGATATGATATGCACAAATATCTAATCAAGAAAGAATTACCGAGTGATAATAAGAAAGCAAAGGAAATTAAGAGAAGGGCTCTCCGTTTCGTCGTGATCGATCAAATTCTGTTTAAACGATCTTTCTCTCAGCCTTTGTTAAAATGTTTGGGTCCTGATGAGGCCAATTATGTTTTACGAGAAATTCATGAAGGGTCTTGTGGCAGTCACCTGGGCAGTCTGGCCCTAGCTTGAAAAGCACTTTTGGAAGGATTCTTCTGGCCAAACATGCGGAAAGACTCAGCAGATCTGGTTAATTCTTGTTATAATTTCCAGAGACATGCTAACTTACAATGGAGGCCGGCAGAATACATGAAGGAAGTGGTGGCTGCTTGTCCTTTCGATCAATGGGGAATGGATATTGTGGGGCCATTCCCTGTTAGCACAGGACAAAGAAAATTTTTGTTGGTCGCAGTCGATTATTTTTTCAAGTGGGTTGAAGCCGAGCCCTTAGCCAAAATTACAGAAAATGAAGTGCTCAATTTTCTATGGAAAAATATAGTGTGCCGCTTCGGAATCCCTCGCAGGTTGGCATCAGATAATGGGAGACAATTCTGTGGATCCAAAGTTCGGGCATGGTGCCAGGAAATGAAGATAGAACAAGTTTTCACCTCTGTAGCATACCCTCAAGGGAATGGACAAGTCGAAGTTACCAACAGAACGATAGTCCAAGCCCTTAAGACACGTTTGGATGCAGCCAAGGGCAAGTGGGCAGACGAGCTCCCTTCAGTATTGTGGTCTTACCGAACTACAACTCAATCCGGTACGGGTGAAACCCCTTTCAGCATGGTGTATGGGACTGAAGCTGTCCTCCCAGCAGAGATCGGACAAGAGAGTGCCAGGATCATGGCATACGGCCCAAACAATCAAGAACTGCGAGCAATGGATTTGGACTTACTTGAAGAGCACAGGTCCCGATCTGCAATTAGGCTCGCAGCCTATCACAAACGAATGACCCAGGCCTATAACAAAAGAGTATACCCTAAGGTTTTCCACGAGGGAGATCTGGTTATGCGAAAGATACAACATCCAGGGGAAAGAGGAAAGCTAGAGGCCAAGTATGAAGGACCATTCAGGGTGATAGGAAAAGCTGGCATAGCTGCATATTACTTGGAAGATGCCCAAGGCATGAGGGGTAAAAGGCCATGGAATGCTCAACACTTGAAAAAATACTATCCCTAGTAGCTCAGCTCGGGCCTCATCATGCTATAGCTCCCTAAGCTGGATAACCACTTAGTCATTCTCTTTTTGCTATTTATTTTTCAATCTTTTGCAAAAGTCAGTCCTGGTTTATTTACTTTACGGTCAGTCCTGTTTGGCGTCAATTTTTGGGAACAATTTAAATGCAAAAGTCAATTTTGTTTTATGGAACTTACCACTCAAAGTCCACCTCAGTGGTCCACATCAGTGGAATTCAAAGCCCAGGCAGGTCTGGCACATAAAGTCCACCTGAGTGGCCCATATCAGTGGAATTCAAAGCCCAGGCAGGTCTGGCACCCAAAGTCCACCTCAGTGGCCCACATCAGTGGAATTCAAAGCCCAGGCAGGTCTGGCACATAAAGTCCACCTCAGTGGCCCACATCAAAGGAATTCAAAGCCCAGGCAGGTCTGGCACCCAAAGTCCACCTCAGTGGCCCACATCAGTGGAATTCAAAGCCCAGGCAGGTCTGGCACATAAAGTCCACCTCAGTGGCCCACATTAGTGGAATTCAAAGCCCAGGCAGGTCTGGCACCCAAAGTCCACCTCAGTGGCCCACATCAATGAAATTCAAAGCCCAGGCAGGTCTGGCACATAAAGTCCACCTCAGTGGCCCACATCAGTGGAATTCAAAGCCCAAGCAGGTCTGGCACCCAAAGTCCACCTCAGTGGCCCACATCAGTGGAATTCAAAGCCCAGGCAGGACTGGCACCCAAAGTCCACCTCAGTGGCCCACATCAGTGGAATTCAAAGCCCAGGTAGGTCTGGCACTCAAAGTCCACTTCAGTGGCACGCAAGGACCACATCAGTGGAACTAAAAGCCCAGGCAGTTCTGGCACACAAAGTCCACCTCAGTGGCCCACCAATGGAATTCAAAACCCAGACAGGTCTGGTGCTTAAAATTAGTAATTAGCAATACTAACACCCACATTTTGCTGGGTAATTGCAAATCCTAGTATGATTCAAGCTCGAGGATCACAGTAGAGTTTAAAGAGCTTAGAAAAGGTACTAATTTGCATCCAACTAGTCCAGGCACCCTTGAAGGTCGGAATTCAATTCTCACTCATCCAGTCCGGGTACATATAGCTCGGGTTTTAGTGATACACGGGATTAATTATGACTGGATTCAGCCAGTCCGAGTGCATATAGGATAAGTCCTTAAAATTTTTAAGGGTGTGGTTTTGTCATTCAACCAGTCCGGGTATATATGTAGGTCGGGCCCTTAAAGGATTTATACTTGATAAATTTTGTGGCTGGATTTGCATGCACATTTATAACAGTAAAACCATGTTAGAAAAGGAAAATTCTTAAATAAACCTGAACTGGGCAAAAACATTCATATGTGAAAGAGTAAACAATGTATCAGCCCTACCTGGGCAACAACCGAAGTCAATGACCTCACAGGGTCTACCATTTAGATCATGTTTTTAAACAATATTCATACAAATAATCAAAGGGCGGGGGCGTCCTGTGACTTTGAGCTCTGATCGGGATCTTTCGGCTTCTCTTGCTCGGCCTCCTCCGAGTCTTCATCGGGCATGTCATCTAGAGCCTTGGTACAATCTAGGAAAAGGGCGGGGTGCTCGGTTTCTGAGTACCCATTAGCCCTGAACTGGGCTAAGCACCCCTTGAAACCCTCATCAAAGAAAGTAGCCGCCTTCTCAGCTACGGCGTTAGCAAAATCGGCGGAATTCAAGAATTATCTTTTCCCGACCTCCTTCGCAGCCTCAAGTTCCCGAGTCAGGGCCCGTACTTGGTTCTTTAGTTCAATCTTATCCACTTCCAGCTCGGCAGTCTTTTTATGAGCAGCCTCCAGAGCATCCCGTGTGGATTCAATCTCCACCCTCATCTCGGTCACCTTTTCATCATGATCAGCCTTCATTTCCCGGGTTTTTCGTGTGAGCTCAGAAATCCGAGCAACGAAGGCCTCTTGGTTCAGGTTGTGTTCCTCCCGGTCTTTGAAAGCTCGGCTGGTGATCTCCCCTCCCCAAGCTAGAGCCTGTGAAAACATGAAGGTTAAAACCCAGCTCGGTACATGACAGCTCCGTATACAAGGTAAGATTGAAAAATGCAATATACCTGCAGGGATGCAAGAGCGAAGTTCTGTTCAGCTTCCAAGGTAGGCACTCCTTGAAGGATTTTTAAATCAGAACGAGAAATCAGGTTCTGCATTATGCCTAGGCACCCTTGGGGGTCGGGCTTCGAGAAAAATGACATCTCTGGGACCCCGGGCTGATCGGGCATTCCCTGAGGTTCAGCGTCAGGTAGGGACCCAAACTCTATTATGGGTTCCTTGCCATGTGCTCGGGACGAGGAAACAATGGACGGCTGCTCAAGCTCGGGAAGATTGGTGCTGGGTTTTTCCTTGGTTTTGGAAGCTTTCTTTTTTGACTGTTCAGTGGGAGGAGGTTCGGGATGAGTTCTGACCTCACTGTCCTCTGTTTTCTTCCTCTTCAAGTTCTTCAGTGCAGCTCTGAAGTTGGCAGGCATAGCGGCAGATTTGATCCTGTCGTCTAAAAATAAAAAAATATATATATACATATATAAAAATATGATAAATCAAAGGCATAAGGGGAATCAGTCTAAGATAAGGATAGCACGGGTACAGGGGTACTACCTACATCCCCTTGGATCTCTACTCCCTTCCCACTGAAGCCATAATGACAGAGCAGATCCTCCTCAATCAGGCTCTCAATATCAAAAGTTTGCGCGGACATGGTATTGATAAAATTGGTAAAGTTGTGAGTAGGCAAAGCTGGCAGTTCAGGACTGGTAAAGTTCATAGCCCAGTTAGACCGGCATTTCCATGGCTGGTTGGGGTTGACAAAAAAGTATCTGTTTGTTCAGCCTTTGTGGGAGCTAGGCTTACCCTTCAAAAAGGGGTATTCGGGTCGCATGGAAATATAGAAGCGGCCCGGGGCGGTTTTCTTAATCTTCAAGAAGTAAATGAAATTTCCTATGTCTAAGGGAATTCAGAAGAAACAGAAAAGTACACCTAAGGATAGAATTGAACTAAAAGAGTTCGGGGATAATTGACTCGGGCACACACAAAAGTATTGACATAAGTAGGAAATGCAGTTCGGGACTGGAAATCTTAAACCCATCTTGATTTGATCTAGGCTGAAGCTCAAGAAATTAGGGGGGGTCTGTGAGCCCGGTCTTTACGGCCCGGGATTATAAGATCATAGGTATCGGGCATTCCCGATTTCTCCCTAATGAAGGGACCTAGGTCTGGACTTAGATGGGAGGCCAGGACTTCATACCATTGTTTTCCTTTGGCAGATAATCGGGCTTCATCCGACCTGAGTTTGTGCAATCGCTTTAATTTTTCTATACGAGTCTCCGACAGATCCAGCTCTGAGCTTGGATTATTGGAATCGGAGGGCTCGGGGTTGTTAGAGGGAGAATTGGATGCTTCAAAAAAGGCTACTATTTCCCGAACAGAAGTCTCGTCTGGGGAGGACATATTAATCAACCTAGTATAAGGACGGTAGGACTTACAGGTGAAAGAGTTGTAGCTCGGGAGTGACACAAACAAGACAGACGCAGTAGTCCGGGTCGGGCGAGCTCTTGAAATTTTTGCAGCGTAACAGTACAAGAGTGAAAGGTGAAAAAAACAAATTTTTACCGCCTAGTATATATATAGAGGTGGTGAATCGATCTGGACCGTTGATTTTTAACATGATCTACGACTCGGGACGGGACAAGCCATGTTTTTTTTGGCTTCGGGAAAAGAACCGTCAGAGGGCATCTGAGCCGTTCATTAAAAACACATCACGCGGATCCTGATCTAGACCGTTCAAAAGAAACACATTGCACGAATTAAATTATGAACTGGTCAAATGACACATGCATAAATCGGGGTTCGGATTAAATTTTTAGTCTAACTTCATTCTTCTTTTAGACCAGTTCGGGAGGTACTATTGTTACCCCGAGAAAATATTTCAACCCGAACCCGTTTATAATGGGTCTACTAGATATGACCAGGACTGGTATTTTATGGGCCGACCAGGGCTGGGCCTAGTATGCCGTATGCATCTTTTTTATAATTCGAGTGAGACTCTGATATATGTGAGATAAGTATGGATCTTCTCAAATATTCACAAGATAGAGATAAACTTAAGAAAGATCCAATGGATGAAGAGTCCTAGTCCAGGATATGTTATAATTCTACTAGGTAACTTATTCTATTTTCTTCTATAAATACAGGTACTGTTATGGTTGTATTCATATTTCATTACTCACTTTTACATTCACGCACTCATATCTCTTAGTTTTCGCATTAATCATACCCTCTGCCTTCAAGACACTGACTTAGGCATCGGAGGGGTCACGCCGAAAACACCTTCGGCGTCCCTTTGACCTAGCTGTTGCTTGTGCAGTTCCGCCATACCCGACCCGACCTACTTTCTAAAGGATTTGGAAGATCCATTCTACCAGACCGAACCCGAGGTAAAAAATCGACATCATCAAAACTAATTCCAAATATCACATTATCATCATAAAATTCAACTTGAACAAATTAATATATTATACATATATTTCAAACAAATACAAGTTTTTATCAATATTCTTCAAGAACATCGAAAGATTTAAGATTTTAAATAATCAAATCTTGTTCCAATCATGGATATTATAGATTAAAAATAATATTTTGTTATTTCAGGTGCATCAATATAAAACTAAAATAATGTTACTTCAAGAACATTAATAAAAGTTATGGTGCTAATTCAGGAGCATTAATAAAAATTATGCTGCTTCAAGATCATCAGCATGAAATATGAAGTTTCGCTCTTCAAGAGCATCAATACAACCTAGAATTTATGCTACTTTGATAGCATCAATATCAAATCTCAATATTGTACTACTTTAGAAGCATAAATATAAAACTCAGTGTTCTAAAAATCTTCGCCTAGGCGGTGGGAGGTGTGGGGGGGGGGGGGGGGCAGCCCACCGCCCCATCTAGTGGAGGCGCCTAGGCGGTGGGCCACCGCCCACCTCCCCATCTAGTGGAGGTGTCGCTCCCTTAACTGCCCGCCGAGCTAGGCAGCTGAGGCGCCGCCTAGGCGCTTTCTGCATAGGCGGTTAAGTTATTATTAAAAAAAACTTAAAAGAAAAGAAAGGACCCAGAACGAGAGAGATATAAATAAAAACAAAAGAAAAGGCAGAAGAAAAGCAGAGAAACGAGAAAAGAGAGGGCCGAGAACGTGAGAGTCTTCAATCTTCAAGCTTCTTGTTGCTGGCCGCTGCAACTCTCGCCGCCCCTTTCACGTGAGAAACTATATTATTAAAATTTTACAATAATTTCATACAAAACTGAAAAAACATATGCCATAAAAATTATATTTTACAATAAAACTCATAAATATCCCAAGATATTTATTTTTTAGGTTTAAAACAAAACCGTCTAGCCCCGCCTAGGAGGCTAAGCGGTGGGTCGCCGCCCGCCTACCGCCTAGCGCTTTTTAGAACATTGATAAAACTATAGTATTGTCATGAAACTAAAAACTTTTGTTATTTCGTGACCATCAATATCAATCTAATTAATTATAATACTTCATTGAGAGCATCCATACAAAAATAAAATTATAATAAAATTTTTTGCTAATCTGATAACGTGTTATGAATAAAGAAGATAGAGATTAGAAAATGAATAAGAATACTTTATTAATCATTGTACGCCTTTATTTATAGAACTAGTATTTCACCCGTGCGATGCACGAGATATTATTTTAATAATAAATGATAAATATTAGTAAGTATTAAAACTTGAAAAAATAAATTAAATACAAATTAGCTAAATGGATTATATATTGTACAATTAAAAAACAAATTCTCTCCAAAAAGTACATGTTAACTTGTTCTTGACAAAAAATAAATATATATAAAAAATAACTCATCGCCAATAAAATGAGAAAGATAAGAAAAATGAAATTTAAACCAAAACTTCAATGACAAAATTAATAATTTTCTTACAACGATGACATTAAATTCTCTATTTTGGAGGGAATTTCTTGATATCATTTTGTCGATGTCTAGAAAAAAATTTTAAAATGATAAGAAATGTGTTAGATTAATAAAACATAAGTAAAAAAAATTAAAGCTAATAAAAAACTAAAAAGTAAACAAATATAAAACCAAAAAAAAGTAACAAAAAGTTTTTTTTTCATCGATGACGTTCATATTCTTCGAATTTCTAAAACTCTTGAATTCAAACATCTTCGAAAGAAAAGATCATCAAAAATCTCGCATACATGTGTTTTAATTATATGAATTTGATTTTATATTTCACTTTATTTTATGCAACAATAATGTTTTAATAGAAAAAAGATGAATTTTTTTTTTAGAATTGGTTACACCTTCTCTATGAAACCATATTTTCATTGTTGCATGTATGCGTGACCCTATAAAATATAGTAAAATGTAAATTATACTTACATTTATAGATAGATAGATATCAATAAAAAACAATATATATACACATCAACATAATTAATATGAAATATGCATTACAAAATGATATCTCCCTTATTTTCATACGAATGTAGATCGTAACAACGAACCAATCGTAGCTTAAGTATCCAATGCAATATTGAAGTGTCTACTTCAAGGATAACTCTAATCAAAATAAATGAGTCATTTGTGTATTTTTATTGAATCATTATATCATTATTTTATATTTGTATATATTAAGTGTGTATTCAAATAAAATGGTAATTATTTTTGTATATATGATATACTTTTCAAAATTTCATGAGTAAAAGGTAAATAGTGATATGATATCTATACACACACAAAATTTATTGAACATTTCACACAAATATATGGTAAACTACCAAAATTTGATTGGGTAGAATATTATATTATATATATCATTTATGGAATATTTTTCATATATATTATAAATATATCAAAATCTGAACTGAAGCAAGTTTTCAGATGTATTTACCTCCATAAAAAATGTTTATACCACTAATATTTATCTTTATCTTTTTTATAACATAATTATATTTTGAAACAAATTCGACTTTCTGAATCATGTAAACCAAATAAAAAAAATTTGAATTGAAAATTGTTATATTGTTATATTTATTTACACAAAACTCCCACGAGACGGTCTTACAGATCAATTTTGTGTGACGGATCTTCTATTTGGATTATCCATAAAAGAGTTTTAGATATTATTTTATGACAAAAATATTACTTTTTATTGTAAATATGTGTAGGATTGACCCGTCTCACAGATAAAATCCGTGAGATCGTCTCACAAAGTTATACTAATTTATCTATAGTATTAATCATTATCTAGTTTTTATTATTAATTTTTTGGCTAATTAAATTTATGTAAAGAAAATAAATTTGAACCAATTATTTTTGTACATTATTATAGATACATATATTCATATTTGGAATTGTGAATCAATTCTAAACCAAGAAAAAGTTGAAAAGAATTTACGTGTATTAATTATATATATAGAATTATTTGATTGAACTATTATTTCATGGTTTTATATTTTAAGCATTGTTTATATATTTCAAGTATGCTCAAGTCGAAATATTAATTTATATAATATATATATATATATATTTTAAAGGGATTTTCGGTAGATTGTTATATATATATATATATCATAGAATATTTTGCATATATGGTAAATATACAAAATTTGGCACATTATTATATATAGCATTTATGAAAAAATGTATATATATATATGGATAAAAAATTAAATTAAATTACAATTTAGTAAAAAAATTCGATCAAATTTCAAATTTTGAACCGAAAATTAGTGCATTATCGTACAAAAATATGAAAATGTTCACTTATATATATAAAAAATTAAATGAAATTAAAAATTGATTATAAAATTTGGTATAATTTTAAATCGAACATTGATACATTTCATAGAGTGTATTTATTGAAATTTTAAAATATATATAAACATAACAAATTAACTGAAATTAAAATTTATTGATAACGTCTAATTAAATTTAAAAATTTTAACAGAAAATTGGTGCATTACCATGTATATCATTTATGGAAATTTTCACAAATATATTAATGCAAAAAATTAACTGAAATTAAAAATAGTGATGACACAATATCAAATTTCAAAATGTGAATGAAATATTGATATATTATCATATGTAGCGTTTATGGAAATTTTCACACACATATGTGGACAAAAAAATTAACTAAAATTAAAAATAGTGATAAAATTCGATGAAATTTTAAATTTTGAACAAAAAATTTGTAAATTATCATATATTGTATTTATGAAAATTTTCACTATGGACATAAAAAAAATTAATTGAAATTTGAGACATTATTATATACATAACATTATGAATATTTTCACATATATTTGTAGACAAAAAAAAATTAAATGATTTTTTTAAATATAACATTTTATCAAGTTTTGAACCGAAAATTAGTATATTGTCATATATAATATTTATGGATATTTTTACACACAAAAAACTTATTGAAAATCAAAATAATGATAATATCCGATTAAATTTCAAATTTTGAATAAAAAAATCATTATCATTATCATCATCCTCATTATATACATACATATATATATGTATATATATATATATAGCATTAATTATTTATTTAACATGTTTCTTTTTTAGTAATTATATTTTGGGGGGAAATTACTATATTTAGTAAAAACTCGGCTTTTATATATACTAGTATTCGCACCTGTGCGATGCACAGAATGTTATTTTTATGTAATTATTGACAAAATTAGTAACGGTAAGTGCTTGAATAAATAATTAAAATATAAATAAATTAAGGTTGAATTGGATTAAATGATTTGAAATCTACGGATATAAATATATCTTCATTGCTTAGATAACTTTTTAAAAAAATTCAACTTGATATTTATTACACCATAATTGACGTCATCACAACAGATTTCAAATCATTAGATTATTGGAATCAATTTAAATTTATTGTGGTTGGAGTGGTGTTTGACAGAGTTTAAAACTTTTGTAAATTTCTTTGGAAAATTTATAGAAAACAAATTTAAGCAATTGAAATAAGTTATTTGACATCTTTTAATATGTTTATATATAAATATATATATAAAGTTGTTCACCCCTAATTTTTTTATAAATGTCTTATTTTAATATTTTAATTTTTCATATTATATTTGTATTAAAAAATTTGTTATTTTCTAAAGGATTTATTTACCCAATAATTATAAATTTGATGGATGCAATATTTGTATTCTATACAAAAGAAAAATATAATTTTTTTAAATTTTAAAATAAATTTTAAAATTTCAAAGTTGAAATATAAAAATATAAAATATAAAATATAAAAATAAATATAATAAAATATAGATACATAATATTTTAATAATATAAGTTACATTAAACTTTTTACAATTAGTATAAAATGTTTTTAATATTAACAAAAAATTAATATATAAATTATATAAAATTAAATAAACAAAAATATTATAAGTATTATGATGAAAGCAATTTAAAATTAAATCGTATATTTATCTATATTTTAAAATTTTTTAATCAAATAATATATCACTCAAATCAAAATAATATTTTCTTGAATATCCTATATAATCTCTATCTATAGTTTTAAATTCAATTATATCTTATTTGAATTTTTAAATTTGATGATAATGTCTTCACTATTTTCAAAAATAATTTTTCAGTTGAAAATACTATAGTTTCTATTTTAAAAATCTTTTCATCTTATATATATAAATCACAAAAACTTTTATTTTTAATTTAGTTTAATTTCAGAAATATTTTTATCTATATTCTAAAATTTTATATTAAATAATATATCGCTCATAACATCATATTTTTTTGATTATTTTTGTTGTGTATATCTACATTAACATATGCATATAGACAAACCAATCATCCTATTAAAAATAATATTAAATTTTATTTGATTAAAAAAAGAATATTTTTATGTACATTTATAATTTTTAGATTAAATTGAATATCACTAATTTTTATTAAATTTTGTATAATAATGAAATTTTTTTATCAAACTTTTATTAAATTTTGTTTAATAATGAAAAATATTTTTTTAAAAAAAAATCTGTCAGATTTTTATAAAAAGAGGAAAAAGTTAAATTTTGTAGAAAGACTATTTTGATTTTTGTTTTTAATTCAATCATATTTTTCACTTATATTTTCAAAATTTTAGTTTAAATATTTGCATACGAGTTTTATGTTTTTATATATAAAAATTGCTAAAGATATAACAAATATCATGTACAATGATATCTAAAATATTAATATCTTGAAATTTTGCTATTTTATCGCGATATTTTGTATCTAATTTATCATGATATTTTTATATATTAAATTTCTGTATAATTTTTTGTGTTGTAAAATTTAGTGTACAAATTTCGTTTTATTGGGCAAAACAACCAACGCTAAAAGCAAAAATTAAATTTTGTTTGATCAAGATAAAATATATTTTAATTTTTAAAAATTAAATTGTATTTTTATCTATATTTTAAAATTTTTAGATCAAATATTTTATCATTTATAATATCATCTTATTTTTTGAATTTTTAATATTTTCTATATCTATAATTTTAAATTAAATAATATATTATTTTTATTTTTTAATTTTATGATACCTTACTATTTTTGAAAATATCTTTTTGGCGTGAAAATTTGTTTTATATCTATTTATGTGGCCCTTTTAGTTTATCTATATATATATATATAGATACAAAACAACCACATTATTAAAAACAAAAATTAAAATTTTTTTGATCACTATAAATAGTAATTTAATTTTTTAAAATTAAATCAGATTTTTATATATATTTTAAAATTTTTAAATCAAATATTTTATCACTCATAATATTATTTTTTAATCTTCAATATTATTTCTATTTATACTTTTAAATTGAACCATATTTTATTTTCAAATTTAATGATTAATGATAATGTTTTTACTATTTTTATAAATTATTTTGGGACGAAAAACTATTTTTAACAGACTTTTCTGCTTTTATATAGATATAGATATAGATTAATTATATTATTTTTTAATCTTTGTTATGTATATACATAATTGCTAGTCAAAACATCAGCTATTAGAAAAAATTTCAATTTTGTTGAATCAAGAAAAATAATATTTTAATTTTTTTTTAAAAAAATCACTCGTATTTTAACTATATTTTAAAATTTTTGAATAACATATTTTATCACTTATAATATAATATTTGTTTTATTTTGAATATTATCTTTACCTAGTTTAAATTCAACAATATCTTTATTTTTAACTATGCAATATTTTTACTAATTTTAGAATAAACTTTAGGCGAAAAAATGCTTGTTTTTCCTTTTTTAGCATACTTTCTTGTTTATATATATATAGATTTCTTGTTTATATATATATATATAGATATAGATATAGATATCTAACCTAATATAACTAATGTTACTTTACGGGTTGTTCTTTGCTACTCCTGGTGAGGAGCTTCCCATTGTTTTTTATTGACACCTGTCCCAGTTCTGTTTCCCTTTTTCTCTTTCTTTTTTTTTTAAATTTATCTTTCCTCTTTTTTTTAAAATGTTTCCTTGTTACCCAAAAACGTCACGTGCCCCTAATCAATTTTTTTATTCTTTGTTTTTTTTGTTTGCAATTAATCGTTCTCTCCTCCTTTTGTTTATTTTCTATTTTTTATTTTATCCTTTTATTTTTTATTTTATTTTTTATTACTTATAAATGTATTATCTACTCTCTCTTATTCATGTATATTTCAATAAATTTGATATTATCTGTCATTTTAATGGTTAATATTAATATTTTTTTGCGATAGTTAATATTAATATATACATACATGAAATTTAATTTTGGATCATGAAACTACATATCTTAAACTTTATATGATAAAATGTAAAAATTATCAACAAGTTGAATTTATTTTAAGAAATGTTGCAATCATCCACACAAACGGAACTTCATTATAATTACTTTTAATTTGTTAAATTTCAAAATATTTTTTTGTAACCTTTATGTTGAAAATGAATAATTAAAATCAGATATTTAAAATTACAAAAAAAATTGAAATAAAAAGGAACTGCACGTTGAAACTATTTGTGGAATTAAATATTGTGCTATGCAAATTCAAGAAATAGTGAATTTAATATTGATCATCAACTTGTAATTTTTTTTTTTTGTGAAAAATTATTAAAATTGAAAGAAGGGAATAAACAAGTTTATTTATTTTTATTTTTTATGATTTCGCATGAGACATATTTTTTATTTTGTAAATCCCTTATAAACTTTAAATTGTATCATATAAAATTTTATATTTTATTTTCACCAAAATTTAAGAGAACGGAAAATTTTATAGGAATAAAATGGTTAAAAGGAAAAGTAAATAATAAATAAAAAAACAATAGTAAATAAAAAAAAAAAGCAAAAGCAAAATAAGAAAATAACTAATAAATAAGAGGAATGGGAACAGAAAAAAGAATGGGAGGAGTGAATGAAGAAAGAGAAAATAAAAAATTAATATATATATATATATATATATATATATATATATATATATAATTAAGTGACACATGTCACGTTTTTTAAGATAGGGGAGTATAATTTCAGGAGGAGCATAGACTCCCCCGTTTCGTCTTTACATATGTTACCTCTTCTTTTTGCACGCACTTCATATTAAATACATATTTGGAATAATCTTTTGTAGTAAGTAGGGAGATTAATCTACACGAGATGAATAAACAAATAAAACGTTTCTTTTCCCTAAGATCATATTTTCGGTTCGAAAAATTAACCAAAATAAAATTGAACTAATCTATTTTTCAAAAATCAAACATCAATTTATTGGAAGGGGAAAACAAAAACAAAAACGCAAATGCTGGAGTCAAATACTTGGAACATCTATTTATGCCTACGCACATCATCAGAGACAATCTCGTTCGTGGGCCCAAATTGGTAGCATGAAGTACCATTAAAAAGATTTGGTCTTGTAGCCCAGAATACTTACTAAGCCTGATAACTAATTGATGGGCCTTATTATAATCCAGCAGTAGTTAGTGCATCTACAATTGTGAGGATGAAATAAGATATTGAAGTTTAAATCTTTCTATTAAAATATATTTGGTTTTATAAGATCTTTTATTGATATAGTTGACAAAATGAACATAGGACTGCGAAAATATTTTTGGACATAAGATTTGTGAAATTGAATGTTGGGATGATTATTTGAGATATAATAAAATTTTCAGAGATATTTTGGTTTTTAAAATATTAACATAAGATCCTTAACAAAAAAAAGTTAGTGACCATTTTTTTTTTGTAAATGGATTATTTTGGCATACTATAATTTTTTAAATCCCTTTTACCAAAGAGTTTTTGAGCTTAATTATAAGCTATCTAATAACTTTTATACGTACAGAATTTTATCTTGCGATTCCAAAGTTGGTTTTGAACTTTGGTTTGAAAATTTGGTTTTTGGCTTTTTTTTTTTGACCCAATGGTATTTAGAGCATCCATAGCTGTTGTGGATATTTATTCATCAAATCTCTGTCGCTCGTGTACATCTCTCAATTTAATCCTCGCATGAGCCAATGAACTTTTGAGTATCATGTAAAATGAGGTTCCTGTCAACCTCTTTAGATATTTGGGTTGTCATGTCATCAATCAATCCAATTTTCACCATTGTGGAGCATTAGAAAATGTGAAAAATATTGTATCGGTTACAAAATTATTTTGTAACCAGACACAATATATTATTTGTTTTTTAAAAAAAATATGAGATACGTCAGCGTGAACCTCGCGCTGTAGCATCTGGCGCGTGCGGGTAGCAAATCACTTTACCTTTAATTTTTTTAAAAAATTTATTTTAATTATTATTTAATATAAATATATAAGCCAACATAATTTTGAATTCTGAATTCTCATAACGGTGTTTTGATAATTGTATTTCGAACGTAGTGTCAACGTTCATAAATGTTTTAAATGTTATTCAACATTTAAAAAATTAAAAATTTAATACATATTAAATTAATTAAAGTATAGATACATTTATTCGAAAATTAAAAACAATCTTATTAAAATGAATTAATAAATCTAATATTAAAGTGAAAGTGGGATTCATTCATAAATATTTGGTATGTGAGATGTTTGATTGTGAAATATGAGATATTTGAGTAGTGAGATATTTTATTGATGAAGTGGAACATAAGATCCATAAATGTTTGCGAGATATATTCACCTGATTGTGAATGCTCTTATGCAAAGACTAAGTCTCAGTGTCATATAAGAGTGTTTCACAGATCTATATTCTTGAGATAGATCAATTCAATCTATATATAAATTAAATAAAAAAAAATTGATATAAAAATAATATTTTTTTTATGGATGGAGTCAGGTATGAAATTTATCTCACAAATTAAGATTAAAGATGGTCTCACATGAAGAAAAAAATCTGTGAATGTGTGTGCGTCTTTGAAATTAAAATCCATTGTAAGAAGCCACAAAAATATTTTATTTTTTTTTATCACTGAAGAAAGACTGGATCTCTTGAGATATGATCTCACGGGTTTTATATATTTATTTATATATTAACAACATCCACTTGTTGGTATTGCTAAATTATCTCCACCAAATTAAAATTTCAGGCCATCTCCAACCCATTGCACTATTTTAGCGCAAATTTTGCACCAAAATAGTGTAATTTTTGCATCAAACACGAAACTCATCTTCAATCCATCTTCTTCAAATTTTACTCTAAAAAGAATATTCCTATAATATTCTCTACTTTTTAAATTTATCTACAATATTTAATTTCACAAAAATACAATACAAATCAATATATTAATATAATGTTTAATTATTTTACTGTTATCTAAATTAATTTAAATAAATAATATAAAATAAATATATTAATATTTAATTAATTTGTTCTACCATTTTGCAAAAAATTTTTAATATTTTTTGTTTTCGTTAATGTAATTAAATTTATTAAATTTACACAATTCCTTCATAATAGAATACGGTTATTGTATCTCTAAATGAGTTGACAAATTTAATTGTTAATTAATTGCTTAAAAGATAAAATAAATTTAATTAACAAAAAAAAAAGAAACAAAAAAAATTTTTTAAAAAAAAAAGAAAATAGGATGGCGTAGCTACAGTGCTGCGCCAAAATTGACACACCACTGTAGCTGCACACCAATTTAGCGCAGACTTTGGCGCTGGATTGGAGTGCAGTTTGCTTCATAATAGAGCAAAATAACAAGATAGAGCATCCGATTGGAGATGCTCTCACAATTATGGTATCAGTTTTATTTTATAATTTAAAACGAACTTTTTGTTAACAAAATTGAAAATCCAAAAAATAAAATATTGTACCAAAATGCAACGCGTATAACAAGAAATTTATAATGTATGCTACAGTAATCATGAAAATACAGCAAAACGCAAAACGTAAAGTAGGAAAACATACCTATTTATGTGAAAAAGTGGACTGCATCGAGATATTTGTAAAAGACAAAAGCGGGCTCAGACCAGGAAATACCTCAAATCTTGATTAATTTATTTTTAAATATGTGATTCAGTGGAAAAAGTTGTTAAAAAATGTTACCAACCATTTTGGTAATATTTGATTTGGTCAAAAAATGTATCTATGAAAAGAGTTGGTAATTCTGAAATTTGTTACTAAAAAAATTAAATAATAAATTTTTTTTTGTTTTTCCTTTTAAATGCGCGCCGAATGAATATTCAATCGCACCGCCATTTTCTTCAAAGTTAAGCATTTTTTATGCTTCCACATTGATCGGGTCGGCGCCACAAAACAATCAGAAAAGACAACAATAAAAATATTCTGCCAACTTAGAATACGTTGAAAAAAATTGGTATGAGGTCTATCAACATTAAATCATGATGGGACGCTAAAGAAGAAACTCAATCAATAAAGGAGATATTTTCGTTTGGAAGAAGGATCTAGTACATGGTGAATGGTATGTCAATAGGAAAAAAGTACACAAATTTTTACGAGATTATCTCTTAATCAATTTTCTGAGATAAATTTTTTATTCGATCAGATAATGAAAAATGTAATATTTTTTGTACGAAATTATTACTTTTTACTTTAAATATAAATTGGTTCACAAAATTATACGTGTGACTACAATAAATTAGAATATTTTATTTGGATCGATCCACTTTACTTGACTAACTAAAATTTAAATATTTTCATATTTAAAATATTCACCATAATTTCTTTATTTTAATATTTTAAATTACGCAAGTTATTATTTGTATGTCAAATCAACTCTTTAAAATCATATCCGTTAGGCGATCATATGTATTTCTAGCTATATAGTCCAAATAGTTGTGTATATTATATTTATGGGGAAAAAATAAAATTTTTATGTAAGTTGCCCATTTGATCAAAATTTCATCATAGTGTAATATATTATTTTTTGTCTACGTTAGTCTAGTTTTTTATTTTTTTGTGACATGGGAACCCGCAGCCGCTATCTTTCGTTGCGCTCTGGGTAAACCCCGGACTAACGCAATAGCATGCAAACTAGGTTAGTAAGGTAAATCACACAGGCTAGTCCAAGAAAGTGTTGGCAGGGAAAATCGAACTTCTGACCTATGACCAAGAGTTCACTTACTCCACCAACTTAAACTTCCCCTTGGGGGCACATTAGTCTAGTTTTTGTTTTTATCTATACTATTAAATTAAGAATCTGTCTATTAGACAAAAGATGAAACTATTTTTTTTTGTCAGAATTACTCTTATATGATATAAATATTACACTTTTTTTTTTTTAAATTATCATATTAAAAATAACAATTTAGTCCCTCGAAAATTTTTACAACTATAATATTACTCATACTTAAATATAAATAAAATTAATTTTAAAAACATTATATAAACACTCAACACATGTACCGATATATATACTAGTATTTATGGTAAATTTTCACAAGTGCGGCATTTTTTATATAATAAAGCTACTAATGTCTATTATCATTAAATGTCTATATGAAATAAATTAGACGTTTTGAATTCACTATATCATTTTACCAAAAAGGGTTGACCCCGAAGGGGACCCCATTCCACATGATTCAGAGGCCCATTGGTTCATGCGGAGGGTAAATCGAGGGATGTGCACGAGCGGCAGGGACCTGAAGGAGGAAGCACATGGCCCAATCCCCAAAGCATACCCCCACAATATTTCAGCAGGAAATATGCTCCACACGAGGATCGAACCCGCAACGCTGGGAAATTTCTTTCCACGTCACCTCAGGCCTTACCAACTCGCCTATGCCCCTGTGGACGAATTCAGTATATCATTAAACAGAGGAGAGGTGGATAAAATACCGAATTTCCGGTAACTGAGGTTACCGATTTATCGTACCGTTTAAAAAATAAATTTATAAATTTGAAAAAATATTTTCTCAGTATAAAATGGTATATATCGATATCATTTCAAAATCTCGATATAGCGCAAAATTTCGGTATAATCGATATGCAAGTTATATATACCAAAAATTTCGGCCTACCAAAAATAAATATACCAAAATTTTTACTACGATATCGTTATATATATCATGATTTCGATATAGATTATAATTTTTTAGTACGATACGGTATATCATCATTAATTATGGGGGAAAATTAGCATTTTGGTCCTCTATGTTGGCTTCTTTTTGGTTTTGGTCCTGCATGCTGACTTGTTTTGGAAAAGATCCTGTAACTCGGTTTTTTTTTTTGGATTTTAGTCCTATATTTTGGAAAAGATCCTGTAACTAAGTTCCATCATATGATCATACTTTCGTTCTTTTAAAAAGTAACACACTAATAATTTTTTTATCGTTCTCAACTATGGTTGACTGTTTTTGTTCTGCTTTTCTCCAAAGCAGAGCTTTTTAGGTATGTTTCACGTTTATCACGCTTAATCGTTGCTTAAGCGTGCCTTTTAGAACACTGTAAATAAGCAAAATCTTGTTGCTCCCTCCAGTTTCGGCGATGGAGGAAAAATACAAAAAAAAATCCAAGTTATTGTACCTTTTAGAACATAATTATTATTTTAAAAAATAATTAGAAGGTCAACATCTAAATTTTAAACCTAATTTATTTATTTATAAAATCATAAAAAAATATTTATTATAAAAGGTTAAGCGGTGAAGTTGAAAAGTCAACATCTAAATTCTAAATTTAATTTATTAATTTAAAATAAAAAACATAGGCGCTTATTCTAACTTAACCGAACTTAATTTGGTCAAAATCGTATCTTTTCAATGACCAAAGTAAAAAAAACAAGTCAACTAATAGAACCAAATCAAAAAAAATCCAAATTACAGTACTTTTTTTTTTTCTCCAAAACATGACTTTGTATAGGACCAAAACCAAAACAATCAACATGTAGGACTAAATCAAAAAAAAAAACCGAGTTACAGGATCTTTTCCAAAACAAGCCAACATACAGGACCAAAACAAAAAAGAAGCCAACATACAAGACCAAAATGCTAATTTCTCCGTCATTATGGAGATGCAGATAATTGCATGGTTTGAGATTAGGTAATTGTCTGTAATTCTCAGCCCCTTGCTCTTTCATATTTGAGAAACTTCTAGTATCTTACACACTAAAGAAATTATTATTATTATTATTATTATTATTATTATTATTATTATTATTATTATTATTAGTTTAAGTAAAATAATATACGCTTAATTTTACTTAGTGTATCAGAGTTAATCTCACGTATATGTTCAATTCTCATTATAATTGACATTTGCCAATAATGAGAGCGATCAAGAAACAGTACACAATGCTTTCGGTACTTCTATACGTTTTAAAAAATATTGAGTGCTTTCTAATATTATTTTTTTAAGATTAAACAACAAGGCGCTCGATCTAAGAAATATAAATATTTTCATATTTTAAACTTTTACAAATGAAATCTGTTTCGATATGTCTGTCGAGTATTGATGGCTATGCATTACTGCATTAGTACATGTTCTTTCTTATTCATGTATATATGTCCCTATTGTAATTCTCGCGAATAATTTCATGTGAGAAATTTCTGGCCATAAATTAGGTTTGGTCTTGTAAAATATCAAGGATACAATCATATATTATGCATAAAGACACATGCCAAAAACATACAAATGTATGATTGTAAACAAACCACATTACCAATATTAATTTGTGGAGAAAAATATAATCGTGCCAAATTTGATAATTAATCAAGAAATTTGTGGCAAATATCTTCAACACTAATAAGTTGGATTTTGTTGTGGTTCAAATAATGTAAACATCGTGTTTGTGTCTATTTCTTGTGATGAAATATGTGGAGTACATCATATCATGATCTTGCTATATTATCTTTTTTATTGACGTGAGAACCCGCAGCTGCTACCTTACGGTGTGCACTGGGTAAATCCTCGCACTAATGCAATAGTATGCAAACTATGTTAGCCAAATAAACCACACTAGGCAAGTCATGTGTGACAGACTAGTCTAAGAAGGTGTTGGTAGGGGGAATTGAACTCCTAACCTCTGGCAAGAGTTCACCTACTCTATCAACTTGGCACCTCTTTGAGCATGATCTTGCTATATATCTTGTTATTATACAAAAACTATTCTTATATTAACTGTTTAATCCGACTTGACACACCATATATATATATATATTTATATATATATATATATATATATATATATAATGTAGTGTTATATATACATGATATTTAAGTGATTGATTTGATTGCAATATTGTTTTTATACACTAATCTCTCTACCATATAAATAGAGGTGTTTAGTTCATATACATCACACTCATTTTTCTCTATTATATTTCTCTCGTTTTTCATTCTCACATTTTTCTACTAAATTTATAACACGTTATCAGCACGAATGCTCTTCAAGCTAGAAAAAAAAAAGATAATGCAAGGAGTGCAATTATTGGATGAGAGATTGTTGGGTTGAAATAATTGTCCCTGCTTGGTAGAGTGGTCGAACCATGACACTTGGGCTACTCTGCGGTTTAAAATATTTGAGTTGCACCATTACCGCCAGCTATACCTTTTGGTAAAACGTCAAGCGCTCGCTCCTACAATATATATATATTTATATATTGATTTACAACATAAAATTTGTATTCTTGAAGAATATCAATCTAAGATCAAATATCTATCAATATTTCAAAAAAAAATATTTATTGAGTTTAGACCTATCAACATTCATGAAGAATGTTGATTAAGATTTTTATTGATATAGCATATTATAAAATTGTCAATATCTTGATATGTAAATATTTTGAAATGATTGATATTGAATACTCCTAAAATATATTGATGAAAAATATAAGATTTATCGATATCCTTGAATATTATTGATATAGTATATAATATTTATCGATTTTTTGAAAAATATTAATATACAATATAAGATTTGTCAATATTCTTGAAAGAATATTATCCAAATTAAATCTATGATTTATCAATATTATTAAAATATATTGAGATAAGACTTAAGATATGTTCATATTTATGAAAAATATTGATATAAGATGAAGATCTGTCAATATTTATGAAGAATCAAGCCTTCCAAGATTTGCCAAAATTCTTCCAAAATTCTAGAAGAATTCTGATATAGACTTGCTAACAATAATGATATAATATCTAATATTTATCAATATTATCAAAGAATATTGATCCAAAGTCTGAAGTTTGTTTAAGAATATTGATATTCCAATATTTGTCTTAATTCTTGAAGAATATTGATATATTATGTAAAATATTCCTGAAAAAGAGTGTATTGTTGTGAAAAAATAAAAATTTACGGTAAAAAGTAAATACTCCATAACTCAAAATATATCAAACTCTACACTTTATAATATTTTTCTCTCAACTCAATTGTATTTTTCATCACAAATAAAGACCTATTTATAGATCCACATTTGAGATTAGTCCAAAAATTAATACATCATCATCTACATCATCACACACTAATTTTACACATTTTACAACTCAATATTCAACATTCAACATTCAATATTCAACATAATAATAATAATAATAATAATATATTTTTCAACACTCCCCCTTGTGATGATGATCGTGATATGACGACTGTCTTCATTACGTGTTTTATACTGCCTCGTTAAAAACCTTACTAGGAAAAACCCAGTGGGATAAAAACCATAGTAAGGAAAAAAGAGTGCAGCCACGTAAACTCCCCCTCATGTTAACATGAGTGATTCTTCACATATTTCGTAGATTGCGCATCCCAATATTGTATATATGCTTTCTGAATATCGTCGTGGGAAGTGCCTTTGTGAAGAGATCTGATTAGTTCTCACTTGATTGAATGTAACAGATATCAATATCTTTATTCTTCTCAAGCTCTTGAGTGTAGGCAAAGAATTTTGGGGGGGATATGTTTGGTTCTGTCACTTTTGATGTATCCTTCTTTCATTTGACCAATACATGCAGCATTATCTTCATATAGTGTCACAGGCTTCTTGTCTACTGTCAATCCACACGATATTTGAATATGTTTGGTCATTGAATTTAACCATACACATTCACGACTTGCTTCATGTAATGCAATAATCTCGGCTTGATTTGATGAAGTTGTTACGAGTGTTTGTTTCTGTGAACGCTAAGAAATTGCGGTGCCTCCACGAGTAAATACATATCCGGTTTGGGAACGTGCCTTATGTGGATTAGATAAATATCCAGCATCAGCATAACCAATGATACTTTGATTGGTGTCTTTTGAGTACAAAAGTCTCAAATCTGTCGTTCCTCGTAGATAACGGAATATATGTTTAATTCCGTTCCAGTGCCTCTTTGTTGGATATGAACTGAATCTTGCCAATAAATTTACAGCAAAAGATATATCAGGTCTAGTGCAATTTGCAAGATACATAAGGGCACCAATGTCACTTAGATATGGTACTTCTGGACCAAGAATAACTTCATCATCTTCACATAGACGGAATGGATCCTTTTCTATGTTTAATGATCTTACAACCATTGGAGTACTTAATGGATTTGATTTATCCATATTAAAACGTTTAAGAATCTTTTCTGTATAATTTGCCTAGTGAACAAAAATTCCACATTCTTTTTTTTCGATTTGCAAACCCAGACAATACTTGGTTTTTCCAAGATCCTTGATTTCGAATTCTTCCTTCAAGTACATCATAACTTCTTGAATTTTTTTATTCGTTTCAATGATGTTTAAATCATCAACATATACAACAATAATTACACATCCGAATGTTGTTTTCTTGATGAAAACACAAGGGCATATTGGATCATTTACATATCCCTTTTTTATCAAGTGCTCACTTAGCCGATTATACCACATTCGGTCGGATTGCTTTAACCCATATAATGATCTTTGCAATTTCACTGAATAAAATTCTCTGGGTTTTGAACTTTGTGCTTCAGGCATCTTAAATCCTTCAGGGATTTTCATGTATATATCACTATCAAGTGATCCGTATAAGTAAGCTGTAACAACATCCATAAAACATATTTCCAAATTTTCAGACACTGCCAAACTAATCAAATATCGAAACGTAATTGCATCCATAACAGGAGAATACGTGTCTTCATAATCAATTCCAGGCCTTTGAGAAAAACCTTGTGCAACAAGTCTAGCTTTATATCTGAATATTTCATTTTTTTCATTTTGCTTTCAAATAAAAACCCATTTGAATCCAATAGGTTTTACACCTTCAGGTGTGAGGACTATAGGTCCAAAAACATTACGTTTATTTAGCGAATCCAATTCAACCTGGATGACATATTTCCATTTGGCCCAATCATGACGAGTTTTACATTCACCAAAATATTTTGGTTCATGATCCCTATTTTCATTTATGATGTCACAAGCCACATTATAAGAAAATATCTCATCAATATCTTCTATGTCTTTTCGGTTCCATATTTTTCCAGTATTAATATAATTGATAGAGATTTCACGATTCTCGTCAGTTTGTGGTTCTGACATAACATTTTCATCATCAGGTGTTTCTTCTGAATACCATTTTCTATTTTATGATCATCGTGCTTCTCTATGTCTTTTCTTTTCCGAGGATTTTTATCCTTGGAACCGACTGGCCTTCCACGCTTCAAGCGTTTTATGACATCATGAGTGTTTTCAATTTGTTTCTTTGGAATTTCAATTCGAGCAGGGGAATTTACAGCATGCATATATGATTTTGTTACCCCTTTTATATCTGCAAATGCATCTGGCATTTGATTTGCAATTCTTTGCAAGTGCACAATTTGTTGTACATCTTTCTCACGTTGTTTGGTCCTTGGATCCAAATATAACAATGATGGTACATACCATGTGATTTCTTTTCGATGTGTTTCTTTTCTCCCCCTAACATTGAGAAGATTTCTTCATTAAACTGACAATCAGCAAAACGTGCTGTAAACACATCGCCTATCTGAGGCTCAAGATATCGAATGATTGATGGACTATCATAACCGATATAAATACCGATTTTTCTTTGAGGACCCATTTTTGATCGTTGAGGTGGTGCAATAGGCACATACACCATACATCCAAAAATTCTCAGATGAGAAATATTTGGTTCTTTACCAAATGCAAACTGCAATGGGGAGAATTTATGATATGCACTTGGTCTGATGTGAATTAATGCCGCAGCATGTAAAATTGCATGTCCCCATATAGAAATAGGGAGTTTTGTTCTCATAATCATTGGTCTAGCAATCAGTTGTAGACGTTTAATCAATGATTCAGCTAATCCATTTTTTGTATGAACATGAGCAACAGGATGTTCAACAGTAATTACCATTGACATACAATAGTCATTGAAAGTTTGGGAAGTAAATTCTCCAGCATTATCAAATCTTATTTTCTTGATTGTATAATCGGGAAATTGATTCCATAATTTTATTATTTGAGCCATTAATCTTGCAAATGTCACATTCCGAGTTCACAATAAGCATACATGTGACCATCTGCTAGAGGCATCGATCAATACCATAAAATATCGAAATGGTCCACATGGTGGATGAATTGGCCCACAAATATCACCCTGAATGTGTTCAAGAAATATGGGTGATTCTGTTTGGATTTTAGCTGGCGATGGTCTTATAATAAGTTTTCCAAGATAACATGCTTTACACTGAAACTTATTATTCTGAAAGATCTTCTGGTCTTTCAATGGATGACCATGCGTATTTTCAATAATTTTTTGCATCATTATTGAACCAGGATGCCCCAATCGATCATGCCAATTGGTTAATATTGAAGAACTATTAACCATCATATTTGATTCGATTGGCTTTATATTTGTATAATGCAATCCAGTAGGGAGCATTGATAATTTTTCAACCACATATTTATTTCCTGATTTATATGTGGTAAGACACATATATTTATGATTTCCATCAGTTATCGTCTCAGTATCATACCCATGAGAATATATGTCATTAAAACTCAACAAATTTCTTTTTGATCCTGGTGAATATAAAGCATCATTTAACAAAAATTTTGTACCATTAGGTAACAAAAAATATGCTTTTCCACAACCTTCAATCAAGTCTACAGGACCTGATATTGTATTCACCATTGTTTTTGTTGGTTTTAATTCCAAGAAATATCTTTTATCTCGGAGAATGGTGTGCGTTGTACCACTATCGGGTATGCAAACTTCCATAGGTTTATCTTTGCTCATAGCATTTTCATACTTCAAAAAAATGCAATAAAGAAAATCAAGGATAATATATATATGCAAAGTATAACATGTTTCATAAGAATGCATGAAAAATATAGCATGTTACATTTCAGTCCCACCAATATATTAATCAATGTTCTCGAAATCATTTGAAAAAATCGGCAGCATTGAAATAAGTTGAACCACTTAAATGGTTACTGTTTTTCAACAAAATTGATCTCTTTGTCTTTCCCCTTTATCGATACTTTAAAGAGCTTACATAAGTGCTCAGGGGTATGTGATCAATGTCTTGGAGTGTCACATTTATAACAAACACTCTCATATCTTTTTGAGTGATTTTTATTTTCACTCATATTTTCATGCTGCCTTTTTGGGTGGTTCGTGACGTTCTTTTGAGATTAGTTATTGAAGTAACTATCTCGATTATTTTCATATTCACAGCCATAACCACGACCGCGATCATTTCTACGTCCACGTTCATGACCATATCCTCGACCTCGACCAAAAATCTAGTTTATGCCTTTGATTTTGGTTTTCATTTTTTACTTACGACATTTGCTTCTGGAAATGCCGTAGATACATTGGGTCGGGATTTATGATATCTCATTAACAATTCTTTGTTCTTTTCTAGTGATATCGAGAGCAACAAATTTAAGCTTTGCCAAATTTGACATGGTAGTACTGGAAAAATAACAATGCATTTTATAAGTTAATTTCCATTAATATGACAATACAAAATAATGGATAAACGACGAGTACAAGTATGTTTAAAAATAGATGAAAAGTGTGCGGTGGATAATCGCCGGTGACTACAAGACTCGTGAGCATGATGATCATAATCTTTATGAAAAATAGCCTTAGAAATGCCATCATCTTCATCTTCGAAAAAATCGAGGAGAAAATATTTTGAGAGAAAGAGTGAATTTTGGTGTGATTGAAAATGAGTTTGAGTGAACATATTTATAGGGCAAAAACTAGCCGTTTTGTTACCGTTTGTGACCGTTTGGGGTAAAGAAAAAAATCAAGTATGTGTTGAATAAAAATTCGTGATAATCATGCGATGCATATAATGATAATCATAATTAAATAATTATGTATATCATATCACATTATTATAAGGTCGGTGTTTTAGACAACCTTTTATATAATATTATGAGATTATACGAATATGATTAGTATATAAATACACAATAATATATATCATATCACGTTATTATAAGGTCAGTGTCCTAGACAACCTCTTATATAATAACATGAAATGATATATTGATATAGTTAGTATATATAAATAATAAATATATATCATATCACGTTATTGTTTAAAAACCTTAGAGGCTTTTATATTTGTCGTATCCCTTACTGGGAGTGTGGGATGTCGTCTTAACATCCTCCCAGAATTTATAACAAGTTTTTTTTAAAAACTAATTTTTTTTGATCATTTCTGATAATAACATGATATTATATATTAAATATATGCACAACAAATAAATAAACAATAAAATAAATATTTTTACTTTTGTTACCTTTTTTTTGTGTTTTGGAGCTTGGAAAAATATGGAGGACTTTTGAGCGATCGTGCTGATAACGTGTTGTAAAAAAGTAAAAATTTACGGTAAAAAGTAAATACTCCAAAACTCAAAATATATCAAACTCTACACTTTATAATATTTTTCTCTCAACTCAATTGTATTTTTCATCACAAATAAAGACCTATTTATAGATTCACATTTGAGATTAGTCCAAAAATTAATACATCATCATCTACATCATCACACACTAATTTTCCACATTTTACAACTCAATATTCAACATTCAACATTCAATATTCAATATTCAACATAATAATAATAATATATTTTTCAACATGTATGAGATTTGTTAATATCATTAAGATTGTTGACTTAAGAGTTAATATTTTTCAATATTGATATATGATTTAAGATCTGAAAATATTCCTGAAGAATATTGATTTGATAGCATGATATAATATTTACCAATATTCTAGAAGAATATAGATTTGATATATATATATATATATCAGTTCTTTTATGGTGCCCAACACTATATGCCCACTTCATGCCCACCATGTACAATAGATGAGTTGACCGATACAATAGATGAATTGACTTGTACATAGTGGACATGAAGTGGACATATAATGTTGGGCACCATAAAAAAACTCATATATATATATATATATATATATAAATATTTTACTTACAATATTTTTTTGTTCAAAGTAAAATAATCAAAAAAAATATTAAAATATTCCTGAAGAATATCAATTTAAAATCGAATATATATCAATATTTCTGAAGATGTTGATTTTAATCAAACATGGATTTATATTTCCTTCATAACCATTGATTATTTAAATGATCCACAAGATCATTTAAGGCTTCATCCTTTCAAATGAAATAATAATTCACCCACATTGATTAAGATGTAAGTACTCAAAAAAATTTATTTACGACATATATTCTTATAAAGCTACTAAAACGTACCTGAAGTACGTTAAAAAATCTCTATCACACATGATACACAATTTTTTGAGAAAATTAATTACTACCCAAATTATATTTCATCGTAACTTAATATATGCATTAAAGATCCAGAAGATCATTTTATTGTTGAAAAAATTTGATGTGTTTGATAATATTTGGATTTTTTAATTCAATTACAATATTCATTCAATATGATTTTATATTTCAATAAATTTCTTTAGAAGAGTTCTAATACTCAAAAAGAGTTCATATGCATTTTTCCTGGAGAAAAAAAAAAATAAAATTGAATATTGTTTTTGTGTCTCATATACAAATATAATATTGAAAGAATTGATTCAGTAGATATCAAAATAAATTGGGTGGTACATAAACTCAATTTCTAAAAAATAGTATTGTATCAATGTCAATATGATAAAATAAATGTCAAATAAACATGAAGTTGATTGAAATTGAAGTTTACTAATATTGTAAACGTCAAGTTTATTGATACTATAAACCCAATATTTTTTTGGCATTACAAACCAGATCGATGTTTTTATGTCAATAGAAAGATCACTGATATCAATACTTTTAGAGTTCGACATAATTTATTAGTTTTAACATCTCATATACATAATAATATAATAAATTATTGATAGTATACAAAAATAGAGAGTTGATATTTACACTCCACCTTGTATTATTTACACTCCATTCCATGTATAAAATATGTGTCCAATTTACTCACAAGTGGAGTGCAGATAACAAAAAATGGAGTGTAAATATCAATTCCCACAAAAATATTATTCAATTAACTAAAAGTTATTGGATTGATAAATAAGATGATTCTCGAGCAAAAGAACTAGAAGATTCTGGGATTGATTCTTGATCCAAAGAACCAGAAGCTAGATTCCACGATTTCGAGAGTTTTATCGAGAGTTTTATGTGTTGATTTATCAAATATGATATAACTATCAATAATTCAAACTTTGATTGTGGAATGATCAGTAATCATAAATTTGGGTAAACAACCCCTCAAATTGATGTTTGCGAAGATACTTACTGAGAATAATTTCCAGAATATGTACAGTTAGTAAAAAAAATGGTTTGGTTAAATAATTATCAAATGCCTCCAATCAACTATTAACCATTGATTTAAAAATAATACGTCATATTTTGGGATGTGATATGTTGCCAGCAACAAATTAATATCATACCTATTATGTAAACTAATTACTATTAAATTTTGGCTTTGACTAGGGCTGATATACCATACCAAAATAACGAATTATAGGGATACCGTACTGAAATATTTTTCGATATACAGACATTTTTTCGGTATAACGAATTTTTTTTGGTATTTGTACGGTATCAGTATGGATTTTTTCATGCCAAAATTTTGGAATTTCGGTATCAATACCTGTATGAATTTTTTTCATATCGGTATTTTTGATACGGTATACCAAAAACCCACTCTTAGCTTCGACTCAATTTCGTGCGTTAAATAAACTGCAAGAAATCTCTTGACGAGATTGAATATATGTTGGAAATATGTTGAAGCTTATAATCCAAAATTTTGAATCAATAACAACGAGGTTTTTATGATGCAATTTCTCAATTGTTATTTTAGTAAAACAATGTCTTCCAACATTGAGGGGGAGGAATATAGAAGTTAAATATATATCAATGAGAATGCATTATATTTTTCAATCGATCTCTTTGAAATATAAAGTGAACTCGAAGTTCAAAGTTTAGTTTTCAAATAAATTATTTGATATAATTTGTTTATAGATGAGATATATTATTTAGCTTTTATAATTGTTCACGTTGAAAAATTTCTATCTTCACGCCTGAAGCATAATAATCTAATCGGCTTTAAATCTAAAATCCAATAACCCCTTCAAAATAAATGAAAAAAATAAGAAAGAGGTTGGTTGTTCTGAAGAGATCGTGACATAAATAATAGTAAATTCCAGAAGAATCTTATACATCTGAAAATTATGAAATAAGTTGATGTTATGAGGGATCATTCATAATTTTACTTGCAAGTAAATCCAAATTATACCAAAAGCATGGTTGGCAAATAAGTTCAAAATATTTTGTATCGTGAACAAGAAAAAACTCCGGAAGAAGTAATTTTAGATAGCATAATAAAAGAGATTGATAGATAAATCAACTCTGAATAATGTTATTCTTGAAGAATAACAATAATATGAATCAAATGAGATTTCAACGAGTTATTTGTATATCTCAAAACTATGAGATCAAAGTAATGTGGTTATCGTAAAGGTTACACAAATAATGCTATTTTTCCATGTGCTTTTACAAATAGATGGATGAGAGTTTTGTAATCATGGCAGTATATGTCGATCGATGATCTAAATCTTATAAGAACTCCCGAAGAGCTCACCAAAACTGCCAATTATTTAAAAAGTGAATTTGAGATGAAATATTTGGGAAAGAGAAAGTTTTGTCGTGGATTGAAAATTAAACATTTATCAAAATGAATATTTTTTCATCAATCTCCATACACAAAGAAAATATTAAAATGCTTTTACATGAAAAAATCACATTCATTAGCATCACCAATGGTCGTTCAATCACTTGACACTAATAAAGATTATTTCTTCCACTTGAGATGAAGAAAATATCATTGGTCCTGAAGTACCATATCTTAGTATTATTCATGCATTGTCATATTTTACAAATTTTACTCGACCAGATATAGCATTTTTTTGTTAACCTTCTAGAAAGATATAGCTCTTCTCCAACCCGAAGACATTGGAATGGCGTAAAACACATATTTCGTTAACTTCGCGACATGGGGTTATTTTATTTTGAAAAAATCAAATTCTCTTTAATAGGATATGCAGATGCATGCTATATATATTCCAGATCCACATGAAGCCAAATCCCAAACGGGTTATGTGTCTACACGAGGGGGCACCGCTAGTTCATGGAAGTCGACAAAGCAAACTTTGACAGGGACATCATCAAATCACTCTGAGATTATTGGAATGTTTGAAACAAGCAAATAATGTATATGGTTGAGGTCTGTAACCCAACATATTCAAGAATCATGCGGACTACTAACAACGAAAGATAGTCCAATGTCTATTTTCAAAGATAATGTTGATTGCATTACACAACGAAATGGAGGATATATCAAAGGAGGTAGAATGAAACACATTTCACCAAAGTTTTCCTATACCCACGAACATCAGAAGAAAGATGATATTTATGTCCAACAAATTCGTTCCAGTGACAATGTAGCTGATTTATTCACAAAAGATATTACTGACATCAACATTCAAGAAATTGGTGCACAATATAAAGATGCATCAATTAAAGGATTTTCGGTGATTAAAATAAGGGGGAGTATCAATTGTTGTACTCTTTTTCATTCATTCAGATTTTTAACGAGGCAACGTTGGATTCTCCATCAATCATCTAAGGGAAATGTTATATATAGATGATATTTAAGTGATTGATTTGATTGCAATATTCTTTTTATACACGAATTCATCTATCCTATAAATAGAGATGTTTAGTTCATATAAATCACACTCATCTTTCTCTATTGTATTTCTCTCGTCTTTCATTCTCTCTCATATTTCTATACTAATTTATAACATGTATAAAATTTTATGAAGTGTTATTTATTTATACAGTGTTATTTATTTATACATTTGCAATTTTTTCGTAAAAATAATATTCACATATTATATTATACACGCAATACGTGTATATATTCCACTATTATAGCTAAAGGTCGACCCGGAGGAGTTAGGGGTATTTGCCTATGCCCCAGCTGAAACTAAGAATTTTTTTTATGTTAATCTTACGTAAAATGATAAATGTCAAATTTCTTTAATGAAAACGTTTTGTTTGTATAATCGGGTTTAATTAAAAGTTTTACGGGCGTTAATTGAATTACTAAAAAAATATTTTGAAGAGCTTCTCGGAAGCACTTTTTAGATTCTAGCTACATGAAAATGCTTTTGAGTGTTTGCGAATGTCAACTTCAGCTTAAGCTTCTATGGTAGTGTTTGAAAGAGCTTCTTTTCTTTAAAAAAATTTCAAAATTTTGTTAAATTTTGTTAAGAAAAAGATGATAAGTGTTTCCTAAAATTTCAGCTTAAGATTCTATGGTAGTGTTCCTTAAAAGCTCTCTCAAACACTGGCTAAGATTCTTAAAAGATCACATTGAATCCAATATTGGACGTGTGACCCAATTCGATCCCTATACAAAGAAGAAAATTGATTTCTAACACACCCTGTGATATCGATTCACACACACACACATGTGTGTGTATGTGTGTTTGTGTGTGTGTATATATATATATTTCAAAATTTAAAATGCAAGTCTATTCATTCATAATGCTGAAATACATTGTCATTCGTGGTACTGGAATTAAAATGTCTTTACAATGCTTAAAATGATACAAAAGTTTACACAACGAACAAATCATAATAAAAGTAATAGAATTTAACATCAAGGTTCTTGGTTCATCTTCACCTGCCCCGGAATTGGTTTTGCTCATCTTCTTCTGTCTCTGGTTTGTTCTTATCTAAGATGGTATTTGGTTGGTGAGTGATATACTCGTCATTCAGTAAATAACGGAATTATCCCACTTTTCAAAAACTGTTTTTAACATAAATCTCATACAGATAACTCATAACATTAATCACATATTTAATAGAAATAAATATAAATCATTTTACGCACAAATCCGCTTATGAGTTTCATGCATGGTTAACTGATATTAGTCTCCTATATTTTAATCCTCTAAGGGGCGAAGCAGAAATCGGGAATAACAGGAATCGGTATATCCGGAATAGATTCTAAAAGGTTGAGAGAATCAATGATTGTATTGATACCTTTGAGAGATATATATACAAGTTACAACATAATCACATATCTTTTATCTACATATATAAAAGATATTATCCTAATTATAAAGATTTGTATAAGGCATAAAATATGGAGAGAAATCTCAAAGAATATATGCAAATATATGCTAACATGCCCCCTCAAGATGGAGGTTCCAAAAAAACACCAATCTTGCCAATGATGTGTCGTAGACGAGTGCTAGATAAAGGCTTAGTGAGTGCATCTGCCAGCTGATCAGCAGAGGAGACATGAGAGACACGAAGATGAGCACGTTGAACTAAGTCTCTGACAAAGTTATAATCTCGAGCAAGGTCTTTCATCCGCGAGTAAAATACTGGGTTAGCACACAGGTAAGTAACGCCAATGTTGTCACTGTAGAGTACAAGAGTAGCAGGAAGTGTGATGCCAAGTTCTGAGAAGAGAGAGCTGAGCCAAGAGATTTCCACAGCTCCTATAGCAAGGGCCCGACACTCAGCTTCAGTAAAAGAGCGAACAACAGTTCTTTGCTTCTTTGAACTCCAAGAGATGGGATTAGTGCCAAGAAAAATAATATAAGAAGTTGTGGAGCATTTGTCATCAGGATTGCCCGCCCAATCAGAATCAGTGAAGCCATGCAAAGATACAGATTCAGAAGCGTGAAGATGAAGACCATAATGTAAGGTACCATTGAGATAACGAAGTAGGCGCTTGACAGAACCCCAATGATGTTCAGAAGGAGAGTGCATGAATTGAGATAGGGAATTAACCGCAAAGGCAATATTGGGACGGGTGAGAAGAAGATATTGAAGGCTACCAACAACTTGGCGGTAAGTGGTGGCATCGGCTAAGGGGGATCCATCATAGACTGAGAGCGTGGTGTTGACAGCCAATGATGTGGGAACTGGTTTGGCATGCTGCATGTTGAAGCGAGCGAGGAGATCAAGGACATATTGGCATTGAGAGAGAATTAGACCAGAAGCACTGGGTAAAACCTCGACCCCTAGAAAATAAGAGAGACGACCAAGGTCCTTGATTGAGAAACGAGATGCCATCTTATGGATAACGTCATTAATGAGATCCATGTTATTGCATGTGACAATCAAATCATCAACATATACAAGGAAATAAATAGTAGAGCCATGACTACGAAGAATAAAGAGGGAGGCATCTGATCGAGAGTTGGAGAACCCCAGTGTGAGAAGGTAGCGACTGAGTTCTTGGTACCAGGCACGCGGTGCCTGCTTGAGGCCATTAATGGCCTTGTTGAGCTTGCATACATAGTTAGGAAAGTTCTTGTCAAGAAATCCTGGAGGTTGGGCTATAAAGACCTCATCTTCAAGAGAGCCCTGTAGGAAAGCATTATTGACATCAAGTTGTCGTAGAGACCAACCATGCTGAACCGCCAAAGTAAGAATGACAAGAATAGTGGTTGGCTTGACCACTGGGCTGAACGTGTCACCAAAATCAATTCCAGGACGTTGATGAAAACCATTGGCAACAAGCCGAGCCTTGAAATGATCAATCTTCCCATATTTGGTACGCTTAATGCGAAAAACCCATTTACAACCAACAAGGTTTTGGGAATGGTGAGGAGGAACTAGATCCCAAGTGCCATTACTCAGTAGAGCATCAAATTCTGCAGACAAAGCAGCTCGACAGCGGGGATCCTTGAGAGCAGTGGTTACACAGCTGGGTTCATGGTCCGAGGAAGAGGTAGTGGTGAGTAAGGAGTATTTTTGATTTGGTTTGGTGATATGGTTGCGAGAGCGAGTATTCATAGGATGATGTGGTGGTTGGGTAATATGGTTCGGTGGCGGTCGGATAAGTGGTAGGTTATGTGGTGAAGGCCCAGCGGGTAGGTTGATCTGCACGGCTGGAGGAGGTGAAACAAAGGAGGTGAGTGGGACCACATCAGTAGGGGGTTCTGTAGGAGGAGGAGACTCTGGGTTGGCAATAAGGAAGGGGAAGACAGACTTGACAAAGTGAAAATGACGAGAGACACGGAGCTTGGAAGAGGAGGTGTCTAGACAAAGGTAGGCACTTTGAGTGAGGGAGTATCCAAGGAATATACATGGAGTGGATTTTGGATCGAGTTTGTGAGAGGTGTAAGGGCGAAGCCAGGGATATCAAAGACAGCCAAAGGTAAGAAGTTTAAGTGTAGTGACCCTTACCCGGATCACCTATTAAACAGAACTTAGGCATGCAATTAACTTAATTAAATAGAAATCAGAATTCAACTGCGGAAACCATAACATTTATACAATCCCAAGAAAAGGAATCGGTAAATATCCAAAAATATACAACCAAATCGAATAGCTGTATAAACCCAAAACAACAGAATAAAAACCTAAACGAAGCTCCAGCTGATCAACCACTGCCTAGCCCCTCTTGGATCCACCCGCCTCGTCCAAACGCAAACCTGCCCCATGGAATAGGGTGTCCAGAAACACAGAGTACGAGACATGAGCATAAAACGCTCAGCACGAGAGTATGAGTATACATGCATGCAAAGTGAACTCCCTATAAACTCGAGGTCAAGGATCAGAGAACAAAGACAGACCGGGCCCTGGTATGTAGCACGCTGTGCCGTCGCTTCAGGAGGTGGCTCCCATACCAAAATACTAGTGGATATGACGGACCCAAATCGATGGAAGTCCAACCACTAACAGGATAGGTTAAAACCCTACTATAGACAACTCGAACGAGATAGCTCAAAAGGGTAAAACCCGACAACCCTCGTACCTCAAATACTAGGCAAGTGCTATCAGTCCTAGGTCCACGCCTATAATCCGCGCTACACTGCCAAATGATACTACTATCATTATAGCGCTCTAAAAGCCTTAACTAAGATAAAGCATACTCCTAAATATTTTTAGGAAGCAAAAGCTATACCTTCGTCCGTCGTTAGCCCTTTGCTGTCGAATGCCTCAAAACTAGGCCACAGCTTCGCTACAACGCCTGGACTGCTATGCCACTTATGGATTCCCAACGGGACGCCTAGAATGCCCTAGATCTAAGCTGGAAGACTGAAGAAACGAGAGAGAAGAGGTGATCGGTGTGCTCAAAACTGAATCTCGGCCTTCCTATTTATAGACGGAGTTCGGGCCGTCCGAACTGGACTTCGGAGCGTCCGAACACGTTCGGATTGTCCGAACCCAATATTACGTCATTGCTTACGTCAGCATAATGACGTCATCCATGGCGACTGTCGGCAGCACGATCGGAGCGTCCGAACCACTCTTCGGACCGTCCGAACTCGGACTTCGGACCGTCCGAACTCACCAACGGAGCCTCCGAACCCGACAAACCTCTACCCAGTATCGAACGTTCTGAATCCATTTCCGAACTCTGATAATCCATCTCGGACTCCCTTAATCACGTTTTATTACATCTAAACATGATCGTACTATTAATTACTTGTAAATCGTTAATTCTTGATACGGGTTACTACATTAAGTAGGTTAGGAGATCTGTGAAAGAGCTTCTCGAAGGAGGAGAGCATAGAGAGATTGGGCTTAGGCATGCGATTGATTAAGTAAGTTGCAGTTGCGAAGGCAAACGGCCAGTAGGTAGTGGGTAAGGATGCTTGGTGAAGAAGAGTAAGACCCATTTCGACAATGTGACGGTGTCGGCGTTCCGAATAGCCATTGTGTTCCGGTGTATGGGGTGGAGTGGTTAGATGAGATATACCATGATTGACAAGTAGGGATTTGAGAGCGAGGAATTCTCCTCCATTATCAGTGTATAGGGTGATGATTTTGTGGTGGAAATAGGACTCGACGAGCGATTTGTATGCCGAAAAGACTGAGAGAACCTCAGATTTCCGACGTAGGGGATATAGCCAGATATATTTGGTGAAGTGGTCGACAAAAATGACTAAATATTTATAACCATCCATTGAGAGTACGGGTGAGGTCCATACATCAGAGTAAATTAGTTCTAGAGGAGCAGAGGAAGTAAGTGAGGAACTAGAGAATGGAAGTTTATGAATTTTATTAATTTTTCAAGAATTACAATGAAAATGGGAAGAAAAGCGACTAAATAGTGGGAGTGCCCTAGACGAGACTAAATGACGCAAAATATCAGAAAAAGGATGATCAAGACGAGCATGCCATAACTGTGTGGAATCAGACTGAGCTGGATAGGCAGAAGGTGGAGGAGAGCAATTAGAAGAGAGTGGCCACACATAAACCCCTTGATTACACGGTCCGGTGAGAAGCAGATTCTTGGTGTTGAGATCCTTCACCTAAAAATATGAGGAATGAAAGGAGACAGAAACATTGTTAGAATTGCATAGTTGAGATACAGAGATTAGGTTTTTGGACATTGAGGGAACATATAAGACGTTATTAAGGGATAAGGTACGAGAGGATGTTGGTAAAGCAAGCGATCCAATATGAGAGATAGACAAACCCGTTCCATTTCCAACTACAATGGAGTCAGGACCATCATAGGGGGAAAGGAGTGAAATGTTGGCAAGATCTTTAGTGACATGGTGAGAGGCACCCGAATCAAGCAACCATTCATTGGGAGTGGCCGTCGGATACGAAGCAATGAGTGCTTGAGGGTCTGCATAGGCTGGACGATATTGGACGGGAGAAAATGATGCATTGTAGGGCATGTAGCGGAAGTGGGGGCAACACTTTGCAGAGTGGCCAGTCACACCACACAATTGGCAGCGACCCAAATAGGGCTTGGGCACCGAGGGGGGAACATGAGTGGATGAACGAGGAGTCCATGAGTAAGGAGGGAGAGAGTCACAGGGACAGAGTGGAGCTGAGTGCCGGGAGGGACCTGTATGTGGAGAGCGGGCGGAGCGATGCGTCTGAAAAGTAGTGGCTAGACCGGAGGGGACTGGTTTGGAAACCATGAGCTGCGCCTCAAAATTAAGCAGTTTTTCATGGAGTTCATCGAACATGATAGCTGAATCACGTGCCTGAATCGCAAGGGACAGATCCTTGTAGGTGTCATCAAGGCCGTTGAGGACCTTGAGAGTGAGATATTCAGGATCAGTGAGAACACCCATAAGAGCAAGGGCGTCAACGTTGGCCTTGATTCCTTGAAGAAATTCAGTGATGGACTTCGTGCCTTTGACAGGATGGGAGAGTTGAGATTTAAGTTGCATTATGCGACCCCTACTAGGAGCAGCATAGGTTTTGGCAAGCATAGACCATGCTTCAAGAGACGTTTGAGATGTGGCAATAAATGGGATTATAGTAGGTGAAAGTGCACCAATAATGGCACTAAGCAAGAGCTGATCTTGGCGAATCCAATGAGAGTAATCAGGGTTCGAGATTTTCAGATTGTTGGAGGTGATGGTAGGTGATGGACAGGACGTGGTACCATCAACAAAATCGAAAAGATCATATCCGATAAGAAGAGAACGAAACTGGATGAGCCAGGCGGTGTAATTTGTGGAAGTTAGTTTAAGGGGTGCTTGGGCAGCAATGTTAAACGAGATGAGAGCAGTGGCCGGTGGAGGTGTGACAACAGGGGGCGTGGGATGTGATTCAGAGGTGTCCATGATCGAGAAAAGAGAAAAAAACGGAGAAGGAAGTGGCGTGAGCCTGTAGTCTTTGATACCATAAAAGGTTGAGAGAATCAATGATTGTATTGATACCTTTGAGAGATATATATACAAGTTACAACATAATTGTAGTAACCCAGATTCCATTTTAAGATAATAATATGATAATCATGATTAAGGGTCCAGTCTAAACTGCTGAACTGTTGAGCTGCTGAACTGCAGCTAGGAAATATGAGCAGCTCGGGAAACATGAGCAGCTAGGGAATCTACTGCTAGGGATTATACAGCTAGGGATTCTTTAGCTAGGGAATTCTCTTGCTAGGGATTTTACGGCTTGGGAATTCTGCTGTTAGCCTGTTAGGGAATTTCGTTACTAAGGAAGTTTGAAAAGCTGCTAGGGAATCCCGAACTGCTATTAAGGAATCCCGACCTACTGCTAGGGAATCCCGACCTGCTAATAGGGAAGCCCGAACCCTCCAGGACAGGCAGGCAGGTGTGTGGATGCTTGCATGAATGATAGTTGGCGCCTAAGCATGAGCTGTCAATAATGGTAGTGACTCAGCTCAAGCATCTGATACGTGGCGTGCTTATAGGAGCTCAGACGTCTCGACGTCAGCTCAAGAATCCCGATCACCCCAAATATTTGTCTATAAATAGGAGCTGGGGATTCAGTTATTTTTCACATCACTTCCACCTCACTTCATATCTTTGCCCGGAAAAGAGTAGCTCGGGAGCTCGGGAAAGAGTAGCTCGGGAATTCGGGAAGGAATAGCTCGGGAAGAAAGAGCTCGGGGTCGGACCAAGAGACCAGTTCGGGTCAAGCTTGAGACCAGGTCGGGTCGGGAGTTGACCTAGGACAGCTAGGGGTTGTCTTTTCCAGCTTAGTTCAGACTTCGGTGTTAGGTACATACACATTGACTGAGATTGCCAGCGAGTATACATGTTTATATGTTGCATTTATTTGGCATTATTATGTGGCATGATGTATGTTTTACCGTTTTATATATTCATATATCATGTGCACATACACGTTGAGCCTATACCTTGTTATAACCTGATTTTAGAGCCGCTCAGCTCTATACTCGATAGTCTGTCACTGAGAGTACCGCGACGGCAGGGACATGTATGTCTGACTACTCTGGTGTACTACGAGTGTGGTTGCACCCAGAGGTTGATCCGTGCGGTGGCAGCATTCATGTGGCGCCGGTACTGAGCATGACTTTTCAGATGACCATTTACCAGTCATCATGTTGCATGCATCATATACATATGTTTACTCATGTCTATGTACTGGGCGTTAGCGCTCACGTCCTAGTTGTTATCTTGGACACCCTATTCCATGGGGCAGGTCGCAGGATGGACGGAGCCGGTAGCTCGAGGAAGGGCTAGGGAGTCAGAGCTTTACAGGGGATCTTATACAGCAGGATTTGTTTAGCTGTATAAATGTTTTAGACAGTTTATTTTAAGCTTTTCGATATGGTTGTATCACTACAGATTTAAGCTTGGATAGTTTTACTAAGCTGTTATGTAAAGTATGGATTATATTTCCGCACGTTTTTACTCTGATTAAGAATTTTGCTGTATTAATTTTAATTCATGATATTAGTTGCCAGTTAGTAGGTGATTTCATGCAGGGTCACTACATTTTTGGTATCAGAGCATGCATAGATTTTGGGAATTAGTACTTGGGATTTACTCTAGTCATTTTGTTAAGAGACATAGATTACCTTATGTATCAATAGATATGGATTTAGTTGTATCTACTCCGCTGGAGCAGGAGGTAGTAACTAAGCGTCTAGTGATGGGTTGCCTTCTAGAGTTTGAGGGTAATGTGTTTTCGACTAATCTGATGATATTATCGATGGCAGATTTTGATTGTATTTTGGGAATAGATATGCTGACTTTGCATCACGCTACTGTGGATTGTTATCAGCGTCTGGTACAGTTTCATCCGGATGAGGGTGATAGCTGGTACTTTTATGGTAAGGGTGCGCGACCTCCGATGCCACTTGTATCGGCTTTGAAGGCATGTCATGTCTTGGAGTCAGGTGGGGAGGGCTACCTCATTTATGCAGTTGATATGTCCACGAGTAGTCCGGGTATCGATCAGCTACCGGTTGTCAGCGAGTTTTCTAATGTATTCCCTGATAAGATTCCTGGTTTTCCTCCAGTTCGAGAGGTTGAATTTGGTATTGATCTAGTACCAGGAACTTCGCTTATATCCCGAGCACCTTATCATCTAGCACCGTCAGAGATGAGGGAATTGAAAAAGCAGTTGCAGGATCTACTTGATAAGGGATATATTCGTCCGAGTGTTTCTCCGTGGGGAGCACCTGTTTTGTTTGTTAAGAAGAAGGATGGATCGATGCGATTATGTATTGATTACATGCAGCTGAATCGTGTCACCATCAAGAATAAGTATCCTTTGCCACGAATTGATGATTTGTTCGATCAATTATAGGGTACTTCTGTTTACTCCAAGATAGATCTGAGATCGGGATACCACCAGATGCGGGTACGAGACTCAGATATTTCAACGACTGCTTTCAGAACCAGATACGGGCATTATGAATTTCTGGTGATGCCATTCGGTTTGACGAATGCACCGGCAGTCTTTATGAATCTGATGAATCAGGTATTTCGAGAATATCTGGATAGATTTGTCATCGTCTTCATTGATGATATTCTTGTCTATTCTCATGACAAGGATGAGCATGCACAACATCTGAGAATTGTTTTACAGACGTTATGAGATAAGCAGTTGTATGCGAAATTGAGCAAGTGTGAATTCTGGCTTGATCGGGTAGTGTTTATCGGTCATGTAATTTCTAGTGAAGGAATATCTGTTGATCCAAGTAAGATAGAGGCAGTGCTGAACTGGTCTCGTCCGATGACGGTTGCTGAGATTCGTAGTTTCTTGGGTCTAGCAGGTTATTACCGTCGGTTCATCGAGAATTTTGCACAGTTGGTCAGGCCTTTGACACAACTTACATGGAAAGATGTTGCCTTCATTTGGTCCTCGGATTGTGAGGAGTCATTTCACGAGCTGCGTAGACGTCTTACTACTGCACCTGTGTTAGCTCTACCTTTTGGATCGGTAGGTTATGTTGTCTACACTGATGCCTCTGGTTAGGGATTAGGACGTGTTCTGACACAGCATGGACATGTTATTGCCTATGCTTCTCGACAGTTGAAGACACATGAGAATAATTATCCAGTACATGATCTCGAGTTAGCCGCCATTGTATTTGCTCTCAAGATTTGGAGACATTATCTTTATGGCGAGAAATTTGAGATATTCACGGATCACAAGAGTTTGAAGTATTTATTCACTCAGGCAGAGTTGAAGACAGAGACGCTGGATGGATCTTCTGAAGGATTATGATTGCGAAATCAAATATCATCCAGGTTCTGCTAATCTTACTGCTGATGCCTTGAGTCGGCGGGTGAGATTTTCTGCACTTCAGACTAGTAAAGTATCTCATATGATTCAAGAGTGTTGTTCATTGAGTTTTACGCTCAAGCACAAGAAAGGGAGAAATTGGATTCGATCGTATACTATTTTATCTGAGCCAGCATTGTTTTCTCGGATCAGAGATGCTCAGATATCTGATGTTAAGACTCAGCGTTTGGCACGTCTAGCCAATGGAGTTAATACATCTGGATTCCATTATCAGGCAGATGGTTTATTATGCTTATCGAATCGAGTGGTTGTGCCTGATGTTGCGGAGCTCAGGAATGATATTCTTTCTCAAGCTCACAGGAGTCGATTATCTGTTCATCCTGGAAGTATGAAAATGTATAAGGACTTGCGAACTAGATTCTGGTGGAAAGGGATGAAGCGGAGTGTATATCAATTTGTTTCAAGATGTTTGGTTTGTCAACAGGTCAAGACTGAACACCGACGACCAGATGGATTACTGCAGAATCTTGAGATTCCCGAATGGAAGTGGGAGCACGTAATTATGGATTTTGTCACCCACTTGCCTATGACTTCGCGTCAGTGTGATGCTATCTGGGTCGTTGTTGACCGTCTGATAAAATCAGCACATTTCATTCCTTACAACCGGGAGTATTCTTATGATCGCATGACACGCTTATATGTCCAGGAGATAGTGCGATTGCATGGAATTCCAGTGAGCATAGTCAGTGATAGAGACCCGCGATTTACCTCACGTTTCTGGGGTAGTTTTCAGCAGGCGTTGGGTACCACTCTGAGTTTAAGTACTGCATATCATCCGGAGACTGACGGGCAGTCAGAACGGACGATTCGTACGTTGGAGGATATGCTACGTACTTCTGTCATGGACTTTGGTTTATCTTGGCATGATCAATTACCTTTGATCGAATTTGCCTACAATAACAGTTATCATCGTAGTATTGATATGGCACCTTTCGAGTCATTGTATGGTCGACGATGTCGTACTCCGTTATTCTGGAATGAAGTAGGAGAACGACAAGTCGAGGGTCCTGAGTTTGTGCAGCAGATTGTAGACAATGTAGATTTGATCAAGCGGAGAATCAAAAACTTCTCAAGATAGACAAGCCAGTTATGCTAATATTCATCGCAGGCCATTGCAGTTTGAGCCTGGTGAATATGTGTTCTTGCGAGTATCACCTTTCAGGAAGGTGATGAGATTTGGTGAGAAAGGCAAGTTGTCACCTCGTTTCATTGGACCTTTCCAGATACTGGAAAAGATCGGAGATGTTGCGTATCGTTTGGCGTTACCGCCATATATTTCCAGCATACATGATGTTTTTCATGTGTCGTTACTTCGACAGTATATAGCTGATGAATCTCATATTATCCAGCCTACAGATGTTCAGCTAGAGTCAGATCTGTCGTATGTTGAACGACCACTCCGTATTCTAGACAGGTAGGAGAAAGTTCTTCGGAACATGACTATACCACTTGTAATGGTACAATGGCAGCGCCGAGGAATTGAAGAAGCAACTTGGGAAACCGAGAGCCGTATGCGAGCGGAATATCCTGAGTTGTTTGCTTTATACTTTTGATTACTATGTATCAGTGTAATTACAGTTTGTTGTAATAAGACATGGTTTTCTGTTTCATATTGTTATCTTAATTTGTCTTTAGATTTTATTTCGCGGACGAAATATCTAAAGGTGTGGAGAATGTAGTAACCCATATTTCATTTTAAGATAATAATATGATAATCATGATTAAGGGTCCAGTCTAAACTGCTGAACTGTTGAGCTGCTGAACTGCAGCTAGGGAATATGAGCAGCTAGGGAAACATGAGCAGCTAGGGAATCTGCTGCTAGGGATTATACAGCTAGGGATTCTAAGGAAGTTTGAAAAGCTGCTAGGGAATCCCGAACTGCTATTAAGGAATCCCGACCTGCTGCTAGGGAATCCTGACCTGCTGCTAGGGAATCCCGAACTGCTAATAAGGAAGCCCGAACCCTCCAGGACAGGAAGGCAGGTGTGTGGACGCTTGCATGAATGACAGTTGGCGCCTAAGCATGAGCTGTCAATAATGGTAGTGACTCAGCTCAAGCATCTGATACGTGGCGTGCTTATAGGAGCTCGGACGTCTCGACGTCAGCTCAAGAATCCCGATCACCCCAAATATTTGTCTATAAATAGGAGCTGGGGATTCAGTTATTTTTCACATCACTTCCATCTCACTTCATATCTTTGCCCGGAAAAGAGTAGCTTGGGAGCTCGGGAAAGAGTAGCTCGGGAATTTGGGAAGGAATAGCTCGGGAAGAAAGAGCTCGGGGTCGGACCAAGAGACCAGTTCGGGTCAAGCTTGAGACCAGGTCGGGTCGGGAGTTGACCTAGGACAGCTAGGGGTTGTCTTTTTCCAGCTTAGTTCAGACTTCAGTGTTAGGTACATACACATTGACTGAGATTGCCAGCGAGTATACATGTTTATATGTTGCATTTATTTGGCATTATTTTGTGGCATGATGTATGTTTTACCGTTTTATATATTCATATATCATGTGCACATACACGTTGAGCCTATACCTTGTTATACCTGATTATAGAGCCGCTCAGCTCTATACTCGATAGTCTGTCACTGAGAGTGCCGCGATGGCGGGGACATGTATGTCTGACTACTCTGGTGTATTAGACGAGTGTGGTTGCACCCAGAGGTTGATCCGTGCGGTGGCAGCACTCATGTGGCGCCGGTACTGAGCATGACTTTTCAGATGACCATTTACCAGTTATCATGTTTCATGCATCATATACATATGTTTACTCATGTCTATGTACTGGGCATTAGCGCTCACGTCCTAATTGTTATCTTAGACACCCTATTCCATGGGGCAGGTCGCAGGATGGACGGAGCCGGTAGCTCGAGGCAGGGCTAGGGAGTCAGAGCTTTACAGGGGATCTTATACAACAGGATTTGTTTAGCTGTATAAATGTTTTAGAAAGTTTATTTTAAGCTTTTCGATATGGTTGTATCACTACAGATTTAAGCTTGGATATGTTTTACTAAGCTGTTATGTAAAGTATGGATTATATTTCCGCACGTTTTTACTCTGATTAAGAATTTTGCTGTATTAAGTTTAATGCATGCTATTAGTTACCAGTTAGTAGGTGATTCTATGCAGGGTCACTACAATAATCACATATCTTTTATCTGCATATAAAAAAGATATTATCCTAATTATAAAGATTTGTATAAGGCATAAAATATGGAGAGAAATCTCAAAGAATATATGCAAATATATGCTAACAGATTCTCCTACCACTAGTTCATAAATGACTGTGCATCATAAAAACAAATTTCAAAATTCATGCTTGAACACCAGATATACAAGCTGGAACAGTTTTAAAACACTTTACAAAGTTAAAATAGAAAGCCTGCTTACAATAATTTGCTAAAATATATTTCGGTGGTCACTACTGGATTGTTGCTTAACTGACTGCTCAACCGATCTCCTCTCTTGCTTGAAAACTCTATTTCTCTCCACGCGAATTTTTAGGTATTTTGATGCAAAAACTTGCGTTACATTATCTCAGAAATCTGAGGGTTATTGTAGGAGATATTCTGAATGTTAGGATTTTATTTATTGTCATTATTTGTCATGTTTTCGAGTTTAATGCATCAGTTACAACCTTAAAGCAACAACTGATCTGTTGAAATTTCAGTCTAGCTGATCCAGTTTTTCTTAGTCCACTAATCGACAAACTAATTGCTCCATCAATTTAATTGGCCCAGTTCTCCTCAGTCCAACTGTTCAGTTTTCCTCCGTCAACCCAACTGATTTCAGGTTCTCACATTATAAATTTTGGTTAAAGATATACATAAGTCAAAACCTTGTGGAGAAGGACTCTAGTTAAGTAAATTTATGAAATCTTGATAAAAACAAAATACAATAAGAATCTATAATCACTGGGTAGAATTTTGAGAATCTATGTGATGATATGACAAAAATTCTATCATATTTTTATTTATATTTTAGAAATATATCAGATTAATATTGTATGAATATGCATGGATCTAGTTGACTAATTTATATACGTTAAATTCTATATGAACTTGAACTCTTTTCCTAAAAATAAAGGGTATCTAACCCTTATTAAGGCACGTCCATAAACGCTCATAAACGCCCTAAGACACTCCTTACATATGCTTTTACACGCCTAACACATTCTCTTAGACACTCTTTTATACGCTTTTACAACTTTCAATGCGTCTCTTATACATCTCATATATATGTCTTCATACCTTGCAATTTCAATACCTTTTCTATTGAATCCTATATTGACTTGAGCGTCGGAGTGGTTTCGCCTTCAAGCTTAGTCATCTCACTTGTTTTTTTTAATACACAGAAATATTTCGAGATCATTTGGTCCGCTTTATTGAAGAATTGGTTCGTTGATTATCAGTTCGAGGTAACTTATTTGATGCGAAAATTTTTGAAAAATCACTTGGGATTGGCATGAATCTGTGAAGATATAATGCTATCATCACGGGTCCAGTAACCAAATCACCTTTCCAGAGAAACTTTCTTATGGGAGGGTCTATGCCACACCGGGTGTCCTTCACCCGGTGTGATCTTGGCCCTTCATTGGCCCGGGACCCACACAATTTGGTGTGGGTCCCGGGCCAATGAAGGGCAGATGCTGCACCGGATGAAGGACACCCGGTGTAGCATAGCCCGAGCCCTTAACTAGAGTCCTTCCCCCACAAGGTAAATCGCCCTTCTAACCCCTATAGATACCCATGTATGCTACGATTTGCACACTCCTCTTTTTGCACTCAGCACTACGTACTCTTTTGCATTCTCTGCGCTCGTATCTCATTTGAGCACTGATGTGATACATTTGTCCCACATGAAAAAATTTGAATATTTAAAATGGATTATAAAGGTTCCAACGAACTTCTATAGCAACTTAGTTTAATCATTTTCGTAAATTAAGAATAAATACGAAATAGTTCCTATAGAGACCAATTGTGTAGAAGCGCAAACGTGGGCCTGAGCACGAGACATTATCGAATTGTATCAAAGACAACCACCATCCAAATATCGAGAAATAAGTTCTATGCTGGACAAAATGCTATGTGAGTGGAAGTAACCACTTGAACCTACCGAACGAATATGAATATGAAGTAGCCCCTATATAGAGAACCATTGTGTAGTCTCATGCATGGCCTAGGCCCGAGGCATAAAACTTAGCCATTGGAAACACTTCCATTGTCCCCAAGTAAACTGTTTGTTTGTCTATGTAGATCCGCTTGGGCTCCTTATCGCAGACCTGAGCACAGGAGATCGGAAGACTAAAGTCAATAAATCGAACCTGACATAAAATTTGGGTAAGATCACTTGGACAACATAATTTTTTGTTCGTTTCTTTTATTTAAATTATTTCTACCTTGTTCTCGTGCAAGTTCGAAGTTTCCAAAGTATAAAATCCAATTTTTTGTTGTACACCTTTGCTGTCATATATATTATTTTTTCCCTAGACTTTAGTTTTTTCTTGTATGTTGCAAACAAAATATGGAACTGGTGGCGGTCAATTTGGAATTTTCTACCAGCTTTTTAAATACAATAATGTTTCGGTGCGCCTAGAGCCCACGAGAAACTTGTAGGCATTTTTTGTTCTTAAACTTCGTTTTTCTCAATGAAAAAGAGCATTATATCGTTTTTGGCCGACGAAAAGGTTATCTATGGGTCTGACTCATATTATATTTGTGCAGATTTTGCATATTTTCAACAAAGATAAAATTCAGTTTAACGCACCCAATTATTTGTAACAATTTTTTAATTTGTCATATTGTAAATTAATTACTCTTATCATATTTATTTTAACATAAATTTTAACATTATAAATTTGTGATTTTGATTTATAAATAAATTATTGTTACTTCTTTACCTAATATTTGTCATTTTATCAAAAGTTATAGTTAATAGTAATAATATGTAACTCAAATATTTCATATTGTAAGACAAATCAAAAGTGTCAAGTGTCGACTGTTCTCCTAGCAGACAATTATTACACTTCAACAATCCTTCTAACAATAATTGCAATACTTATAGTATATGGAAATCGAACACATGATTTTGGCTTAAGTATCAATTTTAGCATCGAAGTGTTTCTCCGTTTTATCAAAAGCTAAAGCTGATTATAACATTATAACTTAAATCTTTCATATTATACAACAGTTCAAACATCACTGGTCGACTAGAAACCAATATTGCACCCAAAAAATACTATATTATGTTATTGTTTCATTGGAAGGAGTATATTCACTATATCTATTCTCAATAAGCCCGCCATTTATTTTATTTAACAATAAATTGCTTAATCGATGAGGACTTAGTCTAATGGCTAAGGTTGAGGCTTTAAGATCCTTTGGTCTAAGGTTTGATTTTCGCTGACTGCGAGTAGTTTTTCTAATTTATTTAGATAGATTTAGAAGTTTCTTGGTAATTCTTTAGCTCGAGATAAGCACGTCTCGAGTCAACGCTCAAGTCTCGTCTCTAGTGCGGTCATATACTTTATATGGTTGTAATTTAAAGAAAAAATTGAAAATTTAGTCCTGTATGTTTGTCACTTTGCGATTTTGGTCCTCTATGTTTTCACATTTCAGTTTTAGTCCTGCATGTTTTGATTTTTGGCAATTTTGGTCTTTTTTATTCGAAAATGCTTACGTAGCACTGTACACGTCAGCTCCACATCAGCACTGAATCGGTACCACGTCAGCGTCACGTCGAAAAAAATACTAAAATTGCCAAAAAAATAAAGATAACGGACTAAAACTGAAATCTGAAAATATAAAGGACTAAAATCGCAAAGTGATAAAAATATAGGACCAAAAAAGCAATTTTTTCTAATTTAAAACAAGATTATATTTGTACTCTAAAAAAAATAAATTGCGTGCCTAATTTAGTGTATACCTTTAGAGGTGTCAAAATAGTTAGATTCGTCGGGTCGGTCCGCCCGCCATATAAAATAGGAGTGTTGTTGAGAGTTTCTCAACCCACCAAATGGTGGGTTGCTCCACCCAATGGGTTGCGGGTCGGTCTATCTCAACCCGTCAAATTACATTAAAACAAACTGGATTGCCCCGTCACCTAAAATAGGTGGGTTGGGTTAATGTTTTTCCAACCCATTTAAAAGGTAGGTAGGCCGGCCCGCCACGCCCCACATCGCCTAATTAGGCCCCCGTTTGGTATCAAAAACCAGACTAAAAAAGCATTTTTTTAAAAAAAAAATAGGTATTTTTTTTAGTTAATAGTGTTTGGATGATCATTTAAATGCTTAAAAAGCACTTTTCTAAGTCAAAATTAGAGTTCTTTCAAAAGTAAAAAATTTAGCTTAAAAAAACACTTTTTTAAAAAAAACATCTACTAAATCCAAACATGCTCTTAAAGGTGGGTTGCAACAGTTGTGAGTAATCCGTCCGCTAGCTCGTTTAGACACATCTACCTAGCTAGTATAACTATAGGATAATATTAAACCTAGTTTGATTCTATTATGTTGTTTATTTTTATCATAATAAATAAATACATCTGTTGACTGTGATCCGAATTGAGGAAATTGGTCATAACTATAGGATAATACTAAACCTAGTTGGATTCGATTATGTTATTTATTTTTATCATCTGTTGACTGTGAGCCGAATTGAGGAAATTTGACCAAAAATAATAATGAAAATAATATTGTGATTAAAAAATAACAATGAGATGTGTAGATTTAGTACAGGTAAAAGTATTAAAAATTCATCTCATATGCTGATTATTCAAATCATTCTTTCAAATAAAACATTAAATTTAAATCCTCTAATTCAATCTATGATAATTGAGTGTGTCTCCAGTGAACAATCTCACCGATCCACATCCGTAAGACGTATCAATTCGATCATATTTAGAATGAAAATTAATATTTTTTTATGGAATTAGACACCCATCTCACAGTACGATTATTAAATGTGGCTATATAAATGAGGGACATTTTTGACAAATAGTACAAAATATCGGATACATAAATTCTGCTGAAAAGTAATACATATTGTTGGCTACTAAAATTATAGGTACTGATACGTAATAGTCAATTGAATATTTGAAAGTTTCAGAAGAGCACCCACAATGGGCGTTCATTAAGTGTTTATTGCATTGTGGGTAGAGCTTCATTTTTTTTTTTAAACACGCCCAATCACTTTGTTTCTGCACGCGTCAGAAAGAGAGTGTGCAAGTGCAAACGCGTGTTTTATTTTTTTAATTTTTTTTTTAATTTTTTAATTTAAATAATAATAAATAACGGTAATATATTCAATTATTTGTCAGATTATGTCAAACTACTGTATTTTTTAACGGAAATTTTTTTATTGTTATTTAATTTATTTTATTTTTTAATAATAAATAAATAAATAAATTCTAACGGCTAGTTAACGGCTAGTTAGAATTTTCATCTATAAATACCCACCAATGCTAACACCAAAATTCATTCCACTTCTACTTTCATTCTCTCCTATATCTTTTTTACTCTTTTCTGAAATCTTATTTTCTATCCGAAATGGATGAAAATACGAGGGCATATCTTAGATATTTGTTGAATTCTACACAAAACTCGCAAGAAAATTCATCTTCCCAAAATCCACAAATTCCACCAACTCATCAATATTCACATCCATTTCCAAATACACAGTTTCCTCCACAAAACCTTCAAAATTTCCAAGGATTTGAAAATTTTATGAGCCATCCGAATTATACCCCCAGAGGTCCACAACAACCGTTTTCATCCGAATATTGGCAAAACACGAGTCATCCACAATTCACGCCGCCGGTTCTTCAAGGATTTGGTACCCCATACACAACTGGTACGCATTTTTCATCTTCGATGCCGACTGAACCTGCAACTCCGACTTTTGTCCCAGAGACTCAACTTTCCGATCGTGAATCCCCGATCGAGGTGGTGAATTTTGAAAAAACGGTTCCGGATGCTGATGGTACGAGAAATCGTTCGAGTGTTTGTAAGTTTTATTTATTGTGATTCCGAGTGATTGTAATTTTTAATTATTGTATTTTCGAGTGATTGTAATGTTTAATTATTGTATTTTCGTTTATTGTGATTTTAAATTTTCATCAACTTTGAAAACTAGTCGTTACAAAGTAGCCGTTGCAAACTAGCAGTTAGAAACTAATCGTTAAAAACTAACCTTTAGAAACTATCCGTTTGAAACTAACCGTTGCAAACTAGCCGTTAGAAACTAGCCGTTTGAAACTAATCATTGCAAACTATTCGTTAGATACTAGCTGTTGCAAGATATCTCTTATACATAGACACATTGTGCTATAAGATTTGCATTTCACTAAGATATCTTTTGCAAACACATTTACAACATATTTCCTCTAAACATGTCTCATTCTATAGGCAGTTCTAGCTCAAGTTTCAGCTCGACAAGCGAAGACGAAGTACATGTTCAAATCGATGAGCAAGAGGATGATCCGGTAGAAGAACTGATTTTAATGGTACTTCAACAACACCAACAAGTTATGGAAGCATATCAGAGGAGAGAAACACGCAGAAGAAGAAGGTTCATCCAAAGAAATCTTGAAGCCGGGCATGAGAGGTTCGTCAATGATTATTTCTCTTCAAACCCGGTGTATCACGACGAAATATTTCGAAAACGGTTTCGAATGCGAAGAGAGTTATTCATCCGCATAGTGACTGCCTTAGAGAATCATTCGACGTTTTTTTAACAAAGGAACGATGTTGTGCAAAGAAAAGGGTTGTCACCACTACAAAAATGCACCGCTGCGATTCGTCAACTGGCTTACAGAGTCCCTGCCGACCATCTTGACGAGTACCTACGTATGGGTTAATCCACTTCCATCAGGTGTCTTTTCAAGTTTTGTGAATTCGTGTTTGAAATATTTGGTGATAGGTACTTAAAAAGACCAAATGCTGATGATGTTCAACATCTTCTTCAAATTCATGATGAGAGACACGACTTTCCTGGCATGTTGGGTAACCTTGATTGTATGCACTGGAAATGAAAAAATTGCCCGGTTGCTTGGAAAGGTCAATTTAAAAGAGGACATAGGTCACCAACAATTGTTCTTGAGGCGGTCGTCTCTCACGACTTGTGGATATGGAATGTCGTCTTTCTGGTCGCCGGTTCACATAACGATATCCACGTGTTATATGAATCTCCCATCTTCAACAATGTCTTGCAAGGAAATGCGCCGGAGGTTAATTTTACGGTAAACGGCACTACATAAACGAAAGGTTATTATCTAACAGATGGAATATATATCCCGAGTGGGCTACTTTCGTTAAGGTTTTTCCTTTCCCGAAGGATCCAAAGAGAAAATTGTTTAAGGAAAGACAGGAATCTGCAAGAAAAGATGTCGAACGGGCATTTGGGGTGCTCCAATTTTGATGGGCAATTGTCAGAGGCCCAGCTCGCTATTGGTATCGAAAAAATTAAAAAAAAATAATGTTAGCATGCATTATTTTGCATAACATGATTGTTGAGGATGAGGGAGGTCACGTGACAAATTGGTACAACGATGAAGGAGATAAACCCGCACAACCTATCCAAGGCTCCAACCGAGGCTTTCAAGATTATCTTCGAACAAATTCAGAGCTACGTGACACTGAAGTTCATCACCAACTACGCGCGGACTTAGTGAAGCATATCTGGGAGAATTACAACAACAATCCGTGAATTAATATTTCATGTTCTATTTTTAATTTCATTGTTTTGTTATTTTTTTAATTTATTGTTGCATTTCAATTTCATAATTTCGTTGTGTTGAATAAATATATTAAATTAATTTATTTTTATTTTTTTAATTAATTAAATTAATTTTAAAAAAAATTATATTATAATTTTAAAAAATAATTATAAATTTAAATATTTTATAAAATGTAAAGAAAATTTATTTATTTAATATAAAATAATTTTATATTATTGAGTGGAATGTGGGATCCATAAATAATGAGTGTTAATGTTAATAGGATTGTGGGTGGAAAGAAGGATGTGTTATTAACAGTGGAGCTCATGACTTTTGATGATGTGGAGAGTGTTATTGATGTTATTAACGGGTTGGGTTGTGGATGGCCTAAGGCCAATACTACTAGTTCTGCGTTTATGGTTCCGTTGATTTGTAGATAAAATCAGCGGTACATCACCAAAACTTACAGGGGAAATGCTTTTTTATCCAATAACTTGTTTATTTTTTGGTTTTTGTACACTAACTTTTAATTGTCAGTGATTTTGGTCTAATTGCTGACGTGTCAGCTAGACACTTCATCATTTTTCGATGTGATATCATCATTTTCCGATGCTACGTCAGCATTTTGCTGGTGCCACATCAGGAGTTAGACCAAAATACCTGAAAACTAAAATTTAGTGTACTAAAACCAAAATTTGAAAGGTTAATAAACCAAAACAAAAAATGGACAAGTTAATAGATCAAAAAAATTATATTTTCATGATAATTATAAACAAATTGTAAATAAATTAATTACTATGTACTCTTTAACGGTATTAATATTAATATTGCATAGATGATGATACAATTGCTATAAATTAATTTCATTCAGACTTCACCAAATTAATTGAAAATTATTTACTATACGATGCATGTTTTTAATTGTGTATACATATATATAATATCAATCATACATAAAACATAAAACTTATAAATAATACACCTTACGGAAATCAAGATTCGAGTCCAAGGGTAATTTCATGCATAAACACATCCGTAGATATTCACCATTTAATAGGTAGAATTGCCCCTGTAGTAACCCAGATTCCATTTTAAGATAATAATATGATAATCATGATTAAGGGTTCAGTCTAAACTGCTGAACTGTTGAGTTGCTAAACTGCAGCTAAGGAATATGAGCAGCTAGGGAAACATGAGCAGCTAGGGAATCTGCTGCTAGGGATTATATAGCTAGGGAAACATGAGCAGCTAGGAAATCTGCTGCTAGGGATTATATAGCTAGGGATTCTTTAGCTAGGGAATTCTCTTGCTAGGGATTCTACGGCTAGGAAATTTTGCTGTTAGCCTGTTAGGGAATTTCGTTACTAAGGAAGTTTGAAAAGCTGCTAGGGAATCCCGAACTGCTATTAAGGAATGCCGACCTGCTGCTAGGGAATCCCGACCTGCTGCTAGGGAATCCCGAACTACTAATAGGGAAGCCCGAACCCTCCAGGACAGGCAGGCAGGTGTGTGGACACTTGCATGAATGACAGTTGGCGCCTAAGCATGAGCTGTCAATAATGGTAGTGACTCAGCTCAAGCATCTGATATGTGGCATGCTTATAGGAGCTCGGACAACTTGACGTCGGCTCAAGAATCCCGATCACCCCAAATATTTGTCTATAAATAGGAGCTGGGGATTCAGTTATTTTTCACATCACTTCCATCTCACTTCATATCTTTACCCGAAAAAGAGTAGCTCGGGAGCTCGGGAAAGAGCAGCTCGGGAATTCGGGAAGGAATAGCTCGGGAAGGAAGAGCTCGGGTTGGACCAAGAGGCCAGGTCGGGTTGGGTCGGGCTTGAGACCAGGTCGGGTCAGGAGTTGACCTAGGACAGCTAGGGGTTGTCTTTTTCCAGCTTAGTTCAGACTTCGATGTTAGGTACATACACATTGACTGAGATATCCAGCGAGTATACATGTTTATATGTTGCATTTATTTGGCATTATTATGTGGCATGGTGTATGTTTTACCGTTTTATATATTCATATATCATGTGCACATACACGTTGAGCCTATACCTTGTTATACCTGATTATAGAGCCGCTCAGCTCTATACTCGATAGTCTGTCATTGAGAGTACCGCGATGGCGGGGACATGTATGTCTGACTACTCTGGTGTACTAGACGAGTGTGGTTGCACCCAGAGGTTGATCCGTACGGTGGCAGCACTCATGTGGCGCCGGTACTGAGCATGACTTTTCAGATGACCATTTACCAGTCATCATGTTGCATGCATCATATACATATGTTTACTCATGTCTATGTGCTGGGGGTTAGCTCTCACGTCCTAGTTGTTATCTTAGACACCCTATTCCACGGGCAGGTCGCAGGATGGACCGAGCCGGTAGTTCGAGGCAGGACTACGAAACCAGAGCTTTTCAGGGGATTTTATACAGCAGGATTTGCCTAGCTGTATAATGGTTACTTTTAAGTTCTTCGATATGGTTGTATCACTACAGATTTAAGCTTGGATATGTTTTACTAAGCTGTTATGTAAAGTATAGATTATATTTCCGCACGTTTTTACTTTGTTTAAAAATTTTGCTGTATTACGTTTAATGCATGCTATTAGTTGCCAGTTAGTAGGTGATTCCATGCAGGGTCATTACAGCCCCTATCGACTATCGTATCGTCCGTTCTCCAGGGTTAAACTTTTCAGTTCCAGTACATTTCTCTGCACATCCAAAATGCATCCAAAAATCACATTCGGAGCAATTAAAAGCCATATCATCTACGAACCCCCGGACGATTTCCTCGCAAAACCCGCACGTTTGGCTTCCGTAACCAAGAATCCGAACAAAAGTCACTGCATGAGGGTGGCATGGAACCACAATGGAGTTCCCGAACTTGACTGTCGAAAGATATCCGACGGAGGGGATACATTTTATATCCGACGGAGGGGATACATTTTATACAAATTTACAAGGGGACATGGGTCACCAACAATTGTGTTTGAGGCGGTCGCCTCTCACGACTTGTGGATATGGCATGTCTTCTTTGGGGTTGCCGGTTCACATAACGATATCCACGTGTTATATGAATCTCCCATCTTCAACAACGTCTTGCAAGGAAATGCACCGGAGGTTAATTTTACGGTGAACGACACTACATATACGAAAGGTTATTATCTAACAGATGGAATATATATCCCGAGTGGGCTAATTTCGTTAAGGCTTTTCCTTTTCCGAAGGATCCAAAGAGAAAATTGTTTAAGGAAAGACAGGAATCTGCAAGAAAATATGTCGAACGGGCATTTGGGGTGCTCCAATCTCGATGGGCAATTGTCAGAGGCCCAGCTCGCTATTGTATCGAAAAATTTTAAAAAAAAAATAATGTTAGCATGTATTATTTTGCATAACATGATTGTTGAGGATTAGGGAGGTCACGTGACAAATTGGTACAACGATGAGATTAACCCGCACAACCTATCCAAGGCTCCAACCGAGGCTTTCAAGATTATCTTCGAACAAATTCAAAGTTACGTGACACTCAAGTTCATCATCAACTTTGCGCGGACTTAGTGGAGCATATCTGGGAGAATTACAACAACAATCCGTGAATTAATATTTAATGTTATATTTTTAATTTCATTGTTTTGTTGTTTTTTTAATTTATTGTTGCATTTCAATTTCATAATTTCGTTGTGTTGAATAAATATATTAAATTAATTTATTTTTATTTTTTTAATTAATTAAATTAATTTTAAAAAAATTATATTATAATTTTAAAAAATAATTATAAATTTAAATATTTTATAAAATGTAAAGAAAATGTATTTATTTAATATAAAATAATTTTATATTATTGAGTGGAATGTGGGACACATAAATAATGAGTGTTAATGTTAATAGGATCGTGGGTGGAAAGAATGATGTGTTATTAACAGTGGAGCCCATGACTTTTGATGATGTGGAGAGTGTTATTGATGTTATTAACGGGTTGGGTTGTGGATGGCCTAAGGCCAATACTACTAGTTCTGCGTTTATGGTTCCGTTGATTTGTAGATAAAATTAGCGGTACATCACCAAAACTTATAGGGGAAATGCTTTTTTATTCAATAACTTGTTTATTTTTTGGTTTTGGTACACTAACTTTTAATTTTCAGTGATTTTGGTTCAATTGCTGACGTGTCAGCTAGACACTTCATCATTTTTCGATGTCATATCATCATTTTCCGATGCTACGTCAGCATTTTGCTGGTGCCACATCAGCAGTTAGACCAAAATACATGAAAACTAAAATTTAGTGTACTAAAACCAAAATTTGAAAAGTTAATAGACCAAAACAAAAAATGAACAAATTAATAGATCAAAAAAATTATATTTTCATGATAATTATAAACAATTTGTAGATAAATTAATTACTATGTACTCTTTAACGGTATTAATATTAATATTGCATAGATGATGATACAATTGCTATAAATTAATTTCATTCATACTTCACCAAATTAATTGAAAATTATTTACTATACGATGCATTTTTAATTGTGTATACATATATATAATATCAATCATACATAAAACATAAAACGTTATAAATAATACACCTTTCGGAAATCAAGATTCGAGTCCAAGGGTAATTTCATGCATAAACACATACGTAGATATTCACCATTTAATAGGTAGAATTACCCCTATCGACTATCGTATCGTCCGTTCTCCAGGGTTAAAAATTTTGCTGTATTACGTTTAATGCATGCTATTAGTTGCCAGTTAGTAGGTGATTCCATGCAGGGTCACTACAGCCCCTATCGACTATCGTATCGTCCGTTTTCCAGGGTTAAACTTTTCAGTTCCAGTACATTTCTCCGCACATCCAAAATGCATCCAAAAATCACATTCGGAGCAATGAAAAGCCATATCATCTACGAACCCCCGGACGATTTCCTCGCAAAACCCGCATGTTTGGCTTCCGTAACCAAGCATTCGAACAAAAGTAACTGCATGAGTGTGGCATGGAACCACAATGGAGTTCCCGAACTTGACTCTCGAAAGATATCCCACGGAGGGGATACATTTTATATGAAACAGATTGTTGCACTCTTCGCAACCATAGTACCAGAACCTCGTGTCAATGTCTTCTTCGCAAAACTCGCAGAAGTAGTCACAAGAGTACTCGGTTGTCATGATGTCCTTGTTGGTAGTGATCAGATTGAGCGGATGCACGTCAAATCTGAGCTCGATCCGCTTCGGTAGCAACGCTCAATGAACGTGTATCACGAAGCTACAATCCACGCAGGCGTAAGCATACCAATACTTGTCAGGAGTCGAGCAACAGTTCAAGGTTTTTCTTTTATTGTACCGGTACCTCACTTCAAAATGGTATAGAACATGCTGCCTGTGAGAGTCGTGTTTGACGAATCTCGGGGCGCATAAGCATGAGATATCTTTTATGTTTGAGGCAAAATAATATATCAATCCATTGCTAGGGATGTCGCAGAATCTGCAGTAGAACAAGGAACAGAGGCTTTCTTTATTAAAGAATGATTCAAAGTTAGTCAATTTGTTTTTAGCTAATTAGTTTATTGGTTAGTTTATTTATTGCTTGGTCAATGGAGTCATGGTGTAGTGGATAGAATTTATGGGAGAATGACTCATGTAATTGTTAGTGGTTGTAGCTCTTTTTTATTTGTAAGCCTATATATATAGGCATACCTCTCCTTTTATTATTAAGTATTGTATTTATCCAATTTACTCTGTTTTCCTCTTCTTTCTTTAAGCCTCTGTTCTAGGTTTTATATTTCTGTTCTCCAACATTTTTGGCGTCAGAGACGGGTTACGAGAGAGAGTAGAGTGAATACACGTGAGTTGAGGGATATCCTTTGAGAGAAAATTTCATGGCCAATGGCAATTCTGCCATGGGTACTGCACACCCACTTATCCCAATTTTTAAAGGTGAAGGCTATGAGTTTTGGAGTATCCGTATGAAAACTCTACTAAAATCTCAAGATCTTTGGGACTTGGTAGAACATAGGTTTACCGATCCTGATGAAGAAAGCAGGTTGAGGGAGAACAAGAAGAAAGATTCAAAAGCATTGGTGATTATTCAGCAGGCTATTCATGACTACATCTTTTCAAGAATCGCATCTGCAACCACATCAACACAAGCATGGTCGATTTTGCAGAAGGAATTTCAAGGCGATTCAAAAGTCATCGTGGTGCGGCTGCAGTCACTTCGACGCGACTTTGAAACCTTGATCATGAATAATGTAGAATCAATTGCTGATTTTTTGTCAAGAGCACCGGCAATAATCAGTCAAATGCAATCTTATGGTGAGAAGATTACCGACCAAACCATCTTCGAAAAGGTATTGAGGAATTTAACTCCAAAATTTGATCATGTTGTTGCTGCTATAGAAGAATCTGAGGATCTATCAATTTTTTCATTTGATGAACTAATGGGTCTTTGCAAGCCCATGAGTCAAGAATTAATAGGTCACTTGAAAAAAATGAAGAGAAGGCATTTCAAGTGAAGGAAACAGTCTCAAAATTTGGAGAAATTGAAATTTCAACAACTAGAGGCCGTGGAAGAGGAGGATTTCATGGTCGTGCAAGAGGTCTAGGAAGAGGCAGAGGTAGATTCGATGGGCAACCGAAGTACACCAGTGAGCAAAGAAACAAGAATGGTGTTCAATGCTATTAGTGCAAGGGATATGGACATGTAAAAGCTTATTGTCCAAACAAAGACCAACAAGTGAATTATGCAGCAGATAATGAAGAGGAAAGTAAGCTTTTTATGGCTCATTCTAATACTGCCAATAATTCAAGTGGTGTGTGGTTTGTAGATAGCGGTTGCTCAAACCATATGACAGGCACAAAATCCATCTTTAAAGAACTTGATGATACACAAAAGGTCAAGGTGCAGCTTGGAAATGGCAAAGATGTGCAATTTGAAGGGAAATGTACAGTAAGCATTGAAACCAACCATGGTAAAGTAAGGTTACTGTACAATGTTCAGTTTGTACCTGATTTGGGATATAATTTTCTTAGTGTGGGACAATTAATGGCTTGTGGATATTCTATTTCCTTTGATAATGGTGCGTGTGTTATTAAGGAAAATAATTCTGGAAATACGTTGATCACCATCAACATGACGCCAAACAAAATGTTCCCATTAGAAGCCTCACGCATGGAAAATCTTGTGCTTGCTGTTACTGAGAAAGATGACTCAATCCTATGGCATTTGCGATATGGGCATCTCAATGTCAAAGGTCTCAGATTATTAAGTGATAAAGGTATGGTTCTTGGATTGCCTAAAATTGGTTTTATCAATTTATGTGAAGGTTGCATATATGGAAACAAAATAGAAAATCATTTCATGTTGGAAAGGCTTGGAGAGCTTCAAAGTGTCTTGAATTGATTCATGTTGATTTATGTGGGCCTATGCAGACCAAATCTTTTGGTGGGAGTCGTTATTTCTTGCTTTTTACTGATTACTATAGTCGCATGAGTTGGGTTTATTTTTTGGAAAAAAAAATCAGAAACATTTGAGAAATTTCAAGCACTTTAAAGCTAAAGTTAAGAATCAAAGTGAATCTTGCATCAAAGTTCTTCGCACGGATAGAGGTGGAGAATTTGTGTCAAAAGAATTTGATTTTTTTTGTGAAGAAAATGGCATTCATAGGCAGCTGACAGCTCCATACACTCCGGAGCAAAACGGCGTTGCCAAACGGAAGAATCGGACTGTTGTAGAAATGGCAAGAAGCATGCTGCAGGCAAAAGGTCTTTCAAATGATTTTTGGGCTGAAGCTGTAGCAACAGCAGTGTATTTATTGAATATCTCTCCCACAAAGGCTGTCATGAATAGAAATCCATTTGAAGCTTGGTGTGGCACAAAACCATCTGTAAGTCATTTAAGAGTCTTTGTGTAGTGACCCGAGCCGTGATCACCTACTAATCAAAACTTTAGTATGCAATTAATCAATAAAATAACCTTAACTCAGAGTAACTGCGGAATTAAAGTAAGTCAAATACCAGGTAAGCAAAACCTAGTGGTCAACCTCGCTGTCCAGCCTTGGTCACCACCTAACCTGTAGTAACCCAGATTTCATTTTAAGATAATAATATGATAATCATGATTAAGGATCCAGTCTAAACTGTTGAACTGTTGAGCTGCTGAACTACAGCTAGGGAATATGAGCAGCTAGGGAAACATGAGCAGCTAAGGAATCTGCTGCTAGGGATTATATAGCTAGGGAATATGAGCAGCTAGGGAAACATGAGCAGTTAGGGAATCTGCTGCTAGGGATTATATAGCTAGGGATTCTTTAGCTAGGGAATTCTCTTGCTAGGGATTCTACGGCTAGGGAATTCTGCTGTTAGCCTGTTAGGAAATTTCGTTACTAAGTAAGTTTGAAAAGCTGCTAGGGAATCCCGAACTGCTATTAAGGAATCCCGACCTGCTGCTAGGGAATCCCGAACTGCTATTAGGGAAGCCCGAACCCTCCAGGACAGGCAGGCAGGTGTGTGGACACTTGCATGAATGACAGTTGGCGCCTAAGCATGAGCTGTCAATAATGGTAGTGACTCAGCTCAAGCATCTGATACGTGGCGTGCTTATAGGATCTCGGACGTCTCGACGTCAGCTCAAGAATCCCGATCACCCCAAATATTTGTCTATAAATAGGAGCTGGGGATTCAGTTATTTTTCACATCACTTCCATCTCACTTCATATCTTTACCCGGAAAAGAGTAGCTCGGGAGCTCGGGAAAGAGTAGCTCGGGAATTCGGGAAGGAATAGCTTGGGAAGGAAGAGCTCGGGGTCGGACCAAGAGGCCAGGTCGGGTCGGGTCGGGCTTGAGACCAGGTCGGGTCGGGAGTTGACCTAGGACAGCTAGGGGTTGTCTTTTTCCTGCTTAGTTCAGACTTCGGTGTTAGGTACATACACATTGACTGAGATTGTCAGCGAGTATACATGTTTGTATGTTGCATTTATTTGGCATTATTATGTGGCATGATGTATGTTTTACCGTTTTTTATATTCATATATCATGTGCACATACACATTGAGCCTATACCTTGTTATACCTGATTATAGAGCCGCTTAGCTCTATACTCGATAGTCTGTCACTGAGAGTACCGCGACGGCGGGGACATGTATGTCTGACTACTCTGGTGTATTAGACGAGTGTGGTTGCACCCAGAGGTTGATCTGTGCGGTGGCAGCACTCATGTGGCGCCGGTACTGAGCATGACTTTTCAGATGACTATTTACCAGTCATCATGTTGCATGCATCATATACATATGTTTACTCATGTCTATGTACTGGGCGTTAGCGCTCACGTCCTAGTTGTTATCTTGGACACCCTATTCCACGGGCAGGTCACAGGATGGACGGAGCCGGTAGTTCGAGGCAGGACTAGGAAGCCGGAGCTTTTCAGGGGATTTTATACAGCAGGATTTGCCTAGCTGTATAATGGTTACTTTTAAGTTCTTCGATATTGTTGTATCACTACAGATTTAAGCTTGAATATGTTTTACTAAGCTGTTATGTAAAGTATGGATTATATTTCCGCACGTTTTTACTCTGTTTAAGAATTTTGCTGTATTAAGTTTAATGCATGCTATTAGTTGTCAGTTAGTAGGTGATTCTATGCAGGGTCACTACATAACCTCCCTGTCTCCGGGAGAACTACCTGCATCTGCCCCATGGAATACGGCATCCAGCCAACAGAAAATAATCGAAAGTGAGCCTAACATGCTCAGTACGAGAGTATGAGTATACATTATTATATGTGCATGAATGAAATTGAACTGGGTATCAAGACACGAGGTCAAGAATATCTGATAGAGAATAACTTGGGCCTTGGTATGTACCACGCTGAGCTATCGCTACAGGAGGTGACAAACATACCTAGATGCCCTGATGGTGACCTAACACATGCCCACGTGTCCAACCAAATATCAGTGACCTGACACGAGCTCATGTGTCCAACTAATATTGGTGACCTGACACGAGCCTATGTGTCCAACCATCTACTGACAAGGTAAATATCCAAATACCGGATATCACAAGTATACAGGCTCAATATGCCCATGTATGCAACATACAGTCATGACATGCTGTATATAAAGGCATATAAAACATGCAATCACATAATCCATGCAAACACATAATACATGCATACTCAATTTGGATATCTCGAATAATACTTCCGTACCTTACTAAGGCAGATCCTAGAAGCTTCCCCTCTAGGTCCAAGCCTATCATGCAACACTACAACATAAATACCCGTGCATTACCTAGTATGCCAAACATCACCTACTAGGCTCTAAAAGCCTTAAATAAACTATAGCCTACTCCATATTTACTATAGGGAACCAAATCCATACCTTCGTCCGTCGTCAGCCCGCTGATATCTCATGCCCCAGAGCCTGGGCATAGCCTAGCTACGACCCCTGGATGCCTCGCCAGAGCTCCGCCGTCTGACTGCTACTTCGGACACTGTCCGCTATAAAAATATACTATTTCCTACTCCAACTCTTAAAGAAAGAGTCCCGAAGCCCTTAAATAGAGCAATTACCGGGAGAGGAGAGGAAAATTGTGCCTTCAAAATGAGGATTTCGGACCCCTATTTATAGGCGAAGTTCGGACGGTCCGAACTGCCACTTGTCCGAGCCTTTAAGACATCTGTCTCTGCCGAGTTCGGACGGTCCGAACTCGGGTTCGAAGGGCCCGAAGTGGTCCGTGTGCTCCGAACTATTTTGGTCCTTCCGAAGTCATTTTTGGACCCCCGGGACCTACCCTACCATTTTCGGACGTCCCAGATCTGATTTTCAACTTATTTTCACCAAATAAGGACTCCTTAAACATGTTTTGATACTTTTAAAATTATATGTCATTTTATAACATGTTTAAAATCATTTAATCTTGTAAAATGGAACCGGGCTACTACACTTTGGTTGTATTGCTTATGCTTTGGTGCATTCTCAAGTTCATCAAAAACTTGATGAGAAATCTTAAAAATGCATTTGTATTGGCTATTGTATTAAATCCAAAGCATATAGATTATATAACCCTCTTAATGGCAAGATTTTGGTGAGAAAAGATGTGGTATTTGATGAAAATGCAAGTTGGGAATGGAATAAGAAAGTGTAGGAACAGGTTCCTTAGGTCAATGGAATTTTCTCAAATGAAAGTCAAGAGCCAAGTTTAACAAATTCATCGACTGATCCTTTTATGGACTCGCCATTTTCCTCATCCTCGGCATCATCAGATTCTCCCATCACACCATTAAGTCAAAGCTCTTCGGATGAGATACAGCCAAGAAGGTTTAGATCATTGGCTGATATATATGAATCGTGTAACTTTGCTCTTACTGTTTCAGACCCTATTTCCTATGAAGATGCAGCTGAAAAAGAAGAATGGCAAAAAGCAATAAGGGAAGAACTGACAGCAATTGAAATGAATGAGACATGGGAGATGGTAGATTTACCGGAAGGTAAGAATGTAATTGGTTTGAAATGGGTTTTCAAAACAAAATTTGCTGCTGATGGAAACATGCAGAAGCATAAAGCTCGCCTTGTGGCGAAAGGATATGCACAACAATATGGCATTGATTTCGAAGAAACATTTTCTCCAGTAGCTCATTTTGAAACGGTGAGAATAGTCTTGGCATTAGCTGCTCAATTACAATGGCATGTTTATCAGTTTGATGTCAAGTCTGCATTTTTAAATGGAAATTTGCAAGAGGAGGTTTATGTAATACAACCAGAAGGTTTCATTGTTGAAGGCAAAGAAACAAAAGTGTACAGGTTGAGAAAGGCGCTTTATGGATTAAAGCAGGCTCCTCGGGAATGGTATAGCAAAATTGATGCATATTTCCAGAAAAATGGTTTTATGAGAAGTGAAAATGAACCCACTTTGTATGTGAAGAAAGAAGGTAAAAATGATTTTATCATTGTTTGTCTTTACGTTGATGATATCATTTACTCAAGCTCCACTAATTCACTTGTGGCTAAATTTAAAGCACATATGATGAATAGGTTTGAAATGTCAGACATGGGTTTATTACATTACTTTCTTGGCCTTGAAGTTCAACAAGCAGGAGATGGAATTTTTATTTGCCAGCAGAAATATGCCAAGGATCTTCTTAAGAAATTTGGCATGATGAATTGTAAACCTATTGCCACACCAATGAATATCAATGAGAAGTTACAGCATGAAGATGGGGCAGAGATGGAAGATGCAAAAATTTTTAGGAGCTTGGTTGGAGGTTTGATTTATCTAACTCATACTCGACCCGATATTGCATTTTCTGTTGATATGATTTCTAGGTTTATGCAACATCCATCAAAAATCCATTTTGGAGCAGCAAAGCGGGTCTTACGTTACATTGCTGGAACCATGGATTATGGAATTTGGTACTCAAAAGTTCCCAAATTCAGATTATGTGGATTCATTGATAGTGATTGGGCAAATTCATTGGATGATAGGAGAAGTGTTTCAGCAAATGTGTTTACTCTTGGGACTGGAGTAATTGCATGGAGCTCAAAGAAGCAAGCCATAGTAGCATTATCTTCCTCAGAAGTAGAATATATTTCAGCTACTGCAGCAGCATGTCAAGCCATTTGGTTGAGAAGAATGTTAGCTGAACTTCAACAAGTACAAAAGGGACCAGCGACGGTGACGGTAGACCAGGCGGCAACCAGTGTCTCTGATATCACTGTTAGGAATCCACCGACCTCCTCTTCGTATTCGCCTTGCTTGTTCTTACTTGTTCCTAAGCTGCACAAACAAAAAACAAAGAAAAACAACAAACAAGAACAATAACGTGTGGATATCAAGGTTACCGGGGCTGAGACGCTACTCTCTCCGATTCTCCAGCAACCCGAGATGAAGACCACAAAGGTTCCCATGCCCCATCAAGCTCGCTTCACAGTAGAAACACCCCCAAGACGCTCCCCCTACACACAGTAGTAAATCCCAGCCCAAATACACGCTCACAGCCAGCAGCGACCCAGAAGAACAGGAAGATAACGGTCAAGAGGATAACACACAGAAGCAGCACAAAGTCGAGAGAAGAGCATATACACTCAATCACCGAAGAAGGAAACACCAAGTTGTCTTCAACCTTTCTCTCTTCTCTTATATCTTCCCTCGACCTCTCACCTTTCTCAACAACGGGTGTGCGGCTGCCTCACTCAGAAGCAGAAAGCAAATGGAAAACACCACCAAAGACTAGGGCTGGAGAGAGGTTATATCAAGGGCCTCAGACATGGGCTGGGAAATAAAAGAAATTGGGAAAAAGCCCAACAAGATTTGATATATTGTTTCATTGTAAATTATAAAATCATAATCAAAGTGTAACGTCCCAAAATTTATTTTCGAATTAATTGGAAATTAAAATAATTATTGAGTTGGAAAAATAATTATTACCGTCAAATGAGTTATAGAGTGTATTTACAAAATACACGTGACAATTAGTCAATGAGTTTGACTATTTTTGAATATCTGATAATATTGACATTTTGAGATAATTATTTAGATAATGGAAATAAATATAATTATTTATGCAAGATAATTTAATGTAGAAGAATATTTGACCGAGTTGACTGATAAAAGTCTTTGTTGACTGGTCATGGTCTAAGTGAGACTCAATAATTAATTTGAGAAATTATAAGTCTAATTGACTGGTCAAAGTCAACAATTTCGAAACATGGTGCTTATAAGGTTGGGTGGGTGTACCAGAAAAATATCAGAATAGAGACTAATTTTACGAGTTGGATATCAGACAAATTAGTCCGGATCAGAAAATTTTTGATTTGATATAGATCGTAAAACACACACTGAAGCACACTCAATAAAACACAGATATCGGAATTTGGCCCAAAATTCCCAATTTTCTCGGCATTACTGTAGCTTGTAGGAAAGATGCCGTTGCCGACCCTTCACCAGTGCTCCGATCGAAGATCCGAACGGTCAGATTGTAGCCAAGATCAAGATGAATCTATTGGTATAAAGAAATTGAAAATCCAACGGTTGGATCGCCAAGAAATTGACGATGAACAGGCGAGTTTGGCAAAGGTACTATTCATCGTCTTCTTCGTCTGAAAATGCGCGATTCCAGCTCGTTTTAGTTGCTTTTAAAGCTGTTAAACGATTCTATGAGATGAGTAGAACATTTCCCTAGCTTTTGGTAGCTTATTTCGGCGTTTATAGTGTAGATCGAAGCTTGAAGAATTCCGGCTAACCGGACTGAATTTTCCAGATTTCGGCCGCCTCGATGATCCATTCTGGTCGTGGCCTAGTGCGTTGGAATCGTCTCGTCGAGTTCTACAATCCTGAAAAATTTCATAATTTCTGGAGAAGTTTTGCATCGTTGCCGCCGGACCGCCGCGTCGCCGCCGTCTTCTTTGATTTTCCGGCGACCTCCGGTGAGTTAACCATTTTTTATCGTCTCGACGTGATAGATCCGAATATACAAGTTTCGAGTCGTGATTCAAAATCGTTAAGCGGTGAGAGCGCAATAAAGTTCGATAATTTTTGGTCAAAGTTTGACCAGAGTTGACCAGGGTTGACTTTTGACCATCATATGATTTTTCGCAGATCGGAAGTTCGTTGAGGATAATTAGAGGCAGAAATCAGCATATTGGGGATTTGATCCAGAATTGGATAATTCTGAGATTTTCGAGTCCCGATATGCGCAACCACAACTGTATAGGTTTTTCGTCTGTTTTAAACGCAAAGGCATGTTATACCCTTCCTTTCTCACACCATTTAGATCACTATATTCACTGTTTTGATTATTAAATTGTGTTGTTGCATTTGTATGTGAATATGGTAACTCAAATTTTAACTCATGCATCATTCGCGTTTTTATGTATTGTAGATGATTTTTCTGTCATGGCTGGGTCTTATTTGTTGTTCACTGGTTGATGGCTGGGTTAGGTCCCTTTGGGTCTTGGTTTAAGATTTCTTGAAGTAGTGTCGGCTAGGTTAACAGTTGGAGGGTTGTAAGGGTGGTCTATCTAGCGGGCAGCTCAGGCAGGGCTCGGACGAGTGGGTTGTCCGGGTCGGGTAAAGTGTATTAGGGTCATATGTTATGGTTTGGTTTCGGATTCTTTTATGTTGGGCCGGGTAATTTGTTTAAGAGTCTAAGTGTTTAGTTTATTCATTTGATCAATTTTGTTATTGGGCCTAAGATGTTCATTAGGCTTATTTAGTTATTGGGTGTAAAATGTTTATTGAGTTTAATTTATTTATTGGGCTTAGTTGTTTATTTGGGATAAATTGTTATTTGGACTTGAATGAATTGATTTTATTATTGAGCCAAGCTTATTGGGCTTAAGATATTTATTGGAGGTTTAATTTAATAATTGAGATAAATTTGTTAATGAGCCTAAGTTGTTTAATTATTTGGTTGGACTAAGTACTAGTGTGTCAATATAAGTCTGATTGGGTCATTTAAAGTGTGATTGAGCTAGTCTAAGTATTTTTGGGCCAGTATAAATATTAATGAGTCAGTCTAAGTTTATGGGCATTAGTTAAGGGGCAGAAACTCGAACTAGCCAGTGGCAAACAAAATAGTCCGTAAATATATATTTAATTGATGTATATGTATATTTTCATATAAGTATGATTTTTATTATGAAAAATGAATTAAATATATATTTACGGGCAAAATTTTAAAAAAATGATATTTCTAAGTTCATGATTCATGCAAGTATTTTATGATTAGATAACGGGCATGTAAAGAAAATATTTTTGGGAAGTTGAAGTGATTTGTGATAAACACGGGACTGGAGGTCGGGATACTGGGCCCGATGACCTTTCCACTTACGATTATGAGCCTATGGATCCCCAAAGGTTGGGTGAAGTGGCATAGGGCGTTAGGGGTACACCCCACAGGCCGCCACCACGTACGATGGATTTAGATTGATCAATCGAATTAGGTTACACTTCACTGATATGACCCAAAGAAAATGATTTTTATATTTATGACATGTCAATGCTTATGTTACGTATTATGTTATGATTTAGATTACGACGCAGTTTATGCATACGATTTTACGATCATGCATGCATTAGAATCCTCAGGTTATTTTTATATACATTATGTGCTTGCATGTGGTTTTATTTAGTAGTACTCGTTATTAAAGGTAGAGCATGCTAGGCCTTTAGGTTCACTAGATCTAAATGGTGTGCAGGTGAGTTTTATGTTATTCAGGAGGTTGTGGTCCCGACTGGTGGTGAAAACCTCTGTGCATCCGTGGCGAGCTAGCACACCCGTGACCTTCGCCAACTCATATTTCAGTTGATTTAGTTTATGATGAGATATTTTATGTATTGAGTTATTTTCCGCACATGTTTACTATTTTTCATTAGTTTGCATACTTTTTAGATTATAGTCGTTTGCATGGATTTTGACCTGTTCGAGTTTTTAAACTTTTAAGATGCAATCGATTTTTATTATGCATTAAATTTTATGAAAATCTATTTTAAATATAGATGCGTATATGTATGGGCATATATGTAATATTTTAAAAAAATTCCTTCGAGTTTGGTTCGTTTCATTTGGTATCAGAGCAAGTTCCTTGGAGGGTTGGCTAGCCTACTACGCGGAGCTCAGAAATTGTACTGCCAGTCTGTGAATTTTAAATTCTTTTAATTATATTCAAAGAATGGGACCCATGAGTTAGATTTTTCACTGAATTTTTGTTATAATGGTTTTAAATTAAAATAATTAGTTAATGCGGTTGCGTGAGGGATTGTTGGGAATTATAGTATGCCTCCGAGTCGTGTAGTTTGCGATACGAGTAATCAGGATCCACCTTTGCCTCTACATTCACCTGCAGCTTTACCACTCACAGATTTTGAGAGGGCCAACGTGGACATGCTATCTGGTACCACGAGGTTACTTGAGAATCAGGCTGGGCAGCATAGGAGGACGCACGAGGAGAACATCGCCAAGATGTTTCGCAATCAAAGACTAAAGGAGTTCGCGTGGACCAGTGATCTACTTGTGGCAGAGTAGTGGATTTAAGCGTCGGAGACGATCTTTGCCTACATGGAGATCCGGGATGCCGATCGGGTCATATGCGCAATCTACATACTGGAGGATGAGGCAGCACTTTGGTGGGAGGGCGCAATGACTATTATTGACCTGGATAGGATGACGTGGAAGAATATCAAGATGGCTTTCTTTGAGTAGTACTTCATGGAAGATGTGCGAGGCCAGCTGTTTCGTGAATGCATGAGTCTCCGATAGAGAGACAGGACTGTGGCTGAGTTTGTGAGGCAGTTCGAGCGGGAATGTCACTTTGTGCCTACAATTGCTACTGTGGAGAGCGAGAGGCTGCGACATTTCACTGATGACTTGAGGTTCGACATCAAGCATATGTTTCCATGGCAGACGTGACGAAGCACAAGGTAGCGGTTAGTCGAGCGTGCCAGTCCGAGAATGGGAGGAAGGAGATGCAGGCTGACTTCTAAAAGTAGAGGCAGTTCCAGCAGTCATCTAGAGGACAATTTTCCAGCGAAGAAGTCTTATTTTGGGTCGTCTAAGGGATCAGATTCTCCTAGACTGCATCAGCAGAGACCGCAGGGCCAGCAGCATTAGGGGACAGTTGCTCCTAGCACTGGAGGGGTACCTTTCTACAAACAGCGTCAGAGGCCTCATTCTGGAAAGTGTTTGGTTGGCTCAATCAGGTGCTACCATTGCGAGGATCCGGAACAATTTCGGGGAACTGTCATAGGGCGAGGCAAACCACAGGGCGCTTGTTTGTGGTGCATGCTGAGGATGCAGATCATGATACTTCTCTTATCGCGGATAGTTTTAATTTACGTTCTTAAATTTCAGTTAATGGGATGATTAGTTAAGATTTGTATTGGAAATTGCTTGACTGTTGTACTTGTGTTTTAGAAATGCATGTGTAGGATGAGAATTCTGAATTGGTGAAATTAGCATGCTTAGGATTAAACTTTAGATGTTAATTGGTTTCTCTTGAAGAACGTTCTATATCTGTTGGGAAATATTGTGCGTGCACGAAAAGTTAGCATTAGAGGTATTGCTACGTTTGTGTTGCTAGATTCTGGAGCTACGCATTTTTTTATCTCTCAGTAGTTTTTGAGGATTTTAGTAATTGTTTGTTATATGTTAGATGCGAATGTTGGGTCGGAGAGAATGTTTTGAGAATTCTCTTAGAGATTTGATTGATTGCTATTGAGGAATTTAGATTTCATTTTTCTCAGGAATCGTTGAGACAAATGATTCGGGTGAAGGGTACTATTGAGAGATGAATTAGTTTGTTGCAGATATAAAATTTGGGAATTTGGTGATAGTTCTAACTGAGTAATTAAGCATTGATTGACGTTTAGTTGATTTTGTGAGGGATTAGGAAGGTGTTTTTGGGATAGAGAAAAAATCAGTTACGCGAGCCATTTTACCGATTCTTTCCGAAATTATTGGAATCCTTCTTGTAGTTCATGCATTCCTTGATTCGCATGACATTGTTCATTGAAGATTCAGTCAATTTGGTTTCGAAGGATATTTTGGTTATGAATTTCGAAAATTCATATTTCTTGAGAACTTTAATTCTAAATCTGGACATGGATATTGATTTGGGTGAGTATTGTTATTATATTCCATTGGGATCTCGATTTTATTTTGTTGACATCGGATTACACCTTGAGATTTTATTTCATTTTCGTTGAGTGCGTGCGGATTTCCTCGTGTGTAATCCACGCTGACAACCTTGATTTTGATTTGTATTGATGGTGGACATGATGTCATACCTGTTGGCAGTTGATCATCTGATTTGATATTTATTGATTGGTTCGTATCCATTGTTCATGGAGCCTTGAATTGATTCGCTCACCCCTTGTATTAGACTGCAAACGAGGTGTTTCCTTCTTGCAGATCTGTTTTCCAGATTATTGTATTTTGATATTGTTCTGAACCATGTCTCTTTGATTTCGATTTTATTATGACCCATAAAATTATTTATTGAGTTGAGTTATACTGAACGTCTTCTTGACATTGTTTTGGCTCGTAACTGATAGTGATTGTTAGCACCATTAGAATTTAGTGTTTGGCGGGCACCAGATAGAATCGTGGGACAGTTGATATCGAGGTTTTGTTGAGATCCTGTTGTGATTGAATTTCAAGGCTCTTAGGAGTCGAGACTACCGTTAGTGGAGTTCACCTATAGCATCAGTTGACAGGCATCCATAGGTATGGCTCCATACGAGACTTTTTAGAAACAAGGTGTAGATCTCCCGTGCATTGGAACGTTTTTGGCGAGAGGATTCTCTTAGGTTCCGAGTTAGTTCAGCAGACTACAGATATCGTGGTTCGAATTTGGGACAAGATGAGGGCCACACAGAGTCGTCAGAAGAGTTATGCTGACCGACGACTATGAGACCTCGAGTTTGCTGTTGGAGACCATGTGTTTGTGAGGATTGCGCCCATGAAGGGCGTGATGCATTATGGATATGAGCCTCTGCAGTTGGCGTCAGACTTGTCGTCCGAGGAACGACTAGAGCAGATCTTAGAACGCGAGTTTTTAACTTGGTCAAGGTCCGGTGTTAGAATCAGTCAGAGGAGGAGGCTCTCTCGGAGGCTAAGGTCGTTATGCGGACGTGTTATCCAAATCTTATCGGTACGTACTTCAATTCGAGGATGAAATTCCATTTAAGGAGGGGAGAGTTGTAACGTCCCAAAATTTATTTCCGAATTAATTGGCAATTAAAATAATTATTGAGTTGGAAAAATAATTATTACTGTCAAATGAGTTATAGAGTGTATTTACAAAATACACGTGACAATTAGTCAATGAGTTTGACTATTTCTGAATATCTGATAATATTGGCATTTTGAGATAATTATTGAGATAATGGAAATAAAAATAATTATTTATGTCAGATAATTTAATTTAGAAGAATATTTGATCGAGTTGACTGGTAAAAGTCTTTGTTGATTGGTCATGGTCTAAGTGAGACTCAATAATTAATTTGAGAAATTATAAGTCTAATTGACTGGTCAAAGTCAACAATTTCGAAACATGGTGCTTATAAGGTTGGGTGGGTGTACCAGAAAAATATCAGAATAGAGACTAATTTTACCAGTTGGATATCAGACAAATTAGTCCGGATCAGAAAATTTTTGATTTGATATAGATCGTAAAACACACACAGAAGCACACTCAATAAAACACAGATATCAGAATTTGGCCCAAAATTCCCAATTTTCTCGGCATTACTGTAGCACGTAGGAAAGATGTCATCACCGATCGTTCACCGGAGCTCCGATCAAAGATCTGAACGGTCAGATTGTAGCCAAGATCAATACAAATCTATTGGTATAAAGAATCAAAAATCCAACGGTTGGATCGCCAAGAAATTGACGATGAACAAACGAGTTTGGTGAAGGTACTATTCATCGTCTTCTTCGTATGAAAATGCGCGATTCGAGCTCGTTTTTTGTTGCTTTTAAAGCTGTTAATGATTCTATGAGATGAGTAGAACATTTCCCTAGCTTTTAGTAGCTTATTTCGCCGTTTATAGTGTAGATCGAAGCTTGAAGAATTCCTGCTAACCGGACTGAATTTCCATATTTCGGCCGCCTCGATGATCCATTCCGATCGTGGCCTAGTGCGTTGGAATCGTCTCGTCGAGTTCTACAATCTTGGAAATTTTCATTATTTTTGGTGAAGTTTTGCATCGCCGCCGCCGGACCGCCGCGTCGCCGCCTTTTTCTTTGATTTTCCGGCGACCTCCGGCGAGTTAACCATTTTTTATCGTCTCAAAGTGATAGATCCGAATATCCAAGTTTCAAGTCGTAATTCGAAATCTTTAAGCGGTGAGAGCACAATAAAGTTCGATAATTTTTTGTCAAAGTTTGACCAGAGTTTACCAGGGTTGACTTTTGACCATCATATGATTTTTCGCAGATCGGAAGCCCGTTGAGGATAATTAGAGGCAGAAATCAGCAGATTAGGGATTTGATCCAGAATTGGATAATTATGAAATTTCCGAGTCCCGATATGTGTAACCGCAACTGTATAGGTTTTTCGTGCATTTTAACCGCAAAGGCATGTTATACCCTTCCTTTCTCACACCACTTAGATCAGTATATTCACAGTTTTGATTATTAAATTGTGTTGTTGCATTTGTACGTGGATATGGTAACTCAAATTTTAACTCATGCTGTGACGACCCGGTTCTTAATCTCTCAAATCCCAAAATTAATCCAAAATCATGAATTAATCTAACTTTAAGCTATAAAGAAAAGGAAAAGAAAATAAAATTTAAAAAAAATTTAAAATGAGCTGCGCTCGCGCGGCTAAAAAGTGCCGCGCGAGCGCACCCTGCTTTACTCAAAACAGAGGTGCAGCTCGGGGCTGCGCGCGAGCTGCTCTTTTCTACAGCTCGGGCGCGGTCCTGGGCAGAAAAATATTCAGAAATTCTCAACCTTATCTCAGCTTAGAAAACATTCTCAATCATCTGTACAAATTCCAAACTCGATCCAAAACATGATATATAAGTTCCAAATCATGCATATAAACATAACCAAGGTCTCAAGCATCTATACATGCATTTATTACATCAAAAAAATCGCTAAAGAACGATAAATGACATCAATTATTTCATACTTCATACATGTAGTCTAAAACAAACTAGACCAAGGTTCGATGATTAGCTCCTGCCCCTTCTGTTGTCATGCACACATACAAAACAAGACAACAGCCGGATAAATTTCGGTGAGAAAACATTCTCAGTATAACCAACATATAGAAAGCGTTAAATAAATCATCTTAACTCTATTTAAACTCGACTCAACAAATAGAGTACGTAAACGCTTTAAATACGAATTGATTCACATAACTTCGAGGCCATCAAGATTCATAAATGATCTTGACATGGATATCCATCTAACGAGTTCGTAACCGACTCGCAAATAAGGTTAACAGCAACCTTGGCATAGAATCAATTCAATATAGCATCATATCAACTCGAAAATAAAGATTCACTACCTGTGATGGATCGACAACATCACAATCAAATCAAAAACATAAATAAGTATGTGGTTTTTGCGGGCCAACTCAAGATTAGTTGTTCTTGAGTTTCAAAGTCCCTACTTCGCGATGTCGTCATTATACCTTCGTTTATCTCGGTTCTGAACTCTTCAAATCTGAAAGATACAACCAAAATACATATATCAAACTTCACCTATCATTTTAGAAACGAGTCAAAACCATCAAGAATTCATCAATCAATCGCATTTCAAACCTCCACTCTTTCTTCGTTCGTTCAAGTCGACGTCTTGTGTCGTTTAGCCTTCAAACTCGACTGAAACGGAAGAATAAAATTCCATAACATTCACATCATCAAGATAAGTGTTTCAGCTTAGCTATAAAATAACAAAACAGTCCAAAAACTCGATTAAATGGCGTAGCGATTGAAAATCGGTAACCGACGTAATCCCGAAACCATTTCTTTTATTCAAACCATATGTATGTGCTCTCAATCAAGAAAACCAGCTGATATATCATTCAAAACTTCATCTCAATACCTATAAACATCGATTAACATGCTGGAATCAAGATTCGATACAAATAACACAAACTCATCAATCCAATTTCGATATAGAATCGCATAAATGTCGATAAACATAATCGAAAACTCAACATCTGATATCTATCAACTTTCGAGCTTCAAACCATACTGAAGGATATGAACACTTACACTAAATCGAAGCCCTCGTCGTAAGGATTCCAGAACAATTTACAGAATCGAAATCGGACAATCGGTTCAAAAGTTATAAGGATTTGAAGATTGCAAATCAGAAAGAAACGAAAGGATCTCAGTTTTTCTGTTCTTATTTTTCTGAATAGAACCTAAAGTTACACGTGCACATGCTGAATCATATATTTCAAATCTGATAACTTTCAATCAAAATTGTAATTTAGTCCCTCAACTCTTCAATAATTGCAATTCGGTCCTCGGCCTTTATTTTAATTCAATTTCAATCCTAAATAATTTAAGAATATTAGAATTTAAATCGAAACTCTAAATATTCCCAAATTAAATATACTCGGATTAAAATTTAATAAATTCGGATTAATATTAATTAATCCGGGGCCTTACATTTCTCCCACACTAAGACATGAGTTCGTCCTCGAATTCATAAACAATATAGATATGCAGTCCGCATGCTCATAAGAATAAAGAATAACTAAAAACTGAATAAGAACTCACATCAGTGAAATAGATAAGGAAATCGTTGCTTCATATCTTCTTCGACCTCCCACGTTGCTTCTTCAACTCCGTGTCTACTCCATTGAATCTTCACCAATGGAATGGTCTTCGTTCGGAGTTGCTTTGTCTTCCTATCAAGAATCTGAATAGGTTGCTCGAAATAGCTAAGAGTGTCATCCAACTCAGCTTCATCGAAGCGAATCACATGAGATGCATCAGATATGTACTTGCTCAACATCGATACATGAAAGACATCATGTATTCCAGATAAAGACATAGGAAGAGCGAGTCGATAAGCTAGATTGCCTATCTTCTCGAGAATCTCATACGGCCCAATATACCTCGGAGATAATTTCCCTCGTTTTCCAAATCAAACGGTGCCTCTGAACGGTGAAATCTTCAGAAACACTCTATCTCCCTGATCAAAAGATAACGGCCGTCGTCGTACATTCGCATATCTCGTCTGTCTGTGCTGTGCTGTTCTCATTCTTTGTTGTATCAGTTTCACCTTCTCAATCATCTGTCTGATCATATCTAGCCCTAACTCAGGTACCTCAGAAACATCATCCCAATACAAAGGCGATCGACACTTCTTCCCATACAATGCTTCAAATGGTGTCATCTCTATACTCGTCTGATAACTGTTTTTATAAGAAAATTCCACAAGTGTTATAGAATTTTGCCATGTAACACCAAAATCAAGTACTACAGCTCTAAGCATATCCTCAGGCGTCTGAATAGTTCGTTCGGATTGACCGTCAGTTTGAGGATGATAAGCAGTACTCAAATGTAAACGCGTACCTAGAGCTTCCTGTAGGCTATGCCAAAAGTGCGAAGTGAACCTCGGATCTCGGTCAGATACAATCTACTTCGACACACCGTGTAGTCTTACCACTTCTCGAATATAGAGATCCGCCATTTGATCATGACAATAAGTCATTCGATAAGGAATAAAGCACGCAGATTTCGTCAATCTGTCGATGATCACCCAAACAGCATCGCATCCTCGAGACGATCGTGGCAACTTCGTTACAAAGTCCATGGAAATGTGGTCTCATTTCCATTCAGGAATCGATAAACTCTGTAATAAGCCACCTGGTTTCTTTCTTTCAGCTTTCACCTGTTGGCAATTCAAACATTTAGATACAAATTCAGTCACATCAGACTTCATTTTTTTCCACCAGTACTGACTCTTCAAATCGTTGTACATCTTTCTGCCTCCAGGGTGAACACTGAAGCGACTACAATGGGCTTCTTTCAAAATATTATGTCTCAAGTCTGCAATATCAAGAACAACTATTCGGTCATTCACATATAAGATATCATCGTCACTAACCTTGTACTCAGACTGATGTCCTGATCGAATCATTTCAATAGACTTTTGCACATTCTGATCGGCTTTTTGTGCTTCTTTGATACGAATCAATAACTCTGGCTCAGCACTGATTTTATAAACTCTCATTGTTCTTCTATCTGTCTCAAATACATACCCAAAAACACAACAATTCTCAATCATATTAGATACACCTACAGTAGATAAAGATAGAGCACATACTTTTCTACTCAGGGCATCTGCTGCTGCATTAGATCTTCCCGGATAGTATTTGATTTCACAATCGAAATCCTTCAACAAATCCAGCCATCGTCGTTGTCTCATATTCAACTCAGATTGTGAGAACAGATACTTCAGACTTTTGTGATCAGAAAAGATTTCAAACTTCTCGCCATATAAATAATGTCTCCAGATTTTCAAGGCAAAGACGATTGCAGCCAATTCAAGATCATGAATCGGATAACTGACTTCATGTAGTTTCAGTTGCCGAGAAGCATAAGCGACAACATGTCCTTTCTGCATTAAAAGACATCCCAAACCCTGGTGAGAAGCATCACAATAAACAACAAAATCACCAGTACCTGTAGGGATTATTAAAATTGGCGCTGTAGTCAATCTCTTTTTGAGTTCGATAAAACTTCTTTCACACGCCTCAGACCATACAAATGGTGCATTTTTCTGTGTAAGCTGTGTAATAGGCTTCGCTATAGATGAAAAATCTCGAATGAATCGACGATAATAACCTGCCAAGCCCATAAAACTTCGAATTTCTGGCACAGGTGTCGGTCTCTGCCAACTGATCACAGCTTCAACCTTACTCGGATCCACTGAAATACCATCTCCTGAAATTACATGACCAAGAAACACAACTCGCTGCAACCAAAACTCACATTTGGATAACTTGGCATACAATTTCTCTTCTCTTAATATTCTCAATATAGTTCGGAGATGATCAGCATGTTCACACAGATTCTTAGAGTATATCAAAATATCATCGATAAAGATAATCACAAAGTCATCTAAATATCTTTGAAATACTCTATTCATCAATCCCATAAAAACTGCCGGTGCATTCGTTAGACCAAAAGGCATGACTATGAATTCATAATGGCCATACCTGGTTCTAAACGCAGTATTAAGAATGTCTTCATCTCTAACCCTCAGTTGATGATATCCGAATCGTAAGTCAATCTTCGAATATACTGACGATCCCTGCAATTGATCAAATAAATCATCGATACGAGGTAAAGGATAGCGATTCTTTACCGTTGCCTTTTTCAATTGCCAGTAGTCAATACACAATCTCATCGATCCGTCTTTCTTTCGAACAAATAATACCGGAGCACCCCATGGGGATACACTCGGTCTGATATATCCTTTGGCCAACAAATCTTCAAGTTGGTCCTTCAGTTCTTTCAATTAAATTGGTGCCATTCGGACGGTGCTTTTGATATCGGTTGTGTACCTGGCATCAATTCAATACCGAAATCTACCTCTCTGTATGGTGGCAATCCTGGAATCTCGTCAGGAAATACATCTGCAAACTCACTCACCACCGGTATATCAGTCAATTTCGGACTAGTCTTCAGTATATCGACTGCATAAATAAGGAATCCTTCTGCCCCTTTCTGTAACAAGTCAGTCATAGAAAGAACAGATATCAAAGGAATTTTAGCTCGTGATCCCTTACCATAGAATTTCCATTCATCAGTCATATCAGGTCTGAACTTTACAATCTTCTGAAAACAATCCACTGTAGCTCTGTACTTGGTTAGCATATCGATACCGATTATGCAATCAAAATCAGATAACCCAAGAACGATACAGTCAAGCTCAACTTCATTACCTTCGTACTGTAGTACACAGTTTCTAACAGATTTCACTGATACTATACCTTTTCCCAACGGTGAAGATATAGACACTACAGTAGCTAATGACTCAACAAGCAATGAATACATCGTAACAAATTGTTCAGATATGAAGGTATGCGACGCACCAGTATCAAATAAGACATAGGCAGGATAACCAGAAAGAAAATAGTTACCTGCAATCACATCGTCCGGTGCTGCTTGTGCTTGCTCTTCTGTCAATGCAAACACTCGTGCTTGTTGCCTGGGAGGTTGATTCACTGTCTGACCTCCTCCTCTACTCGGTGCTACAGGCTGTGGTTGAAAAGAGTGAACAAAATATGTAGGTTGACCTACCGGTCTCGATGATCCTGCACCCTGTGCACCTTCAGAACCTCGTTGTGGACACACCCTCGCAAAGTGTCCCATCTTGTTGCAAATGTGGCAGCTTCCAAATACACCTCGGCATTGTTCATTGGTATGGCGTCCACCACACTTGGTGCAATACACATCAGGCTTCTGTCCAGCCCTAGACTGTCGGGAACTACCTGAACTCGAAGAGCTATTACCACCAGATCTCTTGAACTGTTTACTCTTGCCCTTAAAAAAATTCTTCTTTCCACTACTGCTACCTCCAGCTTCAAATCGAGGTGGCGGTGGAATCTGTGACTGTTCTTGAGACTGTCTCACTGGCTGTGGCACAAACTGTGCTCCTCGTTGTTTCAATATCCCTGCTTCTGCACCCTTTGCTCGATTCACGATTCAGAGCATCAGCAAAGGTATTCAGTCTTCCCGAGTTCACAAGTGTAAACACCTCAGGATTCAAGCCATTGATGAATTGATCGGCTTGAGCTTCATCACTAACAGCCATATGTGGAGCAAACTTCAACAAGCTAGTGAACTTGGCAACATATTCCTCGATATTTAACTGTCCCTGTTGCAAACTCGCAAACTCTGCTCCTTTGTCCTTGCGATAAGACACAGGAAAGAAACGCTGATAGAAAGCTGTTCGAAATACAGACCAGGTAATAACAGTACCTTGGTTTTCCAATGCTTTCTTCGTCGCTATCCACCAACTCTTGGCAAGGCCATGCAGTTGATGAATAACCAGTCTCACACGACGATCATCTGAATATTCAATAGACTCATATAACTGCTCAATATCTTCCAGCCAATTCTTACATTCCACAGCATTCTCAGTTCCTTGCAACTTCGGGGGTTGGAATGACTGGAATCGTTTCAGAAGTTTCTCCATCGGATTAGCATCACTAAACTCATCAGTAGAAGTACTACCCTGTCCATGTTCAGTTGCTGTCACTGGGACCTGTGCAGCATTTGTCTGTTCAAGCTCATTCATAGCCAATGTCTGTCTAACCCTCGGTGCTGGTCGGGGAGGCATATCTGATAATCAAACAGATTAGTGTACAGTTCAATCTCAGATAAAACCATTCTGTTTCAACTCACAATGCCTTCTCAAAAGATTGAATCTGATTCAGTCGTAATCATACATGCTTCCAATCATATCAGATAACAGATAACATGTAATTCTTAAAGCTGTACATCACGTAAAATAATAAACATGCTTCAAGAATAACTAAATCAGAATAAAAGACTCGATCTAACCCCGCTCATCTATTCTCAGTCCGAGAAACTTATGCTCTGATATCACCTGTTGTGACGACCCGGTTCTTAATCTCTCAAATCCCAAAATTAATCCAAAATCATGAATTAAATCTAACTTTAAGCTATAAAGAAAAGGAAAATAAAATAAAATAAAATAAAATAAAATTTTAAAATGAGCTGCGCTCATGCGTCTAAAAAGTGCCGCGCGAGCGCACCCTGTTTTACTCAAAACAGAGGTGCAGCTCGGGGCTGCGCGCGAGCTGCTCTTTTCTACAGCTCGGGCGCGGTCCTGGGAAGAAAAATATTCAGAAATTCTCAACCTTATCTCAGCTTAGAAAACATTCTCAATCATCTATACAAATTCCAAACTCGATCCAAAACATGATATATAAGTTCCAAATCATGCATATAAACATAACCAAGGTCTCAAGCATCTATACATGCATTTATTACATCAAACAAATCGCTAAAGAACGATAAATGACATCAATTATTTCATACTTCATACATGTAGTCTAAAACAAACTAGACCAAGGTTCCTTGCTTCTAAAGTTCAAGACATCATCTACAACCCGAGTCCTCACATGCTAGACTCTCTCCCAGCTGTCAATGATGTCGATGACTAGATCCTGCCCCTTCTGTTGTCATGCACACATACAAAACAAGACAACAGCCGGATAAACTTCGGTGAGAAAATATTCTCAGTATAACCAATATATAGAAAGCGTTAAATAAATCATCTTGACTCTATTTAAACTCGACTCAACAAATAGAGTACGTAAACGCTTTAAATACGAATTGATTCACATAACTTCGAGGCCATCAAGATTCATAAATGATCTTGACATGGATATCCATCTAACGAGTTCGTAACCGACTCGCAAATAAGGTTAACAGTAACCTTGGCATAGAATCAATTCAATATAGCATCATATCAACTCGAAAATAAATATCCAATACCTGTGATGGATCGACAACATCACAATCAAATCAAAAACATAAATAAGTATGTGGTTTTTGCGGGCCAACTCAAGATTAGTCGTTCTTGAGTTTCAAAGTCCCTACTTCGCGATGTCGTCATTATACCTTCGTTTATCTCGGTTCTGAACTCTTCAAATCTGAAAGATACAACCAAAATACATATATCAAACTTCATTTCAATCTATCATTTTAGAAACGAGTCAAAACCATCAAGAATTCATCAATCAATCGCATTTCAAACCTCCACTCTTTCTTTGTTCGTTCAAGTCGACGTCTTGTGTAGTTTAGCCTTCAAACTCGACTGAAACGGAAGAATAAAATTCCATAACATTCACATCATCAAGATAAGTGTTTCAGCTTAGCTATCAAATAACAAAACAGTCCAAAAACTCGATTAAACGGCGTAGCGATTGAAAATCGGTAACCGACGTAATCCCGAAACCATTTCTTTTATTCAAACCATATGTACGTGCTCTCAATCAAGAAAACCAGCTGATATATCATTCAAAACTTCATCTCAATAGCTATAAAAATCGATTAACATGCTGGAATCAAGATTGGATACAAATAACACAAACTCATCAATCCGGTTTCGATATAGAATCGCATAAACGTCGATAAATATAATCGAAAACTCAACATCTGATATCTATCAACTTTCGAGCTTCAAACCATACTGAAAGATATGAACACTTACACTAAATCGAAGCCCTCGTCGTAAGGATTCCAGAACAATTTACGGAATCAAAATCGGACAACCGGTTCAAAAGTTATAAGGATTTGAAGGTTGCAAATCCAAAAGAAACGAAAGGATCTCAGTTTTTCTGTTCTTCTTTTTTTGAATAGAGCCTAAAGTTACACGTGCACATGCTGAATCATATATTTCAAATCTGATAACTTTTAATCAAAATTGCACTTTAGTCCCTCAACTCTTCAATAATTGCAATTCGGTCTTCGGCCCTTATTTTAATTCAATTTCAATCCTAAATAATTTAAGAATATTAAAATTTAAATCAAAACTCTAAATATTTCCAAATTAAATATACTCGGATTAAAATTTAATAAATTCGGATTAATATTAATTAATCCGGGGCCTTACACATGCATCATTCGCGTTTTTATGTATTGTGGATAATTTTTCTGTCATGACTGGGTCTTAGTTGTTGTTCACTGGTTGATGACTGGGTTAGGTCCCTTTGGGTCTTGGTTTAAGATTTCTTGAAGTAGTGTCGGCTAGGTGAACAGTTGGATGGTTGTAAGGGTGGTCTATCTAGCGGCAGCTCAGGCAGGGCTCGGACGAGTGGGTTGTCCGGGTCGGATAAAGTGTATTAGGGTCATATGTTATAGTTTGGTTTCGGATTCTTTTATGTTGGGTCGGGTAATTTATTTAAGAGTCTAAGTGTTTAGTTTATTCATTTGGTCAATTTTGTTATTGGGCCTAAGATATTCATTGGGCTTAATTTAGTTATTGGGTGTAAAATGTTTATTGAGTTTAATTTATTTATTGGGCTTAGTTGTTTATTTGGGATAAATTGTTATTTGGACTTGAATGGATTGATTTAGTTATTGAGCCAAGCTTATTGGGCTTAAGATATTTATTGGAGATTTAATTTAATAATTGGGATAAATTTGTTAATGAGCCGAATTTGTTTAATTATTTGGTTGGACTAAGTACTAGTGTGTCAATCTAAGTCTGATTGGGTCATTTACAGTGTGATTGAGCGAGTCTAAGTATTTTTGGGCCAGTATAAATGTTAATGAGTCAGTCTAAGTTTATGGGCATTAGTTAACGGGCAGCAACTCGAACTAGCCAGTGGCAAATAAAATAGTCCGTAAATATATATTTAATTGATGTATATGTATATTTTCATATAAGTATGATTTTTATTATGAAAAATGAATTAAATATATATTTACGGGCACAATTTTAAGAAAATGATATTTTTAAGTTCATGATTCATGCATGTATTTTATGATGAGATAACGGGCATGTAAAGAAAATATTTTGGGAAGTTGAAGTGATTTGTGACAAACACGGGACTGGAGGTCGGGATACCGGGCCCGATACCCTTTTCACTTACGATTATGAGCCTATGGATCTCCAAAGGTTGGGTAAAGTGGCATAGGGCGTTAGGGGTATACCCCACATGCCGCCACCACGTACGATGGATTTAGATTGATCAATCGAATTAGGTTACACTTCACTGATATGACCCACAGAAAATGATTTTTATGTTTATAACATGTCAATGCTTATGTTACGTATTATGTTATGATTTAGATTACGACGCAGTTTATGCATACGATTTTACGATCATGCATGCATTAGAATCCTCAGGTTATTTTTATATACATTATGTGCTTGAATGTTGTTTTATTTAGTAGTACTCGTTATTAAAGGTAGAGAATGTTGGGCCTTTAGGCTCACTAGATCTAAATGGTGTGCAGGTTAGTTTTATGTTATTCAGGAGGTTATGGTCCCGACTGGTGGTGAAGACCTCTGTGCATCCGTGGCGAGCTAGCACACCCGTGACCTTCGCCAGCTCATGTTTCAGTTGATTTAGTTTATGATGAGATATTTTATGTATTGAGCTATTTTCCGCACATGTTTACTATTTTTCATTAGTTTGCATACTTTTGAGAATATAGTCGTTTGCATGGATTTTAACCTGTTCGAGTTTTTAAACTTTTAAGATGCAATCGATTTTTATTATGCATTAAATTTTATGAAAATCTATTTTAAGTATAGATGCATATATGTATGGGCATATATGTAATATTTAAAAAAAAATTCCTTCGATTTTGGTTCGTTCACAAAGTGTATGGATTTCAAATCCATCTCCCCAAATATATCTAAATATTGTGTAATTGTGATGACGATCACGTGGAATGGTTTAGTCCTCTCTACAAAAAAATAAAATATAAATAAATAAGACATGTTACTAATCTTTGTTTGAAATGAGCAGTGGATAGAAGGGCATTGGAGGATTTTATTGTGCAAGCCTAGGTGGTATGGAGTGAACGAAACAAAATAATAATACATGACAAGGAGAGCAAGGGCGTACCATATATTCTGCAGAATGGGGTGGGGTGTTTCTCCAAGAATTCAGAAAGGCTAGAGAGGTCATGCGCCCTACACTTCGAGAGGGAGAACTGGGTTCCTCATTGAGCTGGATATCACCTCCACTCAATCTGTTAAGACTTGATGTTGATGCGGCTTTTAATGGAGTCACCAATGTGTATGCGATTGGTGGGGTGTTCAGAGATTACAAGGGCCAGATAGTTGCTGCGTTTGGAAAGAATTGATAAACCCCCCTCAGTTTTTTTTTTTGCTAAATTAGTTGCGATACGTGAGGGATTACTATTGGTGCAGGATCGAGGATTCAGGCTACATCAAGTCGCTTTCGACTCTTTTTTGCGGTGCAAGTAGTCACTTGTCCGGAGGAATATCGTTATTATAATGGAGCAATTGTTAGTCGTTTATTATGTCGTTTTCAAGATGTAAGGGTCATCATGTGCGTCGTTCGGCGAATGTGGTTGCCCATTCTATTGAGCATTTTGTTTTCCGACCCTTCCCATGGTCTTGTTACTTGGGAGCATGGGAATTTTTCGGTTTAGTTCGTTGATCTTATAACTGAGGGCTTTATCTTAGCTTAATAATATTACAAGTTTTACCGGTCAAATATATATATATATATATATATATATATATATATATTTATTTATTTATAGGGCCGTAACATAATTGGGGCAAAAGTGGGCATTTGCTCGGCAGAGATTTAAAATCACAACCAATATATGCCTTGTAATTTAAGTTGGATTTTGCATGCTAACTTTATTTTTTAAAAAAAAAAAAAAAAACTCTAGAGAACCCTAAGTTAAATCAGATTTTCAATATAGATTTAGACATTAAGATAAAAACAAATAAACTATATTTTTGTTACAATTAAATTCCTGCAAAGTTATATATTATTTAATAAGCATTAACATATTTCCTGTACAATTATATGATTATTTCTATAATTTATTGAAATTTGTTAATTTGGTTAGTATGAGAATTTATGATTTTATTCCCTTTTTATTTTGAAAAAAAAAATTTATTGCTCTATTTCGCAATCACCCAATGATTGTCATAAGAGGTTTTTCTTATCATATGATTAAGAATTAACTATTAAACTCAATTCGAAATTTGTGTATTACAAATTGATGATTTGAACCACATTTATTATATGAACTAGTAAATATTTAAGGTACGTAGTACCGTAGGGATTAATTAAGTTCATCATTGATAGGTTTGATCTTTTGAAAATGTCACAACTTAAGTATGGTTATAAAGTATTTTTAGTAGTTTCTATTTTTATGCTTTACGTTAATATAATATGCTATATATCATTTTTATGTGTTGAAAAATAATTTAGTTCAAAATAAATTTTGCTCACCAATAAAAAAAATTCTTAGTTACGCCCTTATATATATAATATATATATATATATATATTAGTAATTTTCAGCTACCCAATCATTCCTGCCCAACTCGTCCCCGACCACTAAAACACACTATCGGGTTTTAGTTGTTTTTTAAAAAAAATTCGTATCAACTAAAACCCGTGTCGGGGATGAGTTGGGCATCATTGGTTGGACAGCTGAAAATTTATATATATATATATATTTTATGGTGCCCAACACTATATGACCACTTCTTATGTGATGATAACAAACAATTACTTCTTGTTAAGAATATGTTTGGCTCATTAATTTATGCTTATCACTGGATCGATGTGATTTGGTTACTGGACGAACCAACCTGCTGGTAAATGTATTATGGACATTATCTAGCTTGATATTTTGCTCTGTTTGGACAAGAAATTAAAATTCTTTTTTGGTGTTTTATAAGTGAAAAAATTAAAGTATAGTTTTGGACATGATTTCTGTAAATATTTGATGAAATGTTTTTTTTAAATAATTGTTCTCCAAATATAATTTTTAAAATTGTTTTTTGATGTTAAAAAAATTGTTGTTCAAATATAATTTTTAAAATTATTTTGATGTTTTTAAATTTTTAAAAAAAAATTCTAACGAGTAATAAATCACAAAAGAAAAAAATGAGAAAAATTAACAATTAAAAGATTTTTATAGAATAGTTGTAACACTTTATAATTATTTCTAACTATTAAAACTTTTTTATTATATAGTTGCTCAAACATATATTTATTTTTAAAACAACTTTTAAAATCTTTTATATAACTTTAAAAAAAAAACCGTTTTTCAGGTACTTATCCAAAATGAGTCTAAACATTTACCTTTTACTATGAGAGCTAATTGGATCTCTTTAAGTGAGTCTAGTCGAACTGCCTCAAGCTTGTTAGAAGATATGTTATTCAAGTCATCAAGAGTCACCTAAATTGGAATTTTCTAATAGCATTTTTGCATATATCCAATCGGCGGGTTTTTGGCGGGCCGGTCCGCATGAATTGACTCGTCTGACAGCTCTAAAAAAATTAAACTGATTAAATAAATTTATTTTTGATCGATTATATTGATAAAAAAATTAGTTAACCTAAATAAACATATTTCGATTAAATTTATTTTATATTATATTTTTTAATATAAATTCTATTTTTAATTAAAAACTTGGTTAGCAAAGTTATTGACTTCTTTTAATACGTTTAAATTGTTTAGGTCCCTCGGTTCTATGGATAGACATAGAGGAGTTAATTCGGATATATGCAAAAATGCTATTACAAAATTCCTCAACCCAAACTCAAGTCGAACCGAAATGATATCGAAAATTGTGAACTCGAACCCAACCCGAATATCCGTTTGGCATTGAAGACTAGTAATTATCTATTGAAGTCATCAATCCTTGATAAGAATTATTTTAAAAGCACTGCAAGTTTCCGAGATTCTTTTAAGATTTATATCAAGCTACTCCAAAGAACATACTGGATGTGTTTCTTATAAATCTTCTATGGTGTTGTTATTCCCTCTATATATCATTTGTAATATCGAGTTGTTAAAATAGTGTATATTTGTAAACTATCCAAGTTGTGTCTCAAAACTCAAAAGATTGATAGATTTTGTGTTCGGTAATATCTAGAAATTTCAGTTGATTAGTATTATATCAATCAAAGTTTTCTATTGAGTTTTTTTCTTACCTAAAAAGAATGGGAGAATATAAGCTTAATTTTCAAACTTCCGAAAACAAATCTAAAGTACTCTTTGATTTAATGCAAATTACTTGTTTATTGTTTGCTGAATCTAGCTGAGGGGGAATTCTTAGCTGGCAGATCGGGCAGTGCCCGTCTGCCAGCATAGACTATGTAGTGACCCAACATGGAATCACCTACTAACTGGCAACTTAATAGCATGCATTAAACTTAATACAGCAAAATACTTAACAGAGTAAAACGAGCGGAAACATAACCATCAATTACATATCAGCTTAGTAAAATATATCCAGGCTTATTACTGTAGTGATACAACCATATCGAAAAACTTAAAAGTAAACATTATACAACTATATCGAATCTTGCTATATAATAAACTCCTCAAGGCTCCTGCTCCCTAGTCCTGCCTTGAACTACCAGCTCCGTCCATCCTGCGACCTGCCCCGTGGAATAGGGTGTCCAAGATAACAACTAGGACGTGAGCGCTAACGCTCAGTACATAAACATGAGTAAACATATGTATATAATGCATGCAACATGATGACTGGTAAATTGTCATCTGAAAAGGCATGCTCAGTACCCGCGCCACATGAGTGCTGCCACCTCACGGATCAACCTCTGGGTGCAACCACACTCGTCTAGTACTGTAAGGCCCGGGATTAATTAATATTAATCCGAATTTATTTAATTTTAATCCGAGTATATTTAATTTGGAATATTTAGAGTTTTGATTTAAATTCTAATATTCTTAAATTATTTAGGATTGAAATTGAATTAAAATAAGAGCCGAGGACCAAATTGCAAATAGTAAAGAATTGAGGGGCTAAACTGCAATTATGCTTGAAAGTTATCAGATTGTTAATTGATTACTCAGCATGAGTACGTGTATGTTTATGCATATTCAGAATTTTCAGAACATATCAAAGCCGAGAGACCATCTTCTTCATTTTCCTTTGAAATTGTGATCTTCAAATCCTTTTAACTTTTGCTTCGGTTATCCGATTTCGACTTCGTAAATTGTTCTGGAATCCTTACGACGAGGGCTTCGATCTCGTGTAAGTTTTATGATGTTTTATTTGAATTTCAAAATTAGTTTGGGGCAGAGATCAGGTTTTGAGCTCTTGATTATGGTTATCGAAGTTTATGCAATTCTATTTCGAAACCGAATTGATGAGCTTATGTTATTTATGTTGAAGCATGATTCCATCATTTAAATGAATTATTATAGCTATTGAGATGAATATTTGAATGATATATCAGTTGGTTATTGATTTGAATACATGTATGAGTTGGTTGAAGTTAGAAATGATTTCGGGATTACGTCGGTTACCGATTTTCAATCGCTACGCCGTCGATTCGAGTTTTTGGACCGTTTTGATAGCCTATATCTGAGTTGATGTTGTTATCTAGATTTTATGAATATTATAACATTTTTATTCTTCAATTTCAGTCGAGTTTGAAGGCCAACGATTCAAGACGCCGAGTTAAACCGAAGAAGAAAGACTTGAGGTTTGAAATGAGTTTGATTGACGATCGATTAATGGTTTTGATTCGTTTCTGAAATAATAGTCTTGAATGAAGTTTGATATGAGTATTTTGGTTGTTATATTTCAGATTGAAGAGTTCAGAACCGAGATATTAGAAGGTATAATGACGACATCGCGAAGTAGAGACTTTGAAACTCAAAAAGACTATTTTTGAGTTGGCCCGTAAAAACCACATACTTGTTTATGTTTTTTATTTGATTGTGATCTTGTCGATCCATCTCAGGTAGTGGATCTTTAGATTTGAGTTGATATGATGCTATATTGAATTGATTCTATGCCAAGGTTGTTGTTAACCTTATTTGCGAGTCGGTTACGAACTCGTTAGATGGATATCCATGTCAAGATCATTTATAAATCTTGATGGCCTCGAAGTTATATGATTCAGATCTTATGCGAAGCATTAATTTACTCTATTTGTTGAGTCGAGTTTAAATAGAGTCGATATGATTTATTTAACGCTTTCTATATGTTGGTTATACTGAGATTGATTTCTCACCGGAGTTTATCCGACTGTTGTCTTATTTTGTATGTGTGCACGACAACAGATGGGGCAGAAGCTGGTCATCTACGTTATTGATAGCTGGGAGAGAGTCTAGCACGTGAGGACTCAGGTTGTAGATGAAGTCTTGAGATCTAAAAGCATCAAACCTTAGAACTTGTTGGTTTTGGAATGCATGTATGAAACTTGAGATAGTTTATGTCGTTTATCGTTATTTAGCGACTTGTTCGATGTAACAAATACATGTATAGATGTTTGAGACCTTTTTTATGTTTATATGCATGATTTGGACCTTATATACATGTTTTAGACTTGAATTTGATAGCTTGGAATGGATGGAAAGGATCAAGAATGGCTGCTGAAAAACAGGGTGAAATTCTGCCCAGGAAGCGCCCGAGCTGCAGTTTTTAGCAGCCCGAGCGCGAGCCTTCTGTTTTAGGAAAAATCAGGGGCACCCGGGCGGTAGTTTTTGACCGCCCGAGCACACCCCCCTTTTTGAAAAAAAAAAAAAAATCTTGATCCTTATTCTTTCTTTATTAAATTAATGATGCTTATTCATTAATTGCCCCTTAAGATTTGAGATTAGCAACCTGAGGCCCCACAACAGGTGGTATCAAAGCAATAAGTTTCTCGGACTTCGAATAGATGAGCGGGGTAGATCGAGTCTTTTATTCTGATTTAGTTCTTCGTGAAGCATGTTTATTATCTGACTTGCTTTACAGCTTTAAGAATTGCATGCTATCTGTTATCTGATATGATTGGAAGCATGAATGACTAAGACTGAATCAGATTCGATCTTTTGAGAAGGCATTGTGGACTGAAACAGACTTGTTCTATCTGAGATTGAACTGTGCACTAATTTGTTTGATTATCAGATATGCCTCCCCGACCAGCACCAAGAGTTAGACAGACATTGGCCATGAATCAGCCTGAACAGACGAATGCTTCACAGGTCCCAGTGACAGTGTCTGAACATGGATAGGGTAGTACTTCTACTGATGATTTCAGTGATGCTAATCCGATGGAGAAACTTCTGAAACGATTCCAATCATTCAAACCACCGAAATTTCAAGGAACTGAGAATGCTGTGGAATGTGAAAATTGGTTGGAAGATATTGAGCAGTTATTAGAGTCCCTCGACTATATAGATGATCGTCGTGTCAGACTTGTGATTCATCAACTACATGTCCTTGCCAAGAGTTGGTGGATAGCGACGAAGAGAGCATTGGAAAACCAAGGTACTGTTATTACCTAGTCTGTATTTCGAACTGCTTTCTATCAGCGTTTCTTTCCTGTGTCTTATCGCAAGGACAAAGGAGCAGAGTTTGCGAGTTTGCAACAGGGACAGTTAAATATCGAGGAATATGTTGCAAAGTTCACTAGCCTGTTGAAGTTTGCTCCACATATTGCTGTTAGTGACGAAGCTCAAGCCGATCAATTTATCAATGGATTGAATCCTGATGTGTTCATACTTGTAAATTCGGGAAGACCAAATACCTTTGCCGATGCTCTGAATCGTGCAAAGGGAGCTGAAGCAGGGATACTGAGACAAAGAGGAGCACAGTTTGTGTCACAGCCAGTGAGACAACCGCAAGAGCAGCCACAGATTCCACCACCACCTCGATTTGAAGCTGGAGGAAGTAGTAGTGGAAAGAAAAATTTCTTCAAGGGCAAAGGGAAACATTTTAAACGTCCTGGTGGTAGCTCTTCTAGTTCCAGTGGATCTCGACAGTCTCGAGCTGGACAGAGGTCCGATGTATATTGCACCAAGTGTGGAGGTGGACATAACAGTGAACAATGTCGAGGAGTTTTTGGTACTTGTCGCATTTGCAATCAGACAGGTCATTTTGCACGAGACTGCCCACAGCGTGGTTCTGGAGGTGCACAGGGTGCTGGATCATCGAGACCAGTGGTTCAATCAGGATCTTCTATGCATTCATTTCAGCCACAACCAGCAGCACAGGGTAGAACAGGAGGAGGAGGAGGTCAGTCAGTGAATCAACCTCCGAGGCAACAAGCAAGAGTGTTTGCATTAACTGAAGAGCAAGCACAAGCGGCACCAGATGATGTGATTGCAGGTAACTGTTCCCTTTATGGTTATCCTGCCTATGTCTTATTCGATACGGGTGTGTCTCATACCTTCATATCTGAACACTTTGTTACGTTGTATTCATTGCCTGTTGAGTCATTAACTACTGTAGTGTCTATATCTTCACCATTGGGAAAAGGTATAGTGTCAGTGAAGTCTGTTAGAAACTGTGTACTACAGTACGAAGGTAATGAAGTTGAGCTTGACTGTATCGTTCTTGGTTTGTCTGATTTTGACTGTATAATCGGTATCGATATGTTAACCAAGTACAGAGCAACAGTGGACTGTTTTCAAAAGATCGTGAAGTTCAAACCTGATATGACTGATGAATGGAAATTATATGGTAAGGGATCACGAGCCAGAATTCCTTTGATATATGTTATTGCTATGACTGATTTGTCACAGAAGAGAGCAGAGGGATTTTTTATCTATGCAGTCGATATGCTGAGGACTAGTCCGAAATTGACTGATCTACCAGTGGTGAATGAGTTTGCAGATGTATTCCCTGACGAGATTCCGGGATTGCCACCATTCAGAGAGGTAGACTTCAGTATTGAATTGATGCCAGGTACACAGCCGATATCGAAAGCACCTTACCGAATGGCACCGATTGAACTGAAAGAACTGAAAGACCAACTTGAAGATTTGTTGGCCAAAGGATATATCAGACCGAGTGTATCCCGATGGGGTGCTCCGGTATTATTTTTTAGAAAGAAAGACGAATCGATGAGATTATGTATTGACTACCGGCAATTGAACAAAGCAACGGTAAAGAATCGTTTTCCTTTACCTCGTATCGATGATTTATTTGATCAATTGCAGGGATCGTCGGTATATTCGAAGATTGATCTACGATCCGGTTATCATCAGTTGAGGGTTAGAGACGAGGATATTCCTAAGACTGCATTTAGAACCAAGTATGGCCATTATGAATTCATAGTCATGCTTTTTGGTCTAACGAATGCACCAGCAGTTTTTATGGGATTGATTAATAGAGTATTTCAAAGATATTTAGATGAATTTGTGATTATCTTTATTGATGATATTTTGATATACTCTAAGAATCTGTGTGACCATTCTGATCATCTCCGAATTGTACTGAGAACATTAAGAGAAGAGAAATTGTATGCCAAGTTATCCAAATGTGAATTTTGGTTGCAGAGAGTTGTTTTTCTTGGTCATATAATTTCAGGAGATGGAATTTCGGTTGATCCGAGTAAAGTTGAAGCTGTGATTAGTTGGCAGAGACCGACATATGTGCCAGAAATTTGAAGTTTTATGGGCTTAGCTGGTTATTACTGTCGATTCATTCGAGATTTTTCATCGATAGCGAAGCCTATTACACAGCTTATACAGAAGAATGCATCATTTATTTGGTCTGAAGCGTGTGAAAGGAGTTTTATCGAACTAAAGAAGAGATTGACTACAGCGCTGGTTTTGAAAATCCCTACAGGTACGGGTGATTTTGTTGTTTATTGTGATGCTTCTCACCAGGGTTTGGGATGTATTTTAATGCAGAAAGGACATGTTGTCGCTTATGCTTCTCGACAACTAAAACCACATGAAGTCAGGTATCCGATTCATGATCTTGAATTGGTTGCAATCGTCTTTGCATTAAAGATCTGGAGACATTACATATACGGCGAGAAGTTTGAAATCTTTTCTGATCACAAAAGTCTGAAGTATTTGTTCTCACAATCTGAATTGAATATGAGACAACGTCGATGGCTTGATTTGTTGAAGGATTTTGATTGTGAAATCAAATACTATCTGGGAAAATCTAATGCAGCAGCGGATGCCCTGAGTAGAAAGGTATGTATTTTATCCTTGTCTACGGTAGGTGTATCTAATTTGATTGAAGATTGTTATAGTTCTGGGTATGTATTTGAGACAGATAGAAGGCCGATGAGAGTGTATGCAATCAGTGCTGAGCCAGAATTGCTAATTTGTATCAAAGAAGCACAGAAAGCTGATCAGAATGTATAGAAATCGATTGAAATGATCCGATCAGGACATCAGTCTGAGTACAAGGTTAGTGACGATGATATCTTGTATGTGAATGACCGAATAGTTGTTCCCAATATTGCAGACTTGAGACAGAATATTTTGAAAGAAGCCCATTGCAGTCACTATAATGTTCACCCTGGAGGCAGAAAGATGTACAACGACTTGAAGAGTCAGTACTGGTGGAAACAAATGAAGTCTGATGTGACTGAATTTGTATCTAAATGTTTGAATTGCCAACGGGTGAAGGCTGAAAGAAAGAAAGAAACCGGGTGGTTTATTACAGAGTTTATCGATTTCTGAATGGAAATGGGATCACATTTCCATGGACTTTGTAACGAAGTTACCACGATCATCTCGAGGATGCGATGCTGTTTGGGTGATCATCGACAGATTGACGAAATCTGAGTGCTTTATTCCTTACCGAATAACTTATCGTCATGATCAAATGGCGGATCTCTATATTCAAGAAGTGGTAAGACTACACGTTGTGCCAAAGTCGATTGTATTTGACCGAGATCCGAGGTTTACTTCGCACTTTTGGCATAGCCTACAGGAAGCTCTAGGTACGCGTTTACATTTGAGTACCGCTTATCATCCTCAAACTGACGGTCAGTTTGAACAAACTATTCAGATGCTTGAGGATATGCTTAGAGCTGTAGTACTTGATTTTGGTGTTACATGGCAAAATTCTATACCACTTGTGGAATTTTTTTATAACAACAGTTATCAGACGAGTATAAAGATGGCACCATTTGAAGCATTATATGGAAAGAAGTGTCGATCGCCTTTGTATTGGGATGATGTTTCTGAGGTACCTGAGTTAGGGCCAGATATGATCAGATAGATGACTGAGAGGGTGAAATTGATATAGAAGAGAATGAGAACAGCACAGCACAGACAGTCCAGATATGCAGATATACGACGACGGCCATTATCTTTTGATCAAGGAGATAGAGTGTTTCTGAAGATTTCACCGTTCAGGGGCACAGTTCGATTTGGCAAACGAGGAAAATTATCTCCGAGGTATATTGGGCCGTATGAGATTCTCGAGAAGATAGGAAATCTAGCTTTTCGACTCGCTCTTCCTATGTCTTTATCTGGAATACATGATGTCTTTCATGTATCGATGTTGAGAAAGTATATATCTGATGCATCTCATGTAATTCGATCTGATGAAGCTGAGTTGGATGACACTATTTGCTACTTCGAGCGACCTATTTAGATTCTTGATAGGAAGACAAAACAACTCCGATCGAAGACCATTACATTGGTGAAGATTCAATGGAGTCGGCACGGAGTTGAAGAAGCGACGTGGGAAGTTGAAGATGATATGAAGCAACGATTTCCTTATCTATTCCACTGATGTGAGTTCTTATTTAGTTTTCAGTTATTCTTTATTCTTATGAGCATGCAGTCTGCATATTTATACTGTTTATGAATTTGAGGACGAACTCATGTCTTAGTGGGGGAGAAATGTAAGGCCCGGGATTAATTAATATTAATCCAAATTTATTTAATTTTAATTCGAGTATATTTAATTTGGAATATTTAGAGTTTTGATTTAAATTCTAATATTCTTAAATTATTTAGGATTGAAATTGAATTAAAATAAGGGCCGAGGACCAAATTGCAAATAGTGAAGAATTGAGGGGCTAAACTGCAATTATGCTTGAAAGTTATCAGATTGTTAATTGATTACTCAGCATGAGTACGTGTATGTTTATGCATATTCAGAATTTTCAGAACAGAGCAAAGCCGAGAGACTATCTTCTTCATTTTCCTTTGAAATTGTGATCTTCAAATCCTTGTAACTTTTTCTTCGGTTATCCGATTTCGACTTCGTAAATAGTTCTGGAATCCTTACAACGAGGGCTTCGATCACGTGTAAGTTTTATGATGTTTTATTTAAATTTCAAAATTAGTTTGGGGCAGAGATCATGTTTTGAGCTCTTGATTATGGTTATCGAAGTTTATGCGATTCTATTTCGAAACCGAATTGATGAGCTTATGTTATTTATGTTGAAGCATGATTCCATCATGTAAATGAATTATTATAGCTATTGAGATGAATATTTGAATGATATATCAGCTGGTTATTGATTTGAATACATGTATGAGTTGGTTGAAGTTAGAAATGATTTCGGGATTACGTCGGTTACCGATTTTCAATCGCTACGCCGTCGATTCGAGTTTTTGGACCGTTTTGATAGCCTATATCTGAGTTGAAGTTGTTATCTAGATTTTATGAATATTATAGCATTTTTATTCTTCAATTTCAGTCGAGTTTGAAGGCCAACGATTCAAGACGCCGAGTTAAACCGAAGAAGAAAGACTTGAGGTTTGAAATGAGTTTGATTGACGATCGATTAATGGTTTTGATTCGTTTCTGAAATAATAGTCTTGAATGAAGTTTGATATGAGTATTTTGGTTGTTATATTTCAGATTGAAGAGTTCAGAACCGAGATATTAAAAGGTATAATGACGACATCGCGAAGTAGGGACTTTGAAACTCAAAAAGACTATTTTTGAGTTGGCCCATAAAAACCACATACTTGTTTATGTTTTTTATTTGATTGTGATGTTGTCGATCCATCTCAGGTAGTGGATCTTTAGATTTGAGTTGATATGATGCTATATTGAATTGATTCTATGCTAAGGTTGCTGTTAACCTTATTTGCGAGTCGGTTACGAACTCGTTAGATAGATATTCATGTCAAGATCATTTATGAATCTTGATGGCCTCGAAGTTATATGAATCAGTTCTTATGCGAAGCGTTAATTTACTCTATTTGTTGAGTCGAGTTTAAATAGAGTCGATATGATTTATTTAACGCTTTCTATATGTTGGTTATACTGAGATTGATTTCTCACCGGAGTTTATCCGGCTGTTGTCTTGTTTTGTATGTGTGCACGACAACAGATGGGGCAGAAGCTGGTCATCGACGTTATTGACAGCTGGGAGAGAGTCTAGCACGTGAGGACTCGGGTTGTAGATGAAGTCTTGAGATCTAAAAGCATCAAACCTTAGAACTTGTTGGTTTTGGAATACATGTATGAAACTTGAGATAGTTTATGTCGTTTATCGTTATTTAGCGACTTGTTCGATGTAACAAATACATGTATAGATGTTTGAGACCTTGTTTATGTTTATATGCATGATTTGGACCTTATATACATGTTTTAGACTTGAATTTGATAGCTTGGAATGGATGAAAAGGATCAAGAATGGCTGCTGAAAAAAACAGGGTGAAATTATGCCCAGGAAGCGCCCGAGCTGCAATTTTTAGCAGCCCGAGCGCGAGCCTTCTGTTTTAGGAAAAATCAGGGGCGCCCGGGCGGTAGTTTTTGACCGCCCGAGCCCACCCCCCCTTTTTGAAAAAAAAAAAATTTCTTGATCCTTTTTCTTTCCTTATTAGATTAATGATGCTTATTCATTAATTGCCCCTTAAGATTTGAGATTAGTAACCCGAGGCCCCACAAGTACACCAGAGTAGTCAGACATAAATGTCCCCACCGTCGCGGTACTCTCAGTGACAGACTATCGAGTATAGAGCTGAGCGGCTTTATAATTAGGTATATCAAGGTATAGGCTTAACGTGTATATGCACATGACTTATGAATATAGAAAGCGGTAAATCATATATCATGCCATATAATAATGCCAAATAAATGCAACATATAAACATGTATACTCGCTGGCAATCTCAGTCAATGTGTACGTACCTCTAAGCTAGTTCAAGTATAGTAGGATTCTAGGTTCCAAGCCTATATTCAAAAGTTCACTGTATCACTAAACAAGTTCTATAAGCCTTAACTAAGCTAATAAGTACTCCCAAAACTTAAATAGATTCCCGGACCATACCTTCGTCCATAGATAGCCCTTTGAAGTCGCTAGTCCCGGATGACTATAACCACTCCTTGGTTATTCCAGAACCTCTATTATAATCGATAGGGCCCTCAAGTATATAACTCACACTATATAACTGATCGAAGAAGGAAACTCGGAATTCGTATTTCAAATTGAAATCGAATGAGTCCTATTTATAGGAAAATTTCTGGTCGAGTTCGGGTCCTCCGAACTGGGGTTCGGATCGTCCGATCCAACTCACTGCCTGCATGCGAGACACGTCGAGTTCGGACCGTCCGATCACCACTTCGGGTCGTCCGAAGTGTCCTAAATTCGACACTTGTCAAAAACCATGGCTGAGTAATCCTGCCTACTTGGCACAGGTGAAGTTCGGGCCATCCTATCCTACTTCGGATCGTCCGAACTTGCCTTAACTCCGAAGTCAACATGCTCACCTTTGGAGCCCCCGGTGTGCTGAGTTCGGGCCGTCCGAAGTCCTCTTCGGACCGTCCAAACTGGCTCAGAAAATAAAAATCTAATTCTAGATTCTAAAGTCCGATTAAGCCCCGGAATTGATTAATTATCAACCCTTAATCATGTTTAACATATTATTATCTTAAAATGGAATATGGGTTACTACAAACTAAGCCCCTCCTAATAACAATATATTTGTAATTGTTTAGTGTCAATTATCCTACCACAGATTGAATTTTTATTTAGTACAAGATTTGTTCCAACTAATTTTCTAAAATATATTTGTGTGTGTGATTTATTAAAAAAATTGATAGAAAATGAAAGCAGATGAAACACATCCGCTTCTTCACGTCATTTTTTATTCAGGTTTTTGTCATTCTCTCCAAAATTTCTATTTCTATATCTTGATTTTTTATGTTTCTTTAAATTAGATTTTTTTTTTTTGAACTACTTGATTTAATTGATGTATGCAATAATAATTTTTTTAGAAATAATTGTCAAGTGTCTTTCTGATATTTTTAAATGATTTCATTTAATTTCTATAATTTTCGTTGCAGTTTTAGCATTTTTTTATTAAAAAATGGAAATAATGTATGTTTTTTTAGTGATTGATCACTTGTGAGGTTTATAAATCTTTCTGGTTTATTTTAAAAAAAAATGCAAAATGAGAATATAATTTTTTGCATTTTAAAGTTTCTTCGCCTTTTTTTTTTTATCAGAGAAGTGACGTGTTTTTTGAGCGATTCATGTGTAAAATTTTAATGATGTGTTATTTTACTTGAACATCATCATTTTCATTATGTATATATTATCAAGATATAGATTTAAAAAGAAATCTTAATTTATTTTATGAAAGACTTATATATTTTAACAAAGTTTTTTTCGGAGTCAACTGATCAAAACATTATATCTCATCTAATTTATATTTTTCTTGTCCAAGTGTAATTTTGTACGTTGTTATCATCAGGGGTAGACCCATGTAGGGTCCATGGGGGCATGGGCCCTCCCTCAAATTTTTTAAAAAATTATTAATGTATACTTATATTATTTTTTTAATTTGATGAAATATGATACATGTTAATTTTAAATAATATTGATGTATTATATTCCAAAGAAAATATGTTTAATAACTCATCAAATAATTGTATAATTAATTATTATGAATTGATTATAATATTTTAATTTTTTTGGTCGTCTTTTAGTTGATATAAAATGCACGTTCATGATTGTTTTATGAATTGTATTCAATAACGGAGCCGGATTTTTATCACTATCCAAACTAAAATTTTCTAAGCACTCTATTTTTTTATGTGTTGAGATTTTATCTTTTTATTTTTAAAATTGTTCACGGGGATATTGACCAAGTTGACTAAATTTAACTATAAAAAATAAGAAAAAAATTAGGTCGCCCAAGCGACCATCCGAGCGGAACAACACATAGATCCGTCCGTAATTGTGCCCCCTGACCAAATTTTCTGGGTCCGCCCCTGGTTATCATTAAACTTTTTGCAAATTTTTATTCATTATAAATTAAATTTTAACATTTTCATTTTAAAATATTTATATTACATCATTTAATTGTTTTCAGATCACGAGTGCGCACAGCGTAAATTTATTTATTTTTTTATTTTTTTTTCT